>NC_030836.1:17500000-18750000 GCF_001704415.2 Capra hircus | reverse complement strand
TTCCAAAACCTCAAACAGAGAATTTCCTAAATTGAAAGAATCAAAAAAAACAATGGCATTCAAATGTGACAGAACATGAAACACAATATTAAGTAACAAGAACCATAGATACTGTGAAACAAAACTGTTTTGCCTCATAGAAATATAAACTTTTTAAATCTTAGGGTTTTCTGATATGCAGGGAGAGTAAATGTATGAGGAGAAAATATCTGGGACAGAAATTTAGCTAATATTCCCAGGCATTCGTATGTCAATGCTTTATTTTACCATTTCTGTCCTTGCTGCTCACTTACCATTTCTTGCATCATTGAACTTGGTTAGACCTTATAACACTGCAGGGTTGGGTTCAAGGATACTGTCCCCTAGAAGCCTTTATGGCTAATGGCAGTGGATATGTATCCTTACTGCTGGCTCCCATTTTTTTGCATCATTGAGTTTGCTTAGACCATGTAAGTAAACACTTGTAAATGGGACCCCTACATGGTATAGATATTGCTGTGGGAAACTGGAATTGTTCTAGGGTAGTTTGGCCAGGAATTCCCATCCTAATCCTTCAAGATGGGGTTTACTCAGTCCAGAAATTTTCAGTAAAAGCTGTCTTCTCTTTTCATGTGAGAAAGCCTGAGGCCTAAAGCAATTCTTTTTTGGTTATCTCCCCAGCTTTCTTTATTGGAGACAATTACGTAGCCTACCACAATGACACTGTTGAATAAATAGTGTTGACAAGCCATTTGAAAAAAATTAGATAACTGACATAAACACTGTATGAATTTGGAGTTATAAAACCCCACTGAGAATATTCTGGAAGCCAATGGACCTTCTCTCCAGAAACTTTGTTGTTGAATGAATGAATAAAACACTGATTAGATGGAACTTCAGTAACTCTCATCACTTCTTAAATACTTAGTCTTGTTATCAAACTCATTTATAACAGTCAAGCCCTTATTGTGCTACATTTATAGTCCATTTAATTTTGCCCACATTCATAACTTATTTTTTTCCAGGATGAAGAACTGGGTCTCCCTGGCCAAATTATCCTAAAAACAATTCCAGGACCACACAGTAATATCCATACCTTTACATATCAAGAATCCTATATGTTAAGTATATAATGATTATATAATTTATATTCTTTTGCACAGATAAAGAAAATGAGATTCAAGCCAAGTAACATCAAGAAAACTACGGTCTTTCCCAGGCTTTCGATTGTATCTGCTGCTTTCCTTGCCCAGAACCCACTTTCTCTTCCTCTCTGCTTACTTAAATATAAAACATCTTATTGCTTTAGATTTAAGTAAGCAGAATTACGTTAATTATATAATTTATAATCCTTTATACAGATGAAGAAAATGAGACACAAAGAACTAGCTTACCCAAACAATAAAAGCTAATGGAAGGGCTTTCAAAGCGTAAGTATCTGAAGAAACCAAAGCCAATTCATTATTGACTCTTTTCCTTCATTGATGAGTGGCATGAAAAGGGGCCAGCTTTGCTGTTATACAGAACTGGGTTGAAAACATCTTTCAATTCCTTGAGGTTTAAGGAAAGGAATCGCTTTTAAAGTTCACTTTCCTAAATTTCAAGAAGATAATACCACCTATCTTTTACAGAGGGAAAGTTTTACTCAGAATTTGTGTTAAATACCTTGCAAACTCAAGCTTCTCAAGAAACAATTGTTTCTTCCTTTAAAGTCATTGTCATTCTAATAGTTCCATGAAGTGAAATGGTAACCTGTCTTAACATGAACTCAAATTTTTATTAATATTCAAAGATTCTTACAGGATGCCAAGTGGGGAATGCAAAAAGTGGTAACAAATCTCTTAAATTCCACAACTTTAAATTTCAATAGTGGATGAAGACTAGCATTTTACTTGACTGACAATTTATTCTAAACAGAAAACAGAGGTAATTATCATTCACATTTATGCAGAAGAGCATTGAGACCTTAAATAACTGTACAGTCAATGACTTGCTTATACAGATGAAGATACTGAAGCCCAGAGAGGTTGTCTGACTTCCCTAAAATCTTATAGCTGATTAGCAATAGAGCCAGGATTTGACTTAGTTTTATGTCAAGAAAGTATACTGGAAAAACATCATCTTTCAGTTCAGTTCAGTTACTCAGTCGTGTCCAACTCTTTGCGACCCCATGAAATGTAGCATGCCAGGCCTCCCTGTCCATCACCAACTCCCAGAGTTCAACCAAACTTTTGTCCATCGTGTCAGTGATGCCATCAAAGCATCTCATCCTCTGTCATCCCCTTCTCCTCCTGCCCCCAATCCCTTCCAGAATTAGAGTCTTTTCCAATGAGTCAACTCTTCGCACAAGGTGGCCAAAGTATTGGAGTTTCAGCTTTATCATCAGTCCTTCCAAAGAACACCCAGGGCTGATCTCCTTCAGAATGGACTGGTTGGATCTCCTTGCAGTCCAAGGGACTCTCAAGAGTCTTCTCCAACACCACAGTTCAAAAGCATCAATTCTTCGGCACTCAGCTTTCTTCACAGTCCAACTCTCACATCCATACACGACCACTGGAAAAACCAGTGGAAAAACCTCGACTAGATGGACCTTTGTTGGCAAAGTAATGTCTCTGCTTTTGAAAATGCTACCTAGGTTGGTCATAACTTTCCTTCCAAGGAGTAAGCGTCTTTTAATTTCATGGCTGCAATCACCATCTGCAGTGATTTGGGAGCCTCCAAAAATAAAGTCAGCCACTGTTTCCACTGTTTCCCCATCTATTTCCCATGAAGTGATGGGACCAGATGCCATGATCTTACTTTTCTGAATGTTGAGTTTTAAGCCAACTTTTTCACTCTCCTCTTTCACTTTCATCAAGAGGCTTTTTAGTTCCTCTATACTTTCTGCCATAAGGGTGGTGTCATCTGTATATCTGAGGTTATTGATACTCTAACTAATAGCAATATAAGATGGATAAAAACGTAAAAATTATAAAACAAAAATTTTTCAAATGTGAAAATGTTTAGAGTGCAGTAAGAACCCATTTTCTACAAGGCATTTTAGTCACAAATGTCCTACATTTCAGGCACTTTATATATAGAAATAGGAAATAATACTGTGTTTTAATTTGAAAGCAGGCAAATCTAGTCAACAGCTAAGCTGAGTCTTAATCCCAGATATTCACCTACTTAAATGTGGTGAGAAAAATGAGGGAAGAGAATTGTGGGGGGTGAGGTAAGGGGGCATAGAGGAGAGACAATTTCTGTGATTGTGTCTCGTGGATAATTAATATCTCTAAACTATTCCCCATTTCAAAAATATAGTATATACTTATATATGAGTTCCATGGTACATGGGAACATCCTGACACTGCCAGGATGTCAAATTTTTCCAGAGAGTGTTGTTTCTAGGTGTCCTTCTGTATCCAGATTAAAATCAACTCTATGCAATACTGTTTACCACTAACACCCAGATGAACACTCAAAGAATACTGGCTTTTTATAATTAAGTTTAAAGTTCCTTACGCCTCTGATCTGGGTTGTCTAAATATGAGATGCCAAAGAGCTTTCCAAAGTTAACATGCAATCAGCAATATATTTTGTCTTTAGGATGAAACTGAATATATTAAGCATATACATTATTGATAATCTATTTGGTTATGACTGCATGAAAGGTCAGGATAGACTCAAAGATTCTAAAACTAAAGCTGCAGAGCTGCTGCAGAATGAACAAAAGAGGCTCTGTGTCGTAGATAGAAGGCTAACGAGTATTTTTCCAAACACACTTATTTTAAATGACAACTTCCATTCAAGAAAATTCAACCTTGAATTTCTATTCTACATTCATTCATTTCTAAGCTCTCACTTCTTTGAAAGTATTTGCTCACTATTCTCTATAAGCACTTCATATTATATTCCTAGAAGGAAGGACATATTTCACTTGCTTCAATTTCCACAATTGCTTCCACTGAAGAACCAAAGAATTTGCTTTTCTTTAAAACACTATTCTTCATAATATGTACTTTCTCATCAAAGGAGAATTATCTCGACAGAAATTTAATAAAAACTTGGATTAGGGAGGAAGATAAGACTAATTTTACTTTAAAAATCAAGAAATGTTTTAAGGTTATGCAGTGTTCTTTCATCACTCAGAAATGAGTTGTGACATTCAGTCAGTTAAAACTTTGGAATACTATAATAGAAAACCCCTGGGACTCCAGTTTCAACAAAACATGCATAGCTTCCTTATCAGAGAGACAGTGATCATAAATGTATATGACATGTGTAAATATTACCTAAAACATAGGATGCCATTTTCACAGCAATTTGATGAAAAAATATGCAATTTGGATATCAGTAACAGCCCCTAAATAATGTCAGAGTTGCCTTTCAAAGTTTTACTTGGCTGCACTAAATATTAATGGTTTATAGTATATGAGACACTAGACAAAGAGACTTTCAGATTTAGCATCTTGTTGAAGAATAAACTGATGTTAATTATTATTCAAAGCAAACTACTTGACATTTATAAGAATCTCCTGAAAGGTAAAAAATCCACATGTGTGTATGTATATATATATAAAGCATCCCAATTATTTTTGTCGATTTTAAAGAAAACTTGCTTAAATATTCTCTTTATGAGGAAATGGGCTTCCCTGGTGGCTCTGCTGGTAAAGGATCCACCTGCAATGCAGGAGACTTGGGTTTGATTCCTGGGTTGGGAAGATCCCCTGAAGAAGGGAAAGGCCACCCACTCCAGTATTCTGGCCTGGAGAATTCCATGGAATGTATAGTCTATGGGGTTGCAAAGAGCTGGACACAACTGAGTGACTTTTACTTTCACTTTGGGCTCAGCTGGTAAAGAATTGCCTGCCAATGCAGGAATGTAAGAGATGTGGGTTCAATCCCTCAGTCAGGAAGATTCCCTGGAGATGGAAATGGCAACTCACTCCAGTCTCACTCCAGTATTCTTGCCTGCAAAATTCCAAGGACAGAGGAATTTGTCCATGGTTGGCTACAGTCCATGAAGTCACAAAGAGTCAGACACGACTGAGCATGCATGCCTTTATGAGGAAAATTATTTAGGCCAAGGAGAAGTATAATGTTAGCATTTTTATTCTTTGTAACCAATAAGGACTTTGCCAGAGAGAAAGCTACTTGTCACTAATAATAAATTAGGTTTTCTAAATAGTCACAACATTTCAGAGCTAGAAGGCATCTTATATATTTGTTCATACAACTGATCCATTTTGCAATCAAGGAAACTGAGGGCCAGGGAGTTAAGAAATTTGCTGAATTAGGCTATAGCAACATTAACCTCTCATATCTCACAAAATAAAAGTACTTTTAGTTATGATAATGCTCTTCTACCATTTTTGGTGTTTGCTACACCATTCTTCCACAGGACTGGAAAAGGATCAGTTTTCACTCCAATTCTAAAGAAGGGCAATGCCAAAGAATGTTCAAATTACCACACAACTATGCTCATTACACATGCTAGCAAGGTAATACTCAACATCCTTCAAGCTAGGCTTCAACAGTACATAACCTGAGAACTTCCAGATGTATAAGCTGGATTTACAAAAGGCAGAGGAACCAGAGATCAAATTGCCAACATCTGCTGGATCACAGAAAAAGCAAGGAAATTTCAGGAATACATCTACTTCTGTTTCATTGACTACACTAAACATTTTGACTGTGTCCAAGTCCAAGTGAAAGTAGCTCAGTCATGTCTGACTCTTTGCAACCCCATAGACATAGTCCATGGAATTCTCCAGGCCAGAATAATGGAGTGGATAGCTGTTCTCTTCTCCTGGGGATCTTCCCAATCCAGGGATTGAACCCAGGTCTCCCACATTGCAGGAAGATTCTTTACCAGCTGAGCAACCAGGGAAGCCCAAGAATACTGGAGTAGGTAGCCTATCCCTTCTCCAGCAGATCTTCCCAACCCAGGAACAAAACCAGGGTCTCCTGCATTGTAGGCAAATTCTTTACCAACTGAGCCACCAGGGAAGCCCTTGATGTGTGGAAATTCCTATAGCGATGGGAATACCAGGCCACCTTAAGTGCCTCCTGAGACCTCTATGCAGGTCAAGAAGCAACAGATCCAGACATGGAACAAGGGACTGGTTCAAAATTGGGAAAGGAGTAGGACAGGACTGTACACTGTCACCCTCTAATTTAATTTATGCAGAGTACATCATACGAAATGCTGGGTTGGATGTAGTAAAAGCTGGAATCAAGATTGCCAGGAGAAATGCCAATAATGTCAGATATGCAGATGTTACCACCCTAATGGCAGAAAGCAAAGAAGAACCAAAGAACTTCTTGATGAATGTGAAAGAGGAGAGTGAAAAAGTTGCCTTATAACTTAACATTCAAAAAAACTTAAGATCATAGCATCTGGTTTCATCACTTCATGGTAAATAGATGGGGAAAAAATGGAAACAGTGGCAAATTTTCTCTTATTGGGCTCCAAAATTAGTGAGGACAGTGACTACAACCATTAAATTAAAAGCTCCTTGGTAGAAAAGCTATGATAAACCATAGTAAGGCATATTAAAAAGCCGAGACATTACTTTGCCAACAAAGGTCCATATAGTCAAAGCTATGGTTTTTCCAGTAGTCGTGTATGGATGTGAGAACTGGGCCATAAAGAAGACTGAGTGCTGAAGAACTGATGCTTTCAAATTGTGGTGCTGGAAAGACTTTTGAGAGTTCCTTGGACAGCAAGGAAATCAAACCAGTCAATCCTAAAGGAAATCAACCTTGAATATTCCTTGGAAGGACTGATGCTGAAGCTGAAGCTCCAGTACTTTGGCCACTTGATGCAAAGAGCCGACTCATTGGGAAAGACACTGATGCTGGGAAAGATTGAGGGCAGGAGAAGGGGAAGACAGAGGATAAGATGGCTGGATGGCATCACTGAACTAAATGGACTTGAGTCTGAGCAAACTCCAGGAGTTGGTGAAGGACAGGGAAGCCTGGAATGCTGCAGTCTGTGGGGTCGCCAAGAGTCAGATATGACTTAGCAACTGAACAACACACCATAATTCTTTGGCCAGTGATGTTTAATCTGCAGATCTTGAACCATGAGTATTTCCCCCTCTCTTTTTATTTAAAAAAATTATGTTTGAAATTATAGGCACAAAATTTTATTCATATTTTTGTCTTATTCAAAGAGATAACCCTTCAATTGTCTCTCAAGTGCAGGTGAGTTATTCTGAATAAAAGTTTTCTCTTAATGTTTATCTTCCAATTAACATTCATTTTTATGGCTTCCAGTTAAAAATGGAAAAATTAGTATCACACACATACCATTTTCTTAGCTGCAACTTTCAGGTAAATTGGTTCCATAAAAAATCATTCCAAAAATGAATCTATTTCAAGTCAGCCTACATATAGTTTTAAAAATACACTATTGAATCATTACCTGTCTCTTCATTGGTTCAGATCTGAAGTGACATTTATAGCAACTCCCACTTATTAAACCTTCATTCTTTAACAAGTTTAGGCTCCTCTCTGTGGAATTACAGTGATTAATAGCTTCATTCTGACATGACCCTCTCACAATAGAACAAAGTTCATTAGCTGCAAGACTGTGCTAAATTTTCAAATCAGTACAGAAATAGAATTAAAGTATCTTTCAAACAAACTTTACTCAAATATATAAAGTTTTATTATATGCAAAATCTAGGGGAACATTAGTCAACCATGGCAGCTAAGCTACTAAAAACAAACATGGCCCTCAGAATAATAAATTCTGCCTTCAAGTAACATTTATGCTGTCTGCTGTTTTTTAATAAGGTACAATTCCTCTGTTGCCTATAAAATTCAGGGTACTTTTTAAGGATATTAACATTACAATGTAAGATATACAATTAAATAATTAATGCAATATAAATATCTTCAGACTATATCAAACCTCCCAAGCAAATGAAAACTGTACAATGAATAAAACCTCATTAAACAGCAAGATCACATAATACATATGAACTACTTATCCATGAATGTCTAAGAAGCTATCTTTGTCCTCAGAGGGCTAACTTTTTAAAGTTTCTCAATAAAAAATAATTGTTTTTAGCTAATGAAATAATATTTTACATCTTATGGAGTCAATATTCCAAAACACAAGATTAGAAGTAATTATGAGAACTAGATGTAAATGAAAAAAAAAAAAAGATTAAAAACCAGAGAGAGGGAGATGCATAGCAAATGAGGAGTAGGTATTTCCACTGTGGTAAAAGAGAATAAAAATGCAGCACATAGAGGCAATACCTCATAACCTTGTGAAATAAATCTTGGACTGTTAAGCACTGACAGCTGGCACTTACGTAAGGTTGAAATCAAGTTAGAGCAATGTAGTAGATTAGCTCTGGAATGATAGTATCATGATGAGAGCTATGGTTAATATACACCTGTGTGATGTGGCAGAGGGTGGGGTTTGGAATTGTAATTTTCAGACACACAGAGATCCCACTTACCTAGACTTGAGAAATGTGATAGATTAAATTACTGCATCAAGTTATTGACTCAGTATTTCCTCAAATATATACACTCTATGGAAAGTATATTCCATCCCAACAGTTAATGGGTTCAACCATGTGGCTTGTTTGGCCTGATGACGGGAAGAATGCATTTCCTGCTTAACTTGAAAAATGCCCTTTTAACTTGTTTTGGCTAACAGGATAGTAGCAGATGCAGAGTAAGTCTTGATGTGTTTGTGTGGATGGGCGTGTTCAGAATACCCCCTTCAATATCACAAGCAATACTTCCCCTTACCCCTGCACCAACCACCTGCAAGCCAAGAAGAAAGTCCTTGTTAGAAACTGAATCCCCCAGGACCTCGATCCTGGATTTCTAGCCTCCAGAACTGTGAAAACTAAATCTGTTGTTTAAGCCAACCAGTCTGTGGTATTTTGTTAGGGTGGCCTTTGCAACTATAGGGTTTCCCAGGTGGCTCAGCTGTAAAGAATCCACCTGCCAATGCAGGAAATGTGGGTTTGATCCCTGGGTCAGGAAGATGTCCTAGAGAAGGAAATGGCAACCTGCTCCATTATCCTTGCCTGGGATACCCAATGAACAGAGGAGCCTGGCAGGCTACAGTCTATAGGGTCACAAAAGAATTGGATACGACTTAGCCACTAAACAACTGCAACAAAAAGGATATGCATCCAGACGAGATTTGGGTTTCCTAGCACAGAAAACAAAAATATGCTGAGTTGTTAGGAATGGGTAAGCTTAATATGAAATCAGTGGTAGCAAACAGCAGCCGTAAGTCTGCCTCCTTGCAGCTGTCAATGAAGCAGCTATGCTTTATGTTAATTTTTAATTCCTCTTACCTGTTTTCTTCTATGAAGATTAATGACTGTGCCTCACTTTTAAATTTAAATTCAGCTGGCAGTATAAAATCACATATACCATCTCTCCAATACTCTCCTCCTTATCAAGGAGACTCAAGGAAAGAAAGGAATGTGTACAATCTAATCTCTTTTTAAGCATGTAAGACCTTCTGTTAAACAGAATATTTTCTAGGAGGAGAGTGCTTATCTACTGAATTATCTTAGCATGATGTCCCTAATTACAAATGCTTATAGGAAAGAAACTTGGGATATGTGGATTTATGGGCCTGTCATTCTTAAAAAGTGGTATATAAAATAGTGACCATCTGAGGTACAGAATGGAGATGCTCCAAAAGCTTCCCAAGTATTTCACTAATAAAGAGGGACCAAGGATGTCCCTAAATGAGCCAGACCTTTTCCTTTTCCTGTTTAGACCATGTCTCTTGATTAATTTCAAGGATGCAGAAATCAGGAAAAATCTATCACTAGAGTCAATCTGATTTGTGTGAATCTGATTTGATAATGTGATCTTGTGTTACCTCACCCATTTTTTCAACACCTTTATCCCACTCTATAATCCAGGAGACAGATCTGCATAGACTGCATCTATATCTTTGAGCTGGTCAATGGATGACACTGACAGGGTTCAGGAGTATAGGTTGGGTAAAAGTTGGGATATTGATACACCTCCGGCTGCTGTTGTCTGCCTGCCTTGCTGTTGGTATGACAGCGGCTGTGTGCTAAGGCAGTAGTTCCCGAACTTTTTGCAATCAGGGACCGATTTTGTGGGAGACAAACTGGGGGTAGGGGAGTGGTTTCGTGAGGATTCAAGCACATTACATTTATTTTGCACTTGATTTCTATATACATAATAATACCACCACTGATCTGACAGGAAGGAGTGGTCTGTGGCCTGTGGGTTGGGAAACACTGTTCCAAGGTATCACCTCTGTGAGCTGGCATTTCATCTATGGTTTAGCTTTCATTACCCTATTTTCTCCTCTTGCTCTTTAAGCCTAGATGAGGCAACAGTTTGACAGGGTTCATCTGTGACTGCTTCACATTTTTTCATGGATATTTTATCCTATTTATACCTCAGCAAGTTATCCTACATCAAAATCTTCGAGTTTGATTTATTTTCTGTCAGGACCCCAACTTTTACTTTCATTAGTAAACTTTGATAAACAAGATTTCTTCCTAGTAATATTATTTTAGTCTCTAACATACAGACTAAAATTTCCTTTAGAGAGAGATCTTTAGTTTGTACTTTAGGAGCAATTTTTAAACTTTTCCTTGTCAAATAACTGCATCCAGCTAGGAGGTAATGTATTTGAACTATGAAGATCTTAAAAAATGAGAGTGAGTCTGAGATTCATGCAACTACGGACGATGGAGCTGGAGAAGCCTGGGAGGTCTCTGGTTTCCTCAGAGAAAGTATGTTCCTTAATATTCTGCTTTTTATACTCTTAGTTAATAGCATCCTTGAATTACTTCAATTTTTCTAAGTCACAGCTTTATAGATTATTAGACTGGAAGGGGCCTTAGAGATAATCCTGCTACTTCCTTCATCTGGCATGCAAGGAAACTCTGACCAGGGCTGACCACTGTGTTAGTCACTCAGTCGCGTCCGACTCTTTTGCGAGCCCATGGACCATAACGCGCCAGGCTCCTCTGTCCATGGAATTCCCCAGGCAAGAATACTGGAGAGGATTAGCACAGTCAAGTCTGGTTCCCCTTCTCCCAACATATCACATCTATCAATGGCAGCAGAGTCATAAATTTTTGACAGCAAACTGCTCCATATACAAAATTATTTTACCTTTCTTACAGAGTGTTTGTCATGATTGTATAGGATAATAAATATAAAGGATGGAGAACTAGAGTTGACATATGGTAAGTAATCAAGTGTTTATTGTTGGCATAATAACATAGACAAAACCCTTGAAAAATAGTGCATACCTGTTTGACATAAACTATTTGGCATCCAACTATGTTTATTAAAACATAAAGTTCTCGGAATGTCAAAATAAATCAACGGGACTGGCTTTGCCCCCACAAATATTATAAGGTTTTAGTAGTGTTTGCATGTTTTAAAAATATGGAAGAATCCTAAATAACTTGGTATGGACTGCAAAAATAGCTAGGATCTCAGGAAGGAGGGATCACAAAATATGAGAAGAAACCAGAGGATGCCTGATGTAAGCTGAATGTTTAATCATCCTAAGAATTTGGGAAGATATAGAGGAGGAAAGCACACTTAATGTAGAAGTAAGACCATGGACAAAGGAACAAATTTTCATTTGTCCATCCATTCATCTATTGACTCCAGATATTACAAACCTACAATATGACACATAAAATTCTAAGCAGGAAAATATACCAGTGAACAAAATGCCCCCATTATAGAACAATATTCTACTGGAAGAAATAGTTGATGAAATAGTTGATAAAGGAATGTACAATTAAATAATCAAATGAGAATTACCATTATGCTGGGTGGGTTGTCTTATTGGGTAGTCAGAGATGGCTTCACTGATACAGCTACATTTCAGCAGAAGCCAAAAGAAATGAGAGGGATTCAAAGCCTGTGGGTACAGACAGTGGCCATGACAAAGGATATAGGCCTGGAGAGCCAGTTCTATGTTCTCATGGGTACTGTTTTAAGCAGTGTAAGTCCAGAATGGAACAACTCTAAACTTTCAGTGATTTTGATAGAGTATAATTCTCTTTATGTTAAAGTCCTTGTTCTTGTTCCTTTTTAAAATGCTTTTGAAAGTCACTCAATCGTGTCCAACTCTTTGCAAGACAGTGGACTGCAAGACAAGTCCATGGAACTCTCCAGGCCAGAATACTAGAGCACGTAGCCTTTCCCTTCTCCAGGGGATCTTTCCAACCCAGGGATCAAACCCAGGTCTCCCGCATTGCAGGCGGATTCTTTACCATCTGAGCCACCAGGGAAGCCCAAAATACCTTTAGTGATTTCTGTTTTATTCTTTAATCCTAATATAGTATTTGAAAGCACAGCTGCAGATCCACAAAGATGAAAATATGAGAACAGGTATTTGACCAGTTAATCCTGCTTGGTTATTAAGACATCAGCATTGGTAGAATATGGATACAGATGGTCATCTTCATGGTAGGGCAAAAGAGTGGTAAAAGTGTCAGTTGCTCAGTCATGTCCAACTCTTTGTGACCCCATGGATTGCAGCCCAACAGCCTTCTCTATCCCTGGGATTCTCCAGGCAAAAATATTGAGTGAGTAGCCATTCCCTTCTCCAAGGGATCTTCCCAACCCAGGGGTTGAACCTGGGTCTTCTGCATTGCAGGCAGACTCTTTACAGTCTGAGTACCAGGGAAGCCCAAAAGAGCGTTAAATGGTTATTACTCAAATAATCAGCCTATGATGACCTAGAGTAAAATGCATAATAAAGGCAAGGCTTTGTCACAGGTAGTATTGAGTCAGCCAATCTATCATGAAGCCAAAATAAATATAAGAATTAGGGCAGAGTTAGTGGCCAAATTGCTAATTCTGATGTCATTGGGATCTTAAAGAAAATAAAAATCTGAGTTTAATTCTGTTCTTAGAAGGCATGGTGAAAGAATCAGAGCTTTTATGAAAGGCTAGGAAGAATGCTTATCTCATAGCCACAGGGATCATGTATTTGAAAAACTCAGCTGAACATTACCACTGGATTTTATGTTGTTTTACTACAATTTAAGTTACATTAACATCACCACAAGTCCCATTTAACAGTTAGAGCTATAAGGGGAAAAATTTTTTGAAAATAGAAAAAAAACAGTAAATTTGAATATCAGGAATGAAATCCTCTGAGCCTAACTCCTCACCAGCACAAGCAACCATCCTATTCTGTGGTCCTGAAGCAGATTTAAGGATCTCCTGAAGCAGGTATCCAACTAAAGAACAGCAGTTCTCTTCATTCCCCATGATCACCACCCTCACTTCCTCCAGATAACTGTACTATGATATTAGTCTTCTTAAATAGGGGAAATAATTCAAAGTCTGACTAGGAACAGAGAGAGTGAATGTGGAAAATAAATTACAAGAGCTCGTTCATTTCCATCAGAATAATTGGGAGAATACATGCTGTGACATATTCTCATTCTGTTAAACAAGGAAGAGAACATAACGTCAGACTGGGAAATAATTACAAATACGAGTGAATTTAGTAAGATTCTGGATCCTGGATCTATTGTGTTAGCTCAACTAACTAGGGATGCACCTAATATTTTTTTGGGAGTTGACTGAAACCTCTACTGAGAAGTAGCCTGAAATAAACTTGAGACATCAGAAATTTCTATTAAAAACTTAAAGAACTTGAAATTTTAAGTAGACATGACTGATTTAATAAAACACAAGATCCAACCATTTTATCTACAAGAAACCAAACTTAAAAGATACCTAAAGTGTGTGTACATATATATATACACACACACTATACACACACATATATATTATGCTTATAATCAGTCAAAAAAGGTGAGAAGTGGCTATACTCATATTAGACATATCACTACTGGACAAACAATATTACCAAAAAGAAAAATTTCAACTCAGAGAGATAAAAGGATCAATCCAGCAAGAGAATATGTGTTTACCTATTTAACAAGACTTCAATATTCAAATGAAAAGCTAGAAATTAAATAAATAGAAACAGAACTGCCATACGACCCAGGAATACCACTGCTAGGCATACACCGTGAGGAACCCAGAACTGAAAGAGACACATGTGCCCCAATGTTCACCACAGCACTATTTACAATAGCTAGGACATGGACGCAATCCATTGGCAGATAAGTGGATAAGAAAGTTGCGGTACATATACACAATGGAATATTATTCAGCTATAAAAAAGAACGCATTTGAGTCAGTTCTAATGAGATGGATGAACCTGGAGCCTATTATACAGAGTGAAGTAAGTCAGAAAGAGAAAGACAAATACTGTATATTAATGCATATCTATATGGAATTTAGAAAGAAGTTACCAATGATCCTACATGCAGGGCAACAAAGGAGACACAGATGTAAAGTACAGACTTTTGGACTCAGTCGGAGGAGGAGAGGGTGGGATGATTTGAGAGAATATCACTGAGACTTGTACATTACCATATGTAAAATAGACGACCAATGTAAGTTCAATGCATGAAGCAGGGTACTCAAAGTGGGTGCTCTGGGACAACCCAGAGAGATGGGATGGGGAGGGATGTGGGAGGGGGGTTCAGGATGGGGGACACATGTGCACCCATGGCTGATTCATGTCAATGTATGGTAAAACCATCACAATATTGTAAGGTAATTATTCTCCAATTAAAAAATGTTTTTAAATGAAAAAATAAAACTAGAACTAAAAAAAGAAGCACAATTATATTTGGAGATTTAAATATAACACTCTCAGTAATCAATTAAATAGAAAATCAGTAAGGGCATAGAAAATTTGAATAATACAATCAACCAAATTTATCTGATATTTACAGAATATTCCAAAAAATAGCAAGACATGCATTTTTTCCAACTTCACAGAAAACATTTACCAAAATAAACCACATCCTATTCTGTCACAAAATACTTACAATAAATGTTAAACAGCTTAAGTCAAACAAATAAGTTCTTTTACCACAACGGAATCAAGTTAAAACTTAAAAGTAGAAAAATATCTGGGAAAGACCACATACTTGGAAATTAGATATTCTTCTAGTATACCACAGGTCAAATAAATTGTAAGGAAAATTAGAAAATATTTAGAAATGAAAATAAAAGATCATGTAAAAATTTCAGGATGCACGTAAGGCAGTACTACAAAGCAAATATATAGCATTAACTGGAATCAGGAGAGGCTGAAGACTGAAAAAGAAGCATTATTTGCATTTTTAAGGTGGCAATAAGACCAATTTGCTTGGTAAGGCAATTTATTTTCAGCCCATGTTTCTGAATTACTAGCACTGTGTTTCAAATAGCTGTTTCATGAGAAAGTGCAGATTTAGTATGATTTTTATCTAAATCAGAAAAATAGAATAACAATAGCAGAGAAAAAGTCAAGTGAAGCATATGTCTAATTAAGGCCATCCTTCTTATTCCAACTGATGCGGCTGATGGTAAACGTGTTAGACTAGGGGTTAGTGCTCCCAGTATTCATGCTCCCGGACTGACAACATCTCTAGGCAAGTGACACTCTCTCTTTGAAACAGTTTCTTCACCTATACAGTGAATGAGCTACATTTCTCTAGATAAATGTAATCCTATCTTGATAAATGCATACTTTTATTTGACAAATATCATTAAGCTCCTGATAACACATATTTTGTGAAGTGCTATAGGAAATACAAAGATTTCCGTGGCTCCTTTTCTCAAATTGCTTATAATTTATTACCTAAAACACAAGTAATAGAAATACTAATTCACCTGTGATACAGCCTAAATATTAGCATAAACCAAATCCTATGAGGATCAAGAAAGAACTAACACTTTCTTAGCAAAGGTCACAGAATTATGAATTTCTGTGTTTGCATATCGTTGATTGGGTGACCTCTTTATCTAGCATAGCTTTTCTTCACATTCTCCAGATCAACAAATTGCCCGTCAATATTTAGAAGTCCACAAGATCTATGGCAAGAAAATAAGATGTGTTACATTATCACCCGCTCTAAAGTCAGGTATTGTACAGGATACTTATCTATTAGGCAGAACAGCCAGCTGGTTAAAAAAAAGAAAAATTTGAAAACTACTTACCATCTCTGCAAGGACTGAGATGAGGCACGACTGCTTCTTTTTTTAAAAAAAATACCACAGTAACAAGCAGCTTTTGTATGAAGCGACCTCTTCAGGTTGTTTGATGCAGTACAGCCAGAATGATGTTTCTAGAAATCTGTTCTCTGGGTCAAATAATAGCAGAGCACAATTAGTCCAGAAAAAAATTAATCAACCTTATGTGAAAATTTCAAAGCATGTAATAGCGACACACATAGTAACTACTGGGAAAAGGGCAATGGAGGGTTACATAAACCCCCGAAGAAGTTCACATTTAATTTGAAAATCCTGGCATAATTTTCTCTTTTTCTTTTCTTACCGTCCCTAGGCAATGACTGCCATGGAATAATTCCCTCTGATAATAAATGTGCATGTGAACAAAACTGCAGGAAACCAAGCAAAGTCTCCTAGTTCCATTGTTTTCTTTCCTTTCCCTCAGCCCATTAAGACAAAATGAATATTGGCTGTATTTAGGAGTTAAAAGTCATTGAAAATCATGTTTACCCTGAGTCTTAACCCCTAACTGAAAATTAAAATAAAAGGTGCAATTTCTTTAATTCTTACTATACTATAAAACAATACGAAGCACAATTTCAATCCCCAGGAAAATGAAATGGAGTATGTATAGCCTTTATTTTCTCTGTGTGACTCCAATATTAGCATTTAAGAAAAGCTGCTGAAAATAACCCATCATTTTAAAGTAATTTAAAGACACCCCAAACTGAAAATTCAGTATGCCCCTTAGCTCTCCATTATCCATTTCAAATTTCCTAAGTCTATTTTAAAAACTACCAGAGAATCCAAAGGCCATTTCCTAAATAGACCCACCAGACTTACAGAAAATATATACAGTGTGTGGTGTGAACTCAAGAAGATAGCTCATGATAAGGGGACTTCGAGGAAAACTTTGGCTCTTGAAGCTCAGAAATCCAGAAATTGTACAGCAGTTTTTTGAAAAGCTAGACATATACAGATATAGACACTTATGGGTTTTAAGGTTTGTTAAAATACTGTGTATATAACATTTATTAGTGACATCTCAAATCAAGATGTTAATGTCAATGTTTTTCAAAGTGTGAAACAAAAACTATTGCTATCAGACATGTAAGTGGCCTTGTTACAAGTCCACCATTTATAATTCACCCTAAAATTTAGGAACATTAGCCTACATTCAGAGAAGGCAATGGCAACCCACTCCAGTACTCTTGCCTGGAAAATTCCATGGGTGGAGGAGCCTGGTGGGCTGCAGTCCATGGGGTCGCGAAAAGTCAGACAAAACTGAGCAACTTCACTTTCACTTTTCACTTTCACTCATTGGAGAAGGCAATGGCAACCCACTCCAGTACTCCTGCCTGGAGAATCCCAGGGATGGGGGAGCCTGGTGGGCTGCGGTCTATGGGGTCGCACAGAGTCGGACACGACTGAAGCAACTTAGCCGCTGCCTACATTACATGCGAAAGGAAGCCAGCACTCAGAATAATAGCTAGTCGTCCACAAGACAACCAAAGTCAGGATTCTAATTCAAGGCTTTCTCCCTTATGTGACTTTCTCCCCTATGTGATCAACAAAAATAAAAATGTATCTCTTTTGCTTTTTAAAATTATTTATTTATTTTGGCTGTCCTGGGTCATCATTGCTGCACACCAGCTTTCTCTAGTTGTGGCAAACGAGGGCT
This sequence comes from Capra hircus, assembly GCF_001704415.2. Taxonomy (NCBI): domain Eukaryota; kingdom Metazoa; phylum Chordata; class Mammalia; order Artiodactyla; family Bovidae; genus Capra; species Capra hircus. The sequence continues at coordinate 18,732,263 of NC_030836.1, read as the reverse complement.
ATTCTCCAGTTGTGTTGTTCAGGCTTCTCCTTGCAATGACTTCTCTTACTATGAAGCACAGGCTCTAGGTACAGGCTTGGAATCTTCCCAGACCAAAGGTCAAATGCATATCCCCTGCACTGGCAGGCGAATTCTTAACCCCTGGACCACCAGAGGTGTCTTTCCTTTGCTTTTAATTCACTAAAATATCAAATGTGCTCCTCTCAGCTTTCACTGTAATCTCTCATGGCCATTGGATCCTGGAGTCAAAAGAAACCTTTATGTTACCTATTTCTCACAGCCCCAATGCTTCAATGATGAATAATTGTCATTATTCAATAATACAGTTTACTGCTTCTACATGTGGCTATTTCTAGATACTTCTCAAAAATAGCTCATTTTATGTGTAATTGATATGCTCTCCCACTATTTCCACTGGCTGTTAGATTCTGTCCACTGGTTGTTAGATTCTGCTGAGAGGTATATCATATATAGTTCTGTAAAACCACTTCTATTTAAGCTGACCTTATCATCTAACTTCAGAGTATTGAATCTCCAGCATTGTTACTAACACATGACCCTTAACTCATTGTATTGAATTAATCCATGAGTGTCCACTGTTAAGCAATAATTCATACAATGATTTTATTCATAAAACAAGAATCTTATGAGGTTTAATCATTCTGATGTCTTTGGGAATTCTGGAGGCATTTCATTGGTAGGATAAAAAGTTTGTTCAGGTTTTTCCATAAGGTGCTATGAAAAATTCAAACATTTTGGCCATCCCAATATTTGAGAATCTACTCCAACCATTCTGGGGGCTTCCCAGGTGGCGCTAGTGATAAAGAATGAGCCCACCAATGCAGGAAACATAATAGACGTTGGTTTGATCCCTGGGTCAGGAAGATTCCTTGGAGAAGGAAGTCACGACCCACTCCAGCATTCCTGCATGGAGAAATTCATGGACAGTGGAGCCTGGTGGGCTACAGTCCATGGGGTTGCAAAGAATCAGACACAACTGAAGCGACTTAGCACAATCTCCAACCATTCCAAATGAGTCTAAATTATGTAAGCTTTTCCACTGATCAAGTCATGTCTCTGAAGCACATGTCAAAATTGCTCAGGTTGAGCACTATCTACTATACAGGCCCAATTATAGTATCACTGGGAAGTAGAAAATGAGGATCCCAGAAATTGAATTTGGCTCAACTGCAGCTTTGGTTCTTGTAATCTTTTCAGATGAAGTTGTCTTTGGGACTAAGATTCTTTTTCTTTTAATTTCCTAAACCGTGTCCAAGAATTCAGGATATTTTGTCAGTCTATATTTATGTCAACATTTGCTATTTTAGGACATGTTCAGATGGAGACTGTGCTCTAAAATCAAGAGTACATTTACCCAGGAGCCAATATGGAGATTCTGGTTTTGGACAGCATCTCACATGGAGTGATTTGGTTTATTTTGATTATTACGAGTGTCCCTCCCTGAATTCTCTCCCCATCCATGAAATAATAAGAGAAACTAAAGAGCAAAGTGTACAGAAATAATATCCAGTAATCTAAAATGACATTATAAAATAATTATTATAAAAATTTACTCTAACATGTTATCAAGCACCTTTCATGGGACAGGTGTTATGTTTACTTCATTTCACTCTCTGAATGACTTATTGGTGAGGCATCATTCCCTTAAAAAAAAAAAAAATTTACAATTGTACATATTTCCCCTCCCTCTCTAGTCTCCCTCCCCTCTCCCTACCCCATCTGTCCAGGTCATCACAGTGCAGTGGGTTGGATTCCCTGTGTTATGCAGAACTTCTCACCAGCTATCCATTTTACACATGATACTACATATGTTTATGCTACTTTCTCCATTCATCCCTCTCTCTCCCTCATCCTCATTCCCTTTTAAAGATGGTAAAAATGAAGTTTATTCACCAAGAAAGGAAAAAAAAAAGCATTTGAACCCAAGTGCAAATGATATGACCATTCACATACTATGATGTGTTGTATAAGAATGAAAAGAGATTACTAAATTTCCACTGAACAATAAAAACTTTTCATTTTCGCCTGCAGCTTCTACAATTAGTTCTCTTGTGCTGCTGCCTATATGGCACCGGAACTTTTAAGCAATCAGAATTTATTGGTACCTTATACATAAGCGAATGATGATGTAGCCTCACTCAGAATTAGTTTAGATTTTGAGCTAACATTTGAGACAATTTCCTAGATATTCTCTAAAAGAAGCATTTCTGGATAAAGAAAACTCCAGAAATAGTGGAAATAGGTATCAGGAAACTGCCACCTTAAAATAAACGACCACCACAACATTAACATCCAAGTTGGAATATTTTAGTCTAAAAAAAAAAAAAATCTCTTCAGCAAGACTGTCACTCCTGCACATAAGCTGGCATTGCTCTAAATAGCAAAATGAGAAAGCTAAAGATGTCTTGCTTTGTAGAAAAACAGAAATGCTTTGTGACTGTCACAGCAAAGCACTGGAATGGCTCAAAATAAAATATCTGTGGTCAAGTCCTGGCTCCATCATTTCTAATGTGAGGCTTTAAATTCTTACATGCGTTCCCAAACATGAACCCCCCTCCCACCTCCCTCCCCACAACATCTCTCTGGGTCATCCCCATGCACCTGCCCCAAGAATTTAAGATTTTAAAATTTAAAAAAAAAAATTAAAAAAAAAAATAATAAATAAATAAAGAAAAAATAAAAATAAAAATAATTACATTTGTTTCCTAAAAAAAAAAAAAAAAAAAAAAAAATAATGTGAGGCTTTAGACACCTGGCATAATCTAGACATCTGTTTCTTCATCTGTAAAATGGAGATGATGTTACAATCGATATGCTGTAAACTCTGTGAGGCTGAAAGGAGACCATGTTGTACACTTTGTTTCCAAACTTGGTTGCAAAGTGGAATCACTCTGAGAGCTCTGAAAATTATTTATGCCTGCATCCACCACCAGGCACCAAGGCTTAACAGGCCTGGTGTGTGATCTGGGAATTAGAGATTTGAATGAAATCTCCAGGTGGTTCTAATAAGCACATAAGTTAAAATTTTTAAAGGTTATATTAACTAGGTTAATGCGAAATGTCCAGCAAAAAGCCTGGATATAAGCACATAGAAAAAAAAAGTTATTTTCCTTCATTTTCCCTCAAATTATCATGTAGTTCTGTCTTTATCACTATGAATACTAAGATTCTTGAGAGTCCCTTGGACTGCAAGGAGATCAAACCAGTCAATCCTCAAGGAAATCAACCCTGAAGGAAGGACTGACGCTGAGGCTCCAATACTTTAAATGTATTTGGTCACCTGATGCAAAGAGCAGACTCATCGGAAAAGACCTGATGCTGGGAAAGATTGAAGACAGGAGGAGAAGGGGATGACAGAAGATGAGATGGTTGGATGGCATCACTGACTCAGTGGACATGAGTGTGAGCAAAGCTCTGGGAGATGGTGAAGAACAAGGAAGCCTGGCATGCTGCAGTCCATGGGTTGCAGAGTCAGACACGACTAAGCAATTGAACAGAGGACCAATGATGCTCTGGCTCTATAAAAAGTATAACATTAACCAACTGTCACACAACTCATTCTTGCTATACTGAAAGAATTACCCCTACCTGCTCTAAAATCTCCTGCTTCTCACATTTGACTACTGAATCAAAGACTTTTTAAAACAGCTCAAAATTTCCTTCTTGCCAGAAGCCTTCCTTATCTCCTGTTATCCCACTTTCAAGAGTAAATCACTCCTTCCTATTAAACTATAAATCATTTTCTGCCCCTCCTTGACATTAAGGTCTACTTTTACTATACTTGTATATGCCTTCAGTCTCTAAGATTTGAGAGCAAGATTGTTGAGCAATTTACTGTTTCATCGATCTCAACCAGTACAGAAAGATGGCTAAATCTATTTTATTTATTCTAACAGGCTCCAACCTAATTTTAAGTTCAGTTTCAAACAGCAAGTTTCCAATTTTGTCAATCACACTGAAGACAGAGTTTGAGTACATCCAGTACTCACTGACATTTACTGTTGTCCAAGCAAAATTTGGAGAAGGAAATGGCAACCCACTCCAGTATTCTTGCCTGGAAAATTCCATGGACGGAGGAGCCTGGCCGGCTACAGTCCACGGGGTCGCAAAGAGTCAACAGCGACTGAGTACCAGCAAAGTTTATCTATAAGCTTAATTCTTTCAAAGTCCTAGAACTATAAGCTTATCACATTTCTGAGGTGTGGCAAAGCACTGGGCACTAGGCACAGCTTTACGTGTTACAAAAGTATCTGTGATTATCATTAAAGGTATAAATCTCATTCCCTCAACATGTTGCTTCTGTAGTCTGGGTTTTATTTACTTGCTGGAAATAATACCATAGAAGCATTTCTTGACTTCTTTTTCCAACAGTATTCCACCTGGTGATTATGGGAATAGCAAAAAAAAAAAAAAAATTGCTAAACCTGTTAGTCATTTACTCATCTAGGTATCTTCATTAACACCCCTAAATCCCAGTTCTAAAATCTGAATGAGAAACCCATGTACTTCTAACAGTTAATTTGCTTAGACTTGATGAGAAAATTTTAAATGTTGTATACCTTAGTTTTATAGTGACACGAACCAGCATTTTAAAATAATGAAACCTCTGCTTTTATGTTAAGCACCATTAGACCCTTGCTAATTTTATACCTTGAGAATCCCACTACCAGAAACTTGGATTTTCTTCCTTTGTTAACTAAACTTGAAAGAGTTCTGTGTTTTGGAGTCACTGTGATAGAATAATGGCCCTCCAGAAATATGTGTACATGTGTGCTCAGTAGCTCAGTCGTGTGGGACTCTTTGCAACACCATGGACTGTAGCCCACCAAGCTCCTCTATCCACGGAATTTTCCAGGCAGAAATACTGGAGTGGGTTACCATTTCCTACTTTAGGGGTCTTCCTGACCCAGAGATTAAACCCAAGGTTATTCGCATCTTCTGCACTGGCAGGCAGATTCTTTACCACTGTGCCACCTGGGAAGTCCCCCTCCAAAAATAGTCAGTACTTTAATCCCTGGGATCTGTGAATATGTTACTTTAAATTGTAGATGGCATTTCAGATGTGATTAATAAAGTAATTATTCTGAATCACCCAGGTGGGCCCAATTAATTCACAGGGATCCTTAAAGTGTGAGGATTACTTCTGGCTAGGGTAAGAAAGATGAAATGACAGAAGCGGATGGAGCAGAGATTTCGAATGTGAGACATTCTATCTCCCTCTGCTGGCTCTGAAGATAGAGGGAGCGTTAACAAAGAGCCAAGGAACACAGGTGACCTTCATCAGCGAAGAAGGACCCTGAGCAGCCAGCCAGCAAGAATACAGGGCCTCTGCCCTACAAACACATAAAGTCAATTCTGCCAACAAAAGAAGGGAATGGATTGTCTACTAAGGAGCTCCAGAAAGGACCGCAGTCTCCTTACCATTTTGATTTTAGCCCATGAGACCCTAGTCAGACTTCTGCTTTATAGGCTTGTAAAATAACACCTGTTTTAAGCTACTGTTGGTAGTAATTTGTCATGTTAGCATGAGAATGTTAATACAGATATTTTGTTGAGACTCAAGAAAGAAAAAAAAAATATGTTTAAAGATGACGTTATTGAACCAAATCCGTTCGCCCAACACGACAGCCAAATGCTGATGCCAATTCACTTGCAAGACTTGCTGTGGAGGAAAAGCTTATTCACAAGGCAGCGTAGCGATAACACCAGAGAACAAGCCCCACTCACCTTCTCAAGGTGAGGGGGTTGGGGTATTTATGGGCTAAGCAGGCAGGTCTTTGGCATGGGGAAATGTGATTGGAGGTAAGGGGGAAAGGGAGTTAAACTGTTCTGCGCAGGCACAAATGGAGGCCCTTAGAAGGCTAGGAAGGCGGAGCTTTCCAGAGCTCCCCCGTCAAAAGACCATTTATAAAGACACCTGTGCTGGCCTAGCTATAGGGAGAGTGGGCCTAAGTAGCCCCAGCTGGTTGTTGGATAGGAACGGGCAAGTCTCTGTAAAACAACTGGATTAGGTGAAGCTGAGAATGAATGCAATTAAACAGATGGAAAACAAAACAAAACAACTGAAATAAAGAGAGCTGAAACAGTGATGGCAGTTTAAGACCCATGCATTGCATTGCATGTAAACCATACCTCCATAAGATTGATTTGTAAAAAAATGGTTAGCATCTCAGAATATTTTCCCTTTGTAGGGAATAATCTGGTCAAGAAGGGAAAAACCTAAGAAAGCAGGAAGAGGTCAGCTGTTCGGGTGATATCTGAATAGGAAGTAGGGTAGATCCAGAGAGTTAAGTGAAGCAGCAAACTTTTCAGAAAAGCAGGTAAAGTTCACCTGCTTTAACATGAGGGATGCCACACTAAATAGCTGAACAGAAAAATGGAGCATTTTCATCTGATTTCTTCTGTTTTCTCATTTAAACATGACTAAACTGTGGAAAATTCTGAAAGATATGGAATACCAGACCACTTGACCTGCCTCTTGAGAAACCTATATGCAGGTCAGGAAGCAACAGTTAGAACTGGACATGGAACAACAGACTGGTTCCAAATAGGAAAAGGAGTGCGTCAAGCCTGTATGTTGTCACCCTGCTTATTTAACGTCTATGCAGAGTACATCATGAGAAACGCTGGACTGGAAGAAACACAAGCTGGAATCAAGATTGCCGGGAGAAATATCAATAACCTCAGATATGCAGATGACACCACCCTGATGGCAGAAAGTGAAGAGGAACTAAAAAGCCTCTTGATGAAAGTGAAAGAGGAGTGAAAAAGTTGACTTAAAGCTCAATATTCAGAAAACGAAGATCATGGCATCTGGTCCCATCACTTCATGGCAAATAAGTGGGGAAACAGTGGCAGACTTTATTTTTTGGACTCCAAAATCACTGCAGACAGTGACTACAGCCATGAAATTAAAACACTCTTACTCCTTGGAAGGAAAGTTATGACCAACCTATATAGCATATTCAAAAGCAGAGACATTACTTTGCCAACAAAGGTCCATCTAGTCAAGGCTATGGTTTTTCCAGTGGTCATGTATGGATGTGAGAGTTGGACTGTGAAGAAAGCTGAGCGGCAAAGAACTGATGCTTTTGAACTGTGGTGTTGGAGAAGACTCTTGAGAGTCCCTTGGACTGCAAGGAAATCCAACCAGTCCATCCTAAAGGAGATCAGTCCTGGGTGTTCATTGGAAGGACTGATGCTGAAGCTGAAACTCCAATACTTCGGCCGCCTGATGCAAAGAGTTGACTCATTGGAAAAGACTCTGATGCTGGGAGGGATTTGGGGGCAGGAGGAGAAGGGGACAACAGAGAATAAGAAGGCTGGATGGCATCACCGACTCAATGGACGCGAGTTTGAGTGAACTCCGGGATTTGGTGATGGGCAGGGAGGCCTGATGTGTTGCGATTCAGGGGGTCTCAAAGAGTCGGACATGACTGAGCAACTGAACTGGAACTGAACTGAACTGAATGCTAGTAAATGAAGGTGAGGAAATACAGAGGTATTGGAAGTTTGAACAAAGACTTTTTTTTTTTTTTTTAAGTGTGAGACAGTGTTTCAGGAGTGGGAGAGTCCTGGCCTTAGCTCTGCTGCTCACCTGTTCCCTCTGCCCCTTGGGTTTCCTTTTACTGAGTTTCTTTTCTTCATCATTGAGGTGTCCTGTTTGAGCAGCAGTGGTTGCAGAGGCTGCAGTGCCAGTTTCACAATCTTTGTTACAGGTAGATTATCACCAAGGAAACTCAGAGTGGGACTTCGGAGGCTCAGGGAAGGACTCTACAGGATGGAGCTGGAGTGCGCCCACCATGCAGTTACACAACACTTCTCAGATTTCTGCTTGCTTTCTCAGGTTCCTTGCAGATTCCAGGGCCCTGTGGATTTAAGTAAGCCCTGGGCTCCCAGCAGACAGGGGCAACTGGAGGCTCTAGGACTGGAAGTGGAAGTGGAAGCTCTAGGGTGGAAGTGCAGGGGAGCTCATGAGAGGAACTTCCAGGCAGAGTAACAAGAGAGGGGTCAGGGACTACAAGTGTCCCATTTTGACAGGAACTTACAAGAGGGGATTGATCTGACTCAGTTAAAAAACAAATGTCCAGGTGTTAGGGCTCTAAAAACCACACAGAGAAGTCTGGATGCTATGAGAGTGCTCCCTAGCCTTGTTCTGTCAGCCAGCTTCTTCCTTTCAGCAGCATCCTTCAGCATTAACTCTGGAAAGAGGTCAGTTTAGACCTAGATGCCATTTCTGAGCTCTCACAATCTAAGCACTTTGTCTTCTAATCTATTCACTCATTAGACAAAAAGCTCTTTACTGGAACCTCTGTGGTGACATACGTTTTGCACATGGCCTTTGGATCTGAGTTTTCCTAGTGTCATCAAAGGAGCTGTGTCAAATGCAAAGCCAAGGAATCTGAACTCTAAGGAGAACTCTTGTTCTGGTTTAGTGAAAGAGAAGGGAACTGGAGAAGGAGGCATTAAACTCCATGGACAATAAAGGAAGATTCTGAAAAAATAAAATTATGACAAAACAGGGGCAATGATATTGAAATTATTGACATGTACAAAAGATGGTGAATGGCCCAGGTTACTTTCATGATAAGGTTGCTGCCACTGCTGCTAAGTCGCTTCAGCCGTATCCGACTCTGTGCGACCCCATAGATGGCAGCCTACCAGGCTCCCCTGTCCCTGGGATTCTCCAGGCAAGAATACTGGAGTGGGTTTCCATTCCCTTCTCCAATGCATGAAAGTGAAAAGTGAAAGTGAAGTCACTCAGTTGTGTCCGACTCTTAGTGACCCCATGGACTGCAGCCCACCAGGCTCCTCCGTACATGGATTTTCCAGGGAAGAGTACTGGAGTGGGGTGCCATTGCCTTCTCCATCATGATAAGGTTAGAGTAGATCAGATCACTGTTGTTGGTTTGCAAACTCAGGAGTTTTCAGAGTGAAATCTGAAACTGACCCCTGCACTTGGAGGGCAGGGAGAGACCAAAGAAAGAGGCAGACCTTTGAAGACTCAGGTAGCAAGAAGTTTTTATAAGCAAGGGAGTTTCCATATTAAGCTTGGTAAACAACCAATCGGAGAAGGCAATGGCACCCCACTCCAGTACTTTTGCCTAGAAAATCCCAGGGACAGAGGAGCTTGGTAGGCTGCAGTCCATGGGGTCACTAAGAGTCTGACACAAATAGCGACTTCACTTTCACTCTTCACTTTCATGCATTGGAGAAGGAAATGGCAACCCACTCCAGTGTTCTTGCCTGGAGAATCCCAGGGACGGGGGAGGCGGCTGGGCTGCTTTCTATGGGGTTGCACAGAGTCAGACACGACTGAAGCGACGTAGCAGCAGCATCAAACAACCAATACACTTGCAACCATTCTATATATATAAGCCATTTTGTTTTCCATTTTCAGTAGAATATTCAGTAAGTACACAACATTTTATTATAAAATAGGCTTTGTGTGAGATGATTTTACCCAACTGTAGGCTAACGTATTTCATGCATGTTTAAAGAGGCAAGGCTAAGCTATGATGTTCTTTAGTGGCTTAGTGGTAAAGAATCTGCCTGCCAAGCAGGAGACCTGAATTTGATCCCTGGGTCAGGAATATCCCCAGGAGGAGGAAATGGCAACCCACTCTAGTATTCTTGCCTGGGAAATCCCATGGATGGAGGAATGGAATGATGAGAGAGTCAGATAGGACTTGGCGACTAAACGACAATGTTAGGTGTTATTGAGTTCATTTTTGACCTATGAGAGTTTCAATTTATGATAGGTTTATTATATGAACCCCATTATAAGTCAAGACAGATTTGTATACTTTCCTATATATATGTGAATATATACAGATTTATATATACATGCAGATCTATGTATATGATGCATTTACATATATGTACATATATACACATTTGAAAGCAACATGCATAAACACACATTAGATTTGTAAGTTATCTGAACAGGTAGATATTTAATTCTGAGCACTAGTCCTGTTTCTATGTCTCTTGTCATCTTGACTGAGGTTTGTTTTTCCCTTGTAAATTTCTCAGAAAAAGTTCATAATTGCAATGTTCTGTGAACATTTGTTGATGAATGTGTATGTGTCTTTATATTTCACAGTCAAGTATCCCCTTCTAACAGATTCTAGAATAATTTTAATAAAAATTATAAAATTAGTACACCATTCAAAATATTCTTTAAAATATTAACAGTTTCTACTATATAGTTTCTGCTTCTGCTGCTGCTGCTAAGTCACTTCAGTCGTGTCCGACTCTGTGCGACCCCATAGACGGAAGCCCACCTGGCTCCCCCGTCCCTGGGATTCTCCAGGCAAGAACCCTGGAGTGGGTTGCCACTTCCTTCTCCAAGGCATGAAAGTGAAAAGTGAAAGGGAAGTAGTTCAGTCATGTCTGACTCTTAGCGACCCCATGGACTGCAGCCTACCAGGCTCCTCCGTCCATGAGATTTTCCAGGCAAGAGTACTGGAGTGGGGTGCCATTGCCTTCTCCATATAGTTTCTACTATATATCACCATCGTAATTTTTCAAAACTAACAAATCAATATTGGTCCATTGCTATGAACTAAACTTCTGATTTTATTCATATTTTATTAGTTTTACCTTTTCCTGTCCAGGATTCAGACCAAGATGCAACATTATATTTAGCCATCACGTCTCCTTAATCTCCTTTTTTTTAAAATGACATTCTCAGAATTTCCTTATTTTTAATGACCTTGATAACAATTTGGAGGAGTACTGATCAGACATTTTGCAGACTGTCCCTCAGTTGGGATTAGTCTGACATGTAATTTTCCTTATTAGACAGGGGTTATGTGGCATCTAAGGAAGATCACAGGGATGAAGTGTCACTCTTACCACATTACATCAAGGTAATGGGCTATCAATATTGCTTGTCACGGTGTTGTTAATGTTGATCACCTGGCCAAGAGAGTGCTTATCAGGTTTCTCCACTGTAAAGTTATAATTTTTCCTTCCTATTACACTGTATTATTTAGAAATAGGCCGTTAAGTTCAGTCCCTTTAACAGCATGCTTCCATAATTCTGTTTTCTGAGCACACTCTTACTTTCTGACAAGATTTGTTTAGGTAAAAATAAGTTTTTACTTAAAAAGCATTAAATGTTAGAAGAGACTTACACATAATTCACAGAATCTTTACAAAATAACTGCCAATATTTGTCCAGTTTTTTTTTTAATATTTATAGACTTGGACATTTTGCAGTAAAATAAGGTTTACAAAACAGTTATTTTAGAAAGCACCACAGTACTAAATTTTAGGCAAATTAGAACTTAACACTAAAAATTTTACATGCAAGTCAGCTCTCAAACATCTTTATTCTTTATACCAGTGATAAGGTAAAGGAAAAATTAACATTAACTGAGGAAACAACTAATAAATACTCTGTAAACTGATTCAGATTTTTAAATTACTTTCAGAAGCTGTGCCAATGCAAAGTGTCAACAATCACACTATGTACTCAACTACACAGTTACTCAAAATGAACGTTAATCAAATTAACCCTTTAAACAGAAATATAGTTATTTCTTTTAATTCTGAAAATGTATCTCTAGTTATAAAATTCATAAATGTGATGATTAAGAACTTTTATTCCTTCTCATACTTGGCAGTTTCAAGTTTTTTAAAACAATGATTTAGTTACATTATTAATTATTCTATAAGAGACTGGATATTGGGGCACAAAGTCATTTACAAGGCGCTGGAATCTGTCTGGTAATAGCAGAGAAATAGCAGAAAAAATAACACAACTTTTTTGAGTTTTGAGTTTTCAAAACTGAGTCTCTGTTTTACAAGATAGAAAGAGTTCTGTGGGTGGCTGGTGGTGACACTTGTGCAACAAGGTAAATGTACTTTATGCCACTGAACTGTCCACTTAGAAATAGTTAAGATGGTACATTTCACGTTCCGTGTATGTCATCACAATAAAAAAAATAAAATTGATGGTAAATTTTCTGTCATGTATGTTTTACTCCAAATAAATAAATAAATGCTAATAAACATTTTTTAAAGTTCAAGGCAAAGAGGGAGTCTCGGTAAATACTTCCCTGAAGGAACTTCAGCCTTACTTATCTGAGAAACCCTGTTCTGTTTGGTTTCTCTAAGCCTTCAGCAAGAAGGGAGTTTCAGAGACCAACTAACAACTGTTAACTAAGAGAGTTGTCTTCTAACTTGATGTGTGTTCCTCACATGGACACCTTTCCTTCTTTGGGGAGAAACAAAACTTGTTCACACTAACACCGTCCGGTTTAATTGCTTATTTCATTGTGTGGTTCATGAAATGATCACATCACAATCTCCCACATAATTAGGGAAATGAGAAGTAACCAAAATGTGTCATTGAGGGAAACTTTAGATATCTGTCCCTCTGGTTATATCAGCTCTCACACCTAACAGGCACAGAATAAAGACTTGTAGAACCTAATTAAATTCCAAAAGAAAAAAAAAAAACAAGAATACACAAAAGTGGGTTGAGTGATGTCAGATTGGACGACAGGAGAAAGGGCTGAAGACTATGTTACAAGAACATTGTTTACCCTTGATACTATTTTTGGTCAGACAGGGACAGAAGTATAAGAAGAGGAAATTGGGGATTCCACAAAGATGGCCTACACAAACCATTCAGTATCACGGTAATCCAAGTCTATGCCCCAACCAGTAATCCTAAAGAAGCTGAAGTTGAATGGCTCTATGAACACCTACAAGACCTTCTACAACTAACACCCCCAAAAGATGTCCTTTTCATTATAGGAGACTGGAATGCAAAAGTAGTAAGTCAAGAGATACCTGGAGTAACAGGCAAATTTGGCTTTAGAGTACAAAATGAAGCAGGTCTAGGGCTAACAGAGTTTTGCCAAGAGAGTGCACTGGTCATGGAAAACACCCTCTTCCAACAACACAAGAGAAGACTCTACACATGGACATCACCAGATGGTCAATACTGAAATCAGATTGATTATATTCTCTGCAGCCAAATGTGGAGAAGCTCTATACAGTCAGCAAAAATAAGACTGGGAGCTGACTGTGGCTCAGATCATGAACTCCTTATTGCCAGATTCAGACTTAAATTGAACAAAGTAGGGAAAACCACTAGACCAGTCAGGTATGACCTAAATCAAATCCCTTTCTATTATACAGTGAAAGTGACAAACAGATTCAAGGGAGTAGATCTGATAGACAGAGTGCCTGAAGAACTATGGATTGAGGTTCATGCCATTGTACAGAAGGCAGTGATCAAGACCATCCCCAAGAAAAAGAAATGCAAAAAGGCAAAATGATTGTCTGAGGAGGCCTCACAAATAGCTGAGAAAAGAAGAGAAGCTAAAGGCAAAGAAGAAAAGGAAAGATATACCCACTTGAATGCAGATTTCCAAAGAATAGCAAGGAGAAATAAGAAAGCCTTTCTCAGTGACCAATGCAAAGAAATAGAGGAAAGGAACAGAATGGGAAAGACTAGAGATCTCTTCAAGAAAATTAGAGATATCAAGGGAACACTTCATGCAAAGATGGGCACAATAAAGGACAGAAATGGTATAGACTTAACAGAAGCAGAAGATAGTAAGAAGAGGTGGCAACAATACACAGAAGAATTATACACAAATGATCTTCATGAGCCAGATAACCATGATGGTGTGATCACTCACCTAGAGCCAAATATCTTGGAATGTGAAGTCAAGTGGGCCTTAGGAAGTATCACTATGGACAAAGCTAGTGGAGGTGATGGAATTCCAGTTGAGCTTTCTCAAATCCTAAAAGATGATGCTGTGAATGTGCTGTACTCAACAAGCCAGCAAATTTGGAAAACTCAGCAGTGGCCACAGGACTGGAAAAGGTCAGTTTTCATTCCAATCTCAAAGAAAGGCAATGCCAAAGAATGTTCAAACTACCACACAACTGCACTCATCTCACACTTCCCTGGTGGCTCAGACTATAAAGCGTCTGTCTACAATGTGGGAGACCCAGGTTCGATCCCTGGGTTGGGAAGATCCTCCAAAGAATGAAATGGCAATCCACTCCAGTACTCTTGCCTGGAAAATCCCATGGAGGGAGGAGCATGGTAGGCTACAGTCCATGGGGTCGTAAAGAGTCAGACACAACGGAGCAACTTCACTTTCACATGCTAGCAAAGTAATGCTCAAAATTCACCATGCCAGGCTTCAACAGTACGTGAATGGTAAAATTCCAGTTGTTCAAGCTGGATTTAGAAAAGGCAGAGGAACCAGAGATCAAATTGCCAACATTAGTTGGATCATTGAAAAACCAAGAGAGTTCCAGAAAAACATCTACTTCTGCTTTTTAACTATGCCAAAGCCTTTGACTGTGTGGATCACAATAAACTGTGGAAAATTCTTAAAGAGATGGGAATACCAGACCACCTTACATTCTTCCTGAGAAATCTGTATGCAGGTCAAGAATTAACAGTTAGAAATGGACATGGGCCTACAGACTAGTTGCAAAATGGAAAAGGAGTATGACAAGGCTGTATATTGTCACCATGCTTATTTAACTTATATGCAGAGTATAGCATGTGAAATGCCAGGCTGGATAAAGCACAAGCTGGAATCAAGATTGCCAGGAGAAATATCAATAACCTCAGATATGCAGATGATACCACCCTTATGGAAGAAAGTGAAGAAGAACTAAAGAGTCTCTTGATGAAAGTGAAAGAGGAGAGTGAAAAAGTTGGCTTAAAACTCAACATTCAGAAAACTAAGAATATGGCATCTGTTCCCATCCCTTCATGGCAAATAGATGGGGAAACAATGGAAACAGTGAGACTTTATTTTCTTGGACGCCAAAATCACTGCAGATAGTGACTGCATCCATGAAATTAAAAAATGCTGCTCCTTGGAAGAAAAGCTATGACCAACCTAAATAGCATATTAAAAAGCAGAGACATTACTTTGCTAACAGAAGTCTGTCTAGTCAAAGCTATGGTTTTTCCAGTAGCAATGTATGGATGTGAGAGTTGGAGTATAAAGAAAGCTGAGCACCAAAGAATTGATGCTCTTGAACTGTGATGTTGGAGAAGACTCTTAAGAGTCCCTCAGGCTGCAAGGAGCTCCAACCAGTCCATCCTAAAGGAAATCAGTCCTGAATATTCATTGGAAGGACTGATGCTGAAGCTGAAGCTCCAGTACTTTGGCCACCTGATGCAAAGAACAGACTCATTTGAAAAGACCCTGATGCTGGTAAAGATTGAAGACAGGAGAAGAGGACAATAGAGTATGAGATGGTTGGATGAAATCACTGATTCGTTAGACATGAGTTTGAGTAAGCTCCGGGAGTTGGTGATGGACAGGGAAGCCTGGCATGCTGCAGTCCATGGGGTCACAAAGAATCAGACACAACTGAGTGAACTGAACTAAACCACACACATCAATCCTGAGATGGGAGGGGGAACCTAAGTAGCTTGGCTGGGATGCAGATTTAATGCAAGAAGCAACACATACCTAGAGAGATGTGGTTAAACACTTACTTCAACCCATTGTAGAACAACATCTTGTAGTCAACATTTATTCTAGTGATATTTTCTAAGTTCCTCAATGGTGAATAACTGGCCAGTGTGCTGAAAGCCAGGAGCTTTGCTCCTGACATACTTCCTGTCAGAACCTGGTAAGCAAATAATTTGCAAGGAGAAACAGCAAGTCTTTCAGTGGAAAATCAGCTATGTCGGTACAAACAGGCCCATGTAGAATGGGAGGAGTCTCATTCTAGCATGGGTAACAGTCTATAGGGAGCAGAGATTCTAGCCTTTGATGAATGTCAACCTGCCCTAATATTGTCTATTGAACTCTTATAATGGGGCTGTCACCAGGGTTGTTCTGGAGCTGAGTTAAGCTGGTCCCAGTTAACATCATGGGACCAAGGGTCCACTGTGTCACCACACTAGCTAAAGTGGATGAGGAGTTGGTAGGTGTGGATGAAGGGCCAGGATCATAAACATTTCCCCTGGCTGATGATGCTATAAATCATGTTTGAGAAGAGTCATTTTCTGCCAACAGGAGATGCTGTTATGATTCACCTGTGGAAAGAGTTCTATTTGCAAAAAGACACATTTGTTTCACTCAGCATTCTTCCATATTCTGAGAATTAAAGATATTTGGAATGACTGACTGCCCAAATGCAGAGCACTCTGGAAAACACGATGAATAAATCTCTGTTCAAATAAGTACTTTCTATATCATAAATGAAAGCTGGTATTCAAAGCCTTAGTGTTGCATACCCAGGCTCTTTTCTAATAGATGTATGTTGATAATCTCCCCTGGTGGCTCAGATGGTGAAGAATCTGCCTGCGATGCAGGAGACCTGGGTTCAATTCTGGGTTGGGAAGATCCCCTGGAGGAGGGTATGGCAATCCACTCCAATATTCTTGCCTGAAGAATCCCCATGGACAGAGGAGCATGGTGGGCTACAGTCCATGGGGTCACACAGAGTCAGACATGACTGAGCAACTAAGCGCAGGTCACATTGTATAGCAATCACACACATTCTCTTTTAACACAGTGGTGACATTTCATTTGGTTTGGAACAGCAAACAGCCTCAATGTTTTCCCCACTGATATGAATTCAACTGGCTCATTCTTAGATTGCCACAAGCATTGAGTTGACCAAAAATTTTGTTTGCTTTTTATTTTCCTGTAAGATGGCTCTGGCAGCACTTAGTTCTCTTTAAGTTCATTTGAAACAATTGTCTTAGCTCGTATTGTGCAGCTGGCACATTAGCATGCATTAAAAAAATGTAACCTATACTGGATAATTTTTGTGTAGCCATTTTAATATTGAAGATCAAAGAATAAAGTAACATTTTTGCATATTATGCTTTATTTCTTCAAGAAAGGTAAACACAAAACTGAAAGCAGAAAAGGTATGTGCAGTATGTGGAGATGCTGCTATGACTGAAGTCAAAAGTGGTTTGTAAAGTTTCATCCTTGAGATTTCTCGCTGGATGATGCTCCATGGTCATAAAGACCAGCTGAATTTGATAGTGATAAAATCAAGATATTAATTAACAACAACAAATGTTATGCCATGTGGGAGAGAGCTGACATACTCAAAATATCCAAATCAAGCGTAGAAAATCATTTGCACCACCTTGGCTATGATATTGCTTTGGTGTTTGGGTTCACATAAATTAAGCAAAAAAAAAAACAACTTCTTGAAGGTATTTTTGCATGCGATTCTCTACTTAAACATAATGAAAATGTTCTTTTTAAAAACATACTGTGATGGGCTATGAAAAGTAGATACTGTACAATAATGCGGAATTGAAAAGACCATGGGGCGAGCAAAATGAACCACTGCTAAATACACCAAAGGCCGGTATTCTTCCAAAGAAGGTGATGATGTATAGGGTGGGATTGGAAGGGAATTCTCTATTATGAGCTCCTTCCAGAAAGCCAAATGATTAATCCTGCAAGTAGTGCTCCCAATGAGACCAACTGAAAGCAGCACTCAGAAACAAGCAACCAGAATTAGTCAACAGAAAATGAATAATCTTTCATCAGGATAACGCAAAACTGCCTGTTTTTTGGATGACAGGGTAAAAATTGTTATAGCTTACCTGTGAAGTCCTGATTTACCTGCTGTATTCAGCACATATGTCACCTTTGGATTTCCATTTATTTTGGTTTTTACAGAATTCTCTTAATGGAAAAAAAATTCAATTTCCCAGAAAACTAAATAGAAACTGGAACAGTTCTTTGTCCCCCAAAATAAGTTTTGGGGAGATGAAATTATGAAGTTGCCTGAAATATGACAGAAGATAAGGCTTCCCAGGTGGCACAGTGGTAAAGAATCCACCTGCCAGTGCAGGAGTTGCAAGGGACATGGGTCCAAGCTCTGGGTTGGGAAGATCCCTTGGAGTAGGAAATGGCAACCCACTCTAGTACACTTGACTGGAAAATTCCACGGACAGAGGAACCAGGCAGATTATAATCCATGGGGTTGCAAAGAGTCAGACATGACTGAGCATGCATCTTTACCATTTTTTTTAGTGAAACAAAACAGTGAATACATTGCTCAGTAAACTTCTTGGTGAAATGAAAAAAATGTATCTTTTATTTTTACTTAAAAATTGAAGGATGGCCAACCTAGTAGCTATATAAGCAATAAATTCCATTGTTCTAGGGCATAGAATTATTTAAGCATTCCAAGGAAGATCTTCCAATGTAGGTCAGGTTCAAATGCTAAGCTCCTGGAGGATGTTACCCACCTCTAGCAAAAGAAATAGACATACCAGATGTTGTTCAATCCTAGAGTCAAGGATAAAGCTTATTACAAGATGGATATACGATGATCTGGAAGGATGTGATCATGGAGGAACATTAAGATCAAATATCACCAACTTTTTTTCCTTCTATGCAAATTACAATAATTCAGTTAGTTTGGGAATCTTCTGATGTCCTGTTCTTCCCTTGTCAGCCTTAAACCTTCATTATAAGGGTTTCACACCAAAAAATGGTTTGGTCTAAAACTAAGTATATTAGAGTAAACGTTAGCTCCTATCAAAAGTATTTTCCACCATCAATAGATGAATGGATGAAGAAGTGGTACATATAAACAATGGAATATTACTCAGCCATAAAAAGGAATGCATATGAGTTGATCCTAATGAGGTGGATGAACCTAGAGCCTATTATACAGAGTGAAGTAAGTCAGAAAGAGAAAGATAAATATATACTAAGAAACGTATATATGGAATCTAGAAAAATGGTACTGAATAATTTATTTGCAGGTCATCAAAAAAGCAAGAGAGTTCCAGAAAAACATCTATTTCTGCTTTATTGACTATGCCAAAGCCTTTGACTGTGTGGGTCACAATAAACTGTGGAAAATTCTGAAAGAGTTGGGAATACCATACCACCTGACCTTCCTCTTGAGAAACCTATATGCAGGTCAGGAAGCAACAGTTAGAACTGGACATGGAACAACAGACTGGTTCCAAATAGGAAAAGGAGTACGTCAAGGCTGTATATTGTCACCCTGCTTATTTAACTTCTATGCAGAGTACATCATGAGAAATGCTAGGCTAGGAGAAGCACAAGCTGGAATCAAGATTGCCGGGAGAAATATCAATAACCTCAGATATGCAGATGACACCACCCTTATGGCAGAAAGTGAAGAGGAACTAAAAAGCCACTTGATGAAAATGAAAGAGGAGAGTGAAAAAGTTGGCTTAAAGCTCAACATTCAGAAAACGAAGATCATGGCATCTGGTCCCATCATTTCATGGCAAATAAATGGGGAAACAGTGGAAACAGTAGCTGACTTTATTTTTCTGGGCTCCAAAATCACTGCAGATGGTGATTGCAGCCATGAAATTAAAAGACGCTTACTCCTTGGAAGGAAAGCTATAACCAACCTAGATAACACATTAAAAAGCAGAGACATTACTTTGCCAACAAAGATCAGTCTAGTCTCCAGCGGTCATGTATGGATGTGAGAGTTGGACTGTGAGGAAGGCTGAGCACTGAAGAATTGATGCTTTTGAACTATGGTGTTGGAGAAGACTCTTGAGAGTCCCTTGGACTGCAAGGAGATCCAACCAGTCCATCCTAAAGGAGATCAGTCCTGGGTATTCATTGGAAGGACTGATGCTAAAGCTGAAACTCCAATAGTTTGGCCACCTTATGTGAAGAGTTGACTCACTGGAAAAGACCCTGATGCTGGGAGGTATTGGGGGCAGGAGGAGAAGGGGACGACAGAGGATGAGATGGCTGGATGGTATCACCGACTCGATGGACATGAGTTTGAGTGAACTCCAGGAGTTGGTGATGGACAAGGAGGCCTGGCGTGCTGCGATTCATGGGGTCACAAAGAGTTGGATATGACTGAGTGACTGAACTGACTGAATGGAAAAACAGACATAGAGAACAGAGTTATGGACATGCGGAGAGGGGAAGAGAAGTGAGATGTATGGAGAGAGTAATGTGAACACCTACATTACCATATATAAAGTAGATAGCCGACAGGAATTTGCTGTATGTCTCAGGAAACTCAAAGAGGGGCTCTGTATCAACCTAGAGGGGTGGGGTGGGGAGGGAGATGGAAGGAAGGGGATATATGTATACTTATGGCTGATTCATGCTGAGGTTTGACAGAAAACAACAAAATTCTGTAAAGCAATTATCTCTCAATTAAAAAATAAATATGTTTAAAAAAATAATGAAAAATATATTTTCCAATTTTTCTGCTTATAGCCCCAAACCCAGCACTACCTCTGTGTTAGTCCATTATCATTCAACCCACCAGGTCTTTTGCCATATTGTTCCTGAGATAAGAGTTTCCAAGAAGAGAAATGAAAAATAATCTCCATAGGAGGTGATGGTATTTGCAATGATTCATTCTATAACATAAATGCAATACAATAATGTGGAATTGAAGAGATCATGGAGTCAGTAAAATGAACCACCACTAAGCACATCAAAGGCCAGTCTTCATCCAAAGAAAGTGATGATATGTGTGGTAGGATTGAAAGGGATTTCTCTAATATGAGCTCCTTGCATTACTGCAAACAAAACTAGTGTAGGTGATGGAATTCCAGTTGAACTATACCAGATCCTAAAAGATGATCCTGAAAAGGGCTGCCCTCAATATGCCAGAAAATTTAGAAAACTCAGCAATGGCCACAGAACAGGAAAAGATCAGTCTTCATTCTGATCCCAAAGAAAAGTAATGGCAAATAATGTTCAAACTACTACACAACTGTGCTCATTTCCCATGCTAGCAAGGTAATGCTCAAAAATCCTTCCAGCTAGGCTTCAACACTATGTGAACCAAGTACTTCCAGATGTATAAACTGCATATAGAAAAGACAGAGGAACCAGACAACAAGTTGCCAACATCCGTTGGATCATCAAAAAAGCAAGAGAGTTTCAGAAAAACATCTGCTTTTGCTTCTTTAACTAAACTAAAGCCTTTGACTGTGTGGACTCTAAAAATGTGTGCAATATTCTTAAAGAGGTGGAAACACCAGACCACTTTGCTTGCCTCCTGAGAAACCTGTATGTAGATCAAGAAGCAACAGTTAGAACTGGACATGCAACAGACTGGTTCCAAAATGGGAAAAGAGTACTTCAAGGCTGTATATTGTCACCCTGTTTATTTAACTTATATATAAAGTACATTATGCAAAATTCTGGCTGGATGAAGCACAGCTGGAATCAAGATTGCTGGGAGAAATATCAATAACTTCAGATATGAAGATGACACCACCCTTATGGCAGAAAAAGAAGAGGAACAAAAGAGCCTCTTGATGAAGGTGAAAGAGTATGATAAAACTAGCTTAAAACTCAACATTCAAAAAATGAAGACCATGGCATCTGGTCCCATCACTTCATGGCAAATAGATGGGGAAACACTGGAAACAGTGAGACTATTTTCTTGGGCTCTTCATTTCCTTGGGCTCTGAAATCACTGCAGACAGTCACAGCAGCCATGAAATTAAAGACGCTTGCTCTTTGGAAGAAAAGTTATGACAAAGCTAGACAGATTATTTAAAACCAGAGACATCACTTCTCTGATAAAGGTCTGTATAGTCAAAGCTATTGTTTTTCCAGTAGTCATGTATGGATGTGAGAATTGGACCATAAAGAAGACTGGGCTCCAAAGAATTGATACTTTGGAACTGTGGTGCTGGTGAAGACTCTTAAGAGTCCCTTGGACTGCAAGGAGATCAAACCAGTCCATCCTAAAGGAGATCAGTCCTGAACAGTCATTGGAAGGACTGATGCTGAAGCTGAAGCTCAGATACTTAGGCCAGCTAATACGAAGAACTGACTCATTGGAACAGACCCTGATTCTGGGAAAGACTCAGGGCAGGAGGAGAAAGGGGATGACAGTGAATGAGATGGTTGGATGGCATCATAGATTCAATGGACATAAGTTTGAGCCAACTCCAGGAGATAGTGAAAGACAGGGAAGCTTGGTGTGCTACAGTTTATGGGGTCACAAAGAGTCGGACACAACTGAGCGACTAAAAAACAATTCTATAACACTGAACCTGCTGTATTTGCACTGAAGGGCCTTCCTATTCTCTAGAGTTCCTTTTTCAAACTTTTCTTCCTAAGCTCAAGGTAATACATTTTTACTCTCATTGGTTTCCCAGATTTTCTCACTGTTTTAATTATGTGTAGTGGAAAAAAAATAGACTTTGGCTTCAGACTGAATTGGACTTACTCCCAGCTCTCTCACTTTTTTGTCTTCCTTGCTGCGTGCGTGTGTGCGCGCGCGCAGGCACATGCATGTAAGCGCTCATTTGTATTCCATCTTTGCAATAGCATGGAATGTAGCCTAATCCACCAGGTTACTCTGTCCGTGGATTTTCCTGGAAAAAATATTGGAGTGGGTTGCCATTTCTTTCTCCAAGATATCTTTCTTGCCATATTTAACTGTTAAAATCCTTTCCTCTATTTGCAAGCTTAGTTCAAATGGTATCTCCTTCATGAAGACTTCCTTAAATATTTTGGAACTAAAGAGATTTTGGTGGCATTCACCTCCAATGGTTCATTTTTATGCCTCTTTAATTCTATTCTCTATACTTATTTGTATATGTCTTCAACCAAATTCAAATCCTGGTTTCATGTTTTTGCTTTGTAACCTTGATATAATCGCTTATGTTCTTAAAGTCTTTATTATCCAAACAATAAAATGGGAAAGGGGAAGATAATCTATGTATTTCTCATTATTATTTTGCTGATTAAATATGATAAAATATTTTCTGGGTCTAGGAGAATGGCTGGTACACACTACTGCGATATTCACAATAGTTCCCTCACTCTATTGCTTTTACTAAGTGCAACTTACTCACAGAAGGAACTGTCACTTTTTTGTGTATTATATAGCAAGCATTTCATCTTATACCTCAGTCTGTATATATATTGCCTATACTGAACTTAGTAGATGGCTACTTGTACCATTATTTGCCAATTTTAGATCACTTGTTGCTAAAGCTGATGAGAGAAAGCTGTCTCTCAGGAGAAGGAAGCAGTAGCTACCTCACATTTTATCAAGACTAAAGTATTCTCTCTTTGTCTCTCTAGACAACTTAATCTTCATTCTTATCCCACCCTTTGTATTTGTTCCCATTCCCATTCAGAAACCAAGTTAAAAAATAAATAAATAAATAAAAACAAAAACCAAAAAGACCTTTAGTGATCTAAAATATTTATTCAACAGTCATCTGTGCTGAACTTGCTCACCTTCCTGACCTCGCAGATAACCATAAATCTTTCTCTTTAAAAGTATATAATGGCTTCCCTGGTGGCTCAGAGGTTAAAGCGTCTGCCTCTAATCCGGGAGACCTGGGTTCGATCCCTGGGTCAGGAAGATCCTCTGGAGATGGAAATGGCAACCCACTCCAGTATTCTTGCCTAGAGAATCCCATGGATGGAGGAGCCTGGTGGGCTACAGTCCATGGGGTCGCAAAGAGCCAGACATAACTGAGCGACTTAACTTTCAACTTTCAAAAGTATGCAATAGATGAGGCCATGATCTAAATCTATTAACAAGTTAGCATATCAAAGACTCATTGTTCAAAATGCCTATTCACTGATCTAGGAGTAAAGGTTTTTATCTTTGCCTCAGGGGAAAAAGAAAAAAAAAGCAATCTTGGCCAAATTAGTCATCTACTCATAGCCTGTGAGATGAGACATTGGAAAAAGGTTTTAGCAGATCACCATATTACACAGAATGCTCTGACTAAACACCTTGGACAAGGGCCTCTTTCACAGAAGACAGACCAGTCTATGGAATTCACAGATTCCATCACTGATGCATAGCATTTGACCCCCAATTCCAAAAATAAGCACTAGATCTTCCTAGGATTTGAGATTCATGATGGCAACCTGGTAGTACCAATTAAGCTCAGATGGGTATTTCTTTAAATCCTCCACGATACAACTCACCACAGTAGGGAGAAATTGACTACAGTTTTGTTTTGTTTTGTTTTGTTTTTGACTGTGCTGGATTTGTTGCTCTGCATGGGCTCTCTCTGGTTGGGGCGAGAGGGGGCTACTCTCTGGTTGCACAGCACAGGCTTCATATTGCGGTGGCTTCCAGTGTTGTAGAGCACAGGCTCTAGAGCACATGGGGCTTCACTGTTACGGTGTACGGGCTTAGCTGCCATGCAGCATGTAGAATCTTTCCAGACCAGGGATCGAACCCATGTCCCCTGAATCGGCTGGCAAATTCTTAACCACTGGAGTACCAGATAAAATCACTATAGTAATCACCAAAGTCACTATAGTATTAAGTCAACACTGATGGCGTAGCTTTCTAAGACATCAGAAGATACAAGCAGTTCTTCCCTCATCTATAACCAACATAATCCTAGAAAAACTATAAAGTCAGACATGAATTGGAATCTTGCCCCGTAGGATCCTTTGAGGATCTCCAAATAGATTTTGTACAATTTCTTCCCTCTGTGGGTTACGCATTTTTACTAGTAATTGTGTGTTTATTTGAGGGGTGCTAACAATTGAATTTCACTGCAACTTAAAATGGCTTTGAAAACTATTATATATTTGTGTTCTTTACCTAAGCCATTCCAACCTAGCTATTTAGTAAGAGGCAAAAACATTCTACTGGGAGTTCTACTTTGAAAGAGCTAAAGCTTAGTAAAGTAAAGTGTTATTCACTCAGTCATGTCCGACTTTCTGCAATCTTATGGAATGTAGCCCACCAGGCTACTTTGTCCATGGGATTCTCCAGGCAAGAACACTGGAGTGGGTTGCCATTCCCTTCTCCAGGGGATCTTCCTGACCCAGGGATCAGCTGGTCTCCTGCCCTGCAGGGAGATATGTTACCATCTGAGCCACCTGGGAAGTCCAGCTCCTTACTTAAGAATGACAGGAAATGTCCTTCAACACACAATACTCTAGAAAAGTGGGAGGAATACACACATGTGAAAATGCAAATCAACCAAACTATCAGATACGCTTGATATTCCATACCCTCCAGGACCACTCTTTTCCTCTTAGGCTTTGTTTTCTTTCCCATCAGGTAACCCTAGATTTGTGGTTATTGCTGTTTAGCCGGTAAGTTGTGCCTTACTGTTTACGACCGCATGGACTGCAGCACCATCTCGTGTCCTTCACCATCTCCCAGAATCCTAGATTATCTTCTGTCAACTGATCACTTGCAAGCCTACATTTTGGAAATATCTCTAGCCTAGCTTTAAAACCTTTTAGCTAAAATTTACCCTAACTTTTCAGGTAAATATTATAAGGGGTTAAGTAATATATCTCACTCCGGTCATTAACAGAACAGCTGCTTTTCCTTTCCAAGCACCTCATCAGTGAAATCCAGTATATAGAAAACAACTCATAGAAAGTTGAACATCACTGAAAAGGACTGAATACTCAACTCTAACAGAGCCGTTACAATAGAAGGAATTGATCCTTGGATACACATCTCACAACTAAAATCACAACACTCATCTGACAACAATTGGAAAGTCATAGCCTTCAGAGATTATGAACCCAGGTTGCCCAGAGAATCACAGAGGTCAACAGCTTCCCCAAGATCCTTGGCACAAGCAAACAGCTGCATAAAGTAGAACAGCTTTCATCAAAGAGCAATGGGAAAAGATTCTCCTGTTAAATGCCAGACTCTCCTTTGAATGCTTTTGTCCCTTATCTTTCTGGCCATATTTTCTTTTTATTGGTTTAAGCGTATACACTTTTAAGAATTTCTTTATTAGGCTGCATGAGGGACTATTCTCTAGTTGCAGTGCACAGACTTTTCATTGCAGTGGCTTCTGTTGGCATAGAGCATGGGCTTTAAGACATGCTGTCTTCAGCAGTTATGGCATGTGAGCTCAGTAGTTGCAGTGCACGGGTTTAGTTGCCCCGCAGGATGAGGAATCTTCCCAGGCCGGGGATCAAACCCATTTCCCCTGCTTTGCCAGGTGGATTCTTAACCACTGGACTATCAGGGAAGTTCTAAGTTATGCACTTTTGATTTAGCCTATCATGTTTTTCTTACTAAAAATAATAATTTGCCTCTTTTATACTCAGTCATCACTCTAAGTATAATTAAGTTCCTTAAGATGTTACTAGTGTAGACAACTTGAAATTTATTAATAATGACTATTTTTGTAAGTAGTAACTAAATGAAGAAAAATATCCCTGACCTAGAAGAAGATAAAAATGGACTTGTGGTGTAATAGTTGAATGATTATCATGACAATTCTCAAAGAAAATATGCTTAAAAGTTTACCAAAGTTGACAGTATTTTTATTGTATAACTCCTATGTTCTTTAAATGTGTGGAAATAAGACTTTTTGATGGTAACCCGTGGCAGGGTTAGATGTTCTGTGGGCCTCTTAGACCTCTGCAGCTTCAAGACTCCCCAAACCCTCAGCAAAACATGTCTGCTTATAAAGCATATGAAGGAATAGCGTATTTCCTAGGAAATAGCCTTTTAAGAATATGAATCCCACCAGGAACTGAATAATTTGAGGCGATTTTTAAAATGTGTCTTTTACTTTGTTTGATGTAATAAATGACATAACCCAAGTTGGGAGTTGGTGCTGGACAGGGAGGCCTGACATGCTGCGGTTCATGGGGTTGCAAAGAGTCGGATACAACTGAGTGACTGAACTGAACTGAACTGAAGTCTAGGTGTACAACCTAAGAGCTTAAATTCCTTAGCCTGAGTAGTTATGGAATATAGTAAAGCCCTATACTTATTTTTGTCCAACCAGCATCACTGCTAACACTTCATGTTGCACCGGATTAAAGATCAACTGTGGCTTGATTAGGGAGGGGTTTATTAAATGCAATCAAAAGGGCTTGCATTGCCTTGGTTTTGTGGTAGTGGATGCTACTTGCAATGCAGTGTTTCATGAAGTTTAACTTACCAATGCCATTAACTGTACATTTCAATGACACTGATAGAGAAGAAAGGAGTATAAGATTTGCTCACTAAGCCCTGGATACTAGATAATCATTTATTCAGCAACATACTCTGTGTGCTCCTAAAACACAAATCCTATTCTCAAAATATTCAGTTGAGTAAGGGAGATAAGACACACAGACAAATAAAACATAACATAAGTTTCACGACAGTGGTCTTAGAAAATTATTTTGGGCTCTTAGAGTTGCACTATGGTAACAGTAAGATGCAATCTGCAAAAAACCCCCATTAAATCCACTATTTAATTTGGATCACAGCATATATTAAAAATGAGAAAAATAAAGCTTAAAAAATAATGACAAGTACAATTGTCAATTACAAGTACAATTACCTATTCAACCAATAGGTAAGCTATGTGACAGGTCCAGTCATTCCACTCAACAGTGAACAATTCCAAGAATAAAATCCAGCCCAGATGCTAGGATTTTTCCTTAGGTGTATGATTTCACACTCTACATATCATGCTAGAATAAGGCTATTCAACTGAACTAAACGGTGTGTTCAGTGAAATAGCTCAAAGTATTTGGTTGTTCTGGAATGTGAAACAAAATAATTAAAGGCAAATAAGTGTGTACAATTAATTACATAAGATTTGAGGGAAGGAGACCTACTGATACATTTGCTGTGGTTTGTAATATCTGCAAATAACGGATGCGGCAAGAGGCAATAAAATATATGAATGTTTTGACAAAGTTAGTTCAGATTAGCTCATTCAAAAATATGGTTAAAAGGCTTTTGAGTCTCTACTGACAAATGTTATACTATTGCACAACCATAATTCAATTTACTCTTTGTTAAAACACCAGATGGATCTCTGGCTGTTTAGTCCTTTCCTTAAAATATAGACTAAATCTTTATTTATATTGTGGGTCATCTGTCCACTTAGCAAAGGTCCTATGATGCTCATGCTTAGTCACTCAGTCATGTATGTCTCTGTGCGACCCCATGGGCTGTAGCCCACCAGGTTCCTCTGTCCATGGGATTCTTTAGGCAATAATACTGGAGTGGGTAGCCATTGCCTTCTCCAGGGGATCTTCCCAACCTAGGAATCAAACCCAGGTCTCCTGCATTGCAGGTGTATTCTTTACCATCTAAGCCACCAGGGAAGCTATGCGCTGTGCTGTGCTTAGTCGCTCAGCCATATCTGACTCTTTGTGACCCTGCGGACTGTAGTCCACGAGGTTCCTCTGTCCGTGGGATTCTCCAGGCAAGAATAGTGGAGTGGATTGCCATGCCCTCTTCCAGAGGACCTTTCCAACCCAGGGATCAAACCCAGGTTTCTCGCATTGCAGACAGATTCTTTACCATCTAAGCCACCAGGGAAGCCCGAGGGAAGCTATAACAATCTTCAAATCTGCTTTTGAGAAACCATCCCTCCAACATTCTTAATCTTTAAATTTCTAGATTTGCTAATTCTATCTACAGCTACCGGAGTAGATAGGCAGACCAAGACAAGCCAAACAGACCTAATATGATCTAACACCACAACTCTTCTTGGAGTCATTAGACACAAACAAACAAAATGAGAAGGCTATAAACCTGCTGAGACCTACCCTACCTTCAGGACATGAGAGCTTCTTTGCAAAAGAAGCCAAGAGCGAGAGAAACACAGCTAACAGTTGAAGAGAATCCAAAAAATTAATTTAAGCCACTGGATCAAGCTTCACTTGAAATCAGCAATGCCATATCTTTTAAAGTATGTGACCCAATAAATTTCCATTTGCTTAAGCCACACTGAATTAGGGGTTTCTGTCACTTGTTCAATGAAGGTATCAGTAAAAATATAATGGTATAAATCATCTACAGAAGTCAAATAATGAATTTCATTATTCTCAATCTTAAAAGAAATTAACATGAATCTTAAAAGAAATCAACAGGAATCAAACTATTTTCAGTATTTTAAAAAGTTTAATGGAGTTGAACACTGATTTGAAGTAAGTTCACTAAAACTTAACACCAAATTCCTTCTGAATTTATCATCTCGATATAAAAACCTGTTATCTTGTTTCACTATGAGTTCTAAACAGAAACACACTGTATATATAATCTTTTAATTTAAAATAAGAAAAAAAATGGAGTGCCCATCAAATAAAATATTTAAAAAGAAACTACTTCAAAACAAAAAAATTTCAAAATCATCTCTAGAGGAGAAAATCAAGAATTATTGCAATACTTTGATATATATTCTACAAAACAATTCACACCTTTAATATATAAGCAATTTTTGACTTTCTATCTTTCTATTCTGAGGCTGTTCAGCCTCCAGTGATATCAAATAGTCTAGGCTAATAGCACCATCTAGTGTCCTGAACTGGTCACTATCTGAGACTCATTGCCTCCTACTTCCCTTTGCAACTAAAGGAACGTAGGCTAGTCTCCTATTTTTTTCTGTATTTAATAATAATTTCAAAATCTATTCCTATATTTCCTTCAAGTAACTTGTGCTTTGTTATTGCATGCTTTAAGTTTGGCATGCCCTTTATTATTTTGAGATAGCAAAAAAATTTTTTTCACCTTAAGGAATTAAATTTCCTTATGTTATGTTATGTTCTGCTATTTCTATTTTAAAACATTGTTTTATCAGTATGCATAATAGACAATAAAACTAGAACCATTCTCTGTTCTCAAATACCTAACACTCCAATCTTAAATGACTTGTATACTATAACATTCTTATACTATCTTCCAAACATAAGACCCTAAATTCAGAAAAATAAAATTAAGTTTTTTACACCCCAAATTGTGTGCTGTTCCTTAGCAAAATATCAAAAGTTGTCTCCTTCAGGATGTAAACCTGAGCATAGCACTGACAAGCAAAGATAATACAATTAGGTATATTATGCTCCATATTACTTTTACCCTTAGCAATATTCCTTGTCTTGAAATACTAGCAATGTCTTTCACAGAGCAAAACTTTTCATCTTTATGAGGTCCAATTTATCCATTTTTTTTAAAGATCGTGCTTTTGATGTTCTAAGAACTCTTTATGTAATCCAAGATAACTAAAATTTTCTATTATTCTATTAGAAGTTTTAAACTAAATTTAAAAATTTTCATTTTAGAGTTACATATTCCTTCTCTGATGCTCTTTCTTTATGTAGATTTGAGTTTCTCACCTATATTGTTTTCCTTATCTCTGAAAAACTTCTTTTGACATTTCTTGCAATTATAAATAGTCCACTCTTTTCTTGTATGTATGGTTTCTGATGAGAAGTCTGACATAATTCTTATCTTTGTTCCTCAATAGGTAAAGATTTTTTTTAATATAAATTTATTTATTTTAATTGGAGGTTAATTACTTTACAATATTATATTGGTTTTGCCATACATCAACATGATGCTGAAACTATTTCTTAACAAAAGGCAATTACCTCAATCCTCAGTAAAACATACTAAATGGACAATATTGTAATAGAGGATATGCACAGGTAAAGATTTTTTTCCTCCTGTCTGATTTCTTTAGAAATTTTTTTGTCTTTGATTTTCTGCAATTTGAATATAATGCGTCTAGTGTTTAGCTTTGCATCAGTGTTTCTTTTAAAGAATTCCAGACGCAGTCCACAAGATGGTAGCAAACATCAATTTATTATTTAGGCTAGAACGAATCAAGGATCAAAGCAAAAGGAAATAATGGAATTTACAATAGCACTAGTAAATGAATCTCACCAATCCAGGGGAAAGAACCTTCATCTGGCTCTCTGCAGCTGGGAAGTCCTGGGCTCAGCACACAAGAGCCTCAGCGGGAACACTATCTACTCAGTTCAGTTCAGTCGCTCAGTTATCTCTGACTCTTTGCCACCCCATGGACTGCAGCATGTCAGGCCTCCCTGTCCATTCTAGAGTTTACTCAAACTCCTGTCCATCGTGTTGGTGATGCCATCCAATCATCTCATCCTCTGTCATCCCCTCCTCCTCCCGCCTTCAATCTTTCCCAGCATCAGGGTCTTTTCAAATGAGTCAGTTCTTCACATCAGGTAGCCAAAGTATTGGAGTTTCAGCTTCAACATCAGTCCTACCAATGAACACCCAGGACTGATCTCCTTTAGGATGGACTGGTTGGATCTCCTTGCAGTCCAAGGGACTAGAGTCTTCTCCAACACCACAGTTCAAAAGCAACAATTCTTTATCAACACCATCCACTACATGCACGCATTCATGGAGGGGACTTTGCCTTAAGCGTGGATGACTGTCATTTTATACCTTACAGAGTTCTTTGTTCTCAAAGGAGTTCAAAGACTTTGCAGCGCTGGGGAGGTGGAAAACAGTCTGATCCTCCTTTGATTGTCCAGATCAAAGGGGGAAAACAGTATTCCCAAAACTCTTACTGTTCCTGATCTTTATCTACTCTGGACGTCTTTTGCCCTTTCTTGGTGGATGCTTCATGATATTTCCACTCTTTATTGTGTTTCATAAGTACCAGCAATGAACACAGTACATCAGGTCACGCATCTGGTGCATGCGTCATCAAGACGGTGACCGAATGACACAGTAACATAACCATAGCATTACAACAAGGTATAGAATTTTTAGTAATTATCCTGCTTCAGGTTCTCTGAGTTTCCCAAATCTGTGCTTTGGTTTTTGTTATTAATTTTGGAAATTTTCAGTCATTATTACTTCAAATAGTTCGCATTACGGGGGTTCCCCTGTAATTAACTCTTTGTTTTCCTCTTGCTGCCTTTAGAATCCTCTATTTTTAACTTTTGCCATTTGTATTATGTCTTGGTATAGGCCTGTTTGGGTTCATCTTGTCTGGAGCTCTCTGTGCTTTCTGTATCATCATATCTGTTTTCTTCTTTAGGTTTTAGGGACATTTTCAGCCATAATTTGTTCAAATACATTTTAAGTTCCTCTTCTTCTGGAATCCCTTGTATGCACAGATCAGCACACTTTGTATTATATGCAAAGTCTCTTATATTGCTTTCATTTTTTAAGTTTGATTTTTCTGCCTACTGTTTTAATTGGGTAATTTCCATTACTCTGTGTTTAAGATAACTGATTCTTTATTCTGCATTATTCATTCTGCTGTTCTTTGCCTTTAGTTCTGCTTTCATCTCAGCAAATGAATTTCCTAGTTTTTCTTGTGTCTGCTTTATAGTTTGTAGTTCCTTCTTACAGTAATGTGCATTTCTGTTCACAGCATTTTTTCATTCCTTAAGTATTTTCATTACCTCCTTTTTGAACTTGGTTTCAAATTCATTATCTATAAAATGTTACAGAAAAACCCAAATGAACTTTTTGACTATCCCAATATTCTGTTTCACTGTTCGTTCCACCAGGGTAATTCTCAGTCTTTTAACCGGGAATGGTTCCTCTGATTCTGCATTTTGTGTACATTCCTCTTATGTCTTGAGTTAGGAGAAACAGTTATCTACTGTTTAGTCCTGGAGGGCTATTTATATGCAGGACTTTCCTAAAACATGGCTTGACCCCCTCACTCTCTAAGTAGAATCCCTGAGCCCAAGATATCCTTCTCCTCTTCTGTGTCTCCTGCTAAAGGGGTCAGTCCCGACCTGATCGCTTCTCATACACTCCTGAGTCTGTGCGTATCTTTCTTTACAGCCTTGGCTGTAGAACAAGTGTTCAGCTTGTCCTCAAGTGAATTTAGCGAGAATTGCTTTTTATTTTTGGTAATTTTGATGTTTTCGTGAGCATTCTCCCACTCTGCCATCTTGATCTCCTCTACCCTGAGATCCTCTTAATTGCCATTAACAAGAATTTTGGCCTCTTCAATCCCAGAATCAAGGTGAGCAGTGACAGGGAAGAGTGGGGAGGGTGAGCTTCTCTGTCTGCACGTCTAACAAAGGATCCCAGACGCAAACCTAAAGACCTTTCTAGTCACCATCATCCTCACTTCATCCACCCCCCTGACCACGCATCTTGAGAGGCTGTCTGTGTTTGCTGTGTCTAGTTCCTTACCTCTCATCTCTCCATCAGAACTGCTCTCTGAGTTATGAACAAAGTCCTCACTATTAAATCCATTCAATCTTTTAGTGCTTGGTCTTTCAGCATCATCAGACCTACCACCCACATCCTCCCTCCAGAACGCTCTCTGCCCACGTTAGTTGGGGTGGCAGGCTGTGCTGGGGTAACTGTGCTCAGCTGTAAGGGCCTGAGCAGCTCCTACCAAGGGGGCAGAGTCCTACCACGAAACAGGAGGGCACAACTGGGGCTGCTGGCGAGGGCGGCAGTGACCAGCATCTTCTCCTTGGCTCCACGGGCCCACTTGCCCGGTTTTCCTCTCATCTCCCTTGGTCCTCCCAGGCTTCTCTACTCTTCTCTACTTCCCTGGGCTGCTTCTCTACCCAGCCTACACTCTGTGTTCCCCGAGGTGGTATCTTCTCATCTCCCTCTTCTACCTCCACTGGATCACCTCATGTGGGAGCATAGTTTCTTGAAGCTCTTAAAATTCCAGGACTGGCCCCACATACCTGACAGCCTCCTGGGCTTGCTTGGCTGTCCCTCTAGCTGATCCCAACCATGGCCTGCCTTGCACAGCAGCCCTGTGGCACAGCTGGACTCTACCCTCTTGCTTCTTTCTCTGTCTGAGGGCCTGAGGTCCTTCATGTGGGTGGTGTCTCTGGGCTGGAGCTGAGGAGAGTGAAGCCAGACAGTCCAGCTGTGCAACTTCAGACTCTCTCTGCTCCTCTAGGACATCTTGACCACTCACCCCTTCACCAAGTTCTTCAACTGGAGCAGCAGCAACACCTTCTTCCACATCACCACTGGGAACCTAGTACATGGGAGCAAACTCCTCTGTGAAACATCACTGGTGAGAGCACTTCCTTCCAGGCCTGGGGGGCTCCCTAGCCCCACTCGCAGCTTCAGCCATCCTCCCAGCCCCCACATCAAAGCAGAAGTGTGCAGCTTAGCCTGTGGTCAGGGTCAAGTTGGACCTAAGGTTAGATCCAACTGGGGTGGGAGCTTAATCTAGAGCTGAGGAACACATTACTCACTCAGGAACTATGTCACAGTGTCTTTAATATTTAGAGATTGAGCCTTTGGTCGTTGAAGTCAACTGCACAGCCATTAGCAATGAGGCCTCCAGGACTGAGCTCAGCTGATACAGCCTTTACAATCACTCCTAGAGGTAGGCATTCAGGATTTGAGGGACCCACAAACTAGCACCTTAATGTGGGGTCACAACAACTTAAAATCCTAGAATATGGGTGGATGAATCCATACCTTCAGCTGCTGGCTGGGGAGGCTGAGCCCAGGGGCAGGGCAGGATTTTTCTTTGTCCAGGCTTCTGTCCACTGCAGTTTCTTGGGAGCTGTCTCTGTTCTGGATCTGAGTGGATGGCAGTGTCCTTCTCGGTGCTCTGTTTATCTTCTTGCTGCTGTTTTCAGGGCTACAAGATGGATGACCTCCCAGCTCCCTGTATTAGCCAGATGCTCACAGCCGTGAGCAAATAGTGGGGCTCCAGGAATGGCGAGGGAACAGTGGGAAGGCGGCTCTGGCCCCCTGCCTGCTCTCTAGGCAGCTGCTGGCTCAGGACCATCAGCAACCTCTGCAGCAGGAGGAAGACCCTGACTACCCAGGCAGGGAGGTTGGGCTGGCTGGCCACCATGACAGTATCGCCGTGGCCTCTGACCTTTCTTCAGTGAGGTGGCTTGCCAGGAGGCAGAACTCCCTCCATTCACCCTGAAGCACCTGGTTGGCTCTAGTCCTGGCTTATTATGACCTTGCCATTATAAGAGCCTGTGCTCCTCGGATGTCATTCATAACTCAGACTATCCTACCATGTGACCTCTTTTGACTTTCTGTGCATCGCCTGGAAACATAACCAAGAGGACGACCTAGTTCTCCATGCTGGAACAATCAAACCAAGATTATCCTGAAACCTAAGAGACTGGCTTAATTCCCCAAACTCCAGGAGCCTCAGCTGGTGTGAAGGAGACAGAACTCTTTTACATATAACATTGTGAGTGCTGAGCTGCTGCTTAAATCTCCCTTGATGACTTCAGACGTAAAGCCTGTGTTTATCTTCTGGCCCTGTCTTTGCTGGTGGGAAGGGGGACGGGGTATTGTTTGGGGCCAGGACAGGGCCCTGTGGTGAGTGATCTATATAAGTATCTCTGTGTTCTACAAGTGCAGGGTCAAGCTAGTCAGGGATTGGGGGCTGGGGAGCCTGAGCCCACAGTGTGCTTGAAAGGGGCTTAAAGGGATGGGCTGGGACTAGGGCAGGATGGGCGGGGCAATGCTGGAGGTCATCCTGGGAGGTGGAGACCTACATGTGGTTGGCTGGAGATCCAGAAGGGGATCCAGCTTCTGTGCCTTATCTAGGGCCAGTGGATCCAGAGTGGTGCTTGAATCCTGCCAGAAATATCTCCTTAGTCAATCAAGAAACCTCCAAGAACCCCAGAACCTCTAAGAACTGTGCTGCCTGGGGTTAAATCCTTATGTCCAGTGGGAGCCTGTAAAACATTACTTTGTGACCAGGATGGAACACCCAAGTTTGGACATGACCTGGGCAGGTCTTGGGTGGGGTCTTCAGACAGAGAAGGTGTGATGTGGGGTGGGACATCCCTGTGGACTGTGGTTAGGCTGAGAGCCTGGAGAGGTGAGGGGAGAATCCTCTTGCCTCTGGCATGTTAGGGATCTGTCCTCAAGGCCCCTGATACTTCAGCACAGCCAGCCTAGCTCACTTGCCCTCAAATGCACAAGCATCTGGGGTCACCTGCATGTAGGTGACAAACCACTCCACAGGGAGTGCTATTCCTGGTCTCCAGATGCCTGCATGGGACAAGGAGGGGCTGTTGCTGAAACAAAGTCCCCAAACCACATGGCCCTACTTTCTGGGATGACAATGCAGCCATCTGAGGCAGCCCTGCCCCACCAATGTTTACAGGACTCCACAGTCAGCCCAGGGAAGGGGCTGTGGTGTCTGCCCCTGCCCATCACCATATACATGGGAACATGAGCCCTGGACAAGGAGGGTGAGTAGTGATGGTCATACAATAGAACACAACTTCCTGCTTCCAACACAGGGTTCTCAGCTCGAGTTTCCCTTCAAGGTCAAAAGCTACTGGATGGACATGGGAATATGCCCATCACCCCACTGGAGAATCAGCCAGTAACAAGCTATGAGGAAGCACCCCACACACACTGTATGACAGGATGTGCGAGTGGGTGAGATCTGTGCCCCCGCTCATACCCATGCCACCTCTCCTTCTCTGACTCTGGAGGGCATCACGCTGGCACTCCTCCCTTGTCTTTGTCAGCCTGAGTGACCACAGAGGGCCCCAAAGATTGTATCAATTTCCTTCTCAGTTCCTAAGAGGTTGCCTTTATTTATAGGCTGATGTTCACCACAGCCACTCCTTTAGCGGGGAATATTATGAAGGGTTAGGATGAGACAGATCCTCTGACACCTGGAGAACAACCAGCTCCAACTCCAGAATCACACTCTTTCCCCACTGCTCATCCCCTGGAGAGGAAAGGTGAGACCAGAGTAGTTTTCCTGAGAGCCTCCTTGGCTCCTCCGCACCCCTTTCCTGATCTCTCTCTACCATCAGGTCATCCTAGGCACAGAGAGGGAGAAAAAGGAGAAGGAGGCAAGTTGTGGCTAATTATTCTTTGAAGACAGCCCAGTAGAGGGAGAAGGACATGCTGGGTGTGGTGGAAACCATCATAAAAGAGGATTACTGGGGGGAGTCAATGGTGGGGGGCTTTTCAGGGTACATTTCAGGAGGAGACTTCTCTGTGAAGGGAACTGTAGGTTCATTTGCCTCCAAGGTAAGCAATACAGTTTGGAGGGTGGCCTCTCTGTTGGCTTCTGAAGTGGGTGCTTGGATGGGTTCAAAGGCTGGCTCAGTGGGCACTGGTTGTCCAACATCATCTGTGGGATACACGGTTGGTGCAGTGGTTTCATTGACAACCTCTGGTATAATGACTTCAGAGTCACTCTTGGTTAAAAGTCCAGGTATTTCCACAACTTCCAAAACTTCATCATGGAGGCTTGTACTTGGAGTTTCTGTGGGATAGAAAAGAAACCAACACATATTCTTTCAAAGTCGCTTCTCCAATCTTTGCCTGTCATGTGACAGAATCCTAGTCATCTTTAAAATGTCAGCTCCTCACTTACCATTTTAGATTCTTTCCCCCCTAGTTCTCCTCCCTATCCAGCCTTTGGGCAGACTTTGCTATGATCCTCAGTTTATCAAGGTGCTTGAGTTTAAGGGTCTGTTGTGTGAGGTTCTCACTCAAATGGGAGCACTCAGAAGGGTGAAATCAACATTTGCTTAAAGTTCATGGATTTCATAACCACTGCTTCCAAAGCAGCTTGAATAGAAAAATGAACACATCCTCCATTAGAATGGGAGCTTTTTAAGGACAGAGACTTTGTCTTGCTTGCCTCCCCATATACAGTGCTCAGGAGTATCTGTCACATAGTAATTGCTCAGAAAATAGTTTTTTATTTTTTTTCAAACTGAACAGTAGAAAAAATAGATGATGGAGACTTTTTCCAGTAATGCAGCTAGGAAATGGACTCTTATCAAAGACAAATTTGAAACTGGATACTGTACGAAATCAAGAAGAAATCCTAAATTTATCTAAGAATTTATAATATAATGAGGAACAGTAGAGCTGAAATCTATAAGAGAGTGAAAATCCAAAGCAGCCAGTCCAGAATCCAGTTATTTTTGCCCTGAGTGTAATTTCACTCTTGAAGAAACAGCTGCATACATGAGCTTTATTTTTTTGTCAGCTTCATAGAAAGAAGGGGATTTTTATAATGCTTGAATTGAATTTGTAACTCAATTCCATGATATCCAATATCTACAATATTGAATTTTTAAATTCATTTATGTGTTATTTTGCTCCGTTTATCTAGGTCTTCTTTTTCCTCATTAAACTTTTTGTAGTCTACAATGAACAATCATCTATCTTTGTAAGAGCTTACAATAATTTCCTAAGATTCCTAGTCAATGTTTTATGCTGTTATCAGTTCAATTTCAGTCGCTAGGTTGTGTCTGACTCTTTGCAACCCCATGGACTGCAGCACACCAGGCTTCTCTGTCCATCACCAACTTCTGGAGCTTACTCAAACTCATGTCCATTGAGTCAGTGATACCATCCAACCATCTCATCCTCCGTTGTCCCCTTCTCCTCCTGCCTTCAGTCTTTCCCAGCATCAGGGTCTTTTCCAATGAGTCAGTTTTTCGCATCAGGTGGCCAAAGTATTGGAGCTCCAGCCTCAGCATCAGTCCTTCCAATGAATATTCAGGACTGATTTCTTTTAGGATTGACTGGTTTGATCTCCTTACAGTCCAAGGGACTCTCAAGAGTCTAATCTAACACCATAGTTCAAAAAGCATCAATTATTCAGTGCTCAGCTTTTTTATGGTCCAACTCTCACATCCATACGTGACTACTGGAAAAAGCATTAGCTTTGACTAGACAGACCTTTGTCAGAATTTATAACTTGGCTGTTATAAATGATGCTATTTCAATTTTTAAAGTTTCTAATCATTCACTGATAATATATCAACACACAATTGATTTTTCTGTATATTGATCTTATATCCTGAGGCATTGCTTAAGTGACCAGTTGTAGTAGATTTGTTGTTTGAGTCCTTAGAATTTTTTAATGTAAATAATCATACCTTTGAATCAGCAGTTTTATTTCTTCCTTTATGCCTGCTGTTTATCTTACTAAACTGGCTAGGATCTCCAGTACAATGCCAAACAGATACTAGTAAGAGCAGATATCCTCGCTTTATTGCTAATCTTAGAGAGAAAATGCTGTCTCACCATTAAAAATCATGTTGGTTGGAGGTTTTTTGTTTAAATATCTCTCTTTAGATTGAGTAAGTTTCATTCCAGGTCTAGCTTACTCAGAGCTTTGAACATAGTTGATTTTGTCAAATATGTTTTTTCTATTTCATTTTGCTAATATGGTAGATTAATTTGATTCTCAAGTGATAAATTCATCTTGCACTGCTGGTATAAACTTCACTTGCTCCCAATGTTTTATCCTTTTTTCTACTGATGGATTCAATGTGCTAACGTTTTGTTCAGGATTTTTATGTCTAAGTTCATGAAAGATATTGATTTATGAATTTACTTATTGTACTCTCTTTGTCAGACATTTTTTATATGAGATTATTGCTGGCCTCAAAGAATCAGCCCCTCTTTTTTTCACAGTTGGTATAAAATTGATATTATTTATCAAATATTTGATTAACCAATATGACTTGTTGGGCCTGGATTTTTCTTTGTGGTAGATTTTTGATTCACAGATTTGATTCCAATAGACAGTGAGTTACTACAAATTTCAGCTTCTTTCAGTTCTGATAAGCTATACATTTCAAGGAATTTGTCTACTTCATTTAAATTGTCAAATTTAATGGTTTAAAATGTTTATAATTTTTTATTTCTAGGATTTGGATTTAGTCCCTTTTTCATTAATCATCCATCATGCTGTCAATCAATTTCTCTCATTAAGAATTTATCAATTCTATTAATCTTTCCTGGGAACAAACTTTAACTTTTAAAAATTTCTCTATTGTTTCATCTTTTCTATTCCATTGCTCCTATCTATATTATTTCCTTCTTTTTACTTGGAAAAAAATTTACTTAGCTTTTTAAAATTGGTTTCATATTGATAAGTTTCTACCTTAACAATCTTCCTTCTAACATTTAAACTTACAAATTTCCTTCTAGGTTCAGCTTTATGCTGTACCCCACAAATTTTGCCATTATATAGGCATTATCCTTTAAACGTATTTTCTAATTTCCATTGTTATTAATCCCTTTATCAAGGAAATGTTTAGAGAGACATTAATTTCCAGAATTTAGAGGATTATCTAGATATTTTATTGTTTCTACCTTAATTCCTTTTGTGATCACAGAACAAAAGTGTGCGATTTTATCTTTTGAAATTTATTGATGGTACAGTTTATTACATTTTATTTTTGGCATCCCTAATTATTATAATTTTAGTCATTTTTACTACTTTCATTTTTTTAATCTTCATACTTCCTTATAAGTGATCCATCTCCTACCTTTTCCAGTGAGATTTTTACTTTTGCAAGCTTCCTTATTATCAGTTAGTGTCATTTCTTTTCAACTTAAAGAACTCCCTTTAACATTTCTTATAGAACTGGTTTAGTGGTGATGAACCTCATCTAGCTTTTGTTTATCTGGGAAACACTCGATCTCTCCTTCAACTCTTGATGGGTAGAGAATTCCTGGTTGATCATATTCAAGACCATTAATTTTAACTCTTTATCAGGTAGACTGCTTATCTCGACTTCATTTAGTTCTTTTTCTGAGGTTTAGTCTTGTTATTTTGTTTGGAACATATTTCTCTGTCCCCTCATTTTGCCTAATTCTCTCTGTATTATGGAAATCAGCAAACTTTTCTAGATTCATTTTATGGCTATCAATGTACATTTGAAAATGTGTATCCTGTAGTTGCTAAGTATATTTTCTGTCAATAGGTCACGTTCACTGAAAGTATTCAGGTATCTTTTCTGATTTAATTTTTTGGGTGTTTAGTTGTTCTTTCAGGTAATGAGAGAGGAATCTTAAAATCTCTAAGTATGATTTCTCTCTTTCAGCTTTTGTTTAATATATTTTGAAGCGCTGCTATTAAGTATATATAGTGGCTTCCTGATACATCAACTGTTTTATCATTATGGAATCTTTATTTCTTTATGCTCCATGTTTTGAAGATTTTTCAGGTATTATTTCTGAGGCTTATTGTTTACATGGCATATTATTTTCTATCCTTTTGGTTTTACTCTGTGTTTTTGTATTTTAAGTATTTCTTTTATAGACAGCATATGTGTTGGTTCTGCTTATATCCAGTCTGACAATTCCTACACATGTTTTGAGAATTTGGTTCATTTATATTTAATGTAATTAATAAAATGATTGAATTTATGACTACCATGTTTCAACTTGTTCTCTATTTGTTTGGTGTAATATTTTGTTTTCTTTGCTCTCTTTTTCCTCAATCCATCTGCTACTGCTGCTAAGTCACTTCAGTCATGTCCGACTCTGTGTGACCCCATAGACGGCAGCCCATCAGGCTCCACTGTCCCTGGGATTCTCCAGGCAAGAACACTGGAGTGGGTTGCCATTTCCTTCTCCAATGCATGAAAGTGAAAAGTGAAAGTGAAGTCACTCAGTCATGTCTGACTCTTAGCAACCACATGGACTGCAGCCTACCAGGCTCTTCCATCCATGGGATTTGCCAGGCAAGAGTACTGGAGTGGGGTACCATTGCCTTCTCCATCTATCTGCTACAAGAGATATTTTCCTGCTGGCTTTGAATAATTAAGATGCCATGCTGTGAAAAAGCCTTATGGCTAGGACCTGAAGGTAGTCTTTAGGATCT
The DNA here is from genome assembly GCF_001704415.2 of Capra hircus. NCBI lineage: Eukaryota > Metazoa > Chordata > Mammalia > Artiodactyla > Bovidae > Capra > Capra hircus. Next base: position 18,690,952 of record NC_030836.1, on the reverse strand, counting down.
TAGAGCGAAACTATTTCAAGAATGATTAAGGAAACATGGATGGCTTCAATCTTGCAATTGTAAGGAACTGAATTCTGCCAACAACCCATGATCTTGGAAGAGGACTCTGGTGTCTCAAATGAGATTGCAGCCCAGGCCAATAACTTGATGCTATCCTCATGAGACCTTGTACAGAGGACTCAGCAAAACTATGCCTAGACTCCTAGTCCAATAAACTATAAGATGATAAATTTGTGTCTTTTTGAGCCGCTAGGTCTCAGGTAATTTGTTACATAGCAATTAAAAACTAACCATACAGTAAGACAATATTTCCAAAATGAAGCACAAAATTAAATAGGCTAGGGACTTCCCTAGCATGGCTAAGACTCCATGCTTTCAATGCAGGAAGCCCAGGTTCACTCCCTGGTCAGGAAACTAGATCCCACATGATGCAACTAACAGTTTGTGTGCAACATCTAAAATTCCCACATGCCACAACTATGACCTGGTACATTCAAAAAAATTAAATAGGCTAAAAAAAAAAACACAAAAAACAAATGGTCTTGGCAACCCATGGGATAATAAGAAACCACCTAAAATAAACTGAAGAAAGTAGGGAAAACTGCTAGACCATTCAGGTATGACCTAAATCAAATCCTTTATGATTATACAGTGGAATTGAGAAATAGATTTAAGGGACTAGATCTGATAGAGTGCCTGATGAACTATGGAATGAGGATCGTGACATTGTATAGGAGACAGGGATCAAGACCATCCCCATGGAAAAGAAATGCAAAAAAGCAAAATGGCTGTCTGGGGAGGCCTTACAAATAGCTGTGAAAAGAAGAGAGGTGAAAAGCAAAGGAGAAAAGGAAAGATATAAGCATCTGAATGCAGAGTTCCAAAGATTTGCAAGAAGGGATAAGAAAGCCTTCTTCAGTGATCAATGCAAAGAAATAGAGGAAAAGAACAGAATGGGAAAGACTAGAGATCTCTTCAAGAAAATTAGAGATACCAAGGGAACATTTCATGTAAAGATGGGCTCGATAAAGGACAGAAATGGTATGGACCTAACAGAAGGAGAAGATATTAAGAAGAGGTGGCAAGAATACACGGAAGAACTGTACAAAAAAAATCTTCACGACCCAGATAATCATGTGGTGTGATCACTCATCTAGAGCCAGACATCCTGGCATGTGAAGTCAAGTGGGTCTTAGCATCACTACGAACAAAGCTAGCAGAGGTGATGGAATTCCAGTTGAGCTGTTTCAAATCCTGAAAGATGATGCTGTCAAAGTGCTGCACTCAATATGCCAGCAAATTTGGAAAACTCAGCACTGACCACAGGGAATTGCACTCATCTCACATGCTAAAAGTAATGCTCAAAATTCTCCAAGCCAGGTCAGTAATACATGAACCATGAACTTCCAGATGTTCAAGCTGGTTTTAGAAAAGGCAGAGGAACCAGAGATCAAATTGCCAACATCCACTGGATCATGGAAAAAGCAAGAGAGTTCCAAGAAAACATCTATTTCTGCTTTTTGACTATGCCAAAGCCTTTGACTGTGTGGATCACAATAAACTGTGGAAAATTCTGAATGAGATGGGAATACCAGACCACCTGACCTGCCTCTTGAGAAATCTGTATGCAGGTCAGGAAGCAACAGTTAGAACTGGACATGGAACAACAGACTGGTTCCAAATAGGAAAAGGAGTACATCAAGGCTGTATATTGTCACCCTGCTTATTTAACTTATACGCAGAGTACATCATGAGAAACGCTGGACTGGAAGAAACACAAGCTAGAATCAAGATTACCAGGAGTTATATCAATAACCTCAGATATGCAGATGACACCACCCCTGTGGCAGAAAGTGAAGAGGAGCTAAAAAGCCTCTTGATGAAAGTGAATGTGGAGAATAAAAATGTTGGCTTAAAACTCAACATTCAGAAAATGAAGATCATGGCATCCACTCCCATCACTTTGTGGGAAATAGATGGGGAAACAGTGGAAACAGTGTTGGACTTTATTTTGGGGGGCTCCAAATTCACTGCAGATGGTGACTGCAGCCATGAAATTAAAAGACGCTTACTCCTTGGAAGAAAAGTTATGACCAACCTAGATAGTAGAGTCAAAAGCAGAGACATTACTTTGCCGACTAAGGTCTGGCTAGTCAAGGCTATGGTTTTTCCTGTGGTCACGTATGGATGTGATAGTTGGACTGTGAAGAAGGCTGAGCACTGAAGAATTGATGCTTTTGAACTGTGGTGTTGGAGAAGACTCTTGAGAGTCCCTTGGACTGCAAGGAGATCCAGACAGTCCATTCTGAAGGAGATCAACCCTGGGATTTCTTTGGAAGGAATGATGCTAAAGCTGAAGCTCCAATACTTTGGCTACCTCATGGGAAGAGTTGACTCATTGGGAAAGACTCTGATGCTGGGAGGGATTGGGGGCAGGAGGAGAAGGGGACAACCGAGGATGAGATGGCTGGATGGCATCACAGACTCGATGGACGTGAGTCTGAGTGAACTCCGGGAGTTGGTGATGACAGGGAGGCCTGACGTCCTGCGATTCATGGGGTCGCAAAGAGTCAGACACGACTGAGCGACTGAACTGAACTGAACTGAAACCATGCTTTCCTAAGGCATTATAATTACTTCTTTCATTCAAATTTAAACAATTCTTTTAACTTTCCTTCCAAACTTCTCTTCCACCCATGGTTTCCTCATCATTTTCACATTCTTTTATTTCTTGGTTGGATTACTGTTATGGGTTAAATTGTATACCACACAAATTCATATGTTAAAGCCCTAACCACTAGCACTTCAATATAGGACTAATTTAGGAAATAAATCTTTTAAAGACAGATCAAAATGAGGCCATTATGGTGAGCCCTGATCCAGTTTGAGCAGAGAAGAGAAAATCTGGAGACACTGAGGACACTGGGGGTTTGTGTGTGCACAGAGAAATCAGAGTGTGAGGACACAGCAAGAAAGTGGGCAGCTATAAGCCAAGGAGAGAGGCCCCAGGAGAATGCAAAGCTGCTGATGCATTGATGTTGCACCTCTAGCCTCCAGAACTGTGAGAAAAATCAGTTTCTGTTGTTAAAGGCACCCAGCCTGTGGTATTTTGTTTGGGAAGCCCTAGTTTACTAATATAACTACTAAAAAGCATTAGGCAGCTGGAACACAGCCTTCAGTCATCTTAAGAGGCAGCAGAGTGATCTTTTTAAAATGAGTAAAACTCAGTTACTGGAAATCTCTATCTTAAGAAATTTGGATCAGCTTGGTTAAACCACTCAATTTTACAGTAGGAAAGACAGTTGCACTTCAAATGTCTGAACTTGGTTTTCATGGTCCCTATGGATCCATTCCTGCAACTCTAAGTAGTGTATGTGTTGAACACTCTGCCAGTTGGTACACAACATCTCATGATCTTTACCACTGTCCACAAGAAATTAAATTAATTCATGATTTTGTGACTGTTTCAACTTTACTTAAGGCTCCACGAGCTATGGGAGGAAGCTACATCATGCACTGCACAGTCCTCTGCCTCCTAAATGGCTTTCCCTTTGACATGGCACTGGCTTCCCAAACCAGTAACTCACTGTGTGATTATCACCACAACCTCCTGAAATATAAACTCTAGCTTCCCTTCCCTTACTGGACCTATCTCACTTACTCAGCCCTTAGTTATCCTGCTGATCAATAAGTTATTCTGCTATTCTATCCCTTTACACAGAAGTCTAAGCATATTACTCCCTTGCTTGAAACTCATTCGCCATTTCCTGATTGCTTATATGCAGAGCCTAGACTCTAGATGAAAATTCCAGGATCTCTGCAATTTTCTCCTTCCACCTTCCAACATACATCACAACTGAAGCCACATAGAGCACATTGAGCTGTGATGAACATGACAGCTTCTCTGTCCTGGAACTAGATGCCTGAACCAAAGATGCCAACTGTTATACCTTTGCCTGCTTCCTAACTGCTCTCCGTGGGCCAGAAGCTCTTTTCTCTTGAACCACCCTCCATAGACAGCTTTCAGGTGCTTCAGCTTCTCAGAATGCCTGGCACAAAGCAGGTGCTCAATAATAATCATGTGATGAATGAATATATGAACAAGAGAGCAAATATATACCCACATTCAAAATCTTTCAAGAAATCTCACTGCTTAGAGGATAAAGCCCACAATGAATTCTGATGTCAAGAGCCCTCTAGAATCTGTGCCCAGCCTATTTCTCCTAACTTCTCAGTGGTTCCCACTCCATAATTTTAGACTCCTTAAATTCTTGAGAGAAACATTAAAGGTAGGCCCTGCTTTCTGGAGGCAATGACTTCCTAAAGGCCTCTGACTTTACCTGTGTAACTGGTGATACCATGGAGGATTTTTTCACTCTGGCTCTCTCTCTTCCTAGAATGAAGCAGAGGGACCATGAGCCTCAGAGACCTCTTCCAAAGTTAAAATAATACAGGCAGTGGCCAGAAAAGAACATTACCCAGTCAAATGCTACCTTAGGTGGAGGGTTTGTAGTTTCCCCCTTTAAGAGATAACTCAAATGAGGAAATGATGGGCATGATGAGATCTAAAGAACCATGGAATCTCTTTCAGCTAAAATTCTTCTACCAGATGTCCCCTCTTCTGCCTGAACCTTGTAATCTTGTAGCATTTTCTGCTCAAGAATTCTCAAATGTCATTTTCTTGGACAGATACAAAGACTATGGTCTGGAAAGGGGCAGTGATTACCCCAGGGTTACCCAGCAACTACAGGAAAGAAGTGAAGAAGAAGTAAAGTCGCTCAGTCGTGTCTGACTCTTTGCTATCCCACAGACTGTAGCCTACCAGGTTCCTCGTCCATGGGATTTTCCAGGCAATAGTGCTGGAGTGGAACTACAGGAAAAGCCAGGACTAAAACCCAGGTTTCCTGGAGGGTGAGCTTGTTCTTTACACAGCACTCTGCTGTGTCCCATGCTGTGGAAGGTGGGGAGGTGGAGGCAATTGTTCTGATGACCTTCAACCCCCTGTCCTCTCCCAACTGATACACAAGGGATCTGCAGTAACAGGCTTTGATTAAGCTTTAGTGAGAGTTCTTATCCTTAGGATATGGTCTCACGTAGAGGAGGTAGACAGGGTGTGAGGAGCTAAGGGCAGCATGAGAAGAAACAGGAGGTTTGGAAGAGAAAACCCTTAAAACACTGTCTCCCTGAGGATTTGCCACATGGGACTATGAGAAGAATGTAACTGTTTTCTCTTAAACTGCCATCAAATTATTTATATTTTTATTTGGGGGGAAAAACATTTAAACTTACAGACATACGCTTACCAATAAAAATGAAATACGGCAACAATGAAAACTGCAGCAAGAATATCCATGAAAATCCACATGAATAGATAGAACTTTGGTGTCTGCAAAACAGAAAACACAGTTTTAGGCATTTACAGTTGGAGAACATTGTAGATCATGTGGATCAAGTCCCTTGCTTGGCTGTCAGGGATGGAACAGGGGCGGAGCAGGGAGAGGACCCTTGATTGCCGGGATTGAAGTCAAACACAGAGAATACCTGCTGCTAACCTAACATGTAATCCCCACTTTACATGTTCCAGGGGCTCTGTAATGGCTAAAATACTTCACACACCTCATTTCCCTGGACCCTCGACAGAGGTCTGAGGGAGTCGCAGAGATGTCACAGAGCAAGTCTTCTCTGGACCCAGGACTACAGCCCAAGTTCCTGGCTTCCAGTGCGCTATCGGCACAGCTTCCCAAACCTGGCCGTGCATCCAAATCTACCTGAGCGCAGCCTTTCGTAAAACAGCTTCCTGGGCGTCATTAGCAACTCAGGAATCAGAATTTCTGCATCTTTAACAAGCTTCCTAGAAACAAGCAACCAGTCTGTGAACCAGCATTTAGGAATCATTCTTCTAAGTCATTGTGCTTCAAATAAGCATGCTGAAATTATCATTCTTAACTAAGACTAACATGCCTACTTCTTGAGGTTCCTTGACTGAATCACCCGTTTTACAGACCTCTATCTCCTAGCTTCTCTTGCATGACTTTTTAAATTCTCTGGTTTGATCTTCCCTTTCTGCTTTCATTATTTCACCTCCAATACTACATGATGGTACTGGGTCTGGCATTTTTTTCTTTCTTATGCCATTTTCCACTCTATTCCAAGGTCTTTTCTTGGACTGATTAGTGGAAAAAAAGAGGAGAAAGAAAGAAATGATAGTAATGATTTATTAGTTATTATTATTTTTATTATTATAGTATATAATATTATCATTATTATAATTATTATCATAACAATAACATTAATGATGAGAACTAATATTAATGAGCAATTATAGGAGCTAAGGAAGTGTTCTAAGCATATTAAGGGTATTTTCACAGCTAATCCTTCAAATAGCTCTAGTAGGCAGGTACAGCAGAAGTTTTCAACCAAGTTCCACTAATCTAAGGCTCCTAAAGCCCTCTCAGAACCTGACCAATGCCTTGGCCTGCTCCAAGATGCCCACCAGGTGGGCTGCACAGTCAGTAAGAATCAGTTGTTTCTACTGTCCATATGGCTTTAGAACAGTTGCACTTGTTATGATTGTGCGGTGTAATTAAATGTTACTTAGAGCTCTAAAAGCTGAGTAAAAAAAAATATGGCATTTTCAATGGATACTAAGTCAATGCTTTTTAAAAGGTGATGATAACAGAAAAAGTCATTAAAAAATAAACTGCACGACTTCCTTGGTGGTGCAGTGAATAAAAATCTACCTACCAATGCAGGAGATGCAGGAGGCACAGGTTCAATCCCTGGGTTAGGAGGACCTCCTGGAGGAGGAAATGACAACCCATTTAGGTATTCTTCCCTGGAGAATACCGTGGACAGAGGAGCCTGGTGGGTTACAGGCCATAGGGTCACAAAAAGTCAGACACGACTGAGCGTGCACACATTCATTGAAGGGGACATGCGACCAATCCCTGCTCTGGGAAGAGTTCACATGCTAAACTAAAGACCACGTGCCACAACTACAGAGTGTGCACTTTAGAGCCCGCAAGCCACACCTTCTGAGCCTGTGTGCCACAACTACTGAAGCCTATGTGCTCTAGGGCCCAAGAACTACAGCTACTGAGCCTGTGTGCCCTAGAGACAAGAGAAGACACTGAAATGAGAAGCCTGCTTGCTACAACGAAGAGTAGCCTCTCCTTGCTGCAACCAGAGAAAGCCCATGCAAAGCAATGAAGGCCCAGTATAGCCCTAAGTAAATAAATAAAAATAAACTGCAAATGAATTAGATGTGAGTGACATGCTAAGGGATTATTATAAAAATCTGGGTGGGTTCCTCATTCTCCCTATGACTTTAAGTTATTATTGTCCTTTAAGACTCGGACATGACTTAGTGACTGAACAACAAAAAAGGGAAACAAACTTAGAAATCATAGCGATTCATTTGGAAGTATATATAAGCAAGTGAATACAGAATTCAATCAGCTAAAATACCCTCAAAGGAAAGACCGTGAGTCTATGTCAAAAGGTGAATGAATATTTTTAAATGTATTAGGTATGTATGTGGTGGATTGCTTATAAAATAATCACAATATTCCTCCCCAAATGCAGGCCTGTATGCAATCTGACTTGGTTGTTCCTTTCCATCAAGAGCTAATGTCTGTTGCTCCCTGCCCTACCTTGAATCTGGACTTGGCCATGTCATTATCTTTGGTCTGTAGAAGATCAGCAAACATCAGATTAGGAGATCCTTAGAAAGGCACAAGCATTGGGGCTTGACCTCTCTCACTACTGAGAACCCAGCACTACCAGGTGAACATAAGTAAAGCTGGCCTCCTTGAGGATGAGTGACCAAATGAAGGGAGACCACAGTCATTCCAGGTAAGACCCTAGACATGTGGATGAGGCCATCCTAGACACCCAGGCCAACCAAACTGGTTGAGACCAGAGAAAGCACTCAGCCATTAAACAGAATGTGAAAAACAAATATTTTAAGCCACTAAGTATTAGGTAGGTTTTTTTGACATGGTCAAATTTAGGATTAGACCAAAGAAAGTGGGGAAACCACTAGGCCAGTCAGGTACAACTTAAACCAAATTCCCTGTTAATACACAGTGGAGGTGATGAATAGATTCAAGTGATTAGATCCAGTAAACAGAGTGCCTGAAGAACCGTGGGCAGAGGTCCATAATACTGTACAGCAGGCAGTGAACCGAACCATCCCAAAGACAAAGAAATGTAAGAAGGTAAAATGTTTATCCAATGAGGCTTTACAAACAGCTGAGGAAAGAAGTGAAAAACAAGAAAGAAAGGGAAAGGCATACTCATCTAAATGCAGAGTTCCAGAGAATAGCAAGGAGTGACAAGCACGCCTTCTTCAAAGAACAGTGCAAAGAAACAGGAACATAACAGAAAGAATAAGATTAGAGATCTCTTCGAGAAAACTGGAAATATCAAAGTAACATTTCATCCAAAGATAGGCACAATAAGGCACAGAAAAAGTAAAGGCCCGATCTCTTCTGTAGAGGCAGAAGAGATCAAGAAGAGATGGAAAAAATACACAGAAGAACTGTACAAAAAGATTTTAATGACCCAGATAACCACGATGGTGTAATCAGTCACCCAGAGCCAGACATTCTGGAGGGTGAAGTCAAGTGGGCCTTAGGAAGCACTGCTGCCAATAAAGCTAGTGGAGGTGATGGAATTCCAGCAGAGCTACTTAAAATCCTAAAGATGATGCTATTAAAGTGATGCATTTAATATGTCAGCAAATTTAGAAAATGCAGCAGTGGCCACAGGACTGGAAAAGGTCAATCCTCATCCCAGTTCCCAAGAAAGTAGTAAAGAATGTTCAAATCACTGGACAACTGCTCTCATCTCCCATGCTAGTAAGGTTATTCTCAAAATCCTCCAAGCTAGGCTTCAGCATTATGTGAAACAAGAACTGCCAGGTGTTCAAGCTGGGTTTAGAGAAGGTAGAGGAACCAGAGATCAAATTGGCAACATTTGCTGGATCATTGAGAAAGCAAGAGAATTGCAGAAAAACATCTACCTCCATTTCATCGACTATGCCAAAACCTTTGCGTATATCATAACAAACTGTGGGAAACTCTTAAAGAAATAGGAATACCATATCATCTTACCTGTCTCCTGAGAAACCTGTATGCGGGTCAAGAAACAATACCCTGAATGGAACAACTGACTAGTTCAGGATTGAAAAAGGAGTACAACAAGGCTGTTTATTGTCATCCAGTTTGTTTAACCTATATGCTGAGCACATCATGCAAAATCTACCTCTGGATGAGTTACAAGCTGGAATCAAGACTGCTGGGAGAAACAGCAAAACCTCAGATATATGGATGATACTACTCTAATGACAGAAAGCAAAGAGGAACTAAAGAGCCTCTTGATTAGGGTAAAGGAGAGGGGGGTTCATGTGTGGGATCGCATGTACACCCGTGGTGGATTCATGTCAATGTATGGTGAAACCAACACAGTATTGTAAAGTAAAATAAAGTAAAAAAAAAAAAAAAAAAGCTGGCTTACAACTCAACATTCAAAAAACTAAGACCATGCCATCCAGTCCCACACTTCATAGTAAATAGAGGGGGAAAAGTGAAAGCAGTGATAGATTTTATTTTCTTGGGCTCTAAAATCACTGCAGCTGGTGAGTGCAGCCATAACATTAAAAGAAGATTGCTTCTTGGCAGGAAAGCTGTGACAAACCTAGACCATGTGTTAAAAAGCAAGGACATCACTTTTCAGACAAAGGTCTATATCAATCAGTTCAGTTCAGTCGCTCAGTAATATTCAACTCTTTGCAACACCATGGACTGCAGCACGCCAGGTTTCCCTGTCCATTACCAACTCCCTGAGCTTACTTAAACCCATGTCCATCAAGTTGGTGATGCCATCCATCCATCTCATCTTCTTTCCTCCCCTTCTCCTCCCACCTTCAATCTTTCCCAGTATCGAAGTCTTTTCTAATGAGTCACTTCTTCGCATCAGGTAGCCAAAATATTGGAGCTTCAGCTTCAACATCAATCTTTCCAACTCAGGATTGATTTCCTTTAGGATTGACTGGTTGGATCTCCTTGTAGTCCAAGGGACTCTCAACAGTCTTTTCCAACACCACAGTTCAAAAGCACCAATTCTTCAGCGCTCAGCTTTCTTTATAGTTCGTCTCTCATATCCATACATGACCACTGGAAAAACCATAGCCTTGATTAGATGGACCTTTGTTGGCAAAGTAATGTCTCTGCCTTTTAACATGCTATCTAGGTTGGTCATAGCTTTTCTTCCAAGGAGCAATGTCTTTTAATTTCATGGCTGCAGTCACCATCTACAGTAATTCTCAGTTCAGTTCAGTTCAGTTCAGTCGCTCAGTCGTGTCCGACTTTTTGCGACCCCATGAATCGCAGCACGCCAGGCCTCCCTGTCCATCACCAACTCCTAGAGTTCACTCAAACTCACGTTCATTGAGTCTGTGATGCCAGCTAGCCATCTCATCCTCTGTCGTCCCCTTCTCCTTCTGCCCCCAATCCCTCCCAGCATCAGTCTTTTCCAATGAGTCAACTCTTTGCGTGAGGTGGCCAAAGTGCTGGAGTTTCAGCTTTAGCATCATTCCTTCCAAAGAACACCCAGGGTTGATCTCCTTTAGCATGGACTGGTTGGATCTCCTTGCAGTCCAAGGGACTCTCAAGAGTCTTCTCCAACACCTCAGTTCAAAAGCATCAATTCTTTGGTGCTCAGCTTTCTTCACAGTCCAACACTCACATCCATACATGACCACTGGAAAAACCATAGCCTTGACTAGATGGACCTTTGTTGGCAAAGTAATTTTGGAGCCCCCCAAAATAAAGCCTCTCACTGTTTCCATTGTTTCCCGATCTATTTGCCATGAAGTGATGGGAGTAGATGCCATGATCTTCGTTTTCTGAATGTTGAGCTTTAAGCCAACTTTTTCACTCTCCTCTTTCACTTTCATCAAGAGGCTCTTAGTTCTTCACTTCCTGCCATAGGGTGGTGTCAAGTGCATATCTGAGGTAATTGATATTTCTCCTGGCAATCTTGATTCCAGCTTGTGCTTCATCCTGCCCAGTGTTTCTCATTATGTACTCTGCATGGAAGTTAAATAAGCAGGGTGACAATATACAGCCTTGACGTACTCCTTTACTGATTTGGAACCAGTTTTTTGTTCCATGTTCAGCTTCTAGACCTGCATACAGATTTCTCAGGTGGTCTGGCATTCCCATCTCTTAAAGAATTTTCCATAGTTTGTTGTGATCCACACAGTCAAAGGTCTGTATACAAAGGTCTGGATAGTCAAGGCTATGGTCTTTCCAGTAGTCATGTATAGATGTGAGAGCTGGACCATAAAGAAGGCAGAGCATTGAAGAATTGATGCTTTCAAACTGTAGTGTTGGAGAAGATGCTTGAGAGTCCCTTAGAGAACAAGATCAAACCAGTCAATCTTAAAGTAAATCAAGTCTGAATATTAAAAAGAACTTTCAAAGGACTGAGGCTGGCTAAAGCTCTGCTGTGAGCTTAGTCACTTAACCATGACTAAGCCTTTGTGACCCCATGGACTATAGCCTGCCAGGCTCCTCTATCCATGGGGATTCTCCAGGTAAGAATACTGGAGTGGGTTTCCATGCCCTCCTGCTAGGGATTTTCTCAACCCAGGGATTGAACTCAGGTCTCCCATACTGCAGGTGGATTCTTTACCATATGAGCCACAAGGGAAGACCTGGATAAAGCTACCTGATGCAAACAACTGACTCATTGGAAAACACCCTGATGCTAGGAAAGACTAAAGGCAGAAGAAGAGGGTGACATATGATGAGATGGTTGGATGGCATCACCAATTCAACAGACATGAACTTGGGCAAACTCCAGGAGATAGGGAGTTAGTGAGGGACAAGAAAGCCATGGGGTGCTGCAGTCCATGGTGTCTTGAAGAGTTGGACAAGACTTGGGGAATGAACAACAACAAAAATGCTAACAGACCACACATCATTTATTTCACAATTCCTCATTTTAAATTTTTGAATTAACAGACCATTAAGCAGAGAGGATTATATTGGATAAAAATGCTTCCATTGTAGTACTTTTGATCCTCAATTTACAAATAAGTAAACTGAAGCCAAGACAGGTTAACTAACATTTCCAAGTTCACACAGTAGGTGGCCAGTATCTGAACTTGCATATTCCAACTCAGGGTGAGGGTTGCTTAGGAGAGTCCCTGGGATACTGGCTCCACCTTCCTGAACAAACTGACCTTGGGTCCTTTAAAACAAGTCCAGGCCAGGTGTAGAAAGAAGTTTTTGACTTTCATCTGAATTTTGATTCACATGAATTTATTAACAATTCAAATATTAAAATGAAAATTTTACTTAATAAAGTTTTATTTAATATATCCAAAGGAACAACTATCAAACATTACTGATGTAGGAGGATAGGATTATGGAGGGGTATAGTGCTTTCTAACTTATGCATTTTATAATGATTAACTTTATATGATGGACAAGTTTACTCTGTAATCAATTTTTAAAAATAAATTGTTATAAAAGTATATAGTCTATGCATGAAGGAGGATAGTACAGAGACAGACAAGTGGGGAGGCTTCATCTATGCCAAGGGACCTGCCACCCAAGGTTTCCTTGTGGGTCATCTGCAGAGTGCTGCCCAAGGCACCAAGGGAGAAGGGGTAGGCAGTTTTACACTGCCACCATAAGGCCTCAATGCAGTACTGGCGCAATGAGATTGTGCGCTTGGCCCCGGTCACCTCGCACCTGCTCCTGACTCTGATCAAGTCAGAAACAAGGGCCAGTGAGGCTGGAGCTATAGGGAAAGCAACCTACAATATTTAAGCTTCTCATTTAGGTGTCTCTGACTAAAACTTTAATGTTCAAGGCAGTTTAGACTTTGGGTTATTACTCTTGATTAGACACTTGATACTGAGCTGAGGCTTTTTGGTGATTAAAAAGAACTTTAAAAATTATCTCAGAGTGACTAGAGAAACTATGGAATCTGAGTGAGATCTTATTCAGGGGTAGGGAAAGACCTAGCTCACAGAGCAATTTCTGTTGTGGGCTACTGTACCTGACTCAGTCATCCTGCTCTATGCTGATAAAAAAATACAGGCTCTATAGCAGTTAACTGGTTAGCTGGGGCTCTCTTCATAGATAAATGATGGGATTTAGTTGCAAGTGTAAACCAGGTGTTCAGAACCCCACTCCTCTAACCATAAGCAGTATGGTTGCAAAAGCATTTTGCTTAGGACACAGAGTGTTCATTTTGGAATCAGGTATAATAAAGTTTTGCCAAGAGAACGCACTGGTCATAGCAAACAACCTCTTCCAACAACACAAGAGAAGACTCTACACATGGACATCTCCAGATGGTCAACACTGAAATCAGATTGATTATATTCTTTGCAGCCAAAGATGGAGAAGCTCTATACAGTCAGCAAAAACAAGACTGGGAGGTGACTGTGGCTCAGATCATGAGCTCCTTATTGCCAAATTCAGACTTAAATTGAAGAAAGTAGGGAAAACCACTAGACCATTCAGGAATGACCTAAATCAAATCCCTTATGATTATACAGTGAAAGTGAGAAATAGATTTAAGGGGACTAGATCTGATACACAGAGTGCCTGATGAACTATGGACAGAGGTTTGTGACATTGTACAGGAGACAGGGATCAAGAACATCCCCATGGAAAAGAAACGCATAAAAGCAAAATGGCTGTCTGGGGAGGCCTTACAAGTAGTTGTGAAAAGAAGATAAGCAAAAAGCAAAGGAGAAAAGGAAAGATATAAGCATCTGAATGCACAGTTCCAAAGAATAGCAAGAAGAGATAAGAAACCCTTCCTCAGCAATCAATGGAAAGAAATAGAGGAAAAGAGCAGAATGGGAAAGACTAGAGATCTCTTCAAGGAAATTAGAGATACCAAGGGAATATTTCAGGCAAAGATGGGCTCAATAAAGGACAGAAATGGTATGGACCTAACACAAGCAGAAGATACTAAGAAGAGTTGGCAAGAATACACAGAAGAACTGTACAAAAAAGATGTTCACAAGCAAGATAATCACGATGGTGTGATCACTCACCTAGAGCCAGACATCCTGGAATGTGAAGTCAAGTGGGTCTTAGAAAGCATCACTACGAGCAAAGCTAGTGAAGGTGATGGCATTCCAGTTGAACTATTTCAAATCCTGAAAGATGATGCTGTGAAAGTGCTGCACTCAATATGCCAGCAAGTTTGGAAAACTCAGCACTGACCACAGGACTGGAAAAGGTCAGTTTGCATTCCAATTGAAAAGAAAGGCAATGCCAAAGAATGCTCAAACTACTGCACAATTACACTCATCTCACACACTAGTAAAGTAATGTTCAAAATTCTCCAAGCCAGGCTTCAGCAATACATGAACCGTGAACTTCCAGATGTTCAAGCTGGTTTTAGAAAAGGCAGAGGAACCAGAGATCAAATTGCCAACATCTGCTGGATCATGGAAAAAGCAAGAGAGTTTCAGAAAAATATCTATTTCTGCTTTATTGACTATGCCAAAGCCGTTGACTGTGTGGATCACAATAAACTGTGGAAAATTCTGAAAGAGATGGGAATACCAGACCACCTAACCTGCCTCTTCAGAAACCTATATGCAGGTCAGGAAGCAACAGTTAGAACTGGACATGAACAACAAACAGGAAAAGGAGTACATCAAGGCTGTATATTGTCACCCTGCTTATTTAACTTCTATGCAGAGTACATCATGAGAAACGCTGGACTGGAAGAAACGCAAGGTGGAATCAAGATTGCTGGAAGAAATACCAGTAACCTCAGATATGCAGATGACACCATCCTTATGGCAGAAAGTGAAGATGAACTAAAAAGCCTCTTGATGAAAGTGAAAGAGGAGAGTGAAAAAGTTGGCTTAAAACTCAACATTCAGAAAATGAAGACCATGGCATCTGGTCCAATCACTTCATGGGAAATAGATGGGGAAACAGTAGAAACAGTGTCAGACTTTATTATTTTGGGCTCCAAAATCACTGCAGATGGTGACTGCAGCCATGAAATTAAAAGACGCTTATCCTTGGAAGAAAAGTTATGACCAACCTAGATAGAATATTGAAAAGCAGAGACATTACTTTGCCAACAAAGGTCCGTCTAGTCAAGGCTATGGTTTTTCCTCTGGTCATGTATGGATGTGAGAGTTGGACTGTGAAGAAAGCTGAACGCTAAAGAATTGATGCTTTTGAACCGTGGTGTTGGAGAAGACTCTTGAGCGTCCCTTGGACTACAAGGAGATCCAACCAGTCCATGCTAAAGGAGATCAGCCCTGGGTGTTCTTTGGAAGGAATGATGCTAAAGCTGAAACTCAGTACTTTGGCCACCTCATGCAAAGAGTTGACTCATTGGAAAAGACTCTAATGCTGGGAGGGATTGGGGGCAGGAGGAGAAGGAGACGACAGAGGATGAGATGGCTGGATGGCATCACTGACTCGATGGACATGAGTTTGAGTGAACTCTGGGAGTTGGTGATGGACAGGGAAGCCTGGCGTGCTGCAATTCATGGGGTCGCAAAGAGTCCGACACGACTGACCAACTGAACTGAACTGATACTTGGTTTTTTCCACAAACTTCTTGTCACTATCATTGTTGCTGTGCCTTCAGAAATAAAGGGTGCAGTAACAAAACTCGAGTCACACCTGATTCTGAATCTTGCATCATGTGATGATGTCAAGGCTATTAATAACATCACATATCAGATTTCCCATGAGGATACTCCTAGTGGCTAACCCAGAGGGCTGTATTACATTATGCATGAAAGGCACATTGTGGGGATTAAATGAACAGTGATGATTATACCAATAATAACAATTTCTGCCTGAAAATCACAGAAGAATCTGGGTGAGAGAATAGAGAATGTCCCCTCTTCAATGTCACATAAGTCTCTGCTCTTAACTAGCTCCCCTGGAGACTGCACCATGAGCAATGTAGGGTGGAGAGGGGACAGAGACTCCTATTGTACTAGATTTGGAAGAACAATCTGGACAACCAGCTTACCATGAAGTAGTAAGGGTGATTTATCTTCTTTAGGACCTGAATATTGTCTGTGGTCACTGAGTGAATCCTGGAGCACCAGGCCAGTGAGAAGAGCCAAGGTTCATTGATGACATATAAGTTGATGGTGATGTTAGCTGCTTTATATTCTCTGGAAAGAAAAAGAACCCACAGGAAATTAAGACTTAATCTCACACTCATCATCTAAAAGGGAACTGGTCACCATATTTGTAAAAGGTGTTTGCTTAAATCACAAGATGCAGTTGGTCATGTGACATCTTATGATACAACATGCTGAATTAGCTCATTTCAATGAGGACAAAGGACTAGATTTAATACTTTTGCTCCTGTACCTACATTAGTATTTTTCTATTTTTTAAATTTTTATTGAAATATAGTTGATTTACAATGTTATGTTAGTTTCAGGTTTATAGCAAAGTGATTCATAGTATATGCTGCTGCTGCTACTGCTGCTAAATCAGTTCAGTCGTGTCCGACTCTGTGTGACCCCATAGACAGCAGTACACCAGGCTCCCCTGTCCCTGAGATTCTCCAGGCAAGAACACTGGAGTGGGTTGCCATTTCCTTCTCCAATGCATGAAACTGAAAAGTGAAAGTGAAGTCGCTCGGTCATGTCCGACTCTTAGCGACCCCATGGACTGCAGCCTACCAGGCTCCTCTGCCCCTGGGATTTTCCAGGCAAGAGTACTGGACTGGGTTGCCATTGCCTACCTATATCTAAATCTATCTTCTTTTTAGATACTTTTCCATTGTAGGTTACTATAAGATCTTGAGTATAGTTTCCTGTTGCTGTACACTAGGTCCTTGTTGGCTAGCTATTTTAAATATAGTAGTGTGTTTATTTTAATTCCAAACTTCTAATTTATCCCTCCCCCCTTTCTCTTTGGTAACTATAAGCTTGTTTTCTATGTTAACAGTAATAGTAGTATTTTAATAAAGTACATGCCCCAAGACAAAAAAAGGAAGAAAGAAAGGGAGGGAGGGAGGGAAGAAACAGGAAAGCCCTATTAGAAGGAAAAGGCAATCTACTCCAGTATTCTTGCCTGGAAAATTTCATGGACAAAGAAGCCTGGCAGGCTACAGTCCATGGGGTTGCAAAGAGTTGGACATGACTAATGTCATGTAAATATTCCTACAATTTGCTTCCATAAGCTGATATGCACCAGCTCCAGTACACTATTGTGTAGCAAATGTACTTACTTCCATCAGAATGCTTAACACCTATTACACTATCTGCTTTCCTATCAGTCTTCTTTACTTGACTGTAGCAAATTAAAAGCAGAGATTCTGTGTTACTCATCTCTGTATAGCCAGTATCTGCTTCATAAACAGTTGACTGAAGGAAAAAAGAAATGAATACCAATATGGTAAATATTTATACTTCAAATACAAAGAATTTTTTGAAGCACTTACTAGGGAAAATGGAACCCAAATTTCCCTATGCACTGCATGCTAAGTCACTTCAGTCGTGTCCAACTCTTTGCAACCCCATGGACTATAGCCCACCAGGCTCCTCCGCCCCTGGGATTTTCCAGGCGAGAATTCTGGAGTGGGTTGCCATTTCCTTCTCCAGGAGATCTTCCCGACCCAGGCATCGAACCCACATCTCTCACGTCTCCTGCACTGGCAGGTGGGTTCTTCACCACTGGCACCACCTGCATGTTGGTAGATATTTGTGCACTGTCTAGAGAGACAGAAAGTAAGTAGAGCATCTAGTAATTCTAATCAAGTTGTCATTTTCAGGGAAAACTTCTCACAAAATATACCACGTAAATCCCTTCAAAAATTTTGCTTAACCCTGAGATGACATAGCATAGTGGAAACAGCTATGAGCAAGTCTGCATTTGAATCTAGCTTTGTCTTGTACTAGCTTCGCAGGTTGTTAGGCTCAGTATATAAACTGTAAGATAAAAATAATACTACCACTTTCACAGCAGTGCCTGCAATTAGTTACCCAATATGCCAGAACTGTCTCTAAGACAATTATTCATATCACCAGAAGATTAGGAAACAGAAATAAGGAAACAGTAGTAAAAATTTTTGAAGCCAACACACAAAAACCATTCACAAGTTCTATCTATTAATAATGAGCCTATAGAAATTGAAACACAATATACCATTAACAATCACCCAAAGAAATGTAAATACATACGTATTAAGAAGCATAGGATCTGTAACCCCAAACTAGAACATTTTTAAAGTGAAGAGACACACGTATTTATGAATTGGAAAAGTCAGCATCATACAGATGTCAATTCTCCTCAAACTGATCTGTAGGTTAACGCAATTCTTACCAAAATACCGCCAAGCTTTCCTTGGTTTGTCTGTTTTTTTCTGTACAATTAACTTGCGCATGTGTGTGTGCCAAGTCGCTTCAGTCATGTTTGACTCTTTGCGACCCTATGGACTGCAGCCTGCCAGGCTCCTCTGTCCTAACTGATTCTAAAATGTATGTCAAAAGGCTCAGTCCAAAATTAACTAAAACTATATTGAAAAGGAAGAATAAAGTGAGAGAGAATCATTGCACCCAGTATTAAGGCATACTGTATAGCTACAGTAATCAAAACAATGTGGTATTAGGGAAGGAACAGACATATGGAACAGTGAAACATAATTTTAAACCCAGAAATAGACCCACACGAATGTCAAAATGATTTTTTACAAAGGTCCAAAAGCAACTTAATGGGATAAGGAGAAATTTTTTCAACAAACTGGACTAGAGCAATTGGCCAAAAACATACAGACATAGGCCAAAAAAAAAAAAAAAAATCAGAAAATTTCAACCTAACACCACACACATACATCATATAAAAATTGACTCAAGCGGATCATAGATAAATATATAATGTAAACTATAAAACTTGCAGGAAAAATCGAGACCTGTGGGCTAGAAAAAAGAACTCTTAGACTCAACAGTAAAAAGCATGATTCATAAAGGGAAAACTGATGTTAGACTTAATCAAAATTTTAAAACTCTTGATCTGTGGAAGACTGTGTAGGAGATGCTACAGACCAGAAATAGGTTGGGACAAATATATGCAAACAAAATATCCAACAAAGGATTATATCTATAATACAGAAAGAACTCTCAAAATTCAACAATAAAATTCAGTTAAGAATGATAAGACATTTCACCAAAGAGGACAGACCAAGGCAACTAAGAACACGATAAGATGTTCAGTATCATTACCCACCAGAGAATGAAAATTAAAACCACAGTGGGATATCACTACACACCTATAGAATGGCTACAGTAAAAATGACAATGGCTGGAGTAGGAAATGGCAACCCACTCCAATATTCTCCCCTGGAAAATTCAAAATTTCAGGGACAGAGGAGCCTAGTGGGCTACAGTTCATGGGGTCACAAAAGTTGGACTCAATTGACTTTCACTTTCAAAAGAAAGAATGAGAAAGAAAAAAAAATCACCAACTAACAGTCACATATTTGGTTCTGAAGGACAACTGTTATTTGATACTGTTTTGATTTCTGGAGAAGATCAGATTTTTTTAGTACTCATGTATAGGTTTCCTCCTTTTCTCTAGTATTAAAGGACAAAGTTGAAAGAGTATTCTATATATCTATGAAAATTAAAGTACATATCAAATGCATATCCAATCCCACAAGGATTGATTTATTAGTACTTGCACAGCCTTGTGAAAAGTGCATGAGGTACCAGGTACATTGGGGGCACATTCATTCTCACAGAAGAGTAGCATTTCAGGGTCAGGAACCATGGTAAAAACCACCGTATGATCCAGCAATCCTACTCCTAGGCATATACCCTTAGGAAACCAAAACTGAAAAAGACACATGTAGCTATAACATGGAAGCATGTCCATGCCCATGGATGTCCATCCATCGACAGATGAATGGATAAAGAAGTTTTGCTACATATACACAATGGAATATTACTCTGCCATAAAAAGGAATGCATTTGAGTCAGTTCTGATGAGGTGGATGAACCTAGAGCTTATTATACAGAGTGAAGTGAGTCAGAAAAAGAAAGATGAATATCGTTTTCTAACATATAGATTCGGAACCTAGAAGAATGGTAGTGAAGAACTTGTGTACAGGGCAGCAATGGAGAAACAGACATAGAGAATAGATTTATGGACATGGGGAGAAGGTAGGAGACAGTGAGATGTATGGAAAGAGTAACATGGAAACTTACATTACCATATGTAAAATAGAGAGCCAAGGGGAATTTGTTGTATGGCTCAGGAAACTCAAACAGGGGCCCTGTGTCAAACTAGAGGGGTAGGATGGGGAGGGAGATGAGAGGGAATTTCAAAAGGGAGAGGATATATGTATACCTATGGCTGATTCATGTTGAGGTTTGACAGAAAATAAAATTCAATAAAGCAATTATCCTTCAATAAACAATAAAAGGAAAACAAACCAAAAAACTATTACTTATAAAATGTTAGATTTAAAATATTGTAAACTTTAATTTTCCAATCAGATATTTCCATATCCATAAAGCAATTATATGGCAAAATAATTTCTATTCAGTGTTGGTGCATTAAATGGGTTAGCATTGATTCATGATAACAGAATAAAGTGAACTATGGACTAATAGATATAAATAAATCCCAGGGTAGGTTAAAAAATATTTTGGAAAACAATTATGTTTAAAATCTAAAAATAAATGGAAATGTATGACTTAAAAAGACACAAAACCAAAGTCTCTGCAGCTTGCAGATTGCTGATTAGAAGCTTCAGGATTTTCACAATGCAAATCTTTGTTTTGTGTGCTGTTTATTCAAACAAATTAATTCAATGATATCCCATGAAAATTTTCTCAAAGCAAAAAATAATAATAATAATAATAATGACAATGGCATAGACTGGTAAGGACAGAGAGGCTCTGAATCATCATACATTGCTGGTGGGATGTAAAGAGGTACAGGCCCTCTGAAAATATTTGGAAGTGTCTTAGCTAAATAAAATTTACAAAGTTTCTTATAAAACTTCAAAAACCACCATACCCCAGCAATTGCATTCTTGCCATTAATCCATTAATCCATCTTGCCATTAATCTTGCCATTAATTCTAGCCATTAATCCCATAGAAGTAAAAACCTATATTCACGGCAAACAATTCTCAGAAGATAGCAGAAAAAGAAACCCCAGGAACCTGATCTCACCCTGGACAATTACACTGGCGAATCTGTCTATTGTAACTATTAATATTTTTATACTATGGAGTCTACTTAAGCTCTAAATGTTATAGTTAATAAGTTACAGCTCAGTTCAGTTCAGTCGCTCGGTCGTGTCCAACCCTTTGCAACCCCATGAACCACAGCATGCCAGGCCTCCCTGTCCATTACCAACTCCCTGAGCTTACTCAAACTCATGTCCATTGAGTCAGTGATGCCATCCAACCATCTCATCCTCTGTCGTCCCCTTCTCCTCCTGCCCTCAATCTTTCCCAGCAGCAGGGTCTTTTCAAATGAGTCAGCTCTTGGCATCAAGTGGCCAAAGTATTGGAATTTCAGCTTCAACATCAGTCCTTCCAATGAACACCCAGGACTGATCTTTAGGATGGACTGGTTGGATCTCCTTGCAGTCCAAGGGACCCTCAAGAGTCTTCTCCAACACCACAGTTCAAAAGCACCAATTCTTCAGCACTCAGCTTTCTTTATAGTCCAACTCTCACATCCACACATGAGCACTGGAAAAACCATAGCCTTGACTAGACAGACCTTTGTTGGCAAAGTAATGTTTCTGCTTTTTAACATTCTGTCTAGGTTGGTCATAAGTTTCCTTCCAAGGAGTAAGCATCTTAATTTCATGGCTGCAATCAACATCTGCAGTGACTTTGGAGCGCCCCCCCACCCCCAAAATAAAGTCAGCCACTGTTTCCAGTGTTTTCCTGTCTATTTGCCATGAAGTGAAGGGACCGGATGCCATGATCTTAGTTTTTTGACATTAGTTTTTTGAGCTTTAAGCCAACTTTTTCACTCTCCTCTTTCACTTTCATCAAGAGGCTCTTTAGTCCTTCACTTTCTGCCATAAGGGTGGTGTCATCTGCATATCTGAGGTTATTGATATTTCTCCCAGCAATCTTGATTCCAGCTTGTGCTTCATCCAGCCCAGCATTTCTCATGATGTACTCTGCATAGAAGTTAAATAAGCAGGGTGACAATATACAGCCTTGACATACTCCTTTTCCTATTTGGAACCAGTCTGTTGTTCCATGTCCAGTTCTAACTGTTGCTTCCTGACCTGCATACAGGTTTTTCAAGAGGTAGGTCAGGTGGTCTGGTATGCCCATCTCTTTCAGAATTTTCCACAGTTTATTATGATCCACACAGTCAAAGGCTTTGGCATAGTCAATAAAGCAGTAATACATGTTTTTCTGGAACTCTCTTGCTTTTTGGATGATCCAGTAGATGTTGGCAATTTGATCTCTGGTTCCTCTGCCTTTTTTAAAACCAGCTTGAACATCTGGAAGTTCACGGTTCATGTATTGCTGAAGCCTGGCTTGGATTGTGGTCAATTTCAGCAATTAGCACAGTAGTAGTTACCCATTCCACACTCCCAGCCACATGACAGGCAGGTGTGCCCATGTTCCTAGAGTAGTTTACACACAGCTTATGAGAGCCAAGGAGTGCAAAAAGGTCACTATCCTCCAATTATTGGGGATCTGTGCTCTGATCAGTGATTGCTGCTTCTGGCCACAGATGTGCACAGAAAGAGGCGTGCAAGCACTTTTGTCTTCCTCATTGCCTCCCCGCCCCCCAACATCACAACTGTGGCAATCTTTCCTCTTCCCACTAAAATGATTTCCAGTGGTTTAAAGGTCCAGCGCTCTTTCCTTCCCATCTTTCAGTTATGTCTTTTTCCCCTTTTGGGAGCCAGACAGTAAAGATTAGGACATCGAAAAGCAATTACATGTATGGGGAAAGTTACAAAGTGACCACATATGTCCAGGGAAAGGCACATTAGAGACCCGAAAAGACCTTAAGTTTATACCCTCAGGCTGACTGTTGGCATAGAGACAGCCAAAATACAAACAAATAACAAAAAGCAGCAAACCCTGAGGAAAGGGGAGAATCTGATTTCAAGAGTTGCCAGATAATTATTTTCAAATGTCCAGTTTTTAAGAAAAATCACAAAGTGTAAAAAGAAACAAGAAAGTATGGTTCATTCAAAGGAAAAACTAAATCTAAGAAAACTGCCCCTGGAAAAGAGCTGATGGCTGATACACAAGACAAAAACTTTTCCATCCTAAAGATACTCAGAGAACTAAAGGAAGATGTAGATAGAGTTTTTTAAATATATGAAGAAAATGGAAACATTAATAAAGAGACAGAAAACCTAGAAAATACTAGAGCTGAATTCTAGAGCTGAAAATCACAATAGCTGTAATGAAAAACTGACTATTAAGATTCAAAGGCAGATTTGATCAAGCAGAAGAAAGAATCAGTGAACTAGAAGATAGATCAATAGATATTTATGATTTTGAAGAAAAGAAGCAAAAAAGATTGAAGGGAACAGAGCCTAAGATATCTGTGGGACATCATAAAACAAGTCAATATATATATTTTTAGGTTCCAAAGGAAGGAGAGAGAAAGAGGCAGAGAGAATATTTGAAGAAATAATCGCTGAATGCCCAAATGTGATAAAAGATATGAATGTAAATATCCAATGAACTCTAAGTAAGGTGAACTCAAAGAGATAGACCCTATGACTCACTATAATCAAACTTTCAAAAGCCAAAGGCAAAGAAAGAATCTTGAAATCACCAAGAGAAGCAACTTGCCACATACAAGGTATCCTCAATAACATTCTCAGACTTCTCATCAGGCTTTGGCAGACAGTAGGCAGTGGGTCCAAATATTCAAAGTGTTAAAAGAAAAAAGCTGTCAACCAAGATTTATAAACCCAGCAAAACCTATCTTTAAAATATAAGAGGTATAATACTAAAGAACAAATCTGAGTCCATATTAGACCTCTTTTTTTTTTTACTTTAATCTGTGTATTCTATTGCTTTTGAGACAAGCAAGAATGTTGCCTATAGCCTGAAATGCTCAGGATAACCCATACTCAAGGTTCTGACCTCTAACGGTATAACATTTTCCTATACATGTAGAGATAAAAAGTTGTAGAACAGAGAATAACATTTGTCTTGTTGGAGTTTCACAGGCACAAGGGGAAATTTAAGACATTCCCAAATAAACTAAAGCTGAAGGAGTTCATGACCACTAGACCAACCCTGTAGGAAAAACTCAAGAGAATCCTCCTCTTTGCGACCCCATGGACCGCAGCACGCCAGGCCTCCCTGTCCATCACCAACTCCCAGAGTTTACCCAAACTCATGTCCATTGAATCAGTGATGCCATCCAACCATCTCATCCTCTGTTGTCCCCTTCTCCTCCAGCCAGTAATCTTTCCCAGCATCAGGGTCTTTTCCAATGAGTCAGTTCTTCGCATCAGGTAGTTAAGGGACAGTAAATCAAAGTCTTACAGACACATAAAGATCTCAATAAAAGTCAATGGCAAATATAAAAGCTAGCATTACTTTTAACAATTTTGTAACTATAGTCTTTATTTCACACATACTTTAGTAAAAGGAGAAAGTCAGAACTATTAGCCTAACATCTAGTAATTTTGTAACTTTGTTTTATCAACTCCACATGTTGTCTTCTGCATAATTTGAGAAACTATTGCATTTATAAGAATTATTAGTTTATCTTTGAGGCACATAGTGTATATAAAGATAAATTTTTCTGACATCAATAAGTGAAATTGGAGTTATAAAGGAGAAGAATTATTGCATGTTACTGAATTTAAGCTGGTAAAAATTCAATCACAGTATCATAACTTTAGGATGGTAAGTGTAATTCCCATGGTAACCGCAAAAACTTAGATATAAAATACATAAAAAGGGAAAGAAGAAAAGGATTTAAGTATTTTACTACAAAAAACCCCCAAAACAATGAAACATAAAGGAAAAAAGTAAAGTAGAAAATAAGGGGAAAAATTATAAGATATATTAAAATAACTGATAACAGAAACAATATTTACAAAAAAGACAGCAGTAAAAACATGACAATAGTCTTCCCTCTTTTCAGTAATTATTTTAAATGTAAATAAATTAAACTCTCCAATCAAACAAACAGATTGGTAGAATGCACAAAAACATATGACCCGTCTTTATGCTGTTTACAAGAGGCTCATTTTAGATCCAAAGGCACAAATAGATTGCAAGTGAAAGGACAGAAAAGATATTCCATGCAAACAGTAACTAAAAAGATCATGGGTGGCTATACTAACAACAGACAAAACAGGCACTATGTCAAAAAAGCTTATACATGGAAAAGAAAGACATTATATATTAATAAAAGCTTCAATATAGCAAGAAGATATATTAATTATAAACATTTATCTGCCTAATGACAGAACAGTAAAATTTACAAAGTAAACACTGACAGAACTGAAGCTGTACAATGATAGTTGGAAATTTTAATATCCCACTCTCAATATGAATAGAACAATCAGAAGATAAGTAGGGAAAGAGAGGACTTAATCAACACAAGAAACTATTTCTAAGACACAGAATGCTCAACCCAATAACAGCATACACATTCTTCTCAAATACATATGTGACAATTCCCTATTTAGATATAAAACTGAAAATGAAGTCGCTCAGTCATGTCTGACTCTTTGTGACCCCATGGACTGTAGCCTATCGGGCTCCTAAGTTCATGGAATTTTCCAGGCAAGAGTACTGGAGTGGCTTGCCATTTCCTTCTCCACAGGATCTTCCTGACCCAGGGATTGAACCGAGGTCTCCCACATTGCAGGCAGACACTTTAGCATCTGAGCCACCACGGAAGTCATATAGTAGACCACAAATTAAGTCTCAACAGATATAAAAAGATAAATATCAAAGTAACCTATCCAACCACAACCCAATAAAGTTAGAAGTCTAACAAAAGGAAAATTGGAAAATTCACATATTTGTGGGACTTAACACACTTCCTGAGCTTCCCTGGTGGCTCAGATGGTAAAGAATCCACTTGCAATGCAGGAGACCTGGGTTGGATCCCTGGATTGGGAACATCCCCTGGAAGAGGGCATGGCAACCAGCTCCAGTAATCTTGCCTGGAGAATCCCCATAGACAGAGGAGTCTGGCAGACTATAGTCCATGGGGTCACAAAGAGTTGGACATGACTGAGTGACTAAGCACACAATACACTTTCAATAAACTAATGGATAAAGAAAGAAATCACAAGGGAAATGAGAAAATACATGGAGATGAATGAAAATGAAAACACCAAAATTCGTGGGATGCACCAAAATTCATAGATGGTGCTAGGGGAGGGGGAATCCATAGCTATCAATGCTTACATTTAAAAAATCAGAGGATTTTTGCATCTATGTTCATCAGTAATATTGGCCTGTAATTTTCTTTTCTGTGATATCTCTGTGTGCTTTTGGTATCAGAGTGATGGCAGCCTGACACAATGAGCTTAGAAGTGTTCCTTTCAAACAATATCATCAATGTCACAGAAGAACACAGGTGCAAAATTCCTCAACAAAATATGAGCAAACCAAATCCAACAATACATTAAAAGGCTCATATACCATGATCAAGTGGGATATATCCCAGAATTGCAATAATTTTTCAATAGTATCAAATATTGTGATAAACCACCACATTAAGAAACTGAAGAATAAAACCCATATGATCATCTCAATAGATGCAGAAAAAGCTTTTGATAAATTTAAACATCCATTGATAAGAAAAACTAAGAAAGTGAGAAAACAGGAAACATACCTCAACATAATAAAGGCCACATATATGACAAATCCATGACTAACATCATACTTAAAGTTAAAAAGCTGAAAGCACTTCCTCTAAGATCAGATCATGAATAAGAGAAGAAGACCAACTCCTATCACTCTCATCCAGCATAGGTTTGGAAGTCCTAGACACAGCAATAAGAGAAAAAATTAATAAAATGAATCCAAATCTGGAAAAGAAGAAGTAAAACTGTCAATGTCTGTAGAGGACATATTATCCACAGAAAATCCTAAAGACACTACCAGAAAACCACCAGGACTCATCAATCAATAAATAAATAAATTCAATAAAGCTGCAAAATGCAAAATTAATGTATATAAATCCATTGGACTTCTATACAGTAACAACAAAATATCTGAAAGAGAAACTAAGGAACCAATGCCATTTACCACTGTATCAAAAACAATAATATACCTGGGAATTAACCTACCTAAGGAGGCAAAAGGCCTGTACTTCGATAACTGTTAAAATGCTAGTGAAAGAAACTAAAGATAGTACAAAAAGGATGGAAAGATATACTGTGCTCTTGGAATAGAAAAATCAATACTGTTAACAACTTACTGACCACAGACCTATCAATAAGTTTTTGTTACCCAAATATTACTGACCGGAGATGTACCAATATTCACTTACATAACAAATTGCTGGCCACAGGTGTTAGCTTCTGCAAAATTCCCGTTGTCAATAATTTGTTAAAATGGCCATACTACCCAAGGTAATACACAGATTCAGGTAAATCCCTATCAAATTACCAATGGCACTTTAAACAGAACTAGAAAAAAAATTTTAAAAATGTGTACACAAACACAAAAGACCCCAAAGAGCTAAAACAATCTTAAGAACAAAGGGGCTGGAGGTCACAGTCCCTCACTTCAGACTATACTACAAAGCTCTGTAATCAAAACAGTATAGTACTGGCACAAAAACAGAAGTATAAATAAATGGAACAGGATATAAAGAACAGAAATAAACCCACACACCTATGGTCAGTTAATTTTCAACAAAGGAGGTGAGACTACATAATGGAGAAAAGGCAGTCTCTTCAATAAGCGGTGCTGGAAAACTAGACAGCTAGAAGCAAAATAATGAAATTAGAACATTCTCTAACACAATACACAAAAATAAAATAAAGATCTAAACATAAGGCAAGCTACTATAAAAGTGTTAGAAGAATGCATAGGTAGGATACTCTCTGAAAAAAATCACATCTTTTTCAATCATCTCCAGGAGTAATGAAATAAAAACAATAATAAATGGAACCTAATTAAACTTAAAAGCTTTTGCACAGCAAAGGATACCATAAACAAATGAAAGGACAACCCGCAGAATAGGAGAAAATATTTGCAAATTAAGTGACTGACAAGGGATTAAGCTACAAAATATGCAAATAGCTCATGCAGCTCAATAGCAAAAAAGCAAACAATCCAATCAAAAATTGGACAGCAAATCTAAATAGGCATTTTTCCAAAGAAGACATGCAGATGGCTAAAATGTACATGAAAAGACGCTCAACATCACTAATTATTCAGTTCAGTTCAGTCACTCAGTCATGTCTGACTCTTTGTGACCCATGGAATGCAGCCCACCAGGCTTCCCTGTCCATCACCAATTCCTGGAGCTTGCTCAAACTCAAGTCCATCAAGTTGGTGATGCCATCCAACCGTCTCAATCACTGTTGTCCCTTTCTCCTCCTGCCTTCAATCTTTCCCAGTATCAGAGTCTTAATGCAAATAAAAACTACAAGGCATCACTGCACACTAGTCAGAATGGCCATTATCAAAAAATCTACAAACAATAAATGCTGAAGAAGGTGTGGAGAAAAGGGAATCCTCCCACACTCCTGGTGGGAATATAAATTGGTACAGCCACTGAGGAGAACAGTATGGAGTTTCCTTAGAAAGCTAAAAATATACTTACCATATGATCCAGCAATCCCATTTGGGCATACACTCAGAGAAAAAAATCTAATATCTAATTCAAAAGGTATGTGTACCCACTGTTCACAGCAGCAATCTTTACAATAGCCAAGACATGAAAGCAATCTAAATGTCCACTAACAGATACATGTATAAAGATGCTATGGTGTGTGTGTGTCACAATGGAATATTTCTCAGTCATAAGAAGAATGACATAATGCCATTTGCAGCAACATGGATGAACCAAGCAATGGTCATATTAAGTGAAGTCAGACAGCAAAAGACAAATATCATATGATATCACCTTAATGGAATCTGACAAATGTTACAGACAAATTTATTTACGAAACAGAAACATAAAAAAACAAATTTATGGTTGCCTAAGGGGAAATGGTGGGCAGGGAAACTTAAGAGTTGGGGATTAAGATATAAACATTGTCAGATATAAAATAAACAAAAAGGGAACTTGTGTATAGCACATGAAATTATATCTAAAACTTTTAACAAGCTGTAATGGAAAACAATTTGAAAAATTAAATAAATGTATACATATATATGTGTATATATATATATATACATATATATATGAAACAATTTGCTGTACCCCTGAAACCAACACTACACTGTAAATCAACCATACTTCAATTAAAAATATTTAAAAAGAAATACTATGCACAATATGAAAAATATAATTAACATTGCTGTATGTTACATGGGAAAGCTGTCAAGTGAGGAAATCCTAAGAGTTCTTATCACAAGGAAAAACCTTCTATTTCTCCAATTATGTATCTATATGAGATGATGGATATTCATTCAACTTCTTGTGATAATCATTTGATGATGAATGTAAGCAAATTGATTATGTATGCTGTACAACTTAAACTTACAGAGCTATATGCATATTTTAATCAAAGTAAAAGGAAAGAATTTTCAAAAAACAGGAAAGATTTCATATCAACCATATAACTACAACTTAAGAAACTAGAGAAAAAAAACAAATTGAGCCCCATAGCAAAAGGAAGAAAATAATGAAGACTAGGAAAGACATAAACAAAATAAAAAACAGAAAACCAATAAAGAAAATCAAAGAAACCAAAAGTTAGTTATCTGAAAACAACAAAATTAATAAGCTTTTAGCTAGAGGTACTAAGATAAAGAGAAGAGACACAAATTACTGAATCAGAAATGAAAGTGGGCACATTATTACAAGTTTTACAGAAATAAAAGGATTATAAGGGATATAGCAGTATGACCAATTGTATCTCAACAAATTAGATAGCCAAGGTGAAAAGGACAAATTCCAGACTGCATCATGAAGAATTAGAAAATATAAATAGATATATAATCAGTAAGGAGACTGAACAATATACAGCCTTGATGTACTCCTTTTCCTATATGGAACCAGTCTGTTGTTCCATGTCCAATTCTTACTGTTGCTTCCTAACCTGCATATAGGTTTCTCAAGAGGCAGGTCAGGTAGTCTGGTATTCCCATCTCTTTCAGAATTGTCCACAGTTTATTGTGATCCACACAGTCAACGGCTTTGGCATAGTCAATAAAGCAGAAATAGATGTTTTTCTGGAACTCTCTTGCTTTTTCCATGATCCAGTGGATGTCGGCAATTTTATGTCTGGTTCCTCTGCCTTTTCTAAATCCAGCTTGAACATCTGGAAGTTCACAGCTCACGTATTGCTGAAACCTGGCTTGGAGAATTTTGAGCATTACTTTACTAGTATGTGAGATGAGTACAATTGTGCAGTAGTTTGAGCATTCTTTGGCATTGCCTTTCTTTGACATTGGAATGAAAACTGACCTTTTCCAGTCCTGTGGCCACTGCTGAGTTTTCCAAATTTGCTGGCATATTGAGTGCAGCACTTTCACAGCATCATCTTTCAGGATTTGAAATAGCTCAACTGGAATTCCACCACCTCCACTAACTTTGTTTGTAGTGATGCTTTCTAAGGCCCACTTGACTTCACATTCCAGAATGTCTGGCTCTAGGTGAGTGATCACACCATCGCGATTATCTTGGTCATGAAGATCTTTGTTGTATAGTTCTTCTGTGTATTCTTGCCACCTCTTCTTAATATCTTCTGCTTCTGTTAGGTCCATACCATTTCTGTCCTTTATCGAGCCCATCTTTACATGAAATGTTCCCTTGGTATCTCTAATTTTCTTGAAGAGATCTCTAGTCTTTCCCATTCTGTTCTTTTCCTCTATTTCTTTGCATTGATCACTGAGGGAGGATTTCTTATCTCTTGCTATTCTTTGGAAC
Source organism: Capra hircus (assembly GCF_001704415.2). Classification (NCBI taxonomy): domain Eukaryota; kingdom Metazoa; phylum Chordata; class Mammalia; order Artiodactyla; family Bovidae; genus Capra; species Capra hircus. Next base: position 18,659,874 of record NC_030836.1, on the reverse strand, counting down.
TCTGCATTCAGATGCTTATATCTTTCCTTTTCTCCTTTGCTTTTCGCCTCTCTTCTTTTCACAGCTATTTGTAAGGCCTCCCCAGACAGCCATTTTGCTTTTTTGCATTTCTTTTCCATGGGGATGGTCTTGATCTCTGTCTCCTGAGCAATGTCACAAACCTCCATCCATAGTTCATCAGGCCCTCTGTCTATCAGATCTAGTCCCTTAAATCTATTTCTCACTTCCACTATATAATCATAAGGGATTTGATTTAGGTCATACCTGAACGGTCTAGTGGTTTTCCCCACTTTCTTCAATTTAAGTCTGAATTTGGCAATCAGGAGTTCATGATCTGAGCCACAGTCAGCTCCCAGTCTTGTTTTTGCTGACTGTATAGAGCCTCTCCATCTTTGGATGCAAAGAATATAATCAATCTGATTTTGGTGTTGACCATCTGGTGATGTCCATGTGTAGAGTCTTCTCTTGTGTTTTTGGAAGAGAGTGTTTGCTATGACCAGTGTGTTCTCTTGGCAAAACTCTATTAGCCTTTGCCCTGCTTCATTCCATACTCCAAGGCCAAATTTGCCTGTTACCCCAGGTGTTTCTTGACTTCCTACTTTTTCATTCCAGTCCCCTATAATAAAAAGGACATCTTTTTTGGGTGTTAGTTCTAAAAGGCCTTGTAGATCTTCATAGAACTGTTCAACCATTCAGCATAGTGGCTGCGCTTTGCTGGAGCAGCTATGAAGAGATACCCTACATCCAAGGTAAGAGAAACCCAAGTAAGATGGTAGGTGTTGTGAGAGGGCATAGAGGGCAGACACACACAATCACAGAAAACTAGCCATCTGATCATATGGACCACAGCTTTGCATTCTAGCCCCCTATAATGAAAAGGACATCTTTTTGCGGTGTTAGTTCTAAAAGGTCTTGTAGGTCTTCATAGAACCGTTCAACTTCAGCTTCTTCAGTGTTACTGGTTGGGGCATAGACTTGGATCACCATGGTATTGAATGGCCTCTGTTGCAGCACTGAGCAAGTGTAGGCTAAAAGGGTATGCTAAATCTATAAATTTAGCTACATCTATATCTCAAAGGAAACTTTGTCTCTGATGAATTTAGAATTATCTGAAAAAAAACCTTAAAATCTAACAGAAAGGGAATATGGATTAATGTAAACAGTGATTAATAAACTTTAAAATCTTACTTTACTACCAGGTACTTTTAATTCTGAAAATGTATTTCTAATATTAACAATTATAAATGTGATGATTAATAATTTTTCTTTCTTCTCATACTTGTCTGTCTCAAATTTTTTAAAACAATGATTTAGCTATGTTATTTACTATTACTATAAGAGATCTGGATATTGGGATCACAAAGCCATTTATAAGGTACTGGAATCTGGAAGAGGAAATCAGTAACTTTTTGAGTTCTGACTTTATAATACTTACATTGTGTAAAAAGAAAAATACCAAGAATACTCAAAAGTGGGTTGATTGGAGGACAGGAGAAGGGGCCGTAAACTGTGTTCCAATAACAGAGTCTACCCTTTGATAAACGTTTTAGGGCAGATAGCGAGAAAAGGATAACAAGAGGAAATTTGGAAATTCCACAAAGATGGCTAAACCCAGAAATCCTGAGATGGGAGGGGGAACCTAAATTACTTGGCTAGGATGCAGATTTTGTGCAAGAAAGGCAATACATGCCAAGAGGGGTTAAACACTTACTTCAAGCCATTGTAGAACAACCTCTTATAGTCAACATTTATTCTAGTGATATTTTCTTTTCTAAGTTCTTCAATGGTGAATAACCGGCCAATGTGCTGAAAACCAGGAGCTTTGCTCCTGACATACTTCCTATCAGAACCTGGTAACCAAATAATCTGCAAGGAGAAACAGTAAGTCTTTCAGTGAAAAATCAGCTGTGTTGGTACAAACAGCCCCTTGTAGAATGGGAGGAGTCTCATTCAAGCATGGGTAACAGTCTATAGGGAGCAGAGATTCTAGTCTTTGATGAATGAGTTAACCTGCTCTAATGTTGTCCAGTGAACTCTTAAAATGGGGCTGTCACTAGTTTTGTTCTGGAGCTGAGTTTTCCCAGTTAACATCATGGGACCAAAGGTGACCTGTGTCACCACACTAGCTAAAGTGGATGAGGAGTTTGTAGGTGTGGATAAAGGGTCAGGATCATAAACATCTCCTCTGGCTGATGATGCTATAAATCATTTTTGAGAAGAGTCATTTTCTGCCAACAGGAGATGCTATTATGACTCATCTGTGGAAAGAGTTCTATTTGCAAAAAGACACATATTTGTTTCTCTCATAGCATTCTTCCACATTCTGAAAATTAAAGATATTTGGAATGACTGACAAAATGAAGAACATTCTGGAAATCATGATGAATGAATCTCTGTTCAAATAAGAACTTTCTATATCATAAATGAAAGCTGGTATTCAAAGCCTTAGTGTTCCATACTCAGGCCTTTTTCTAACAGATGTACACTGGTGATGATGCAGCTCACATCATATAGCCAATACATACATTCCCTTTTATTTCATTTGGTTTGGAACAGCAAACAGCCTCAATGTTTTCCCCACTGATATAAATTTAACTGGCTCATTCTTAGATTGGCACATGTATTGGGTTGACCAAAAATTTTGTTTTCTTTTTTTTTTTCCTGTAAGATGGCTCTAGCAGCACTTAGTTGTCTTTAACTTCATTTTGAACAATTTTCTTATATTGCACTGTAACAGCTGGCACTCATTAGTGAGTATTTAAAAAAACATAAATTTAGAGAATTTTTGTATAACCATTTTAATATTTAAAATTGAAGAAAAAGTCACATTTTTCACATATTACACTTTATCATTTCAAGAAAGATAAAAACACAACTGAAATACAAAAAAAAAAAAAAAAAAGATTTCTCGCTGGATGATCCTCCATGGTCATAAAGACCAGTTGAGGTTGAGAGCATCCAAATCAAGTGTAGAAAATCATTTTTACCACCTTGGTTATGTTAACTGCTTTGATGTTTGCATTCCACATAAATTAAGCAAAAAAAAAAAAAAAAAAAAAACCTTCCTGAAGGTATTTTTGCATGAGATTCTTTACTTAAACATAATGAAAATGTTATATATTAAAACATATGTGATGGGTGATGAAAAGTAGATTCTGTACAATAATGTGGAATTGAAGAGCCCATGGGGCCAGCAAAACGAACCACCACTAAACACACCAAAGGCTGGTGTTCATCCAAAGAAGGTGATAATGCATAGGGTGGGACTGGAAGGGAGTTCTCTGTTATGAACTCTTTCCAGAAAACCAAATGATTAATTATTCAAGTACAGTTCCCAATGAGACCAACTGAAAGCAGCACTCAACAACAAGCAATCAGAATTAGTCAACAGAAAACGAATAATCTCCCATCAGGATAATGCACCTGTTTTCTTGATGACCAGGTAAAAACTGTTACAGCTTAGGTGGGAAGTTCTGATTCATCTCTCATATTCAGCAGACATTGCATCTTTGGATTTCCATTTTTTTTTGTCTTTATAAAATTCTCTTAATGGAAAAAATTTCAGTTCCCAAGAAAACTGTAAATGGCACCTAGAACAGTTCTTTGCCCCCAAAAAATAAATTTTGGGGGGGTGAAATTATGAAGTTGCCTGAAAAATAGCAGAAGATAAGGCTTCCCAGGTGGCACAATGGTAAATAATCCACCTGCCAGTGCAGGAGTTGCAAGAGACATGGGTTTGATCTGTAGGCTGGAAAGAATCCTTGGAGTAGGAAATGGCAACCCACTCTAGTACATGGACAGAGGAACCAGGCAAGTTATACTCCATAGGGTTGCAGATAATCGGACATAATTGAGCACACACCTTTACCTTATTTTAAGTGAAACAGAACAGTGAATACATTGTTCAATAAACTTCTTGGTGAAAATGAAAAATGTCTTTTATTTTTACTTAAAAACCGAAGGAATTTTTGGCCAACCCCATAGCTATATAAGCAGCCAATTCCACTTCTCTAGGGAGTAGAATTGTTTAAGCATTCCAGGGAAGATCTACAAGGTTCATCAGGTTCAAATGCTATGCTCCTGAAATAAGTTACCCACTTCTCAACCTCTAGTGTGAATATTGAGATAGACATACCAGATGTTGCTCAATCTTAGAGTCAAGGATCACGCTTACTACAAGACGGATATATGATGATCTGGAAGGATGTGACTGTGGAGGAGCATTAAGATCAAATATAACCAACTTTTTTTCCTTCCGTGCAAGTTCCAATAACTCAGATAGTTTGGGAATCTTCTGATTTCTTGCTCTTTCCTTATCAGCCTCTGATAAGGGTTTCATACGAAAAAATGGTTTGATCTAAAAATAAGTACATCAGAGAAAACATTGGCTCCTATCAAAAGTATTTTCCAATTCTCATGCTTTTAGCCCCACACCCCGCCCTATCTCTGTGCTGATCCATTACCGTTCAACCCACCAGGTTTTCTGAAATACTGATCCTGAGACGAGAGTTGCCAAGAAGAGAAATAAAATATAATCTCCATAGCTAGTAATGGTATTTGCAATGATTTATTCTAGAACATAAAGGAAATACAATAATGTGGAATTAAAGAGACCATGTGGCCAGCAAAATGAACCTCCATTAAGCACATCAAAAGCCGGTCTGCATTCAAAAAAAGTGATGGTGTGTACAGTGGGATTCTAAGGGAATTCTTTATTATGAGGTCCTTCTAGAAAACCAAATGAATAATTCTGCAAGCACTGCTCCCAGTTAGACCAACTGAAGGCAGCAATCAACAAGCCTGTCACAATATGTTTATTTAAAAACAGAAATGCAACGAGTCAAAATGGTCATCTGAGGAGGCCTTACACATAGCTGAGAAAAGAAGAGAAGTGAAAGGCAAAAGAGAAAATGAAAGATATACCCATCTGAATTCAGCATTCCAAAAAAGAGCAAGGATAGATATGAAAGTCTTAAGTGAACAATGCAAAGAAATAGAGGAAAACAACAGAATGGGAAAGACTAATGATCTCTTCAAGAAAAGTAGAGATACTGAGGAAACATTTCACACTAAGATGGGCACAGTAAAGAATAGAAATGAAGTGGACCTAACAGAAGCAGAAGACACTAAGAAGGGGTGGCAAGAATACTCAGAAGAACTGTACAAAAAGGGTCTTCATGACCCAGATAACCACAATGGTGTGGTCACTCACCTGGGCCAGATATTCTGGAGTGTGAAGTCAAGTAGGCGTTAGGAAGCATTACTGCAAACCAAGCTAATGGAGGTGATGGAATTCCAGCTGAGCTACTTCAAATTCTAAAAGATGATGCTGTTAAAGTGCTGCACTCAAATGCCAGCAAATTTGGAAAAGTCAGCAGTGGCCACAAGACTGGAAAAGGTCAGTTTTTATTCTAATCCCAAAAGGGCAAAGCCAAAGAATGTTCAAACTACTGCACAATTGCACTCATTTCACATGCTAGCAAGGTAAAGCTCAAAATTCTCCAAGCGAGGCTTCAACAGTACATGACCCAACTTACAGTCTGGGTTTAGAAAAGGCAGAGGCAGATTCATGTTGATATTTGGCAGAAAACAACAAAATTCTGTAAAGCAATTATACTTCAATTAAAATAAATAAATTAACTTTAAAAAAAAAAGAAAACACAGAGGAACCGTAGATCAAATTGCCAACATCCACTAGATCATAGAAAAGCAACAGAATTCCAGAAAACCATCTACTTCTGCTTCATTTGACTGTGTGGATCACAACACACTGTGGAAAATTCTTAAAGAGATGGGAATACCAGACCACCTTACCTGCCTTCTGAGAAACCTGTATGCAGGTAAAGGAGCAACGTTTAGAACTAGCCATGGAACAACAGACTGGTTCCAAATTGGGAAAAGAGTACATCAAGGCTGTATACTGTCACCCTGCTTATTTAATTGATATATAGAGTATATCATGCAAAATGTCAGGCTGGACGAATCACAAGCTGGAATCAAGATTGCCAGGAGAAATATCAACAGCCTCAGATACGCACATGATCCCACCCAATGGCAGAAAGCAAAAAGGAATTAAAGAGCCTCCTGATGAAGGTGAAAGAGGAGAATGAAAAAGCTGGCTTAAAACTCAACATTCAAAAAACTAAGATCATGGCATCTGGTCCCATCACTTCATGGCAAATAGATGGGGAAACAGTGAGAGACTATTTTCTTGGGCTTCAAAACCACTGCTGATGGTGACTGCAATCATTAGATTAAAATCTTCTTTGGAAGAAAAGCCATGACAAACTTATAAAGAGTGTTCAAAAACAGAGACATCACTTTGGCAACAAAGGTCCGTCTAGTGAAAGGTATGGTTTTTCCAGTAGTCATGGATGCCAGAGTTGGATCATAAAGAAAGCTGAGAGCCGAAGAACTGATGCTTTCAAACTGTGCAGCTGGAAAAGACTGTTGAGAGTCCCTTGGACTGCAAGGAGATCAAACCAGTCAATCTTAAAAGAAATCAACCCTGAACACTCACTAGAAGAACTGATGCTGACATTGAAGATACAATACTTTGGCCACTGGATGCAAAGAGCTGACTCACTGGAATAGACCCAAATGCTGGAAAAATTAAGAACAGGAGAAGGGAACGACAGAGGATGAGGTGGTTGGATGGCACCATAGGTCAATGGACATGAGACTGTAACAACTCCGGGAGACAGTGAAGCTTGGTGTGCTGCAGTCCATGGGGTTAGAAAGATTCAGACAGGAATGAACAACTGAGCAACAATTCTATAACATAGAACCTTCTGTATTTGCACTGAAGGGTATTCTTATTCTTCTCTAGACCTCCCTTTTCAACCTTGTTTTTAAACTTAAGATAACAAAATTCATATTTTCTTTCATTGGTTACCCACATTTTCTCTGTTTTAGTTATTAGTAGTAAAAAAAAAAAAAAAGACCAGCTTCAGACTAAATTGGACTCAATTTCCACTCTATCACTTATTTGCCTTCCTTGTTGTGTGTGTGTGCATGTGTATGTGTGCACGCACAACGCACCCTCTGTCATGTTTGACTCTTTGCAACCCCATGGAATATAGCCCAATCTGCCTGGCTCCTCTGTTGACTGGATTTTCCTGGGAAAAATGCTGGAGTGGGTTGCCATTTCCTTCTCCAAGGGATCTTCCTTGCCATACTCAAGTGTTAAAATCCTTTCCTCTATTTGCAAAGTTTAGCTCAAATGATACCTCCTTCATGAAGACGTCCTCAAATATTTCTAAACTAAAGAGAGCTTGATGGCATTCAACTCCAATGGTTCATTTTTAAACCTCTTTAATACTGCTCTCTATTCTTGTTTGTATAGGTCTTACACCAAATTCAAATTCTGGCTTCATACGCTCTTGCTTTGAAACCTTGATAAAATCACTTATATTCTCAAAGTCTCTATTATCCAAACTATACAATGTGGAGGAATAATCTACATATTTCTCAGGGTTATTTTGTTTATTGAATATGATAAAATACTTTCTAGGTCTAGGAGAATGTCTTGTACACAGAATATTGTGCAATTCACAATAGTTCCCTCACTCTACTGCTTCTCCTGACTGCAACTTTCTCAACCGTCACTTTTTTGTATATTACACAGCATTTCATCCTACACCTCGGTCCATATATATGTTGCCTATATTGAACTTAGTAGATGGCTACTTTTACCATCTTTGCCAATTTTAGATCACTTGTTGGTGAAGCTGGTGAGAGAAGGAATTTCTCTCGGAGGAATGGAACAGTAGCTGCCTCACATTTTCTCAAGACTAAAATATGCTCTCTTTGTCTCCACACAATTTTTTTCTTCACACTTATTCCACTGTTTATATTTGTTCCCATTCCTATTCATGAAAAACAGAAACCAAAAAGACCTTCAGTGGCCTCAAAATATCTACTCAACAGTCATCTTTGCTGAACTTGTGCACCTTCATGATCTTCCAGATAAGCACAAATCTTTTCTCTTTATAAGTACTCAGAACAGGAGGCCAAGGTCTAAATCTACCAACAAGTTAACACACATCAAAGACTCATTGTTTAAGGCCTATTCCTTGATCTAGGAGTAACACTTCTTATTTTTGCCTCAGGAAAAAAAAAATGCAGTCTTGGCCACATTAGTCATCTACTCATAGCCTGTACGATGAGACTTTGGAGGAAAGGTTTTAGCAGATCATCATATAACACCGAATGCTCTGACTAAAGTCCTTAGACAGGGGCCTCTTTCACAGAAGACAGACCAGTCTATGGAATTCACATATTCCATCACTGATGTGTAGCATCTGACCCCCAATTCTGAAAAGAAACACTAGATCAACTTATGTTTTGAGCTTCATAATGGCAAACTGGTAGTATCAACTAAGCTCAAGTGGGTATTTCTTCAAATCTTCCATGATACAACTCACCACAGTAGGGAAAAATTGATTATAGTATTATTTTTTTTTTGACTGTGCAGGGTCTTTGTTGCTGTGTGTGGGCTTTCTCTAGCTGGGGCGAGTGGGGGCTGCTCTCTAGCTGCGCAGCACAGGCTTCTCCTTGCAGTGGCTTCCATTGCTGCGGAGTATGGGATCTAGAGCATGCAGGCTTCCATAGTTATGGTACATGGGCTTATTTGCCATGCAGCATGTAAACTCTTCCCGGACAAGAGATTAAACCTGTGTCGCCTGGATTGGCTGGTGTATTCTTAACCACTGGACCACCGGGTAAGTCTAAAGTCACTATAGTATTAAATAAAGATGGATGGGGTAGCTTTCTAAGACATCAGAAGATATGAGCAGTTCTTCCCTAATCTATAACCAACAGAATCCTAGAAAAACTATGAAGGTCAGACATGAATTGGAACCTTGTGACAAAGGATCCTTTAAGGATCTCCAAATAAATTTTATTCAATTTCTTCCCTCTGTGGGTTATGAATTTCTACCAGTGATTATGTGCTTATTTGGGTTATTATGTATTTGTGTTCTTTACCTAAGCCATTCCAACCTAGCTATTTAGTGAGAGGTAAAAACATTTTTTTGGGAGTTTTACTTTAAATTAGGTAAAGCTTTGCTCCTTCCTAAAATAATTTCCTGTCCTTAAACACACAATACTCTTGAAAAGCGGGAAGAATGCATGACATGTAAAAAACTGCAATCAGCCAAACTTCAGATGCTCTTGACATTCCATACCCTCAAAGACCACTCATTTTCTCTTTGACCTTGTGTTCTTTCCCATCAGGTAATCCTAGACTTGTTATTATTTAGTCTCTAAGTTGTGTTGACTCTTTGCGACCCCATGGACTGCAGGACACAAGGTTTCCCTGTCCTTCACTATCCAAAAATCCTAAATTATCTTCTGTCAGCTAATCACTTGCAGGCCTACATTTCAGAAATATCTCTACACTAGCTATAATTTACCAAGGCTCTTTCAGGCAAATATTATAAGGGATTAGGCAATATATCTCACTCCTATAATTAACAGAATGGCTCTTTTCCTTGCCAACCACCTCATCAGTGAAATCTAGTGTATAGAAAACAACTCATAGAAAGACTGCCTTTGAACATCACCGGAAAGGACCACATCGAATACATAGAATACTCTTAACTCAATAGAGCCATTAAAGCAGAAAGAATTGATCCCTGGATACACATTTCCCAAGCAAAATCACAATACCTGTCTGACAACAATTGGAAAGTGATACCCATTAGCAATGATAAACCCAGGTTTCCCAGAGAACCATAGAAGTCAACAGTACAGTTCAATTGATCAGTTGTGTCTGAATCTTTGCAACCCCATGGACTGCAGCACACCAGGCTTCCCTGTCAATCACCAACTCCCGGAGCCTGCTCCAACTCATGTCCATTGAGTCGGTGATGGAGTCCAGCCATCTCATCCTCTGTCCTCCCCTTCTCCTCCTGCCTTCAGTCTTTCCCAGCATCAGGCTCTTTTCCAGTGAGTCGGTTTTTCAGATCAGGTGGCCAAAGTATTGGAGCTTCAGCTTCAGCATCAGTCCTTCCAGTGAATATTCAGGGTTGATTTCCTTTACAATTGACTGGTTGGATCTCCTTGCAGTCCAAGGGACTCTCAAGAGTCTTCTCCAACACCACAGTTCAAAAGCATCTATTCTTCAGAATTAAGCTTTCTTTATGGTTCAACTCTCACACCCATACATGACTGCTGGAAAAAGCATAGCTTTGACCAGACAGACTTTTGTCAATAAAGTAATGTTTCTGCTTTTTAATATGCTGCCTGCTGTTTTTTAATATGCAACATATGCTGCCTATGCTGCCTGGTTGGTTATAGCTTTTCTTCAAAGGATCAAGCATCTTTTAATTTCACAGCTGCTGGCACCATCTGCAGTGATTTTGGAGCCCCCCAAAATAGTCTGTCACTGTTTCCATTGTTTCCCCATCATTTGCCATGAAGCGATGGGACCAGATGCTGTGATCTTTGTTTTTTTTTGAATGTAGAGTTTTAAGCCAGCTTTTTCACTCTTCTCTTTCACTTTAATCAAGAGGCTTCTCCATTCCTCTTTGCGTTCTGCTCTAAGGGTGGTGTCATCTGCATATCTGAGGTTATTTATATTCCTTCCAGCAGTCTTGATTCCAGCTTGTGCCTCATCCAGCCTGGCATTTTGCATGATGTACTCTGCATATAAGTTAAACAAGTAAGGTGACAATATACAGCCTTGATGTACTCCTTTCCCAATCTGGAACCAGTCCATTGTTTCATGTCCAGTTCTAACTGTTGTGTCTTGACCTGCGTGCAGATTTCTCAGGAGGCAGGTCAGGTGGTCTGGTATTTCCATCTCTTTATGAGTTTTCAAGTTTGTTGTGATCCACACAGTCAAAGGCTTTGGTGGAGTCAATAAAGCAGAAGTAGATGTTTTTTCTGGAACTCTCTTGCTTGACATCTCCAATGGATGTTGGCAATTTGATCTCTGGTTTTTCTACCTTTTCTAAATTCCACTTGAACATCTGGAAGTTCTCAGTTCACATCCTGTTGAAGCCTTCCTTGGAGAATTTTGAGCATTACTTTGCTAGCGTGTGAGATGAGTGCAATTGTGTGGTAGTTTGACCATTCTTTGGCATTGCCTTTCTTTAAGACTGGAATAAAAACTGACCTTTTCCAGTCCTGTGGCCACTGCTGAGTTTTTCAGACTTGCTGGCAAATTGAATGCAGTACTTTAACAGCTTTGTGTAATAGCTAAATGAACAGAAGTCAACAGCTGTCCCAACATCCTTGACACAAGCAAACAGCTACATGAAGTAGCACAGCTTTCATCAAAGAGCCTTGGGCAAAGATTCTCCTGTTAAACGCCAGACTCTCCTTTGAATATTTTCATTCCTCAACTTTCTGGCCATATTTTCTTTATTGATTTAAGCTTATATACTTTTAAAGAATTTGTTTAGGCTGCATGGGGGCTATTTTCTAGTTGCAGTGCACAAACTTCTCATTGAGATGGCCTCATTTGTGTGGAGCATGGGCTTTAGGTCACGCGAGCTTTAGTAGTTACAGCACGTGGGCTCAGTAATTGTGCCACATGGGTAGTTGCCCCACAGCATGAGGAATCTTTCCAGGCCAGGGATCAAACCCATTTCCTCTACATCAGCAGGTGGATTCTTAACCACTGGACCATCAGGGAAGTCCTAAGGTTATATACTTTTGATTTCACCTATCATATTTCTCTTACTAAAAGTAATAATTTGCTTAACTCTAAGCTTTTCTACATAATCATCACTCTAACTGTAATTAAGCTTCTCCAAGATGTTACTAGCTTAGACAATTTGAAATTTTATTAATAATGATTATTTTCATGTATGTATTTAATGATTATTTAGTGATTATTTCATGTATCTAACAATTATTCATTTAGGTACTACACTCTTCATGTAATACCTAAATGAAAAGAAACATCTCTGACCTAGAAGAAAATAAAATGTACTTTCGGTGTAATAGTTGAATGATTGTTATGACAATTCTCAAAGGAAACATACTCAAAGTTTACCAAAGTTGATAGTATTTTTCTTATATAACTCCTGTGTTCTTTAAATATGTGGCAATCGGGCTTTTTGCTGGTAACACAGGGCAGGGTTATATAGTCTATGGGCCTGTTAGACCTCTCCAACTGCAGGACTCTCCAAACCCTCAGTAAACCATATCTGCTTAATAAGCATATGAAGGAATAACATATTTCCTACGAAAGAGCCTTCTAAGGATATGGATCCCACCACCAGGAACTGAATAATCAGAGGTGATTTTAAAAATGTGTGTTTCACTTTGTTTGATGTGATAAATGACATAACCCAAGCCTTAGATGTACAACATAACAGTTTAAATCCCTTAGCCTGAGGGCTGCTGTGCTTAGTCACTTAGTACTTTCTGACTCTTTGTGACCCCATGGTGTGTAGCCTGCCAGGCTCCTCTGTCCATGGAGATTCCTCAAGGAAGAATACTGGAGTGGGTTGCCAAGCCCTCCTCCAGGGCCTCTTCCCAACCCAGGGATCAAACCCAGGTCTCCCGCATTGTAGACAGATTCTTTACCAGCTAAGCTACCAGGGAAGCCCTTAGCCTGAGTAGTTATCAAAAATAGTGAAGCCCTGAACTTATTTTTGTTAACACCACTGCTAACACTTCATGTTGTACCAGATTAAAGATCAACTGTGGCTTGATTAGGGACAGGTTTATTAAATGCAGTCTATTGCCTTCGTTTTGTGGCAGTGGATGCTACTTGCAATGCAGTGTTTCAGGATATTTAACTTAAAAGTGCCATTATCTGTACATTTTCAATGACACTGACAGAGACGAAAGGAGTGTAAGATTTACTTACTAAGCCCTAAATACTAGATAATCATTCATTCAGCAGGCATACTCTGCATGCTCCTAAAACACAAATCCTATTATCAAAATATTCAGTTTAGTAAGGGAGATAACACAGAGACAAATAAAACATAAGTTTCCTGACAGTTGTCACTGAAAATTATTTTGGGCTCTTAGAATTGGACTGTGGTAACAATAAGATGGTCTGGTCTGGTATTCCCCTCTCTCTAAGAGCTTTCCACTCTTTGTCATGATCCACACAATTAAAGGCTCCAGTGTAAGGGAGGTCAACCCTGAATATTCACTGGAAGGACTGATGCTGAAGCTCCAGTTTTGGTCATCTGATGCAAACAGATAACTTCTTAGAAAAGTCCCTGATGCTGGGAAAAACTGAGGCCAGAAGAAGAAAAGGACCTCAGAGGATGAGATGGCTAGATGGATCACTGATGCAATGAATATGAACTTGGGCAAACTCCGGGAGATGGTGAGGGACAGAGAGGCCTGGTGTGCTGCAGTCCATGGCATTGCAAAGGGTCGGACATGACTGGGCAACAGGACAACAACAGTAAGATGCAATGTGCAAAAAATAGAAAGAAAGAAACAGAAAATGCACTATTTAATTTGACCACAGGATATATTAAAAATGAGAAAACTAAAGCTTAAAAAATAATCACAAGTACAATTTTCAACTAACAGGTAAACTGGAAGTGACATGTCCAGTCATTGAGCCCAACAGTGACTGAAAACTTTCGGTCATTATTGCTTCAAATATTTCTTCTGTTCTTTTCCCTCATTCTTCTCCATTTGGTTTTTTTATTACATATATGTTATATCTTTTGTAATTGCCCCACAATTTTTGGCTATTCTGACTTGCCCTTTTTGTTCACTTTCTTCTTTGCATTTCCATTTAGGAAGTTTCTAGACATCTTCAACGGCACTGATTTCTTCCTAATCCTTGATGAGGATGAGCCCATCAGAGGCATTCTTCATTTCTATTAAATGTTTTTGCTTTGGAAGCTGTTCATTTGATTCTTTCTTAGAGCTTCTGTTTACATCTCTCTGCTTACATTGCCTCTTTTCTTACATGCTGTCTACTTTCTTCATTAGAGCCCTTAATATAATAATCATGGTTATTTTATATTTGCTGATATATCCAAAATCTGTATTATATCTGAATCTGGAAGTGATACTTGCTTTGTCTCTTCATACTGTGCTTATTCTTATTCTTTAGACTATTTTAGAATTTTTTGTTGGAAGCTGGACATGATGTAATGGATAAAAGAAACTGAGATAATCATGCTTTTAGTGTGAGCTCTTATGTGAATCTACTATGACCTGAACTATGATTAATGTTTGCTGCAGCTGTAGGTACCATAGGATACAGTTTCCTTGTTTTAGTTTGTGTCCTACCCTATTTCTGTGGTTTTCTTAAGAACTCCTTCTTAAACACAGTCTGTGTTGCAGCTTTCAGTCATAATCCACTTTTGTTATACTGAAGCCCTGTTCATGTACTGGTAAGGTATTGGGGAAGGAAAGCATTCTATAATCTTATGATTAAATCTTAATTTTTTCAGTGGGTTTGAGTCTTTGAGCTATGCCTCAGAAGCATTTCTTAGCATTTTATCTCCACCCTTACATGAGACAAAAAAGCTAGAAGGAAATAGAGTTGGTTAATTGCCCTTCTGGTATGTTAAATGAGGTTCTGCTAAAGTGGTTCCCCTTGGAAGCACTTTGTAATGGAGAACATGATGTATTGACAAAAATAAGCAAACGGGACCTAATTGAACTTAAAAGCTTTTGCACATGAAAGGAAATTCTAAGCAAGGTGAAATGACAGTTCTCAGAACGGGAGAAAATAATAGCAAACAAAACAACTGACAAAGAATCAATCTCCAAAATAATCAAGCAGTTCATGCAGCTCACTACTAGAAAAATAAACAACCCAATCAAAAAGTGGGCAAAAGACCTAAACAGACATTTCTCCAGAGAAGACATACAGATGGCTAACAAACACATGAAAAGATGCTCAACACCACTCATTATTTTAGAAATGCAAATCAAAACCACAATGAGGTATCATCTCATGCAAGTCAGAATGGCCATCATCAAAATGTCTACAGACAATAAATGCTAGTGAGGGTATGGAGAAAAGGGAACCCTCTTAACCTGTTGGCAGGAATGCAAACTGATACAATCATTATGGAGAAGAGTATGGAGATTCCTTAAAAAACTAGGAATAAAACTACCATAGGACCCAGCAATCCCACTACTGGGCATATACCCTGAGGAAACCATACCCTTGTGTTTAATGCAGCACTATTTACAACAGCTAGGACATGGAAGCAACCTAGATGTCCGTCGGCAGGTAATGGGTAAGGAAATTATGGTGCATGGGTGCTGAGTCGCTTCAGTCATGTCCATCTCTGTGCAAGACTATGAACTGCAGCTTGCCAGGCTCCTCTGTCCATGGAATTTTCCAGGCAAGAATGCTATAGTGGGTTGCCATTCTCTCCTCCAGGGGATCTTCCTGACCCAGGGATTGAACCTACATCTATTACATCTAACCTGCATTGGCAGGCAGGTTGTTTACCACTAGCAGCACCTGGGAAACACAAGGCAGCTGTGGTACATATGCACAATGAAATATTACTAAGTTATGAAAAGAAACACATTTGAGTCAGTTCTAATGAGGTGGATGAACCCTGAGCCTATTATACCGAGTCAAGTAAGTCAGAAAGAGAACAATAAATGTCATATATTAACACAAATATATGGAATCTAGAAAGATGGTACCAACATTCCTATATGTAGGACACCGAAGAAGGCACAGACATGAAGAACAGACTTTTGGACTCAGTGGGAGAACGAGCGGGTGGGATGATTTGAAGGAATACCATTGAAACATACATTACCATATGCAAACAGATAGTCAGTGGGAGTTTGATGTATAACACAGGGTACACAAAGCTGGTGCTCTGTGACAAGCTGGAGAGCTGGGGTAGGGAAGGAGGTGGGAGGGGGGTTCAGGATGGAAGGGACACATGTATCCCTATGGCTGATTCATACTGATGTATGGCAAAAAAACATCATAATATTGTAAAGTAATTATTCTGCAATTAAAAAAAAATTTTTTTTAAGAGCTACTTTATCCTCCTCCAGCCCAAAACAGGAGAGGGTTTTTTGTTTGTTTTTCATCACTCTTAAAAACAAGAACCTGACAGAGCTCCTAGAAGGAAAAGCCATAAAAGTATGGGGGCCTCTATAAAATTAGGCCTGCAAGAGTTTTCAAGTCTCAAGACAGTCCACAGTCAGCCTCCAGTAATTATTCAAAATGACCTCCTAGGTAAACTACTTATACCTGCTGCTGGCTCCAGTGGCTTCTACTTCTGGAAACTTGATTTTGATTGTGATTCTCTACTTATCTGTCTTTCCAGATTTCAGATGGCTGATTTGCCTTGTGACTTCATTTCTCAGACAGGTCTAAGAGTCATTTATTTTCAAGTTGGCTTTTTTCTCTTGTTTTAAGGATAGGATTGACAACTTCCAAGCTCTTTGTATGTCAAAGTGGAAACCAGAAGTCCTCTCTGACTAGATTAAGGTTTTGGGGGTTTGTTTTTTCTGTAAATATTGACCTTGTATTCATGTCCAAATTAAACTCAGTTCTTAGATATTGCTATAGATTCCCAGGGATATTATACAATCAGGTCCTCTGCAAACAGAAATAGTTTTATTTCTTCCTTTCCAACAGCTATGCCTATTTACTCCCTATTGTACTGGTGTTGACTCAATATAATGTTGAATTGATTGCTAAGATAACCTCTGTTTTTCCAAGTCTTACGGAAAATGAATTAATTCAGTCTTTCACCATTAGTATAATGACAGCTATAAGTATACAACAGATTACCTCTAGCAAGTTAAAAAAGTTTCTATTTTTAATATACACAGGTTTTTCTTTTTAAGAACAGAGTTGAATTTTATCAAATGATCTTTCTGCATGTATTGAGATTATATGACTTTCTTCTTTGTACATATTAACATGATAAAAAATTATTCATTTTTAAACTGTAAACACCAACCTTGCATTGTCATGGAAAAAATACCTTTGATCAATATATGTTCTGCTTTTTACATATTGTTGGAATTTTTGAGGATATTTCTATGTATATTCATGAGGGGTATCAGTCTTTAGATTTCTTAAAATGCCTTTTTATATAAAATTTTATATAAAATTTTATATAAAAATGCCTTTTTATATATCTAATTTACACAGGGAATTATCCTCTCTTGTTGCATTTTTCTAGAAGATACTTATGGAATCAGTATAATTTTTTTTTCTTCTACACATGGTAGAATTCACCAGTGAGCACAAGTGCACCTGGAATTTTCTGCTGGAAGTTTTTACACAGTTTCTTTAATAAACATATAACACTGTTTAGGTTATATATTTCTTATTGAGTTATTCAAAAGATAAAAATTTGTATTTTAAGGCAGGAAAAGAAAATTTAAGGATAAAGTGCTCTTTCCTGGGCCTCCTTCCCCCCACCCCACTCCTTTAACATACAGTGTGCCTCTGCCTTGTACATCAACCAGATCCCTCAAAGGTGGGAATGCCTGCTCAGCTGTAAAGATATTTTGCTTTTCTTCTGATGTTACCAATGTAACTTCTTAAAAGATTTGTTTTCTTTCTCAACTCTGTAAGAGTTCACAGTGACTTGCTACTCACTTTATATGTGCTTATGTGGACTATTTATCTTTGTGGAATTTACGTAAAATGTCAGCATGTCATTTTGATGTGTGATCATCTGTCTCATAAACATATATGATTGTCTCTTCAACGTCACCCACTGCAACAGTTCTCACAGCTTCTGAAAGTCTGTCTCCTGGGTTATAATCTTCAGTTCAATTCAGTCGCTCAGTCGTGTCCGACTCTTTGCAACCCCATGAATTGCAGCTCGCCAGGCCTCCCTGTCCATCACCAATTCCCGGAGTTCACTCAGACTCATGTCCATCGAGTCAGTGATGCCATCCAGCCATCTCAACCTCTGTCGTCCCCTTCTCCTCCTGCCCCCAATCCCTCCCCGCATCAGAGTCTTTTCCAATGAGTCAACTCTTCACATGAGGTGGCCAGAGTATTGGAGTTTCAGCTTTAGCATCTTTCCTTCCAAAGAGCACCCAGGACTGATCTCCTTTAGAATGGACTGGTTGGATCTCCTTGTAGCCCAAGGGACGCTCAAGAGTCTTCTCCAACACCAAAGTTCAAAAGCATCAATTCTTTAGCGTTCAGCTTTCTCCACAGTCCAACTTTCACGTCCATACGTGACCACTGGAAAAACCATAGCCTTGACTAGATGGACCTTTGTTGGCAAAGAAGGTCTCTGCTTTTCAATATTCTATCTAAGTTGGTCATAACTTTCCTTCCAAGGAGTAAGCATCTTTTAATTTCATGGCTGCAGTCACCATCTGCAGTGATTTGGGAGCCCAAAAAAATGAAGTCCGACACTGTTTCCCCATCTATTTCCCATGAAGTGATGGGACCAGATGCCATGATCTTCGTTTTCAGAATGTTGAGCTTTAAGCCAGCTTTTAAATGCTCCTCTTTCACTTTCATCAAGAGACTTTTTAGTTCCTCTTCATTTTCTGCCATAAGGGTGGTGTCATTTGCGTATCTGAGGTTATTGATATTTCTCCCGGCAATCTTGATTCCAGCTTGTGCTTCCTCCAGTCCAGTGTTTCTCATGATGTACTCTGCATATAAGTTAAATAAGCAGGGTGACAACATACAGGCTTGACGTACTCCTTTTCCTATTTGGAACCAGTCCGTTGTTCCATGTCCAGTTCTAACTGTTGCTTCCTGACCTGCATACAGATTTCTCAAGAGCCAAATCAGGTGGTCTGGTATTCCCATCTCTTTCAGAATTTTCCACAGTTTATTGTGATTCACACAGTCAAAGGCTTTGGCATAGTCAATAAAGCAGAAATAGATGTTTTTCTGGAACTCTCTTGCTTTTTCCATGATCCAGCGGATGTTGGCAATTTGATCTCTGGTTCCTCTGCCTTTTCTAAAACCAGCTTGAACATCTGGAAGTTCATGGTTCACATATTGCTGAAGCCTGTCTTGGAGAATTTTGAACATTACTTTACTAGCATGTGAGATGAGTGCAATTGTGCGATAGTTTGGCTCAAATAAAATTCTTTTTTTTTAAACTTGATTGTTAATTGAATTTTCATGATACAGAGAACTGTTCCATTTCATCTAAATTAGCAGATTTATGTGCATGGTCTTGTTCCTAGACTATAGTATGCAAAGGGCTCTCCAGGGATATAAAGACCCGATTTATACAGTTTGCCAACTTTTGTTACTTAAATACTACAACCATGCCCAATTTCATAACTGGACTAACAGCTGGTTCTGAAATATCTGAAATGTAATATTTTGTTGTTGTGAGCCAATGTGAGCCAACTCCACTGTTCACTTTATTACCTTTGGTAATGGCTAGAGGGTCTGTACTAAAGCACATTCTTTCCTTTCCAGTATTGGAATTTTGTGTGTTTCCTCTTTTTGTCTTAGTCAGTTGACCAGATCTTTATCAATTTTGTTGATCTCTTTAAAGAATACGGTTTTCATTTATGTTTTCTTTTTCTCTGTTCCCATTTCACTGATTCATGCCGTTTATTCTATTTTCTCTTCTGCTTACTACAAGTTAAATTTGACCCTCTTTTTCTAGCTTATCAAAAAGGAAGCTTAGATTTTTGACTGAGATTCTTCTTTCCTAATATAAACAGATAATCCTAGGAGTTTTTCTCTAATCACTGCCGTAGTTGCATTCCACCAAATTTTTAAAATATTTTATTTATTTTTGGCTGTGCTGCATCTTCATTGCTCAATGCACGCGCCTTCTCTAATTGCAGCAAAGGGGGGCTAATCTTCCTTGCAGTGCACGAGCTTCTCATTGCAGTGGCTTTCCACTGTCAAGCACAGGCTCTAGGCATGCAGGCTTCAGTAGCTGTGGCACATGGGCTCAACAGTTATGGCAAATACGGCTTAGCTGTTCCAGGGTATGTGGGATCTTCTCAGACCAGGGATCATACCTGGGTTCCCTGCACTGGTAACTGGACCACCAGGGGAGTCCCAATGTTGTATTTTTTTACATTCAATTCAAAATATATCTAATATTCTGAGACTTCCGACTTTCTCTATGGGTTATTTAGAGGTGTTTCTGTGTGTTTTAATTTTGGGAATTTTTCAATTCTTAAAAAAGACCAAACCCAAATTCTGGAGCTTAAGAACCCAACAAATACAATGAAGAATGCATGAGAAAATCTTTGAAATCGAACAAATCAAATGAAAGAATAAATGACCTGGAAGAAAGGAAGCTACAAGTGTTTTAGGTGGAAGAGGAGAGAGAACTAAGATGTTTTTAAAAGTGAGGAAACATTATCACATTTATTAGGACAGCCAAAATACAGATAATGGGTGTACCTACCAAAATAAGAGAAGGATAAGGTGGCACCGCATTTATGTAAAGAAATAATAGCTGGGGACTTCCCAAACCTGGGAAAAAACCTGGACAAATCCAGGTACAAATCCACAAAGCTAATAGATCACCTCATCTCAGTGTAAAATGACCTTCTCCAAGACACATTGTAATCAAGGTGTCAGGGTGAGTGATAAATAAAGGACACCAGGGGTGGAGTGGAATTAAGTATTGCCCAAAGGAACCCCCCATTAGACTACCAGCAACAACTCGATAGGCCAGGAAAGAGTGGAACGACATACTTAAAGTATTGAAAGATTTAAAAATGCTTGCCTAGAATACTCTAACAAATGATAATCTAACAAAGTTATTCTTTAGATATGAAGGAGATATTCAGGCTCTCCCAGACAAATAAAGCTGAAAGAGTTCTTCACCACTAAATCTGCCTTACAAGAAATGCTGACAGGAGCTCTTCCACCTGAAATGAGAAGATAAACGTATACACAGCTTTCAGTTAAGGGAGAAAACCATAACTCTAGTTTAGAATAAAGTGGTAAACACTAAACATAAAGATTAAAGGAAAGAGCTTTGAAAATAACTATAGCTACCACAACGTGCAACAAACTCACAGAATAAAGTGACAGAATTTCTATAGTAAAAATATAAAAAGGGAGGACAGCAAATTAAGATAAATTACTATCAACAGGAAAAGACCTATTCAAGCTATGAGAAAGATTTTCTACGCAAACCTCATAGTACTCAGAAAACAAAAATCTAAAGCACAGACAGCAAACATTAAGAGGAAAACTGAGCAAGCAAGCATGGAAAATCACCAATTAAAAAGACAGAAGCACAAGAAAAAAGAGACAATGGAGATATGAAACAGTCAAAAGACGAAAGATAAATTCACAGTAGTATGTTCTTACATATCAACAATCATCTGAGATGTAAATGGATTGAACTCACCAAATCAAAAGGCACAGGGTGGTGGGGTGGATTAAAAATCAAGACTGAACTGCATGGTGTCTTCAGGACACTTGTTTCAATTCTAAAAATACATATAGACTCAAAATGAAAGAACTGAAGATGATATTCCAAGAGAATGATAAATAAAAGAAAGCAGATATAGTCATACTTATGCCCAAAAAAATAAATCTCAAGGCAAAATGATAACAAGGCACAAAGAAAGTCATGATGTAATGATGTAATGATAAAAGGGTAAAAACATCAAGAAGGCATAACATAATAAATACTGGGGTGGCCAAAAGGTTCATTGGTCTTTTCCCATAAGATGGCTCTAGAAGCAATTATCTGTCTTTAACTTCATTTGAAACAATTTTCTTAGGTTCTATTGTGACTGCTGACATATCGGTGTGTATTTTTTAAAAACATAAAAATTGGCGAATTTTTGTGTGGCTATTTTATTTTTAATCCATCATCATAACTTTTTAAAAATATAAATTTATTTATTTTAATTGGAGCTTAATTACTTTACAATATTGTATTGGTTTCTCCATACATCAACATGAATCCACCACAGGTATACACGTGTTCCCCATCCTGAACACCCCTCCCTCCTCCCTCCCCGTACCATCCCTCTGGGTCATCTCAGTGCACCGGCCCCAAGCATCCAGTATCATGCATCGAACCTAGACTGGTGATTCATTTCATATATGATGTTATACATGTTTCAATGCCATTCTCCCAAGTCATCCCACCCTCTCCCTCTCCCACAGAGTCCAAAAGACTATTCTATATATCTGTGTTTCTTTTGCTGTCTCGTATACAGGGTTATCATTACCATCTTTCTAACTTTTAAAAATTGTGCTGTTTTCTGCCACATAGCAGCATGAATTAGCCATAGGTATTACATATGTCTCCTCCCTCATGAACCTCCCTCCCACCTCTCACCCCATCCCATCCCTCTATGTTGTTACAGAGCACCAGATCTGAGTTCCCTGAATCATGCATCAATGGTGTAGCCATTTTAATATGGAAGATGGAATCAAAAAAGCAAAATTTTCAGCATATTATACTTTTATTATTTCAAGAAAGGCAAAAGCACAACTGAAACATGCCCCCAAAAATGTGCAGTGTGTGGAGAAAGTGCTGTGACTGATGGAACATGTCAAAAGTGGTTTGTGAAATTTAGTGCTGGACATTTCTCACTGGACTGGAGACTAGTTGAAATTGATAGCAATCAAATCAAGACATTAATTAGGAATAAAGTTACACCACAAAGTGATAGCCAACATACTCAAACTATCCATCAAGCACTCAAAATCATTTTCATTAACTTGATTATGTTTATTGCTTTGATGCTTGGGTTCTACATAAGTGATGTGAAAAAGATCTTCCTGAAAATATTTCATGCAACTCTCTACTTAAACATAACAAAAACATTCCCTAAAACCAATTGTGATGGATGATGAAAAGTGGAGACTGTACAATAATGTGGAATGGAAGAGATCAAGCACAAGCAAAATGAACCACCATCAAACACACCAAAGGCTGGTCCTCGCCCATAGAAAGTGATGTTGTGTATATAGTGGGATTGGAAGAGAGTCCTCCAATATGAGCTTCTTCAGGAAAGGCAAACAATAAATTCCAACAAGCACTGCTCTCAGTTAGACTAACTGAAAGCAGCATTCAATGAAAGGCATCCAGAATTAGTCAACAGAAAATAATCTTCCAACAGGGTAACATAAGACTGCATGTTTATTTGATGATCAGACAAAGACTGTTACAGGCTGGCTGGCAAGTTCTGATTCAACTGCCATATTCACCAGACATTGCGTCTTTGGATTTCCATTGATTTTGGTCTTCACAAAATTCTTTTAGTGGAAAAAAATTCAATTCCCTGAAAGACTGTTCAAAAAGATGAAAAGTTTTGGAAGACAGAATTACAAAGTTGCCAGAAAAATGGCAAACGGTAGTGGGACAAAAAGGTCAATATGGTGGTGTTCGATATACATCTTGGTAAAAATGAAAAATGCGTGTTTCATTCTTACTTAATAACTGAAGGAGCTTTTTGGCCAACCCAGTATTTAGCAACTTGTTCTCACCACCTCTCTGAATTCAGGTACACATTCTTTTTACTGAGTCACTATGTTTCAGGGCAATGCAGTCACCTACATAAACTGAATAGAAATATGCCCCCCTTTACACTGGGATATAACTGGAAAAATTGTGTTGTCAACGTCATATCTGAAGATCATATTTGAGATTACATGTCATTCAACCTGACATGACAAGCCCCCAGTCCCCACTAAGGATACACATACAATTGGTATTTGGAACCAATGCCTACGCACCTTTGTAGGCAAACTGTATGGTTTCCCTGTTGCACACTGTCTCAGCATTACAGGTGGTAAGAAAGATCAATGATGAGCAGGAGAAGAAGAGAGAAACTTGCCCGTATTTGTAGCTATACCTGTGAAAACTGGTTCAAGTGAACTTCTAATTTTTAAAGTAGTAGTGAGAAAAAGAGCTCTGGAATGATAGGGACTATTAAAAGAGATATTCTAGATTCTCTATATACTCTCTAGACAGAACCTCATTAATAGCCTTAGTAGGTGTTTAACACAATCTGACTCTAGAGCCAAATAATACAAAATCACAAGACCAGCCTCTAAATAATCTACAGATTTTATTTATGATCATGAGAGGGCCTAAATTATTCAAAACTCAGAATTAAGACTTGTTGAACCCTCCAGCATCAGGGTGGCACTTTTTCTTACCAGGCACACCTAAGTGTCATTGGATTCTTAAGGGAATGTACCTTTCTTTGAATTACTTACTATTAATTAGGGACAGATAATATAAAGTTAGATGTTGACTTTGATAAAACTGATAAAAGAGGAAAATATTTTTGTCCAGTCAAGATGCAAGTGAGTTTTGATAGAGAACTCAAAGTAAACTTTATTGTCACAGAGTATATTAACCAAAATAATACACTAAATTTGTATCCAACTTAGCAATGTAATTTCAGCATTACTTTGTTGTACTTATTTGCATGTTGGCTTCTCACTTTTCTTTTGAGTGGGTTTTGTCATTCTTTTTGTTCCTATATTAATGTGTTAGTTAAAACTTATACCCTGCTTACTATCTATATGATTGAGAATTATATATCTGTAATTTTGATATTTATACTTTCACAAAAAGGATATAAAAATGTTCCACACAAAGGTTGGTTTTACTGGAGAAAGGGGAACTCAGCTAAGTTTCTAGGGACAACTCCTAGAATTTCTGTATCTATTTTTATTTCATTACTAATCAGATTAACTACTTAATTTTCACAAGAAATCTCAAGAAGAACAAATATACTAACAAATAATCAACTCACCACCATATCAATCCATAATGATACCCATCCAAATGAAGAGCAACCCAGAATACATTTCACAAAGAAAACCAATTTATCTTGCTATGGAAAATTATCCAAACATCCAAATCTTTAAATTATGTGCTATCATCACTCTGACCACCTGTGAACACACAGCATGCAAGCAAAGAAAGTTCCACAGTCAAACCTGGGGTCTGGTAGGCTACAGTCCATGGGGTCGCAAAGAGTTAGACATGACTGAACAACTACTACTTGCACTCAGATAACCATAATTGAAGCTGAGGTCTCAGGATACTCCTCAGCAGCCAAAGTAATAGCAAAACAAAGCACTGCAAGCATACCATCTAAATATTCTGATAGGAAACTGTTGATCCTAAAAGAAGCCACCAAAATTTATTACAATAACATATCCAGTCACACCACTTACCAGCGACTTTACCAGCCATGTTACAAAATAGATACAGTAATAATCTTTTCATCTGGAACATGCACTTGACAAAACATTATCTATGGCTAACTAAGCCAATATATACATACATTCTAATGAAGCATCCCTAGTTTCTGTGTGTCTATTCTCCAACCAGTCCATTCTAAAGGAGATCAGCCCTGGGTGTTCTTTGGAAGGAATGATACTAAAGCTGAGACTCCAGTACTTTGGCCACCTCATGAGAAGAGTTGACTCATTGAAAAAGACTCTGATGATGGGAGGGAGCAAGGGCAGGAGGAGAAGGGGACGACAGAGGATGAGATGGCTGGGTGGCACCACCGACTCAATGGATGTGAGTCTGAGTGAACTCCGGGAGTTGGTGATGGACAGGGAGGCCTGGCGTGCTGCGATTCATGGGGTCGCAAAGAGTCGGACACGACTGAGCGACTGAACTGACTGACTGACCGATTCATGTATGACAAGATATATACAGAGCCTACACACAGAAACCCCTACTATCAGATTGATCCCATTACTTTCACATATGGTAATAGTGCTTATAGGCTATGTACTCATATGAAAATAAGTATTCTGAGGTGATACAGTCATTACAAATCAATCTTCATCTATTCCTTATATTAACACTAGTTAATAGAACGAATTTGAAGTGGATAAATCTACCCTCACATAATCCTTTACTTTTCACATTTTTATTATGAAAAAAGATTAAATTTGTCCTCTAGATTAACATTAAATATAAATAAAATTCCTAGTACATAATCAAAAGTATTTGAAAGTTTGCTTCCATAATTACACTATTACCTGATAGGAGAACTGTTACCACAGCTGCCCCTAACTATCCTAGCTCTGCTACCATAGGTGCTAGTAATATGAATGCTTGCTTCTCATTTATTTGCTATCAAAATAAAAGACTCAAAGTGCAAAAACCACCACAATATTGTAAAGTAATTAGCCTTCAATTAAAATAATTAATTTTTTTAAAATGAGTATATCTGATTGATAAAACCTAGTTTGTGTGGATTCCCTCTAGACATATGATAACCCGGAAAATGTAAGTTTTTTTTGTTTTCTTTAACTATTCTGAGAATAATTCTGAGAAAGTCAGGCTTGACTTTCATCACATGCAAATTTCACCTTTTGTTTTACCCATTTAAAATACTCAGGGTAATTCTAAACTCTCTAACTTGTTATTTAAGCACTGCTATAGTCTCCTTATAACATATTTTCCTGATTCTTCTCTCAATCTCTCTCTCTTTTCTCCTCCTTACCACTTCTTCCCTACCTCTTTCTTACACACTCACACACACACACACACACACACACACACACTCTATATCCCCTCTTGTCCATTACAGTATAATCTCTAAAACAAATCACTATCATTGCCTTTGCTGCTGCTGCTGCTGCTAAGTCACTTCAGTCGTGTCCAACTCTGTGTGACCCCATAGACGGCAGCCCACCAGGCTCCGCCATCCCTGGATTCTCCAGGCAAGAACACTGGAGTGGGTTGCCATTTCCTTCTCCAATGCATGAAAGTGAAAGTGAAGTTGCTCAGTCATGCCCGACTCTTAGCAACCCCGTGGACTGCAGCCTACCAGGCTCCTCTGTCCATGGGATTTTCCAGGCGAGAATACTGGAGTGGCGTGCCATTGCCTTCTCCTCATTGCCCTTAGTTCCCCTCAAAAATGATCTTATTTTAGCTCAAATGGTACCTTTGCATGAAATGTTCTCCAACTCGTTAAGTAGAAACCTTCACACTTGCATCAAAATTATAGCTGTACACACTGTATTTATCTCCAGGATTAGCACACGACCATACAAAAGAGAGTAAATGCAGGGTTTTGGCCCCAAGAAATGTGTCTTACCCATGAATCTGAAAACCATTTGCCTGCATTCAGAGTTGACAGGAAATCCCAATTAAAAAAGCTACTGTGTTCGTGGGAGGCATTTGGCATGACGTCCAAGATATTGGTTGTTCTTCTCAAGTCATAATCATGCATGAGAAAAGGCACCTTATCCAAGCTGCAGGCAGAGGGGAAAATAGGAGAAAGGATCAATATATTGAATTCAATCATCTTGGTAGATAGGGTTCTTAGAAAGTCCATCAAGGTCACAAGTCTTACTAGGGTTCCTTACTCCAACCCAACTCTCATCAAAGGACTAGGTACCAGTAATTCATAGTTGATGTCAATATTTTAATGTCCTAGGTATCAACATTTTCCGGTATATAATAATAATGTTTATGATGAAAGAATAACTTCTATAGGCATGAAATTTTCACAATGGAGAAAAAGATAGGTACAGAAGTGATGTGAATGTAAAGTGAATGGGGTGAGGATGGGCCAAGGCCTTGTGGGCCTCAGAGTCATAGTAAGTAGGCACTCAGGCAATCTTCTTGTGTTTTCTGGCCCATTTTCCAGCTAGGCACCTGCCATGAGTATTTCTTTCCCCAGACACTTCACATCAGATGGTGTTATTAGAAAAGATCCTGGTTTTGTTTTCTGATGTTTACCTTGAAGAATCTCTGCTTTTAAGAGAATCTCTCTTCTTTTCTCATTAAAAGACCTAAGAAGTGAACTCTGTAATGGCTATGAGGGAGTAACAGGATGGAAACTTAGCACCCTTCCCATAAACCACTAGAAAACTTGACAAAATAAGGCAATGATGTTTTCAGCCAATGGACAACAGGGAGCACAGTACGACGGTCTTGGAGAAAAGGTAAACAAGTAGGCTCTACCATTCTCCAGGCTTTTGTCTTGCAGGTGAATACTAGACTGTACTACTGGGAAGAAAAACCCTAAAAGGGACCCAGAAATTGTGTGAAATGAGAAAAAAAAAGTCAGATGAAGGACAGGTCAAGAGACTTTGTGGCCTAGAGTTCCATAGGGAATTGAGCTATGCTAAAAAGATTGTTAGGGAAATACATAAAGTTTATGACTAAATATCAGGTGTCTCTTGCAGAGTAAAATTCTCTGAAGCTTGCCAAGATCAAGGAAATGAAAAATTACCAGAAATTTCTAAGACAATTTGGACACCTCCTACTAGGTGTGTGAATTATTCAAAGTCTATCCAGTGAGAATAAACAGATGTCAATAATTACTCAGGCATTCTCTAGAGACTCCAGAGGGCAACACTTTTGAAATGGGGATAATTTAGAACTAGAATGACTGTAGAACTTCCACTAAAGAGCTTAAAAGCAAGCCTCCAAAGCATTGAACTAATCTCCAAATCAACTTAACTGCCTGCTACAGAAAGTCAAATTCTTTCAAGGAGAACAAGAAAATTTAGTAACCAGCATGGTAAAATCACAAAGTGCAGCATGTAAACAAAATTTACCTGACAGGTAAAGAAGCAGAAAAACATACCTATAATCAGGAGAAATTATCCAATGATGGCAAACTTGGAAATGAAAGAGGTAATAAAATTAATAAATATGGATATTAAATTATATAAAACATAAATATAAGTGATGTATAAAGCAGATGTAAAATATGAGCATAATGAAGACATAACTATAAGAAATAAAAAATAAAGGAAATTCCAGAGCTGAAATAATAACTGAAATGAAAATTTCATTGGGTGAAATTATCAGCAGATTAGTTATTACAGATGATGTAAAGATCAATGAATTTTCAAATGTAGGAACAGAATTTATCCAAATTATATATGTATGATTAGGGTCCTAAGAGGAGGGGGTGAACAGGAAAAACATCTGAGGAAATGAAAGTTTAAAAAAATCTCCAGATCTCATAAAAAGTATGTACAATATATCCAAGAATATTAATGAATATGAAAAGTGATAAATATGAGTACACATAAATATAAGAAAAAAATTAATGAACTTGAAGATAGGACAATGCAAGTTACTGAGTCTGAGGAAGAGACTAAAAAAAGACTATAGAAAAGTAAAGAGTCTATGGTCACCCAGACATCAAAGCTAGACAAGCATTACCAAAAAGGAAACTACAGATCAATATCCCTTAGGAACACTGATGCAAAAATGCTCAACAAAATACCAGCAAATAGAACTCAGCAGTGTAATTACAGGATTATAAACCATGATCAAGTGGGATTTATTCTGACATGCAAGGATAATTCAACATATCAAAATCCATCAGTGTCATACACCACACTGATAGAATAAAGGGGTGGGGAATGATCATCCCAATTGATGCAGAGAAAGCATTTAAGAAAATTTTATACCCTTTCATGATAAAAATACTAAACAGACTAGAAATAGCAGGAAACCACCCCTGGGATTTCCCTGGTGGTCCATTGGCTGGGACTCTGTGTTCCCAATGCAGAGGGCTGGGGTTCAATCTCTGGTCCGGCAGCTAGATCCTGCATGCTACAACTGGGAGTTCACACGCCACAATAAAGGATCTGTCATGTGGTAACTGGGGATACTGCAGGCTGCAACAAAGATCCAAGATACTGCATGATGCAACTAAGACCCGCCACAGCCAAGTAAATAAATATTTTTAAAAAGAATAAAAACAAGGAAACTATCCCAATATAATTAAACACATATATGAGAGATCCAGAGTGAACACTGTGCTCAATGGTGAAAGACCGAAAGCTTTTCCTCTAAGATTAAGAACAAGGCAAGGATGTCTGCTTTGGGGATCCCTATTCATAGTAATCCTGGGAATTCTAGCCAGAGTAATTAGGCAACACAGGGAAATAAAGAACATACAGACTGAAAAGAAAGAAATAAAATTAACCTCTGTTTTTAGATGATATTATCTTATGCACAGAAAATTCTAAGATTACACATAAAGAAAACCAATAAATGAATTCAGTAAAGCAGCAGGATACAAAGTCAACACACAAAAATCAGCTGCATTTCTATACACTAAGATTGAACAATCTGAAAAAGAAATTACAAAAGCAACTGTGTTAGCACCCATTTTGTGAAAGAATAAAATACATAAAAGGGGGTAAAAGATATATTCAGTGAAGTCTAGAACACAAGCTGAAATGAAGGATAGAGGACACACACAAATGGAGACAATCCCATGTCCATGGATTGAAAGACCACATTGTTAAGATGTCAAAACTACACAAAGCAATTACAGATTCAGTGCAACCTATTAACAAAATCTCAGTAACATTTAAGAAATAGAAAAATTCAACCTAAAATTCACAAGGATCCCATATAGCCAGAACAATCTTGAAAAAGAAGAACAAAACCAGAGGATTCACATTTCCTGATTTCAAAATGTACTATGAAGCAACAGCAATCAAAATAGTATGGTACTGGCATAAAGACAGAAAAATAAAACAATAGAATAGAGAGCCCAGAAACAAAGCCCCGCTTATATGGTCAAGTGATTTTTGAACCAAGGCCATTCAACAGGGAAAAGACGATTTTTTCCACAAACTGTCAGGAAAACTTGGATATTCACATGAAAAGAATGAAACTGGGCGTTTCCTTAATATCATATACAAAAATTAACTCAAAATTAATCAAAAACCTAATGTAAGAAATAAAACATTAAAATTCTTAGAATAAAACATAGAGAAAAAAATCATGACATTGGATTCAGCAATTTTTTTTCTATGATGGCAAAACTAGAGGCAAAAACAAAAATTTAAGCAAATTGGCTTCATGAAAATAAAAAATGTTATACACCAAAAGACACTATTGACAACCTAAAAAGGCATCCCATAAACAAGGAGAAAATATTCGCAAGTCATATATGTGATAAAGGATTAAAATTCAGAATATAAAGAAAAGTCCTAAATCTCAACAACAAAAACAAACAATTCAAAAATGGGTAGAGGACTTGACTACACATTTGTCTAAAGAAGACTTGGACTGAGAAATAATTAAATGAGTAGGAGTCAACATCACTAGTCACTGGGGAAATGTAAATCAACTATAATGAGATGCCACCACACAAAGATTAAGATGGCTCCTATCAAAAAGCAGAAACCAATAAGGTTTGTTGTTATTGGTGAGAATGTGGAGAAACTGGATCCCTTGTACACTGTTGGTGGGAACACAAGGTGGTACAGCCAATTTGGAAAAGAGTAATGGCAATTCCTCAAAAAATTAAAAACAGAATTACCATATGATCCAGCAACCAAAAGAACTGAAAGCTGGGTCTCAATGAGGTATTTATGCACCCATGTTATATGGTATATACATACAGTAGAAGATCATTCATCGTTTTAGGAAGGAAGGCCTGCAATATGCTACAACATGAATAAACCTTCAGGACTTTAAGCTAAGTGATACAAGCCAGTAACATACAAAAGGTACTGTATGATTCCACTTATACAAAGTACTTAGAGTAATTAAAATCATAAAGGAGAAAAGTAGAATGGGATTGCCAGGGTCTGGAGCTGAGGAGAAGGAGGGATTGAAAGTAATATTTTAAGAGTAAGAGGTCCAGTTTTACAATATAAAAAGAGTTTGAGAGATGAATGTTGAAGGTTGGGAAACATTATATATACATATAATATACAAATTATATATATATAAAAGCATCAATTCTTCAGCTTCCAGCTTTCTTCACAGTCCAACTCTCACATCCATACATGACCACTGGAAAAACCATAGCCTTGACTAGATGGACCTTTGTTGGCAAAGTAATGTCTCTGCTTTGGAATATGCTGTCTAGGTGAGTCATAGATTTTCTTCCAAGGAGTAAACATCTTTTAAATAATGGCTGCAGTCACCATCTGCAGTGATTTTGGAGCCGAAAAAAATGATATCTCTCACTGTTTCCATTGTTTCCCCATCTATTCACCATGGAGGGATGGGACCAGATGCCATGATCTTAATTTTCTGAATGGTGATTTTAAGCCAACTTTTTCACTCACCTCTTTGACTTTCATTAAGAGGCTCTTTAGTCCTTCACTTTCTGCAATAAGGGTGGTGTCATCTGCATATCAGAGGTTATTGACATTTCTCCTACCAATCTTTATTCCAGCTTCTACTTCATCCAGCCTGGCATTTCACATGATGTAATCTGCATATAAGTTAAATAATCAGGGTGACAATATACAGCCTTGATGTACTCCTTTCCCACTGAGGAATAGGTCTGTTGTTCCATGAACAGTTCTGTTGCTCCTTGAGCTGCATACAGATTTCTCAGGAGGCAGGTCACTTGCTTTGGTATTGCCATCTCTTGAAGAATTTTCCACACTTTGTTGTGATCCACAAAGTCAAAGGCTTTGGTGGAGTCCATAAAGCAGAAGTAGATGTTTCTCTGGAAGTCTCACTATTTTGATGATCCAACGGACATTGGCAATTTGATCTCTGGTTCCTCTGCCTTTTCTAAATCTAATTGAACATCTAGAAGTTCGTAATTCATGTACTGCTGAAGCCTGGCTTGGAAAATTTTGAACATTACTTTGTTAGCATGTGAGATGAGTACAATTGTGCTCTAGTTTCAACATTCCTTGGCATTGCCTTTCTTTGGGATTGAAATGATAACTGACCTTTTCCAGACCTGTGGTCAATGCTGAGTTTTCCAAATTTGGTGGCATATTGAGTGGAGCACTTTCACAGCATCATCTTTTAGGATTTGAAATAGCTCAACTGGAATTCCATCACCTCCACTAGCTTTCTTCGTAGTGATCTTTCCTAAGGCCTACTTTTAACATCAGACTCCAGGATGTCTGGCTCAAGATGAGCGATCACACCATTGTGTTTATCTGGGTCATGAAGACCTTTTTTGTATAGTTCTTCTGTGTATTCTTGCCACCTCTTGTTAATATCTTCTGCTTCTGTTAGGTCCATACCATTTTTGTCCTTTATTGTGCCCAACTTTGCATGAAATGTTCCCATGGTATCTCTAATTTTCTTGAAGAGAACTCTACAGTTTCCCATTCTGTTGTTTTCCTCTGTTTCTTTGCATGGATCACTGAGGAAGGCTTTCTTATCTCTCCTTGCTGTTCTTTGGAACTCTGCATTCAGATGCTTATATCTTTCCTTTTCTCCTTTTACTTTAGCTTCTCTTTTCTCAGCTATTTGTAAGGCCTCCTGAGACAACCATTTTACCATTTTGCATTTCTTTTTCTTGGGGAATCTCTTGATCACTGCCTCTTGTACATGTCATGAACCTCTACCTATAGTTCTTCAGGCACTCTATCACATCTAATCTCTTGAATCTATTGGTCACTTCCACTGTGTAATCATAAAGAATTTGATTTAGGTCATACCTGAATGGTCTACTAGTTTTCCCTACTTTCTTCAATTTAAGTCTGAATTTGGCAATAAGGAGTTCATGATGAGCCACAGTCAGCTCCAAGTCTTGTTTTTGCTGACTGTATAGAGCTTCACCATCTTTGGCTGCAAAGAATATAATCAATCTCATTTCGGTATTGACCATCTGGTGATGTCCATGTGTAGAGACATCTCTTGTGTTGCTGGAAGAGATTGCTTACTATGACCAGTGTGTTCTCTTAGCAAAACTCTGTTAGCCTTTGACTTGCTTCATTTTGTAATCTAAGGCCAAATTTGCCTGTTACTTCAGGTATCTCTTGACTTCCTACTTTTGCATTCCAGTCTCCTGTCATGAAAAGAACATATTTTGGGGTGTTAGTTCTAGAAAGTCTTGTAGGTCTTCATAAAACTGTTCAACTTCAGCTTCTTCAGCATTAGTAGTCAGAGCATAGACTTGGATGACTGTTACATTGAATGGTTTGTGTTGGAAACAAAGAGAGATCATTCTATCGTTTTTCAGATTCCATCCAAGTACTGCATCAGACTCTTTTGATTACTATGAGGGCTACTCCAGTTCTTCTAAGGGATTCTTTCCCATAGTAGTAAATATAATGGTCATCTGAGTTAAATTCACTCATCCCATTCCTCTTTAGTTCACTGTTTCCTAAAATGTCGATGTTCACTCTTGCCATCTCCTGTTGACCAATTCCAGTTTGCCTTGATTCATCGACCTAACATTCCAAGTTTCTAAGGAATATCACTCTTTACAACATCGACTTTACTTCCATCACCCGTCACATCCACAACTGGGTGTTGTTATTGCTTTGCCTCTATCTCTTCTCTTTCTAGAGGTATTTCTCCACTTATCTCCCTCAGCATATTGGGCACCTACCATGCTGGGGAATTCATCTTTCAGTGTCCTATCTTTTTGTCTTTTCATGCTGTTCATGGGGTTCTCAAGGCGAGAATACTGAAGTGGTTTGCCATTCCCTTCTCCAGTGGACCACGTTTTGTCAGAATCCTCCACCATGACCCATCCATCTTGGGTGGCACTACAAGGCATGGCTCATAGTTTCATTAAGTTAGACAGGCTAATATACATATATATAACCACTAAAGCATGCGTTTAAAAATCATTAAGATGGGGATCATTCTGTTGTTTTTGAGATTGCACCCAAGTACTGCATTTTGGACTCTTCTGTTGACTATGTGGACTACTCCATTTCTTCTAAGGGATTCTTGCCCACAGTAGTAGATTAATGGTCAACTGAATTAAATTCACCCATTCTGGTCCATTTTAGTTCACTGATTTCTAAAATGTCCATATTATCTAACATTTCAGATTTCCTATGTTCTTTACAGCATTGGACTTTAATTCCATCAGTCGCATCCACAATTGGGCGCTGTTTTTGCTTTGGCATCACCAGAGGGTCAATACCAAAATGATATTGATTATATTCTTTGCAGCCAAAGATGGAGAAGCTCTATACAGTCAGCAAAATCAAGACCTGGAGCTGACTGTGGCTCAGATCATGAACATCTTATTGCAAAATTCAGACTTATATTGAAGAAAGTAGGGAATCCACTAGACCATTCAGGTAGAACCTAAATTAACCCTTTACAGTTATACAGTGGAAGTGACAAACAAATTCAAGAGATTATATCTGATAGATAGAGTGCCGGAAAAACTATGGAAAAAGGTTTGTGACATTGTACAGGAAGCAGTCATCAAGACCATCCCCAAGAAAAAGAAATGCAAAAAGGCAAGGTGAAAATAGCTGAGAAAAGAAGAGAAGCTAAAGTAAAAGGAGAAAGGGAAAGATATATCCATTTGAATGCAGAGTTCCAAAGAGTAGCAAGGAGAGATAAGAAAGCCTTCCTCAGTGATCCATGCAAAGAAATAGAGGAAGCAACAGAATGGGAAAGACTAGAGATCTCTT
Organism: Capra hircus; assembly: GCF_001704415.2. NCBI lineage: Eukaryota > Metazoa > Chordata > Mammalia > Artiodactyla > Bovidae > Capra > Capra hircus. The sequence goes on along the minus strand of NC_030836.1, from coordinate 18,624,668 downwards.
CAAGAAAATTAGAGATACCAAGGGAATGTTTCATGCAAAGATGGGCACAATAAAGGGCAGAAATTGTATGGACCTAACAGAAGCAGAAGATATTAACAAGAGATGGCAAGAATACACAGAAGAACTATACAAAAAAGGTCTTCATGACCCAGATAACCATAATGCTTTGATTACTCACATAGAACCAGACAACCTGGAGTCTGAAGTCAAATGGGCCTTAAGAAGCATCAGTACAAAGAAAGCTAGTGGAGGTGATGGAATTCCAGTTGAGCTATTTCAAATCCTAAAAGATGATGCTGGAAAAGTGCTGCACTCAATATGCCAGCAAATTTGGAAAACTCAGCATTGACCACAGGACTGGAAAAGGTCAGTTTTCATTCCAATCCCAAAGAAAGGCAACGCCAAAGTTGTTGAAACTACAGCACAATTGCACTCATCTCACATGCTAGCAAAGTAATGCTCAAAATTCTCCAAGTCAGGCTTCAACAGTATGTAAACTGAGGGCTTCCAGATGTTCAAGTTGGATTTAGAAAAGGCAGAGAAACCAGAGGTCAGATTGCCAATATCCACTGAATCATTGAAAAAGCAAGAGAGTTCCAGAAAAATATCTACATCTGCTGCATTGACTATGTCAAAGCCTTGACTGTGGATCACAACAAAGTGTGGAAAATTCTTCAAGAGATGGGAATACCAGACCACCTTACATGCCTCCTGAGAAACCTGTATGCATGTCAAGAAGCAACAGTTAGATCCACACATGGAACAACAGACTGGTTCCAAACTGGGGAATGAGTACATCAAGGCTGCATATTGTCACCCTGCTTATTTCTTCTATGCAGAGTACATCATGCAAAATGTCAGACTGGATGAGGCATAAGCTGGAATCAAGATTGCTGGGAGAAATAGCAATAATCCCAGATATGCAGATGACACCACTCTTATGGCAAAAGACAAAGAGGAACTAAAGAGCCTCTTGATGAAAAACAGGAGAGAGAAAAAGCTGTCTTAAAGCTCAACATTCAAAAAATGAGGATCATGACATGCGTTCCCATCACTTCATGGCAAACAGATGGGGAACCAAAGGAAAAAGTGACAGACTTTATTTTCTTGGGCTCCAAAATCACTGCAGATTGTGACTGCAGACGTGAAATTAAAAGATGCTTGTTCCTTGGAATAAAAGCTATGACCAACCTAGATAGCATATTACAAAGCAGAGACATTACTTTGCCAACAAAGGTCCATCTAGTCAAAGCTATGGTTTTTCTAGTAGTCAAGTATGGATGTGAGAGTTGGACCATAAAGAAAGCTGAGTGCCAAAGAATTGGTGCTTTCAAACTGTGTTGTTGGAGAAAACTCTTGATATGCCAAATAAACACAGGAAAATTTTATTATTAGAGAAATGAAAATCAAAACTACAATGAGGTATCACCTTGCACTGGTCAGAACGGCCATCATCAAAAAGTCTACAAACAATAAATTCTGGAAAGAGTGCGAAGAAAAGGGAACCCTCTTGCACTGTTGGCAGGAATGTAAACTGATACAGCCACTATAATGAACAGTATGGAGCTGCCTTAAAAACACTAGGAATAAAACTATGATATGAGCCAGCAATCCCACTACTGGGCATATAATCTTAGAAAACCATGATTGAAAAAGACACATGCATCCCATATAATTGAGAGGACAGTGCTGACTTATCACAGGTTCTCAGGAGGTACTTCTCTCTTCCCCACCCCTCCCTTAAGCACACACACACACACACATACACACACACACACACACACACAGCCTGACCATAATACCTGTAATCACTGGGCATTCCCCAACACTTAACAATTTTAGTCCTCTGAGGATTTTAACCATTTGTACATTTTTAAATTACCACCTAGGTCCTTTCAGCTCTAACCTGTAAACTTTGAGCGTATTACACCTCTTGTTTCTTTTTCTTTCACTACTTGTAATCTGTTATCTTCTCATTCTAGGTGAAATTCAGAAAATGAAAGAGAGTTCATCATTGTCCCCTTTAAGTTCTGGCTCCCAGAAACATTTCCTGAAATTCACTGGCCACATACACATACACATGTGTACAAACATTCAATAGCTACGATTGAATAGCAGGATTGAATAGCTAGGATTGAAGCAACCTAGATAAATCAACAGATGAACAGATAAAGAAGCTGTGGTATATATATAAATGTTACTTAACCAAAACAAGGAACATATTCAAGTCAATTCAAATGAAGTGGATGAACCTAAGAGATTGTTATATAGAGTGAAGTCATAAAAAGAAGAACAAATATCATAAATTAATGCATATATATGGAATCTAGAAAACTGGAACTGATGAACCTATTTGCAGGGCCACAAAAAAGAACAGACTTTGTGGACACAGTGAGGCAATGAGAAGGTGAGACAAATTGAGACTCTAGCATTGACACATATATATTACTATATGTAAAATATATAGCCAGTGGGTATTTGCTGTATGATATACAAGCAGCTCAAACCTGGTGCTCTGTGACAACCTAGAAGAGTGGGTTGGGGTGGGAGGTGGGAGGGTGATTCAAGAGGGAGGGGACATATGTATACCTATGGCTGATTCATGTTGATATATGGCACAAATCAAGACAAGATTGTAAAACAATTATCCTCCAATTAAAAATAAATAATTTTTTAAATGTGGCTAGTATGGTAAGTGAATGTTTAAGTTTATAAGAAATTGCCTAACTATATTTTGGAGTGGCTACACTATTTTACAATCCTCCACAATATATAAGAGATTCATTCAGCTGTCTGCATCCTTGCCAGCATTTGCTAGCCAATATATTTTTTCCAACATTATATTTGTGTGTAGTGATATCTTATGATGACTTTAATTTGCTCTTCTCTAGTTGGACTGTGAAGAAAGCTGAGCACCAAAGAATTGATGCTTTTGAACTGTGGTGTTGGAGAAGACTCTTGAGAGTCCCTTGGACTGCAAGGAGATCCAACCAGTCCATTCTGAAGGAGATCAGTCCTGGGTGTTCTTTGGAAGGAATGATGCTAAAGCTGAAACTCCAGTACTTTGGCCACCTCATGCGAAGAGTTGACTCACTGGAAAAGACTCTGCTGCTGGGAAGGATTGGGGGCAGGAGGAAAAGGGGACAACAGAGGATGAGATGGCTCGATGGCATCACCGACTCGATGGACATGAGTCTGAGTGAACTCCAAGAGTTGGTGATGGACAGGGAGGCCTGGAGTGCTGCGATTCATGGGGTCGCAAAGAGTTGGATGTGACCGATTAGCGACTGAATGGCTAATGATGCTATCCATATTTTCATGTTCTTGATTGCCATCTGTGTATTTTCTTGGGTGAAGGGCCAAGAAAGCATTAGAAGCCCACTTTATAAAGGGCTTGTTTCTTTACTGTTCAGTTGATAGAATTCTTATATTCTACATACAAGTCCTATGCTGCATATGGGTTTGCAAATATTTTCTCCCAGTCTGCATTTTGTTTCTTCACAGGGTCTTTCAAAAGACAAATGTTTATTTTCATAAAGTTTAATTTTACAGTTTTTCTTTATGGTACATGTTTGTAGTATCATATCTTCACCTAATCCAAGCTCACAAAGATTTTTTTTCCTATGGTTTCTTGTCAAAGTTTTGGAGTTTTACATTTAGATCTATTATTCATTTTGAGCTACTTTTTGTATAAGGCATGAGGTAAAGAATGAGGTTCTCCACTACTCTCACCTCCACAATGGAAGTTCAAGTGTTCCAACACCTTTTATTAGAAAGACCGTCTTTATTTTACTGATCTTCAACCTTTGGTTAAAAAAACAAAACACATACACGGGGTTATGTACTGGGATCTGTTTCTGGAATCCCTATCCTGTTGAACTGATTTGCATGTCTGATTCTTTATTACTGCATTGTTCATATTACTGTGGCTAGACAGTATGTCTTGAAATCACATAGTGCAATTCCTCTAACTTTATTCTTCTTTATCAGTATTGGTATAGCTATCCTAGTTCCCCTATCTTTCCTATAAAATTTAGAATCAGATTGTCTGAGGATTTTTTAAGCTGATGGCATTCTTTTCTTTTTAAAAATTTCTATTTTGAGGTAACTGTAGATTCACTTGGGTTTGTAAGAAATAATACCATGAGATTTCCCCAACAGTAACATTCAGAAAATGACGATCATGGCATCCGGTCCCATCACTTCATGGGAAATAGATGGGGAAACAGTGGAAAGAGTGTCAGACTATATTTTTGGGCTCCAAAATCACTGCAGATGGTGACTGCAGCCAAAATTAAAAGACGCTTACTCCTTGGAAGAAAAGTTATGACCAACCTAGATAGCATATGGAAAGCAGAGACATTACTTTGCCGACTAAGGTCCGTCTAGTCAAGGCTATGGCTTTTCCAGTGGTCATGTATGGATGTGAGAGTTGGACTGTGAAGAAGGCTGAGCGCTGAAGAATTGATGCTTTTGAACTGTGGTATTAGAGAAGGCTCTTGAGAGTCCCTTGGACTGCAAGGAGATCCAACCAGTCCATTTTGAAGGAGATCAGCCCTGGGATTTCTTTGGAGGGAATGATGCTAAAGCTGAAACTCCAGTGCTTTGGCCACCTCATGCGAAGAGTTGACTCATTGGAAAAGACTCTGATGCTGGGAGGGATTGGGGGCAGGAGGAGAAGGGGACGACCCAGGATGAGATGGCTGGATGGCATCACTGACTCGATGGACGTGAGTCTGAGTGACTCCGGGAGTTGGTGATGGACAGGGAGGCCTGGCGTGCTGCGATTCATGGGGTCGCTAAGAGTCGGACACGACAGAGCGACTGAACTGAACCGAACGTCTGACTATAGTACAATGTTGCAAGGAAATTGATATTGATAAAATCACTGATCTTATTCCAATTTCATTAGTTTTACATATACTTGTATGTGTATGTGCTCATGTTATCACATGGACAGATTCAGGTGACAACCACCACAGTCAAGAGGCAAAGCAGTAAAGATGTGAGAGCAATCTTTTATCATTTATAGCCACAGCCACCATGCTCTTTCCCCTTCATCATTCCAGGCAACCACTGATTTATTTCCAATCACTTAATTTTATCATTTTGAAAATTATATAATAAAGAAAGCATATAGTATGTACCCTTAGAGAGTAGCTTTTTTCATGCAGCACAGTTCCCATGAGACTCATCCAAACTGTTGCATGTATTACTAGATCATTCCTTTTTATTGCTGAGTAGTATTTCATGGTCGGAGAAGGCAATGGCACCCCACTTCAGTACTCTTGCCTGGAAAATCCCATGGACGGAGGAGGCTGGTGGGCTACAGTCCATGGGGTTGTTAGGAGTCAGACACGACTGAGCGACTTCACTTTCACTTTTCACTTTCATGCATTGGAGAAGGAAATGGCAACCCACCCCAGCGTTCTTGCCTGGAGAATCCCAGGGATGGGCGAGCCTGGTGGGCTGCTGTCTCTGGGGTCGCACAGAGTTGGACACGACTGAAGCAACTTAGCAGCAGCAGCAGCAGCAGCATTTCATGGTATGGATATAACAGTTTGATCACTTACCTCTTGAAGAACAATGGGGTTGTGCAGATATTGCTCATTATGAATAAAGCTGCTATGAACATTAACATAAAGGTCTTTGTATGAACATCAAGTTTTTTCCCCCTCTGGAATAAATTTGCAGTAGTGTGATTTCTGGGTTATATGGTAAGTACATATTTGGTATTTTAAGAAAGTACCAAACTTATCAGAGCAGTTATACCATTCTACATTTCTACCAGTAACGTGTAAGTGATCCAGTTTATCCACCATCATTAGGAGATATCACTACTTGTTAAACTTAGCCATTCTGATATGTGAGTAGTGAGAGAAGTTTCATTTTCCTAGTACCTAATGAAGGTGAACATTTTTTCATGTGCCTATTTGCTATCTGTGTATCCTTCAGGTAAAATGACTGTTCATGAATTTTCTAACTGAGTTGTTTGGAATTCTTTTTTATCCTGTTGAGTTTGTTTCCTATATATTTTAGATACAAGCCTTTTGTCAGATATGTATTTTACAAATATTGCCTCTTCATCTGATACTTTTTCTTTATATACTCCTCACAAGATCTTTCACAGAACAGAATTATTTTACTTTGAGATCCCTTTATGATTTTTTTTCATTTCACAGATAGTGCTTTTAGTATAAAGTCTAAGAACGCCATAATCAGTTTTCAACTTTTGTACTTATTTCCCTTCTAGACCATGAGGATTAGGTTGAGGGTCACTTTTATTGTATCTGATGTCCAGTTGCTCTGGGACTCCATTGAAAAGGCTGTTTTTCTTCCAGTGTTTACCTTTTTTTTCATTTATATTCATTGTGGTAAAATATATAAAACATAAAAGTTGCCATTTTAAGAGCATTTTAACTATTCAATTCAGTGGCACTGCTTGCATACACAATGTTATACAAATATCAATACTATCTATTTCTAAAACTTTCTATTACTGCAAACAGAAACTCTGTAACCACTAAGTAACACCCAGTCCTCCCACCCCCTTGTCCTGGTAATTTAGTTTACTTTCTGTCTCTACAAATTTGCCTACTGTATATTGTTTCACCTTAGCATATTGTTTTCATCTTTGCTGATAGGTCAGATGGTAAAGAATCTGCATGCAATGAGGGAGACCTGGGTTCGATCCCTGGGTCAGGAAGGTCTCCTAGAGAAGGGAAAGGCTACCCACTCCAGTATTCTGGCCTGGAAAACTCCATGGTTGCGAAGAGTTGGACACAACTGAGTGACTTTCACTTTCACATTGTTTTCAAGGTTCATCCATATTGTAACAACCCTGTTGTAGCAGACTTTATTCATTTTTATGGATAAATAATATTTTGTTAAAATATATATATATATGAAAAAATATATACACACCATATTTTATTTATTAATTCACTTGCTGATAGATCCTTGGTTTGTTTCCAACTTTTGGCTCTTATTCACTCTGAAATTCAAGATTTACCCTTGTATTTTCTTTTAAGAGTTTTATGCTTTTACCTCTTACATTTATATCACTGATGCATTTTGAGGTAACTTTTATACATATATATATATATATATATGGTGTGAGGCAGTGGTCAATGAATTGCCCTGTGTCTTTGTCAAAATCAAATGGCATCAAGAAAATGAAAGAAAACTCACAAAAGAATGAAAATTTTTGCAAATCACATGTCAAACACAGGAGACATTCTCTTTAGCTCATGAATTATCTAGGAGTGGATTTGTTTAGTTACCAAGTGTTTGGAGATTTTGTTAACTTTGTTATTCATTTCTAGTGTGATTCTGTTGTGGTCAGAGAACTCATTCTGTATGATTTCAGTACGTTTAAATTTGCTGAGGGTTTTTGGTGGGTGGGGGCAGGATACAGTCTATATTATATGACTTGCAGACACTGGGAAAGAACATGTCTTCTGCTGTTCCTACACTGAGTGTTCTATCAGTGTCACGTAGATCCTGTTGGCTGATGGCATAGTTCAGCACCATCTTGTATCTTTAATAGTTTTGTTTAGTCTTTTTATCAATTACTAAAAGAAAGGTGTTGTTCTCAACTATAGTTATAGGTTTATCTATTTCTCCTTTAGATTTGTTGGGTTTGCTTTATGTACATTGGAGCTCTATTCTTGGGTTCATATACATTCAGAATTGTTATGCCCTCTTGATGAATTTACTGTTTCAAAGTCATTATGTAATGCCCCTTGTTTCTTCTGTTTTTCTTTGCTCTGAAGTTTACTTTGTCAAATATTAATATAACTACTCCATCTCTGACTTGTATATTTTTTCCATTCTTTTATTTTAATCTACCTATTTGTTGCTTTTCATTCACTAAGTCACATACAACTCTTGGGCTACAGTCCATGGGGTCACAAAGAGTGAGACATGACTGAGCGACTAAGCACAGAGTGAGTCTTAGGTACTAACTTTGTCAGATACTAGTCTGGGTTTCCCTGGTGGCTCAGATGGTAAAGAATCTGCTGGGAATGTGGGAGACCTGGGTTCGATCCTTGGGTTGGGAAGATCCCCTGGAGAAGGGAACAGCTACTCACTCCAATATTCTGGCCTGCAGAATTCCATGGACTTCTCCATGGGGTCTCAAAGAGTTGGACACGACTGAGCAACTTTCACTTACTTTGTCCAACTCTTTGCATCCCCATGGACTACAGCACACCAGGCTTCCCTGACTTTCACCATCTCCTGGAGTTTGCCAAAACTCATGTCTACCCAATGGTTGGTGTCCAACCATTTCGTCCTCTGCCATTCCCTTTTCCTCCTGCCTTCTATCTTTCCCAGCATCAGGGTCTCTTCTACTGAGTTGGCTCTTAGCATCATAATTCTCTGTTAGAGAAATTTTATGATAGATGCTTTAATTTTTTTTAAGATAATAATTCTAACACCTCTTTCTTTTGCTGTTGACATCTATTAATTACCCTTTCTTGCTCAAGTTGAGATTTTTGTAGGTTTTGGTATGATGAAATTTTTGGATCATATCCTGGCCATTAAGAATATTTGGAGATTCTGGTTCCTGTTGAAATTGCTTTTAACAGTTAGTTAACCTATTTTGGACTTCCCTGGTAGCTCAGATGGTAAAGCATCTGTCTACAATGCAGGAGACCCAGGTTTGAGCCCTGGGTTGGGAAGATCCCCTGGAGAAGGAAATGGCAGTCCACTCCAGTACTATTGCTTGGAAAATCCCATGGACAGAGGAGCCTGGTATACTACAGTCTATGGGGTCACAAAGAGTCAGACACGACTGAGCAACTTCACTTTCAGATTTTGGTTCAAAATACATGTATTGGCTCATGTTCATAGGCTGTGGTTCAAATTATAATTTAGTTTTCAAAGAGGCTTTGCAGTGCTTCTCTGGTCTTTATGTACTACCCAGAGGTCAATCTAAAGCATGGATGGTATTCCAAACCAATGTTTAATTATTAAATTTTCTGCTCTGTCTGTGTGATTTCATGTGCATGTTACATGAAGATTTGCACAGGATTTTATATACAGGTTTTTAGACTTCCTTTCTCCAGTATGGTAGTGCCTCCAAAAATTAAATACAGAATTATTGTGTGATCCTGCAATTCCACTTTGGGATATATACTAAAAAGAACTGAAAGAAGGTTCTTTAAAAGATAGTTGTACATTCATGTATAGCACCCTTATTCAAAATAGCCAAGAGGTGAAAGAAAACCAAATGTTTTCAGCAAATAAATGGATAAGCAAAATGTGGCATATATATACATTAGAATATTATTCAGTCTGAAAAAGGATGAAAATTCTGTTGCATGCCACAACATGGATGAACCTTGAGGACATTATGCTAAATTAAATAAAAGTCACAAAAAGATAAACACTGTATGATTCCACCTATATGTCATATCTAAGATAGTCAAATTCATAGAAACAAAGAGCAGAATGGTGGTTATCCAGGACTGAAGAAGAAGGAAAAGGAAGTTGTTTAATGGGTACAAGATTTCAGATCTGCAAGACAAAAAAGTTCCAGAGGTTTGTTTTGCAGAAATATGTATATACTTAACATTACTGAACTGGATACTTAAAGACATTTATGATGGTCAATTTTACATGCTTTTTAACAGAATTTTTTAAAAGGAAGGAAATTCTGTCATCCGTTTACAGTATAGATGAATTTGTCATTTGGCAAAGTGAAATGGGGCTTCCCTGGTAGCTCAGCTGGAAAAGAATCTGCTTGCAATGTGGGAAACCTGGGTTCAATCTCTGGGTTGGGAAGACCCCCTGGAGAAGGGAAAGGCTACCCACTCCAGTATTCTGGCCTGTAGAAGTCTATGGACTGTATAGTCCATGGAGTCACAAAGAGTCGGAGATGACTGAGTGACTTTCACTTTCATCCCTTTGGGCTTCCAAGCTAGCTCAGCTGGTAAAGAATCCACCTGCAATGCGGGAAACCTGGGTTTGATCCCTGGGTTGGGAAGATTCCCCTAGAGAAGAGAAAGGCCACCACTCCAATATTCTGGCCTAGAGAATTCCATGGACTGTATAGCCATGGAGTCGCAAAAAGTCGGAGATGACTGAGTGACTTTCATTTCACCCACCTTCAAAGTGAAAGGAGTCAGACATAAAATAATATTGAACAATTATACTTATATGAGGTAACTAAAATACTTAAATTTATAGAGAAAAATAGGATAGTGGTTGTCAGGGTTTGGGTGGGGGGAGATGAAGGAGCTATTATTGAGCAGGTACCGAGTTTCAGCCTGAGAGGATGAAAAGCTGTAGAGACGGATGGTGGTGACGGTAGCAAAACAGGTGACCATACTGCATGCCATTAAACTGTGCACTGAAAAGTAGATTGGGCTTCCCTGCTGGCTCAGCCATAAGAATCTGCCTGCAAAGCTAGAGATGTGGGTTTGATCCCTGGGTCAGGAAGATACCCTAGAGAAGGAAACAGCAATCAACTCCAGAATTCTTGCCTGGGAAATCTCATGGACAGAGGAGCCTGGTGGGATACAGTCCATGGGGTCACAAAAGAGTCAGACATGACTTAGTGAGTAAACAATAAAAAGAGTAGAGAAATGTATATGTATACCAGATTCACCTGAAACTAACACAACACTGCAAATCAACTATGAGTGCTAAGACATTTCAGACATGTCAGACTCTTTGCAACCCTACGGACTGTAGCCTGCCAACCTCCTCTGTCCATGGGATTCTCTAGGCAAGTATACTGGAGTGGGTTGCCATGCCCTTCTCCGGGGCATCTTCCCAACTCAGGGATCGAACCCATATCTCTTATGTCTCCTGCACTGGCAGGCGGGTTCTTTACCACTAGCACCTCCTGGGAAGCCCAACCACACTCCAATTAAAAAAAATTAATGGTTAACATGGTAAGTTTTATGTTAAATATATTTTACCAGAAAAAAATCACTTTCTCTAGAAAATGTCTCTCAGTAATCCTCCCTCTACTTTTAAGTGGGCAGAGACCAGAGAGGAGTACCACCGCTGACATAAGGGCAGAAGTCATCACAGGGATCTCCTCATACCCTTCAGGGCCACAGCCTCAAGCTGTGAGAAAGAGGAGAGTGCTTTTCTGCGGTGTTGCCCTGAGTGAGACTGGTATGGTCAAAACATTTATAGCCTGCTGGGTGATCCTAATGCCAATTCTTTGGCTAGAAAAAGCAGGTTTTTGTGGGGCTTTTTTTTTCCCCCTCTGCAGCTGTAGGTGTTTCTGTACAGGTCTCTTCAGAGGTCATGTCAGGATATATGAGGGAAAAAACAAAAATTACCAACAGGTTATTTGCTTTAATACTAGGAAGTTCCTTCACTCTTACGAACCCAGCCAGTCCACCTTCATCTCTTCACCTTTCAGAGTCTTCTGTCAGAAGTTTTGTGAATTTTTTCCAGTTTTTAATTTTTTTTCATGTGTTTGTAAATCTTGGAAAGAATACGTAGAATATGCAGAAGTTCTAAGAGCTGCTACTTGTGCATTTCCACTGCCCTGTTTTCCTCTTTTATTAGTTAACAGCTTTTTACTACTTAGCAATTCTTGACATTACATTTTCCTGTTCTAGGTACTTCTGTGGTATTCCTGTTCTGGTTAGACTGAGTGATATGCAATTTTTACTAATGATGAAGTATAAACTATGACCATCAATATGGATGATGGAGGTATGTAGAAGTAGACTTCGGAAATGAAGACATCAACACACAGAGAAATTAAAGGGTTGGGAGGATCATCTACACTGAAGTTGAAGTCACAAGACAAGAGAGCAAGTCCATGTGCCAGGAGCTCACTGTCTCAGCATCATGACCACATTAGGTCATGACCATGAGGCACTTGCACAATGAAGCCAGAAGCTCTGAAAGAACGTCCAGTTTCCATCTGATTCAGACAGTTTGCATGGAACAGCTGGGTAACATCACTGCTAGGTAATGTCAAGAACACAAGTCTGGGGTCAGGGAATCTAGTTCTAATTCTGGCTTTATCATGTACATTTTAACCTTACGTCCTCAGCAATACATTTCTCTTCTTTGAATTCACAGTTCTTCACTGTGAAATAGGATGTTCATTTCTTTCCTGTTTGCCTCACAGAAGACTGGGAAGGGAGTAGTACATGCCACATTCTCTAATATAACCATCCGACGGTTCGTCTCTATTTTCGGCTGCCCAAGGACATACATTCTACAGAAAAGCATGTGTTTTTTGTCCTCATTCCTGCTATGATCCAACTCTTCCTTTGTTGTCCCTTGGACATTGCTAGAACCTACTGCCCAAATCCAGAATGATTCTCCCTCACACATTCTCAGACAAGTCCTTCTAAAACAATAAGCTAATCTATTCTCTAAAACCTACCATGGCTGCCCAGTACACATTTAGGGATCTCTGTGATCCAGTCTCAGTAAGCCTTGCAGCCATACCTTCCCCCTCACATAGGCCCCTCACGTCCCCAAAATGGACTACACTTGGCATCCATACAGACCAGCTCACGGATCTACAAACTTGCTATTCCTCCTTTGGATGCTTTTGACTAAGCTGCTGCCTCTGCCCAGAATATTCTCATTCTCCATAACTGCTTGGGAAAATACTATTTTTCCTTCAAGGCTCAACCCAAACACTGTTCTGAGCACATAGATCATTTTTCACAAAAGAGGTGGCTTCTTCCTCCTCCACTGAGGTTCCATTGCATTTGCCTTACTCTTCTCTGCAAGGCACTCACTCACCACAAATGGTCCTATACTGTGTAAACATGCCATGTCTCCTTCACTGGCTGCAAACAGCTCTTAGGCACGATTCTCTCACTCATCTGCCTCTCACTCAGAAGAAGGATATAGTAGGAATACAGGCAATGCCTAGGAAATGTTAGCTAAATAGATTGCTAAGGTAGGGCACAGAGGTAAGCTCCAAGCATGTTTGCAGGGAGGCAAGATTTGAGCTATGTGTGGAGACTATATAGAGTGTGTGATTTATAAGCCTGTGACTGACAATGTAGAGACGCAGACACGTGGTTTGTAAAGGAGAAGTGATCCATGTATTGTGTTATGTGCAGATGTGCCAGGTGACTAAGGGAGAAACTCCCAGGGTTTGCCCTCTCTACAGCTTGGGCCAGGCTGGAGTCATCCACTGGTCTTTTCTCCTCCCACCCTGGTCCCTTCTTTCCTACCTTATTTGTACATCACTCTCCAGTCCATGGGCCCCATGTTCAACAGCTTTCTCAAAGGACATGATGGTATTCTCAGGCCCCAGCTGTGGAAGAAAAGGACATCAGGCCTTTAATCTCACAGTCTTTTTTGCTGACATCCCTTTTAGGGTAGGGAGGGGGCCCAGTAAGAAAGGACTTTAGGAAGAGAGTTTGGCTTCCTTGGCTCTTTGTTCAAATCTGATTTGGAGACTCTGCTCATCTGAGGCAAAGTCACTGAGGCACAATAAAGAGAAATGTACAGAAAATTAGGTGACCTGGGTTCAAGTCCAATCTCTACATTTAACTCTTTATTCTTGTCATCTCAAGTCAACTCCTTTACTTTCCCAGGGAGTTCCAAGGATCTGATGTGCCCTCCATACCCATGCACACCTTTACTCACCAACATCCATCATGCTCAGACCTACCATGGGTGCACCTCTATGTCCGAAGAAGTTTGGCTTGGGCCCTAATTTATCCTTCTCTTGAACGCAGGGAGAATAAATCCCAAATGGCACCACATAGAGACACAAAAGTATAAGAACAAAGGGCAACCCAATAGCCACTTGTAAAGCTGAAAAAGTTGGAAGGAGAAAGTGACAAAAAAGAAAAGAAAAATGGCGAACCATCCCAAGCAAGTAGCTATCCTCAAAAGAACAGCAAGTAAATACTTAGTACATGGGTTCACTGCATCTACAGACTCTCTGATTTACTGTCAATTTCTGTCACATCCCCATATTCTTTCAGTGATTTGAAAGTGAAAAAAAGTGTTATCCAAATAAAAGTTTATTATTAAGTCAAAATTATTATAAATGCAAATTTACAAGGGAATGAATTGTACAAGAGGTGGGAAGGACAGGGAATGTTAAGGAAAAACTTCTAAGAAGGAGGAGGAGTTTGGTTGGTTCTGAGAAAGCCCTCAGACCCTCAAAGGTCAGCCTAAAATACCCCGTGTTGAAGACAGGGAGTGATAGTGGAAGAGACACTAGTTGAAGGAAATCCACATTCAAAGCCAGAATTTACTATTTTCTAATTTTGTAACTCAGGCATGTTGTTTAACTTCTATTGGGTCTTCATTTTCTTCATTCTGAATAATGGCGCTATTTTGCTACTAACATCGATCTCATATAATTGATATGACAGTGTTGACTTGTCACAGATCCTCAGTAAATGATAGATATTTCTCTCTTTCCACCCCTCTTTGAGACACACACATATACAGCCTGACCATAATACCTGTTATCACTGGCCATTCCCCGACACTTACTATTTTAGAGGATTTTTACTCTGAGGATTTTACCCATTTGAACATTTAAAAATTACCACCTATGTCACTTTCAAGTTTAGATCTGCCAGCTCTAACCTCTCAATTTTGTGTGCATGTTACACCTCTTGTTTCTTTTTCTTTCAATACTTGTAATCTGGAATCTTCTCATTCTAGCTAAAATTCAGGAAATGAAAAAGAAAAGAATTCATTATTGTCCCCTTTAAGTTCTTGCTCCCAAAAAAATTTCCTAAAATTCACTGGCCATGTACACATACCCACATGTACGAACACTCAATGTCAGCACTAACAGTTGAGTTTTTCTCTTTCCTGCATTCTTGCACAACTCAGGAAACAAGCACTCCCTATCTAACCATCAGTAAAAAAGAGAGACAGAAAGCCCTCCTAGTTTCTCAGTAAGGGCGCTGAGAGATAACTCCATTCTCAAAATAGTTTCACATACAGCTCTGATTCTTTGTTTCCATGATATGAAGGCAAAGAATGGAGAGGAAACAGTGGCAGAGGGAGACATTTCTGCTTCTGTGGAAGTCCTCAGATGTGACAGGAACTCACCAGGGGCTGCTTTCAAGAACCAAGATGTATCCAGGGGATATCTTTACCTGGTTCTTTTTTTTTAATATAAATTTATTTATTTTAATTGGAGGTTAATTACTTTACAATATTGTATTGGTTTTGCCATACATCAACATGAATCTGCCACAGGTATACACGTGTTCCCCATCCTGAACCCCCCTCCCTCCTCCCTGCCCGTACCATCCCTCTGGGTCATCTCAGTGCACCAGCCCCAAGCATCCAGTATCATGCATCAAACCTCATTCTTAAGTTGAAAATAGTAGTATTGGAATACAACCTAAAAGAACTATGACTTGTACCATCACTGTTCAACAAAAATTAAAATTTCCTCTACCATTCCTAAAACTACTCCAATTTATTCCCAGGCAGTCAATCTGTAATAACAGAGAGAAAATTCTCATTTTTCTAGGAGAATCCTTCTTTAGAACAGGGTATGTTTGATCAAAGAAATGCTATGACAGTCCATGTAGGGTTGTGAGTTTGACCAGAAGGAGCATGCCTAAGTAACAAGCTAAATGAATTTCTAAAAGCTACAGTGCTGGCTATCTACCAAGCTTGTTTGGTTGAGTGAAGTACACTAGCTAAAGCCAGAGCTGGAAGAATCAGGAAAGGTTCCACCCACAGGACATACCTTCTCCTTCCAAATGAATCAAGTAGATAGCCACAGGCCACGAAAGCAAAATCATCACAGATATGCTGCTCAGGTGTATGTAGGGAGAAAAGATCTGGGAGAAAATTCAAAAGTCAGCCTAAACACATCTGGACAGACAGGGCTACAACTAAGGATGGTGCTTACCTGCAATGACAGCCCAATGGTGAGCCACCTATCTTTCCAGTAAGTTAATAAAATCCACAACAAAAGTGAGCAAAACAGAATCGTTATCAGAATCAGGATCTGGGGAAATAAAAAGAACACCTTGACTTCTAAGCACTAAACTTGGATCAGAACTGTCCTTGGGAAACATGTACTCACAATTTCAGGGACCTCATTACCTCATCTTTTTAATCTAACCATTCTTTAACAGTGAAGTGAAGTCGCTCAGTCATGTCCGACTCTTTGCAATCCCATGGACTGTAGCCTATGAGGCTCCTCCGTCCATGGGATTTTCCAGGCAAGAGTACTGGAGTGGGGTGCCAGTACATGGATCTAACAATTTACCTTCCTTGCTGCTTTATGCAGCATGGCTGGAAAAAAAAAAAAAACCTACACAGCTTTGTGGTCTGATTCTTTTACTGATTTATTATCTCCATATCTGCTTGGCCCTCAACATTGCGTGGCAGGTCTCATTCAGTTTCAAAATTAAGCATTACAGATAGTCACTGCTTTAAAAAAAAAGACGACTCAATACAATCTCAGGTAAACAGTATTTTGTTCAATATATGTTTTCCCCAAATAGACTATAAGCTTCATGAGATCAGGGATGATATTTGTTTATGATTATATATTTGCTGTCTTTAGGATGTCTGACACAGTGAATTTTCTATAAATATTTGGTGAACAGATGAAAAAAGTTGCTGGCCAGAAAACTATATTTAGCCATAGGTAAACACTGAGACCAGGAAGATATAATTTTAACTTCTTCCCTTCAAATAGAGAGTTCTCTATATCTGTGTAGCTCCTAGACAGTGCTTGGGTTTCCTTCCTTCCATAATTCTGTATCTTAAATAACTCACATAATAATTCTAGGACTTGCTGCCTTCAATGGTTAATTTTTCAAACATTGAAGGAGGAAATATTTCAACTTTAACAAACTCTTCAGGAGAATAAAGAGGGAATTTTCTCTAACTTGTTTTTTGAAGCCAGCAAAAGCACTGATACTCAAACTCAATAGGGGCATTGCAGGAAACAAAAACTACAGTCCAAACTCTTCTATATATAGATCCACGTAGACGTGAAAATCTTAAATAACTTATCAGAAAAAAAATGCGTCACAATGCAAACTTTAATAGACAAATCAGACTCACATGAATCTCCTATGATTCTGTGATCTTACTCAACACGAAGCTTTACTAACGATTTAAGGCATTAAGCAACTTAGTACGCATACACGCACACACGCAAGGTACAGATAAAACAGTTTTCCTTGGAGAAATCTGTGAAATGTAGGTACTCATATAAAGGTCTTTCCTCTCTTATATTAGGATACATTCTGGTCTGGGACTTAAAATGTGAGGTGTGTTTTGAGCAAAGTATGTGGAAACATTTCTCCACAGAAGGAATCTTTGAGTTATGGTGGATCCTTTTCTCATATATTCTGTTAACTATACAACTCCAGCCAGCCATGCCTCCCACTTACAAATCTATAAATTCCAGGTTTATTTATTGCAAGCAACCTAGATACAACAGGTTAGAATCCTGTTGTATAGAAATTTTCATAGATAAGGACTCTCCATTGTATTTTGGCTAATAAATATCTTTAGTACATTTATTAGGAGGTTGGGTTATAGCTATTTATAAAGAGTTTTGATTGATATCATTCATTGCTTTCTGAACATGCCTAGGCAGAAGGGAATACACTATTAGGCCTGGTACTAATCCTTTCCTCTCAGATTTCTTCTTCTTTGTTTTTTTTTTTTTTTTTTTTTTTTTTGGTTTAGTTATGTGATTGCTTTTTTATTTATTTATTTTAATTGGAGATAATTACTTTACAATAGTGTTGTGGTTTTGCCATACATTGACATGAATCAGCCATGGGTGTACATGTGCCCCACTATCCTGAAATCCCCTCCCACCCCCCTCCTGACCCCATCCAATACTGGAAACAGAACTGCCATACAACCCAGCAAACCCACCACTATGCATACACACCAAGGAAACCAGAACTGAAAGAGACACATGTACCCCAGTGTTTATCGCAGCACTGTTTACAATAGCTAGGACATGGAAGCAACCTAGATGCCCATAGGCAGATGAATAGATAAGGAAGTTGTACATATACACAATGGAATATTACTCAGCTATAAAAAAGAACACATTTGAGTCAGTTCTAATGAGGTGAATGAAACTGGAGCCTATTATGCAGAGTGAAAGTAAGCCAGAAACAGAAACAGCAATGCAGTGTATTAAAGCATATATATGGAATTTAGAAAGACAGTAACGATGACCCTATAGGCAAGACAGCAAAAGAGACACAGATGTAAAGAACAGACTTTTGGACTATGTAGGAGAAGTAAGGGTGAGACAATAAGGGACAACCCAGGTTTACTCTTTTCACACCGAAATTCCAAGCCCTAAAGAAACTCACCTGCCAGGAAGATTTAAAGGTCACAGGTTTAAAGGCCTAACCAAATTAATTATCTAACAAGGGTATTTCAACTCCTCTCATATCCGGTTTCACCACTTTTCATTGGCTGTGGATTCATAACAGCAATTAGATCGCACAATACCTCAAGGGATGAAGGCATTTTAACAAAACCCTGTAGAAAATGTGTCAGAATGAATTCAAAGAATGCTAGCCAAGGAGGGGGAAAATGTAATATTAAGGATGCCAGACAAGGAGAAAATAAAGTAATATTAAATCAGCCTGGATTTATTGATATGTGTGCATTTATCAAAGATTCTGAAGTTAATATACCAGCATCTAGGTATTATGCCTCCAGTATTCTTGCCTAAAGAATCCCGAGGACAGAGGAGCCTGGTGGGCTGCGGTCCATAGGGTTGCACAGATTTGGACATGACTGAAGCAACTTAGCAGGCATGCATGCATTGGAGAAGGAAACGGCAACCCACTCCAGTATTCTTGGCTGGAGAATCCCAGGGATAGAGGAGCCTGGTGGGCTGCCATCTGTGGCGTCGCACAGAGTTGGACACGACTGAACTGACTTAGCAGCAGCAGGTAATATGCATCTCAAAGAGGTTCTAATTGCTTGGTTATCTGAAACCTTGGCTCAACAGTAGCCCATGCTTTATACAATTAGGATGCCAGCAATTTCTTGGTGTAATGCGGAAGAAAAAATCCAACAATTTATTTAGAAAAGGTTACTGGAATGATATTAATATCACCTGTGATAAGCTAACCTGCTTCATATTGGGCTCTATGGGAGGTTTCAGAAGACACTGAGAAACACATTGGTGAGGAAAGTGTCAGCATTCTTGAAAAGCACTGTAGTGGCCATGTTTTATGCCTGAATAAAGGTGAGAGGTGCTGCTACAGAAACCGGCTTCCTGAGTTCAAAGGCAATGATGAGATTCTGCTTTGGCAGAGGCCAAGTAGCAGCGCTCACTGCCAGAAGCAAGGTAAGCATTCAGTTCAGTTCAGTTGCTCAGTCGTGTCTGACTCTTGGTGACCCCATGAATCGCAGCACACCAAGCCTCCCTGTCCATCACCATCTCCCGGAGTTCACTCAGACTCACGTCCATCGAGTCCATGATGCCATCCAGCCATCTCATCCTCGGTTGTCCCCTTCTCCTCCTGCCCCCAATCCCTCCCAGCATCAGAGTCTTTTCCAATGAGTCAGCTCTTCACATGAGGTGGCCAAAGTACTGGAGCTTCAGCTTTAGCATCATTCCTTCCAAAGAAATCCCAGGGTTGATCTCCTTCAGAATGGACTGGTTGGATCTCCTTGCAGCCCAAGGGACTCTCAAGAGTCTTCTCCAACACCACAGTTCAAAAGCATCAATTCTTCGGCTCTCAGCCTTCTTCACAGTCCAACTCTCACATCCATACATGACCACAGGAAAAACCATAGCCTTGACTAGCCAGACCTTAGTCGGCAAAGTAATGTCTCTGCTTTTGAATATGCTATCTAGGTTGGTCATAACTTTTCTTCCAAGGAGTAAGCATCTTTTAATTTCATAGCTGCAGTCACCATCTGCAGTGACTTTGGAGCCCCCCAAAATAAAGTCTGACACTGTTTCCACTGTTTCCCCATCTATTTCCCATGAAGTGATGGGACCAGATGCCATGATCTTAGTTTTCTGAATATTGAGTTTTAAGCCAACTTTTTCACTCTCCTCTTTCACTTTCATCAAGAGGCTTTTTAGTTCCTCTTCACTTTCTGCCATAAGGGTGGTGTCATCTGCATATCTGAGGTGATTGATATTTCTCCCGGCAATCTTGATTCCAGCTTGTGTTTCTTCCAGTCCAGCATTTCACATGATGTACTCTGCATAGAAGTTAAATAAGCAGGGTGACAATATACAGGCTTGACGTACTCCTTTTCCTATTTGGAACCAGTCTGTTGTCCCATGTCCAGTTCTTACTGTTGCTTCCTGGCCTGCATACAGATTTCTCAAGAGGCAGATTAGGTGGTCTGGTATTCCCATCTCTTTCAGGATTTTCCACAGTTTATTGTGATCCACACAGTCAAAGGCTTTGGCATAGTCAATAAAGCAGAAATAGACGTTTTTCTGGAACTCTCTTGCTTTTTCCATGATCCAGCGGATGTTGGCAATTTGATCTCTGGTTCCTCTGCCTTTTCGAAAACCAGCTTGAACATCAGGGAGTTCATGGTTCATGTATTGCTGAAGCCTGTCTTGGAGAATTTTGAGCATTACTTTACTAGCATGTGAGATGAGTGCAATTGTGTGGTAGTCTGAGCATTCTTTGGCATTGCCTTTCTTTGGGATTGGAATGAAAACTGACCTTTTCCAGTCCTGTGGCCACTGCTGAGTTGTCCAAATTTGCTGGCATATTGAGTGCAGCACTTTCACAGCATCATCTTTCAGGATTTGAAATAGCTCAACTGGAATTCCATCACCTCCACTAGCTTTGTTGGTAGTGATGCTTTCTAAGGCCCACTTGACTTCACATTCCAAGATGTCTGGCTCTAGATTAGTGATCACATCATCATGATTATCTGGGTCATGAAGATCTTTTTTGTACAGTTCTTCCGTGTATTCTTGCCAACTCTTCTTAATATCTTCTGCTTCTGTTAGGGCCATACCATTTCTGTCCTTTATCGAGCCCATCTTTGCATGAAATGTTCCCTTGGTATCTCTAGTTTTCTTAAAGAGATCTCTAGTCTTTCCCACTCTGTTCTTTTCCTCTATTTCCTTGCATTGGTCGTTGAAGAAGGCTTTCTTATCTCTTCTTGCTATTCTTTGGAACTCTGCATTCAGATGCTTATATCTTTCCTTTTCTCCTTTGCTTTTCACCTTTTAAGGCCTCCCCAGACAGCCATTTTGCTTTTTTGCATTTCTTTTCCATGGGGTAAGCATGGTTTCTGTAATAGACACAAGCCTGGAATGGTAATCAGAATGTTTTAACCCACAGGGACCCTTGGTAGTGACAAACTGCTCTTGGTGTCCCAACTCCAAAACCTGTGGGAATCTCAGTAAGGCCTATATGTTCAGTCTTCAATTTTTTGTTTCCCTGTATGATCCTATGACTTTAATTTCCATTCATCCTAATTCTTAAGTTTATATTTTCAGTTCATACTTTCCTTTTGTGTAAAAGGAAATTTAAGGCAAACACTCAACAGTTTGACATGTTCCGTGATTTGAGAAAACACAAAGTATGTTATCAAAACCATGCCTGAAAAAGTCTATAAATAGCAAGAGGCTCTGCTGGAGATGCTCAAGCCTATGGCAGAACTAGATAAGGGAGGAAATGTTCGAAATGAGCTGCATGTCTTTAGATGTTGGGTGAGTGATGCCTGCTTCTTCATACCAGATATGGATCATTTGTTACTGCTAGTATAATTTTATTTTTTATTTATTTTTTTAAAGTTTTATCAGAATATAGTTGCTTCACAATGTTGTGTTAGTTTCTGCCATACACCAAATTGAATCAGCTGTATATAGATATACATCCCCTCCTTTTTGGATTTCTTTCCCATTTAGGTTGCAACAGAGTAATAATTAGAGTTCCCTGGGCTATATGGTAGGTTCTCATTAGGTATCTAACTTATATATAGTTATTAATAGTGTATATATGTCAATCCCAAGCTCCTAACTCATTCTACCCACTTCCCTTCTAGTGTAATTTTAAATGGTTCCAAACTAAGGGATAGTCAAAGGAACTCAACAAAGAAATTTCAGGGAG
The DNA here is from genome assembly GCF_001704415.2 of Capra hircus. Taxonomy (NCBI): domain Eukaryota; kingdom Metazoa; phylum Chordata; class Mammalia; order Artiodactyla; family Bovidae; genus Capra; species Capra hircus. Next base: position 18,602,631 of record NC_030836.1, on the reverse strand, counting down.
TATAGGAAGACAAGTATTGAGTGTATCAAGAGAGTTGCAGTCAAGGTTCTTAGTGGTAAGGTGTTTGAAAATACACAAGGGAAAATCCACAGGATTAAGAGCCAAAAACTGCATCTACTTGGTCCTGATGAAACTAACCCCTCCTTGTGGGACTGTGTTCTTTCACCCTATCTCTCCTTCCCCTGATCCATACGCTGGAATAAAGGTAAAAGACAATCATACTCTTTCCATCACTGCAGGTTCCCAGGCCTGGGTCATGTGAAACAGGGGAAGGGAAAAGTCTCATAAAGTTGGAGTTCAGTCTACTACAATGAATTGAAATTCCTAATGACTGAAATGAGAAAGTTCTTGTGACTCTAAAGGACTGGGAAAATAATGGAGCTTGCCCAAGATTTTATGGGGATAGAGAGAACAGAGTCACAGAGTGAGTTTTAACATGGAGTAGTGGGAAAAAATTCAGTTTGGGTTCAGTTTGTTTGGTAAGCCAGTTTCATCTGTTGGAAACAGAATTATTTTAGTTGAAACAGTGTAACCAGATTGCTTCTTTCTAAGGGAGGCAAAGAAAGGGGAAGCTCTGCATTAACCCTTAGTGCCAAAGAGGCGCATGCAGTGCTGATCTCAGTCTCCTATGAAGATTCAAATGTCTTACCTTATGATACCAGTGCAGGTATAGCTGATTTTTTTCCCAACACAACAAAAATCCAAGTACCTGAAAAAATAAGAAAGAAGAGATTATTTTGAAATCACCAAGATGCTACCTGAAACACCGTTCTGAACTCAAAATTCCTTACACAGTCTGGCATTATCTTCACTTCTTGCTACACCTGCTCTATTCAGCATCTAAGAGATTGCCACCCTGTCCCTCTGCCTAAATAGCTCTCCCTCGCCATGCTACTGACCCTTCAAACACAGCTCACATGTCACCTCCTAGTTGTAACTTTCACCAGCAACCCAGAGAGAATTTATTATTATCTTCTCTGGGATTCTGTAACAATCAGTACATTGATATCCTTTCTGAATTCCTACAATTTTTTCTTCCCTGTGATGGAGCTTATTCGTGGTATTACATAGAGACACTAGTGAGGGAACAGAGGTCAGGGGCCAGCCCCTCCAGGGGTCATTTAAAATTTCTTTTTTGGGACTTCCTTGGTGGTCCAGTGGTTTAGAATCTGCCTTGTTATGCAGGGGTTTGATCCCTAGTAGGGGAACTAAGATCCCACACACAGAGAAACAACTTAGCCCACACACCACAGCTAGAGAGTTCATGCACCTCCATGAAAGATCCTGAATGATGCAACCAAGACCCAAAGGCAGCCAAATAAATACATAATTTTTAAAAGCTTTTTTGTTACAACTGTTAAGCACTGTTGTTAACATTGGTATTAGTCAATAAATCTAGATTAGATTTGAATCTAAATCTAAGTAATCACCAAGTCAGTGTGGAGATGCAGGTTGAAAACTGGAGTCTTCAGATGCTTAGGATATCAAGAATTTGACTGTATAAGGCATTCACCTTTTTTTTCAAAATAATTTTATGGATATGATTTTATTTGTACTTTGGTGGTGGTGGTTTAGTCACTAAGTCATGCCTGATTCTTGAGATCTCATGGACTGTAGCCCATCAGGCTTCTCTGTCTATTCCATGCAGGAATACTGGAGTGGGTTTGCCATTTCTTTCTCTAGCAGATATTTCCAACCCAGAGATCAAAGCTGGGTCTCCTGCATTGCAGGAGGATTCTTTACCAATTAAGCAACCAGGTCATTTACTTGTACTTAACCGAGCCTTATAAAATGTCATTTTATTAACTATTTCATTTGAAAGAAATAATTCTCATCTGAAAGAAAAAACTGAGGCTCAGAATAGTTATATGACTCGGTCAAGGTTACAAAATTACTTAATGCAGAAATCGAATTCAGGTCTCCTCCACTGTTGCTATTGTATCCAAAAAGAGGTAGCCTAGTGTACAAGGTTGTTTGAAAAAACAAAAAACAAAAAACAAAAAAACACAAAAAACATGGCTTATTGGACACTGGAAGTCCATCTTAGAAGTTACCTAAACCATTTTATTTTGATTATGTATGAGTGCAGTACAATTCAGTGGCCAGATTCTTACCCCAAAACACATCATTCATCTGCATTTTCCTCATTAAAAGTAAAAGTTTCTAACTATTTCTCTCTACAGACAGCCTCCATGCAATGACTTTCAGAATGATAATACTAACTAGAAATCTGATTTATACCATGTGTCTTAGCATACTTTTCAGGATTTCTAAAATCTATCACAAGCCTATTGTTTTAGTCATATACTGCATTTTTCTTCAATATCCTCTACATGCTAACAGTATGATTCTTCCCTTTTATCTAGTCAAATCCCATATATCTCTATCTCTGTCTTGCTGACTCTGTCATGAAATTCCCATGATCTGGACTTTCTTCCCCACTCCCACAAACACATGTCTAAATCCAATAACCTTTCAAGATGCCTCTCCGGTGCCACCTCTTCCTCGAAGCATCACTTAATCCTCTTGACGAACCCAGGCAGAACTTTTTTAGGTCTCTCTAATGACAATTATAATGCTCTGTCTGTGTTGGTTATTTTTGTCTATGACTTACTTCCCTACTAGATTCTAAACTCATTGAATTAAGGAGCACTGTAACTTTCTCATACCTCTCTATTTGAGGCGCCCTGTATGAAAACAAAAACTACACCTCTTTGTTCTCTATAGCCTCAGTACTTATCACTCATATAATGATTAATACATTTTGCTGAAATAATTATTTATGCAAATGCAACTGATTTGGGGGTTGGATTCTTTACTATCAGACAGGCAATCAGTGGGGACAAGGAATCATGAAATCAGAGCAAGATACTTATGTCCTATTCTCAAGTGGGCACTGAAAAATTCCAGTAACCTAAAAGTTAGTCTTCTATAAGCTTTCCACTTTTGCAGGCTCCTCTGCTGCCTGGTCTCAATTTTTTCATACTACGTGACACTACTATGTCCAGTGTGAATTTCTCACACTACATGACACTACTATGTCCGGAAACAGGCCGTGTCTCTATTTCATAAAGATATTTGCTAAAATGTACTTGGCACCTGACCAGGGGACTAGCTTTTGCACAGGACTAATAAACAGGTTTAGCACATGAGATAATTTGTAAGCCACAGAAAGACTGATTCTCGCGAGACAGGCTATGAAATGAGTAGATCAATGTGCAGAAGTACTACCATGGGAAGGTATGAACATCTAAAATGAAAATACTATGTGAGCCAGAAAATAAGCCATGAAACAAAGGCAGAGAAAAAGGATGCTCTGCCACCCTTACAAAGGGTCAAAGTGGAAAGACACACCCTCTACCAGCCCAAGTCTATTCCACACATCTATCCTTCCTCCCTAATATTCAAGGAGCTGATGCAAATCTGAACTCTGCCAGGGGCGATCTTACAGCTCCCAGCACCAATTGGGAACCATACTACTGATGGAGCACTTCATGAGGCTACTCAGGAAGGGAGTGGGAAAAATGGGAAATGTTACTCACCAGTAGCAATGTTGTGTAGGCAGCCAGGATCCCAAGGAAACTCAGCAAGACAATGGACCAAAAGAACCAGACTCCTGTACCTAGGAAAACAACCCTGCAAAAATGTGTTTCAGTTTCTAAAACATAGAAGTTAGTAGTATCTCTGTCAAGGATACGGTATAAGACTGGACTAAATGAGGCATAAGAAAACAGGGGGATAAGAAGAGGAGCAATTTGGGAACAGATGTGTGAAGATCTTTGAGGATATTTAGTTGAGAAGTTTTAACTTTGTTCGTAGACAATCAGGTACTTTAATGGGGTTCTGTAGGAGTTGTATGGTTTTTAAATTTATTTAGAATACATACTCAAAAACTATATATTCTTTAAAAAAACATAGAAATTCTGGAATGTCAAAACAAAAAGTCATCCATAAGTTCACTGCTGTCATATAGTTAATACTATCCATTTCAGCAGGTTTCTTATCCATATATGTTTTCTTGTATAATAGCAAGTCACTATATTAATATCTACATGCGGTGTAAGAGTTTGGACCTTACCTGGTCTTTTTTGTTCCTAAAGTAGTTTATGAGATAAAACTAATACACTGATTTGTTAAGTTAAACAATATTATAATTAGTCTAGGTATTATACGTCACAGAATTTAGCCTCTTCATTTCAAGATAACAGAAATTATTTCCCCTCCATATGAGACCTAGAGAAATTATATTTTAATGATACAAAATATAGATTACTGAATATATAATTACATTCAATATAAGAAAAATTTCTCTTTGGTCAGGGTTGAGAAGGGACACAAAGAGAAAGAAATAGACAAGCAGCTATCCTAGGCAAGATTGATCCCAGATCAAGATACTCAGAAGAGTACTCTGTAAAACATGATCTCACAGCCAGGAATCAGAAAATGTGTAAGTAATGTTAACAAATTAATCTGTTTGTGTGCTTAGTTGCTCAGTTGTGTCCAACTCTTTGCAACTGTAGCCCGCCAGGCTCCTTTGTCCATGGGAATTCTTAAGGCAAGAATACTACAGTGGGTTGCCATGCCCTCCTCCAGGGGATCTCCCCAAACTAGCAATCAAACCCAGGTGTCCTGCATTGCAGGTGGATTCTTTACCATCTGAACCACGAGGGAGGCCCATGAATACTGGAGTGGGTAGCCTATCCCTTCTCCAGGGGATCTTCCCAACCCAGGAATTGAACTGGGGTCTCCTGCATTGCAGGTGGAATCTTCATCAGCTGAGATAACAGGAAAGCCCAATAAATTAACCTAATAAAGTCAACTAATACAATAACTTGCAGAAAAATATAATTAAGAGAACAATTAGAAAAGAACCATAAAAAATATATTCAAGATCTCCACAGAGTTAAATGACTCATATCCACATAGCAAGAATAGAATATTTAAATGCAAGCAGAGTAATGATCAAATAATGAAATAAAAGAAAAAAACATGCAGGATAGACATAAAGTGTTAGTCATTCAGTCATGTCTGACTCTGTGACCCCATGGACTGCAGCTCCTCTGTCCATAGAATTCTCTAGGCAAGAATACTAGCGTGGGTTGCCATTTCCTTCTCCAAGGGATCTTCCCAATCCAGGGATTGAACCCACGTCTCCTGCATTGCAGGCAAATTCTTTACCATCTGAGCCACCAGGGAGTCCCCATAAGCAGTCTAAATGTAGCCAAGGAATTCATTAAATAGCTTATGCAAGCAGTGATACTGACTTTACTTTCCAGGTGAGAAAGAAGAGTTAATTTTAGCCTTTAATTGTGCCTCTGTCTTTTCAAATCATTTCTCTAGTCACATCAGATTTTTTTCCCTCTTTATCAACATAATGATCTTCTTTTCTATATTCACTCACATGTAAATATTCAAAATTAGTACAGTACCAAATTCCCCCACCAAACTCAGGAGAAGTTCCCACCCACAGGCTGAGTACTTCTGGCAAAGGAAGAACTGTGATATTTTTCTCTCTTTTTCTCTCCACTTCTTCTACTTTAGATGATGGTGGTTGAGTAACACAAGGGAGTGAGAAGAATGAGAATAGTTTGCTTGGGTGACTGTTTATACACATCAGAGGGAATTGAAAAAGCAACTGGGATTATACACTTACTCAAGACTATACAGTAGTATGAGTATGACATATATATGCAAAGGTATGACAAACCTAGACAATGTGTTGAAAATCAGAGACATCACTCTGCCAACAAACATCTATATAGTCAAGGCTATGTTCTTCCCAGTGGTCACATACAGTTGTGAGAGCTAGACTATGAGGAAGGCAGAACGCCAAAGAATTGAGGCCTTCAAACTGTGGTGCTGGAGAAGACTCCTGAGAGTCCCTTGGACAGCAAGGAGATCAAACCAGTCAGTCTTAAAGGAAATCAACCCTGAATATTCATTGGAAAGACTGATGCTGAAGCTGAAGCTCCAGTATTTTGGTCACCTGATGTGAACAGCTGACTTATTAGTAAAGTCCCTGATGCTGGCAAAGATTGAGGGCAGAAGGACAAGAAGACAGCATCAGAGGATGAGATGGCTGGATGGCATCATCAATGCAATGGATGTGAACTTAGGAAAACTCCAGGAGATGGAGAAGGACAGGGAGGCCTGACGTGCTGCAGTCCATGGGATCCCAAAGAGTTGGACACAACTGGGTGGCTGAACAACAACAACAACTTAATACATAAAGTAACTAGAGAAAGAACAAGAAAATTTCAGTAATTTCCTTTTACTGAAATTAGTAAAAGGAAAGAAATTATAAAGATCATAATAGAAATAAATGAAATAGACACAAAGAAAACAATAGCAAAGATCAATGAAACTAAAAGCTGTTTTTTTTTAAAAGATAAAATTATAAACATTTAGCCAGACTCATCAAGATAAATGGGAGAGGACTCAAATCATTCACATTAGAAATGACAAGAAATTACAACAGACACCACATAAATGCACAGGGTCATAAGAGACTATTACAAGCAACTATATGCAAAAAAAAAAAAAAAAGGACAACCTAAAAAGTTCTTAGAAAGTTACAACCTTCCAAGACTGAAAGACAAAGAGACAGAAAATATGAAGACCAACCATATGTACTGAAATTGAAAATGTAATTAAAAGCCTTTCAATAAGTAAAAGTCCAGGATCAAATGGCTTCATGGACAAATTCCACCAAACATTTAGAGAGGAGTTAACATCTATCCTTATGAAACTATTCCAAAGAAATTGCAGAAGAAAGAATACTCCCTCTTCTTCTGGGACTCCTATAATTCAAATGTTGGAGTGGGACTCTGTGGGAGAGGGAGAGGGTGGGAAGATTTGGGAGAATGGCATTGAAACATGTATAATATCATATAAGAAAAAAATTGCCAATCTAGGTTCAATGCAGGATACAGGATGCTTGGGGCTGGTGCACTGGGTTGACTCAGAGAGATAGTATGGGGAGGGAGGTGGGAGGGAGATTCAGGATTGGAACATGTGTACACCCATGAAAGATTCATGCTGATGTATGGCAGAACCAATACAGTACTGTAAAGTAAAATAAAGTAAAATTTAAAAAAAAAGAAGGAAAAAAAAAAAGAATACTCCCAAACTTATTCTGTGAGGCCACCAATACTCTGGTACCAAAATCAGACAAAGATATCACAAAAAAGAAAATTATAGGTCAATAACAGTGATGAATATAGATGCAAAAATCCTCAACAAAATTCTAGCAAACTGAAAATAATGAATTGAATTAAAAGAATTATACACCATCATCAAGTGGCATTTATCCCAGATATACAAGGATTCTTCAATATATACAAATACATCAGTATGATATACCATATCAACAAGTCAAAGAGTAAAAAATCATAAGATTATCTCAATAGATGCAGAAAAACCTTCTGACAACAATTCAATAGCCATATATGATTAAAAAAAAAAATCCAGAAAGTGGGCAAAGAGGGACCATAGTAAAGTCACTCAGTCGTGTCCAACTCTTGTGACCCCATGGACTGTAGCTTACCAGGCTCCACCCTCCATGGGATTCTCCAGGCAAGAGTACTGGAGTGGGTTGCCATTTCCTTCTCCTCAATATAACAAAGGTTACATATGACAAACCCACAGTTAACATCATACTCAACAGCCAAAAGCTGTTTCCTCTAATGTCGCAAACAAGACAACAATGTCCACTCTCACAAGCTTTATTCACTTTTGGAAGTCCTAGCCATGGCATTCAGAGGAGATAATGAAATGCAATAAATTCAGCTTGAAAAAGAATAAGTAAAACTGTCACTATTTGCAGATGACATTATACTATATGTAGAAAATCCTAAAGATGCTACCAGAAATGAGATGAGAAGTAAACTACAAGAAAAAGAAAATGATACTATACATAGAAAATCCTAAAGATGCTACCAGAGAGCTACTAGAGCTCATCAATGAATTTGGTACAGTTGCAGAATACAAAATTAATTCACAGAATTTTATTACATTTCTACACATTAACAATTAAAATATCAGAAAGAGAAATTTAAGAAACAAACTCATTTATCATAGCATCAGAAGTATAAAATACCTAGGAGTAAACCTACCTAATGAGGCAAAAAAACTGTACTCTAAAAACCATAAGACACTGATGAAAGAAATCAAAGATGGAAAGACAAAACATGTTATTGGATTGGAAGAATCAATATTGTCAAAATGACTATACACCCAAGGCAACCTACAGATTCAATACAATCCATATCAAAATACCAATGCCATACTTCACAGAACTAGAACAAAAAAATTTAAACTTGTATGGAAACACAAAGACCCTGAATAGCCAAAGCAATCTTTGGAAAGAAAAAGAGCTGGAGGAATCAGGCTTCCTTATTTCATACTATACTACAAAACTACAGTAATCAAAACAGTATGGCACAAAGGTAGAAATACAGATCAATGGAACAGGATAGAAAAACTAGAAGTAAACTCACACATCTATGCTCAACTAATGCATGACAGAAGAAGCAAGAATATACAATGGAAAAAGTACAGTCTTTTCAATAAATGGTTCTGGGGAAATTAGACACCTACTTTTAAAAGAATGAGATTAGAACATTCTTTAACACCATACACAAAAATAAAATAAGTAAGAACACTTTCACATAAGTTGCAGCAAAATCTTTTTTGATACATCTCCTAGAGTAATGGGGGAAAAAGAAACAAATGGAACCTACTTAAACTCAAAAGCTTTTGCACAGCAAAGGAAACCATTAACAAAATGAAAAAACAACACACAGAATGTGAGAAAATATTTGCAAATTATCTGACTGACATGAGATTAGTCTACAAAATAAACAACTCATGCATCTTAATAGGAAATAAACAATGAAATAAAAAAGTGGGGAGAAGACCTAAACAAACATTTCTCCAAAGAAGAAATAGAGATGGCCAATAAACACATGAAAAGATGCTCAACACTGCTATTTATTAGAGAAATGCAACTCAAAACTACAGTGAGATATCACCTCACACCAGTCAGTATGGCCATCATTTTTTAAATATAAATTTATTTATTTTAGTTGGAGGCAAACTACTTTACAATATTGTATTGGTTATACCAAACATCAGCATGAATCTGCCATGGGTATACACGTGTTCCCCTTCCTGAAACCCCATCCCACCTCCCTCCCCTTACCATCCCTCTGGTTCATCCAAATGCACCAGCCCCAGGCATCCTGTATCATGCACCGAACCTGGACTGGTGATTCGTTTCATATATGATATTACACGTTTCAATGCTATTCTCCCAAATCATCCCACCCTCTCCCTCTCCCACAGAGTCCAAAAGACTGTTCTATACATCTGTGTCTCTTTTGCTGTCTTGCATACAGGGTTATCATTACCATCTTTCTAAATTCCATATATATGCATTCAGTTCAGTTCAGTTCAGTTGCTCAGTCCTCTCCGATACTTTGCGACCCCGTGAATCGCAGCAGGCCAGGCCTCCCTGTCCATCACCAACTCCCAGAGTTCACTCAGACTCACAGCCATCGAGTCAGTGATGCCATCCAGCCATCTCACCCTCTGTCATCCCCTTCTTCTCCTGCCCCAAATCCCTCCCAGAATCAGAGTCTTTTCCAATGAGTCAGCTCTTCACATGAGGTGGCCAAAGTACTGGAGTTTCAACTTTAGCATCATTCCTTCCAAAGAAATCCCAGGGCTGATCTCCTTCAGAATAGACTGGTTGGATCTCCTTGCAGTTCAAGAGACTCTCGAGAGTCTTCTCCAACACCACAGTTCAAAAGCATCAATTCTTTGGTGCTCAGACTTCTTCACAGTCCAACTCTCTAGGTTGGTTATAACTTTCCTTCCAGGGAGTAAGCATCTTTTAATTTCATGGCTGCAGTCACCATCTGCAGTCATTTTGGAGCCCCAAAAAATAAAGTTTGACACTGTTTCCACTGTTTTCCCATTTATTTCCCATGAAGTGATGGGACCAGATGCCATGATCTTCGTTTCCTGAATGTTGAGCTTTAAGCCAACTTTTTCGCTCTCCTCTTTCACTTTCATCAAGAGGCTTTTTAGTTCCTCTTCACTTTCTGCCATAAGGGTGGTGTCATCTGCATATCTGAGGTTCTTGATATTTCTCCTAGCAATCTTGATTCCAGCTTGTGCTTCTTTCAGCCCAGCGTTTCTCATGATGTACTCTGCATATAAGTTAAATAAGCAGGGTGACCATATACAGCCTTGACGTACCTCTTTTCCTATTTGGAACCAGTCTGTGTTAGTATACTGTATTGGTGTTTTTCTTTCTGGCTTACTTCACTCTGTATAATAGGCTCCAGTTTCATCCACCTCATTAGAACTGATTCAAATGTATTCTTTTTAGTGGCTGAGTAATACTGCATTGTGTATATGTACCACAGCTTTCTTATCCATTCATCTGCTGATGGACATCTAGGTTGCTTTCATGTCCTGGCTATTATAAACAGTGCTGTGATCAACATTGGGGTACACATGTCTCTTTCAATTCTGGTTTCCCTGGTGTGTATGCCCAGTAATGGGATTGCTGGGTCACAAGGCAGTCCTATTTCCAGTTTTTTAAGGAATCTCCACACTGTTCTCCATAGTGGCTGTACTAGTTTGCATTCCCACCAACAGTGTAAGAGAGTTCCCTTTTCTCCACAGCCTCTCCAGCATTTATTGCTTGTAGACTTTTGGATGGCAGCCATTCTGACTGGCGTGAAATGGTACCTCATTGTGGTTTTGATTTGCATTTCTCTGATAATGAGTGATGTTGGGCATCTTTTCATATGTTCGTTAGCCATCTGTATGTCTTCTTTGGAGAAATGTCTATTTAGTTCTTTGGCCCATTTTTTGATTGGGTCATTTATTTTTCTGGAATTGAGCTGCAGGAGTTTCTTGTATATTTTTGAGATTAGTTGTTTGTCAGTTGCTTCATTTGCTATTATTTTCTCCCATTCTGAAGGCCATCTTTTCACCTTGCTTATACTTCCTGTGTTGTTCAGAAGCTTTTAAGTTTAATTAGGTCCCATTTGTTTATTTTTCCTTTTATTTCCAATATTCTGGGAGGTGGATCATAGAGCATCCTGCTGTGGTTTATGTCAGAGAGTGTTTTGCCTATGTTCTCCTCTAGGAGTTTTATAGTTTCTGGTCTTACATTTAGATCTTTAATCCATTTTGAGTTTATTTTTGTGTATGGTGTTAGAAAGTGTTCTAGTTTCATTCTTTTACAAGTGGTTAACCAGTTTTCCCAGCACCACTTGTTAAAGAGATTGTCTTTTCTCCATTGTATATTCTTGCCTCCTTTGTCAAAGACAAGGTGTCCATATGTGTGTGGATTTATCTCTGGGCTTTCTATTTTGTTCCATTGATCTATATTTCTGTCTTTGTGCCAGTACCATACTCTCTTGATGACTGTGGCTTTGTAGTAGAGCCTGAAGTCAGGCAGGTTGATTCCTCCAGTTCCATTCTTTCTCAAGATTGCTTTGGCTATTTCAGGGTTTTTGTATTTCCATACAAATTGTGAAATTATTTGTTCTAGCTCTGTGAAAAATACCATTGGTAGCTTGATAGGGATTGCATTGAATCTATAGATTGCTTTGGGTCATATACTCATTTTCATTATATTGATTCTTCTGATCCATGAACATGGTATATTTCTCCTTCTATTAGTGTCCTCTTTGATTTCTTTCACCAGTGTTTTACAGTTTTCTATATATAGATCTTTAGTTTCTTTAGGTAGATATATTCCTAAGTATTTTATTCTTCTCATTGCAATGGTGAATTGAATTGTTTTCCTTAATTTCTCTTTCTATTTTCTTATTATTAGTGTATAGGAATGCAAGGGATTTCTGTGTGTAGATTTTATATCCTGCAACTTTACAATATTCATTGATTAGTTCTAGTAATTTTCTGGTGGAGTCTTTAGGGTTTTCTATGTAGAGGATCATGTCATCTGCAAACAGTAAGAGTTATACTTCTTCTTTTCCAATTTGGATTCCTTTTATTTCTTTTTCTGCTCTGATTGCTGTGGCCAAAGCTTCCAAAACTATGTGGAATAGTAGTGGTGGAAGTGGGTACCCTTGTCTTGTTCCTGACTTTTGGGGAAATTCTTTCAATTTTTCACCATTGAGGATAATGTTTGCTGTGCGTTTGTCATCATTTAAAAACATCTGTAGCACTATGTACAATAACCAAGACATGAAAGCAACCTTAGTGTCCACAGATGACTTAATTTTTCAAATGTGGTATATCCTTACACATACATACCACAAGGGAGCATTATTCAGTCATATAAAAAATGAAAAATGTCATTTATGACAACATGGATAGACCCTGTAAGCATTATGCTAATATAAATCAGTCAGACAGAAAAAGATAAATAAGATATGACCTCACTTATACATGAAAGATAAAAACCAACCAACCAAACTAACTCATAGACACAGAGAACAGATTGGTGGTTGCCAGAGGACAGGGTTGAGAGGTGGACAAATGAGTGAAGATGGATAAAAAGGTATAAACTTCCAACTATAAAATAAACATGCCCTGGGGATAAAATGCATACAGCATGGTGACTATAGTTACAAATGCAGTACTGTATATTTGAAAGTTGCTAAAAGTGAACTCCAGGAGTTGGTGATAGACAGGGAGCCCTGGTGTGCTGCAATTCATGGGGTCGCAAAGAGTCGGACACGACTGAGCGACTGAACTGAACTGAACTGAACTGAAGGGAAAGTTTCTTAAAAATTCTCATCACACACAAAATCTGAAATTATGTGTGATGAAGAATATTAACCAGACTTACTGTGGTGATCATTCCACAATACGTAGAAATAGCAAATCATTATGCTATAATGTATACTTAACAGAAATGTAACATTATATTTCAATTATATCTCAATATAAAGTTCTTTAAAACTGAGGGAAATTTTATAAATAAATGAAGCATTTCTTATTTCCAATACTGTGGAGAAATTTAGAACTTATCTCTAAATAAAGAATGCATATAAATGAGAAAATTAGATTCCACAAGATATGTATATTCAAACAGAGAGAACTAAAGATAAAATAAGTTACTAAGGAAACAAGTTTTGATACCTGGTAAATAATTAAAATAAAACAAATTTCATCTATAAAATTAATAAAAACAATTCAAAATTATAATAGTCCATGCTGTCAGTGGAGTGTTAAAACAGAAAGTCAAATACCTCTATTGTGAATGCAAACTGTACTATCTTTTGAGAAATACTTTGGTAACAGGCACAATGAGTTTTACTAGTTTTTATTCTTTTTGACTGAATAATGCCATTGTGGGAACTTCCTGTAAGACTGTAAGTCAGAACACAAAGATTTCTCTTCACTGTCATTTTATAAAAACAGAAAATTAGTCATAAAGCCTAACAATAAAAAGTCGTTACGTAACTACACTACACTACCTTCATATCAGGAAATACTTTAAAACCATTTAAAGTGGATTTTCTTTTCCTTCCTAACTCTCTTGTTTTTGTTGTCAAACATTTTCCCAGAAACTAGGGGAAAAAATAAAAATGCAAAAAATTGAATATAAAAAATAAATAAATAAAGTGATTATCATTAAGAGTTTTAATAATTTTTCAAAATGTGTATGACTATTTTAAATGAGAGAAAAAATAAAAATTATATATATGATATGAACATAATATAAAAATAGGCACAGGAAAAAAGACTGGGAAGTATACCAAGTGATTGCTACTCAAGAATAAGATGATATTATCTATTTTTCTACATTTCTTAATATTTAAAATAACAAACCATACTTTATTTCTATGAAGGAAAAAATAAACTATATTACATTTTTTAAAAGCCTCACACTCAAAGATACCCCTTTTTCCCTCAAAGACCAACTAATGGGTATGCTATACCAGCCAGGCCAGAAAAATGGGAAGAGCCAGGAGCAGTCCAGAGTAGGAATTGGGCTACAAGCATGCTGAGATGGGACACTGTTTCTGTCTCCAGAGTCTTAGGAAACCCAGTGAGGACAGAAGGAAGAAGTAGAGGCTGGAGGTGAGGCCGAGACACCAGGGTTCATGGACCAAGATCATGAAGACCAACTGGTGTAGGCATCAGTAAATGTAGGCAAAAGAGGCTGAAGAACAAGGGAGTCATCTGAATAGAAGGACTGGAAGCACAGAGAAAGCTTCCTGCTGAGCCAGATTTGGTCTAAGAGTGAGACTGAGCAGGGAAGGGAGGTATAGTAGCTGAGGATGCTGAGCATGCTTATACTTCCCCAGAGTCAGGCCTCCCATCCACCAGCTGCAAAACTATAACTTTGTCCACCCTCGTTCTTATGTCACCAGACTTTTTCAGTCTGAAGAAAGATCCATGTGACTATTAGACCAAAGAGCCCTTACACAAATGAAAATACAAAAAGTGAAACTCACCAGTCAAAGCCATTGAATTCATTTGAAGTTTCTATCCATGTAAAAAGTAAAACTGTAGACAAGCAAAAGGACACAATCAACCAAGGGTAAAATAATCGCTCTCTCTGGGAAGAGAAAGAAGGACGCCTCATTTAGCTCCATTTATCATTGTACCTCAGCAACATCTGTTTATATTCCCCAAAGGTCTATATAGTTACAGTGCATCATTACCCTCCTCAGGCTAGAGAGACCACTGTATTCTTTTACCCTTGTGGAATTTTGTAGAACCCTATTTATAACATTATAATCATAAGGGATTTGGTTTAGGTCATACCTTAATGACTTAGTGGTTTTCCCTTCAGATCAGTTCAGTTCAGTCGCTCAGTCGTGTCCGACTCTTTGCGACCCCATGAATCGCAGCACGCCAGGCCTCCCTGTCCATCACCATCTCCCGGAGTTCACTCAGACTCACGTCCATCGAATCAGTGATGCCCTCCAGCCTTCTCATTCTCGGTCATCCCCTTCTTCTCCTGTCCCTAATCCCTCCCAGCATCAGAGTCTTTTCCAATGAGTCAACTCTTCTCATGAGGTGGCCAAAGTACTGGAGTTTCAGCTTTAGCAACATTCCTTCCAAAGAAATCCCAGGGCTGATCTCCTTCAGAATGGACTGGGTGGATCTCCTTGCAGTCCAAGGGACTCTCAAGAGTCTTCTCCAACACCACAGTTCAAAAGCATCAATTCTTCGGTGCTCAGCCTTCTTCACAGTCCAACTCTCACATCCATACATGAACATTGGGAAAACCATAGCCTTGACTAGCCAGACCTTAGTCAGCAAAGTAATGTCCCTGCTTTTGAATATGCTATCTAGATTGCTCATAACTTTTCTTTCAAAGAGTAAGCGTCTTTTAATTTCATGGCTGCAGTCACCATCTGCAGTGATTTTGGAGCCCAAAACAATAAAGTCTGACACTGTTTCCACTGTTTCCCCACCGATTTCCCATGGAGTGATGGGACCAGATTCCATGATCTTCGTTTTCTGAATGTTGCGCTTTAAGTCAACTTTTTCACTCTCCTCTTTCACTTTCATCAAGAGGCTTTTTAGCTCCTCTTCACTTCCTGCCATAAGGGTGATGTCATCTGCATATCTGACGTTATTGATATTTCTCCCGGCAATCTTGATTCCAGCTTGTGTTTCTTCCAGTCCAGTGTTTCTCATGATGTACTCTGCATAGAAGTTAAATAAGCAGGGTGACAATATACAGCCTTGACATACTCCTTTTCCTATTTGGAACCAGTCTGTTGTTCCACGTCCAGTTCTTACTGTTGCTTCCTGGCCTGCATACAGACTTCTCAAGAGGCAGATTAGGTGGTCTGGTATTCCTATCTCTTTCAGAATTTTCCACAGTTGATTGTGATCCACACAGTCAAAGGCTTTGGCATAGTCAATAAAGCAGAAATAGATGTTTTTCTGGAACTCTCTTGCTTTTTCCATGATTCAGTGGATGTTGGCAATTTGATCTCTGGCTCCTCTGCCTTTTCTAAAACCAATTTAAGTCTGAATTTTGCAATAAGGAGTTCATGATCTGAACCACAGTCAGTTCCCGGTCTTGTTTTTGCTGACTGTATAGAGTTTCTCCATCTTTGGCTGCAAAGAATATAATCAATCTGATTTCAGTGTTGACCATCTGGTGAAGTCCATGTGTAGAGTCATCTCTTGTGTTGTTGGAAGAGGGTGTTTGCTATGACATGTGCGTTCTCTTGGCAAAACTGTTAGGCTTTGCCCTGCTTCATTTTGAACTTCAAGGCCAAATTTGTCAGTTACTCCAGGTATCTCTTAACTTCCTACTTTTGCATTCCAGTTCCCTATGATGAAAAGGAAATCTCTTTGCTGTTAATTCTAGGTCTTGTAGGTCTTCATAGAACTGTTCAGCTTCTTCAGTATTAGTGGTTGGGACATGGACTTGGATTAGTGAGATACTGAATGGTTTGCCTCAGAAACAAACAGAGGTCATTCTGTCATTTTTGAGCCTGTACCCAAGTACTGGATTTTGGAATCTTTTGTTGACTTTGATGGGGTGACTCCATTTCTTCTAAGGGATTCTTGCCCACAGTAGTAGATATAATGGTCATCTGAATTAAATTTGCCCATTCCAGTCCATTTTAGTTCACTGATTCCTAAAATGTCGATGTTCACTCTTGCCATCTCCTGTTTGAGCACTTCCAATTTACCTTGATTTATGGAGTGAATACTCCAGGTTCCTATGAAATATTGTTCTTTTCAGCATCAGACTTTATTTTCACCACCAGACACATCTGGAACAGGGTGTTATTTCCACTTTGGCTCCATCTCTTCATTCTTTCTGGAGTTATTTCTCCACTCTTCTCCAGTAGCATATTGGGCACCTACCAACCTGGGGAGTTCATCTTTCAGTGTCATATATTTTTGCCTTTTAATACTGTTCATGGGGTTCTCAAGGCAAGAATGCTGAAGTGGTTTACCATTCCCTTCTCCAGCGGAGCATGCTTTATCAGAACTCCCCACCATGGCCCATCTGTCTTGCATGGCCCTACATAGCATGGCCCATAGTTTTATTGAGTTAGAAATGTGACCCATGTGATCTGCTTGGTTAGTTTTCTGGGATTGTGGTTTTCATTCTGTCTGCCCTCTGATGGGTGAGGAAAAGAGGCTTGTGGAAGCTTCCTGGTGGGAGGGACTGGCTGTAGTTCTTTAGAGTGCCTGAAGATCTATGGATGGAGGTACAGGAGGCAGTTATCAAAAACATCCCCAGGAAGAAGAAATGCAAAAAGACAAAAAGGTTATCTGAGGAGGACTTACAAATAGCTGAGAAAAGAAGTGAAAGGCAGAGGAGAAAAGGAAAGATATACCCATCTGAATGCAGAGTTCTAAAGAATAGCAGGAGAGATAAGAAAGCCTTCCTAAGTGATCAATGCAAAAAAATAGAAGAAAAAATAGAATGATAAAGACTAGAGTCTCGTTAAGAAACTTAAAGATACAAAGGGAACATTTCATGTAAAGATGGGCACAATAAAGGACAGAAATGGGATGGACCTAAAAGAAGCAGAAGATATAAAGAAGACGTGGCAAGAATACACAGAAGAACTACACTAAAAAGACCTTCATGACTCAGATAAACACAATGCTGTGATCATTCACCTAGACCCAGACATCCTGGAATACGAAGTCAAGTGAGCCTTAGGAAACATCACTACAAACAAAGCTAGTGGAGGTGATGGAATTCCAGCTAAGCTATTTCAAATCCTAAAACCTGATGCTGTTAAAGTGCTGTACTCAATATGCCAGCAAATCTGGAAAACTCAGCAGTGGCCACAGGACTGGAAAAGGTCAGTTTTCATTCCAATCCCAAAGAAAGGCGATGCCAAAGAATGTTCAAACTACTGCACAATGGCACTAATTCCACACTCTAGTAAAGTAATGCTCAAAATTCTCCAAACTAGTCTTCAACAGTATGTGAACCAAGAACTTCCAGATGTTCAAGCTGGATTTAGAAAAGGCAGAGGAACCAGAGGTCAAAATGTCAAAATCTGTGGGATCATCAAAAAAGCAAGAGAGTTCCAGAAAAAACATCTGCTTCTGCTTCAATGCCTATGCTAAAGCCTTTGAGTGTATGGATCACAAGAAACTGGAAAATTCTTAAAGAGTTAGGAATACCAGACCACTTTACCCACCTCAAGAGACCTGTATGCAGGTCAAAACAAACAAACAAACAAACAAACAAAACAGTTAAAACCAAACATGGAACAATGGACTGGTTCCAAATTGGGAATGGAGTACATCAAGCCTGTATATTGTCACCCTGCTTATTTAACTTATATGCAGAATACATCATGAGAAATGCCAGGCTGGATGAAGCACAAGCTGGAATCAAGATTGCCTGGAGAAATATCAACAACCTCAGATATGCAGATGACACCACCCTTATGGCAGTAAGCAAAGTGGAACTAAAGAGCCTCTTGATGAAGGTGAAAGAGGAGAGGGAAAAAGCTGGCTTAATACTCAACACTGAAAAAACTAAGATCATATCACCTGATCCCATCACTTCATGGCAAATAGATGGGGAAACAATGGAAACAGTGAGAGGTTTTATCTGGGCTCCAAAATCACTGCAGATGGTGATTGCAGCCATGAAATTAAGACACTTGCTCCTTGGAAGAAAAGCTACGATGAACCTAGACAGCATATTAAAAAGCAGAGACATTACTTTGCTAACAAAGGTCCATCTGTTAAATCTATGGTATTTCCAGTAGGCATGTATGAATGTGAGAGCTGGACTATAAAGAAAGCTGAGAGCCAAAGAATTGATGCTTTTGAACTGTGGTGTTGGGGAAGATTCTTGAGAGGCCCTTGGACTACAAGGAGATCCAACCAGTCCATCCTAAAGGAAATCAGTCCTGAATATTCATTGGAAGGAATGATGCTGAAGCTGAAACTCCAATACTTTGGCCATGTGATGTGAAGAACTGACTCATTTGAAAAGACCCTGATGCTGGGAAAGTTTGAAGGTGGGAGGAGAAGGGGATGACAGAGCATGAGATGGTTGGATGGCATCACTGACTCCATGGACATGAGTTTGAGTAAACTCTGGGAGCTAGTGATGGACAGGGGGATCTGGTGTGCTGCAGTCCATGGGGTCACTAAGAGTCAGACATGACTGAGAGACTGAACTGAACTGATACTCTCTACACAAAACATGTGTGTCCTTCTAAAAACATATGTCAGATAAAGTTAATCCCCTGCTCACAACTCTTCCAGAGCTTTCTACTATACAAGAATATCACCCAAACTCCCTGCCATGGCCCAAAGACTCTACATGGTCAAGCCTTGCCCATTCCTGACCTCCACTCATTCTACCAACTGATGCCATTTCTGAACTCCAGCCACACTGGTTTTCTTTGTTTCTAGAACATGACAAAATCTGTTCCTACCTCAAGAGTTTCACACTTACTGGCTCCTCTGCCTGAAATATTTTTGCCCCTATGCATATACATGCCTGGCCCCCACGTCTTCTTTACAGACTGCTCACATAACATGTCTCAAAGCAGTCTTCTATAACCATGTTCCCATCACATAACACATTTTCCTATGTATCATCTTCAGAGCTCTTCTCTCTATCCAGCACCATCTTTCTTCATTACCGTTTACTGCCTAACTCATCCCACTAGATTGTGAGGTGCAGGAGGGTTAGAAACCTTAATGGTCTTATTCACTGTGGCACACATTCAATAAACCTGAGGAATAAACCCATTTTCTTATTTTGATTTTTTTTGTTGCCATTCATTCAAAAATGTTCAAAGCCTCCACACTGTTATGAGGATAAATTTCAAATATTTTAGTTTGACATAAAGATACTTCATACTTTGGTTAAAACATTTTTTCATCTGATCACTTACTGTTTATTGCCATGTATGCATAAATTCAACAATGGAAATTCTTTTTTCACTAAACACACTACTGTGTTTCTCAATATCTTAAAAATTTCTAGGCACTCTTTACTGCTTACATGGCAGAAATCAAATTCTTAAAACCACACAACATCTGTCCTGCCTCCATCTGTAGCTTCAGTTCGCATCACTTCTCTCTTCTTATCCTCTGTTCCACCTAAAATACACCTTATACTAAGCCCTTTGACTCCTCCTCTGATACCATTTCTTCTGCCATTCTCTATTCTTTAGCTATCCAATTCTGATCACCTTTAACCTTCTAAATAAAGTTATTTTTGACCCATTACATATGATGTATTTAGGCATACACACACACACTCACACACAAAATTATAGCAATTCTCTCAAGGCAAAAGAAAGTGTGGTCTGTCTCCCCCCGCCCATCTCTCTGTACCAAAGAGCAGCAGCAGAGTGGTCGTCTAGCCTTCTTCTCCTGTTTGGCTTCCCAGTTGCAGCTGTAGCAGCCATTAAGGAAAGTCATGTAACATTCATAGTTGAAGTTGCATTTAATCCATGAATTAAAGTTTCTCCATCTTCCTGTCTCCTCATTCTCAGTCTCATCAGTGTTATCCATGGTTCACCCTTTTGCTGGAATGGTAAATAAAACAGTCAGAATCTGGTAGCTCCTTCAAACATTTCCTGCCCCACAGTTCTACAGAATCTATCAACAATAGATAGATAGATCTTTTAAAAGTTCTATCTAGGACGATGCATTGGATTTGGTGTAGAAGAATAGAGCTTCACCCTCTCTTTCTCATGAACTAGTTTAGTGTTTATTGTAGACATTACACTATTCAATGTTTAATTTTCTTACCTCTAAAATGGTACCATATTCTTTGCCCTAGCCAACTAATAGATGTTGAAAACATCAAGTTAGATAATAGATACAAATGTGTTTTTAAAACTGTAGTGTGGTCTTGAGGTAGCTTTAGAACTTGGAGGCATGGGTGGTAAGTATATGAAAAAATACAATCCTTGGCTAACGAGTTACTCAGACACACACATTCCTTCCCATTGTCATTCTCTTCTCTCACATATGGCTTTTTGAGAGCCTCAATCAAAAATGATGGATGATTCAGAACAGCAATGGCTGAAATTAGACAAGTTTATTTTTGCTTTTGCCATAAAAATTTGCCCCAAAATGGTATAAACAAATTATGTGGTTTGTGGCTTCCCAGTGTTGTTAGAATGGAGACATCTTCTAGTTTGCTCTTCCATTACAGCACATGGCTCCTTCTCAGGGTACAAAATGGAAGCTCCAACGATAACTATCACTTCAAATTCCAACTAGCAGGAAGGAAGGAAGAGCAAAGAAGGGGGCTCCCCTTTAAGGATATTTCAAGAAATTGGACATGACATTTCACTAACAGGTGTTTTCTTACTAGTGATTTTTTTTTTTAGTGCATATTTTCTCTTTTTTATTGAAATATAATTCATATACTATAATACTGACCCTTTAAAGTGTACAATTCAGTGTTTTGTTTAAAAAAAAAGGAAAAACAGATATTGAAAGACATCTAGCTGTCACTACCACATTTTCTCATCCCCCTGTGACAGGATAAAATTCTCAGACAAAGGAACTTCCAGAGAATGTGTGGAATTGGGGGAAAGAAAGAAAAAATTAAATGACAAAAAATCTTAAGAGTTGATCCCAGATAACAGTCTTTGCCCCTGAAAACTTTGTTATGCTCCACTTTTTTTTCTTTTTTTGTGAAATACATTCTAATGTAGCTAAGAACACAACATCTAAATACTCACGTCTGGCCAAAATGGAATAATAAGGGCTAGAGTAAATTGCCCACATTAAATGACTTAAAAACTACAAAATATGAAATAGGTTTCAGATAGCATACAATAAGCAGTGAAGGAGAGCAATCCTCAATAGAAGGAAAACAAAGGAAGTGAATGTTATGTCTCACTTAAAATCTCACTTATTTTCCAGGGTAAAGTGCTGGGTGTGGGTATGTAGCTGAGCCTGGCAGTACCCCAGACTGAGCAAAAAGAAACAGGAGTTTAGGGAGACTAGTGTTCCCCCGTGTCTCTCCTGTGTTTCTCAACTGAATACTAATCAATACATACTTTAAAAGAACTTATCTGAGAGTAGGGAGCGAACCACACAAAAAAAGTGTGAGTCAATTCCCAGGGCTCATAAAAGGCTGGGGATAGTTTCTACCAAAGCAGAAAAACCTTGCATGTGCCACCAAGTAGCATACTTAGAAGGGCATTTCCTCAGTAGTGCAAAAAAAAAAAAATAAATAAAAATAAATAAGGCCTACATTAAAGGTGGCTATGGCCAAACAAACTTAAAAGTGAGCCTCAAAATAGTGGAGCAACATCTTCAAAGAACTGAAGAAATAAAGAAACAAATATGTTAACCTAGAATTTGACATACAGCAATGAAAGTTATAAAAAAAAAAAAGAAGTGAAATAAAGACCCTTTCAGATATTAAAAACTGGGGAATTAATCAACAGGTGACTTCTACTATGAGAAATGTTAAAGAAGGTCTGCTGATTAGAAGGGAAAAAGTGCCAGCTTGAGAATGGACACCTAAATAAAGGAATGAAGTACACTGGAAATAGTAAATATATGTGTAGGTATAAATATGTGTACACTCCACGGACTGTAGCCTGCCAGGCTCCTCTGCCCATAGAACTCTCCAGGCCAGAATACTAGAGTGGGTAGTCATTTCCTTCTCCAGGGGATCTTCCCAACACAGGGATTGAACCCAGGTCTCCCACAGTGCAGGCAAATTCTTTACCATCTGAGCCACCAGGGAAGCCCATAGGTATAAAAGAATGTTCTTATTTATAAAATCACTTTGGAAGATAATTGAATATTTAAAGGCAAAATTATAATCATGATTACTGCAGCTTATCACAGCTGTAAAAGTAAAACGGATGACAGTGACAATTCAAAGGTAGAAAATTGAAAGTGTGTTGTGCAGTTCCCTACTATATGCAAAGTGGACTACCAGTTGAAGATAGACTGCTGCTGCTGCTGCTAAGTCGCTTCAGTCGTGTCCGACTCTGTGTGACCCCATAGACGGCAGCCCACCAGGCTCCCCTGTCCCTGAGATTCTCCAGGCAAGAACACAGGAGTGGGTTGCCATTTCCTTCTCCAATGCATGAAGGTGAAAAGTGAAAGTGGAGTCGCTCAGTCATGTCTGACTCTTCGCAACCCTATGGACTGAAGCCCACCAGGCTGCTCCTTCCATGGGATTTTCCAGGCAAGAGTACTGGAGTGGGGTGCCATTGCCTTCTTCGGAAGATAGACTTGGGTAAGTTAAATATGTATACTACAAACTTCAATAAGATATTTAAGTATCTAAAGGAGATAAAAATAAATTATAAATATGAATACAAAAAAAGTGAGAAAAAAAGGGAAAATAAACATGGAACAGGAGAACAAACAGAAAGCAAATAGTAAATGCCAGACTCAAATCCAAATATATCACTGATTCCTTTTAATGTAGATGAACTAAATGTTCCAAATAAAAACAATTGTCTTAACTGGATTAAAACAGCATTACTAAACCACATAGGCTTTAGAAGAGTTTGGTTTATTGAAATAGAAAGTGAAAGAATAGAGAAACATAAAACTCTATACATATCAGTATTTCATTATCAGGATAATGCTATGTACAAAGCAAGGGCAAAAACCTCAATCACATATAATTATAAGCACTTACTGCTTGCACATCTGAGCTGATTTACTATTCATTCTACTCATCTATACTGGCCTCTGTTAATATGACCAGATAATTCTGCTCCATGCGTCACTCAACCAGGTTGGCCTGAATATGTTCTCACGGTGATCGAAATTGTCCAGAAGAGTAAGACCCAAGGTATAAAACCATTTCAACCCCCTGCTTCAAGAGATGTCTTCATGGTAAAGTTAAAAGCAGAGTATGTCAACAAATGGTGGGAGTCTACTGTAAAGTTGCATGGCGACAACTATAAACACGAAGGATGTAATTAAAGGAAAGGTGAGAGGCCATGTGACATAATCTTCTTCATTATATTATCAGCAGATCAAAGAACCCTGAGGCAAAAAGAACTAGCATAGACAAAGAGGGACATCTCATAATGATGAAAAATGATTTTTTAAAAAAAGAAATTTTCATTTATAGGCATCCAATCACACAGCCTCTAGAGGAGAAACAGATAACTCCACAATCATGGTAGGAGATTTAGCACACTTATCTTAACAAAGGATATAAATGGACAAAAATTCTCTAACTATATAGTAGATATTAACAACTTGATTAAAAAACTAGTCTTAATTAACATTTATAGAACATGTACTCAATAATCACAGAATGAACACTGTTTTCTAATCAAAAATGAACATTTTCTTTAAAATGATCATATATTGAACCACACAACTGGTTTTGTTAAATATCTAAGAACTGAAATTGAAACTGTGCCCCATAAGGTTAAAAAAAAAAAAAAATCCTGAAACTATACACCATAGGATGACCAGAATGAGGTGAACAGAAATTTTTGAGCTTGTAGAACCAATCAACAGATAAGAGAACAACCCATTTAAAAACACCCTCTGCTTACAGACTGCCTTCACTGATCAAAATGTATACCCTTCAAGCTTCACATAGCTTAGGGACCTGGAGTCATCCCTTGTCCAGTTCAAGCCCACATACACTCTTTGGGACCACTAACCTTAAAACTGGGCCTGCTCAAGTATCTGATGAATGACATTTTGATGTCAGAGTGCCACAAACTTTACACTCATATCATGATAAGCATCTCCACTTTTGAACATGCATCCATCATGAAGAAGAATGTAACTCAGATACACCTGCACAGTACACCAATTACCTCACCTTTTATCTACCTCCAATTACATTTTCCCACAGGTAAGACCACCCAAGTTCTTTATCTCATAAATATCTCAAGCCTCTCACCTTCAGGGACCTGGATCTAAGATTTATTACTAGCTCTGAAATTTGTTCTCTGCTACAAACCCTGGTGTATTTGTGGTTGGTTTACTGCACATCAGGCAAATAAAACTGACTTGGTAACAAATTCAGGGAGCCAGATGGGAGGTAACTCCAGAGGGACTTTTTGATCATGGTTTGTTGGTTCTCTACTGGCATTTCGAGCCTGTGGATGAGTCCAAGCAGATGCCTGGTCCATCTGTTCCAGGGTTTTGGAAATGCCTTGGATTTCCCCTGGCATGGTGCTGCTGACCTTTGGTGCATTATTTTCACGGCACATAAGAAACAATTTTTAGGTCTGGAAGACATTTGTGGGTTAATAACCTGATTAAAAAGTACCTGTGTTTAAACTGTCCAGATGGTGAGTTAGAGGCCCAACTGGTGGGAATTTGGTAGGATCATGGGTTAGGGCCCCACACTAACAGGGACAATAAAAATGTTATAGCTGCAGGGTTACTCCAAACCTGGGTTAATGTCCTGAGGTTCTGGTTTGGGGTTTTTTATGTTTTGGCCTTGGTTGTCTTGTCTGTCTATATATGACTGTCTTGTTTGTTAAACAGTGGCTATTTGGGGTCTGAGAACTTGGAAATACTCTATATTCAAATGAAACTAAAAGAAAATGTGAAATCGTGCTTCTAAAGCTTTCCAGCTCCCGGACAGGCAGCCACCCACTGGAATTCCAGCAGGCTTCATGTGCAATTGGTATGGAGCCAACCGTTGCAAGAACTCACTTAATTGAGAACTAAAGGAAATCTCACCCTGAAAATCACCAAGATGAGTTTTTTTGACATTCTAAAAAAAAAATTTTTTTTTGGCATATGCAGTTAAAGAAGCTGGCTTGATAATATATCTTCTCAAGATTCTGACACAGAGGGAACAATAGCATTACTAGGAGAAATCCTGAAGTTTTAACACTTACAGTCTTGAAATGCAAACACATGCCTGAGACTATGACCTTGGCTTAATTAGCAGAACCGGAAACTGGCAAAAAAAGGAAAAAAAAAAGGATGGTGGAGCTTAAGATGTCTTTTAAACTCAAGTGAGTAAATTAAACTTATTCTGAATGTTGTATACAAACTATCGAGTTGTAAATTGTAATATACCTAAATCATGGCTAAGTTTTAAAATGAAGGCAGATATCTCTGATTATGTCTTTGTACACATTTATGATGTAACTTTACCTCTGAAAGTTTTTACCAAAAATGAATTTGTGAGCTTTATTTAACTGGCTTAAAAGAAATTAAATGCCTATATAACTTCTTAGAAATATTAAAAGAAAAAAAATTAACCTGAATGAATTTCAGGTCCATGTGATCCGAGAAATATATGGAATTTAATTAATATCTAATATTAAAGTCAGTTTAAGATTGTTGGTTTATTTAGTGTAGGCGTGTCTTAAGCATTATCAAAATTAGTATAAATATTTTGCACCTAGTTTGAAAGTTAATAAAGTTCACATTATTACTGTTGCAAAATCTGTCAAAAAAATAACTTTTCATGATGAAACTTTTCAGTAAATCACATATAAAGAAGATAAGAGCTTTTTTTGGTGAACTCTTTGGGGATTATTATATTTTAGGACTATCTAGTGATACCTTAAAATGATCTCTTTAGATATTTGGTAACTTGAAACTTTAGGGTTTTGTTAAATTAAGTTCAATAATTGGAAATCACTGAATATACAGATCATTTCCAAATAATATACAATACTACTAGAACTTTAGTTGCTGAACAAGGTTGAAGTTTATCTACATTTTTCTGCTTATAAGAGGAAAATTATAGGTGTTTGGGCTCTTTGGATACACATCTTTAACTATACTGCTGCTGCTGTTGCTAAGTCACTTCAGTCATGTCCGACTCTGTGCAACCCCATAGACGGCAGCCCACCAGGTTCCCCCATCCCTGGGATTCTCCAGGCAAGAATACTGGAGTGGGTTGCCATTTCCTTCTTCAAAGGATGAAAGTGAAAAGTGAAAGTGAAGTCGCTCAGTCGTGTCCAACTCTTTGTTACCCCATGGACTGCAGCCTAGCAGGCTCCTCCACCCATGGGATTTTCCAGGCAAGAGTACTGGAGTGGGGTGCCATTGCCTTCTCTGTAACTATACTGAGGAAAGAAATTATGCTGTGAGAAAATGTATGTTTCTAGTGGCTATAGAATATGGTCATAAGTTTCCAATCAGTAAATTCTGGTATATTTACAGTTGCTTGCTTACTGGTTTTCACTGGAGACTAAGGTTTTTAAGGGTTTAAAAAATAGTAAAATACATGTTCCACCTGAAACTATCACAAAATTGTTAATCAGCTATCAGCCAATCAGTCAATACAGCCACTCAGTCGTGTCCGAATCTTTGCAACCCCATGGACTTCCCTATCTATCATCAACTCCCAGAGTTTACTCAAACTCATGCCCATCAGTCAGTGATGCCATCCAACCATCTCATCCTCTGTCGTCCCCTTCTCCTCCTGCCCTCTATCTTTCCCAGCATGGGGATCTTTTCCAATGAGTCAATTCTTTGCAACAGGTGGCCAAAGTATTGGAGTTTCAGCTTCAGCATCAGTCCTTCCAATGAACACTCAGGACTGATCTCCTTTAGAATGGACTGGTTGGATCTCCTTGCAGTCCAAGGGACTCTCAAGAGTCTTCTCCAACACCACAGTTCAAAAGCATCGATTCTTCACCTCTCAGCTTTCTTTGCGGTCCAGCTCTTACATCCATACATGCCTACTGGAAAACCATAGCTTTGACAAATGGAACTTTGTTGGCAAAGTAATGTCTCTGCATTTTAATATGCTGTCTAGGTTGGTCACAGCTTTTCTTCAAAGGAGAAAGCATCTTTTAATTTCATGGCTTCAGTCACCATCTGAAGTGATTTGGGAACCCAAAGAAATAAAATCTCTGTTCCACTGTTTCCCCATCTATTTGCCATGAATTGATGGGACCAGATGCCATGATCTTAGTTTTCTGAATGGTGAGTTTTAAGCCAGCTCTTTCACTCTCCTCTTTCACTTTCATCAAGAGTCTCTTTAGTTCTTCACTTTCTGCCATAAGGGTGGTGACATCTGCATATCTGAGGTTACTGATATTTCTCCCAGAAATCTTGATTCAAGCTAGTGCTTCATCCAGTCTGGCATGTCGCATGACGTACTCTGTTAAATAAGCAGGACGACAATATACAGCTTTGACATACTCCTTTCCCAGTTTGGAACAGGTCTGTTGTTCCATTTCCAGTTTTAACTGTTGCTTCTTGACCTGCATAAAGATTTCTCAGGAGCCAGGTCAGGTGTGCTATTTCCATCTCTTGAAGAATTTTCCACAGTTTATTGTGATCCACACAGTCAAAGGCTTTAGTGTAGTCAATAAAGCAGAAGTAGGTATTTTTCTGGAACTCCCTTGCTTTTTCTAGATTCAACATATGTTGACAATTTGATCTCTGGTTCCTCTGCCTTTTCTAAATCCAGCTTGAACTTCTGAAAGTTCACAGTTGGCATACTATTGAAGCCTGGCTTGGAGAATTTTGAGCATTACTTTGCTAGCATGTGAGATGAGTGCAATTGTACAGTAGTTTGAACATTCCTTGGCTTTGCCTTTCTTTGGAATTAGAATGAAAATGGACCTTTTCCAGTCCTCTGGCCACTGCTGAGTTTTCCAGATTTGCTGGCATATTGAGTGCAGCATTTTCACAGCAACATCTTTTAGGGTTTGAAATAGCTCAACTGGAATTCCACCCACTCCATTAGCTCTCTTCATAGTGATGCTTCCTAATGCCCACTTGACTTCACATGCCAGGATGTCTGGCTCTAAGTGAGCAATCACACCATCATGTTTATCTCGGTTATGAAGATCTTTGTTGTATAGTTCTTCTGTGTATTCTTGCCACCTCTTCTTTATATCTTCTGCTTCTGTTAGGTCCATACCGTTTCTGTCCCTTATTGTGCCCATCTTTGCATTTAATGTTCCCTTGGTATCTCTAATTTTCTTGAAGAGATCTCTAGTCTTTCCCATTCTGTTGTTTTCCTCTATTTCTTTGCATTGATCACCGAGGAAGGCCTTCTTATCTCTCCTTGCTATTCTTTGGAACTCTGCATTCAAATGGATATATCTTTCCTTTTCTCCTTTGCCTTTCACATCTTTTCTTTTCTCAGGTATTTGTAAGGCCTCCTCAGACAACCATTTTCCTTTTTGCATTTCTTTTTCTTGAGGATGCTCTTGATCACTGCTTCCTGCACAATATCATGAACCTCTGTCTATTGTTCTTCAGGTACTCTACCAGATCTAATCCCTTGCATCTGTTTGCCACTTCCACTGTATAATTGTAATGATTTGACTTGGGTCATACCTGAATAGTCTAGTCGTTTTCCCTACTTTCTTCAATTTCAGGCTGAATTTTGCAATAAGCAGCTCATGATCTGTGCCACAGTCAGCTCCTGGTCTTGTTTTTGCTGACCATATAGAGCTTCTGCCTCCTTGGCTGCAAAGAATCAATCTGATTTTTGTATTGACCATCTGGTGATGTCTATGTGTAGAGTCTCTTGTGTTGCTGGAAGAGGGTGTTTGCTATGATCAACACATTCTCTTGGCAAAACTCTGTTAGTTTTTGCCCTGCTTTATTTTATAATCCATGGCCAAATTTGCCTGTTACTTGAGGTATCTCTTGACTTCCTACTTTTACATTCCAATCCCTTATGATGAAAAGGACATCTTTTGGGGTGTTAGTTCTAAAAGGTCTTGTAGGTCTTCATAGAACCATTCAACTTCAGCTTTTTCACATTACTGGTTGGGACACAGACTTGGATTACTGTAATATTGAATGATTTGGCTTGGAAATGAACAGAGATCATTCTGTTGTTTTTGAGATTTCATCCAAGCACTACATTTCAGAATCTTTTGTTGACTATGAGGGCTGCTCCATTTCTTCTAAGGGATTCTTGCCTATAGTAGTAGACATAATGGTCATCTGAGTTAAATTCACCCATTCCAGTCCATTTTAGTTCACTGATTCCTAAAATGTTGATGTTCACTCTTATCATCTCCTGTTTGACCACTTCCAATTTGCCTTGATTCATTAACATTCCAGGTTCCTATGCAATATTGCTCTTTACAGCATCAGACTTTACTTCCATCACCAGTCACATCCACAACTGGGTGTTGTTTCTGCTTTGGCTCCATCTCTTTCATTCTTTCTGGAGTTATTTCTCCACTCTTCTCCTTATGGCTACAGTTCAGTATAAAATAAAAAGTTAGAAGAAAAAAAAAAAAACTAAAAGACAGCCCTCAGAATGGGAGAATGTACTTGCAAATGAAGCAACTGATAAGGGGACTAATCTCCAAAATACACAAACAGCTCACACAGCTCAAAAATAAAATGTAAAAGAAAAAAATGGGCAGAAGACCTAAATAGACATTTCTCCAAAGAAGACACACAGATGGCCAAGAGACACCTGAAAAGGTGCTCAACATCACCAATTATTAGAGAAATGCAAACCAAATTACAATGAATTTAATTGTAATTACTACTCTTGTGGCTCAGCTGGTAAAGAATCTGTCTGCAATGCAAGAGACCTGGGTTCGATCCCTGGGTTGGGAAGATTCCTGGGAAAGGGAAAGGCTACCTATTTCAGTATTCTGGCCTAGAGAATTCCATGGACTGTATAGTTCATGGAGTCACAAACAGTTGGACATGACTGAGCGACTTTCACTTCACTTCTTCTTCACCACCTCACAGCAATCAGAATGGCCATCATCAAAATATCTACATTCAACAATGCTGGGGAGGGTGTGAAGAAAATGAAACCCTCCCACACTGTGGAAATGTAAAGTGGTTCAGCCACTATGCAGAGCAGTATAGAGGTTCCTTAAAAAGCTAAAAATAGAGCTATCATATGATGTAGCAACACCACTCCTGGGCACGTATCTGGAGAAAACCATAATTCGAGAAGAAACATGAACCCCAAAGTTCATTGCAGCACTATTTACAATTACCAGGACATTTAAGCAGCCTAAATGTCCACTGATGAAGGAATTGATAAAGAAGATGTGAGATATATATATATATATATATATATATATATATATACACACACATACATATGTACATATATATACATAATGTATATGGAATGGAATGGAAACTTTGTTATTTAGTCACTGGGTCATGTCCAACTCTTTGGCGGCCTTGTGGACGGTAGCTGGCCAGGCTCCTCTGTCCATGGTATTTTGCAAGCAAGAATACTGGAGGGGGTTGCAGTTTCCTTCTCCAGGAGATCTTCCTAACACTGTGATCAAACCCATGTCTCCTGCATCAGCAGGTATATTCTAATGGAATATTAGCCTTTTTAAAAAGTAAAGAAAAATTGTAAAATATGTGTAATTCAAGCTACTAGAAATAATAAGGGAAATATTTCAGCATATTGGAAAGTAAGATACGTGTTTTCAGTGCAAGAAAGTATGACAAACAGAAATACATTTTGTTAAGGAAAAAAAGCGTTATTTTGTCCTAATCTTGGTTATTTCTAAATGGGAGTGAAAATAAAGGACAAGCTAATATGGATATACGGGAGAAGGAAATGGCAACCCACTCCAGTATTCATGCCTGGAAAATCCCATAGACAAAGGATCCTGGCAGGTTACAATCCATGGGGTCACAAAAGAGTTGAACATGACTTAGTAACTAAACAACAATATGCATACATAAAACTGTAGATGGTTTATGGAAAAGGAACCCTGAGAAAAGAGTTTTTCACGTGGTCAGGAATGGTTAGAATTAGATTGGACTTCAATTACATAAATGAATCTAATTAGCGAGTTTGTTATTAAAAATAAATAAATGTAGGACTGAAGTTTGATGTTCTCTCTGTTAAGAGAATCAAGTTTTCTTAGAATAGTGAGCTGTTTTGGATTACATAATTTACATTTCTTAACTATTAAGTGATCTGTTGTAATCATAAGGGATTTGATTTAGGTCTATCTGACCAAGTATTTTGAAACCTTTTTGATATTTCAGATAAAATTTCAAGGATCAAATTCTAACTAAAGTTTTTTGAATCTTGCATTAACTTTGGGATATTTCAGAGGGCCCCTGAAACATCTCAGTGAGAAATATTAAACTAATTAGGATTACTTGATATTTTAAACTACATGAAAAGCATTATAAAATGAGTGATGATATATCTCGTTATACTGTATGGGTAACTGTCATTAATATAAATGTCCTAGAAATCATGTGAAATTTCTACAAATTGGCTATGTCCTAGTATAATATTACCAGTCATAATTCTAGCTGCTATCATCACACCTTGTATGTCACCTTGGTAATCATGTTTCTTTGTCAATTGCACTGTGATCAGATCTTTAACCAAGACTGTTAAGTTTTATTTGTCATTCAAAGAGAGTTATTGTTTCACGCTGATGCTTTTTGCAAAAGGGGCTTCATTTTAATATTCATAGAAGGGAATTTTGACAAGTATAGTTTTCTGAAAACATTCAGATCATACCACTCAACTGAGCAAGAAATCACAGAAATCTAATGGAAACACTGATGGAACCCTGATGGTTTCTTCAAACTGTTAACAAAATATTAAGATCAAGGATTAGTGGAATATAATTATGATGATTATAACTGATGAATATAATTATGTTTTATAGTTTTTATCTGAAATATTACTGACTTTTAATCTGTGATTTCCAGATATGGGGAAAGCTTTCCTCTTAAGCTAATTATGACATATAGTAACCTGGTAGGTTATATCTTTGTAAGTAAAATTGAAACATTTATCTCTTCTCTATCCAAGCCCTCCACAATTGAAACTCAGTATTTTTACTTTCATGCAAATATAGCTACTTGCATGAGTTTACTAAGAATTTGTTCTCCTTATAACAGGACACAGTAATGGTGGCTATATTACCATGTGTTTAAGTGGAATGTCCTATTTGGAAAATACATAAAATCAAATATGACCTGACAGCATTAAAGAACTAAAGTGGACTTTATGGAACCATAAAGCTCCTTGAAAAAAACAATTGTGGTTCATTAACAAAATCTTATGGGTATACCTCCTAGCTACAATACAATCAAGCCAAAAATCAATCAGAAAATGATAACTAGAAAAACTCACATTTGAGCATGAAACACTGTATTCATTTTTTTTAAAAAGCCCATGAGTCAAAGGAAAATAATTACAATTAAATGAGAAAAAGTTTTAATCGGTTGATGTTGAAACTGCAATATGAATTGTAATACAGATATTGCAAATATTGGTCAAAGAAAGACATTGTGAACAAAAGTTATGTAACTGGAAGGAAGGTAAACTGCTTAAATACTGAATAAAATAAAGCATTCTAACCAGAATCATTATCATAATCATATCCCACATAGTGACTAATTCTTTACCTTTGCATTTACCAGCCAAGGTAGCCAAATTCACATGAAAATTTAGCAATATTTAGAGAGAGACTAACAAACATGGTTTCTCTTACAGGATTACTTGGAATTACTTACATATTTGATTCTCTGGTTTCCAAACCCATACATCCAAAACTCTACTACAATCTCAATCTGGTTTCTCACAGGCATCTCAAAATTACATATATCCAAAACTGAACCCTTGACTTTCCCTCCAAAACCTATTTCTCTCGAGGTCAGTTCCATTAGTAAAGGGTACCACTGTTCACCCAGTCGTCTGAGGCAAAATTCAGGATGCGGCCATCAGGACTGAGAAAGGAAAACAAGAGTTATCCTATAGACATGAAATACTAAAAACCTGGACAAGATGCATGAAACAACTTTCAGATCTCGAAAAGGCAGCCATGAGCAGTGACCCTTGAGAAGAGAAACAAGCATACCATTCACACCTGCAGGACTTCCTGATAAGCTGAGCCGCTGGGCCTGCCCAGGGACTGCGGGGCTTGGCGACCCCCCACCCTAGCCCCACCCCCACCTGCCCCGCATGGGGGCTGTGGGCCAGCTTAGGTGCACAGGTGCCCTCCATTCTCAGAGTCCTTCCTTGAGCAGGGGAAGATGATTCACCAGAGGCAGTGAGCTGACAGGATAGAGTACCCCAGGTGTGCCTGTCAACTTGAGAGTATTAATAATGTAGCTTCCTCCTTCTGGAGATGCTTAAGGGGTAAGCAAGGAGCTGTACGTACTGTGATTTCACAACCCTTAACCTAAATCGGGAATTCAGGCTAGAAAAGGCCAACGTCTGTCAAGATGGCGGCCAGGCAGCAGAATGCGCCACGGCTGCAGGTGCGGGTGTGCATGGCCAGGGGCGTGGCCTCAGGTGTCCAGTCAGACACTCAGGGCACCACACTTTGAATGTCTTCTAAAGTATAGCCGGTTTGTTTTGTCTTGCTCTTTCTAAAAATAACTTACACATAAACTTAGTTCTTGTCCGTCATTTAGTTCAGCCAGTACCTCAGTTCGTCGTTTTTTTTTGTTTTTTGTTTTTTTGCTGTTTTTTTCTTTTCCTCTTCACTAATCTGCTTCAATAATGAACCTGTTTTACCTTTTATGCTTGCTCTCTGATTCGTCCAGGCATTTCTCTAGCTCTGACTTCATTTCTGACCCCTAGACTCATATTCAACTGCTTACTGGTCATCTTCATCTGAATGTTCTGCTGTAGACACCTCAGACTCAGTAAACCCTAACCTGACTGATCTTTCCCTTTGAATACACTCCATCGCCTCTACCTCCAAATCTCTAAATGACAAGATTTGAAACCAATAGCTCATGTGTAATTCTTCCCTTTTTCCTTCCCAACTCCACTCCCATGGATACTTACTAAATTCTGATTATTAATCTTCCTTCTCATTTTCCCTAGTCACTTGATTTCATTGCCTACTAGGTCCATAATCGTCACCCTGGTACCAACTACTTAGTAGTTCTATGGTAAGTGTTAAGGTAAGAATCTCACTACTTTCAGTTTATCTTTCCCAAAATTTACCTATCAAGGTTGGCTAGTGATATTTTTAAAAACACAGACCTGACCATGGTTAAAATTCATTCCTAAGGTTAAAGTTTTAGCTCCTTAAAGTGGATCCTGCCTTCCTTTCCAGCTTCATCACTCTCCTTCATCCCCACTCAGCAAAAGTGAGGGAAACTCCCGCAAAAGCAAACCCCTATACTGCTCCCCTAGATCATTATATATCTTTCTTCATGTTGTCCCTACTGCCAGGTTGACCCACTTACCACACCCAGCTGTCACCTGTTAACATCTCTTGTAGGTGTAAGACTCAGTTCAGGGAGCTGATCATCTTTGATCATCACTTCAGAAACATACTCAGTTAAATACTTCCTCCTCTTGTCCTATATGTACCTTGGAATCATTGTATCCAGTGAGATTAGGTAGCAATCAAGGGATTAAGAAATATTTTGTGATATGAAGATTTTCTAAAACTTTATTCTGACTCCTTCCTTAGACACTTTTTCCTCTTCTCTTATCAAGAGAGAATGGAATGCAAACTAGTACAGCCACTATGGAGAACAGTGTGGAGATTCCTTAAAAAATTGCCAATAGAACTACCTTATGACCCAGCAATCCCACTTCTGGGCATACACACGGAGGAAACCAGAATTGAAAGAGACACATGTACCACAATGCTCATCGCAGCACTGTTTATAATAGCCAGGACATGGAAACAACCTAGATGTCCATCAGCAGATGAATGGATAAGAAAGCTGTGGTACATATACACAATGGAGTATTACTCAGCCGTTAAAAAGAATTCATTTGAATCAGTTCTGATGAGATGGATGAAACTGGAGCCAATTATACAGAGTGAAGTAAGCCAGAAAGAAAAACACCAATACAGTATACTAACACATATATATGGAATTTAGGAAGATGGCAATGACGACCCTGTATGCAAGACAGGAAAAAAGACACAGATGTGTATAACGGACTTTTGGACTCAGAGGGAGAGGGAGAGGGTGGGATGATTTGGGAGAATGGGAATTCTAACTTGTATACTGTCATGTAAGAATTGAATCGCCAGTCCATGTCTGACGTAGGGTGCAGCTTGCTTGGGGCAGGTGCATGGGGATGACCCAGAGAGATGTTGTGGGGAGGGAGGTGGGAGGGGGGTTCATGTTTGGGAACGCATGTAAGAATTAAAGATTTTAAAATTTAAAAAAAAATAAAAAAATTAAAAAAAAAAAGAGAGAATGAAACAAGTTCTAGAGATTGGACCCATGATAAGGCCTGATCCTATCACTCCTGATTTTAAAGCAGAAGCAAGACAAAATTAAAGCATGCAAAGCAGAATATAAAAAGGGTATCAAAGAGTTTTTCAAATAAGTCTAAGTATCACATTTTTATTTCAAAAACGTTAAGTACTTAATCACTGTATATGGCTTCAAACCTGACTGCAAAAAATAGTTAAAGAAGTTGACTCAAAGACATGATGTAGCATAAGAGACCACAGTTCCTACTGTTATCTGGGAAATATTTTTTCCCAGCTCTACTGTCCTAAAAGAACTGACACAGTTTTCACACGTTATTCATCTAATTAAGTGGTTATTTTGTAATGAATACTGTTCAAACTCTAATGGGCCATAAATGATCTTAGACAAAAAGTATGATGAACTCATATAAGACCATACTGGAAAAACTGAGTTATTTTTTAAAGACACTTTCAAACCTGCAAATAAAGACTGTCAGTCATTTTTTTCAAAACTCCACTCTCCTATAGAGAAGGAGCTCTTAGTCAAATAGCTTCCAAAAGGAGCCAACTGACCTGAAATAAAGTTTTTTTCTAGTGATCACTGTTACACTATCGTCTAGGGGGAAATTCTACTGAAAACAACATAAGAGAGTTTGCAGTTTGCTATAGTCCAGAAGACCTGTTTCATATACTTTGCAAACATATGTATACAAACACAGTCATTTGCTATTTAAACATCTAGGCTGACACACTGTCACTAGCAATATTTTAAAAAACACCCAAATTCCTAACTTGCCCTGCAGTATACAGTCTAGTCAATAGCAATCCAAAACTTTATTTGTAGCTTTCTAATTATTGTAAGAGCATTCTGTTGATTACTGCTTGGACTGAAAGATGAAAGTGTTTGTCACTCAGTCATGTCTGACTCTTTGTGACCCCATGGACTGTAGCCTGTCATGCTCCTCTGTCCATGGAATTTCCCAGGCAAGAATACTGGAGTGGGTAGCCAATCCCTACTCTAGGGTATCTTCCTGAAGATCTGAAGGATGAGTCAGGAGTTGTCTTAAGTATTGGTTACCTAAATCTGCAAAACAATAAAATTGACACACAAAAAAGTATAAACTCAAGACCTATCGATACATGTCCTTACCAGCTGAGTGCCAGGCTTTGATTTCTCTATCTTGGCATCATGCTGGGGCTTGATGCCAGACTCTAGTCAATTGTACAGCAGTGTATCAAGCCCAAAGTCTGGACATTATCTTTGCTAAATACATATGGTATTCCTACTTTAGCAACTGTCCTTTTTACTAAAAGTAATGAATCTCCTCATGAAATCTCATTGAAATTAATATTTTTGCTCTTAATACACTCATAATGAAGAAATACTGAATGGCAAGTTTGAAAGAGCTACTAAATGGTACTATTAGGATTGAAATCCTTAATAATTTGACAAGAAAAAAAAGAGAATCCTATGCTTTTGAACAGATTCAGGTTGTTATCAGTGTTGATTGGCCTTTGATTCTATGGATAGAAACCAGTTATTGGCTAAGATGCTTAAATATAACTAGTTACTGATTCTTCTACAAAACTTCCACATTAGGGCATGTGAAAGGTTTTGTGGCATACAAGTCTGACAAATCAGGTAAGTCCAAAGTGAAAGTTATAAAGTGAAAGTGTTAGTCACTCAGTAGTTTCCAACTCTTTGCAACCCCATGGACTGTAGCCCACCAGGTTCCTCTGTCCATGGAATTCTCCAGGCAAGAATACTGGAGTGAGTAGCCAATCCCATCTCCAGGGGATTTTCCTGACCCAGGGATCAAACCCAGGTCTCCTGCACTTCAGGCAGATTCTTTACTATCTGAACATTATAAAACAGGACTGCATTTTTGTGTTAAATACATGGCACATATTATTTACTTCCCCAGAGTCTTAGCATTAGATATCACCACCATTGTACTCATTTCACAGATCTTAGAAATTGATACTCAAAGGTTACGTAGCTTCTCCACAGTCACATATACATCTGACTCATAAATTATTCTAGTCTATTTGATGTAACATGTTTTTCCCTAGACCTGGGTTCTTCAGTTAAGTAGCTATGAGACACCTGTGGCTAATTAAGCTTTAATTAATAAAAAGTAAATAAAAATGAAAGTCATTTTCTGAGCTACTAACCACATTTCAAGTACTTAACAGCCATGTATGGCTAGCAGCTACTGTACTGGACAAAGAAGGTAGAGAAAGTTAGTACTGTAAGTTTACTGGACAGTGCTGGTCTAGAATCACAGGTAATTGGAATGCCCTCCCTCTTTGCTGATAATGAGAATTACATGAAGTACCTTATTACTTTGACTTCAGGGAAGTTCAATTTCAAAATTTAAGCTCAACTATAGCAATACTGACTTCCAAAGTTTAAGCTCAAGTATAACAATATTTTAGCCCCCGCAAAAAACATATCTGCATCATCATTTCCTTGAGCCTAATTTTCTGTGTTTATTAATTACTACTTCATTGACAAAATTCTTGTTGGAGGTGTTCTTAAGTCATTTGCAGCAAAGGTCAGGAAACAAATATAAATAAAAATCAGGACACCTTATCTGATTTTGCATGACCTCCCTGGTATAAGGTGCAGAATAGTCAACTATATGCTATCTGCAAGAAACTCACTTCAAAAATAACAATAAAATCAGGATGAAAGTAAGTGGATGGAGAGGTTATATCATGTAAACATAAATCAAAGGAATGCAGAAGAGGCTACATTCATACCAGATAGATTATATTTCAGAGGAAAGATAATTACTAGAAACACAAAAGGACATTATATAATGATAAAGGTCCAATCCATGAAGAAAATATAGCTATTTTAAGTTTGTGTGCAGCAGACAACAGAATTGCAAAATATGTGAATGAAAACCTGATAGAACTGAAAGGTAAAATACATGGATCTGCAATAGTTTAAGTCTTCAACACTAAACTCCCAAAAGTTAATAGGACAATTATACTGAAAATCAGCAAATATATATAGGAATTCAACAACAGCATCAACAAATAGGATCTAATTGATATTTATCTAACATTCCATCCAACAGCATCAGTATCTACATTCATTTCAAATTCTTATGGAACATACACCAATATGACCATAGTGGTCTTAAACCTTGACAGTTTAAAAGGAGTTATATCATACACAGTGTGTTCTGTGATACACTGGAATCAAACTAGTAATCATAGCAGAATGATAGCATGAAAATCTGCAAATATTTGGAAACTAAACCACACACTTTGAAATAATCTATGGGTAAAAAAGCAAGTCTCAATATTGTAAAGTAAAAAAAAAATAATAATAAATTAAATTTTTAAAAACAGCAAGTGTCAAGGTAAATTATAAATATATGTTGAACTCAATGAAAGTGAAAATGTAACACACACAATTTGTGGGTCATACCTAAGGCTGTGATGAAAGAATTCTAACAAAAAATATTCAATGGATAGCAAAATAGATAAAATGAAGAAAAGATTTGAAAACTCATTTCACAAAAGAGTAAAAGCACAATAAAATACTACAATGCACACACCAGGTTGGTTATGATGAAACGGTCTGAGACTATCAAACGTTAGCAAGGACTGAGCAATGAGAGCAACGCTGAGTAAAGGATATGAACTCCCAGATCGGTGGCTGATAAAACTGGCACAACTTCTTTGGAAAACTCTTAGAAAATATCTTAAAAAGTTGAAGATATATATGCTCCACTATCTAATAATTCCACACCCAGAACATCTCCTAAGTAAACGTGCTTATGGGCACTGAATACACAACACTGCTCATAGCAGCATGCTTGTCATAGCCCCAAAGAGAAGAAAAAAAAATTCAAATGCTCACTGATAAGAAGTCATAAATAATGTCAGCACATTCAGGCAACTGAATAACATGGAACAAACAAAGCCAAATGGCCAGACAGTACATATACCAGGCCTTTATCATAGGATTTATTGGAGGAAACCAATAGCAGGTTTGGAAGTCTGCTGTTGCTTATTCCATTTGTACTCAACACACAGGAATGAGAAGGCCCCTTACTCTTGCATATATACGACTGTGTAGTGTCGTCTAATCCCCTCCCATCCTCCTTCACTGCCAATGAGGGAGGTGTTTCTTCACAAAGGAAGAGGTTGGAAAAGCATAGAATGATGAGCATCATAAGAGTTGTGATCCAATAGCTGCATGACATAGCAGAACGGTGGCTTCTAGTCTCTTTCACCATTTCATCATATATCAGTTAGGAGTTAGGCTTTCATCAGATTAACCATTTACCACCACACACTCAAAATGAGGAAATCCTTGGGTCAATGTCAAGCCTGTCTACTGGTGGGCCAAACCAGGTTCTAACATTCCTTCTATCTTAGTGAGATAAGAAATCCAATTGTAGCTGTCCTTTTTGTAAGAGAATGAGGATCTCCTGTGCCTTTATTTTTATTTTTAATTGTTTTTCTCCCTCATAAACCAACACTAAAAGTCACAAGTCCTTTATCAATCTTGACCCCTTGATCTAAAAGCCAAAACCACATAGCATTATAGAAGATACCCACTCCCTTAGCCCTCCTACAATTAGCTCCTCACCTGGAGGTGAGGATGGAGAGTGTGATGGTTAACTCTATGAGTCAACTTGACTGGGACTTGGGAAGCCCAGTATCTGGTTAAACATTATTTCTGTGTGGATCTGAGAGGGTGTTCCTAGAAGAGATCATCATTTGAATTGGTGGACTGGATAAAGCTGATGGCCCTCCTTGGTGGGGTAGGCATCATCCAATTAATTGAGGGCCTAAGAAGAACAAAACAGTAGAGGAAGATTGCTCGCTGCTTGACTATTCACCTGGGACATGGATCTTCTCCTGGCCTCATTGCTCTTGGTTCTTAGACATCAGACTTTGACTAGAATCTGGACCACTGCTCTTTGGCTGTCTAACCTTCAAACTACACCACTGGTTTTCATGGGTCTCCAACTTGCAAATGCAGATCGTGGGACTTCTCAGCCTTCGTAACTGCCTAGTCAATATCTTATAATACACAAACATTTGGGACTCATTTCTCTTAATCAATATGTTTAAAATAAAAGTGAAAGGAAGAATGAACACACGTTGAAGCACATAGTGATAAAAGGACATCTTATCTGCAACTTAATTTCAAATGATTCTGGAAGAAGAAATATCTATTCATAATATATTTTTTCTTAGGTGTTCTTAAGTTTGAAACTATTTCAAAATTTAAAATTGGCATTCCCACCAACAGTGTAAGAGGGTAAAGAAAGGAAGGGGAAAAGCAAAGGAAGAAAGAAAGGCATAGTCCAATTAGAGTATACTCCTTTTATTGTAGGAAATAAAACTTGTCCTTCAGAGGCAATGGTATGACAGGATAGCCAATGGGGCTGACATGACAAGCCACAATGCTAGCCAGGGGTCCTACCATAATGGGAGGACCCAAACCACAAAGACAGCAGGACAGAGCTAACATTCAGTGCAAACATTTCTATTTGTAGAGAGCTTGGCCAAGCATTGTAAAAACAAGGTCCCCTCACAACTGGCAGACTATCATCTCAGGCCAACAAACCATCCAAAACTAACATATAGTCAGATTTGGAGATCCTTCTCTTTAATCTACAGATTGAAGGCCATCATAAGATCTTAATTTTTAGCTCCTTATCCAAGATGGAAAAAAGAGGCCAGCTTCTTGATGAACAGCCTTTCTCTAAAAGCAGTTACATTTTTTACCCTGACTTCTCACAGTGCTCTCACCCAGCATGTGCCTATGTACTTTGCAATGTTCTACACAGGAAAAGATGTGAGTGGAACCCTAGGGAATTTAGGGAGTCAAAAGCTGCTATGTAGATAAAACTATTTCACACAAAATAGGATGGAAAACAGAATTGAGTCAAGACACTCCAAAACAGTTGCTAGTTGCACACACAAAGTAAAATATGGCAGTCCTCTCTCCCGTATCAGGACCAGCCAAAATAATGGTCCAGAAGTTGGCCATTTAACGTCCTCAGCAGGCTTCAAAACCCCATGGCATTCTTCAAGATATTTCAGGTTGTTAGATGCAAGCTATTACATTTAGAATGGATGGGATGTCCAGAGAAAAACTCACACACCTATGGTCAACTAAGGTATGACAAAGGAGGTAACAATATGCAATGAAGAAAAGACAAGACTCTTCAATAAGTGGTGCTGGGAAAACTGGACAGACAAGTAAAAGAGGGGCTTCTCCAGTGGCTCAATGGGGAAAGAAACTGCCTGTAATGCTGGAGACACAGGAGACATGGGTTCAGTCTTTGGGTCAGGAAGATCCCCTGAAGGAGGAAATGGCAACCCACTCCAGTATTCTTGCCTGGGAAATCCAAAGGACAGAGGAGCCTGGCAGACTACAGTCCAAAAGGTCACAAAGAGTCAGATGTGGCTGAGCACATATACACGCACATGTAAAAGAATGAAATTACAAACTCTCTAATACTATACACGTAAATAAACAAAGAAATGCTGGAGAGGGTGTGAAGAAAAAGGAACTCCCACTACAGGGCACAAAGCCCTAGAAAACCATCATTCATAAGATGTATGCACCCCAAAATTCATAGTAGCACTATTCTAAATATTCTAAATAGAGCTGCTTCAAGAACATGGAAGCCACCTGATTGTCCATCAACAGAGGAATGGATATAAAAAGTGTGGTAAATATACATACAATGGAATATTATTCATCCAGAAAAATTAATGAACCTGGGTCACTTGTAGAGAGATGGATGGACCTAGAGAGTGACATACAGAATGAAGTCAGAAAGAGAAAAACAAATATTGTATTTTAATGCATATACATGGAATCTAAAAAATTATAAACCTATTTGCAAAGCAGAAATAGGCACAGGCGTAAAGAACAAATATATGTATACCATAGGAAAAGGGAGGTGGGAGAAATTAGGAGATTGGGATTGATACATATACACTTTGATATTATGCATATAATAGATAACTAATGAGAACAGATTGTACAGCACAGGGAACCATACTTAAGGCACTGTGGTGATCTGAACTGGAAGGAAGTCCAAGGAAGGGATGTATGTATATATATGGCTGATTCATTATGCGGTACAGCAAAAACTAATGTATCATTGGAAAGCAACTATACTCCAAAGAAAAATAATTTAGAAAGGCTTCAAATCAGTTATTATAAATATGTTCAAAGAATTAAAAGACAGTAAATAATGAATCAGCAAATATAGATTCTCATTATTAAAAAAAAAAGGATATACTGGAGTTGAAGAATAACATAGTAAATGAAAAATCTCACTTGTGATGTTAAACAAAAGATTCAACCTGGGAGAAGAAAGAATTAGTGAATTTGAAGAAAGATCCATAGAAATTTCCCAATATAAGGAACCTGGAGGGAAAAAAAGATTGAAGAAAAAGTAATAGAGTATCAAAGAACTGTAGGACAACATAAAACACACCAACATCCAAAAATGGAAAAGTCTGAGGGAGAGAACAAAAAAGAAGAGAATATTTTAAAACTAATGGAGAAAATTTTCCCAAGTTTGATGAAAAATATTAATATGGAGATGCAAGAATCCCAAAACATACGCAAAGTAAGAAAATACATGAGGGTTCATACATAGAGACATCATAGTCAGACTGATAAAAGTCAAAGCCAAAGTGAAAATACTGAAAGCATCAAGAGAAAAATGGTGCATGATGTAAAATGACAATATGATTAAAAACTAACTCCTTACCTGAACCATGAAGGCTAGAGAGCAGTAGGATAACATATTTAAAGGATTTTTTTTAATGAAGAAAGCTATATCCAACAAAACTATATTTTAAAAATGAAGGTGAAATAAGGAAATACGCAGATAAAAAAGAGCAAGGAGAATTTGCTGCTAGCAGAGCTGTTTACAAATAATACTGAAGGAAGTCTGCCAAACTAAGAAGAAATAATACAAATGGTAACTTAAATCCACAAATACAATTAAGGAGCAGAAGAAATGGTAAATAGGAAAAGTAACGTGAAAGATTCTATAAATACATTTTTTCCTTCCATTATTTTATTTAAAAGACAGAAGATTGTATAAAATAATCATTATAACACTTTACTGTTGGGCTTATAACATATATAAATGTGTGTGGGGGGGGGAATTCAGTTTGTGTTGATCAAAAGAAAAGTGTGATAAATTAAAATGTATATTTTAATCCTGAGTGCCACCACTAAGAAATATGTTTTTTTTAAAGAGTAGAAATAGTGAAATAAAAGTATTTATTTAACAAAAGAAGACACTGAAGGAGAAACAGGAAAATTCAGGATCCATATAGAATACAAAAAGCAAATGGCAAATGTAAATCCAAATATATCAATAATTATACACTATAAAATCAAAGTCATGAGCATGTTGAAAGCAAAACAATGGAAAAGATATACTATGCAAACAGGAACCATAAGAGAGTTGAAGTAGCTCTCAGTCCAGTTCAGCTCATTTGTTCAGTCATGTCCCAGTCTTTGTGACCCCATGGACTGCAGCACGCCAGGCTTCCCTGTCCATCACCAACTCCTGGAGCTTGCTCAAACTCATGTCCACCGAGTCGGTGATGCCATCCAACCATCTCATCCTCTGTTGTCACCTTCTCCTTCTGCCTTTCATCTTTCCCAGCACCAGGGTCTTTTCCAACAAGTTAGTTCTTTGCATCAGGTGGCCAAAGTATTGGAGCTTCAGCTTCAGCCTCAGTCCTTCCAATGATTATCCAGGACTGATTTCCTATAGGATTGACTGGTTTGATCTCCTTGCAGTCCAAGGGACTCTCTAGAGACTTCTCCAATACCACAGTTCAAAAGCATCAATTCTTCAGCACTCAGCTTTCTTTATGGTCCAACAGGAATAGAATGGTATAAT
The DNA here is from genome assembly GCF_001704415.2 of Capra hircus. Classification (NCBI taxonomy): domain Eukaryota; kingdom Metazoa; phylum Chordata; class Mammalia; order Artiodactyla; family Bovidae; genus Capra; species Capra hircus. The sequence continues at coordinate 18,557,681 of NC_030836.1, read as the reverse complement.
TTTATAAACAAAAATTTAAATACCTGTTAGAAATTAAACGTGAGAAAAGAAATAAAAAATTTGACAGATTGAAAGATGAATTTGAGGAAATCTCCCATAAATCAAAACAAAATGAAGACAAGGATAATATCATATGTGAAACAAATCTCCAGTCCAGGTTCGATGCATGATACAGGATGCTCGGGGCTGATGCATTGGGATGATCCAGAGGGATGATATGGGGGCGGGGGGAGGTGGGAGGGGGGATCAGGATGGGGAACACGTGTTTACCCATGGCGGATTCATGTTGATGTATGGCAAAACCAATACAATAAAAAAAAAGAAGAAAATATATGAAAAATAGAAAATCAGAACAGAAAGCTCATAATCTGAATAAAAAGAATTCCTGAAAGAAAACAAAAAAAAAGAGAAAACAGAGGGGAAGAACTCATCAACAAAACAACTCAAACTAATTTTCTAAAGCAGAAGGCAGACTTTCCAGGTTGCAAGAGTCCACAAAGCTCCTCACAAAATAAAGAGGTGAATATAAGGAAGTAGTAATAAATTTGAACGTGATGGTAACAAAAATACTACAAGTTTCTCAACTGAAGAAGAAAATAAAGAAGCAGGAATAAAATGGTTTTGGATATCAATAGCCAGTGCAGAAATGTAAATGACAAAAGTACAATGTTTCCCAAATTCCAATGGGAATTTTTCAACCTGATTAGCAATCCGTAGTTTCAAGTATAAATCAAGCGTGACAGTAGAACAGAAATACTCCATTTTGAGACCTAAAAGATACTACATATTTACTTTCCATTTACCTTCGCAAACCGACTGTAATATAGGCTCCACCAACTGCAAAAGCAAACTAAAACTGAGAAAGGCACTGCACAGAAACTCCAACTCCAAAATTCAAAAATACTACCAAGTCAGCACTGCAGGGAGATCCCAGAACGACAGTTGTTGGTTACAAGGATTTTAGTCCTGTTTGATTTTAATCTAATAGTTGAGAAAATTATAAGTTTTGAAGTAAATGTACATAATCACCAACCCTGGAGGTTATTATTATTACTATTTGGTGTTTAGCCTTTCCAAGATCACCTATGAGTGATGACACCAGAACTTTACATGTGCAAAGCTGTCTTTATATTGACATCAAGCTTGAATGCTAGTTTGAGCTTGCCAATTGTGATCACACTGATGAACCTAGAGGGTATTATGCCATGTGAAATAAGTCAGAGAGAGACAGACAAATACCATATGATTTCACTTATACATGGAGTCTAAAAAACAAAATAATCATACATAACAATACAGAAGAAACAGATTCATAGATACAGTGAACATTTGGTTGCCTGAGGCGAGGCATGTAGGAGGATGAATACACTGTGTGAGGGCAATTAAGAAGTATAAACTTCCAGTTATAAAATAAGTAAGTCACAAGGACATAATGTACAGTGCAGGGAATATAGCCAATATGATAACAACATTTATGGTAACATGGTAGCTTGAATTATTACAGTGATCATTTTGTAATACATAAAAATACTGAATTACTATGTTGTACTTCCAAATACTGAATTACTATGTTGACTTCCCTGGTGGCTCAGACAGCAAAGCGTCTGCCTACAATGAGGGAGACCCGGGTTCAAGCCCTGGGTTGGGAAGATCCCCTGGAGAAGGAAATGGCAATCCACTCCAGGACTATTGTCTGGAAAATCCCATGGACAGAGGAGCCTGGCAGGCTACAGCCCATGGGGTCACAAAGAATTGGACATGACTGAGCAACTTCACTTTCACTTCTAAAACTAATATCATATTCTAAGTTAGTTACACTTCAATGAAAAAAAGAAAAAATTATCTTGTGTAAGCTTGGAATCAAAATTCTGCTACCTCAGGTTAATTGCAAAAATGGAGACTACCCCTCCTGTTTTGAATACAGAATTTTAAATAATTTATCCATGAAGATGACCCATGACTCATTCCTGTTTCTCTCTCAGCCAGTATTTTCTAGAGCTCGTCTGATTTTACTAGGATTTTCCCTCTTTATACACATTAAGCTATGGTTTCTTCTGTTCCAATCAACCTGATTTTATCTGCTTTCTCTCTTCCATGAATTTCTGGCAATGGCCCATTTATATCCTGTTTTTATGCTGGTGCATAATTTTGAATTGATTTTTATGTATCTTTTCTGAAGTTAAGAAGAGAAGGCAATGGCAGCTGAAGTTAAGCAATTTAGCACAGCAAGAGGAATAGGCTAATTTTATTTATTTATTTTTGACTGTGCTGGGTCCTTGTTGCTGCGTAGGCTTTCTTTAGTCACGGCAAGCAGGGGCTGCTCTCCAGTTGCAGTGCACAGCTTCTCACTGCGATGGCTTCTCTTGTTGCAGAGCATGGGCTCTAAGGCATGTGAACTTCAGTAGCTTGGAATCTCAGTAACTGTTAACTCTCAGACTCAAGAGCAAGGCTCAGTAGTTGTTGATCACAGGCATGTGGGATCTTCCTGGACCAGGATTAAACCCATGTCTCCTGCATTGGCGGGTGGATTCTTTACACTGAGCCAACAGGGAAGCCCTCAAATTCATTCAGAGATTGTAGCGTACACTAAAATGCACATCCAACTACATCCATATCCAATCTAAAATACTTCCATAGCTTCAGCACAAGGTCCAAGTTCTCTGGCCTAACATGATATATCTTTAAGTTGGCTTTTGTTCATGTCACCTCACACAAGAAACCATTGCCTTTTCCTCTGGCTAGGATCATTAGCAGTGCTTATCTGACATTATAAATTCCTATTTATATTTTCTGAATCCTCACTAAATTGTGAGATCAAGAGCAAAGATCTTACTAGTATCTTTGGTACTCTTTGGTACCAAAAGAGCCTATTACATAGAAAGTGTTCATTTTATAAATGAGAATTCAGGCACTAAAATGCTAGAATTTGAGGGCCAGATCTCAGATCAGTGAGCCACAAATAAAACGATTCTGGAGCTTGTAGGAAACTTTTGTTAAATGAACCTATAGTTAAGGTGCCAACAGTTCCGTGTGAACCTCATTGTACTATCAGACAGAATAAATCACTCCATCAAATATGACCCCCACTGTATACTAATTACACATCTCTTGCAGCCCTCAACCTGTATTCTGTTGTTAATTTTTTCTTTAAGGACAAAGATAGAGCATATTTAACTTTGTATCATCAATACCTCAGCAAAAGAAGGCACTACAAAAACGTGTGCTGACTGAATAAAAAGCTCAGGAGAATTGAATTTTGTGTTGGTCTCTACTACTGACTCATCCAGGGTACAGATTCATTTAATCTCTCTGATTCATAGTTTCTTGTGTCATGGAGGTAACAATCCCATCCACTTATTTTACAAGACAAGTAAAATGATCCATGTGAAACTAGTATGAAAACAATGTCATGCTACTACAATACAAACCATATCCCCCACGTAATACTAACAAGCAGATAAAGAGGACTGCGCCACAGGGACATGTTCTGAATTGGGGCAGAAATAATCTTGACAGCCTGGTGGTTTTAATTGTAGATTCTAAACCAATACAGGTTTTTACCAAGCAGGTGTTATCCTCTCTGCCATATGGCATGCGCCCCAGGGCTCCTCTTCGCCTCTAAGGAACAACAGACTAAAGGCTTTACTGCAATCTCCTTTATAAGACCTCTCCAACATCCTTTTTCTCAGTTCCCTGCCACAGTGAAAAAAAAATCCAGGACAGGGACTCAGAATAGCCTAGTTCTCATCTGGTTGTACCACAATAACAATTATGAGCCTTCAGGAAAGTCTGTTTTCTCACGTGCAAAGTGGGGAGGATAATATTTTCTTCACAAGATAATTGTGAGGACTAATTATGCTAACATATATAAAGTTATTAACACAGTGCCTGGAACATGTTAGCTATTCAATAAATAATAGCTATTACTCCTTCTATGAAAGTGTAAAAACATTTGAGCCACAAAGCATGGCTCAGCTTCACTCAGGCCTCTTCTTCAATAATTAACAGTTCAACAACTGGGAGAAATTCCCAAAGACCTTAACGTTTGCAAATTCATCCTCGTCTTTTAATTACATCTCTTCCATTTGATGAAAGAGTGAACAAGGGGAAAGCAATAAAGATTGAGAATCACATACCTACTGCCATTAACCCTTCTTGATTTCAGTTTTATCTTTTATAAAATGAAGATAATAAACTGCTTTACAAAACACCTGTGAATATTAAAATAGATACTGAATAAGAAAGGAGCTAGTGTGCCACAAGGTGTTGGATATGTGAAATTTTTTAATATAATTGATAAGGGTATAAATGACTCAGAGCAAACAAATCCCCACTGCTGGAAGCATGGTTCAAAGTATTTGGGGTGGTTATTCAGCATTGTGGAGAAGGCAATGGCACCCCACTCCAGTACCCTTGCCTGGAAAATCCCATGGACAGAGGAGCCTGGTAGGCTGCAGTCCATGGGGTCACTATGAGTCGGACATGACTAAGTGACTTCACTTTCACTTTTCACTTTCACGCACTGGAGAAGGAAATGGCAACCCACTCCAGTGTTCTTGCCTGGAGAATCCCAAGGACGGGGGAGCCTGGTGGGCTGCCGTCTATGGGGTCGCACAGAGTCGGACACGACTGAAGCGACTTAGCAGCAGCAGCAGCAGCATTCAGCATTGTGTTAGAATGTATGACTCCCCCATTTAAAATGTTTGAATAACTCCTCATTATGGTTAAAATGGTTAAATCTCCTATGTGATCTGACCTGTCTACCCTTCTCCTTATCACCTATCTCTAGTCCCTTCACATTTCTCATTCCAGTCTTAACAAATCACTTGCAGTTATCTGTACAAGCCTACCTCATGAACCTCCTTGTCTTGGCACATGGTAGTTTTTCTCTCTCTGTCTGGAATACGCTTTCTTAAATTTTATTGGAGTACTGTTGATTTACAATGCTGTGTTTGTTTCATGTATACAGCAGTTATTCAGTTATATATAAATATATATATGTATGTATGTATTCATTCCTTTTCAAATTATTTTCCCATATAGGTTGTTGCAGAATACTGAATAGTCTTCCCTGTGCAATATAGTGGATTCTTATTGATTATCAGCCTGGTGGGCTGCTGTCTATGGGGTTGCACAGAGTCGGACACGACTGAAGCAACATAGCAGCAGCAGCAGCAGCATGTATATGTTAATCCTAAGTTTCTAATGTATCCTTCCCCTCAATGTTTCCTCTTGGGTAAACATAAATTTGTTTTAAAATCTGTGAGTCTGTTTCTATTTCATAAATAAGTTGATTTATATCATTTAAAAAATATTAGATTCAACATATGAGGGTTATCATATGATGTTACTCTTTGTGTGACCTACTTAGTATGATAATCTCTAGGTCCATCCATGTTGTGGCAAATGGTATTATTTCATTCTTTTTATGGCTGAGTAATATTCCATTGAATATATGTACCACACCTGCTTTATCCACTCATCCATTGATGGACATTTAGGTTGCTTCCTTTCTGTCTAGAATATTCTCGTGTCTCCTTAATTCTCAACCTAGATAACTCATTCAGAAGAGACTCTACCATCAAGAACCCATCTTTGTATAGCCAATCTTTTATTCAGTAAATGGTTACTTGCCAGATGCCATGGATCCAGCAATTAACAAGTCAGACAAAGCCCCTCACCTCATGAAATTTTAGCATGCTGTACTGTAATTGTCTGTGGCTTCATGTCACTCTTAAGACTGGGAGATTCTTAGGAGTTGGGACAAGACTTATTCATCCCTGTACTGCCATTTCTTCACATAGGACCTGGCACAGAGTAAGGGCTTTACAAATGTTTAGGAAAGCTATACAATTTAATAAATTGATATAATTACCACCTTTAAACAGAAGATAATATCTGGTACAAAGAAGAGCCATATTCACTCAGATACATCACAGATTATTATTTATAAGACCCTTTCAAACACATCAACATTTCATCTTAACTGCTTTGGAAAATAGAATTTGTAAGTTGAGAAAGGCAGAGACCCATGAGTTCATTTAATTTTACTTTCCAAAAAATTCAATGATTCATATAATACCCCATCAAGCGACAGGACATTCACTACAGCTTCAGAAAACAGAATGAATGACTTAAATTAATAGAATCTGTTCCCTTAACAATTAGTCCTCATCTTGGTTTTGAAGACCCAAGCAACCCAAAAGAAGAAATTCTCTTCTAAATTCAATTATTTGAAGACATGTCCAAGAATGGGAAACTATTTTATGCTCATTTAATTGATGAAAAAGCTGAAGCTAAGAAAGGCAAATTGGTTTTCATAAGGTTCATATCTACAAATGAAAAACAATCTAGCAGCCAGTTCTGGTTTCATGGTTATGATTTCTAGAGCATTAAATTAAAACTGGAAGGGATGTCTACTGTTTATTAAGTCCAAGTCCTTTACTCTGAGTCCCAGAGTGGAAAAGTGAGCAAGACTAAGTGTTTCCCAGCCCAGACTCTGCATCTGTGACACTGACCTGATCCCTAAAAATCATACCTGCCCATATCAGAACAGAGGAAACAAAGGCTTACCAAAGTGTTAGGATTATAATCCTCTGCTAATTTATCTCCAAAGGAAAAAAGACCAGGGACTTAGTCATTAAACTATTACAGTTAATCCTTTCTTGAGACCTAAGGAAGCCTATTCAGTGAACCACTTGCCAAGCACAGAGAATAATAATAATAGTGTTATTGGTACCATAGGACCAACACCATGCTAAGCACATTATATACATTACCTCCTTTAATCCCCAGTACAGCTCTGAGTATTATCATTATGTCTACTTTTACAGACTGGCAACTTGACATTCAGAGAAGTTAAGTAATTTGCCTAGTAACTGCTTAACACACAGATTGGTAGGAGTTAAGAGTTCAACCCTGGTGTACTTCTAAAAAACTATGCTGGAATTGTATCTGTATCATCAACTATATCATCATCAAGCCTCGATGACCAAAGAGGTTTCCTGCATTATAAGTGAAAGAAAAAATAATCATGGTTGGCATGGTGCTGAGCCTTCATAACAAATTAAGACCAGTTTTTAAAAAGGACCCTTCTACATTCCATGTCTACTTCCCACAGAGTGATAAACCCTAAGAATTAGGAAAAGAGTGCTTTAATCATCTCAAGTATAATCAAAGGCAGGAACTCTTATTGCTAAGAGTTCCAAGCTCCCTTAATCAGATAATTACCATATTTCATTAGTTTACAATGGATTTTTTATTCAACATTAACAACTCCAAAACAGAGATTTGTCTTGCAATTAACACCATTTCATGGTTTAACTGGCAACTTTTTTTTCTTTAGTGACATATAAAATAATGGTACATCTTACAATGAATAGTATCTTAGACTTAATGAAACACAAAGCATAGATCCAAAGAAGAACATAGCAAGAAAATAAGTTTAGAGACCAAATATTGTGTTTGGTTTTGTTCTCTTATTCTAAAATTTCCAAGAAGAAACTGACTTCACCAGTTTACCACCAATGGAATTAAGGAGGACAAAATTCAACATATTCGTCATCAAGAATCAAGCCAAAAGAATGTCTGAGATCCCAATTCCATCATATAAGAAAGTACAAAGGACAGTTTCTTTGGTTCTGTGACAAATCATGGAATGCATGTAACTGTGATACGTGTTCTTAAACCTTGAAGACCATCTGTACCTTAAAGAAACCAATTCAGTACTGATTCATACTCTTCTTTCCCAAAAGTGTACTACCTTAAGCACAGCAAAGTGCAGTACTATGCCTTCACCTTATAAACTGGATATTTTGGTATTAAATATTTCACTTCTATTTATTTTTTGTAAAATGTGATTTACAATCTCTGTTGGGATACTGTAGTCCTTGGGGTCACAAAGAGTCAAGACAGGATTTAGCAACTAAACAACAACAATTTCCATATGAAAAAATCATATCCTGTAGCACAGAATATAGAACTGAGCATACTTTCAATCCTTTCATTTTACAAATAAAGAAACTCAGTTTCAGAGGGAAAAGACCAGTACAAGTTTACACAAATCAGCAGCCTAAACCTAGATTTTAACCCAGAACCGTGGGTTGTTTATCCAGTCTACATTTTGCTTATCACATTAGCTACTGATTGGCATGGAAAACAAGGCACTTAAAAATAGGAAACGACGAAAACCTGGCAAGGAGGATTGTCCTTGGGTTGCAAAGGATTTAAGGGCCCAAAGTGAGAACACACTTCCGTCACACAGCAGTTGAGACACTCTGAATAAGTCACTTACTTTCCCAGAGCCTAATTAATTTGTCTGAGTCTGAAAAATGGGGATAATAGTCCTTTCCCTACCACTCTCTCAAGACAATCATGAGAGTCAGGTGAGATAATTCATGTGTAAGCATATACAAATTGAAGTAGTTTCATCATAATTAGTAGTATGAGAAGAGGGGACAGTTAGCCCTGATCTTCAGCTTCTAGAAAATTAAAACTCCCTCACATGTGTGCATGCATGCACATGCAAGCACAAACACATATATACAAGTTCGCACAATTTATACACAGGAAATTAGCTGTATGGGTATGTATCTATACATATCCACTCGTTATTCATTTATGCATGCACAGAGGAACACACACAGAACAACCTGCATCTGTATATCTATACCCATATTCAGTCATAAATACTGAAGTGGACTTTAATTTCAAACATATGCAAATCCAAAGAGCTATGCTTCCATATACATAAATGGCATTTGTACACATCCATACACATAAAAACAGATTTTTCAAAAGAAGAATTCTTCTTCATAAAAACAGATTCTTCCAAAGACTTTTCAAAGCCAGCTTCTAATCTGATGTTTCCATGACAAACTCTATACAACACAAGCCCTGATCTCCTGACTAGAAAACTTGCCTACCCAGCATCTCTCAATCCCAGTGCCTCCTTGGAATGATCCAGGCCTCCAGTGAAAGAAGTGAGACAGGCCCAGCAGGCCAGATGTCAGGAAGGAAATATGCTAGGGACATGCATGACCCTTTGCTGGGCATCACCATGCAGCAAAGCCGTGGTCTGTCATCCTCAATATCTGAGCCCTTTGCTACAAGTCAGATACTTGCTGGGAAAAGCATCCTTCAAAATTAGCTAGCTCATTGCGGTTCTCACCTTCCCCAACAATACTTCCATTGGAAAGAGATACAATGAAAGAGCACTGGACTCAGAATTAAGACCAGTGGTTAAGAGACCACACATTCAGCCACATTAGAAAGGCCCTAATGTCTGCAAAAGAAAGGGGAACTGGTGTATACTAAGGATACTTCTTGCCCTAACTTCTAAGATGCTGTATAAACGTCAAGTTTCTCAAAATGCAGGCTTTCTTATGAATTGCCTAAGAAAAGGAAAATCTCTCTGCTATGGAAGGAGGTTCTCCAAATACAGTTACTAGAAGCAAGTGGTAAACTGTAAAGGTACTCGTGAACCTTTAGGTAAAACGTACTCAGGAACCAGGAGACCTGACCTGAATTCTAATCACAATTTTGTGATTAAAAACATTCTGAAAAACATGGTCCTTTATATATATATGTATACAAAGAGTAAACCTAAAGACCATTTACTATTACTTGCCTGGTTTTCATTTGACTGATAAAAATCAGTTCCTTGAGGAAGAAACTGGACTTGCCTCCCTAATGTGTAAAAGATACACATTAAATGTGTTATCACATAGTTTACTGATATTGAAAACATAGATGATAATGATGGCTACATTTCCAAGGTGCTGTTTTACAACCTATAAAGAACTTCTACATTAGGGAGCTCATTTATCTGCATTATAAACCTTGGAGATAGGAATTATTATTCCCATTTTGAGCTTCAAAGAATGAAATGACTGTTAGAACCTAGTGAGTGTCAGAATCTACATCTTCTAGTCTGTGTTATATATATATATATATATAGTGAAGTCGCTCAGGCATGTCTGACTCCTTGTGACCCCATGGACTGTAGCCTATCAGGCTTCTCCGTCCATGGGATTTTCCAGGCAAGAGTGCTGGAGTGGATTGCCATTTCCTTCTCCAGGGGATCTTCCCAACCCAGGAATCGAACCCGGGTCTCCCACATTGCAGGGAAACGCTTTACCGTCTGAGCCACCAGGGAAGCCTGCACTACTTTTAAAACATCTGCAGTTTCAGGGGATTCCCTGGCAATCCAGTTTTTAAGACTCCCCACTTTCACTGGCAACGGCCCTGATGCAATCCCTGGTCAGAGAACTAGGATCCCACAAGTTGCATTTCATGGCCAAGAAAATACTTGCAGTTTCAGAGTAAAGACTCCCCTTGATGTAAAACCCATCATTCTGGCTCTCAAATTCCAAAATTCCATCTTAGCTGACAGTACCATTTCCACTCTCCAATTCTTTCTTCCTTCTCCCATACCTGCACACCTGTGGAGATTTTTCACCCTGTTGAACACTTTTTTCTCCTATACTTCCCTGGACACAATCTCCATACCTATAAATCTCATGTACTTCTGGCTGTTGGAGGTCTTCCTCAAGTTATAAAATTCCATTACATCTGGAACAGCCTGTGGGTTTTTATTCTGCTCCAACTTAGTGATATTCGATGTCTGAAGTGAGTGGGCTCACTGCTCCGGTATTCCTAATAATGAGACATGCAAGGCTGTCAGCAAGGCACAGTCCCGGGACCATGAAGGAAATTCAGAATTAACTCTGATAACCGACAGCAGCTAAAGATGACTTCAGTCATTCCTTTATCTCTCTGCTATCAGAGCTCCTCACAGGCCTCTCTTCTAACACATATCTCACTGTATCAGTTACTTCTTGAGATGTTTCTCCAGCAGGCTATTCTTCCTTAAAAGCATGAACCTTGTCTGATTTATCTCTGGGTCACAATGCTCAACACGAAGTCTACTGCCAAAGTGCCATTTAACCAAGGTCTATTTATGGAATGGAGATTCAGAGACTTCTCTGGTATAATTCTGGAGAGGAAGAATGTGTCCCTCTCAAGAATATAAAAAGATAGCAATGAGGGTCTTAGGCAAAGATGAGGCATCAGGAAGTCTGGAAAAGGATTGAATTTAACAGTGAATAGCCAGAACTTACTATAAGCTCGCTTTCTCTTTATTTGCTGCAAGAGAAACAGGGGAAAAGTTAACAAAAATCAAACTACTTCCTTCTATGTTTTTATATTTAATTAGCTCTTTGTTGAGCTCTAAGCTCCTATATAAGCCAAGGACTGTACTTCACGTGTGTATTTAAAGAGCCTGATGTTGGACCTAGATTGGAGTAGATGCTCAGTGTATGGTTAAAGGCTTAATTTTTCACTGATGTTAAATAAGGGAGGAGAAGAAAGAACATTCATCAGAGTTAATAGTCTTGGTTCTCCACAAATGAGTCAGTTGATCCAGGGCAAGTTCCTTTTTCTGAACCCTGATTTCCTCATTTGCCAAACAACACTGAAGTACACAGTCTATAAAGGCCATACTAGCCTCAAACATCCTACAATCTGTACTGAGCTTCTATATTGTGCATCCCACCATTTTGATCCCTGATTACAGGCCATTTTAAGGTTCTCTAAATTGGAGCATTTTAGATTTTGAAGTTGTTTTAATAATATGAAACATGTGTAACTTGCTCTAGCCTCACAGCAACACTATCAGTTAAGCACTATCATCCTTATTTTGTAGATAAAGAAAATGAAGCACAGAGATTAAGTGACTTGCTCACACTCACATATTAGTAACTGGCAGAAGCCAGACCCAAACCCAGGCAGTCTGGCTCAGCGCCTGAGCTCTAAATGCCTGTGCTATACTGCTTCCCTAGGCTAGAAACACAAAGGATCATTAACTCCAAAGACTTGCTATCATTTCTCTGCCATCAAGGGTCTTGCATGAAGTGGATGTTCACTAAGGTCCTGAAGACCTAACAGGAAAAATGTTGATATTTAAGGAGTTGTAGTGTTGAAGTACCCTTACTAGTGGTTGAATTGTATTCCTGCCAGATTTCTATGTCCTAACTCCCAGTACCTCAGAATGTGATCTTATTTGGCAATAAGGCCTTTGCAGATAATAACTAATTTAAGTTATGATTAGGTCATACTGGAGTAGAGGGGGTTCCCTTAATCCAGTAAGTCTGATGTCCTTGTTAAAAAAATTTTTTTGGAAACAGATGCTCACAAGAACACCATATGCAATAAAGGTATTGCAGGAGACGGAATGTCATGTTCTGGGACCTGCAGGAGTCTTTAGCATGGACTGCCAAGTGAGGGTTCTTGGCTTCCCACTGGCAAGAATTTGAGAGTGAGTCAGAGAAAGGAGAAAATGAGTTATTTATAGAGATACACATTCTATAGGCAGAATGTCTCAGAAAGTGAGAGAAGCTCCAGGGTATTACTATAGGGGGAATATTCTTGATATTTCAGGCTAGGCTGGGGATTTCCAAGGAAGTAGGCCACTGCGCACTTTTTGCCTTTTATGGCCCATCTCCAAACTGTCATGGGGTAATGAGAAGTGATTTTTTAGTATTACAAAGAAAGCGTAAGTAACGGTGTGGTCACTTGTAAATAATTAATCAAGGTAGGGGCTCCCCTGGTGGCTCAGTGGAAAATAATCTGTCTGCCAATGCAGGAGATGCAGGTTGATCCCTGGGTCCAAAAGAGCCCCTGGAGCAAGATATGGCAACCTACTCCAGTACATGCCTGGGGAAATCCCATGGACAGATGAGCATGGTGGGCTATAGTCCATTGGGTGGCCAAAATGTCAGACCCGAAATAGGAGCTAGACAACAACAAATAAGGAGCTAAAGGTCAATAACCGGACTATTTTCAAAGCAACCTCAGTTGCAGCTGGTTCCAGCAAGTCTTTATCCCATCCCAACAGCTGAGTCCCTTCTTCATTATCTAGCACTTGAATCCTGTCCCTTTCCCCTCCAGTCTCAAATTCAGAAATCAGAGTGATAGTTCTTCAAGACAAGAGATGCCAAACACTCAGCAAATCCCCAGAAGTGAGGGGAGAGGCATGGAACAGATTTTTCCTTACAGCTCTCAGAAGGAACCAACCCTAAAAACACCTCCATCTTGGACTTCCAGACTCCAGAATTGAAACAATAAATTTCTGTTGTTTAAAGCCCCTACTTTGTGGTAATTTGTTGCAATATTTCTAGCAAACTAATATAACCCTCTTCCAATTGAGTTTCAGGTTCTGGCAATTAGCTAAACCTCAGCAGCCATCTACAAATGCAACCCAGATAAATAGGCTTAAATGTTTACCTTCCTAGGCTCAGCCTGCTCAGGGAAGGCAATGGCACCCTACTCCAGTACTCTTGCCTGGAAAACCCCATGGATGGAGGAGCCTGGTAGGTTGCAGTCCATGGGGTCACTAAGAGTCGGACATGACTGAACAACTTCACTTTCACTTTTCACTTTCATGCACTGGAGAAGGAAATGGCAACCCACTCCAGTGTTCTTGCCTGGAGAATCCCAGGGATGGGCGAGCCTGGTGGGCTGCTGTCTATGGGGTTGCACAGAGTCAGACATGACTGAAGCGACTTAGCAGCAGCAGCAGGCTCAGCCTGATGATCTTTCTTCCTAGATGGGGACCTACAGAGCCAAGATTTAAAAATCTGTAGATTAAAAAAAAAAAAAATCCAGCCAGGGTTCCTCCTCCTTTAATCTCCTAGGGAGGAGGTAGAGAACAGGGCCATGTGATCTAAATAAACTCACAGAGAACTCCCTACGTATCACCTGGCAGTACCGGTTTCAAAGGGTAACTGCAAATCTACCATTTATGGTAGCCAGGCATGCGATAAGAATTCTATTTGCATTATTTCACCAAGTACTCATAAATGCTACAAAACAGATATTAATAACCCCCATCTTATAGGTAAGGAAACAGCTACTTCTTTTTAACAATTTACTTGGGCTTGACCCTTCCTGACAAGAATAACCTACCCCCAGCCTGAGGAGCTGCAGTGTTGGGAACACCCATTTCCCACTAGGAACTCTGGTCTGAAGAGCCTGGTGCAGGGCCCCCGTACAGGTACCCTGTCAAGTATCAAACATGACATCTAGGCAAACCAGAAACACCTTGAAGGCCAGAATATCCCAGAGTCAAGACCACATCCCTTCTTTAAGATAACTAAGTGAGGAAAGGTGAGGAGCCCTGAGTCTCTGGTCCTTCCCATTACCGATCTCCCAGGAAAACCAGTTTCTTCTTGTAGGAAAAGTAATTCTCCATGCTATCACAATCATGGCACAAAATCCTGGGCTCCATGACAAGCTATACAGTTTCCCACCTAGAAATACTCAGGATCATACACCAGCAAGGCTCAGCATTAAAGAATAGAAGCCCCAAATTCACCTCTAAAAGAATTCACTGACCGGTACCTGGGCTGGGCTCAGACAGGGGCTGAACACCGGGCTTGTCTGGGCCTCTCCTTGGAGTTCATATTAAAAGTATAGGCTGAAGCCCGTTAGCTAAAATAAGGCCCCCAAATTCACACTTTAGGCCCCAGTGCCCAGAAGAACTGGGTTGCATTTATTTGATCTATTTATTCTGTAGCACTTGTTCTATTGTCTTTCCAGGTTGATGAGTCTGAGCCTTACTACCAGACTGAATAGTCCCAGGGCCAAAGAAAGTGTCAGTATGTTATCAGCAAAGCCCATTAACAACTCCCAGGAAATAAACATAGTCTCTGGTGATAAAATAAAGTCTTACCCTTATTTCTTCTTTGTGTTGATTAGTCTAGCTTCAGTTGCTCTCAGGGTACCAGTACTGGGGGCCCTGCACTGGGCTCTTGAGACCAGAGTTCCTAGTGGGAAATGGATGCTCCCAACACTGTAGCTCTGCAGGCTGAGGGTAGAAGCTCAGGCAGACACTGCATTCAAGACGGCGGCGGCGGGGCTGTGTGCAGAAGGGCTGCGCCCAGCTCTCGAGCCTGAGCAGTGCTGTGTGTGCTGAGCAGTTCTCTGTGCTCCGCCTGGGAGAACTCCTTCCCTCTCCCTGCAGAGGAGACCACTAGCAGCCCCGGCCACAGCCTTTAAAGGAGAATTGGGGCTCTAGCACACAGGCTCACACCCCTCTGTTCTTTTCAAAGGATAAAACTTTCCTTGGCTTCAAAACAAAACTCATTCTCGTTCCATTGGCTCACTGTGCTGGAGGACCCTCGCTAGGACCTAACTCAAAAGGGTAAGTAACAAATAAACCCCATAGCACTTTATAATAGATTTATATTTCATAGTAATTACAATAATCACTTTCATGTGTGTCCTGCCCTAGTGTTGGCAAAGCACTCTCACGTGAGTTAGTTCATTAGCACCTCAAAACACCTGGGTGACAGCACAGCTGTGATGATGGTGCCCGTTTGAGAGAAGAAAGGGTCCCAAGAAGTTAAATAGCCTGCCCAAGGTTACCGAGCAAGTGAGCAGCAGATCTGGGGCCAGGATTGAGGTCTTCAGTCTCCCAGCCCCAAGGCCTTTGTATTCTGTCGCCCTGCCTCCTCTGGACAGCGGCCACCCATGATGGTGTTCTCTCACCTCTCTCCCAATGCAGTCCCCAAGTTATTAATGATTTCACCTTCTAGAGAGTGATCAAATTACCACTTTTCTCCATTGCCACTGCCACCACCCTATTTCACACGTTGTTCTCTGTGGCCAGAATCATTTTAACAGGAACTAGTCACCTGCATTTTCATCCCTTCCAACAGTGGCCTGAGTGATCTATAGCCTTGTTTTTTAGGCCAGCATCACCATCACTTGAGAGACTGCTGCAAATGTGGAATCCCAAGCTCCACCCTAGACCTACTGCATATGAATCTGAATTTTAATTAGATCCCAAGTGATCCACGTAACTTTAACATTTGCATGTAAAATTTGAAGATCAAGAGAATGTGAAGAGAAACCAGAGATAAGGAGAAAATATTTACTGATCATCATCCCTCAGTATCCATGAGTTCCTCACTGGTGGACTCAACCAACTGCATATCAAAAATATTTCCCCCAAATTCCAGAAAGTTCCAAATACCAAAACTTGAGTTTGCCACAAGGGAAACTATTTACATAGCATTTACAATATAGTTACAACTATTAATATAGTATTTACATTGTATTAGGTATTATACGATAAGTAATCAAATGATAAGTAATCTAGAGATGATATGGGAGGATATGTATAAGTATATGCAAACACCGTACCCTTTTATATAAGAAACTTCAATACCCATGGATTTTGGTACCTGCAGGGGTCCTGGAAACAATCCCGCATGGATACTGAGGGAAGACTGTATCTGAGAAAGAACTATTATCCAAAATGCACAAAGAACTATTAAATCTCAGAAAGAAGAAAACAAACAACCTGGTTAATAAAATGAGAAAAGACCTAAATAGACACCTTAACTAAAAGATACACAATTGGAAAAGATGCTCAACATCATATGTCATCGATGAATTGCAAATTATAACAGAAGTGAAATATCACTTCACATATTAGAACAGCCAACATCCAAAACTGACAACTCCAAATGCTGACGAGGATGGAGCAACAAGGTCTTTCATTCATTGATGATGGGAGTGCAAAATCATACAGTCCCTTTGGAAGACAGATTGGAAGTGTCTTACAAAATTAAACGTTTTTATAATATAATACTGCAATCATGCTCCTTAGTATTTACCCAAATGAGCTGAAAATATGTTCACAAAAAAATTGAACACAGATAGTATAGCAGTCTTATTCACAATTGCCAAAACTTGAAATCAACCAAGATGTCCTTCAGTAGATG
The DNA here is from genome assembly GCF_001704415.2 of Capra hircus. Classification (NCBI taxonomy): domain Eukaryota; kingdom Metazoa; phylum Chordata; class Mammalia; order Artiodactyla; family Bovidae; genus Capra; species Capra hircus. The sequence goes on along the minus strand of NC_030836.1, from coordinate 18,540,891 downwards.
AATGAATAAACTCAGGTACATCTGGAAAATGAAATATTATTCAGCACTAAAAAGAAAGGAGCTAACGAACTATTTAAAAAAATGAGAAAACTACATATTATTAGATGAAAGAAACCAATTTGAAAAATCTACATACTCTATGATTTCAACTATGTGACATTCTGGAAAAGCCAAAACTATGGAGACAGCATAAAGATCAGTGGGTTTCATGGGTTGAGGGGAAGGAAGGATGAATTAGTAGAGAACAGAGAAACTTTAGGGCAGTGAAAACTATTCTGTATGATACTATAATGCTGGATACTTGTCAATGTACATATGTCCAAACCCACAGAATGTACGACATCAAGTGTAAACCCTAATGTAAAATATGGACCTAAACTCAATATGATGTGTAATGTAGGCCCATAAATTATAACTAACACACCATCAAATACAGGATGTTGGTTGTAGGGAAGGTTGTGCATATGTGGGGGTGGGAGGTTTATAGAAAATCTGTGTACTTTCTACTTAATTTTACTGTGAACCTAAAACTACTCTAAAAAATAAACTCTATTTAAAAATTAACAAATTGGGGAAGTTCTGCTCTGCTCATATCTCTTTCTTCATATCCCATAGCTTTTGCTACACTCAATATACTGAACCAGTGATAAACCACCAAACATAATGAATGGGCTCTTTCATGCCTCCTTACTTTGTCTCAAGTTTTCCCCTTTGCCTGTAGATCCTGTCTTTCCTTTTCCATTCCCTTCCCACCTCACAGCACAAATCCTTTTATTTGTATTTGTCAGGACTCAGTTTAAAAGTCCTCCATCTGTGAAGTTGTCCCCGATCTCTAGTTTGGGCAGTTTTTCACCCTCTCCTCTGTTCCCACAGCACTATTCTAGAAATTGTCTATTTTAGGGCTTTATCTTCCCGGTATATACATAGCAGATTTTTGTGTTGTTTGTTTTAAATTAATTATTATTGTTGCTTTACAATGTTCTGCTAATGTCTGTTGTAAAGTGAATCAGATACACGAATACATATATCCCCTCCTTTTTGTTTTGTTTTTAAATATTTCACTGTATCAGATCTTTTAATTGTGGCACGTGAAATCCTTAGCTGTGGCATGTCAACCCTCACTTGCAACATTTGGTATCTAGTTCCCAGACCCCCTTCATTGGGAGCACAGAGTCCTAGCCACTGGACCACAAGGGAAGTCCCTATCTCCTTTTTTGGATTTCCTTCCCAGTTAGGTCACCACCTTTTCACATGTATGGATGTGAGAGTTGGACTATAAAGAAAGCTGAGCACTGAAGGATTGATGCTTTTGAACTGTGGTGTTGGAGAAGACTCTTGAGAGCCCCTTGGACTGCAAGGAGATCCAACCAGTCCATTCTAAAGGAGATCAGTCCTGAGTGTTCATTGGAAGGACTGATGTTGAAGCTGAAACTCCAACACATTGGCCACCTGATGTGAAGAGCTGACTCATTGAAAAGACCCTGATGCTGGGAAAGATTGAAGGAGGAGGAGAACGGGACAACAGAAGATGACATGGTTGGATGGCATCACTGACTCAATGGACTTGAGTTTGAGTAAACTCCAGGAGTTGGTGATGGACAGGGAGGCCTGATGTGCTGCAGTCCATGGGGTTACAAAGAGTCGGACACGACGGAGCAACTGAACTGACTGAACTGAACTAGTTCACCATAGAGCACTGAGTAGAGTTCCCTCTGATATACAGTAGGTTCTCAATAGTTAGCTGTTTTATGCATGGTACTGTATATATGTCAATCCCAATCTCCCAGTTCAACCCACTCTCTCCCTTTCCCCTTTGGTATCCATCTTTGTTCTCTACACTTGTGTCTCTATTTCTGCTTTGCAAATAAGTTCATCTGTATCATTTTTCTAGGTTTCATATATAAGCAGCATTACATGGTGTTTGTTTTTCTCTTTCTGGCTTACTTCACTCTGTATGACAGTCTCTGGGTCCAACCACAATCTCTGCAAATGGCACAATTTCATTCCTTTTTAGGCTAAGATTCCATTGCATATATGTACCACATCTTCTTTATCCATTTTTATGCTGATGGACAATTAGGTTGCTTCCTTGTCCTGGCTATTGTGAATAGGGTTGCAGTGAACATTGGAGTGCATGTATCTTATGGAATTATGGTTTTCTCTGGGTATAAACCCAAGATTGGGATTGCTGGATCATATGCTGTGTGTGTGTTAGTCGCTCAGTCATGTCCAACTCTTTGCAACCCCATCAACTGTAGCCTGCCAGGCTCTTCTGTCCATGAATTCTCCAGGAAAAAATACTGGAGTGAATAGCCATTCCTTCCTCCAGGGGATTTTCCTGATCCAGGGATAGAGCCCAAGTCTCCTACACTAAAGGCAGGTTCTTTAGTGTCTGAGCCACCAGGGAAGCCCCAGGGTCATATGATAGTTCTACTTTTAGTTTTTCAAGGAACTTCCATACTGTTATCCATAGAGGCTGTATCAATTTGCTATCCCACCAAACAGTGCAAGAGGATTCCCTTTTGTCCACAGTCTCTCCAGAATTTTTTTTTTTTTTTTGTAGTTTTTTGATGCTGGCCATTCTGACCAGTGTGAGGTGATACCTCATTGTGGTTTTGATTTGCATTTCTCAAATAATTAGTGATGTTGATCTTTTCATATGTTTGTTGTCTATCTTACCTGTATGTCTTCATTGGAGAAATGTCTATTTAGGTCTTCCACTCATTTTTGGATTGGGTTGTTTGTTTTCATATTGAGCTTCAGGAACAGCTTCTATATTTGGGGCATTAATCCCTTATCAGCGGCATTGTTTGAAATTATTTTCTCCCATTCTGAGGGTTTTCTTTCCATTTATTTATGATTTCCTTTGATGTGCAAAAATGTTTAAGTTTACTAAGGTCCCATTTATTTTTTATTATTCTAGAGAGTGGGTCAGAAAAGGTCTTTGCCGGGAGCCAGCACGGGAGATCCCACCCATGGCAAAGGTCATGAAGAAGAGCCCTGATGAGCAAAGGCAGGTCAGGACTCAGGGCACTCCCCAACACCACCCATGACAAGGTCATGCAGGCAAGGCAGATCAAGAACTCCCTTAGATCTGCTCAGGCATCTACCCCCTGAAACCAAAATCTTTCTGTTATACTACACTCTTCTGACATTAACAGAGGCTATCCCCAACCACCTTTCTCTGGAAAATTAACTTAGAGCTCCAGTTAATAGTCTCCTGCATATAAAAGGAGTGTCTCAGGTCAAACCTCTCTGCTGGAAGACTAGCTTGTGTGACAGGATTATCCACACTCCTACTACTACGCACATGATTGTTTACAACCTCTCAACCATAAAGCACAGAGAGTTTGGAGTATTTTGAAAGTCTTAGTTAGCATAGGCCTTTTCTAAAGATACAAATCATGTTGGTGAAGGATTTCATTGCTGAGTTAATGATTGCTGCCAGGCCTCCATATCCTCAGGCACCTGGGAGTATGTTAATCAATGTAATTGGAATGTAGGAAAAGAAGTATAGTAGTTTTGATGTTAGAAATACTAGACTTTTGAGTTAACGAATTTTCTCTTGGTTATAAATTACTGTACTCTGTTTTTGTTATAAATTATTGTGTCCTTGCTATGTAAGAATGTAACTTTATCACTATCTTAAGACAAAGCAGATCTTAAGGGAAAACAAGTTTTCTGATTGACTAACCTTTATCAATAGAAAGAAAGATGGGCCCATAAAATGTTAATCAGTCTCCAGACCAGAAGATATTGTAAACAAATGTAAGACCCTTGTAAGAGCAAAGATATGCAAAGAACACTGTCTTTAGATAAAGGTTGGAGCAGCTGACCCTGCGTGACTGTTTCTTACATTTATCTCTATGTACAACTAAAAGTTTAAAAGTGGACCTAGAAAATAAAGAAATGGACCAGTTCCAGGAAAGACTGATTTCCCTCATGTCGTCTTTTCTCGCTCTCTTCTTTTCTGCCTGAATTCCCATCTGGGGGTCAGAGCCTCGCCAGGCCTACTAATTTTGCCGGGGCTTCTAAGATCAGAACGGGGAGGCACTTTGTGTCTCCACTTCTTAGGGAGGCCAGGAAGACGCCTGTGGCCTAACTAGGTGGTGCAGACTCCTTGTCTCAGAGTTTTATTGGTTTTCCACGTAAACCAAGTTATTCAGCATCTTTTCTCCACTAATTTTCCTATGACACTATTCTTTTCTAATCTCTCTCCATATCTTTAATTAAACAATTTTCCTCTAGATGCCAATTCCATCTCCACTTCAAATTACCCTGGATCCACCCGGGCTGGACCCCGGCAGGTCTTGCTGTGATTTATATCAAAAATTGTTCTATGTTTTCCTCTAAGAGTTTTATAGTATCTGGCCTTACATTCAAGTCAATCCATTTTGAATTTATTTTAGTGTATGGTGCTAGAGAGTGTTCTGATTTCATTTTTCCACATGTAGCTGTCCAGTTTTCCCAGTACCACTTACTAAAGAGCTTGTCTTTTCTTCACTGTATATTCTTGTCTCCACTGTCATAGATTAGGGGACCATAGGTCCCTATCTCTGGGCTTTTTATTCAGTTCAGTTGGCCTATATTTCTGTGCCTGTACCATACTGTTTTGATGACTGTAGCTTTTTAGTATAGTCTGAATCCAGGAAGCCTGATTCCCCTGGATCCATTTTTCTTTCTCAAGATTGCTTTGGCTAGTCAGGGTATTTTGTGTTTCCATACAAACTGTAAAATTTTTTGTTCTCTGAAAGATGCCATTGGCATTGCACTGAGTCTATTGATTACTTTGGACAAGTATAGTCATTTTCAACAATTTGATTCTTCCAATCCAAGAACAAGGAGTATCTTTCCATTTCTTCATATCATTTTCTACTTATCAGTGTCTATTTTGTCTAATGTGAGTATTGTACCTCCCATTAGCTTGTCATTTCTATTTGCATGAAATACCTTTCTCCATACCCTCACTTTCAATCTATGTGTGTCCTTTGCCCTGAGCTGGGTCTCTGTACAGGCAGAATATTGTAGGCACTTTTTTTTTTTAATCCAGTCTTCCACTCTATGTCTTTTGACTGGAGCATTCAGTCCATTGACTTTTAAGGTAATTATTGACCAATATGTATTTGTTGACATATTAAACTTTCCTTTCTAGTTGTTTCTTCTTTGTTCCTTTATTTTTCTTTTTATGGTTTCATGATTTAGTTTTATTTTATGCTTTTTGTTTTTGTGAGTATTCTGTATGTTTTCAATTTGTGCTTGCTGTGTTTTTCAAATATGTTAACCCTTCCTGTATCTTCTTGATTTAGAATGACATAGAGGCTAAAATACATTCTAAAAAAAAAACTACATTTTCTTACTCTTTCCCCACATTTCATGATTTTGATGTCCTCTTTCACATTTTCATGTTTATGCTTTTGCTATTCCTTATGTCTTTGCTTTATAGTTTTGTTTGATGTGTATACTGCCTAATTTAATTAAATTACTGTCAAATTGATTTCCTCCTTATTATATCTTCTTCTTTTCTGTTTAGAGATTACCTTTCAATATTTCTGTTAGGACAGGTTTTTGCTTGTCTGAAAAAAACTTTATTCTCCTAAATGATAATCTTGCTGTGTAGAGTATTTCAGCCTGCAGGCTTTTCCCATTCAAGACTTCAAATATATATTGCCACTCCCTTCTGGCTTGCATTGTTTCTGTAGAGAAATCAGCTGATAGCCTTATGGGAGTTCCCTTGTAATTTACTCTTTGCTCTTGTCTTGCTGCCTTTAGAATCCTTTTTCTTTAATTTTTGTCATTTTTATTATAATATGTCCTGCTGTACGTTTGTTTGGGTTCATCTTGTTTGGAGCTTTCTGTGCTTCCTGAATCATCATATATGTTTCTTTCTTTAAGTTTGGGAAGTTTTCAGCCACAATTTCTTCAAATACATTTTCAATCCCCTTATCCCTTTCTTCTCCTTCTGGAATCCCTGATATGCATAGATGGCACACATTATATTATACCCCAAGTCTCTTAATATTGTTTTCATCTTTTTTCATTTGTATTTCTGTTTTAACTGGGTAATTTCATTATATCTTTCAGATCACTAATTCTTTCTGCATTATTCATTCTGCTATTTTTTGCCTTTAGTTCAGCTTTTATCTCAGCAAATGAATTTTCTAATTTTTCTTGGTTCCTCCTCATGGTTTCTAGTTCCTTTTTACATTAATCTGAATTTCTGTTGATAGCCTTTTTTTTAATTCCTTGAGTATTTTCATTACATACTTTTTGAACTATGTTACACAAAACCTGAACGAACTTTTTGGCTATCTATCCCAGTATTATACTGAAGAGGTCTGTTCCATTTTTTATTCCATCAGGGTAGTTTACATTGTCTTTTAACTGGAAGAGGTTCCTCTGATTCTTCATTTTGTGTATATTCCTCTTACTCTTTGAATTAGGAGAAACAATTATCTACTACATAGTCTTGCACAGCTATTTATTCGCAGAACTTTCCCTGGTTAGTTTGTGTGGATTTAACATTTTTTAGCACAGGGACTGTTTTGGTTTGGATGCGTGCCATCTCTTTCCTTAGTGTGTGCTGGTCATTATTCCCTTGAAAGAGGATATACAGTTACGCAGCCTATGTGCCCTCCTGAGGAGGTTGTGGCAGGGGTTGGCACAGTTGTGGGACCCTCCGGAGCAGTGGTTTAGTCTGCACCCACTTCTGCAGTCTGAGGTGGCAGTGGCAACTCATGCCCATCCCTAGGGCTCATTTAGGAAATGCCCTGTGGGATGAGAGTACAAGTCTGGAGAAAGAAGGTCCTGGTGTGCCTCCACCCCTCTCCTCATGCACCTCCCAGCAATGCTGGCTGACCTCCCTGGTGGGCCCAGGCTTCTTCCTATACTTCCTTGTTTATGGTACATCACACCCTAGCTCCCTAGGTGGTTTCCCTGCAGCCAACCCCAGCTGTCCCCCCAGGTCTGACCTCTGGAGTCCGAGCCTCAGCAGTCAGCCCCCATCCAGCCCTGTGGAGGAGCATCTTAGGATCTGGAGTCCCAGACAGTAGCCCTTCCCATCTGTGCAGGTCTCCCTCCACTTTGCCCTCTGTAATCCACTTGCTCTGTTCTCCTCTGAGACTCCAAAGCTCCCCATCTTGTCCTGGCTGGTGTCTCTGCCACTGAAGGGACTTCCCAGGGTGCAAGAACTTTTCCTCTTTCACAGCTCCCTCCCAGGGCCCCAGGGCCCATCCCACTTCCTTTCTTTCATTTTTCTTTGGTCCTACCCAGACTTGCCTGTTGGGAAGTCTCAGGTCTTCTGCCAGCACTCAGCAGATATTCTGTGAGAATCGTTCCACACATAAATGTATTTGTGATGTACTTATGAAAACATGAGCTACATGTCCCACTCCTCTGCCATCTCAATCAGAACTCTCTGAATATTAGTTTGCTTGATATCTCACAAGTCCCTTAAAGCTACTGTCATTTTAAAAAATGTTTTTCTTTTTACTCTTCTGATTAGGTAATTTTCATTACTATCTTCTAGATTGCTTGTGTTCTTCAGTATCACCTAATCTACAGTTAATTCCTTCTATTGTATTTTTTGCTATTGTATTTTTCAGCTCTTACTAGTCCTTTAAATTTTCTGGTTCTTTGTTAAAATTCTTACTGTGTTCATCTGTTTTTTTCCTGGTTCAGTTAGCATTCTTATCACTCAAGTCTTTAATGTGTATTCTGTTCAATTAGATTTGTCCAGTCTTTTGTTGTTCTTTAATTTGAAACATATTCCAAAACTTTGTATCTGTGAAATTAGGTGAAATAGTTACCTATCCCAGTTTTGAAGACATGTCCTTGTGTCGGAGTGTCCCATGTAGTCTGTGTGTACCCAGTAGTATCAGTGGAAGAGCCGGATCTGAAATAAGCATGGGCTGTGTCTTCCCCCAGGGTATGCTTGGCAGCAACCACCTTGGTTGGAGATAGGGCTGGAGCTGGAGGGGCTAGATCCAGAGCCAGTTGCAAACTTGCCTTCTCGTATGCTGACTGACTATCATCACCCTATCAGGCGACGGGAGCCTGGTTTCTCCAGATATTGCAGAAGTCCAGGCATTGGTCTGGTATATGTCCAGGGCCTGGGACTGCACTACTGTATTAGTTTCACTCACCATTTGCCTGGTGTATAACTTGCTTGGTTAGAAGTTGGTTAGAAGTTGATTCAGGGCCAGAGGAGTTGGCTAGCTGAGCTGGTCCTGGCCCCTTCCAGTATACACAGAGACACTTGCTCAGTTATGATGGCCTCAACCCTGGAGCTGCTGCTGCTGCTAAGTCGCTTCAGTCATGTCTGACTCTGTGCAACCCCATAGACAGCAGCCCACCAGGCTCTCCCGTCCCTGGGATTCTCCAGGCAAGAACAATGGAGTGGGTTGCCATTTCCTTCTCCAATGCATGAAAGTGAAAAGTGAAAGTGAAGCTGCTCAGTCATGTCTGACTCTTCGTGACCCCATTGACTGCAGCCTACCAGGCTCCTCTGTCCATGGGATTTTCCAGGCAAGAGTACTGGAGTGGGGTGCCATCGCTTTCTCCACCACCCTGGAGCTGCTGCTGCTGCTGCTAAGTTGCTTCAGTCATGTCCAACTCTGTGCGACCCCCGAGACAGCAGCCCAGTAGGCTCCCCTGTCCCTGGGACTCTCCAGGCAAGAACACTGGAGTGGGTTGCCATTTCCTTCTCCAATGCAAGAAAGTGAAAAGTGGAAGTGAAGTCACTCAGTTGTATCCGACTCCCAGTGACCCCATGGACTGCTGCCCACCAGGCTCTTCGGTCCATGGGATTTTCCAGGCAAGAGTACCGGAATGGGGTGCCATCACCTTCTCCGCCACCCTGGAGCCAGCCACGCTCATTTCTGAGAGTGTGGGCAGGGATGCATGAGGTGATAATGGCTGTTTCTGCCCTAATCAGAGGCAGGACAGGGTCCATCTGTCCCCTCTAAACATGTGTTGTTCCACTGGTAGTGACAGCCTCCAACTTAATGTGGAGCAAGAGAGTCGGAAGCAGGAGCCTGGTGCAAGCTGGGGTGAACTCTGGAGTAGTCCTATCAAGCCAACCAGAGTCCCAGAGGTTCCGTCCACTGGCACCATGCTATAATCAGGAGTAAGCAAGACTGTGAATGCATTCTTCAAGAGCAGAGTCTCAGTTTGTTACAACCCTGTGGTAAGACCCACTGCTTTTCAAAACAGCTAAGGAGACTCAGCATCTCAGTGTCTGAGCCCAGGGCTGAGGTGCCTATTTCATGGCTTGACCCCCTTGTTCCCCAAGGAGGACCCCTGAGCCTATGCTATTGCACTCCTCTTCTGTGTCTCCTGCTAAAGGGGTGGTTCTTGACCTGGTCGCTTCCTGATTGTATCTTTCTTTATAGACTTAGCTGTAGAACAAGTGTTTGGCTTGTCCTCCAGTGAACTTGGAGAGAATTGCTGCTCCATACATATTTGTAACTTTGTTTTCATGAGTGAAGGGTTAATGCAGCCATAATAGGGAAAGTGGAGATGTGCTGCTTGCAAACAAGATGTTCTGCCAAGGAGACGGACACAGCCTTGAGATTAATGGTCCCTTGCATACGAGGGAACATTCCCTTCTTGTGATAAGGGCTCTGGACAGACTCTGCAGTAGGCTGGAATTTCACTCCCTTTTGCTGTACGATAACATTTATGCACATGCGCTATACTGAAAAGGCTTGGTCATACTGTCTGGAACTCTGCCCAGGGGGGCTATATAAAAGTAAACCGCAAGCCTGCTTGCTTGCGCAGTTATTATTTTTCCTCTGGCCAGAGTGTCTGTCTTTTGTGTGTGTGTCTTGTTTTGTGTCATTTCACTCATAATCTCCAACACATGAGCATTCTCCCACTCTGCCATCTTAATCTCTTAATTGTAATTAACAAGTGTATCAACTTCATCAATCCCAGAATCAAGGTGAGTAGTGACAGGGAAAAGAAAGTGGAGTGGACTTCTCTGTCTGTACTTCTAACAAAGGACCTCAGACTCAAATCCTGAAAGACCTTGCAGGCACAATCATCCTCACATCATCCACCCTCCTGGCCACACATCTTGAGAGGCTGTCCATATTTGCTTTGTCTCATTCCTTACCTCTCATCTCTCCATCCAAACCACTCTCTGAGTTACTAATAAAGCCCTTGCTACTAAATCAAATTAACTCTTTAGTTCTTGGTCTTTCAGCATCATCAGACACTACCATCCACTTCCTCCTTCCAGATTGCTCACTGCCAACACTGGTCAGGGTAGCAGGCTGTGCTGGAGTAACTGATGCTCAGATGTGAGAGCCTGAGCAATTCCTACAAAGGGGGCCAGGAGGCAGAGGCCTACTATTGACACAGGAGGGCACAACTGGGGCTGTTGGTGAAGAGAAAATGACTACCATCTTCCCCTTGGCTACATGGGCTGACCTTCCTGGCCACTGAGGTCAACAGCAGAGACATTAGCAATGAGGTCTCCTGGACTGAGCTCAACTGGTACAGCCTTTACGATCACTCCTGGAAATAGGCATCCAGAATTTGAGGGACCCACAAATTAGCACCTTGAAGTGGGGTCACAATAACTTAGAACCCTAGATGTCTGGATGGATGAATCCATACCTTCAGCTGTCTGGCTGGGGAGGCTGAGCCCAGGGGCGGGGCAGGATTTGTCTTTGTCCAGGCTTCTGTCCACTGCAGTTTCCTGGGAGCTGTCTGTGTTCTGGGTCTGAGTGGATGGCCGTGTCCTTCTCAGTACTCTGTTTATCTTCTTGCTGATGTTTTCCAGGCTACAAGATGGATGACCTCCCGACTCCGTATATTAGCCAGATGTTCACAGCCATGAGCAAACAGTGGGGCCCCAGAAGTGGTGAGGGAACAGCAGGAAGGCAGCCCTGGCCCCGTGCCTGCTCTCTAGGCAGCAGCTGGCTCAGGACCATTAGCAACCTCCATAGCCGGGGTAAGACCCTAAATACCCAGGCAGGGAGGCTGGGCTGGCTGGCCACCATGACAGTATCACCAGGGCTTCTGACCCTTCTTCCAGTGAGGTGGCCTTGCCAGGAGGCAGAACTCCCTCCATTCACCCTGAAGCACCTGGTTGGTTCTACTCCTGGCTCGCTGTGACCTTGCCATTGTAAGAGACTGGGCTCCTCGGATGTCATTTGTAACTCAGTCTCGTCCTACCATGTGACCTCCTTTCACTTTGTGTACATGGCCTGGAAATGTAACCAAGAGGACAACCTAGTTCTCCATGCTGGGAACAATCAAACCAAGATTATCCTGAAACCTAAGGGACTGGCTTAATTGACCAAAGTCCTGGAGCCTCAGCTAGGGTAGGGAGATAGACTGCTTTTATATATTACAGTGTGAGTGATGACCCCTGTTCAGATCTCCCCTGATGACCTCAGGCATATAACATGTGCTTTATCTTCTGCCCCCAGGTCTCTTTTGAGGGGGAAGGGAGGGGAAGCAGTGTGTGGCACCAGGACAAGGCCCTGTTGGGGAGTGACTCGTATAACTCTCTCTGTGGTCTGTGGATATAGGATCAAGCTAGTCTGGGATTTGGGATTGGGGTGCCTAAGCCCACAATGTGCTTGAAAGGTGCTTAAAGGGATGGGTTGGGACCAAGGCAGGATGGGCGGGGCAATGCTGGATGTCAGCCTGGGAGGTGGAGACCTATGTATGGTTGGCTGGAGATCCAGAGGGGAACCAGCTTCTGTGCCTTACCTAGGCCAGTGGATCCAGAATGGCCCTTACATCCTGCCAGAAATGTCTCCTTGGTCAATCAAAAAGCCACCAAGAACCCCAGGAACCAGGCTGCCTTGGATTAAATCCTTATGTCCAGTGGGTGCCTGTAAAATATTACTTTTTGACCAGGAGCGAACAGGCAATTTGGAAGATCCCCAAACTACTGCACAATTGCACTCATCTCACACACTAGTAAAGTGATGCTCAAAATTCTCCAAGCCAGGCTTCAGCAATACGTGAACCGTGAACTTCCAGATGTTCAAACTGGTTTTAGAAAAGGCACAGGAACCACAGATCAAATTGCCAACATCCGCTGGATCATCGAAAAATCAAGAGAACTCCAGAAAAACATCTATTTCTGATTTATTGACTGTATCAAAGCCTTGACTGTGTGGATCACAATAAACTGTGGAAAATTCTGAAAGAGATGGGAATACCAGACCACCTGACCTGCCGTTTGAGAAACTTGTATGCAGGTCAGGAAGCAATAGTTAGAACTGGACATGGAACAACAGACTGGTTCCAAATAGGAAAAGGAGTACGTCAAGGCTGTATATTGTTACCCTGATTATTTAACTTATATGCAGAGTACATCATGAGAAATGCTTGGCTGGAAGAAGCACAAGCTGGAATCAAGATTGCCGGAATATGAGGATATCAATAACTTCAGATATGCAGATGACACTACCTTTATGGCAGAAAGTGAAGAAGAACTAAAGAGCCTCTTGATGAAGGTGAAAGGAGAGAGTGAAAAAGTTGGCTTAAAGCTCAACATTTAGAAAACGAAGATATGGCATCTGGTCCCATCACTTCATGACAAATAGATAGGGAAACAGTGGAACAGTGGCTGATTTTATTTTTCTGGGTTCCAAAATCACTGCAGATGGTGATTGCAGCCATGAAATTAAAAGATGCTTACTCCTTGGAAGGAAAGTTATGACCAACCTAGACAGCATATTAAAAAGCAGAGACATTACTTTGCCAACAAAGGTCTGTCTAGTCAAGGGTATGGTTTTTCCAGTAGTCATGTATGATGTGAGAGCTGGACTATAAAGAAAGCTGAGTGCTTAAGAATTGATGCTTTTGAACTGTGGTGTTGGAGAAGACTCTTGAGAGTCCCTTGGACTGAAAAGAGATCCAGCCAGTCCATCCTAAAGGAGCTCAGTCCATCCTAAAGGTGTTCATTGGAAGGACTGATGTTGAAGCTGAAACTCCAATACTTTGGCCACCTGAATCGAAGAGCTGACTCATTGGAAAAGACCCTGATTCTGGGAAAGATTGAGGGCAAAAGGAGAAGGGGATGACAGAGGATGAGATAGTTGGATGACATCACAGACTCAATGGATATTGGTTTCAGTGGACTCCAGGAGTTGGTGATGGACAGAGAGGCCTGGTGTGCTGTGGTTCATGGGGTCACAAAGAGTCGGACACGACTTAGCGACTAAACTGGAGATGGAAATGGGAAGCAACTCCAGTACTCTTGCCTAGAACATTCCATGGACGGAAGAGTCTGGTAAGCTACACTCCATGGGATTGCGAAGAGTCACACATGACCGAGCAACTTCAGTTCTGGGCAGTTCTGGGGTGGGGTCTTCAGACAGGGAAGGTGTGATATGAGGGTGGGGCCTCCCTCTGGACTGTGGCCAGGCTGGGTGCCTGGAGAGATGACAAGGGAGAATCCTCTTGCCTCTGGCATGTTAGGGATCTGTCCTCAAGGCCCCTGATATTTCAGCACAGCCAGCCTAGCTCACTTGTCCTCAAATGCACAAGCATCTGGGGTCACCTGCATGTAGGTGACAAACCACTCCACAGGGAGTGCTATTCCTGGTCTCCAGATGCCTGCATGGGACAAGGAGGGGCTGTTGCTGAAACAAAGTCCCCAAACCACATGGCCCTGCTTTCTGGGATGACAATGAGGCCATCTGAGGCATCCCTGCCCCACCAATGTTTACAGGACTCCACAGTCAGCCCAGGGAAAGTGCTGTGGTGTCTGCCCCTGCCCATCACCATATACATGGGAACATGAGCCCTGGACAAGGAGGGTGAGTAGGTGATCGTCACACAGTGGAACACAACTTCCTGCTTCCAACACAGGGTTCTCAGCTCAAGTCAAAAGTCAGCTTTAAGGTCAAAAGCCACTGGGTGCGCATGGGATTATGCCCATAACCCCACTGGGGAATCAGCCAGTGACAAGCTATGAGGAAGCACCCCACACACACTGTACGACGCTCATATCCATGCCACCTCTCCTTCTCTGACTGGACGGCATCACACTGGCACTCCTCCCTTGACTTTGTCAGCCTGAGGAGGGCCCCAAAGATTGTATCAATTTCCTTCTCAGTTCCTAAGAGGCTGCCTTTATTTATAGGCTGATGTTCACCACAGCCACTCCTTTAGCGGGGAATATTATGAAGGGTTAGAGTGAGACAGATCCTCTGACTCCCGGAGAACAACCAGCTCCAACTCCAGGACCACACTCTTTCCCCTCTGCTCGTTCCCTGGAGAGGAAAGGCGAGACCAGAGTGGTTTTCCTGAGAGCCTCCCTGGCTCCTCCGCACCCCTTTCCTGATCTCTCTCTACCATCAGGTCACCCTGGGCACAGAGAGGGAGAAAAAAAGAGAAGGAGGCAAATTGTGGCTAATTATTCTTTGAAGACAGCCCAAAAGGGGGAGGAGGACATGCTGGGTGTGGTGGAAAACATGAAAGAGGATTACTGGGAGGAGTCAATGGTGGGAGGCTTTTCAGGTTATGTTTCAGGAGGAGGCTTCTCTACAGAGGGAACCACTGGTTCATTTGCCTCCAAGATAGGCAATACAGTTTGGAGGGTGGCCTCTCTGTTGGCTTCCGAAATGGGTGCTTGGATGGGTTCAAAGGCTGGCTCAGTGGGCACTGGTTGTCCAACGTCATTTGTGGGATGCACGGTTGGTGCAGTGGTTTCATTGACAACCTCTGGTATAACAGCTTTAGAACTTGCAGGTTCCCTTTCCCTCTCTGGAAAAGGTGCAGGGGTACCCATAATTTCTAAGACTTCATTTTGGAGGCTTGCACTTGAAGCTTCTGTGGGATAGAAAAGAAAACAACATAGATTCCTCCAAAGTCGATTCTCCAATCTTTGCCAGTAACTTGGTAAAATCCTAGTCATCTTTAAATGTCAGCTCCTCACTTACCATTTTAGAATCTTTCCCCTTAGTTTTCTCCCTACCCAGCCTTTGGGCAGACTTCGCTACATCTATACAACAAGGTGCTTAAGTTTAAGAGTCTATTGGGTGAGGTTCTAACTCACCACAGGAGCACTCAGAAGGGTGAAATCAACATTTGCTTAAGGTTCATGTATTTCCCAATCACTGACTCTGAAGCAGTGTAAATAAAAAACTGAATATATCCTCGATTGGAATGGGAGCTTTTTAAGAATAGAGACTTTGCCTTGCTTGCCACCCCATGTATAGTGCTCAGGAGTGTCTATCACACAGTAATTGCTTAGAAAATAGTTTCAGTTAATTTTCTAACTGAATAATAGAAAAAAATAGATGATGGAGACTTTTTCTTATAATGCAGCTAGGAAATAGACTCTCATCAAAGACAAAAACTGGATCATGTATAAAATGAAGAAAATATCTTAAAATTATTTAAGAATTTACAATATAAGGAGGAACCATGGACACAGAAGAGAGTAAGAATCCGAAGAAGAGAATCCAGTTATTTTTCCCCTGTGTATAATTTCACTCTTGAAGAAACAGTTGCACATACGAGCTTAATTTTAGCTTCACAGGCTGAAGGGGATTTTTAATACACCTGAATTGAATTTGTACTTCAATTCTATGACATCCAATATCTATGATATTAGGTTTTCAAATTTGTGAATGTGTTATGTTGCTCCATTTATCTAGGTCTTTTTTTTCTCACTAAACTTTTGTAGTTTTCAGTGGCCAATCATCTATCTTCTTTGCACGGGCTGACAGTATTTTCCTAAAATTCCTATTAATGTTTTTATACTGTTGTAGATGATGCTATTTCAATTTTTAAAGTATTCACTGATAATATATCAACATACAGTTGATTTTTCTATATTGACCTTGTATCAACATTAAAAAAACTAATGGCATCTGGTCCCATCACTTCAAGGCAAACACATGGGGAAAAAGTGGATACAGTGACAGATTTTATTTTCTTATTTTTCTTATTTTTTCAAAAATCACTGTGGATAGTGACTGCAGCCATGAAATTAAAAGATGCTTGCTACCTTGGGAAAAAAATCTAGACAGCATATTAAAAAGCAGGGCATCGCTTTGTTGACAAAGATCCATATAGTCAAAGCTTGGTTTTTCCAGTAGTCATATATGGATATGAGAGTGGGACCATAAAGGGCTGAGTGCCAAAGATTTGATGCTTTCAAGTTGTGGTGCTGGAGAAGGTTCTATAGAGAGTCCTTTGGGCAGCAAGATCAAACCAAATTCAATCCTGATGAAAATTAATTCTGAATATTCATGGTTTTTCCAGTACTCATGTATGGATGTGAGAGTTGGACTATAAAGAAAGCTGTGTGCTGAAGAATTGATGCTTTTGAACTGTGATATTGGATCTCCTTGGACTCCAAGGAGATCAAACTCGTCAATGCTAAAAGAAATCAGTCCTGAATACTCATTGGAAGGACTGATGCTGAAACTGAAGCTCCAATAATTTGGCTACCTGATGCAGAGAACTGATGCACTGGAAAAGACCCTGATGCTGGGAAAGATTCAAGGCAGGAGGAGAACGAGACGACAGAGGATGAGATGGTTGGCTGGCATCACTGACTCGATGGACATGAGTTTGAACAAGCTCCAGGAGTTGGTGATGGACAGGGAAGCCTGGCATGCTGCAGTCTATGGGGTTGCAAAGAGTCAGATATGACTGAGTGACTGAACTGAATTGAACTGAGCTGATTCATTGGAAGGACTGATGCTGAAGCTGAAGCTCCAAAATTGTGGCTACCTGATGCGAAGAGCCAACACATTGGAAAAGACTCTGATGCTGGGAAAGACTGAGGGCAAGAGGAAAAGGGGATGACAGAGGATGAGATGGCTGAATGGCATCACTGACTCAATGGACATGAGTTTGAGCAAACTTTGGGAGATAGTGAAGGACAGGGAAGCCTGGCATGCTGCAATCCACAGGGCTGCAAAGAGTCAGACATGACTTAGAGCCTGAACAACAACATTCCTGAGCTATTGCTTAAGTCACCAGTTGCAGTAGGTTTGTTTTTTGAGTCCTTTGAATTTTTTACTGTATATAATCATATCTGCAAATTAGGAGTTTTATTTCTCAATTTATGCCTGTTATTTATCTTTATATATATATTTAGTATATAATTTATATGTACTAAACTGGTTATCTTACTAAATGGACATGAGTTTGAGCAAGCTCCAGGAGTTGGTGATAGACAGGGAAGCCTGGCATGCTGTAGTCAATGGGGTCACAAATAGTCAGACATGACTGAGTGACTGAACTAACTGAAACTAGCTAGGATCTTCAGTACAATGCCAAGTAAAAGTAGTGAGAGCAGACAGCCTCGCCTTATTACTGATCGTAGACAGAAAATCCTGTTTCACCATTAAAAATCATACTGGCTGAGGTTTTATTCTTAAGTATCTTTCATCAGATTGAGGAAGTTTCATTCAATAACTAGGCTACTCAGATCTTGATCATAAATAGATGTGGATTTTTGTCAAATACACTTTATTTCTAGTCTATTTTGAATAGATGATAGATTGATTAACCTGCAAATAATATATTCAACTTGTATCACTGCAATAAATCTCACTTGCTCCAGATGTTTTATCCTTTTTTTATACTGATGGATTCAATCTGCTAATATATTGTTTTATGGCTAAGTTGGTGAATGATACTGATACATTCAGATGTTGCACTGTCTTTGTCAGATATTGTTTATATGAGATTATTGCTGACCACAAAAAATCAGCTAAGAAATTCACTTGTTTTTTTAGTGAGTATAAAATTGGTATTACTTCTTAAATATTCACTTAACCAGTGAAGCTTATCAGGCCTGAACTTTCCTTTGTTGTGAGGTTTTTGACACATGAATTTGATTCTGAAAGATTCTGATAGGTTATTAGAATTTCTATTTCTTTTTTCAGTTCTGGAAAATTGAATCATTTGAAGGAATTTTTTTACCTCATTTAAATTTATTGGCTTAAAAATGTTCCATGATTTTCCTTTTTGTGTCTAGGATATGGCGAGATAATCTCTCATTAATCATTCATTATACTGGCAATGAGTCTGTCTCTTCCTCTTTCCCCTTACTAAGCATTTATCAATTTTATTAATCTTTTCTAAGAACTTTTCACTTTAATTTTTCTCTATAGTTTGTATCATTTCTATTTTATTGTCTACGCTATCTTTATCATTTCATTTCTTTTACTTGGCAAAAAAGTAACTCCATTTTCTAGACTGCGACAGTAGACTCTTAATTACTATTAAGCCAGGCTTCCTTCCAAAAGTTAAAGTTACTAATTTCCCTCTAAATTATGGCTTAAGTTGTACCATACAAGTTTTGCTGTTGTATATGCATTACACTTTAAAATAGCTTCCAATTTCCCTTGTGATTAATCTCTTGATCAATAAAATGTTTAGAAATATATCAGTTTCTAATAATTATGAAATTATCTAGATACTTTTATGATTGTTTCTAATTTAACTACTTTAGTACTCAAATACTATATGATTTCAGTCTTTTGAAATATACTGATTGATGACACATTTTATATCTTATTTTAGGCATCCTTTACTAATTATTGCAATTTTAGTAATTTTTACTCCTTTTGTTTTTTAATCTTTATATTTGCTATATGTCATTCCTCCACTACCTTTATTATACATGAACACATTCCAGTGATATTTTTACTTTTGTATGCTTCCAACTTAAAGAACTCCCTTTAATATTTCTTGTAGAATTGGTCTAGTAGTGATGAACTCTTCTAGCTTTTGTTTATCTGGGAAACTCTTGATATCTCCTTCAATTCTGAATGGTAACCTTGCTGGGTAGAGTGTTCTTGTTTGGAAGTTTTTTCCTTTCAACACTTTTAATATATCACACCTTTCCTATCTGGCTTGTAAAGTTTCTACTAAAAAATCTGCTGATGACCTTATGCTGTTTGCCTTGATTACAAGTTGGTTTTTGTGTTCTCCTTTTAGGATTCTGTCTTTATCCTTAAATTTACCATTTTAACTTTAATTTTAACTTTAAGTGTCTTGGTATGTGTCTTTTTGAGATCATCTTATTTGGAACTCTGTGGGCTTTCTAGATCTGGATGTCTTTTTTTTTCCCCTAGATTAGGGACATTTTCAGCCAGTTTCTTCAGTCAATTTTGGGGGCATTTTCTCTTTCTCTTTTCCTTCTGAGAGCACTATAATGTGAATGTTATTACACTGGATGCTGTCACAACAGTCCCATAATGTATCTTTCCTTTTTAAAGTTCTTTTTTCATCCTGCTGCTCTGTCTGGGTGAGTT
This sequence comes from Capra hircus, assembly GCF_001704415.2. Lineage (NCBI taxonomy): Eukaryota > Metazoa > Chordata > Mammalia > Artiodactyla > Bovidae > Capra > Capra hircus. The sequence goes on along the minus strand of NC_030836.1, from coordinate 18,521,638 downwards.
CCATTGTTTTGTCTTCCAGCTCACTGATTCATTCTACTACCTCACCTGTTCTCCTGCTGAGCCCTTCTAATGTATTTTTTGGTTCAGTTATTACTTCTGTTTGGTACTTTCTTGTACTTTATGTTGAAGTTTGCGCTATGTCCATCCATTTTTCTCCAAAGCTCAATAAGCATATGTTTATGACCATTATTTTTAACTCTGTCAGGTAGATTGCTCATCTCTGTTTCATTTAGTTCTCTTTCTGGGGTTTTGCCTTGTTCTTTTGACTGGAACATATTCCTCTGTCTCCTTATTTTACATAATTCAGTGTGCTTGCATCTGTGTGTTGGGCAAATCAGCTCTATCTTCCAGATCTGCTTTATGGCTTGCCACATGGTCTATTTTGCAACTACGCCATTTACATTTCAAAATATTGTACATTCTGCAGTTGCTGAATATAATATTTTCTGTCAACTAGGTCAGGTTGGCTGGAAGTGTTCAGACTTCTATATCCTTTCTGATTTTACTTTTTGATGAATTTAGTTGTTCTTTCAGGTACTAAGAGAGGGATGTCAAAATCTTTAACTATGATTTTTCCATTTTTTCCATTTTTGTTTAATGTGTTTTTAAGCTCTGTTACTAACTATATAGTTTTGGGCCTTCTTGATATACTGACCTTTCTTTCTTAAGAAATCTTTGTTTCAAGTAAGGCTTCATGTTTTAAAGTTTATCTTTCAGATATTATTTTCATGCTTGCTGTTAGTATGGCATATTATTTTCCATCCTATCTTTTTTCATTTTCCCCCCTTCTGACTTTTTAAATTTTCTGTCCTTTCACTATTAATATGTGTTTTTATATTTCAAGCATTTCTTTTGTGAACTACATATGGTTGGGTCTATCCAATATTACAATCTCTACTACTACTTTGAGTATTTGGTACATTTATGTTAACTGAACTTAATGGTTGAATTTATGACTACCATATTTCAATTTGTTTTCTATTTATTTTGTGTATTATTGTTTCCCTTTGTTCTCTTTCTCCTGAATCCATCTGCTACAAGAGATATTCTTATACTGGGTGTGAAGAAGTAAGATGCTACAATGTGAGAAAGCCTTATGACTAAGACCTGAATGGAATAACTAGATCTCAGAGAAAAGCTCAGTCAAGAGTGATTAAGAAAACACGACTGACTTCAGTTCTTGCAACTGTAAGGAACTAAATTCTGCCAACAATCAATGAGCTTGGAAGAGGCCTCTTAAGTCTCAGATGAGACTGGAGCCCACGCCAAGATCTTCATGAAAGCCTGGTGAAATATGCAGCAGACCTAGAAAACCCATGCCTGGACCCCTGGCCCACAGACTGGGAGATGATAAATTTGTGTTGCTTTATACTGATAGATTTGAGGTAACTTGTTACACAGCAATCAAAAACAACCCAAACTTTAATAGAATATATCCAAAATGAAGCATAGAAATTAATAGGCTAAAGATAAAAATAAACAGTCTTGTTAACTTATGAGATAATATGAAACCATCTAATACCTATGTAATTGGAAACCCAAAAAGAAGGTAATAGCAGAAAGATATTTGAAAAATACAGGCTGAAAATGTATACTCTTACTGATCTAAGAAGTTCAGCAAACCCTAAGCAGGTAGACACACTAATATACATTAAGGTAAATCATAATCAAATTACTGAAAAAAGTAATAAAAGAAACAACCTTAAAAAGGACATATTACAAGTAGAGGAACAATGATTAAAATAAAGGAAGATTTCTTTTTTGGATGACTTTTCATAAGAAACTATACAAGACAAAAGATAAAGGATCAACTTCTTTGAAGGGCTGAAAAATATATCCTAAAGGTGTGTGTGTGTGTGTGTGTGTGTGTGTGTGTGTGTGTGTGTGTGTGTGTCCTAAAGGGAGCAGCAGCAGGTGCAGCAGTACATGTCAATCTAAAAGGTAGTCATGGTGCAAGATGCGACATTAGGCTTAGTATGCAAGGCCGCTCTTCCCACCCTCCATGGCTCCAGGCTGTCATTGGAAGGACTGATGCTGAAGCTGAAACTTCAATATGTTGGCCACCTGATGTGAAGAACTGACCCACTGGAAAAGATCTGGATGCTGGGAAAGATTGAGGGCAGGAGGAGAAGGGGATAACATAGGATGAGATGGTTGGATGGCATCACCAACTCAATGGACCTGAGTTTGAGCAAGCTTTGGGAGTTGGTGATGGACAGGGAAGCCTGGCGTGCTGCAGTCCATGGGGTCACAAAGTGTCAGACACAGTTGAGCAATTGAACTGAACTGATGGCTCTAGGTTGTGGTTTTGGCTTCTTTCCAGTCATCCTTGTTCATTCCCTGATACTAAACTTCATCCCTTGCCTTCTAGTTGTCTCTTTTAGGTACTCAAATGATCTTTCTATATATTTATTTAGATCAGGCAAAATTGGTTTCTGTAAATAAGCAACTAAAATTAAAAACTTGAAAGATTCTTAGTTTATTATCTACTCACCTTATTTTCTTATTCTCATTTAAATATGGTGGGAAGTTGTTGTCAAGTTAATTTATTTTCTAAGGCATGATACCCACCATTCTTCATTCAAATTTAAATGGTTCTTTTGAACTTTCCTTCAGAACTTAGCCCATTCTTGCTTTCCACACCAATTCCATATTCTTTTTATTTCTTGATTAGATTACTATCATGGGCTGAACTGTGTGCCACACAAACTCATATGTTGAAGCCCTAACCACAGAACTTCAATATAGGACTAATTTAGGAGATAAAGCCTTTAAAGGCATGATTAAAATGAGGCCATTATGGTGATTCCTGATCCAGTCTGATCAGAGAGAAAACCTGGAGACACAGAGGACATTGAGGGGTTGTGTGTGCACAGAGGAAGGACTGTGTGATGACACAGCAACAAAGAGTCTATCAGCAAGTCAATTAGAGAGGCTTCAGAAGAAATCAAACCTGCTGACACATTGATCCTGCACCTCCAGCCTCCAGAAATGTGGGAAAAATCAACTTCTGTGGTTTAAGGCATCCAGTCTATGGTATTTTGTTTTGGAAACCCTAGTTTACTGATATAACTTCTGAATATCATAAGGCACCTGGAACACAGCCTTCAGTCTCCTTAACAGCCCGCAGAGTAACCTTCTTAAAATCCATAAAACTCAGAGTCACTGGAGATTACTCTATATCTCAATAAATTAGGGTGACTTGATTTAAACCTTCAGTTTTACAATACAAAAGACCATCACTCTTCAAATTTCTTATTTTTTCATAGTCCCTGATGCTGGGAAAGATTGAGGGCAGGAGGAGAAGGGGACGACAGAGGATGAGATAGCTGGATGGCATCACCAACTAGATGGACATGGATTTGGGTGGACTCTGGGAGTTGGTGATGGATAGGGAGGCCTGGCGTGCTGCGGTTCATGAGGTCGCAGAGTCAGACATGACTGAGCAACTGAACTGAACTGAACTGTGGATACATTCCTGAAAGTCTAAGTAATGTATGTGTTGAAGACTGATGGCTGATACAAAGTATCTCATCATCTTCACAACTGTTCACAAGAAATTAATTCATCAGTTTTGACTGTATCAACTTTACTCAAAGACTCCAAGAGCAATGGGAGGAAGCTGCATCATGTACTGCACCGTCCTCTGCCTCCTAACTGGCTTTCCCTTTAACATTGCGCTGGCTTCCCAAGCCAGTAACTCACTCTGTGATTATCCCCACAACCTTCTGAATAATAAACTCTAGCTTCCCTTCCCTTACTGGACCTATCCCACTTAGTCCTGAGTTATTCTGCTGATTAATAAGTTATTTTGCTATTCTATCCCTTTACACAAGTGTCTAAGCATAGGCTCCCTTGTCTGAAACTCACTTGCCATTTCCTGATGTTTATATGCAGAGTCTAGACTCTAGTCCAGCATTCCAGGATCTTGGCAATTTCCTCCTTCCACCTTCCAACGTACATCACAACTGAAGCCACATAAAGCACATTCAGCCCTGAGGAGCATGTCAGCTTCTCTGTCCTAGAACTAGATGGCTGAACCAAAGATGTCAACTGCTGCTATACCTTTTCCTACTTCCTCACTGCTCTCTGTGGACCAGAGCTTCTATTCTTGAGACACCCTCCATATACAAAGCTTTCAGGTACTTCAGTCTCACACTGCCTGGCACAAAGTCAGTATTCTATAGCTGTGTGATGAATGAATATATGACAAAGCAAGCAAATATACAACCATGTTCAAAGTCTTCCAAGGAGTCTCACTGCTTAGAGGATAAAGTCCACAATGTATTCTGATGTCAAGGGCCTCACAGAGTCTGTGCATAGCCTGTTTTTGCCCAGCTTCTCAGTGGTTCCCACCCTGTAACTTTAGACTCCTTCAATTCTTGTCAGAAATATTAAAGGCAAGCCCTGCCTCATGGAGGCAATGGGGAGGGATGAAGAGATGAGAGGGGGCTAGGCCTCTGACTTTACCTGTGTAACTGGTGATACCCTGGAGAATTTTTTCACTCTGGCTCTCTCTCCACCTAGAAGGAAGCAGAGAGTCCATGAGCCTCACAGACCTCTTCCAAAGCAACAATAACGCAGGCAGTGGCCAGAAAAGAATATTACCAGTCAAATGGTACCTTGGGCAGAGGGTATGAAGTTTCCTCCTTTAAAGGACAACTGAAATGAGGAAACAATGGGCATGATGAGATCTAAAGACCATGGTTTCTTCTAGCTAAAATTCTTTGACCAGATGTTCCCTCTCCCATCTGAACCTTATGATCTTGATGCATTTTTCCCCTCAAGAATTCTCAAATGTCATTTGATTGGGCAGATAAAAAGACTATGATCTGAAAAGGGGCAATGATTTTCCCAGGGTCACCCAGCAACTACAGGAAAAAACAGGACTAAAACCCTGGCTTCCTGGAGTGTGAGCTTGCTCTTTACACAGCACCCTGCTGTGTCCCATTCTGTGGAAGATGGGACACTTGTTCTGAACAACCTTCAGCTCTTGTCCTCTCCCTACTGATCCACAAGGGATATGTAGTTAAAAAAAAAAAAAAAAAGCTTTGATTAAGCTTTAGTGAGAGTCCTTATCCTTAGAATATGGTCTCACATCAAGGAGGTAGAAGGGGTGTGTGGAGCTGCACGAAGTTTGGAAGATAAAACCTTTAAAATCTTGTCTCCCTGAGGATTTGTCATGTGGGATTGTGGGAAGAGTGTAAGTTTTTTCACAAATTTCACAAAGTACAAAATCATTTATATCTTATTTTGGGAAAAAATTATACAAAATTACAAATGCATACTTACCAATGAAAATGAAATATGGAAACAATGAAAACTGCAGAAAGAATATCCATGAAAATCCACAAGAACAGGTAGAAATTTGGTGTCTGCAAAACAAAACACAGTTTTAGGCATTTACAGTTGGAGAACATTGTAGATCATGTGGATCAAGTCCCTTGCTTGAGCAGGAATGGAGAGGGGGCAGAGCAGGAGGAGGAACCTTGATTGCTGGGATTGAAGTCAAACACAGGGAATACCTGCTGCTAACCTAACATGTAATCCCCACTTTACATGTGCCGAGGGCTCTGCAAGGGCTAAAACATGTCACACACCTCATTTCCCTGGACCCTCGACAGAGGTCTGAGGGAGTCGCAGAGATGTCACAGAGCAAGCCTTCTCTGGACCCAGGACTACAGCCCAAGTTCCTGGCTTCCAGTGCGCTATCGGCACAGCTTCCCAAACCTGGCCGCGCATCCAAATCTACCTGAGCGCAGCCTTTCGTAAAACAGCTTCCTGGGCCTCATTAGCAACTCAGGAATCAGAATTTCTGCATCTTTAACAAGCTTCCTAGAAACAAGCAACCAGTCTGTGAACCAGCATTTAGGAATCATTCGTCTTAATCATGCTTCAAATAAAAATGTTGAAATTATCGTTCTTAACTAACATGTCCACTTCTCTAGGCTTCTTGCCTACATCACCCATTTCACAGCTCCATTATCTAGGTTCTACTGAATAAATTTTTTAATTCCCTGGTTTGACCCTCCCTTTCTATCTTCATTTTTCCACCTCCAGTACTACTTGATGGTACTAGGTCTGGCTTTTTTATCTTTCGTATGTCATTTCCATCCTAATTCAAGGTCTTTGCTTGGTCTGATTACTAATTATAACAAGAACAACAACAACAATATGAATGATCAAGTTAATGATGAGAACAACAATTAATATTAATGAGCATTTACAGGAGCTAAGGTAGTATTCTATGCATGTGAGGTATATTTTCACAGCTAATTCTCACAACAGATCTACTAGGCAGGCATAATAAAATCTCTTAACCAACTTCTACTAAGCCAAGGCTCCTAATCCTCAGTGGGCAACTGACTGACTGATGCCTTGGCCTGCTGCAGGCCACCCACCAGATCAGCTGTACAGTCACTAAGAATCAGTTGTTCTTATAATCCATATGACTTAGAACACCTGTACTTGTTATAAATGTACAGTGTAATTATTGTTGTTTTAGTCGCTACGTCATGTCTGACTCTTTTGCAACCCCATGCGCTGCAGCCCCCCAGGCTCCTCCGTCCTTGGGATTTCCCAGGCAACAATACTGGAGTTGCCTTTTCCAGTACTGGAACTGGAGTTGCCATTTCCTTCTCCAAGAAATCTTCCCAATCCAGGGATCCAACTTGTGTCTTCTGCATTGGCAGGCAGATTCTTTACCACTGAACCACCTGGGAAGGAGTTTAATTAATGTTATATGAAATCTGCATGATCAGAGTTTTAAAAGTACATTTTCCAAAAAAAAAAAAAGTCAATGCTTTGAAAAACTCAATGATGACAGAAGAAGTTTTTAAAAAATAAACTGCAACTGAGGGGTGGGAGGATTATAAAAATATGCAGATTCCTCATTCTCCAAATGAACTGAAGTTCTTGTACATCAAGGAAACTAAACTTAGAAGTCACAGTTGGTGCACTGGGAAGCACATACAAGTGACAGAATACAAAATTCAGTCAGCTGAATCCTCTCAAAAGAAAGACTTTGAGGCTATGTCAAAAGGTGAATGATCTAGAGTCATTTTTTTTAACATGATGGTGTACAGTTTTCCAAGCCTCATATATTGAAGAAATTGTCTTATCTCCATTGTATAGTCTTACCTCCTTTGTCATCAGTTAATTGGCCACAGGTGCATGGATTTATTTCTGGGCTTTCTATCCTGTCCCATTTATCTATAACTCTATCCTTGTGCCACTATCATACTGTTTTGATGACTGTAGCTTTTTAATATAGACCAAAGTCAGGGATCCTGATCCTTCCAGCTCCATTCTTTTTTCTCAATATTGCTTGGCTATTCAAGATACTTTGTGTATCCATAAAAATTTTAAGATTTTCTGTTCTAGTTCTGTGAAAAATGTCATTGATAATTTGATAGGAATTGCACTGAATCTGTAGATTGCCTTAGGTAGTATAGCTGTTCCAGAGATACCGATTCTTTCAGTCCATGAATGTGGCATATCTTTCTATTCATTTGTGTCTTCTTTGATTTTCTCATCTACATCGTACAGTTTTTGGAGAACAGGTTTTTTGTCTCCTTAGGTAGATTTATTCCTAGATATTCTATTATTTTGATGTAATGGTAAATGGAATTGTTCCTTGAATTTCTCTTTTGGACCTTTTGCTGTTAGTGTATAGGAATGCAAGAGACTTCTGTATATTAATTTTGTAACCTGCAACTTTACCAGATTCATTGATGAGCTCTAGCAGTTTTCTGGGAGCATCTTTAGGATTTTCTATGTATAATATCATGTCATTTACAAACAGTAACAGTTTAAGTTCTTCAAGTCTGGATCCCCTTTTTCTTTTTCTTTTATGATTGCCATAGGTGCAGTTCAGTTCAGTTCAGTCGCTCAGTTGTGTCCGACTCTTTGCGACCCCGTGAATCGCAGCACGCCAAGCCTCCCTGTGCATCACCAACTCCCGGAGTTCACTCAGACTCACGTTCATCAAGTCAGTGATGCCATCCAGCCATCTCATAGGCAGGATTTCCAAAAACTAGGCTGAATAAAAGTGGTTAGAATGGACACCCTTGTCTTGTTCCTAACCTTAAAGGAAATGTTTTCAGTTTTTCACTGTTGATTTATGATGTTATTTGTAGGTTTGTCAAATACTGCCTTTATTTTGTTGAAGTATGTTCTCTCTATGTCCATTTTCCGGAAAGTTTTTATCATAAATAGGTGCTGAATTTTGTCAAAAGATTTTCTGCATCTATTGAGATTATCATAGGGTTTTTATTTTTCAGTTTGTTGATGTGGTATATTACACTGATTGATTCGTAGGTATTGATAAATTCCTGAATCCCTGGGATAAACGCCACTGGATAATGGTGTATGATCTTTTAATGTGTTGTTGGATTCAGTTTGCTAGTATTGCGTTGAGGATTTTTGTGTCTATGTTCATCAGTGATACTGGCCTGTAATTTTCTTTTTTTGTGATATCTTTTGTTTTAGTATCAGGGTGATGGTGGCCTCATAGAATGAGTTGGGGAGTTTTCATTCCTCTGCCAATTTTTTTTTGGAATAGTTTCAGAACATGTGGTAAATCTTCTCTAAATGTTTAGTAGAATTTGCCTGTTAGGAGAACTTAATCACAGTTTCAGTTTCAGTTTCAGTGCTTGTGATTGGTTCGGTTCAGTTGCTCAGTCGTGTCTGACTCTTTGCGACCCCACGAATTGCAGCACGCCAGGCCTCCCTGTCCATCACCAACTCCCGGAGTTCACTCAGACCCACGTCCATCAAGTCGGTGATGCTATCCAGCCATCTCATCCTCTGTCGGCCCCTTTTCCTCCTGCCCCCAACCCCTCCCAGCATCAGAGTCTTTTCCAATAAGTCAACTCTTCACATGAGGTGGCCAAAGTACTGCAGTTTCAGCTTTAGTATCATTCCTTCCAAAGAACACCCAGGGCTGATCTCCTTGCAGAGAGTCCAAGGGACTCTCAAGAGTCTTCTCCAACACCACAGTTCAAAGGCATCAATGCTTTGACACTCAGCTTTCTTCACAGTCCATTTTCACATCCATACATGACCACTGGAAAAACCACCCTCAGAAGAAGTGGAGTAGCCATCATAGTCAACAAAAGAGTCTGAAATGCAGTACTTGGATGCAATCTCAAAAATGACAGTGATCTCTGTTCATTTCCAAGGAAAACCATTCAATATCATGGTAATCCAAGTCTATGCCCCCACCAGTAACACTGAAGAAGCTGAAGTTGAAAGGTTCTATGAAGAATTACAAGACCTTTTAGAACTAACACCCAAAAAAGATGTCCTTTTAATTATAGGGGACTGGAATGCAAAAGTAGGAAGTCAAGAAACACCTGGAGTAACAGGCAAATTTGGCCATGGAATGTGGAATGAAGCAGGGCAAAGACTAATGGAGTTTTGCCAAGAAAATTCACTGGTCATAGCAAACACCCTCTTCCAACAACACAATACAAGACTCTACACATGGACATCACCAGATGGTCAACACCAAAATCAGACTGATTATATTCTTTGCAGCCAAAGATGGAGAAGCTCTATACAGTCAACAAAAACAAGACCAGGAGCTGACTGTGGCTCAGATCATGAACCCCTTATTACCAAATTCAGACTTAAATTGAAGAAAGGAGGGAAAACTGCTAGACCATTCAAGTATGACCTAAATCAAATCCCTTATGATTATACAGTGGAAGTGAGAAATAGATTTAAGGGCCTAGATCTGATAGATAGAGTGCCTGATGAACTATGGATGGAGGTTCGTGACATTGTACAGGAGACAGGGATCAAGACCATCCCCATGGAAAAGAAATGCAAAAAAGCAAAATGGCTGTCTGCCTTAAAAATACCTGTGAAAAGAAGAGAAGTGAAAAGCAAAGGAGAAAAGGAAAGATATAAGCATCTGAATGCAGAGTTCCAAAGAATAGCAAGAAGAGATAAGAAAGCCTTCCTCAGTGATCAATGCAAAGAAATAGAGGAAAAGAACAGAATGGGAAAGACTAGAGATCTCTTCAAGAAAATTAGAGATACCAAGGGAACATTTCATGCAAAGATGGGCTCGATAAAGGACAGAAATGGCATGGACCTAACAGAAGCAGAAGATATTAAGAAGAGGTGGCAAGAATACACAGAGGAACTATACAAAAAAGATCTTCATGACCTGGATAATCACGATGGTCTGATCACTCATCTAGAGCCAGACGTCCTGGAATGTGAAATCAAGTGGGCCTTAGAAAGCATCACTACGAACAAAGCTAGTGGAGGTGATAGCATTCCAGTTGAGCTATTTCAAATCCTGAAAGATGATGCTGTGAAAGTGTTGCACTCAATATGCCAGCAAATTTGGAAAACTCAGCAGTGGCCACAGGACTGGAAAAGGTCAGTTTTCATTCCAATCCCAAAGAAAGGCAATGCCAAAGAATGCTCAAACTACCACACAATTGCACTCATCTCATGTGCTAGTAAAGTAATGCTCAAAATTCTCCAAGCCAGGCTTCAGCAATACATGAACCATGAACTCCCAGATGTTCAAGCTGGTTTTAGAAAAGGCAGAGGAACCAGAGATCAAATTGCCAACATCCGCTGGATCATGGAAAAAGCAAGAGAGTTCCAGAAAAACATCTACTTCTGCTTTATTGACTATGTCAAAGCCTTTGACTGTGTGGGTCACAATAAACTGTGGAAAATTCTGACCTGACCTGCCTCTTGAGAAATCTGTATGTAGGTCAGGAAGCAACAGTTAGAACTGGACATGGAACAACAGACTGGTTCCAAAAGGAAAAGGAGTATGTCAAGGCTATATATTGTCACCCTGCTTATTTAACTTCTATGCAGAGTACATCATGAGAAATGCTGGACTGGAAGAAACACAAGCTGGAGTCAAGATTGCTGGGAGAAATATCAATAACATCAGATATGCAGATGACACCACCCTTATGGCAGAAAGTGAAGAGGAACTAGAAAGGCTCTTGATGAAATTTAAAGAGGAGAGTGAAAAAGTTGGCTTAAAGCTCAACATTCAGAAAACAAAGATCATGGCATCTGGTCCCATCACTTCATGGGAAATAGATGGGGAAACAGTGGAAACAGTGTCCGACTTTATTTTGGGGGGCTCCAAAATCAATGCAGATGGTGATTGCAGCCATGAAATTAAAAGATGCTTACTCCTTGGAAGAAAATTTATGACCAACCTAGAGAGCATATTCAAAAGCAGAGACATTACTTTGCCGACTAAGGACCATCTAGTCAAGGCTATGCTTTTTCCAGTAGTCATCTATGGATGTGAGAGTTGGACTGTGAAGAAGGCTGAGCGCCGAAGAATAGATGCTTTTGAAATGTGGTGTTGGAGAAGACTCTTGAGAGTCCCTTGGACTGCAAGGAGATCCAACCAGTCCATTCTGAAGGAGATCCGCCCTGAGATTTCTTTGGAAGGAATGATGCTAAGCTGAAACTCCAGTACTTTGGCCACCTCATGCGAAGAGCTGACTCACTGGAGAAGACTCTGATGCTGGGAGGGATTGGGGGCAGGAGGAGAAGGGGACGACAGAGGATGAGATGGCTGGATGGCATCACAGACTCGATGGATGTGAGTCTGAGTGAAATCCAGGAGTTGGTGATGGACAGGGAGACCTGGCGTGCTGCGATTCATGGGGTCACAAAGAGTTGGACACGACTGAGAGACTGAACTGAACTGAACTGACTAGACAGATCTTGCTAAGAATCTGTCCATTTCTTTCAGGTTGTCCTATTTATTGGCATGCAGTTGCCTGTGTTAGTCTCTTATGATCCTTTGTATTTCTTTGATGTTAGTTGTAACTTACTACTTTTTGATTTCTAATTTTATTGATTGTGCCCCATCCCCTTTTGCTTGATGAATCTGGGTAAAGGTTTATCAATTTTTATCTTTTAAAAAGAAAAACAGCTTTTATTTTTCATTGATTGCTCCTATCGTTTTCTTCGTGTCTTTATCATTTATTTCTGCTCTGGTCTTACGATTTCTTTCCTTCTGCCAACTCTGGGTTTTCTTTGTTCCTCTTTCTCTACTTGCTTTAGATGTAATGTTAATTTATTTGTCGGTTTTCTTGTTTCCTGAGGTAAGTTTGTATTGCTATGAACTTGCCTCTTAAAACTGCCTTTGCCATGTCACATAGGTTTTGGATCATTGTATTTTCATTGTCATTTGTCTCTAGGTATCTTTTTACTTCTTTCACTTCTTCAGTGATCTATTGGTTGTTTAGTAACATATTGTTTAGCCTCCACGTGTTTTTGTTTTTTTACATTTTTTCCCTTGTAGTTGATTTCTAGTATCAGTATTGTGATCAGAAAAGATACTTGATATAACTTCAATATTCTTAAATTTACCAAGACTCACTTTGTGGCCCAGCATATGGTCAATCCTGGAGAATGTTCCATGTGCACTTAAGGACAATGTGTATTGTGTTACATTGGGATGGAATGATCTATGGATATTAGTTAATATCTGGTCTAATGTATAATTTAAGGCTTGTGTTTCCTTATCAATTTTTCTGTCAGGAAGCTCAGCCCATTGGTGTAAGTGAAATGTTAAAGTCCCCCACTATTATTGTGTTCCTGTCAATTTCTCACTTTATGGTTGTTATTGTTTGCCTTATGTATTAAGGTGCTTATATTTGGGTGCATATATACTTAAAATTGTTATACCTTCTTCTTGGGCTGTTCCTTTGATTGTTATGTAGTGTCCTTCTTTGTCCCTTATAACAGTCTCTATTTTATAAAGTCTATTTTGTTTGATATGAGTATTGCTACTCCAATTTTCTTTTGATTTTCATTTACATGGAATATCTTTTTCATCCCTTCACTTTCAGTTTATATATATATCCCTGGGTCTGAAGTGGGTTTCATATAAACATCATACATATCCATTCAGCCAGTGTGTGTCTTTTGATAGGAGTATTTAATCCATTTACATTTAAGGTGATTATGGATATGTATTTTCCTATTACAATTTTCTTAATAGTTTCGGGTTTGTTTTTACAGTCTTTTTACTTCTTCTTTTTTTCTCCTGTGATTTAATGACTAATTTTAGTGTTGTGTTTGGATTCTTTTTCTCTTTTGTGTGTGTGTATGTACTGTAGATTTTTGGCTTGTGGTAACCATGGGATTTTGACATAGCAGTCTATATATAAACAAGATTGTTTTAAGGTCTTTTAATTTCACACACATTTCCAATATCCTCCATTTGTGCTCTCCTCACAATTGATGGTTTTTATGTCATATTTTGGCGCACAGATGATTTCCTATCTATACTGTATGTTTGCCTTTACTGGTGAGTCTCTCCATTCGTAATTTCTTCTGTCTCTATTTGTGGCTTTTTCATTTCTGCTTTAAGAAGTTCCTTTAGTACTTGTTGCAATGCTGGTCTGCTGGTGCTGAATTCTCTTAGCTTTTGCTTTTCTATAAAGCTTTTCATTTCTCCAATGAATCTGGATGACAGCCCCACAGGGTAGAGTGTTGTATGCTTTCCTTTAAGAGTTTTAAAGTATATGGTCTTACATCTTTAATCCATTCTGAGTTTGTTTTTTGTGGTAGATTGTTTATAAAAATGGCCACATTATTTAATTCAAAATGCAGGCCTATATGAAATGTGACTGCACTGTCACTTTCCATTAAGAGGTAAAGTCTGTTTTTCCCCCTGACCCACCTTGAACCTGAACTCTTAACCATGTGACTTTCTTTGGCCAATGGTACATTTACAAACATCACACCAGGAGATCCTTAAGAAAGCATGTGCACTGGTGCTTGACCTCTCTTGCTGCTGGAAATCCAGTGCCACCAGGTGAACATGCACAAGCTGGCCTCTTTGAGGATGAGTGACCAAATGAAGAAACCACAGTCATCCCAGGTAAGAACCTAAACATGTGGATGAGGACATCCTAGACCACCTAGTCCAGTCAAACTGTCTCAGGCTGGAGAAACAACTCAGCCATCATATGGAATGTGACAGACAAATATTTGTTACTTTTAAGCCACTAAATATTAGGTGTGCTTTTTAAACATAATAAAATGGTAATAGACTATATATAATTTATTTCATGATGTCCTGTTCTAACTTTTTCAACAAACAGACCATTAAGCAGACCCATGTGTATTGGATAAAACTGCTTCTATTGTACTAGTTTCATCTCCAATTTACAAATAAACAATCTGAGGCCCAGCAGGTTAGATAACATTTCCGAGAGTTAACACAATAAGTAGTAGAGCCAAGATCTGAATCTGCATATTCTGACCCAGAGTATGGGCTCCTTAGGAAAGCCTTTGAGATGCTGGTCCCACCTCCTTGACCAAAGTTACCTTCAGTCCTTTAAACGTCCTTCTTTTAGAAATAAGTTATTTACTTACATCCTTTTACACTCTTTGATTTTGAAACACATGAATTTATTATAAATTTAAATATTATCAATCCAAGTACTGAAGTAAAAAGTTTTATTTACTATATCTGAAGGGACAGTTTTGAGCCATTACTGATTTAGGGGATAGGATTATGAAGGGTGCACTGCTTTCTAATTCACATTTTTGTAGTAACTGAATTTTATATAATGAACAAGTTTTCACTGCAATTTTAAAATCAAAAACATTAGGAAAGGATATAGTACATACAAGAAGAGGGATAATATGGGGAAAGACAAGTGAAGAGGCTTCACTTGTGCCAAGGGACCTGCCATCCTAGGTTTCCTTGAGGATCATCTGTAGAAACCTCCCCAAGCCACCAAATAAGAAGGGGTAGGCAATTTTACACTGCTACCAGAGGGCCTCAATGAAATACCAGCCCTACAAGACTGCCCTTTTCCCTAACTACCTTGCACCTGCTCCTGACCCTGAACAAGTCAGAAAAATAAGGGGGCCAGTAAGGCTGGAAGTATGGAGAAGGCAACCAAAAATATTCAGTCTTTTCATTTAGGTTTCTCTGCCTAAAGCTTTAATTTTCAAGGCAATTTAGAGTTTGAGTTATTATTCTGAACTACACATTTTGATCCTGAATTGAGGCTTTTTGGTGACTAAACAGTATGTTGAAAGATTATATAAGAATGACTAGAAAAACTATGGGATCTGAGAGAAATCTCATTCAGGGTAAGGAAAAGCCTAGCTCACAGAGCAGTTTAGAAAGTCAGAAAAGAGATATTAAGCTGCTTTCTGTTGTTGCCTATTGTGTCTGATGCAGTCATCCTATCTACACACTGATAAGAAAAATGGGCTCTGCAGCAGTTAATTCGTTAGCTGGGGTTCCCTTCATAGATAATAAGTGATGGGATTCAGCTGGAAGTGTAACTCAGGTGTTTGTGTCCCCATGCCTCTGATCATAAGCAGAAGCAGGACAGAAGGGGAAATCAAGCTAGGTGAGGGGCACTCACACTCCTTCTCAAAAGCATTTTGGTCAGGACCCGCAGCTCTCACTTTGGAATTCAAGTTCACTTGAATTCCCACACCTCATGCCACTGTCACTGTTGCTCTGCCTACAGGTGGGGATGCAGCATCAACACACTGGAGTCAGACATTGTGAATCCTGCATCATGTGAAGCTTCAAACTTCAGATTCCCATGTGTTACTCCTAGTGGCCAGCTCAGAGGGTTGAATTACAGTATCCAAGAAAGGCACATTGTGGGGATTCAATACACAGCCAATTATTAATACCAACAGCAATTTCTCCCTGAGAATAACAGGAGGATCTGGATGAGAGAAGGAAAACTGCCATATCTCCAATGTCACATATTGTTTCTGCTCTTAAGTAGCTACTCTGGGGACTGCACAGTGGGCAATGTAGGGGTAAGGTGGGGGACAGAGACTCCTACTGTATCAGTCTAGGAAGAATAATCTGAACAACCAGCTCACCATGAAGTAGTAAGGGTGAGTCATCCCATTCAGGACTTCAATGTTGTCTGTGGTCACGGACTGAATACTGTGGCACCAGACCAATGAGAAGAGCCAAGGTTCATTGACAATGTATAAGTTGATGCTGATGTTAGCTGCTTTATATTCTCTGGGAAGAAAAGGAACCCACAGGAGATTTAGATTTAATCTTATTTTTATCATCTAAAAGGTAAACAGCCACAATATTTGTGAAAGACTGTAGCTTAAATCACCAGAATTAGTTGGGCATGGGATGACTTATGACATGACATGTAGAATGAGCTTATGTTACAGTGAGACACAGAACTGCATTTACTACCTTTCCTCCTCAACCAACAGTAGTATGCATGTCCTAAGGGGAAAAGAAAGACAGGAAGAAAAGAGGAAGGAGGGAAGGAAGTGGGGTACAGAGTGAAGCAAAGATGGAGGAAAAAATGGGAGGAAGGAAAGCCCTACTAGAATTAGCCAATTTCCATGGTATAAATATTCCTACGTATGAGTGCATGCGCTGTCACTTCAGTTGTGTCCGACTCTTTGTGACCCTATGGACTGGAGCCCACCAGGCTCCTCTGTCCATGGGATTCTCCAGGCAAGAATAATGGAGTTTCCATGCCCTCCTCCAAGGGATCTTCCCAACCTAGGGACTGAACCCGCACCTCTTATGTCTCCTGCACTGGTAGGCTGGACTTTTACCACTGGTACCAGCTGGGAAGCCTTAGCCCAATTTCAACCACCACTGTTGAAACAGGTTTGCAAACCTCTTTGGCTCCAATAAGCTGGTATGAGTGAGCTCCACATACTACTATGAAGCAAATATATTTACTTCCTTCGGAGAACTTACCACTCTCTACTCTACCTGCTTTCCTATCAGTCTTCTTTACTTGAGTGTAAGCATATTAAAGCAGAGATTCTGCATTTCCATATGTTCAGTACCTGCTTCATAAAGAGTTAACTGAAGGAATAAGTAAATGAATACCTATCTGGTAAATATTTACATTTCAAATTTTTTAAAGAATTTTCAAAACAACTGAGTAGGAGAAATGGAACCCAAATTTCCCTGTGCACTAAATGTCAGTAGATATGCACACAGTATCTATAGCTATGGAAAGAAAATAAGTAGAAGAACATCTAGTAACTCTAATCAAGTTGTCATCTTCAGAGAAAACTTCTCACAAAATGTACCACATAAATCCCTTCAAAAATTTTTGTTTTAATCCTGAGATGGCACAGTATATTGGAAACAGCTCTGTAGAAGCCTGGGTGTGAGTGCAGTTTTGTCATACACTAGCTTGGCAGGGTCTTAGGCTCAGTGTATAAATTGTAAGATAAAAAATCATACCACTACATTTGCAGGAGTGCTTGCAATTAGTTACCTAGTATGTTGGAATTATCTCTAAGACAATTCTACATATCACCTAAAAGATTCTTTTTAATAGAAATAAGGAAATAGTAACTTTGCCATCTAAGGTCCATTTAGTCAAGGCTATGGTTTTTCCAGTAGTCATGTATGGATGTGAGAGTTGGACTGTGAAGGATGAGCACCAAAGAATTGATGTTTTAGAAATGTGGTGTTGGAGAAGACTCTTGAGAGTCCCTTGGACTGCAAGGAGATCCAACCAGTCCATTCTGAAGGAGATCAACCCTGGGATTTCTTTGGAAGGAATGTTGCTAAAGCTGAAACTCCAGTACTTTGGCCACCTCATGCGAAGAGTTGACTCATTGGAAAAGACTCTGATGCTGGGAGGGACTGGGGGCAGGAGAAGAAGTGGACGACCGAGGATGAGATGGCTGGATGGCATCACTGACGCGATGGACGCGAGTCTGAGTGAACTCCAGGAGTTGGTGATGGACAGGGAGGCCTGGTGTGCTGTGATTCATGGGGTCTCAGAGAGTCGGACACGACTGAGCAACTGAACTGAACTGAACTGAATAAAAACCTACTTTTCAAAACTTTTTGAAACCAATACACAAAACCATTCCATTTCTATATAGAAATTGAAATAATACCATAAACAATTACTCCAAAGAAAAGTAAATACTTAGGTACTAACTTAACAAAACCTGTAAGCCATAAACTACAAAGAACTGACGAAAGTCATCAAAGACGATTTAAAAAGTGAAGAGACATATGGATGTCAGTTCTCACAGTGATCCACAAGCTTAATGCAATTCCTATGAAAATACCAGAAAGGATTTTCGGACAATTAGCCCAGCTGATTCTGAAATGTATATAGTAAGGCACAGCCCAAAATTAACTAAAATGATACTAAAAAAGAATAAAGTGAGAAAGAATCACTCTACCCAATAAAGTTGGTTTAAACCTCAACATTCAGAAAACGAAGATCATGGCATCCGGTCCCATCACTTCATGGAAAATAGATGGGGAAACAGGGGAAACAGTGTCAGACTTTATTTTGGGGGGCTCCAAAATCACTGCAGATGGTGACTGCAGCCATGAAATTAAAAAACGCTTACTACTTGGAAGGAAAGTTATGACCAACCTAGAGAGCATATTCAAAAGCAGAGACATTACTTTGCCAACAAAGGTCCATCTAGTCAAGGCTATGGTTTTTCCAGTGGTCATGTATGGATCTGAGAGTTGGACTATGAAGAATGCTGAGCGCCAAAGAATTGATGCTTTTGAACTGTGGTGTTGGAGAAGACTCTTGAGAGTCCCTTGGACTGCAAGGAGATCCAACCAGTCCATCCTAAAGGAGATCAGTCCTGGGATTTCTTTGGAGGGAATGATGCTAAAGCTGAAACTCCAGTACTTTGGCCACCTCATGTGAAGAGCTGACTCATTGGAAAAGACTCTGATGCTGGGAGGGATTGGGGGCAGGAGGAGAAGGGGACGACCGAGGATGAGATGGCTGGATGGCATCAGTGACTCGATCGATGTGAGTCTGAGTAAACTCCGGGAGTTGGTGATGGACAGGGAGGCCTGGCGTGCTGCGATTCATGGGGTCACAAAGAGTCAGACACAACTGAGTGACTGAAATGAACTGAACTGAACTGATACAGTAATCAAAATACTGTGGTCTTAGAAAAGAAACAGAGATTAGTGGAACATAATTTAAAATCACAACGAGTTGGACACAACTGAGCAACTGAACAACAATTTAAAAGCCATAAACAGACCCACACAAACACATCAAAATGATAATTGTTAAAGGTGCAAAATTAAATCAATGAAAGAAAAAGTTTTTTTTTTTTCAACAAATGGTACTAGAGCAATTGTATAGGCAAAGGCAAAAAAGAAACAGAAAACTTTGACCCACACCACATAATTCATATAAAAATTGACTAAACATGGACCACAGAGTTAAGTACATGATGTAAAACCATAAAACTTTTGGGAAAAAAAGCCAGAAATCTTTGAGATCTAAGGGTTAGACAAAGAGCTCTTAGACTTGACATTAAAAACATGACTCATAAAAGAGAAAATAATCAAAATGTTAAAACTTTTGCTTTGTGGAAGACTCTGTTAAGGAGATGGTACACTCCTGAAACAGACTGGGACAAAATATTTACAAATCAAATATCCAACAAAAAACTATACTCA
Organism: Capra hircus; assembly: GCF_001704415.2. NCBI lineage: Eukaryota > Metazoa > Chordata > Mammalia > Artiodactyla > Bovidae > Capra > Capra hircus. The sequence goes on along the minus strand of NC_030836.1, from coordinate 18,502,176 downwards.
CACAAAGAACTCTCAATATTTAACAATAAAAAATCATGCAGTTCAGTTAAAAATGGTATGATAAGACATTTGACTGAAGAGGATAGACCATGGAAACTTAGCACATGAGAAGATGTTTAATATCATTACTCACCAGGGAATGAAAATTAAAACCACAATGAGATATCACTACACACATAACAGAATGACTACATTTAAAAATAAATCACAGTGCCCTAAACTAGCAAGGATGGAGAACCTCTGGATCATCATACATTGCTGGTGGGAACATAAAATGGTATAGCCCCTCTGAAATTGTTTGGCAGTTCCTCATAAATTATATAAAACTTATAGAGTTCCTTATAAAACTTGCCAAACTATCATACCCCAGGATGCATTCTTGGGCAAACTTATATTCACAGCAGGCAATTCTGGGAAGATGGCAGAAAAAGAAGCACCAGGAACCTGCCCCCATCTAAACTATAATTACACTGGCAAAATCTACCAAATGTAACTGCTTTGGCTCTATGGGGTTTATTGAAGTCTTGCAACTTCCAGGGAAATTTTATAAGTTATACTTAACTTTGGTCAATTTCAGTAATTAGCACAGTATCAATTATCCACTCTTCATTCTCAGCCCTATCACAGGCAGCTGTGCCCATGTTCCTGGAGCAGCTTGCACACAGCCTATGGAAGCCAAGATGGGCCAAAAGGTCACTATCCTCCAATTATTGGAGATCTGTGCTCTGATGAAACATTTGAATCTAGCTGTATCTAGGGTACACCAAGATGAACTCAAAGAGATCCACCCTATGACATATTATAATCAAACTTTCAAAAGCCAAAGGCAAAGAAAAGACTCTTGAAAGCATCTTGTTACATATAAGGATCCTCAATAACATCCTGAGCAGATTTTTCATCAGAAATTTTGGAAGACAGAAGGTAGTGGATCCACATAGTCTAAGTGTTAAAAGAAAAACCAGTCAACCAAGACACTTATATCCAGCAAAGCCTGTCTTTTAAAAATAAGGGGTGTTATAGGAAAAAACAAATCTGACTCCATATTAGATCTGTTTATTCTAATATGCAAGTTAAATTGCATACTCTATTGCTCTGGTGACAAGACAAGAATGCTGCCTATGGCCTGATATATATAGCACAGTTCATTCTCAAGGCTATGACTTATTAAAGGATAACACTTTTCCATTTACGTGGAGATTGTATAACACAGAATAGCACTTATCTTGTTGGAGGTCTTCAGGAACACTGTGATGTGACCTACATGGACAGGTACAACAAAAAAGGATACCAAGAAGTTCCAGCAACCAACCACATTTTCTCTCCTTTTAGAACATAAAAAGCCCAAATTCTAGCTTGGATAAGATGGTGCTTTGGGACACTCATTCACCATATTCTCAGTCTACTAGCTTTCCAGATAAAATTGCTACTCCTTGACAGAGCATCTGTCATGTAGCAAGCAGTATGAGCTTGGATTTAGGTAACAAATTTTGGTGAATTTAGAGAGGATCCCTGTTGCTCATGGCCAGCTATCCCGAACTTAGAAATTATTGGATAAGGCCCTAGCAACTGGTGGGACCACTTATGCTGAAGATCTTCCCTACAAAATTCCCCCAAAGTGGCTCCAGCTATCCCAGCACTTGGCAGTTGGAATAAGCACTTGGTATCTGGAAGTCATTAAGTCAGGTAAGTTATTAATGTGTATAAACCAAAAACTTTTCTCCTCTCTGTTTGGGGCTTTTCTTCTCAGGAATAAGTCAATTTTTTTAATTTGAGTAGGGTACCCTGTTGGAGAGAGGAAACAGTTGCTGATTTTTATCCAATTTTCAAACTGGTTTATCTGTTTCTTTGAATGAAAGCATCTGTGTGTGCCATTTGTTTGTTTGTCTTATATTTCTGTCTTTAAAACCACTATTACTAAAGAAAGTCCTCTGGGGGGTGGTCTGATTACAGCTACAAACCCATGACTAAGAAAAAGAATATTCTATTGTAACAATGTGTGGTCACAGTACCTGTCTGGAACTCCAGTGGGATTTATCTGGTTATCTTGAGACCCTGTGTACCATGTACTGCCACCTTTGCTGTGTTAATTGCATCATCGGTGGTCTCCTGTGTCATTGAAAGTGAAAGTCACTCAGTTATACCTGACTCTTTGCGACACCATGAACTGTAACCCACCAGGCTCCTGTGGCCATGGAATTCTCCAGGCAAGAATGCTGAAGTGGGTTGCCTTTCATTTCTCCAGCCTGTGTCACTGGTATATGTAAAACCCCAAGACCAAACTTAAGGGTTTATTTAGAATTCTCTGTTTGTCTTTGAGCTTTTGTTTCACTTTGTTTTGGAACCATTTCTTCATTTACAGTCAAATCAGTCGGTGATATTTAAAACTCTTACTGATGTCAAATGGAAGAAAGGAACACACACACACACACACAAAATAAAACTTGTCTGTGTCTGAGAGTGGGACATTCCCAGGGAGAAGAGAAAATTCCCACTTTGTTCTTAAAACTGAAAGCCTCAGCCCAGAATTCAGCTGATAGATTTATGCCAAGGCAAAATGGTTAAGAGAAGATCAATTGCTATTTTTTATTTTATAGTAAAACACTCAAAAAGACTATACAACTCTGCAATTAGAGCTATTCTGTAAGGACTGTGGGGAAGAATGATGAAATGCCCTATGTGCAAATATTTGTGGTATTACATCAGGGAAAATTAAAGAAGAAAGGGAACTAGAGTGAGGATATGTTGTTTAAAACCTTCACCCCTCTGCCTGAGCCATCTGTGCCAGCCACTCTAGCTGCTATGTGAATATACCTATGTCTTATTATTTCATTACTTTCCTACAAAGCTAGAGTCAGTTCCCAATGCTGGGGCTCAGGGAATGTTCAAACTAGCTCCCACACCTTATAGGGATCAATTAGAAAGTCCTGAATTAGGTCCAGGAGCACAGAGACCTAGTCTGATATTGCCATCTTAGACCTGTTAGGACACCAAGTTTGGACCACTCCCTGCTCAAGCCAATTTCCCCTATGCCATTATCCTGTGAGGGCCTAAATGCAAACAGCCAGCAGGCTGGTTTTAATAAATTATTTTTAATTCAGTAAAAACCAAATAAAGACTCCTCTGAATTTTTTCAATGAATTTATCAAGCCCACGGCAGATCCTGGGGTCTCTAAAAGTGCTAGAAATGTAAATATGAGAAAACTGCAGACATGAGATGATGCATTTGGAATGAACCCTTCTCAGTTGGTAGATGCTTCTTTTAAAGTACTCGACAGCAGGAAACAATAACAGAAATAAGAAGATGCAAACAGAATGCCATTTTTCTGGCAGCAGCATTTGATTCCCAGAAGACAAGTAACTTGAATAGAGGTAAGCCACCCCTGAGGAAGGAACAATACACTTACTGTAAGGAGGAAGGACAGTGGAAAAAATTATTGCCCTGGGGTAAAATGCTAAAAACAAAACAAAGAAATATAGGAACCTTTCATATGACAGAAATAGATGATGATGAATGAAGAGGCTCAGATTCTCTCTTGGATTTGAGGCACCCAATTACAATTTCCCCACAGGAGCCCAAGGTAAAACTGACAGTGGGGAATGATCTGATTGACTTTCTGATAGACAAGGGTGCAACATACATTATGGTAAACACCGGGGTGGCACAGAAAACATCTCTATCCATCTCAGTCACAAAAGTCTCTAAAGAAGTATAAAATCATTCCTTCTTACAAACTCCAGAATGCCACCTAAGGGACCTCATCCTGAAACACAGCTTCTTATATATGCCAGAGTAACCAATTCCTTTGAGATTTCCTTTGTATATGAAATCCTCAAATAACTTTTTTGCCAGAACAGCTTGAGATCAGAATCCTACCAGAACATGCTTTAAGACTGTATTCTTAAAGACTATATTCTTTAAGCCTATATATTCATGAAATGCCCCCTCCAAAAAAGAGACAGAGCTCTTTAACCCCACCCCCAAGGAAATCATGATCTGAACTACATGGACACCTGCAAGAACAGAGGATTCATAAACCAAGAAATTTGCACCAACCAACCACACCCCTCCACTTGCAGTATAAACGAAGACTAAGTTCTAAGTTGGTGAGATGTTTCTGTGACATACTAGACATCTTCTCAGTCTGCCACTTTTCTGAACAAAGTTGTTAATACTTGCCCCAACAAACCATCTCAATTTACTGGCTTGTTATGGAGCGAGAAGTACGAGCTTGGACCCAAAAAGAGGTGGAAATTAAGACATTCTCAAACGAAAGCTGAGGGAATTCATGGCCACTAGACTGACCCTGTAAGAAAAATTCAAGGGAGTCCTCCAAGGTAAAATAAAGTCATGAGATAGTAAATCAATGCTGTATGGTAACATAAGGATTTCAGTAAAAGTAAATACGTGAGAAAATTTAAACTCTAGCATTGGTTTTGCCATGCCAATACAATATTGTAAAGTAATTAACCTCCAATTAAAATAAATAAATTTATATTTTTAAAAATTTTTTTAAGTATAAAAAAATCTAGCATTACTGTAAAAATGGTCTGTAAACACAACAACTTAAATATGTCTTTATTTTTCACATAATTTAAGACTGAAACACTTAAAGGGAAAAAAAAACACAATCATTAGTCTAAAAGCTAGTATTTTTGTAACTCTGGTTATCACTCCAGATGTTGTTTTCAATATCATTTGAGAAACGACTACATTTAGAAGTATTATTATTTTATATTTAGTGGCACACAATGAAAAAAGATGAAGTTTTCTGACATCAACAAGCAAAAGGGGTAGGACTGGTCCTGTGAAGGAAAAGAGCTATTGCATATCATTGAATTTAAGTTGGTATAAATTCAATCACAGTGTCATAATGTTACATGGTAAGTGCAATTCCCATGGTAACCATAGGGAAATTAGGTATATAATATATTAAAAAAACTGAGGGCTTCTCTGGTGGCTCAGGGGGTAAAGTGTCTGCCTGCAATGCTGGAGACCTGGGTTTGATCCCTGGGTTGGGAAGTTCCCCTGGAGAAAGAAATGGAAACCCACTCTAGTACTCTTGCCTGGAAAATCCCATGGATGGAGGAACCTGGTAGGCTACAGTCCATGGGGTCGCAAAAAGTCAGACACGACTGAGCAACTTCATTTTCTTATATAAAAAAGGAAATGAGAAAAGGATTTAAATGTTCCACTACAAAAATAACTAAACACAAAAGAAAACAGTAAGGCAGGAAATAAAGGGTAAAATATTATAACATATATAGAAATAACAAATTAAAACAGATGACAGAAACAAAATAACAAATATTTACAGACATGATAGAAGTAACATGACAACAGCCCCCCTTATCAGTAATTACTTTAAATGGAAATGGATTAAACTCTCCAATCAAACAGAGATTGGCAGAATGCATAAAACCACATTTCATGGTGTTTACAAGAGACTCAATTTTAGATCTGCTGTACAACAAAGTGAATCAACTATTGGCATACATATATTTCCTCTCTCTTAGACCTTCCTCTTACCCCACACACCCACCCATCTAGGTCATCACTGAGCATACACCTGAGCTCCCTGTTCTATGCAGCAGGTTCCCACTAGCTATTTTTTCCATGGTAGTACATATATGTCAATCCTAACCTTCCAGTTCATCCCACCCTCGCATTTCCACCTTTCCCCCCTTTAGTGTCCACATGTCTGTTCTCTATTCCTGCCTTGCAAACAGGTTCATCTCTGCCCTTTTTCTGGATTCCATATATATGCATTAATATGTGGTATTTGTTTTTCTCCTTCTGACTCATTTCACTCTGTATGACAGACTCTAGGACCATCAACATTTCTACAAACAACCCAGTTTTGTACCTTTTTATGGCTGAGTAATATTACATTGTATAGATTTACCATTTTTCTTTTTTTGTATTTTTTGAACATTAATAAAAGTTTCAATACAGCAAGAAAACATAATAATTATAAACATTTATGCACATAATACAGACAAGCAAAATTTATATAGCAAACACTGACAGAATTGAAACTATATTATAATACTTGGAGATTTTAATACCCCACTCTTATTAACAGACAGAACAACCAGACAGAAGATAAATAGGGAAACAGAGGACTCAATCAATACAAGAAACTAACTGTACATATGCAGACATATGCAAAATGCTCCACCCAACAATAGGATGCACAAACTTCTCAAGTACACATGGGACATTTTCAGGACAGACTAGGTGTTTGGCCACAAAATCTCAATAGACTTAAAAAGATAGGTAACAGGACAAAGTTAGAAGTCAATAACAAAACAAAAATGAAAATTTACATATTTGTGGAACTTAATGCACTTTCAAGCAACCAGTGGATCAAAAACATGTAACCACTAGGCAAACTATAAAATATTTGGATATGTGATGAAAAGAAAAACAAAATCCATGGGATGTAGCAAAAGTAATGCATGGGGGGCAATGCATATCTAAATGCAAACATTAAAAAAAAAAGAAAGCTCTCAAATCAACAACCTACCTTTAAAACTTAAGAAAATGGAAAAAGCAAAAGGAAGAAAATAATAAAGGTCAAACAGAAATACGCAAAATGAAGAACAGAAAACCAACAGAGAAAAATAAAAGAAACCTAAGGTAATTCTCCGAATATATCAACAAAATTGATAAGCTTTTAACATGATATACAACCATGAAAAAGAGAAAAGACTCAAATTACTGAAGTCAGAAATTAAAGTGGGAAAATTACCACCAATTTAACAGAAATATGAGGATTATAAGAGGGTACTATAAGGAATCATATCTCAACAAACTAGATAGACTCAATGAAATGGACAAATTCCTAGAAACATAAAACCTACCAAGACTGAATCAGAAAAGAAATCAGTAATGAATAAGAAAACGCAAATAGACCTACAATGGGTAAAGAAATTGAATCATTAACCAAAACTCTCCAAAGAAAATTCCTGGACCCAATGACTACACTGGTGAACTTCACCAAACATTCCAAGAATAACAAATACCAAACCATTAGGATGGCTACATCAAAAAAACAGAAATCAATTCTGGTTTCCTCCATGTGTATGCCTAGCAGTGGGATTGATGCGTCATAAGGCAGTTCTATTTGTAGTTTTTTAAGGAATCTCCACACTGTTCTCCATAGTGGCTGTACTACTTTGCATTCCCACCAACAGTGTAACAGGGTTCCCTTTTCTCCACACCCTCTCCAGCATTTATTGCTTGTGGACTTTTGGATCGCAGCCATTCTGACTGGTGTGAAATGGTACCTCATTGCGGTCTTGATTTGCACTTCTCTGATAATGAGTGATGTTGAGTATCTTTTCATGTGTTTGTTAGCCATCCGTATGTCTTCTTTGGAGAAATGTCTATTTAGTTCTTTGGCCCATTTTTTGATTGGGTCATTTATTTTTCTGGAATTGAGCTGCATAAGTTGCTTGTATATTTTTGAGATTAGTTGTTTGTCAGTTGCTTCATTTGTGCACCCCAGTGTTCATTGCAGCACTGTTTATAATAGCCAGGACATGGAAGCAACCTAGATGTCCATCAGCAGACGAATGGATAAGAAAGTTGTGGTACATATACACTATGGAGTATTACTCAGCCATTAAAAAGAATGCATTTGAATCAGTTCTAATGAGGTGGATGAAACTGGAGCCGATTATACAGAGTGAAGTAAACCAGAAAGAAAATCACCAATACAGTATACTAACACATATATATGGAATTTAGAAAGATGGTAATGATAACCCTATATTTGAGACAGCAAAAGAGACACAGATGTAAAACAGACTTTTGGACTCTGGGAGAGGCAGAGGGTGGGGTGATTTGGGAGAATGGCATTGAAACATGTATAGTATCATGTAAGAAATGAATCGCTAGTCTAGGTTCGATACAGGATACAGGATGCTTGGGGCTGGTGCACTGGGATGACCCAGAGAGATGATATGGGGAGGGTGGTGGGAGGGGGGTTCAGGGTTGGGAGCTCATGTACACCTGTCGTGGATTCATGTCAATGTATGGCAAAACCAATACAGTATTGTAAAGTAAAAAAATAAATAAAATTTAAATTAAAAAAAAAAACAGAAATCAATAAGGATGTGTTAACATGGAAAACTTGGAACATTTGTGTCCTGTTTTTACAGCCACTGTGGAAAACAGTATGGTGTTTATTCAAAAAATTTAAAAAAAAATGCATACAATTCAGCAATTCTACTTTCTGGTAAATACCCAAAAGAATTGAAAGCAGGGTCTTGAATGGCTATTCATACCCATGTTCCAAGCTGCCTCATTCATAAGAGCTAAGATGTTCAAGCAACCCAAATTCCATCAGCTAATGAATGGATAAGAAAACTGCGGTACATATATACAGTAGACTATTATTCAGCCTTAAAAAGAAATGAAATTCTGTAACGAATGAATTCAACATGGATGGACCTTGAGAACTTCATCCTAAGTGAAATAAGTTAGTCTTAGACAAATATGTGATTCTACTTACATGAATCAAAATCACAAACAGAAACACTCTGATGAGGGATTGATGAAGGTTCATTGTTTAATGAGAACTTGAGTTACAAGATGAAAAGTGTTAGGTAGGTAGATGATGGTGATTGTTGTATAACAGTGAATGTACATTAAAACCACAGTATTTTATATTAAAAATCATTGCAAAAGTAAGTTTTATATATATTTTAACACAATGAAGACACTTTTTAAAGAATGGGGGGTCTGAGTGAGTTATAGACTCTTAGTTAAAAAATCATGTTCTCATGAAAACCTATACTCAAATGTTCATAACATTTATCTATAATAAATACAAACAATCAGATATCTTTCAGTTGATGGATAATTTTACAAATATTAGTACATTCATACAATGGAACACTATCCATCAATGAAACTGAAAAAACTGTAGATGCATGCAAAAATATGGCTAAATGTCAAAGGGAATTATACTGAGTGGAAAAAAGGCCAATCACAACAAGTTGCATACTCTGTGATTCTTCTATATAACTTTCTTAAAATGACAGGATTATAGAAATGCAGAAGAGATTAGTCATTGAGAGGGGTTAGGGTTTGAGGTGAGCAGATGCAGATGGAAGGAAAGGGAGTGTAGTTATCAAAGGGCAACAAAAGTAATACTTCTGGTGACTCCAGTCGAGGTTCGAAGCATGAGACAGAGTGCTCAGCGCTGGTGCACTGGGATGACCCTGAGGGATGGGATGGGGAAGGAGATGGGAGGGGGGTTCACCCATGGCTGATTCATGTCAATGTATGGCAAAAACCACTACAATATTGTAAAGTAATTAGCCTCCAATTAAAATAAATAAATTAAAACACACACACATTTGTTTAAAAAAAAAAGAAAGAAAGAAAAGAAAAACTGGAGCTGGAAACTAAGAGCTTTGAATCCAAGGCTAAGGAGATTGAACTCTTTCCTATAAGTAGTGGGGGAATCCTCAGGGTGTTTGAGTGAAACACGGACATTTACATGTTTAGAAGCAACTTCCTATAGCACTGTGGCTAATAAGGAGGCCAGGCTAGTGGTATCTTAAGAATCTTTCTTTACCTCTCCAAAATACTGGAAATGATCATTCATGGGGTATGTTTACTGAGCCTATGCAAAACTGAAGGTATTCCTAGCAACTTTTCCCTACCTTACCTCCACATCTTTAAAATTCAGTAAGTCTGTATTATCTTAGGTCTTGAGATGTTAATGACTTTGAATAATTGTCAACACTTGCAATTATAATGACTGATACTTTATCATTTCTCATAATGAGCAATGCTAATTAAAATTGATTGTGCTAGAAAAAAAAAAAGTAATACTTCTGGTGATTAAACCAGTCTATCTTGGTTGTGCTGTTAAGATCCACAAACATATATATGATAAAACTGCACAGAACTATATATACAAAACATACATAAAATGAATGTAAGTAAAACTTGGGAAATTTGAGTAAGATAGGTGGGTTTTATCAATATCAATAGCTTGGTTTTGATATCATACCATTACAAGTTTTACCAATGGAATAACACATCATCACATCATCATTTGTATTATTTCCTACATGTTAACATGCAATAATTTCAAAATAAAAAGTTTAAAAAATACTATAGACTATTTTTCAAAATACACTACAAATGTACTCTGGGTCTGGTTTTTCTAGCAGTCACATATGGATGTGAGAGTTGGACCATACAAAAGGCTGGAGCACCGAAGAATTGATGCTTTTGAACTGGTAGTGTTGGAGAAGACTCTTGAGGGTCCCTTGGACTGCAAGGAGATCAAACCAGTCAGTCCTAAAGGAAATCAATCCTGAATATTCATTGGAAAGATTGATGCTGAAGCTGATACTCCAGCACTTTGGCCACCTGATAAGAAGAGCTGATTCATTATAAAAGACCCTGATGCTGGGAAAGATTGAAGGCAGGAGGAGAAGGGGACAACATAGGACAAGATGGTTGGATGGCATCACCAACTCAACGAACATGAGTTTGGGCAAGCACCAGGAAATGGTGAAGGACAGGGAAGCCTGGCATGTTGCAGTCCATGGGGTCACAAAGAGTCAGACATGACTGCGTGACTAAGCAACAACAACTTTGGGTTTTATATCAAAAGTATTATAACTTCACACCAGTCAGAATGTCTGCAATCCAAAAGTCTGCAAGCAATAAATGCTGGAGAGGGTGTGGAGAAAAGGGAACCCTCCTACAATGTTGGTGGGAATGCAAACTTGTACAGCCACTATGGAAAACAGTGTGGAGATTCCTTAAAATACTGGAAATAGAACTGCCTTATGACCCAGCAATCCCACTGCTGGGCATACACACTGAGGAAACCAGAATTGAAAGAGACACATGTACTCCAATGTTCATCGCAGCACTGTTTATAATAGCCAGGACATGGAAACAACCTAGATGTCCATCAGCAGATGAATGGATAAGAAAGCTGTGGTACATATACACAATGGAGTATTACTCAGCCATTAAAAAGAATACATTTGAATCAGTTCTGATGAGATGGATGAAACTAGAGCTGATTATACAGAGTGAAGTAAGCCAGAAAGAAAAACACCAATACAGTATACTAACACATATATATGGAATTTGGAAAGATGGCAATGATGACCCTGTATGCAAGACAGCAAAGGAGATACAGATGTGTAGAGCAGACTTTTGGACTCAGAGGGAGAGGGAGAGGGTGGGATGATTTGGGAGAATGGCATTGAAATATGTATACTATCATGTAGGAAACGAATCACCAGTCTATGCCCGATGCAGGATACAGCATGCTTGGGGCTGGTGTATGGGGATGACCCAGGGAGATGTTATGGGGAGGGAGGTGGGAGGGGGGTTCATGTTTGGGAACACATGTACACCCGTGGTTGATTCATGTCAATGTATGGTAAAACCAATACAGTATTGTAAAGTAAAATAAAGTAAAAATAAAAATTAAAAAAAAATAAAAATAAAAAATAGAAAAAAAATGCTGAATTAGGAGAAATGAAGAGACCACATGACAGTACAAGTGAGTGAAGCACAGAAGTGAAAGATAGTTGGTAAAAAATGTAAGCAAAAGACAATAACGGCTTATTTATGAGAGTGAAAAAAAAAACCCAAAAGTATTATAACAAGAAGAGCACAAAGGGCAGAAGGTAGTAAATAGAACTGTGTTGTCTTAAGGCTTTAATATTTTGTATTTTATATTATAGAATAATATTAATTTACAGATTATAATAATAATTATAATCCCTAGAGCAACCACTAAAAAATAATTCAGAAATGTAAAAGCCTATAGAAGAGACAGAAAAGAACACCAAAGAATTAGAAATTAACTAAAAAATTAAAACATAGGAAAGAACAACCAAAACAACTCACCAAGATTAGAGAGGATACATAGGAAAAAATGGTCCTAATTATAATGTAAACCCAAGTATATCAGGTATACTAAATATTAATGGACCAATGATTCTCATTAAAAAATAGACATTATCCTTATAAATATAAAAGCAAGAACCAATATTCTGTTTATAAAAGATGCACTTTAAACATAAATATGCAAAGCAGTTGAAAGACAAAGGACAAAAAAAAAACATAAACACTAACTATAAGAAAATGTAGCAATATTAATAAAAGCAATCTTTAGACACGAATTATAACCAGAGACCATGGATATTTCATAATGAAAGGGTGAATTCACCAAGAAGATCCAACAATTCTAAATGTAAATGTATTTTTTGAAGTGTTTAAAATATAAGAAGCCAAACAACCACCACAGAGCTAAAGTGAGAAATAACACAAATCAGCAACCAGAGTGGGAGATATCAATAGCTCTGTCTCCATAATTGACAGATGAGGCATTTGGAGACCTTAATTTCTCTGGTGTGGCAGACTGCTCACAGAAGAAGGCAGGTGACAATGTTCTAATCTTGTCAATATGAAAACTACTTCTATTCTAAAGAGAATAATATTTACTGCGAAGAGAGGCCTCATGCATAGAATATTTTTAAAAAAGAATTTCCTAGTTGAATGTTTATTATATATTTTGTAAGTAATTATAGAATGTGGATTTATGAGGCATGGTTCCCTGGAGAAGGTCACATAAACTACATATCTCTTTGGGAACATTAAATGCAGATGTTCTGTAATGTAAATGCTCCCCTCTAAGTGAAACAGCTCTGCAAAAACTCACTTGGAGCTCTTATCTATTACCGTAGGCCATAGAGTATGAATCCAGTAAAAGAAAAAGCCTGCAAAGCTGAAATCAATGACTGACCTTTCCTTGCTTTCTCTAAACCTCTTGATTGACTGCTGTACCTTTGAAATTAATAATGAAGCTTCAGAGTAGGTAAGTTCTATGCTGTGTGGGAGTTTGATATGCAACAAACAAAGCATTAGAAAAGAAGGGGAAAATACTGTATAAATGTTTAAAAAGACTGTCAACCGAACTAAACTGACCAATATTTACAGAATACCACTTCCATGAAATGAAGAGAGCTCATCATTTTTAGGTGGACATGGGAAATTCATCAAGACAAATGATTTAGTAGGCAAGGAGACCAGTTTAACTACATTTAAAGTATTGAAGTCATAGAGACTTGTTCTTTGGTCACAATGAATTTGGAGAAGGAAATGGCAACCCACTCCAGTATTCCTGCCTGGAAAATCCCATGGACAGAGGAGCCTGGCGGGCTATAGTCCATGGGTCACAAAGAGTCGGACACAACTGCATGACTAACACACAAACACACACACACACACACACACACACACACACAATGAATTTAAGTCAAAAACAAATAACACTAAGGATATGTGCAGTAATACATCTTTAAAAGGTTAGCAATTCATTTCTAAGTAATCTATGAGTCAAGTGTGAAATAAAACACTTTTTAAATATTTTAAATTAGATGTTGTGGAATGTAAGTAATGCTGGTATGGTAATTTATAGCTTTAAACGTTTATGCTAGAAGAGAAAATTTAGACTCAAACGCGCCTAATTTTCCACCTAAAGAAACTAATAAAAGAAGAGCAAAGTAAACCTAAAGAAAATATAAAAAAGAAAATAAAAACAACAGCAGTCAATGAAATAGGAAAGAAAATTTGCAACAGAATATAGCTAATGAAGCTAAAATTTGGTTTTTTGAAATGGTTAGTACAATTCATAAACCTCTATAAATAAAAATGTCTAACACTAATACTAAAATGTACTGGACCTAGAGGTGACAGCTGAACAACATTCTGAATGTACTAAATTCTCCTGAATTGTTACTTTAAATTGGTTAATTTTATGGGAATTTTCATCTCAAAATTAAAATTTTTTTAAACATTTAAAATCCCCACATCAGAAACAAATCAGAGGACATCTTTGTATGCATATAGTTTTGGTTCAGTTTAGTTCAGTCGCTCAGTTGTGTCCGACTCTTTGTGATCCCATGAATCACAGCACGCCAGGCCTCCCTGTCCATCACCAACTCCCAGAGTTCACTCAGACTCGCGTCCATTGAGTCTGTGATGCCATCCAGCCATCTCATCCTCTGTCGTCCCCTTCTCCTCCTGCCCCCAATCCCTCCCAGCATCAGAGTCTTTTACAATGAGTCAACTCTTCGCATGAGGTGGCCAAAGTACTGGAGTTTCAGCTTTAGCAACATTCCTTCCAAAGAAATCCCAGGGTTGATCTCCTTCAGAATGGACTGGTTGGATCTCCTTGCAGTCCAAGGGACTCTCAAGAGTCTTCTCCAACACCACAGTTCAAAAGCCTCAATTCTTCGGCGCTCAGCTTCTTCACAGTCCAACTCTCACATCCATACACGACCACAGGAAAAACCATAGCCTTGACTAGACGGACCTTAGTCAGCAAAGTAATGTCCCTGCTTTTGAATATGCTATCTAGGTTGGTCATAACTTTTCTTTCAAGGAGTAAGCATCTTTTAATTTCATGGCTGCAGTCACCATCTGCAGTGATTTGGGAGCCCAAAAAAATAAAGTCTGACACTGTTTTCACTGTTTCCCCATCTATCTGCCATGAAGTGATGGGACCAGATGCCATGATCTTCATTTTCTGAATATTGAGCTTTAAGCCAACTTTTTCACTCTTCACTTTCACTTTCATCAAGAGGCTTTTTAGTTCCTGTTAAAACACTGTTGGGAACTCATGTACACCCGTGGCTGATTTATGTCAATGTATGGCAAAACCAATACAGTATTGTAAAGCAAAATAAAGTAAAAATAAAAATAAATAAATAAATAAAGCATTCTCAGTCAAAATGGCAAGGTCACAATGTCTTGCATTAGTGGTCTGATCAAAATGAACACAGAGACTGCATTGGAAATGTGATTGGAATAAATATTCTGATTTAAACAGTATACGACTAACAAGGTGCAACTGCTGAATTTCTTAAAATTCAGTGTTTCTTGAGAAGTGTTTGGAATAAAGTCTGGCTCATGAATAATCATGATCTAGCCTGTAGTATAGTTATATTTAAAAAACCCTTATACTCCTCTACTAGACTATATGGATTTCCTTACAAAAAGAATCATATCTTGCTTGTGTTGGCTTTTCACTAAAACTAGTTGGTCTATATACATATTACTATTTGGGAAATATTTGCTGAGCTAAATTAAACTGCTTTTCTTTTTTGATGTTCAAAAACAAGATTCATTATAGACAATTTTTCAAAACAAGTAACTTCCAAAGTGTCATATTAAACCATGTAAAGTTTAGATAGTGAAATAAGTCACTGAATCATCAGAAATAGCACTATTCAGTTTCAGTATTTCTACTGCTTATGGCTGCTGATTTCAAGTACCTAGCCTTGAGGTTGGCAAGCTTGCCCTACAGCAGCAACAAACAAGTTGCAGGTCTCAAAATCTTTCAATAGTGAGATACAGGTTAGTTCAAATGAGATATGGCTTTTATTTTCAAACTAAGTGGGTTCTCAAATTGGACTAATACTCTATCATTTTGCTGGCTACGTAAGAAGTCACATATGGAAACCTGAGTTTTTTGGTGCCATTTTTGTGATATGTCTTTGTGCTGAGGGTACACCATTTTTGACTGCCTGACTGGCGTGCCACGTGGACAGCCCCTGCTTACCAGTTCCTAAGAGTGAAGATATGCCTGAGTGTTGGGACAGCATTTGCATCTCCTTAAATAATCACAAAATCCTGGGCTGAAGTTGAACATGCATCTGGACACATTCATCTAGCCTATGGTTCTCAATGAGAGCAATAATCATTTTCTCAGATGACATGTGGAAATATCTAGGGCATTTGAGATTGTCACAATGATGCAGTAACATCACTGGATGCTAAATATCCTACAATGTGGAGGAAGAGTCCTGATCAACACAGAACTGAACACTCTCCAAAGTTAGTAGTGTCTCCTATTGGTCCAACCCACCTTCAACCAAAACTAAACAAAAAGAGAAACTTCTCCAAGGACACGCTGCTTCTCAGAACCATTCACAGGAATAAACTAATTAGTCAAGACAGGAATAAGGGGTAAGATCCTTCAGACAGAAACTCTAGAAAATACCCTATTTGATTATAAAAATTTTGTTATGGGGATAACGCTTTGCTGAAACTTGTCCAAGTCATCAGTGTGGTCATCACTTGTCTGATGGGTAGGCCAGGATTTGAAAATGAGTCTGTGGTCTACCAACCACTTGACACATACTAAAATCTCAATAAATGGAAGCTATTATAATTAATTTCAACTACTAGTAATCTAAATAATAATTATGAGAAAAAAATTTAACTAGAAACATTTCCTATATGAAAATAAGTAAAAGGAGACAGAAATACATATACATATATAATTTTCTAATGTTGAAAGAAAAAAAAAATGACATATTTTTGATCAATTCACCTATGGTCAAAGAGCCAGGAAAAGTAAAACAAGTGCATCCAGCAGCCAAGTTCATGGCTTTAAATACAAAAAGGTATCTATGGGAACTCCTAATAACCCCAAGAGATTTTGGATATACATCTATAACTACAGCTATGGTGATATCTACATCTCTTAACTGATGCCTATGTACATCTACATCTGTATCTCCAAGGAAGCTGTGTCTTGGAAGCATTTAGAATTATCTGAAAAATTATTTTAAAATTGAATAGAAAGGGTATAGGGATTAACATGAGCAATGGCTAATAACAGTTGAATTTGCAGAAGTTACCATTTCATTCCCAGGTGCTTTTAATTCAGAAAATCTGTCCCTAATTATATATTTATAAATGTGGTATATAAATGATTTTACTTTATTCTCATACTAGGCTGTTTTAAGTTGTTTTTTTCCCTTTTATTTTTTTAAATTTATTTCTTTTAATTGGAGGCTAATTATAATATTGTAGTGGTTTTTGCCATACATTGACATGAATCTACCAAGGGTGAACATGTGTTCCTTATTCTGAACCCCCCTTTCACCTCCCTCCCCATCCCATCCCTCAGGGTCATCCCAGTGCACCAACCCTGTCTCATGCATTGAACGTGGACTGGCAATCTGTTTCACATATGATAATATACGTTTCAATGCTATTCTCTCAAATCATCCCACCCTTGCCTTCTACAGAGTCCAAAAGTCTGTTCTTTACATCTGTGTCTCTCTTGCTGTCTCACATATAGGGTCATCATTACCATCTTTCTAAATTACATATGCATGCGAAAATATACTATATTGGTGTCTTTCTTTCTGACTTACTTCACTCTGTATAATAAGCTCCAGTTTCATCCACCTTATTAGAACTGATTCAAATGCACTTTTTAATAGTTGAGTAATATTTCACTGTGTATATGCACCACAGCTTTCTTATCCATTTGTCTGCCAATTTTATGGTTTTGGAAATAATGATTTAATTATGCCCTGGGTTATTTCTATGAGATCTAGATATCTGCATCAAAAAGCCATTTATAAGGTACTGTAATCTATCTGGTAATGGCAGAGGAAATCATCAACTTTTTGAGCTCTGACTTCCACTGATATAACATTATATAAAAAGAAAAAGAGCAACAGTGATAAGAGATTGGAGCACAAGGATAAGGGGCTGAAGACTGTCCCAGGAAGAGAGCCTATAATTGATAAATGTTTGTTGGCAGAGGATGGGAGGGGCAGGAGGAGGAAAATAGGGGATTCCAAACAGATAACCACACACAGATATCCTGAGGAGGAACCTAAGTACCTTGGCTGGGATGAAGATTTTGTACAAGTAAGGCAATACATACCAAAAGAGGTATGATCAGTTACCTCAATCCATTGTAGTACAATCTCTTATAGTCAACATTTATTCTAGTGATATTTTCCTCCGCAAGTTCCTGAAGGGTATAAAATGTGCCCACGTGCTGAAAACCAGGAGCTTTGCTCTTGATATACTTTCTCTCAGAACCTGGTAACCAAGCAATCTATAAGGAGAAATAGGACGTCTTTCAGTGGATAATCAGCAGTCTAGACACAAACAGCCCCATGTAGAATGGGAGGAGACCCATTCCAGCATGGGTACATTTTACAGGGAGCAGAGAGATTCCAGCCTTTGGTGAAAGAGTCAACCTGACTTAACATTGTCTAATGAACTTTTTTACAATTTATTTTAAATTGGAAGATAATTGCTTTAGATTGTTGTGTTGGTTTCTGCCATACAGCATTTAATGAACTCCTATAATGAGGCTTTCACCAAGGTTGTTCTGGAGCTGAGTTTTCCCAGTTAACATCACGGGACCAAGGGTCCATGGTGATATCATACTAGCCAAAGTGGATGAGGAGTTGGTAGGTGTGGATAAAAAGTCAGACTTATAAACATCTCCTCTGGCTGATGATGCTAAAAGTCATCTTTGAGCGGAGTCATATCCTGCTAACAGGGGATGCTACTATGACTCATCTGTAGAAATAGTTCTATTTGCAGAGATACAAACTTGTTTTACTCATAGCATTTTTCCATATTTTGAAATTTTAAGACATTTGGAATGATTAGCTGCCAAAATGCAGCAAATTCTCAGAAACATGATGAACAAATCTCTGCTCAAATAAGAACCAGATGTCCTTTCTATATTACTAATGAAAACCAAATCCTCAAAGCCTTAGTGTTCCATGCCCAGGCCCTTTCTAATAGATGTATGTTGGTGATGGTGAAGGTCACATTGTGTAGCAATCATACACATTCCCTTTTAACACCCTGGTGACATTTCATTTGGTTTGGAACAGCAAACAGCCTCAATGTTTTCCCCAATGATGTAAATTGAACTGGGTCATTCTTAGATTGCCACATGTAGCTGTATAAGCAACCAACTCCCATTTCTATAGAGAGCAGAATTATTTAAGGATCCCAGGAAAGATCTACAAGGTAGGTCAGGCTCAAGTGCTATGCTCTTGGGACAAGCCACCTCCCAACCTCTATCATAAATACTGAGATAGACATACCAGATGTTGCTCAATCTTGGAGTCAAGGATCACTCTTACTACAAGGTGGATATATGATGATCTGGAAGGATGTCTTGAAGGAGGAGATTCAAGATCAAATATCACCAATTTTTTTTCCTTCTGTGCAATTGCCAATAAATCAGTTAGTTTAGCAATCTTCTGATTTCTTGCTCTTTCCTTATCAGCTTCTGATAAGGGTTTCATACGAAAAAATGGTTTGATCTAAAAATAAGTATATCAGAGAAAACATTGGCTCCTATCAGAAGCATTTTCCAATTCTCCTGCATTTAGCCCCACACCCAGCCCTACCTCCGTGTTGATCCATTACCATTCAACCCACCAGGACTTCTGAAATACTGGTCCTGAGATAAGAGTTGCCAAGAAGAGAAATTAGATGTAATTTCCATTGGAAGTGATGGTATTTGCAATGATTTAATCTATATCATAGAACCTGTTTTATTTGCACTAAAGGTTCTTCCTATTCTTTTCTACAGCTCCCTTTTCAAACTTTTTTAAAACTCAAGGTAATACAATTCATTTTTAGTTTCAATGGTTTCCCACATTCCCTCTCACTGTTCCAGTTATGGGCAATGAAAAAAAAAAAAAAAAGAAGAAATACGCTTTAGCTTCAGATTGAATTGGATTCAAACCCACCTCTATCATACATCTGCCTCCCTTGCCACATTCACCTGTTAAAAACCTTTCCTCTACTTGCACAGCTTAGTTCAAATGCTACCTCCTCATGAAGACATCCTGCAATATTTCTGAACTAAAGAGGCTTTGATGGCATTAAACTCCAATGACTAATTTTATGCCTCTTTAATTCTGTTCTCTATACTTACTTATTTATATATGTCTTAAACCAAATTCAAATCTTGGCTTCATATGCTTCTTGCTTTGTAACCTTGGTAAAATCATTTATATTCTCAAAGTCTTTATTGTTCAAACTACAAAATGGGAAAGGGGAGGAATAATCTATGTATTTCTCTTGATTATTTTGATGATTAAATACAGTAAAATATTTTCTGGTTCTAGGAAAATGTCTGGTACACAGAATACTGCACAATTCACAACAGTCCCCTCACTTTTCTACTTCTACTCAGTGTAACTTTCTCACAGCAGGAACTGTCAGCTTTTTTAAGACGCAGCATTTTATCTTACACCTCAGTCCATATATATATATACATAGTCTATATTAAACTTAGTAGATGGCTACTTTTACCATTATTTGCCAATTTTAGATCACTTGTTGGTAAAGTTGGTGACAGATGGATATCTTTCAGAAGGAAGCAGTAGCTACCTCACATTTTCTCAAGACTAAAGTATTCTTCCTTTGTCTCAACACAACTTAATCTTCATTTTATTCTACCCTCTGTATTTCTTCTCATTCCCATAACACCCTAAGAAAGCTGCCCTTTCTCACTTTTTTCTCAAGAAAGAAAGAATCATATTTCATAATGCCAACAAGGAAGATCATCAGTATTGAATTAAACCATGATCGAGATCTGAGCTGAGTAAATAATTGAGTCTTTTCTTAATCCTCATAAACATAGGAATTTGCTTCATAACTCAAGATTTCCTTAGACTCTACCAGTTCTAGACTAAATGATTCACTTAACTGCAAGACCTTCCTGTGGGGAAAACAGTGGAAAAAACTGGACGGGAAAGATAAAAAACAGATTTAAATAACTCATTTGTGCTTAATTTCTAAAATGCCCCCAAATGGCAAAGGGAATAGGAAATCCATTATACAAGGATATTCATGAAGCCTTTCCCTTAAGGACAACTTGAACAAAAAAAAAAAATTGAAATAGCAAAAACTATCAAGATTAACAGGAGGGTTTAAAACTAGATTCCAGTAGTTTTGAGTAGTAATATGGGTAATCTAATAGTTTATATAAATCAGGTCTCACCTTAAAATACTCAGAAAAATATACTGGAATGGGACAAAGCCAATTTAGACTATCTCTAGCCTATGACTGAACATTTGAAGGCTCTAGTAAGTAACACGCTAGAAATAAAGACAAATTCTCCACAAAACACCTTGTTTCTCAAGTAAAAAACAGTATTAAATGGTTCTCAGTTCTCTATGTCTGTGCTTAGAGAAATTACAAGTAGATGGGCTGCTAGATGATCCAGCTTATTAATTTGTTAAGAAACAGGACAATTAGAGTCGTGGCCAGTATGGCAGCGTAGAAAAACCCTCCACTGTCCTTTTCCCATTGACACACCAGAACTACAACCACTGGCAGAACAAGTATCTATGAGAAGAACCTAAAGACTTGTGGTGGTACAGGGGATAGAAATCCACCTGCCAATGCAGGAGACATGGGTTCAATCCCTAGTCCAGAAGGTTCCACATGCCGTGGGGCAACTAAGACTGTGTGTCACAACTAGTGGAGCCCATGCTGTAGGGCCCACAAGCCACAGCTAAGGAGACCCTGTGCCACAACTACTGAAGCCTGAGTGCTGCAACTACAGAAGCTTGTGCACCTAGAGCCTGTGCTGAGCAACAAAAGAAGCCACGGCAAGGGGAAGCATGTATACTACCATGTAAAGTGGCTCCCACTCACTGCAACTAGAGAAAGCCAGAACACAACAATGAAGATCCAGCACAGCCAAAATAAATTAATTTTTTTTAAAAACTAGTAGAGAACATCTCCACAATTACAGATATAAAAAAGGAATCTAGAGACGTTATACAGTTAAGACCCATATGTCAGGGAGGCAATCCACAAAAGGAAGGATAATCACAACTGCAGAATATTCTCCCCAGAATTATGGGGTCTAGGCCCCACATAAGACTCTCCAGTCCAAGGGTCCTCTACTGTCACTCAACAGAAGAATGGATAAAGAAGATAGGATACATATATACAATGGAATATTACTCAGCTGTAAAAAGGAACAAAATTGGGTCATTTGTAGAGATGTGGATGTATCTAGATGGTCACAGAGAGTGAAGTCAGTCAGAAAGAAAAAAACAAATATCATATATGAACATTAGCATATATGTGGAATATAAAAATGGTATAATTATTTTATTTGCAAAACAGAGAGATACAGATGTGGAGAACAAATGTTCCAACACCAAGGGGAAAAGGGCGATGTGTGGGATGAATTAGGAAGTTGGCATTGACATATACACACTATTGGTACTATGTATAAAATATATAACTAAGGAGAACCTACTGTATACCTAAGGGAACCCCATTCAGTGCTCTATGGTGACAAATGGGAAGGAAATCCAAACAAGAGGGGATATATGTATATGTATAGCTGATTCACTTTGCTATACAGTAGAAACACAATAGGGTAAAGCAACTATACTCTGATAAAAATTAATTTTAAAACACAAACACATGGATGCTAAACAATATGCTGTTGAACAGTCAATGAGTGACCAACAGATCAGAAAGACAAAATTTTAAAAATAGCTGGAGACAAATGGAAACCCTGAGATCCAAAAATCTATTGGATGCAGAAAAGACAATTCTTGTTATATTAAGTCTGCCATTACAGTTGGGTTAGATCTTCCTTAAATTCAGCACTAGGAAGATTTTAGGCAAAAGTTATCAACACAGATAATGTGAACTCTTACAGGTTTGATTCTAATTATTCCTGCTCTTTTCCCCTCAGGAATTCTGCTGCCATGACCATTTATTTACTTTTTGAATCAATATACTAGTGTCCATACTGATAGTCAAATAATATTCAGTAGAATTTTCTGCAACTCCTGATACTAATTTTTCTGTGGTCCTTTTATTCTGGCTATTCTTTTGCAAAGAGGATTCCTAGCATAAAAATTTTAGGAAAGGGCTGAGGAGAACAAAGAGGTGTTAAGACAGTGGTCTCAAAGTAAAAGTTATAGGTTGGTTCATGGAAAAGGACTTAATATTGTTAAAAATTCCCACCATTTGAGTGGTTTTAAGCACTAAGCAATCTGATTTTTTACCATAGTGGGATGAATAGTAAAGGTAGTGGTATTTGTTTCAATAAAAAGTGATATTGCTATTTATATTTTTGGCTAGTTCTCAGGATTACTTGTTGAGTGGTAGTGTTTCCTTCTAAATGGAGTCATTGAGAAGATTTTGCATAATTGTTCTTTTTTTAAAAAAAATGAAGTATAATTGACTTAGAATATTATATTAGCTTCAGATGGACAACACAGTGATTTGATATTTTTATGCTTTACAAAATGATCACAGTACGTCTGTTTACCCTCTCACCATAAAAATTATTACAGTATTATTGACTATATTCCCAATGCTTTATAACCTCCTTATTATTGCTTATTTAACTTTTATGCAGAGTACATCATGAGAAATGCTGGGCTGGAAGAAGCACAAGTTCGAATCAAGATTGCCGGGAGAAATATCAATAACCTCAGATATGCAGATGACACCATCCTTATGGCAGAAAGTGAAGAAGAACTAAAAAGCCTCTTGATGAAAGTGAAAGAGGAGAGTGAAAAAGTTGGCTTAAAGCTCAACATTTAGAAAATGAAGATCATGGCATCTGGTCCCATCACTTCATGGGAAATAGATGGGGAAACAGTGGAAACAGTGTCAGACTTTATCTTTTGGGGCTCCAAAATCACTGCAGATGGTGATTGCAGCCATGAAATTAAAAGACGCTTACTCCTTGGAAGAAAAGTTATGACCAATCTAGATAGCATATTGAAAAGCAGAGACATTACTTTGCAAACAAAGGTCCGTCTAGTCAAGGCTATGGTTTTTCCAGTCGTCATGTATGGATGTGAGAGATGGACTGTGAAGAAAGCTGAGTGCCAAAGAACTGATGCTTTTGAACTGTGGTGTTGGAGAAGACTCTTGAGAGTCCCTTGGACTGCAAGGAGATCCAACCAGTCCATTCTGAAGATCAGTCCTGGGATTTCTTTGGAGGGAATGATGCTAAAGCTGAAACTCCAGTACTTTGGCCACCTCATGTGAAGAGTTGACTCACTGGAAAGGACTCTGATGCTAGGAGGGATTGGGGGCAGGAGGAAGAGGGGATGACAGAGGATGAGATGGCCGGATGGCATCACCAACTCGATGGACATGAGTTTGAGTGAACTCTGAGAGTTGGTGATGGACAGGGAGGCCTGGCATGCTGTGATTCATGCGGTTGCAAAGAGTCGGACACGACTGAGTGACTGAACTGAACTGAACTGAACTGAATGGAAAGAAAAAATAACTAAAGTAACCTAAAATTGACCCTTTTGCAAGCTACATAAGACCTAAAATCAAACCCAAAACAAACAAAAGAAAGAAAACCATAGAGATCTGAGCAGAAATCAACAAAATCACATACTGTATCTCTAATTAGATCAATACAATGCATAAATCTCTAGGGCAGGGGAGGAGAGACAATTACAAACTATGAAAATCAAGAATGAAAAAATGGAATATAACCATTGATTCCAAAGTCATTACAAGGATAATAAAAAATCTTATAAACAACTCTATATCCATTCATTCAACCACCTTGGTGATATAGAGCCATTACTCAAAATACACAAACTATCAACAAATACTGAAGAATTTCAGGTGGCATAGAAATTTCAGTTCTAGAAATTCTATTCAGTTATTTTTATATCTTACATCTCTCTCATTATGTTATTTTTCTTTAAATCCTTGATACACCTTGAATAGCTTTT
Organism: Capra hircus; assembly: GCF_001704415.2. Classification (NCBI taxonomy): domain Eukaryota; kingdom Metazoa; phylum Chordata; class Mammalia; order Artiodactyla; family Bovidae; genus Capra; species Capra hircus. Next base: position 18,477,584 of record NC_030836.1, on the reverse strand, counting down.
GAAAACTCCCTTTCTCTTAATTCTATCAACTCTTTCCACCCCCTCCCCCCACCCTGGATCTTTATGTATAATTTTTCCCTGGCTTTAAGCCACATTTTCAACCTTCTTTGTAGGCACAGTAACTTTATTACTGGATCTTGTACACTGTAATTGTTACACTGTTAGATGTCTGAGTATTATTGTCTCTCCTAGTTTGTTTGTTTGTTTGTTTGCTTGGTGGTGGTGATTTAGTCGCTAAGTTGTATCTGACTCTTGGGACCCCATGAACTGTATCCTGCCAGGTTCCTTTGTCCATGGTATCCTCCAGGCAAGAAAGCTGGAGTGGATTGCTATTTCCTTCTACTGGGGATCTTCCCAACCCAGAGACTGAACACGGGTCTCCTGCAGTGTAGGCAGATTCTTTACCAACTGAGCTACAAGGGAAGTGCTTTTTTTTGGGGGAGGGGGGGATGAACAAATCAATTGGATTTTTTCTAAGTGGGTCTAAAATAGCCTTTAATTTAGAGCTGGTTTAGGCTTGTTATTATGGTGTGACCTTTCTGGGGTTTTTACTGAAGTTCCCATATGTCCAAAAAAGTCTATCTTCTAATACGGCTAGTTAGAACTTGAGTATCTTCCAGACACAAGTGAGCTCTTGTTCAGTCACTCAGTCATGTCCAACTCTTTGTGACCCCATAGACTGCAGCATACCTGGCTTTATTTTCTTGGGCTCCAAAATCACTGTGGACAGTGACTGCAGCCATGAAATTAAAAGATGCTTGCACTCTTTCCATTGTTTTCCCATCTGTTTGCCATGAAGTGATGGGACTGGATGCCATGATCTTCATTTTCTGAATGTTGAGCTTTAAGCCAACTTTTTCACTCTCCTCTTTTACTTTCATCAAGAGGCTCTTTAGCTCCTCTTCACTTTCTGCCATAAGGGTGGTATCATCTGCTATCTGAGGTTATTGATGCTTCTCCCTGCAACCTTGATTCCAGCTCATGCTCACCCAGCCCGGCATTTCACATGATTCTGCACGTAAGTTAAATAAGCAGGGTGACAATATACAGCCTTGATGTGCTCTCTTCCCAATTTGGAACCAGCCCGTTGTTTCATGGCCAATTCTAATGATTGCTTCTTGACCTGCATACAGGTTTCTCAGGAGGCAGGTAAAGTGGTCTGATATTCCCATCTCTTTAAGAATTTTCCACAGTTTGTTTTATTCCACACAAAAGCTTTAGCATAGTTAATGAAGCAGAATTAGATGCTTTTCTGGAATTCTCTAGCTTCTTCTATGATCCAATGAATGTTGGCAATGGATGTGAGCTCTTGATGATGTTGTTGTCGTTCAGTTGCCTAGTTGTGTCTGACTCTTTGCAACCTCATGGACTGCAGCACGTCAGAACTCCCTATCCCTCACTGTCTCCCAGAGTTTGCCCAAGTTCATGTTCATTGCATCAGTGACGCCATCCAGCCATCTCGTCCTCTGATGCCCTCTTTTCCTTCTGCCCTTGATCTTTCCCAACATCAGGGACTTTTCCAGTAAGTCATCTATTTGCATCAGATGACCAATATACTGGAGCTTCAGCTTCAGCATCAGTCATTCCAGTGAATATTCAGGGTAGATTTCCCTTAAGACTGACTGGTTTGATCTCCTTGCTGGAGTCTTCTCCAGTACCACAGTTCAAAGGCATCAATTCTTTGGTGTTCTGACTTCTTTACAGTCCAGCTCTCATAACTGTATGTTCTCAGAATGGTTCAGATAAAAGCTCCCTATTAGTACTTTGACCAGCCTTGTAGAACTTCACCCTATTTCTGTGTCTCATAGATACTAACAACATACTCAAGCCAGTCCCATGCAGATTTCTAGAGGCCTTTCTCTGGAAAGCTTTCTCACTTTTGAACTTCATCCCTCAAAATTCCAGACACTCTTATCTCCCAAAAATCCAATCTCTTTCTCCTCAAATCCACAAGACAGCTATCCTTTGCTTAGGGTCCTCCTGCTATAAGACCTGGAAAGTACATCCAGGCAAAACACGAGGGCAATTATAAGGCTCTCCTAGTATTTCCTTCTCTCATGGATCACAGTTCTGCACTGATTATTGCCCAGTATCTAAGAATGACTATTTAAGCTCTTTGGTTTAATTTTCTAGTTGTTTAAGGCAGGAGAATACAACCAGCACGTGCAAATAGTCATGGCTAGAAGTAGAAATGTCCATGCTTCATATATAGCTCAACATTGTGCATTAAGCCCTCAATATGGGAGGAGTTGTTAAAAAGGAAAATTTTAAATTCCTAGTTAATACTGTGCAGGTAAAATGACAATAGAAATACATTTCAGAGATGGACAATTTTTTAATGTAATAAAGAATGGATTGGAAGTACCAGGAGAGCTGTTCAATGCCCATAATATGATCTTTCTTTTTGGGTGGGTTGGGGTGCTGAGTGGAATGCAGGATCTTAGTTCCTTGACCAGGGACTAAACCTGTGTCCCCTGTATTGGAAGCATGAAGTCTCAACCACTGAACCAAGACAAAAGTCACAACATGTTCTTACTTTTAAGGGAAAGAGAAACAGACCAAATCTTTTGAAAATAGTTATGCATTATAGCCTATTAGTAGACTACTTTATTCTCCTTTCTGACACTGCTATTTAGTATCATATAATAATCAAATTAATTTTAATTATCATGTGATTTCTGCTTTATTCCCATGTTCATCTGAAGGTTTTTCCTACATGATACAGAACAGAAATAGAAGGTAACCTCAAAATCATGTTTGAGGGGACCTTACAGATACTCTCTTATCTCCTGACATGCAAGGAAGAAACTCATGGAAGCAGCTTTCCTAGTGTAAGCTGACACTGCCACCTCAATTAGATACCAATCCAACTGATCAGGGGACTGAGTCAGAATTTCCAAGATTAAATTTTAGAGAAGAGCAGATAACTCCCCAGAAGTACATTGATAACCCTAGATATAGTAGGACATTACCTACATCAGATTGAACAAACTGATGAGGGCAATCTAATCATGCATATTCATTTTTTCTTTTTTTTTAAATTTTTAATATAAATTTATTTATTTTAATTGGAGATTAATTACTTTACAATATTGTATTGCTTTTGCCATACATCAACATGAATCCGCCATAGGTATACATGTGTTCCCCATCCTGAACCCCCCTCCCTCCTCCCTCCCCATACCATCCCTCTGGGTCGTCTCAGTGCACCAGCCCCAAGCATCCTGTATCCTGCACTGAACCTGGACTGGCAATTCATTTCATATATGATATTATACATGTTTCAGTGCCATTCTCCCAAATCATCCCACCCTCTCCCTCTCCCACAGAGTCCAAAAGACTGTTCTATACATCTGTGTCTCTTTTGCTGTCTCACATACAGGGTTATCATTACCATCTTTCTAGATTCCATATATATGCATTAGTATACTGTATTGGTGTTTTTCTTTCTGCTTACTTCACTTTGTGTAATAAACTCCAGTTTCATCTACCTCATTAGAACTGATTCAAATGTATTCTTTTTAATGGCTGAGTAATACTCCATTTTGTATATGTACCACAGCTTTCTTATCTGTTCATCGGCTGATGGACATCTAGGTTGCTTCCATATCCTGGCTATTATCAACAGTGCTCTGACATACATGATAGCAGGATTCTCTATGACCCATCTCCCAGAATATTGGAAATAGAAACTGGAGCCAATTATACAGAGTGAAGTAAGCCAGAAAGAAAAACACCAATACAGTATACTAACACATATATATGGAATTTAGGAAGATGGCAATGACGACCCTGTATGCAAGACAGGAAAAAAGACACAGATGTGTATACCGGACTTTTGGACTCAGAGGGAGAGGGAGAGGGTGGGATGATTTGGGAGAATGGGAATTCTAACATGTATAGTCATGTAAGAATTGAATCGCCAGTCCATGTCTGACGTAGGGTGCAGCTTGCTTGGGGCTGGTGCATGGGGATGACCCAGAGAGATGTTGTGGGGAGGGAGGTGGGAGGGGGGTTCATGTTTGGGAACGCATGTAAGAATTAAAGATTTTAAAATTTAAAAAAAATTAAAAAAATTAAAAAAAAAATAAAAAATTAAAAAAAAATAAAATAAAAACCTGACAACACTAAATGTTGTCTAGGATGGAAGCAGGTAGGATTCTCATGCATTGGTAATAGGAGTGCAAAATGGTACTACCAATTTGGAATCTGGAAGTTTCTTAGATATCAAAACATACTACTTACCTATGATCACATAAATCCCATGTATTTACCCAGGATAAATAAAAGAATATGTCTACAAAAAAAATAATAAATTTAAAAAAAAAATAAAGTTTGGCCAAACTGCACAGCATGTGGGATCTTGGTTCCCTGATTAGGGATTGAACTCATGCCCCCACATTGACAGGCAGATTCTTAACCACGGGACCTCCAGGGAAATCCGTGATATGTGTTGTTTGATTAAGTTAATAGGAAGAATGAGCAGGGAATCAGACAGTTTTCTTTTAAAAAAAAATTATAAATCTATTCATTTATTTATTTTCAAATGAAACAAAATGAATATTTTTTAATAAATAAAGGCAAAATTAAAAAGATTTTTAATTTTAGTTTTAAAATTAAAGATAGTTAGTTCTTTGCCCACTTTTTGATTGGGTCATTTATTTTTCTGGAGTTGAGCTACAGGAGTTTCTTATATGTTTTTGAGATTAGTTGTTTGTCACTTGCTTCATTTGTTATTATTTTCTCCCATTCTGAAGGCTGTCTTTTCACCTTGCTTATAGTTTCCTTTGTTGTGCAGAAGCTTTTAAGTTTAATTAGGTCCCGTTTGTTCATTTTTTCTTTTTGGAAATTGTTGGTACTCCTTTCTTCTTATTTGGCCACATCATGTGACTTGTGGGATCTTCGTTCCCTGAATAGGGACTGAACCCAGGCCTTCAGCACTGAAAGTGCTGAGTCCTAACTACTGTACCACCAGGTGGAGATTCCCTGTTAGTACTCTTTTAAACAGTCTACTTCCTCATGGGTGTATGAGAAAACTCATTCTCCTTTGACATTTTTTTCTGTTACACTTGTGCAAAACATTCTTTTATTTAGCAACTTGTTCTCACCACACCTCTGAATTCAGGTAAAATTTGTTTTTACTGAGCCACTATGTTTCATGGCAATGCAGTCTTTTGCAAAAGCTGAAAATATGTACTCCTTTACACCGGGAGTTGGCAATTCCCAGTTGGACACAATTGGAAAAATTGATTGTGTCATCAAGCTCATAACTGAAGGATCATATTTGAGAATACATGTCATTCAATCTGAAAGAACAAGCCACCAGTCCCCACTAAGGACACATGCATAATTGGTATTTAGAATCAAAGCCTACAGCTTTCCTAGGCAAACAGTTTGGTGTCCCTTGTTGTACTCTATCCCAGTATTACAGTAGGAAGAAAGATAACTGATTACCAGGAACAGGAGAGAGAAAGTTGCCCATATTTGTAGGTATATATGTGAAACCTGATTCAAGTGAACTTCTCAAGTTGTAGTAAGAATAAGAGTCTGGAACAGTAGGGACTATTTAAAATAAAATTCTAGACTCCCTATACATGCTCTAGACAGAACCTCATTTATTAAGCTTAATAGTTATTTAACACAATCTGAATCAAGATTTGCTGATTATACAACAATAAACCTTATGTGTATTAACTGATCCTTTAAACTGCACTGGATACAAATTGATAAGGTTAAATAACACAAAATCACACTAAGACCCTCCTCTAAATAATCTACAGAGGTTATTTATGAGCACAAGAGGGAACCTAAATTTTCAAAACTCAGAAATGAAGCATAAGTTCATCGTTGAACCCTCCAGTATCATTGTAGTACACTGTTTAACATGCACACCTAAAGATCATCTGATTCTTATGGGAATGTGCCTTTCTTTGAATTTCTGTGTCCAATACTTTGGCTACCTGATGCAAAGAACTGACTCATTGGAAAAGACCCTGATGCTGGGAAAGATTGAAGGCAGGAGAAGGGGATGACAGAGGATGAGATGGTTGGATGGCATCACCAACTCAATGGACATGAGTTTGAGTAAACTCTGGGAGTTGGTGATGGACAGGCAGGCCTGGCATGCTGCAGTTCATGGGGTTGTGAAGAGTCGGGCATGACTGAGCGACTGAACTGAACTGAACTGATTTACAATATAAAGTTAGATGTTGACTTCTAGAAAACTGATAAAAGAGGACAGGATTTTTGTCTAGTAGAGATGCAAATGAGTTTTCATAGAGAAGACAACTCTAAAATTAAGTTTTATTGTCACAGAGTGTATTAACTGAAATAATACACTAGGTTTGTATTCAACTTAGCAATGCAATTCTTAGCATTTCTTTGTTGCACTGAGAATTTTGCATGTTGGTTTCTCACTTTTCTGTTGACTGGGTTTCGTCATCGTGTTTGTTTCCATATTAATGTGCTAAATAAAACTTGTACCTAGTTCATTATCTTTATGCATGAGATAAATTTCTCAAGTAATTCCTCTGTAATCTTGAGATTTATCCTTTCACAAAAGGATATGAAAATATTCCACACAAAGGTTGGTTTTACTAAAAAATAGGAACTCAGCTGAGCTTCCAGGGACAACTCCCAGAACTTCAGTATCTATTTTTATTTCATTATAGATCAGATTAGGTATTTAATTTTCACAAGTAATCTCAAGAATAGTAATTATACTGACAAATAATAATCAACTCACCACCACCATCAATCCATTAACCATACCCAACCAATAAAGAACAACCAGAAAAACCTTCACAAACAAAACCAATTTCTTTACTATGAAAAATTATCCAAATATCCAAATCTTTTAAATCATGTGCCAACACCACTTTGACTTCCTGCCTGCACAACATGGAATCAAAGAAAGCTCTACTATGAAACCTAAAAATAAAGCCTCCTAGATAATCATATTTGAAGTCAAGCTTTCAGATACCTTCAGTAACCAGAATAATTGAGAAACTAAACACTGTAAACTTACCACCTAAACAAGCTAAAATAAAACTATTAATCCTATAAAATAAACAAAACTTTATAATAACATATCCAATTCCATCACTTACAATAAACACATCAGATTAATAACGGCCTTTTCATTTGGAATACATGTTTATTAAAACATTACCTATGGCAAACTAGTGAAAGTCGCTCAGTCATGTCTGACTCTACAGACTATGGAATTCTCCAGGGGTAGCCTTTCCCTTCTCCAGGAAATCTTCCTAACCCAGGGATTGAACCCAGGTCTCCCACATTGTGGGTGGATTCTTTATGAGCTGAGATGCAAGAGAAGAGTTTCCTATATGGCAAACTAAGCCTATATACATTATACATACTAAAGAAGCCTCTCAAGTCTGTATGTTCTATTCATTCATGTATGATGAGATTTACATACAGAGCCTACACACGCACACAGAAGCCTGGTATATCAGATGGATACCACTATTTCACACATGCAAACAGCATTTGTAGGCTATATACTCAAATGAGAATAAGTATTCTGAGGTGATACACTCATTATAAACCAACATTTAGCTGTCCCTTATAGTAATACTTGTTAACAGAATGAATTTGAGGTGGATAATCTCTCTTTACCTAAGTCTTAACTTGTCACTTTTTTAACATGAAAAAGGATCAAGTCAGTCTTCAGGATTAACATGCAATATAAATAAAAATCCATTCCACCTAGATAATAAACAAAATTATCTGAAGGTTTATTTTCCTAATTACACAATTATGTAATAAGAGAGCTATTACCACAGCTGACCCTCAAGTATTGTAGCCCTGTTTCCATAGGGGCTAGCAATATGAATGTCTGCTGTCTGTCCTCCTCAGATATTTGTTGTTAAAATCAAAGACTCAAAATGAGTATATCTGATTGGTAAAACCTAGGTTGCATGGATTCCCTGTAAACATATGATAACCTGGAAAATGTCACTTGTTTTTTCTTAAACTATCTTGAAAAGACAGGCGTGACTTTTTTACCCACTTTAAAATATTCAGGATAACTCTAAACTGTCTTATTTACACACTGCTATATTTTCCTCATATCCAATGCAGTACTTGTATGCAATCTCAAAAACGACAGAATGATCTCTGTTCATTTCCAAAGTAAACCATTCAGTATCACAGTAATCCAAGTCTATACGCCAACCAGTAATGTTGAAGAAGATGAAGTTGAACGGTTCTTTGAAGACTTACAAGACGTTTTAGAACAAATACCCAAGAAAGATATCCTTTTCATTATAGGGGACTGGAATGCAAAAGTAGGAAGTCAAGAAACACCTGGAGTAACAGGCAAATTTGGCCTTGGAATACAGAATGAAGCAGGGCAAAGGCTAAGAGAATTTTGCCAAGAGAACGTACTGGTCATAGCAAACACCCTCTGCCAAAAACACAAGAGAAGACTACACATGGACATCACCAGATGGTCAACACCAAAATCAGATTGATTATATTCTTTGCAGCCAAAGATGGAGAAGCTCTATACAGTCAGCAAAAACAAGACTGGGTGATGACTGTGGCTCAGATTATGAAATCCATATTGCCAAATTCAGACTTAAATTGAAGAAAGTGGGGAAAACCACTAGACCATTCAGGAATGACCTAAATCAAATCACTTATGATTATACAGTAGAAGTGATAAATAAATTTAAGCCTAGATCTGATAGATAGAGTGCCTGATTAACTATGGAATGAGGTTCGTGACATTGTTCAGGAGACAGGGATCAAGACGATCCCCATGGAAAAGAAATGCAAAAAAAGCAAAATGGCTGTTTGGGGAGGCCTTACAAATATCTGTGAAAAGAAGATAAGCAAAAAGCAAAGGAGAAAAGGAAAGATATAAGCATCTGAATGCAGAGTTCCAAAGAATAGCAAGAAGAGATAAGAACGCCTTCCTCAGTGATCAATGCAAAGAAATAGAGGAAAACAACAGAATGGGAAAGACTAGAGATCCCTTCAAGGAAATTGGAGATACCAAGGGAACATTTCATGCAAAGATGGGCTCGATAAAGGACAGAAACTGGACCTGACAGAAGCAGAAGATATTAAGAAGAGGTGGCAAGAATACACGGAAGAATTGTACAAAAAAAAATCTTCATGACCAAGATAATCACAATGGTATAATCACTCACCAAGAGCCAGACATCCTGGAATGTGAAGTTAAGTGGGCCGTAGAAAGCATCACTACGAACAAAGCTAGTGGAGGTGATGGCATTCCAGTTGAGCTATTTCAAATCCTGAAAGATGATGCTGTGACAGTGCTGTACTCAATATGCCAACAAATTTGGAAAACTCAGCAGTGGCCACAGGACTGGAAAAGGTCAGTTTTCATTCCAATCCCAAAGAAAGGCAATGCCAAAGAATGCTCAAACTACCACTCAATTGCACTCATCTCACATGCTAGTAAAGTAATGCTCAAAATTCTCCAAGCCAGGCTTCAGCAATACGTGAACCGTGAACTTCCAGATGTTCAAGCTGGTTTTAGAAAAGGCAGAGGAACCAGATATCAAATTGCCAACATCCACTGAATCATCGAAAAAGCAACAGTTTCAGAAAAAATCTATTTCAGCCTTATTGACTATGCCAAAGCCTTTGACTGTGTGGATCACAATAAACTGTGGAAAATTCTTTAAGAGATGGGAATACCAGACCACCTGACCTGCCTCTTGAGGAACCTGTATGCAGGCCAGGAAGCAACAGTTAGAACTGGACATGGAACAACAGACTGGTTCCAAATAGGAAAAGGAGTACATCAAGGCTGTATATTGTCACCCTGCTTATTTAACTTCTATGCAGAGTACATCATGAGAAATGCTGGGCTGGAAGAAGCACAAGTTCGAATCAGGATTGCCGGGAGAAATATCAATAACCTCAGATATTCAGATGACACCACCCTTATGGCAGAAAGTGAAGAGGAACTAAAACGCCTCTTGATGAAAGTGAAAGAGGAGAGTGAAAAAGTTGGCTTAAAGCTCAACATTCAGAAAATGAAGACCATAGCATCTGGTCCCAGCACTTCATGGGAAATAGATGGGCAAACAGTGGAAACAGTGTCAGACTTTATCTTTCTGGGCTCCAAAATCACTGCAGATGGTAATTGCAGCCATGAAATTAAAAGACACTTACTCCTTGGAAGAAAAGTTATGACCAACCTAGATAGCATATGGAAAGCAGAGACATTACTTTGCAAACAAAGGTCCGTCTAGTCAAGGCTATGGTTTTTCCTGTGGTCATGTATGGATGTGAGAGTTGGACTGTGAAGAAAGCTGAGTGCCAAAGAATTGATGCTTTTGAACTGTGGTGTTGGAGAAGACTCTTGAGAGTCCCTTGGACTGCAAGGAGATCCAACCAGTGCATTCTAAAGATCAGTCCTGGGTGTTCTTTGGAAACAATGATGCTAAAGCTGAAACTCCAGTACTTTGGCCACCTCATGCAAAGAGTTGACTCATTGGAAAAGACTCTGATGCTGGGAGGGATTGGGGGCAGGAGGAAAAGGGGATGACAGAGAATGAGATGGCTGGATTGCATCACTGACTCAATGGACGTAGGTTTGAGTGAATTCCGGGAGATGGTGATGGACAGTGAGGCCTGGCGTGCTGCGATTCGTGGGGTCACAAAGAGTCGGACATGACTGAGTGCCTGAATTGAACTGAACTGATATTCTCCTCATAACTTTTTTCTGATTCTTTTCCCAGTGTATATCCAGTCTCCTCTGTACCTCTCCTTTTGTCTCTCTCTCCCTCCCTTCACCTTTCCTTTCCTCTTTCATAAAGACACACACACACACACACACACTACACACCTTCTTGCTCCAGTCTACTGTAATATATGAGACAAACCACCATTATTGCCCATGGTTCCCCTCAGCAATAATCTTCTTTTAGATCAAATGATAACTTTGCATGACCTTCTCCAATTCTCTCAGGTAGTACCACCTCACAAGGGCATCAAAATTATACTGTACACAGTGTATTTATTTCTAGGAGAGTGTGTGACCATGTGTAATAAAAGGATTCAGTTTTTTGACCTGGGAAATGCATCTTACCCATGCATCTGAAAACCATTTGCCTGCATTCAGAGTCGTCAGGAAACTCCATTGAAACAAGGAAGGGTGTCTACTGGAGGCATTTGGCAGGACCTCCTTTATATTGGTTGTTCTTGTCAAGTCATAGTCATGCATGAGAAAAGGCACCCCATCAAAACTGTAGGCATGGGGAGAAAGGGAAAATGGGAGAATTGGCAAAATACAGTCAACTTGGCAGACAGAGTTCTCAGAAAGCCCATCAAGGTCAAAAGTCTAACTAAGGTTCCTTACTCCCTCCCATATCACAACAAAGGACTAAGTGCCAATAATTCACATGATATCAGTATTTTTCTGCCCTAGGGATCTCTTTTTGGGCTTTGTAAATATCATATTATTTAAGGTGAAAGTGTAGCTTCCCTATCCAGGGATTGTTAGAATGAAGAAAAAGGTATGGTTTGAGAGTAAGTAAGCAGGGTAGGGATGAGGTAAGGCCCTGTGCTCCCTGGGGCCATACGAACCAGTTCAGTTCAGTCGCTCAGTCCTATCCAACTCTTTGCAAACCCATGGACTGCAGCATGACAGGACTCCCTGCATATCACAAACTCCTGGAATGAACTTAAAAGTCACATCCATCCAGTCGGTGATGCCATCCAACCATCTCATCCTCTGTTGCCCCTTCTCCTCCTGCCTTCAATCTTTCCCAGGATCAGGGTCTTTTTCAGTGAGTCAGTTCTTCACCTCAGGTGACCAAAGTATTAGAGTTTAAGCTTCAGCATCAGTCCTTCCAATGAATATTCAGGACCAATTTCCTTTAGGATACACTGGTTGGATCTCCTTGCCGTCCAAGGGACTCTCAAAAGTCTTCTCCAACACCACAGTTCAAAAACATCAATACTTTGGCACTCAGCTTTCTTTATACTACAACTCTCACATCCATACATGACTACTGGAAAAACCATAGCTTTGACTAGACAGACCTTTGTAGGCAAAGTAATGTCTCTGCTTTTTAATATGCTCTCTAGGATGGTCATAGCTTTTCTTCCAAGGAGCAAGCATCTTTTTAATTTCAAGGCTGCAGTCACCATCTGCAGTGATTTTGGAACCTCCAAAACTAAAGTTAGTCACAGTTTCCATTATTTCCCTATCTATTTGCCATGAAGTGATGGAACTGGATGCCATAACCTTAGTCTTCTGAATGCTGAGGGTTTTTTTTCTTTTTTAATACAAATTTATTTATTATAATTGATGGCTAATTACTTTACAATATTATATTGGTTTTGCCATACATGACATGAATCTGCCACAGGTGTATGTGTGTTACCAATCCTAAACCCCCTCCCACCTCCCTCCCCATCCCATCCCTCTGGGTCATCCCAGTGCACCAGCCCAGAGCACCCTGTATCATGCATCGAACCTGGACTGGCGATTTGTTTCACATATGATAATATACATGTTTCAATGCCATTCTCCCAAACCATCCCACCCTTGCCGTCTCCCACAGAGTCCAAAAGACTGTTCTATACATCTGTCTCTTTTGCTGTCTTGCATACAGGGTTATTGTTACCATCTTTCTAAATTCCATATATATGTGTTAGTATACTGTATTGGCGTTTTTCTTTCTGGCTTAGTTCACTCTGTATAATCGGCTCCAGTTGCCTCCACCTCATTAGAACTAATTCAAATGTATTCTTTTTAATGGCTGAGTAACACTCCATTGTGTATATATACCACAGCTTTTTATCCATTCATCTGCTGATGGACATCTAGGTTGCTTCCACATCCTGGCTATTATAAACAGTGCTAGATGAACATTGGGGTACACGTGTCTCTTTCAATTCTGGTTTCCTCAGTGTGTATGCCCAGCAGTGGGATTGCTAGATCATATGGCAGGTCTATTTCAGTTGTTTAAGGAATTTCCACACTGTTCTCCATAGGGGCTGTACTAATTTGCATTTCCACCAACACTGTAAGAGGGTTCCCTTTTCTCCACACCCTCTCCAGCATTTATTGCTTGTAGACTTTTGGATCACAGCCATTCTGACTGGCGTGAAATGGTACCTCATTGTGGTTTTGATTTGCGTTTCCTGAGAATGAGTGATGTTGAGCATCTTTTCATACGTTTGTTAGCCATCTGTTTGTCTTCTTTGGAGAAATGTCTGTTTAGTTCTTCGCCCCACTTTTTGACTGGGTCATTTATTTTTCTGGAATTGAGCTGCAGGAGTTGCTTGTATATTTTTGAGATTAATTCTTTGTCCATTGCTTCATTTGCTATTATTTCCTCCCATTCTGAAGGCTGTCTTTTCACCTTGCTTATAGTTTCCTTTGTTGTGCAGAAGCTTTTAAGTTTAATTAGGCCCCATTTGTTTATTTTTCCTCTTATTTCCAATATTCTGGGAGGCGGGTCATAGAGGATCCTGCTGTAGTTTATGTCGGAGAGGGTTTTGCCTATGTCTTTCTCTAGGAGTTTAATAGTTTCTGGTCTTACATTTAGATCTTTAATCCATTTTCAGTTTATTTTTGTGTATGGTGTTAGAAAGTGTTCTAGTTTCATTCTTTTATGGGTGGTTGACTAGTTTTCCCAGCACCACTTGTTAAAGAGATTGTCTTTTCTCCATTGCATATTCTTGCCTCCTTTGTCAAAGATAAGGTGTCCATAGATGTGTGGATTTATCTCTGGGCTTTCTATTTTGTTCCATTGATCTATATTTCTGTCTTTGTGCCAGTACCGTACTGTCTTGATGACTGTGGTTTTGTAGTAGAGCCTGAAGTCAGGCAGGTTGATTCCTCCAGTTCCATTCTTCTTTCTCTAGATTGGTTTGGCTATTCGAGTTTTTTTTCTATTTCCATACAAATTGTGAAATTATTTGTTCTAGCGCTGTGAAAAATACTGCTGGTAGCTTGATAGGGATTACATTGATTCTATAGATTGCTTTGTGTAGTATACTCATTTTCACTATATTGATCCTTCCGATCCATGAACACGGTATATTTCTCCATCTATTTGTGTCTTCTTTGATTACTTTCACCAGTGTTTTATAATTTTCTATATATAGGTCTTTTGTTTCTTTAGGTAGATATATTCCTAAGTATTTTATTCTTTTGTTGCAATGATTAATGGAATTGTTTCCTTAATTTCTTTTTCTCACTATTAGGGCACAGGAGTGCAAGAGATTTATGTGTGTTGATTTTATATCCTGAAACTTTACTATATTCATTAATTAGTTCTAGTAATGTTCTGGTGGAGTCTTCAGGGTTTTCTATGTAGAGGATCATGTCATCTGCAAACAGAGTTTTATTTCTTCTTTTCCAATTTAGATTCCTTTTATTTCTTTTTCTGCTCTGATTGCTGTGGCCAAAACTTCCAAAACTATGTTGAATAGTAGTTGTGAGAATGGGCAGTCTTGTCTTGTTCCTGACTTTAGGGGAAATGCTTTCAATTTTTCACCATTGAGGATAATGTTTGCTGTGGATTTGTCATTCAGTTCAGTTCAGTCGCTCAGTCGTGTCCAACTCTTTGTGACCCCATGATCGCAGCACGCCAGGCCTCCCTGTCCACCACCAACTCCCAGAGTTCACTCAGACTCGCGTCTATCGAGTCCATGATGCCATCCAGCCATCTCATCCTCGGTCGTCCCCTTCTCCTCCTGCCCCCAATCCCTCCCAGCATCAAAGTCTTTTCCAATGAGTCAACTCTCCACATGAGGTGGCCAAAGTACTGGAGTTTCAGCTTTAGCATCATTCCTTCCAAAGAAATCCCAAGGTTGATCTCCTTCAGAATGGACTGGTTGGATCTCCTTGCAGTCCAAGGGACTCTCAAGAGTCTTCTCCAACACCACAGTTCAAAATCATCAGTTCTTCGGCGCTCAGCCTTCTTCACAGTCCAACTCTCACATCCATACATGACCACAGGAAAAACCATAGCCTTGACTAGACAGACCTTAGTCAGCAAAGTAATGTCTCTGCTTTTCAATATGCTATCTAGATTGGTCATAACTTTTCTTCCAAGGAGTAAGAGTCTTTTAATTTGATGGCTGCAAGCACCATCTGCAGTGATTTTGGAGCCCAAAAAAATAAAGTCTGACACTGTTTCCACTGTTTCCCCATCTATTTCCCATGAAGTGATGGGACCAGATGCCATGATCTTCGTTTTCTGAATGTTGAGCTTTAAGCCAGCTTTTTCACTCTCCTCTTTTACTTTCATCAAGAGGCTTTTTAGTTCCTCTTCACTTTCTGCCATAAGGGTGGTGTCATCTGCATATCTGAGGTTATTGATATTTCTTCCAGCAATCTTGACTTGAACTTGTGTTTTTTCCAGTCCAGCGTTTCTCATGATGTGCTCTGCATATAAGTTAAATAAGCAGGGTGACAATATACAGCCTTGACGTACTCCTTTTCCTATCTGGAACCAGTCTGTTGTTCCATGTCCAGTTCGAACTGTTGCTTCCTGACCTCCATACAGATTTCTCAAGAGGCAGGTCAGGTGGTCTGGTATTCCCATCTCTCTCAGAATTTTCCAGTTTATTGTTATCCACACAGTCAAGGCTTTGGCATAGTCAATAAAGCAGAAATAGATGTTTTTCTGGAACTCTCTTGCTTTTTCCATGATCCAGCAGATGTTGGCAATTTGATCTGTGGTTCCTGTGCCTTTTCTAAAACCGGCTTGAATATCAGGAAGTTCACAGTTCACATATTGCTGAAGCCTGTCTGGAGAATTTTATATAGCTTTTGTTATGTTGAGGTATGTTCCTTCTATTCCTGCTTTCTGGAGAGTTTTTATCATA
Organism: Capra hircus; assembly: GCF_001704415.2. Lineage (NCBI taxonomy): Eukaryota > Metazoa > Chordata > Mammalia > Artiodactyla > Bovidae > Capra > Capra hircus. The sequence continues at coordinate 18,461,732 of NC_030836.1, read as the reverse complement.
AATGGATGTTGAATTTTTCAAAGGCTTTCTCTGCATCTATTGTGATAATCATATGGCTTTTATTTTTCAATTTGTTAATGTGGTGTATTGCACTGATTGACTTGCAGATATTGAAGAATCCTCGCATCCCTGGGATAAAGCCCACTTGGTCATGATGTATGATCTTTTTAATGTGTTGTTGGATTCTGATTGCTAGAATTTTGTTAAGGATTTTTGCATCTATGTTCATCAGTGATATTAGCCTGTAGTTTTCTTTTTTTGTGGCATCTTTGTCAGGTTTTGGTATTAGGGTGATGGTGGCTTCATAGAATGAGTTTGGAAGTTTACCTTCCTCTGCAATTTTCTGGAAGAGGTTGAATAGGATACGTGTTAGCTCTTCTCTAAATTTTGGTAGAATTCAGCTGTGAAGCCATCTGGACCTGGGCTTTTGTTTGCTGGAAGATTTCTGATTACGGTTTTAATTTCCATGCTTGTGATGGATTTGTTAAGATTTTCTATTTCTTCCTGGTTCAGGTTTGGAAAGCTGTACTTTTCTAAAAATTTGTCCATTTCTTCCATGTTGTCCATTTTATTGGCATATAATTGCTGATAGTAGTCTCTTATGATCCTTTGTATTTCTGTGTTGTGTTATGATCTCCCATTTTCATTTATAATTTTATTGATTTGATTTTTCTCCCTTTGTTTCTAAATGAGTCTGGCTAATGGTTTGTCAATTTTATTTATCCTCTCAAAGAACCAGTTTTTGGCTTTGTTGATTTTTGCTACAGTCTCTTTTGTTTCTTTTGCATTTATTTCTACCCTAATTTTTACGGTTTCTTTCCTTCTACTAACCCTCGGGTACTTGATTTCTTCCTTTTCTAGTTGCTTTAGGTGTAGAGGTAGGTTATTTATTTGAATTTTTTCATGATTCTTGAGGTATGCCTGTATTGCTAGGAACCTTCCCCTTAGCACTGTTTTTATAGTGTCCCACTGTTCCAAATAGGAAAAGGAGTACGTCAAGGCTGTATATTGTCACCCTGCTTATTTAACTTCTATGCAGAGTACATCATGAGAAACGCTGGGCTGGAAGAAGCACAAGTTTGAATCAAGATTGCCAGGAGAAATATCAATAACCTAAGATATTCAGATGACACCACCCTTATGGCAGAAAGTGAAGAAGAACTAAAAAGCCTCTTGATGAAAGTAAAAGAGGAGAGTGAAAAAGCTGGCTTAAAGCTCAACATTCAGAAAACAAAGATCATGGCATCCAGTCCCATCACTCTATGGGAAATTGATGGGGAAACAGTGGAAACAGTGTCAGACTTTATTCTTGGGGCCTCCAAAATCACTGCAGATGGTGATTGCAGCCATGAAATTAAAAGATGCTTACTCCTTGGAAGAAAAGTTATGACCAACCTAGATAGCATATTGAAAAGCAGAGAAATTACTTTGCTGACTAAGGTCCATCTAGTCAAGGCTGTTTTTCCTGTGGTCATGTATGGATGTGAGAGTTGGACTGTGAAGAAGGCTGAGCGCCAAAGAACTGATGCTTTTGAACTGTGGTGTTGGAGAAGACTCTTGAGAGTCCCTTGGACTGCAAGGAGATCCAACCAGTCCATTCTGAAGGAGATCAGCCATGGGATTTCTTTGGAAGGAATGATGCTAAAGCTGAAACTCCAGTACTTTGGCCACCTCATGTGGAGAGTTGACTCATTGGAAAAGACTTTGATGCTGGGAGGGATTGGGGGCAGGAGGAGAAGGGGACGACCGAGGATGAGATGGCTGGATGGCATCATGGACTCGATGGACGCGAGTCTGAGTGAACTCTGGGAGTTGGTGGTGGACAGGGAAGGCCTGGCGTGCTGCGATTCATGGGGTCGCAAAGAGTTGAGCGACCTAACTGGACTGAACTGAACTGACAGGTTTTGGATTATTGTGTTTTCATTTTCATTCGTTTCTGATATCTATAGGACATTTCACCCCAAAACAATGAATTTCACCTTTTTCTCAAGAACACACGGAACCCTCTCCAGGATAGATCACACCCTGGGCCATAAACCTAGCCTTGCTAAATTCAAAAAAACTGAAATCATTCCAAGCATCTTTTCTGACCACAATGCAGTAATATTAGATCTAAACTACAGGAGAAAAACTATTAAAAATTCCAACATATGGAGGCTGAACAACACGCTGCTGAATAACAAACAAATCACAGAAGAAACCAAAAAGAAATCAAAATACGAATGTTGAGTTTAAAGCCAACTTTTTCACTGTCTTCTTTCACTTTCATCAAAAGGCTCTTTAGTTCTTCTTTGCTTTCTGCCATAAGGGTGGTGTCATCTGTGTATCTGAGGTTATTGTTATCTTTCCTGGCAATCTTGATTCCAGCTTGTGCCTCATCCAGCTCAGCATTTTGCGTGATGTACTCTGCATATAAGTTATATGAGCGGGGTGACAATATACAGCCTTGATTTACTCCTTTACCTATTTGGAACCAGTCTGTTGTTCCATGTCCAGTTCTAACTGCTGCTTCTTGACTTGCATACAGATTTCTCAGAAGGCAGGTAAGGTGGCCCGGTATTCCATCTCTTTAAGTATTTTTTACAGCTTGTTATGATCCACATAGTCAAAGGCTTCAGCATAGTCAATAAAGCAGAAGTAGTTTTTTCTGGAACTCCCTTGCTTTTTCAATGAACCAATGGATGTTGGCAATTTATCTCTGGTTCCTCTGACTTTTCTAAATCCAGCTTGTTAATCTGGTAGTTCTCGGTTCAGGTACTGTTGAAGCCTTGCTTGGAGAATTTTGAGCATTACTTTGCTAGCATGTGAGATGAGTGCAACTGTGCAGTAATTTGAACATTCTTTGTCATTGCCTTTCTTTGGGATTGTAATGAAAACTGACCCTTACCATTCCCATGGCCACTGCTGAGTTTTCCCAATTTGCCGGCATGTTGAGTGCAGCACTTCAACAGCATCATCTTTTAGGTTGAAATAGCTCAACTGGAATTCCATCACCTTCACTAGCTTTGTTCATAGTGATGTTTCCTAAGGCCCACTTGACTTCGCATTCCAGGATGTCTGGCTCTAGGCGAGTGACCATACCATCATGGTTATCCGGGTCATGAAGATGTTTTCTGTATAGTTCTTCTGTATATTCTTGCCACCTTTTCTTAATAACTTTTGCTTCTGGTAAGTCCATACCATTTCTGTCCTTTATTGTTCCCATCTTTGCATGAAATTTTCCCTTGGTATCTCTAATTTTCTTGAAGAGGTCTCTCATCTTTCCCATTCTGTTGTTTCCTCTATTTCTTTGCATCGATCACTGAGGAAGGCTTTCTTATCTTTCCTTGCTATTCTTTGGAACTCTGCATTTAAATGGGTATATCTTTGCTTTTCTTCTTTGCCTTTAGCTTCTCTTCTTTTCACAGCTATTTGTAAGGCTTCCTCAGACTACCATTTTCCCTTTCTCCATTTCTTTTTCTTGGGGATGATCTTGATCAGTTCCTCCTGTGCAATGTCATGAACCTCCATCCATAGTTCTTCAGGCACTGTGTCAGATCTAGTCCCTTGAATCTATTTGTCAATTCCACTGTACAATCATGAGTAGTTTGATTCAGGTCATCCCTGAATGGTCTACTGGTTTTCCCTACTTTCTTCAAGTCTGAATTTTGCAATAAGGAATTCATGATCTGAGCTACAGTCAGCTCCAAGTCTTGCTTTTGCTGACTGTATAGAGCTTCTCCATCTTTGGCTGCAAAGAATATAATCAATCTGACTTCAATATTGACAATCTGGTGATGTCCATGTAGGGAGTCGTCTCTTGTGTTGTTGGAAGAGGGTGTTTGCTATGACCAGTGCATTCTCTTGGCAAAGCTCTGTTAGCTTTTGCCCGCTTCATTTTGTACCTGCCTGCTGAGAAATCTGTAAGCAAGTCAAGAAGCAAGTTAGAACGAGACATGGAAGAGCAAACTGGTTACAAGTTGAGGAAGGACTATGTGAAGGCTATATATTATCACCCTGATTATTTAACTTATATGCAGAGTATATCATGTTAAATGCCAAGCTGGATGAAACACAAGCTGGAATCAAGATTGCCAGGAGAAATATCAATAATCTCAGATATGCATATGACACCACCCCTATGGCAGAAAGCAAAGAACTAAAGAGCCTCTTGATGAAAGTGGAAGAGGAGAGTGAAAGAGTTGGCTTAAAACTCAACATTCAAAAAACAAAGATCTTGACATCTGGTCCCATCACTCCATGGCAAATAGATGGGGAAACAATGGAAACAGTGAGAGACTATTTTCTTGGGCTCAAAATCACTGTGGAATGTGACTGAAGCCAGGAAATTAAAAGATGCTTGCTCCTTGGAATAAAAGCTGTGACAAACCTAGACAGCATATTAAAAAGCAGAGACATCACTTTGCTGAAAAAGGTCCATCTAGTCAAAGCTATGGTTTTTCCATTAGCCATCTATGAATGTGAGAGTTGGACCATAAAGAAAGTTGACCACCAAGGAACCTATGCTTTTGAACTGTGGTGTTGTAGAAGACTCTTGAGAGTTCCTTGGACTGCAAGGAGATCAAACCTGTCAATCCTAAAGGAACTCAGTCCTGAATATTCATTGGAAAGACTGATGCTGAAGCTGAAACTCCAATACTTTGGTCACCTGATGGGAAGAACTGACTCACTGGAAAAGACCCTGATGCTGAGAAAGACTGGAGGCAGGAGGAGAAGGGGACAACAGAGGATAAAATGGATTTGATTGACATGAGTTTGAGCAAGCTCCTGGAGTTGGTAATGGACAGGGAAGCCTGGTGTGCTGCAGTCCATGGGTTCCAAAGAGTTGGACATGACTGAGTGAATGAAATGAACTGAAGGGCACTTCAATCTCCTGTTGTTCAAGGGTCAACTGTGTATCTCTGTATAATTTTGTGGTTGCCCCAAAGATTCCAAATACGTCCCATAGATCACATTCTACTAGTGTCAACCATCTACCACTTCAAGTATTGTGTAGAAAACTGAATACTTTTTAGGTCCCTTTACCCAATCTCCTTCCATTATGATATACATGTCTTAAATATCTAAAAATAGATTGAGACCCATATATCAAACAATATTATCACTTTTGTCTTTAACCACTGAACACAATTTTTAAACTCTGGAATAGAAGAATCACCTATTAATATTTATCTTTTTAAAATACATTTATTATTTCTGGCTGGGCTGGGCCTCAGTTGCTGCACACGGGCTTTCTCTAGTTTTAGGAGTGGGCTTACTTTTCTTTGTGGTGGGCATGCTTCTCATTGTGGTGGATTCTGTTGTTCCAGAGCACAAGCTCTAGGCATGTATAGTTCATTAGTTGTAGCATGCAGGCTCAACAGTTGTGATGCACAGACTTAGTTATCCACAGTTTCTGTGATCTTCCCAGACCAGGGATCGAACTGTGTCCCCTGCAGTGGCAAGTGTCTCCTTAACCACTGGACCACCAGAGCAGTTCCCACCTATGTATTTTTTACCCTTTCCTTTGCTTTTTTTTATTCCTCATGTTCCAAGTTGTTTTCCTTACCCTTGTTTTATTGAGCTATAAGTGACATATAGCATTGTATTATTTTTAGGTGTACAGCATGATTTGATATGCGCTGCTAAGTTGCTTCAGTCATGTCTGACTCTGTGCAACCCCATAGATGGCAGCCCACCAGGCTCCCCCGTCCCTGGGATTCTCCAGCCAAGAACACTGGAGTGGGTTGTCATTGCAACATCATTATCTTTTGTCTAAAGAATTTTTCATTTCCACTTGATTCTTCTTTACTTCTCTTTCTCTGCTAACACCTTCTACTTTTTCAATTAACAAGTGTTCATAATTGTTTGTTGGATACATTTTATGATAGCTGCTTTAACATTCTTAGAAATAATTCCAACATCTGTTTCTCCTGCTGTTCACATATATTTATTACCTTTTCTCAATGAAGCTGAGTTTTTTCTAGATCTTGGTATGGAAAACTCTGGGTTGTATCCTGAGCATTTTGAGTATTCGGAGATTAGAAATCTCATTAAAATTTATTTTAACAGAGATTCAATATGTCTAGGTTCAGAAAACATGTCCTGGACCACATTTGTAAGATACGGTTTTAACGCCAACTGTCTTCAAAGGCTCTGCAGAAATCAGTCTACAACACAGATAGTGTTCCAATCGATTCTCAAACCTTCTGCTGTGTTGTGCCTGTGTGGTTTCATGCATAGGTTATGCAAAGGTCTGCCCAGGATTTTATGAACAGATTTTTAAATTCCCTTTCTCTAGCATGGCAATTCCTCAGAAAACTAAACATAGATTTACCACGTGATACAGTAATTCCACTTTGGGCTACACACTTAAAAGCACTGAAAACAAGTTCTTGAAAATATACTTGTACTCTTAATGTTCATAGCAGCATTTTTCAAAACAGCCAAGAGGCAGAAGCAAGCCAAATGTCTATCAGAGGATAAATGGAGAAGCAAAATGTGATATCTATTCAATCTAAAAAGGGAAGGAAATCCTGTCACATGCCACAACATAGATGAAATCTGAGGACATTATGCTAAATCAAACAAGATAGTCACGAAAAGACAAATACTGTATGATTCCACTTATGGATGTTATTTACGTAGTCAGATTCATAGGAGCAAAAAGTAGAATTGTGGTAAGCAGGGGCTGAGGGCAGAAGGAAAGGTGGAATTGTTATTTAACAGGTATGAAGTTTCAGATTTGCAAGATGAACAAGTTCTATAGATTTGTTTCCAAACAATGTGAATATATTTGATACTACTAAATTGTACACTTAAAAGAGTTATGATGGCAAATTGTGTTATGTGCTTTTTAAGAGAACTTTTAAACGACGGAAATTCTAACAGATGCTACAATATAGATGAGTCTTGACATGCTAAAGTGAAATGAGCTATACTGACATCATGCTGATGTGAAATGAGCTTAACACAAAATAACACATACTGCATGATTTCACAGAACAATCAAACACATAGACAGAGAAAAAAGAATGATGGTTGCAAAGGCTTGGGTGGAGTTAGTATTAACATCTAACAAATAGTTTTAGTCTGAGAAGATGAAAAGTGCTAGAGATCTATGTGGTGATGCTTAAAAGAAGGTGGAGGTACTTAATGCCATTAAACTGTACCCTAAAAATGGTTTAAATGGTAAATTTTATGTTAAGAATATTTTACAATAAAAAAATAATTTTTTCTGGAAAACTTTTCTCAATAATTCTCTGCTCACTCTCTAGCTGAAGAAGAAAGGAAATGGGTACCACCACTTACATCAGTACACAAATAGTTACAGGGATCTGCTCACAGTCTCCAGAGCCTCAGTGGCAAGCTGTGACAGGGTAGGGAGTGGTTTCTGTGTGGTGTTCCCCTGAGTAGGACTGGTATGATCAAAACATTTATATCATATTGGATGACCCTTCTACCAGTTATTGGGCTAGATATAACAGATTTCTGTGGAGCTTTTTTCTGTCTACAGCTATAGGTGCTTCCAGGTCAGCTCTCTTCAGAGCTCATGTCAGGATACATGAGGAGAAACAGAAATTAGCATGTGGAAACTCGCTCCCTATTATGAAGCTGCTTTGGTCTTATGAACCAAGCCAGTCCGCATTCTATTCTTCACCATTCAGAGTCTTCTGTTAGCTGCTTTGTGAATTTTGTCCAGTGTCTTATATTTTTAATGTTTTTTGGTAATTAATGGAGAGAATATGGTGGAATACACAGTAGTAGTTGTAATTTGCACACTCTCCAGAGTCCTATGTCCCACTTTCAGTAGTTTGCATTTTTACTATTTAGTAAATATAATATGATTTTACCTGTTCTAGATACTTTTGTGGTATTCATGTCCTGACTAGACTATGACTGGTAGGCAATATTTGTTAATGATGAGTATAGACTGTAGCCATCAGTGTGAGTGGTGGAGATACGCGGATGGTGGTCATGGGAAACGAAGATGCCAACAGAGAAACTGAGCAGTTGGGAAGATCATCTACAATGAAGTTAAAGTCACAGAAGAGAAAAGGACAATGTGCCAGGAGCTCACTTGTCTCAGCACCATGACCACATTAGGCCATGACCATGGGGAACTTGCACAATGAAATGGAAGCTCTGAAAGGGCATTCAGTTTCAATCCTGATTCAAATATTCTGCGTGGAATAGTTGTCACCATTGATACGAACCCTAGTCTGGGGTCAGGAAATCCAGTTCGAATTCTGGCTTTATCATGTACATTCTAGCCTTATGTCCTCAGGAATACATTTCTCTTCTTTGAATTCAGGCTCAAACCACAGTTCTTCACTGTGAAATAGGATGTTCATTTCTTTCCTGTTTGCCTCACAGAAGGCTGGGAAGGGAGTAGTACATGCCACATTCTCTAATATAACCATCCGACGGTTCGTCTCTATTTTCGGCTGCCCAAGGACATACATTCTACAGAAAAGCATGTGTTTTTTGCCCTCATTCCTGCTATGATCCAACTCTTCCTTTGTTGTCCCTTGGACATTGCTAGAACCTACTGCCCAAATCCAGAATGATTCTCCCTCACACATTCTCAGACAAGTCCTTCTAAAACAATAAGCTAATCTATTCTCTAAAACCTACCATGGCTGCCCAGTACACATTTAGGGATCTCTGTGATCCAGTCTCAGTAAGCCTTGCAGCCATACCTTCCCCCTCACATAGGCCCCTCACGTCCCCAAAGTGGACTACTCTTGGCATCCATACAGACCAGCTCACGGATCTACAAACTTCCTATTCGTCCTTTGGATGCCTTTAACTAAGCTGCTACCTCTGCCTAGAATATTCTCGCTCTCCATATCTGCTTAGAAAAACAGTATTTTTCCTTCAAGGCTCAACCCAAACACTGTTCTGAGCACATAGATCATTTTTCACAAAAGAGGTGGCCTCTTCCTCCTCCACTGAGGTTCCATTGCATTTGCCTTACTCTTCTCTGCAAGGCACTCACTCACCACAAATGGTCCTATACTGTGTAAACATGCCATGTCTCCTTCACTGGCTGCAAACAGCTCTTAGGCATGACTCTGTCTCACTCATCTGCCTCTCACTCAGAAGGATATAGTAGGAATACAGATGATGCCTAGGAAATGTTAGTGAAATAGATTGCTAAGGTAGGGCATAGAGGTAAGCTCCATGCATGTTTGCAGGGAGGACAAATTTGAGCTATGTGTGGAGACTATATAGAGTGTGTGATTTATAAGCCTGTGACTGACAATGTAGAGATGCAGATATGTGGTTTGTAAAGGAGAAGTGATTCATATATAGTATTACGTGCAGATGTGCCAGGTGAATAAGGGAGAAACTCCCAGGGCTTGCCCTCTCTACAGCTTGGGCCAGGCTGGAGTCATCCACTGTCTTTTCTCCTCCCACCCTGGTCCCTTTTTTCCTACCTTATTCGTACATCACTCTCCAGTCCATGGGCCCCATATTCAACAGCCTTCTCAAAGGACATTATGGTATTCTCAGGCCCCAGCTGTGGAAGAAAAGGACATCAGGCCTTTAATCTCATAGTCTTTTCTGCCAATATCCATTTTAGCATAGGAAAGGGGAACAGTAATGAAAGGACTTTAGGAAGCAGAGTTTGGTTCTCTTGGCTCTTTGTTCTAAGAACCTGCCTACATTCTCCTCTCACAAATCTGGTTTGGGAATTCTGCTCATCTGAGACAATGCCACTGGACATAATAAAGAGAAATGGACTGAGAATTAGAAGAATGAAGTCCAACCTCTATAATTAATTACTCATCTTGTCATCTCAAGCCAACTTCTTTATTTCTCCAGGGGTTTCTGAGAATCTGATGTGCCCTTGTCTCATCCACACCCATGCACACCCACTTCCATCAAGCTCAGACTTACCATGGGTGCACCTCTATGTCCAAAGAAGGTTGGCTTGGGTGCCAATTTCTCCTTCTCCTGAAGGCAGGGAGAGTAAGTCCCAAATGGTACCACATAGAGACATAAAAGGATAAGAAAAAAGGGCACTCCAACGGCCACTTGTAGAGCTGAAAAAGTTGGAATGAAAAAGTGATGAAAAAGAAAAAAGGAATGGAGAACCATCCCAAGCAAATAAGTATTCCCCCAAAATAGTTATAGTAAATATCTAATCCATGGGTTCACTGACTCTGTGAGCTCACAGATTTACTATTTTTCTCAGGTCCCCCACATTTCAGTTATTTGAAAGCAAAAGGCTACTCAAATACAAGCATGATTATTAAGTTAAAATTATTGCAAATGCATCTTGGAGAGTGAAGTCAAGTGGGCCTCAGGAACCATTACTACCAATAAAGCTAGTGGAAGTGATGGAATTCCATCTGTGCTAATTAAAATACTAAAAGATAGATGGTGTTTAAGTGTTGCACTCAATATGCCAGCAAATTTAGAAAATCCAGCAACGGCCACAGGACTAGAAAATGTAAGTTTTCATCCAAATTCCAAAGAAGGATCGTGCTAAAGGATATTCAAACTACTGGACAATTATGCTCACTTTCCATGCTAGTAAGGTTATGCTCAAAATCCTTCAAGCTAGGTTTCAGTAGTACTTGAATCAAGAACTTCCCGATGAACAAGCAGGGTTTTGAAAAAGCAGTGGAACCAGAGATTAAATTGCCAACATCCGTTGGATCATAGAGAAACCAAGGGAATTCCAGAAAAACATCCACTGCTGCCTCATTGACTACAAGAAAGCCTTTGACTGTGTGGATCAGAACAAACTCTTGAAAATTCTTAAAGAGATGGGAATACCAGACCATCTTACCCATCTCCTAAGAAACCTGTATGCGAGCCAAGAAGCAACAGTTACATACATTGAACAATGGACTGGTTCCAAATTGGGAAAGGAGTACAACAAAGCTATATACTGTCACCTTGTTTATTTAACTTATATGCAGAGTATATCATGCAAAATGCCAGGCTGGATGAGCTACAAACTGGAATCAAGACTGTTGGGAATAATATTAACAATCTCAAATATTTAGATGATACCACTCTAATAGGAAAAAGTGAAGACAAACTAAACAGTTTCTTGATGAGGGTGAAAGAGAAGAGTGAAAAAGCTAGCTTAAAACTCAACATTAAAAAAACTAAGATCATGGCATCCAGTCACATCACTTCATGGGAAAAAGTGAAACTTGTGACAGATTTTCTCTTCTTGGGCTCTAAAATCACTGGGGATGTTGACTGCAGCCATGAAATTAGAAGACACTTGCTTCTTGGAAGGAAGGCTATAACAAACCTAGACAGCATATTAAAAAGCAAAGACATCACTTTGCTGACAAAAGTCTGTATAGTCAAAAATATGGTCTTTCCAGTAGTCAAGTAAAGATGTGAGAGTTGGACAATAAAGAAGGCTGAACACTGAAAAATTTGTTTTCAAATTGTGGTGCTCAAGAAGACTCCTGAGAGTCCCTTGGACAGTAAGGAGATCAAAACAATCAATCCTAAAGGAAATCAACCCTGAATATTGATTGGAAGGACTTATGCTGAAGCGCCAATACTTTGGCCACCTGATGCAAAGAGCCGACTCACTGGAAAAGATCTTATTACTGGGAAAGAATGAGAACAAGAGGAGATGGGGGTGACCAAGGATGAGACGGTTGGATGGCATTACCAATTCAATGGACATGAACTTGGGTGAACTCCAGGAGATGGTGACGGACAGTGAGGCCTGGCATGCTACAGTCCATGAGGTCACAAAAAGTCAGACATGACTTAGCAACTGAACAACTACAAAAAATTACAAATACAAATTAACAATGGAATAAATTGTACAGGAGGCAGGAAGGAGAGGGAATGTTAAGGAGTAGCTTCTCAGAAGGAGGAGGAGTTTGATTGGTTCTGAAAAAGCTCTCAAGCCCTTAAAGATCAGCCTAAAATGCCCAGGTATTGACAGAAGACAGACATAGCGGAAGGAATATTAGTTGAAAGAAATCCAAATACAAAGCACACTTTACTACTTTCTAATTATGTGACTCAGACTTATTGTTTAACCTCTCTGGGTATTCATTTTCTTCATTTCAAAAAATGGACATGTTCACTGCTCAGTCATGTTTGCTGCTATTATTATTATGCTCTTTCTGATTCTGGCATCCCACCTCCATCCTCTGCCCATCTGCTTGACACCCCCAAGACCTGGCCTGTGCTTTGGGCTGCACCGTCCTGCCTGGTGGGTTTTTTAAAAATACATTTTGTTAAATTGTAATAAATTTATTTCGTTGGTTGTTAAAAAAAAAAAAAAAAAAAATGGAGCTATTCTGCTACTAATATTACCTCATGCAATTGATATGACACTATTGACTCATCATAGACCAAAGATGATGCTGTGAAAGTGCTGCACTCAATATGCCAGCAAATTTGGAAAACTCAGCAGTGGCCACAGGACTGGAAAAGGTCAGTTTTCATTCCAATCCCAAAGAAAGGCAATGCCAAAGAATGCTCACACTACCTCACAATTGCACTCATCTCACATGCTAGTAAAATAATGCTCAAAATTCTCCAAGCCAGCTTCAGCAATACGTGAACAGTGAACTTCCAGATGTTCAAGCTGGTTTTAGAAAAGGCAGAGGAACCAAAGATCAAATTGCCAACATCCCTAGATCATGGGAAAAGCAAGAGAGTTCCAGAAAAACATCTATTTCTTTTTTATTGACTATGGTAAAGCCTTTGACTGTGTGGATCACAGTAAACTGTGGAAAATTCTCCAAGAGATGGCAATACCAGACCACCTGAACTGCCTCTTGAGAAACTTGTGTGCAGGCCAGGAAGCAACAGTAAGAACTGGACATGGAACAACAGACTGGTTCCAAATAAGATAGGGAGTACTTCAAGGCTGTATATTGTCACCCTGCTTATTTAACTTCTATGCAGAGTACATCATGAGAAATGCTGGGCTGGAAGAAGCACAAGCTGGCATCAAGATTGCCGGGAGAAATATCAATAAACTCAGATATGCAGATGACACCACCCTTATGGCAGAACATGATGAAAGTGAAAGAGGAGAGTGAAAAAGTTGGCTTAAAGCTCAACATTCAGAAAACAAAGATCATGGTATCCGGTCCAATCACTTCATGGGAAATAGATGGGGAAACAGGGGAAACAGTGTCAGACTTTATTTTGGGGGGCTCCAAAATCACTGCAGATGGTGACTGCAGCCATGAAATTAAAAGACGCTTACTCCTTGGAAGAAAAGTTATGACCAACCTGGATAGCATATTCAAAAGCAGAGACATTACTTTGCCAGCAAAGGTCCGTCTAGTCAAGGCTATGGTTTTTCCAGTGGTCATGTGTGGATGTAAGAGTTGGACTGTGAAGAAAGCTGAGTGCCAAAAAATTGATGCTTTTGGACTGTGGTGTTGGAGAAGACTCTTGAGAGTCCCTTGGACTACAAGGAGATCCAACCAGTCCATTCTGAAGGAGATCAGCCCTGGATGTTCTTTGGAAGGAATGAAGCTAAAACTGAAACTCCAATACTTTGGCCACCTCATGTGAAGATTTGACTCACTGGAAAAGACTTTGATGCTGGGAGGGATTGGGGGCAGGAGGAAAAGGGAATGACAGAGGATGAGATGGCTGGATGGCATCATCAACTCTATGGACGTGAGTTTGAGTGAACTCCAGGAGTTAGTGATGGACAGGGAGGCCTGGTATGCTGCGATTCTTGGGGTCGCAAAGAGTCGAACACAACTAAGCGACGGAACTGAACTGAACTGAAATCGTTGTATTTCTCTCTCTCCCCCACTCCTCTCTTAAACGCACACACACATACACAAACACACAGACCAATCACAATACCTGTTATCACTGGCAATACCTCAACATTTACTATTTTATACGTTTGAGGATTTAACCTATTTGTACATTTTAAAATTATCATCCATGTCACTTTCAAATCTAGCTCTCCAGCTCTAACCTCTCAATTTCGTGAGCATACTACAGCATGTATTTCTTCTTCTTTCATTACTTGTAATCTGGTAACGTCTCATTCTAGCTAAAATTCAGGAAATAAAAAAGAAAAGAGTTCATTATTGTCCCCTGTAAGTTCCTGCCCCCAGAAACATTTCCTAAAATTCACCAGCTTACATACACATACACACATAATGGCAATCCTGTTTTTCTCTTTCTGAGTCCTTGGACACGTCAGGAAGCAAGCACTCCTTGTTTAACCAGTAATAATAAAAAGAGACATAGACAGAAGCAGGTTCTCCTGGTTTCTCAGTAAGGATGCTGAGAGTTAACTCCATTCTCAAAACAGCTTCACATACAGCTCTGATTCTTATTTGCTTCCATGATATTAGGACAAAGAATGAAGAAGAAAGTAGTGGCAGAGGCAGATTTCTGCTTCTGTGGAAGTCCTCAAAGGTGACAGACTCACCATGGACTGCTTTGAAGGACTAAGATGTATCCAGGGAATATCTGCACCTGTTTCTTGAGTTGAAAATAGTAATATCTGGAGGCTAATTACTTTACAATATTGTATTGGTTTTGCCATACATCAACATGAATCCACCACGGGTGTACACATGTTCCCAATCCTGAACCCCCCTCCCACCTCCCTCCCCATACCATCCCTCTGGGTCATCCCAGTGCACCAGCCCCAAGCATCCTGTATCCTGCATTGAACCTAGACTGGTGATTCATTTCTTATATGATATTATACATGTTTCAATGCCATTCTCCCAAATCATCCACCCTCTTCATCTCCCACAGAGTCCAAAAGACTGTTCTATACATCTGTGTCTCTTTTGCTGTCTTGCACAATTAGCCTCCAATTAAAAATAAATAAAATTAAATTTTTTAAAAAAGTCTCAGTGCTGATACCATCAATAGAATGTTATACAGAAGAGAAAAAATAAACAAAATATAGCAACACACACACACACACAAAGAAAATAGTAATATCTGAATACAAACTTAAAGAACTATGACGTGTAACATCACTAGCCAAATAAAAATAAAATGCCCTCTACCCTCCCTAAAACTACTCCAATCTATTCCCTGAAAGTTAATGAGAGAAAATACTTATTTTTCTAAAAGGAGAATGTCTCTTTAGAAGACGGACTGCTTAGCCTGGGAAATGCTATGACAGGATGTTATGACAGACCATGTATGGTTGTGAGTTTGATCACAAGGAGCATGCTTGAGTAACAAGATAAATGAGTTTCAAAAAGATACAGTGGTGCTTTGCTTGTTCTGCTGAGTAAAGTACAGAAGTTAAAGCCAGAGCTGGAAGAATCAGGGAA
Organism: Capra hircus; assembly: GCF_001704415.2. Classification (NCBI taxonomy): domain Eukaryota; kingdom Metazoa; phylum Chordata; class Mammalia; order Artiodactyla; family Bovidae; genus Capra; species Capra hircus. The sequence goes on along the minus strand of NC_030836.1, from coordinate 18,446,469 downwards.
GGCTCCACCCACAGGACATACCTTCTCCTTCCAAATGGATCAAGTAGAAGGCCACAGGCCATGAAAGCAAAACCATCACAGATATGCTGCTCAGGTGTATGTAGGGAGAAAAGACCTGTGAGGAAATTGAAAAGTCAGCCTGAACACATCTGGACAGACAGGACTACAACTAAGTATGGTGCTTACCTGAAGTGACAGCCCGATGGTGAGCCACCTGTCTTTCCAGTAAGTTAACAAAATCCATAACAAAAATAAGAAAAATGGAATCATTATCAGAACCAGGATCTGGGGAAACAAAAAGAGTGTTCTGACTTCCATGCAGTAGGCTTTGATCATAACTGTGCTTGAGAAATGTGTATTTGTTCTCACAATTTCAGTGACCATATTCCTCATCTCCTAATCTAACCACCCCTCAGACCCCCAGTACTACTTGGATTTAATCTTATTGCTGCCAAGTCTAAGTTATGTAGCATGGCTGGAAAAAAATTATACAGCTATATGGTCTGATGTTTTTACTAATTAATTATTTCCACCTCAGCTGGGTCTTCAATACTCTTTGGCATATCTCACCAAGTTTCAACAATGGCCATTTTAAATATTCAATATCACTTTAAGTGACTCAGTATAATCACAAGTCAACAGTATTTGTAATTGCCTTTTCAACATATGTTTTTTCCCAAATAGACTATAAGCTTATGAGGTCAAGGACAATATTTGGGTAAGATCATATTCTCACTGCCTTTAAGAGGCAGTGTCTCACTGCCTGACACACAGTAATCATTCAGCAAATATCTGTCGGACAGATTTAAAAAATCTACTATTACACTGAAACCAAGAAGACACAATTTTAACTTGTTCTCCTTCAAATGTAGTTTTCCTACATCTGTGGTGCCCTCTAGAGACTTCTGTACCTATGAAAGCAATTGAATCCATGATCAAACCTCACAAAATAATTTCAGGCCTTGCTGCCTTAAATGGTTAATTTTCAAAATTCCAGCTGAGTTATTTCCAGTCCTGAAAGATGATGCTGTTAAAGTGCTACACTTAACATGCCAGCAAATTTGGAAAACACAGCAGTGGCACAGGACTGGAAAAAGTCAGTTTTCATTCCAATCTCAAAAAAGGGCAATGCAAACGAATATTCAAACTACCACTCAACTGCACTCATTTCACATGCTAGCAAGGTAAAGCTCAAAATCCTTTTAGCTAGGCTTCAACAATATGTGACCCAAGAACTTCCAGATGTACAAGCTGGATTTAGAAAAGACAGAGGAAACAGAGATCAAATTGCCAACATCTCTTGGATCATAGAAAAAGCAAGGGAATTCCAGAAAAACATCTGCTTCATTGACTATGCTAAAGCTTTTGACTGTGTGGATCACAGCAAACTGCGGAAAATTTTTAAAGAGATGGGAATACCAGACCACCTTACCTGTGTCCTGAGAAACCTGTATGCAGGTCAAGAAGCAGCAGTTAGAACTGGACATGGAACAGACTGGTTCCAAACTGGGAAAGGAGTACGTCAACACTGTATATTGTCACCCTGTTTATTTAACTTATATGCAGAGTACATCGTGCAAAATGCCAGGCTTGATGAAGCTCAAGCTGGAGTCAAGGTTGCAGGGAGAAATATCAACAACCTCAGATACGCAGATGACACAACTCTAATAGAAAAAAAATAAAACAAGACAAATTATAGAGCCTCTTGACAAGAGTGAAAGAGGAGATTGAAAAAGTAGGCTTAAAACTCAGCATTCAAAAAACTAACCTCTTGGCATCTGGTCCCATCACTTCATGTCAAATAGATGGGGTGGGGGGGAAGGAAATAGTGACAGACTTTATTTTCCTGGGCTCCAAAATTACTGCAGATGGTGACTGCAGCCACGAAATTAAAAGACACTTGCTCCTTGTAAGGAAAGCTATGACAAACCTATAAAAAGCAGAGGCATCACTTTGTTGACAAAGGTCCGTCTAGCTAAAGCTATGGTTTTTCCAGTAGTCATATATGGATATGAGAGTTGGACCATAAAGAAGGCTGAGCACCAAGTACTGATGCTTTTCAACTGTAGTGCTGGAAAGAACTCCTGGGAGTCCTTTGAACAGCAAGATAATCAAACCAGTCAATCCTCAAGGAAATCAACCCTGAATATTCTTTGGAAGGACTGATGCTGAAGCTGAAGCTCTGATACTTTGGTCACCTGATGCAAAGAGTCAACTCATTGGAAAATACTCTGATACTGGGAAAGACTGAAGACAGAAGGAGAATTTGGCCACAGAGGATGAGATTGTCGGATGGCATAATAGACTCAATCAAGATGAGTTTGAGCAAACTCTGGGAGATAGTAAAAGACAGGGAACCCTGGTGTGTGGCAGTCCATGGGGTTGCAACTGAACAACAACAAAGGAAGAAATATTTCAATTTTCACCAACTCTTCCTGAGAATAAAGAGGGAATTCTCTCTAACTTGTTTTTTGAAGATAACAAAAACACTGATACTCAAACTGAACAAGACAATTACAGGAAACAAAACCTATAGTCCAATGTCTTCTATACAAAGACAAAAATAGATGTGAAAATCTGAAAAAAAAAAAAAAAACCCGTTAGCAGACCAAATGCCTCATAACACAAATATTTAAATCAGGGTTGATTTCTTGGGATTGACTGGTTTGATCTCCGTGCTATCCAAGAGACTCCCAAGAGTCTTCTCCAACACCACAATTCAAAGGCATCAATTCTTCAGAGATCAGCCTTGTTTATGGTCCAACTCTCACATCCATATATGACTACTGGAAAAACCATAGCTTTGACTATATGGACCTTAGTCGGCAAAGTGATGCCTCTGCTTTTTAACATGCTGTCTAGGTTTGTCACAGCTTTCCTTCCAAGGAGCTAGCTTTTTTTTTTTTTATAAATTTATTTATTTTAATTGGAGGTTAATTACTTTACAATATGGTATTGGTTTTGCCATACTTCAATTTGTGGCTGCAGTTACCATCTACAGTGATTTTGGAGCCCAGGAAAATAAAATCTGCCTCTTTCCCCTGTTTCCCTATCTATTTGCCATGAAGTGATGGGACCAGAAGCCATGTTCTTCATTTTTTGAATGTTGAGTTTTAAGCCAAGTTTTTCACTCTCCTCTTTCGCCTTCATCAAGAAGCTCTTTAGTTCTTCACTTTTTATCATTGAAGTGGTATCATCTGCATATCTGAGGTTGTTGATATTTCTCCCAGCAATCTTGATTTCAGCTTGATTCATCCAGCCCAGCATTTTGCATGATATACTCTGCATATAAGTTAAATAAGCAAGGTGACAATATACAGTCTTGATGTACTCCTTTCCCAATTTTGAACCAGTCTGTTGTTTCACTTCCAGTTATAACTGTTGCTTCTTGCTCTGCATTCAGGTTTCTCAGAGGGCAGATAAGGTGATCTAGTATTCCCATCTCTTCCACTTCACTGACTATGCCACAGCCTTTGACTGTGTGGATTAAAACAAACTGAGAATAATTTTAAAGAGAAAATGTTGTTGAAATGCTATCACCTATGGTCAGCTAACCCACTCCATATTGTGCCCTACAGGCAGTCTCAGAGGACACTGAGAAACACATTGGTGAGGAGAGTGTCAGCATCCTTGAAAAGCACCATAGTGGCCATGCTTTATGCCTGGATAAAGGCGAGAGATGCTGACACAGAAACTGGCTTCCTGAGATCAAAGGCAATGATGAGATTCTGCTGTGGCAGAGGCCAAGTAGCAGCGCTCACTGTCAGAGGCAAGGTAAGCACGGTTTCTGGAATAGTAATCAGAATGGTTTAACCCGCAGGGACCCTTTGTAGTGACAAATTGCTCACGGTATCCAAACTCCAAAACCTATGGGAATCTCAGTAACACCTATATGTTCATGCTTCAATTTCCTCTTTCCCTGCATGATCTTATTACTTCAATTTCCATTATTTTAACTCTTAAATGTATACTTTCAATTCATACTTCCCTTTTGAGGGAAATTTTCCTCTTAAGGAAATTTAAGGGGACCACTCAAGGAGTTTGACATGTTTCTGGATTTGAGGAAATACAAGGAAAACCATGCCTGAAAAAGTATAAATACCAAGAGGCTATGCTGGAGATGTTCAAGCCCATAGCAAAACAAGACAAGGGAGGCAATGATGGAAAAGAGTTGCATGTCTTCAGATGCTGGGTCAGTAATGTCTGTCTCCTCAGAACAAAAACAGATCCATTGTACTTTCTTGTGTATTTTTAAAGGGCTCCAAACTCAGGGAGAATAAAAAGGACATCAGCAGAGAAATTTTAGAGGGTACAGGAAGACAGGCATTGAATCCACCAAGAGTTGCAGTCAAGATCTCAACAGAAGGGTCTCTGAAAACACACATGGAAAAATCCATGCGGTAAAGAGCCAAAAATTGCAATTTATTGGTCCTAATAGAACCAAACCCTCCCTGTGGGACTGTGTTCTTTACCCTATCTCTCCTTCCCCTGACCCTTACTCTGCAAGAAAGGTAAAAGGTCATGTTCTCTTCACCACTGTTGGTTTCCAGGCCTGGGTCATGTGAAATAGGGTAAAGGAAATGTCTCACAAAGTTGGAATTCATTACAATGAACTGAAATATTTAGTAATTGAAGTGGAATGCCCTTGTAACTATGAAGGACTGGGAAATTAATGGAGCTTGCTCAAGATTTTATGGGGATGGGAATAACAAACACACATAGTAAGTTTAACACAGAGTAGTGAGAAAAAATAAAGTTTGGGTTCATCATGGTCAGTAAGCCAGTTCCACCTGTTAGGAACTGAATCATTTCAGTTGAAATAGTATAAGCAGATTTCTTTTTTGCTAAGGGAGACAAAGAAAGGGAAGCTCTGTATTAAATACTTAGTGCCAAAGAGGCACATTCAGTCCTGGTCTCGGGTCTCCTATTTGAATTTTCGGATGTCCTACCTTATGGTACCAGTGCAGGTACAGTTGCTGTTTTTCCCAACACAACAAAAATCCAAGTACCTGAAACCAAAAAAAAAAAAAAAAAAAAAGGAGGAGAATAATTTGAAATGAAATCATCAAGATGCTACCCAAAACACTGTTGTCAACTCAACATTCCTTTCAGCCCAGCATTACATTCACTTCTTGCTACACCTGCCCTTTTCAGCATCAAGGGTTTGTCACACTATTCCTCTGCCTACAAAGCTCTCCCTTTCCATGCCACCAACCCTTCAAACAGTGCTCCATGTGACCTCCTACTTGTAACTTTCACCAGCAACCCAGAGAGAGTTTATTATCTTCTCTGCAAATTTGTAACAATCACCACACTGATATTCTTCCAGAGTTCCTACCAACTTATTTGCCGAGTGATGGAGCTTATTCCTAGTATTATGCAGAACTAGTAATAAGAGTGAGGGGCCAGCTCTTTGATAGTCTCATTGAATTTCCTTAAATTTTGCTTCCTCTTCTCATCTAATCAAGTTTCTCCTATAAATGTGCCAACAATAAAATAATAATAATACTGAAATGTTAAAAAAAAAAGCGCTCTTCTTTGAGGAACCAGTGCCATTGTTACAATTGTTAACACTATTGTTAACATTGGTATTAGTCAATAAATCTTAATTAGATTTGAATCTAAGTCTACGCAATCATGAAGTCAGTGTGCAGATGGAGACTGAAAACTGGAGTCTTTAGATGCTAAGGATATTAAAGAGAGTTTGAGTGCATAAGGCACTCACCTTTTTATCAAAGCAATGTTATGGATATTATTTTATCCATATTATTTTGTATTATTTTGTACTTTACCAATGTACAATACAGGCAAGCTGGTTGGTCTATCGAATATGGTTCTTGCCTCCAGCACGAGAGGTCCTGAGTTCAGGTCCCAGACAAGACCTTGGGCTTCCCTAGCGGCTCAGACAGTAAAGAACCTGCCTGCAATGTGGGAGACCTGGGTTCAATCCCTAGATTGGGAAGAGGCCCTGGAGGAGGGCAAGGCAATACACTCCAGTATTCTTGCCTGTAGAATCCCAATGGACAGAGGTGCCTGGAGGGCTACAATCCATGGGGTTGCAAAGAGTTGGATGTGACTAAACAACTAACACTTTCACTTTTAGGCCCTATAAAATACCACTTTATTAAATATCATTATCACTCTCAGTTGAAAGAAAAGAAACTGAGAATTAGAAGAGTTATGAGACTTTGTTAAGGTTACAAATAACTGAAAGATAAAGAAATAGAAACCTGGTCTCCTCTGTTGCTGCCACTATATCCAAAAAGAGGTAGGACAGAGTAGAAGCTTGTTAAAATACATAGCTTACTAGACACCGCAAGTCCATCTTAGAATATACCATATACTAAGATATCCATGCTGTGAAAGTGCTGCACTCAATATGCCAGCAAATTTGGAAAACTCAGCAGTGGCCACAGGACTGGAAAAGGTCAGTTTTCGTTCCAATTCCAAAGAAAGGCAATGCCAAAGAATGCGCAAACTACCGCACAATTGCACTCATCTCACATGCTAGTACGGAGAAGGCAATGGCAACCCACTCCAGTACTCTTGCCTGGAAAATCCCACGGGCAGAGGAGCCTGGTGGGCTGCAGTCCGTGGGGCCGCTAGGAGTTGGACACAACTGAGCGACTTCATTTTCACTTTCCACTTTCATGCGTTGGAGAAGGAAATGGCAACCCACTCCAGTGTTCTTGCCTGGAGAATCCCAGGGACGGGGGAGCCTGGTGAGCTGCCATCTATGGGGTCGCACAGAGTCGGACACGACTGAAATGACTTAGCTGCAGCAGCAGCACATGCTAGTAAAGTAATGCTCAAAATTCTCCAAGCCAGGCTTCAGCAATATGTGAACCATGAACTTCCTGATGTGCAAGCTGGTTTTAGAAAAGGCACAGGAACCACAGATCAAATTGCCAACATCCGCTGGATCATGGAAAAAGCAAGAGAGTTCCAGAAAAACATCTCTTTCTGCTTTATTGACTATGCCAAAGCCTTTGACTGTGTGGATCACAATAAACTGTGGAAAATTCTGAAAGAGATGGGAATACCAGACCACCTGACCTGACCTGCCTCTTGAGAAATCTGTATGCAGATCAGGAAGCAACAGTTAGAACTGGACATGGAACAACAGACTGGTTCCAAATAGGAAAAGGAGTACGTCAAGGCTGTATATTGTCCCCTGCTTATTTAACTTATATGCAGAGTACATCATGAGAAATGCTGGACTGGAAGAAACACAAGCTGGAATCAAGATTGCTGGGAGAAATATCAATAACCTCAGATATGCAGATGACACCATCCTTATGGCAGAAAGTGAAGAAGAACTAAAAAGCCTCTTGATGAAAGTGAAAGAGGAGAGTGAAAAAGTTAGCTTAAAGCTCAACATTCAGAAAACGAAGATCATGGCATCTGGTCCCATCACTCCATGGGAAATAGATGGGGAAACAGTGGAAACAGTGTCAGACTTTATTTTGGGGGGATCCAAAATCGCTGCAGATGGTGATTGCAGCCATGAAATTAAAAGACGCTTACTCCTTGGAAGGAAAGTTATGACCAACCTAGATAGCATATGGAAAGCAGAGACATTACTTTGCCGACTAAGGTCCGTCTAGTCAAGGCTATGGTTTTTCCAGTAGTCATGTATGGATGTGAAAGTTGGACTGTGAAGAAGGCTGAAAGCTGAAGAATTGATGCTTTTGAACTGTGGTGTTGGAGAAGACTCTTGAGAGTCCCTTGGACTGCAAGGAGATCCAACCAGTCCATTCTGAAGATCAGCCCTGGGATTTCTTTGGAAGGAATGATGCTAAAGCTGAAACTCCAGTACTCTGGCCACCTCATACGAAGAGTTGACTCATTGGAAAAGACTCTGATGCTGGGAGGAATTGGGGGCAGGAGGAGAAGGGGATGACAGAGGATGAGATGACTGGATGGTATCACTGACTCAATGGACGTGAGTCTGAATGAACTCCGGGAGTTGGTGATGGACAGGGAGGCCTGGCGTCCTGCGATTCATGGGGTCACAAAGAGTCAGACATGACTGAGCGACTGAACTGAGCTGAACTGAACTGAAGATAGCCATATCCTATACCATTTTGTTTACTGTGTATGAGTGAAGTACAGTTTGGTGGACCCAAGCACATCATTCATCCACATCTTCCTCATTAAAAAGTTTCTTACTAATCTCTGTCTACATACAGTTTCCATACAATGACTTCGAGAATGATTATCCTAACTAGAAATCTGATTTATGCTAAATGTCTTGGCCTATTTTTAGGCCTTCCAAAATCTTTGAAAATCCTATTATTTTATCCATATTTCAGATTATTCTACATTATACCTTATATGTTAACAGTACTGATTCTTCTGGAGAAGGAAATGGCAACCTACTCCAGTATTCTTGCCTGGAGAATCCCTTGGACAAAGGAGCCTGGCAGGCTACAGTCCATGGGGTTACAAGAGTCAAACACAACCTAGCGACTAAACCACCACCATCACTGATTCTTCCATCTTATCAAGTCAAACTGTATGTATGTCTGTCTTCCTGACTTTGTCATGATACCCCCATGTTCTGGAACTTTTTTTCCTCCATCCTCATAAACATGTCTAAATCTAACATCGCTTCAAGATCCTCCTCCTGTGCCACCTCTTCCAAGAAGCCTCACTTAATCTTCCTGGCTGGAAGTTAACGCTTCCTTCTCAGTACCCAGGTAGAACTTTATTTAGGACCCTCTAATTCCAAAGCCTTTGACTGTGTGGATCACAATAAACTGTGGAAAATTCTTCAAGAGATGGGAATACCAGACCACCTGGCCTGGCCTGCCTCTTGAGAAACCTGTATGCAGGTCAGGAAGCAACAGTTAGAACTGGACATGGAACAACAGACTGGCTCCAAATAGGAAAAGGAGTAAATCAAGGCTCTATATTATCATCCTGCTTATTTAACTTACATGCAGGTACATCATGAGAAACGCTGGGCTGGAAGAAGCACAAGCTGGAATCAAGATTGCCGGGAGAAATATCAATAACCTCAGATATGCAGATGACACCACCCTTATGGCAGAAAGTGAAGAGGAACTAAAAAGACTCTTGATGAAAGTGAAAGAGGAGAGTGAAAAAGTTGGCATAAAGCTCAACATTCAGAAAACGAAGATCATGGCATCCAGTCCCATCACTTCATGGCAGATAGATGGGGAAACAGTGGAAACAGTGTCAGACTTTACTTTTTCGGGCTCCAAAATCACTGTAGATGGTGACTGCAACCATGAAATTAAAAGACACTTACTCCTTGGAAGGAAGGTTATGACCAACCTAGATAGCATATTGAAAAGCTAGATACTACTTTGCCAACAAAGTTCCATCTAATCAAGGCTATGGTTTTTCCAGTGGTCATGTATGGATTTGAGTGTTGGACTGTGAAGAAAGCTGAGCACCAAAGAATTGGTGCTTTTGAACTGTGGTGTTGGAGAAGACTCTTGAGAGTCCCTTGGACTGCAAGGAGATCCAACCAGCGCATCCTAAAGGAGATCAGTCCTGGGTGTTCATTGGAAGGACTGATGCTGAAGCTCAAACTCCAGTACTTTGGCCACCTCATGTGAAGAGTTGACTCATTGGAAAAGACCCTAATGCTGAGAGGGATTGGAGGCAGGAGGCAAAGGGGACGACAGAGAATGAGATGGCTGGATGACATCACTGACTCGATGGGCATGAGTTTGAGTGAACTCCAGGAGTTGGTGACGGACAGGGAGGCCTGGCATGTTGTGATTTACGGGCTTGCAATGAGTCGGACACAACTGAGTGACTGAACTGAACTGAAGTGAATGACAATTATAATGCTCTTTGTTCCTTACTTTTGTCTATGGTCTAGTTCCCTATTAGATTCTACACTCATTTTATTAAGGACAACTGTAACTTTATTTTTCATACTTACCTTTGAAGTGCCCTGTATGAAAACAGAAATCAAATGCTTTTGATCTCTGTAACCTAAGTACTTATCACTCATATAATATATTTTGCTGAAAGAAAAATTAATCCAAATGTAAACTCTTGTGGGAGTTGTGTTCTTTAGTATCAGAGAGGAAATCTGTGGAGACAAGAAATTATGAAACCAGAGAAAGATATACATGTCCTATGTGTAAGTGGGCACAGAAAAATGCTAGTTACCTAAAAGTCTCCCATAAGCTTTCCAGTTCTGAAGACTCCTCTGCTGCCTGGCCTACGTTTCTCACACTACATGACACTACTCTGTTTGGTGTGAATTTTCCACACTACACAACACTACTATGTCAGGAAACAGGCAGGGTCTCTATTACCTAAATATATTTGCTAAAATGTAATTTGCACCTGGATTAGGGGATTAGCATTTGCAGAGCAGAACAGGTTTAACTCACTAGATAATTTGTAAGATCCAGAAAGACTGATCCTCAAGAGATGGGCTATGAAATGAGCAGTTCAACGAACAAGTGTATTGCCATGTGAAGATGCAGGTATCTAAAATGACAACACTAAATGAATCAGAAAATAAGCCATGAAACACAGAAAGAAAAAAAGGATGTTCTGCCACCCTTTCAAAGGATCAAAGTGAAAAGACACACCATCTAACAGCACGAGCCTTTTTACCCCTCTATCCCTCCTGCCTAATATTTAAGTGGCTGATGAAGACCCAGACTCTGTGAAGAGTGATCTGAGGGCTCCCAGCACCAATTGGGAACCATATGACAGACAGAGCACCTCATGAGACTACTCAGGAAGGGAGTGGGAGAAATGGGAAACATTACTCACCAGTAGGAGTGTTGTGTAGGCAGCCAGGATCCCAAGGAAACTCAGCAAGACAATGGACCAAAAGAACCAGACTCCTGTACCTAGGAAAACAACCCTGCAAAAATGTGTTTCAATTTCTAAAATAAAGAAGTTAGTAGTATCTCTGTCAAGGATAGGGGATATGATTGGACTAGATGAGGCATAAGGAAACAGGGGAATAAGAAGAGGAGCAATTTGGGAACAGTTACCCTTTACAGGTATTTAGTTGAGAAGTTTTAATTTTGCTCTACAATCAGGTACATTAATAGGATTCTGTACAACTGCTATGCTTTTTAAAGTTATTTAGAATTAAGACTCAAAAACTATACACTCTTTAAAAAAACAATAAAATACAGGAATTATGGAATATCAAAAGAGAAAAAGTCATCCATAAGTTCACTGCCTTCATATAGCTAATACATGCCTATTTGGCAGATTCCTTGTCCTTATAAATATGTTCTCTTACACAATAGCAAGCCACTATATTAACATATATATCTTGTGTAAGAGATTTGTAGTCCTCCTTGTTACTAAAGTAGGTTATAACTTAAAACTGCTAACAAACTGATTTAAGTTAAACAATGTTACAATTACTCTAAATACTATATGTCATAGAATTTAGACTCTTCATTTCAAGATAACAGAAATTATTTCCTCTCCTTATGAGACCTAGAGAAATTATGTTTTAATAATATAAAATACAGATTATTGAACATATTACCACATTAAATATAAGAAAAAATTCTCTTAGGTCAGGGGTGAGAAGACATGCCAAAAGAAAAAGTTAGACAAGCAGTCAACCTAGCAAGGCTAATCCCAGATCAAGACACTGAGAAGAGTATCCTGTAAAACATGATCTCACAGCCAGGAATCAGAAAATGTGTAAGTGATGTTAACAAATTAACCTAATAATGCCAACTAATACAATAACTTCCACAAAAATATAAGATAACAATCAGAAAAGAACAATAAAAAATATATTCAAGATCTTCAGAGAGATAAAGGACTCATATCCATATGCAAGCAGAGTAATGATCAAAAAATGAAATGCAGGGGATAAGAACATATAGGATAGACATAAAGCAGTCTAAAGACAGCCAAAGAATTAGCTACATGACTTTTATAGCAGCAATATTGACTTTATATTCCAAATGAGAAAGAAAAGTTTGGTTTTGCCTTCAATGGTACCTCTCTCTTTTCTAATAATTTCTCTAGCCACATTATTTTCTGCCCTCATCAACATAATGGCCTTCTTATCTATTTTCAGTTCAGTTTAGTTCAGTCACTCAGTCGTGTCCAACTCTTTGCAACCCCATGAGTCGCAGCACGCCAGGCCTCCCTGTTCATCACCATCGCCTGGAGTTCACTGAGACTCATGTCCATCGAGTCCGTGATGCCATCCAGCCATCTCATCCTCAGTCGTCCCCTTCTCCTCCTGCCCCCAATCCCTCCCAGCATCAGAGTCTTTTCCAATGAGTCACCTCTTCGCATGAGGTGGCCAAAGTACTGGAGCTTCCGCTTTAGCATCATTCCTTTCAAAGAAATCCCAGGGCTGATCTCCTTCAGAATGGACTGGTTGGATCTCCTTGCAGTCCAAGGGACTCTCAAGAGTCTTCTCCAACACCACCGTTCAAAAGCATCAATTCTTCGGTGCTCAGCCTTCTTCATAGTCCAACTCTCACATCCATACATGACCACAGGAAAAACCATAGCCTTGACTAGACGGACCTTAGTCAGCAAAGTAATGTCTCTGCTTTTGAATATGCTATCTAGGTTGGTCATAACTTTCCTTCCAAGGAGTAAGCGTCTTTTAATTTCATGGCTGCAATCACCATCTACAGTGATTTTGGAGCCCCCCAAAATAAAGTCTGACACTGTTTCCACTAAATATTTAATATTAGGTCATTTCCAAATTCTCACACCAAACAGGTGAAGGTCCCATCTACCTGCTGGGTACTGCTGGCAAAGGAAAAATTGTGGGAGAGCTGCAATGTGGGAGACTTGGGTTCGATCCCTGGGTTGAGAAGATCCCCTGGAGGAGGGCATGGCAACCCACTCCAATATTCCTGCCTGGAGGATCCCATGGACAGAGGGAGCCTGGTGGGCTAGAGTTCATAGGGTTACAAAGAGTTGGACTGAGTGACAAAGCACAGAGACCTATTAAAAAGAGAACCAATTAAGAATTCTACAAAGGAAAATACAACAACAAAAATTAAGAATGCAGTGGACAAATTTAATAGCAGGCAAAACACAGCCAAAATAATTAGTTTAGCAAAAAACCAAGTCAGGAGACAAATATCAAGAAGGAAACAGAGACACAAAAAAACATGAAAAGTACAGAAGAAAGAATATGACACTTATGGGAAGAAGAGAAAAGGCCTAACACACATGAAACTAAAGTTTCAAAAGGAGAGGCAGTAGAAAATGGGATGAAGGCTTTGCTGGTGGCTCAGTGGTAAAGATCCACCTGTCAATGCAGAAGACATGGGTTCAACCCTTTATCCGGGAAGATCCCACAGGCTATGGGGCAGCTAAGCCCATGAGCCACACTACTGAGCCCACATGCTGCAACTACTAAAGCCCACACATCCTAGAGTCTATGTTCCACAGTAAGAGAAGCCACCACAATGAGAAGTCCGTGCACTGAAACTAAAGAGTAGCCCCTACTCATCACAACTAGAAAAAAGCCCACATGCATCAACAAAGACTCAATGAAGCCAAAAATAAATAAGCAGATACTTTAAAACTAGTTTAAAAAGAAAAATGAAAGATGAAGCCTAAGAATTTTCAAAATGATTAAAAATATTGGCTTGGTCTGGGATGATTCAGAGAAGTATTCATTGTTGGGATTAGACCGTATGCTATTACAGAAAATGCTAGAGAAGGTTGTTACATCTGTTCTGACAATTGATCACTGGATGATGTTTATGCCTCTAATTTAAGTACTAGCACGCTAGTAAAGTAATGCTCAAAATTCTCCAAGCCAGGCTTCAGCAATACGTGAACCGTGAACTTCCTGATGTTCAAGCTGGTTTTAGAAAAGGCACAGGAACCACAGATCAAATTGCCAACATCCGCTGGATCATGGAAAAAGCAAGAGAGTTCCAGGAAAACATCTCTTTCTGCTTTATTGACTATGCCAAAGCCTTTGACTGTGTGGATCACAATAAACTGTGGAAAATTCTTCAAGAGATGGGAATACCAGACCACCTGACCTGCTTCTTGAGAAATATGTATGCAGGCCAGGAAGCAACAGTTCGAACTGGACATTTAACAACAGACTGGTTCCAAATAGGAAAAGGAGTACGTCAAGGCTGTATATTGTCATCCTGCTTATTTAACTTATATGCAGAGTACACCATGAGAAATGCTGGACTGGAAGAAACACAAGCGGGAATCAAGATTGCCGGGAGAAATATCAATAACCTCAGATATGCAGAAGACACCACCCTTATGGCAGAAAGTGAAAAGGAACTAAAAAGCCTCTTGATGAAAGTGAAAGAGGACAGTGAAAAAGTTGACCTAAAGCTCAACATTCAGAAAATGAAGATCATGGCATCCAGTCCCATCACTCCATGGGAAATAGATGGGGAAACAGTGGAAACAGTGTCAGACTTTATTTTGGGGGGCTCCAAAATCACTGCAGATGGTGACTGCAGCCATGAAATTAAAAGGCACTTACTCCTTGGAAGGAAAGTTATGACCAACCTAGACAGCATATTCAAAAGCAGAGACATTACTTTGCTGACTAAGTTCCTTCTAGTCAAAGCTACGGTTTTTCCAGTAGTCACGTATGGATGTGAGAGTTGGACTGTGGAGAAGGCTGAGTGCCAAAGAATTGATGCTTTTGAACTATGGTGTTGGAGAAGACTCTTGAGAGTCCCTTGGACTGCAAGGAGATCCAACCAGTCCATTCTGAAGGAGATCAGCCCTGGGATTTCTTTGGAGGTAATGATGCTAAAGCTGAAACTCCAGTACTGTGGGCACCTCATGTGAAGAGTTGACTCATTGGAAAAGACTTTGATGCTGGGAGGGATTGAGGGCAGGTGGAGAAGGGGATGACCGAGGATGAGATGGCTGGATGGCATCACTGACTCGATGGACGTGAGTCTGAGTGAACTCTGGGAGTTGGTGATAGACAGGGAGGCCTGGCATGCTGCGATTCATGGGGTCACAAAGAGTCAGACATGACTGAGCGACTGAACTGATATACGATTAACTAATAGTCACACATCTTATTTTCAATGACAGAGAAATGGGTAAAGCAAAAATTCATATATATATATATTTCCTTACATATCATATATATTATAAACATACATTTTATTCATATATATATCATTTAAATACATATATATGTGTGTATATAAACACACATATATATGTATGTTGTTGTTCAGTCTTTAAGTCAAATCCAATTCTTGTGACCCCACGGACTGCAACATGCCAGGCCTCTCTATCCTTCACTATCCTCTGGAGTTTGCCCAGGTTCATGTCCATTGAGTTGGTGATGCCATCCAACCATCTCATCCTCTTGTCACCCTCTTATTCTGCCTTCAATCTTTCCCTGCATCAGGGTCTGAGAAACATATATCTTTGTCCTCTGGTGTCACTAGTGATGATGTTATGTTAGACTATAAGAGGAACATTTTCAATTAAGGTTACTATTCAGCTGCCTTTAAAGTAGGAAGATTATTCTGGATTATCAGATTGAATCCAGTGTAGTCACATGAGCTCTTAAAATAAGTAAAGAAGGCAGAAAAGGAACTCAGAGACATGAGAAATGAGAAATCAGAGAAATTTGAAGCATGTGAAGGAGTTGAAACACCACTGTTAGATTTGAAGATAGAGAAGGTCACAAGCTAGAAGCTGGGAACAACTCCCATCTGACAATCACTAATGAATGAACACTTCATTTCAACAACCAGAAGAAACTGGATTCTGCCAACAACTTAAATAAACCTGGAAGTGAGTCTCACTCAGAGCCCCAGTTAAAAGCACAGGCCAGCTAAGCACCTTGAGTACCCAGATCATACCTCACTTCTGACCAACAAAACTGTGAGATAAGAAATGGTATTCTTTGGTGTCACTCAATCTGTGGTAATTTGCCATGGCAGCCATGGAACTGCCTATGAAACCTACTGTGGCTTTAGGATCAGGGGGAGCTTCTCTTATATTTACATCTCCTATTTGATGATGGAGTATTGCTGTGGGGATTATGAATGATTTTGAGTATGTTTATTGGAGTATGCATTCCAGAACTAGAGAAATAACCACAGGGTGGTCTAGGGACCCACTATGCCCAATGAAGATATGAGTCTGAACCAGAATTTTATTGACTACCTAATACTCAAAAGTTCCTACTCTTACTAAGGAATCATAGCAGCATTTTATATCTCCAGTTTTACATTTCAGAAAGTTCACAGTCAGTGTCCAGGAATCCCATAAAAGTATTTCTTCTTCCCCAATGACAAAAAATCTGGTAAATTATTAAAAGTTCTTGTAGGAGAAAACTAGGAGTAAGATTGGTAGCATACTTTCATCATTTGTCAATGCCTTTTCTCCATTCAAGGGCCAATTTACTTGGTAAATAAGTGAAATAAAGAACAGGAAAACAATGACAGAATCAACAAAACTAAAATTTAGTTTTTCAAAAAGATAAGCAAAATGACAAACCTTTAACAAGACTAACCAAAAGAAATGCCCAAAACAACAACAGCAACAAAACAGCCCTAATCAGACCCAAGAATCAAGATTGCTGGGAAAAATATCAACAACCTCAGATATGCAGATGACACCACTTTAATGGCAAAAAGTGAAGAGGAACTAAAGAGTCTCTTGATGAGGGCAAAAGAGGAGAGTGAAAAAGCTGGCTTAAAACTCAACGTTCAAAAAATGAAGATCATGGCATCTGGTCTTATCACTTCTTGGCAAATAGATGGGAAAAATGTGGAAATTAGTGTCAGATTTCATTTTCTTGGGTTCCAAAATCAATGTGGATGGTGACTGCAGCCATGAAATTAAAAGATGCTAGCTTCTTGGAAGAATTACATGACAGTATATTAAAAAGCAAAGACATCACTTCACTGACAAAGGTCCATATAGTCAAAGTTAGGGGTTTACCAGTAGTCATGTATGGATATGCGAGCTGGACAATAAAGAAGGCTGAGCACCGAAGAATTGATGCTTTTGAACTGTGGTATTGGAGAAGAATCTTGAGAGTCCCCTGGAAAACAAGGAGTTCAAACCAGATATCCTAAAGGAAATCAACCCTGAATATTCATTGGAAGGATTTATGTTGAAGCTCCAATACTTTGGCGACCTGATGCAAAGAGCCAACTCCTTGGAAAAGACTCTGATGCTGGGAAAGGTTCAGGGTAGGAGGAGAATTGGGTGACAGGGGATGAGATGGTTGGATGGTATCACTGACTCAGTGGACATGAGTTTGAGCAAATTCTGAGATATAGTGAAGGACAGGGAATCCTGGCATGCTGCAGTCCATGGGGTCACAAAGAATCAGACATGACTTAGCACCTGAACAAAAACAATAAATTACATTTTTAAAAAGCCTCATACTTAAACAGACCCATTTCTCCATCAAACACTAAATAATGGGTAAGATACATAACAATTAAGGCTAGAGAAGCTGGAAGAACTGAGAGTTGTCTTGGAGTTTGGCCAGAAGGGTGCTCAGATCACACATCACACCCGTCTGTAGAGTTTTAGGAAGCCCCGTAAGGACAGAGAAAGAGTAAGAGGCTGGAGGTGAGACAGATATCAGGGTTCATGCACAGAGATCATGAAGACCAACTAGTGTAGGCATCAGTAACCCAAATCAAGAAGTTGAGGAACAAGGTATCAGGGAGTCATCTGAAAAGAAGGACTGGGGGCACTGGAAGCACAGAGAAAGCTTCCCCCTGAGCCAGATTTGGTCTAAGAGTGAGAGTGAGCACAGGTGGAAGGGAAGTATAGTAGCTGAGGGTGCTGAGCATGCTTACGCTTCCCCAGAGTCAGGCCTCCCATACACCAGACGCAGAAACTCCAACTTTGTCCACCCTCCCTCTTATGTAACCAGATCTTTTCAGCCTGAAGTAAGATCCATGTGGTAATTATACCAAAGAGCCCTTACACAAATGAAAATACAAAAAGTAAAACTCACCAGTCAAAGCCATTGAATTCATTTGAAGTTTCTATCCATGTGAAAAATAAAAGCACAGACAAGCAAAATGACATAATCAGCCATGGGTAAAATAATCGCTCTCTCTGGGAAGAGACAGAAGGAAATCTCATTTAACTCCATTTATTTATGGTACTTCTGCAACATTTGTTTATACTCCTCAGAGGCCTCCATAGTTACAATGTAGCATTACCCTCCCCTGACTGGAGAGACCGCTGTATTCTTTTAATCCTATGGAATTTTACAAAACTTTATTTATAACATTATCCTGAACTAGAGTTGGTTGCATATGTTTATATCTGATGTCACAGTTTCTTCTTTGAGGAAAAGGAACTTTCACTACACTTCTATGTATTGCCAATCATGGTCTCTCAACAATCATCTGTTGAATTCATCTACCTCTCCATGTACCAAATGTATGTTCATTCACTGAGTAATTCATTCATTCATTATTCATCAGTTCTCTAATGAATAGTCACTTATCTATCCACATTTTGAGGAGAAGAGCACTAGATTAGGGAATAAATCTTTTTTCCCCAGTAGCTATAACGCTAGGGACTTCACAAATTACTTACATTTATTTTAATTCTCATATATGAGTTATACAAGTTAGGTATTGTTAATCTCATTTTGTAGAATAAAGAGTTAAAACTCAGAGAGGTTAGGTTAAATGACTCAAGGTCACACAACCAAGCAGGGAAACAGCCTGGATCTGTCAGCTCAAAACCAATATGGAAATGATCTTTCTGCAAACGTGTACACACTGAACCTTGAAGACAACCCCTGCACTGAAAACTGTACCACAAACTAGAACAATACACTGTCAAACTTGTCCCAGGGCTATGACTGTATCACAAGAATGAGAAATTTTGCCTTGTTGGGACACTGCATCCAAACTATTCAAAATGTATGGAATAATCCCCGCCCTGTACAAATTATACAGTTATTGTGAGCACTAAGAATAAGGAAACAAAATGGAAAACAGAGTTCTTCAAAATGGTGAGAGATATTATAGGTAACAAGGCACTAAACCACCACTTCTGGAGTAGGAATACGAAGAGAACAGGTTTTGACTCGGATTATACTCACCCTCTACACAAATCATGTGTGGACTTTTAAAAATATGTATCACATGGTCACTCCCCTGCTTACAACCCTCCCAGAAAAGCCTGCTGTACAAGAATATCATCCCAACTGCCTGCCATGGCCCAGAGGTCTTACATGATCAAGTCTTGCCCATCCCAGACCTCATCCCATTCTACATACTAACTCCATTATTGAACTCCAGACACACTGGTCTTCTTTATGTTTCTAGAACATGATCAGATCTGTTCCTTTGTTGTTCAGTTGCTCAGTCATGTCCTACTTTGTGACTTCTTGGACTGCAGTACACCAGGCTTCCCTGTCCTTCACTACACCAGGCTTCCCTGTGCTTCACTATCTCCTGGAGTTTGTGCAAACTCAGGTCCATCAAGTTGATGATGCCATCCAACCATCTCATCCTCTGTTGTTCCCTCTCCTCCTGCCCTCAATCTTTCCCTCCACCAGGGTCTTTTGCATTGACTTGGGTCTTTGCATCAGGTGACCAAGTACTGGAGCATCAGCATAAGTCCTTCTAATGAATATTCAGGGATGATTTCCTTTAGGATTGACTGGTTTGATTTCCCTGCTGTCCAAGGGACTCTCAAGAGTCTTCTCCAGTACCACAGTTCAAAAGTATCAATTCTTTGGTGCCCAGCCATCTTTATGGTCCAACTCTCACATCCATACATGACTACTGGAAAAACAGTTTTGATTATACAGACCTTTGTCAGCAAAGAGATGTCTCCACTTTTTTAATACACTGTGTAAGTTTGTAATAACTTTTTTTCCAAGGAGCAGGTGCCTTTTAATTTCAAGGTTGCAGTCACTGTCTGCAGTAATTTTGGAGCCCAAGAAAATAAAATCTGTCACTGTTTCCATTTTTCCCCCATCTATTTGTCATGAAGTGATAGGACCACATGCCATAATCTTCATTTTCTGAATGTTGAGATGTAAGCCAGCTTTTTCACTCTCTTTCACCTTCATCAGGAAGCTCTTTAATTCCTAAGAGTTTTGCACTTCCTGGTTCCCCTGACTGGAATATTTCTGCCCCCACGTGTATACAAGGCTGATTTGATTTTTACATTTAAGAGATTGTTCACATGACATTGCTTCAAAGCAGTCTTCTCTAACCATGCTCCCATTTCCCTATGGATTATCTTCAAAGCTCTTATCACTATATGAAACCATCTTTCTTCATTACTGTTTATTACCTAACTCATTCCACTACAATTCAAGCCACAGGAAGGCCAGAAGCTTTAGTTGTCTTACTCACTGTGGAGCACATTCAATGAACTTGTTCTTGTTGCATAAACAAATTTCCTTATTTTGATTCTCACTGTTGCCACACTTGCTCAATAATGTTCAAAGGCTCCCCACTGTTTACAGAAGAAAGTTCAAACATTTTAACTTGACATAAAGATGCCTCAAAATTTTATTAAAACATTCCTTTATGACCTGCTCACTTACCATTTATCACCTTATCTGGAGAAATATCAATAACCTCAGATATGCAGATGACACCACCCTTATGGCAGAAAGTGAAGAGGAACTAAAAAGCCTTTTGATGAAAGTGAAAGAGGACAGTGAAAAAGTTGGCTTAAAGCTCAACATTCAGAAAACGAAGATCATGGCATCCGGTCCCATCACTCTATGGGAAATTGATGGGGAAACAGTGGAAACAGTGTCAGACTTTATTCTTGGGGGCTCCAAAATCACTGCAGATGGTGAATACAGCCATGAAATTAAAAGATGCTTACTCCTTGGAAGAAAATGTATGACCAATCTAGATAGCATATTCAAAAGCAGAGACATTACTTTGATGACTAAGGTCCGTCTAGTCAAGGCTATGGTTTTCCCAGTAGTCATGTATGGATGTGAGAGTTGGACTATGAAGAAGGCTGAGCACCGAAGAATTGATGCTTTTGAACTGTGGTGTTGGAGAAGACTCTTGAGAGTCCCTTGGACTGCAAGGAGATCCAACCAGTCCATTCTGAAGGAGATCAGCCCTGGGATTTCTTTGAAGGTAATGATGCTAAAGCTGAAACTCCAGTATTTTGGCCACCTCATGCGAAGAGTTGACTCGTTGGAAAAGACTTTGATGCTGGGAGGGATTGGGGGCAGGAGGAGAAGGGGACGACCGAGGATGAGATGGCTGGATGGCATCACTGACTCAATGGACGTGAGTCTGAGTAAACTCCGGGAGTTGGTGATGGACAGGGAGGCCTGGCGTGCTGCGATTCATGGGGTCGCAAAGAGTCGGACATGACTAAGCGACTGAACTGAACTGCTCATAAATTCAATACCGGAAATTCCTGTTTCCCTAAACACCACTATATTTCTCTATCTCTGGACTTCTGACCACCTGAATTCCTCCACCCAGAATCCCCTACACCATCATTCCTATAAGTGGAAGATGACTTCACAAGTCAGTGACTCCATGAACAGCAAAATGATAGCTAACATTTATTGAGTGCTAATTGTATGCTGAGCCCAGTTTTAAGTTTCCACATAACGCTTCTCTCCTCACAACAAACCCAATTGGTGGTTACTGTTGTTACCATCTCTATTATTCAAGTGAGGAACCAATCCCTGGAATGTTAGGTAACTGGCCCAAGGTCCCACAGTTGTTAAGCTCTAGTTTGGAGATAGTCAGTGATGAAGCCATAAATTTAATCCAGGCAGTCTTTCCCTAGAACACAAGGAATTTGCTCTTTTGCTATATGCTAGACTCCTTCTCCTGAGCAGAAATAGGGCTTTGAGAATTATCCAAGGACTTTGAGAATTATGTAGTTTAATTCCCTATCTGTAGAAGGGCTCGGAGATAGCACAGAACCAGTTCAAGGGCAGAGATGGAACAAGGACTAAAACATTGTCTCAGGTGCTGGTTCAGGGATTTTTTCCATTATACCACACTGCCTCTTCCAATGGCATCTTTCCCAGGAAGCCTCCCTTCTTTCACTCTATGTCCTTCTGTATAGCTCTCTTATGACTTAGTACATCATCCTTAAGTAATAAATATCTGTTCAATCAATTTGCTCTTCTCCACTTTTGTCATTATGATGCTAATCCAGGACACCATCAGCTTTACCTTGAATATTGCTGTTGCTTTCTATTTGAAGGCAAAGACATCTCCCTGCATTACTCTTGTACCTTTTGTTGCATCTTCCATATGAAACCATTCCAAAACACAGCGTGGGCAACATTGGAAGCTTAAAATCTTTAGGGATTCTTTTTTACCCCGATCTTAATTTAGGGACTATTTCCTACATGGCAGACGTCAAATTCTTAAAACCACACAACATCTGTCCCATTCTCTCTCTACATTCACTTCTGATGGGCTTAAAACTGGGCTCAGCATACAATTAACACTCAATAAATGTTAGCTATCATTTTGCTGTTCATGGAGTCACTTCTCCATTTGCTGTTCATGGAGTCACTTCTCCATTCATATCCTGCACTCCACCTAAAATATACTAAGCCCTTTGACTCCTCCAATATCATTTCTTCTGCCATTCTCCATTCTTTCGCTATCTAATTCTGATCACTTTCTAAATAAATTTATTTTTGATCCATTAAACATGATGCATGACTGTGTTTGTAGACATACACACACAGAGACATGCACACTATATAGCACTTCTCTCAAGAATAGAATACACACTTTCCCATATCTAAGAAAGTGTGGTCCGTCTCCCTCCCGACTCATATACCAAAGAGCAGCAGCAGAGTGGACGTCTAGCTTTTTTCTTCTGTTGGGCTTGCCATTCGCAACTGTAGCAGCCATTAAGGAAAGTCATATAGCATTCATAGTTGAAGTAGTATTTAATCCAAGAATTAAAGTTTTTCCATCTTCCTGTCTCTTCATTTCCAGTCTCAGTCCTGTTAACATCATCCATGGTTCACCCTTTTGCTGAAATGGTAAATAAAATAGTCAGAATCCAGTAGCTTCTTCATGTTTCCTACTTCCACTGTTCTACAGAAAATTCCATCATTAATGGACAGATCTTTCAAAAGATCATAATCTAGGAAGATGAACTGGAGTTGATGTAGAAGAGCAGAGCTTCATCCTATCTTTCCTACTAACTAGTTGAGTGTTTATTGCAGATACTGCACCATTCAAAGTTTAGCTTTTTCACTGTTATAATGGTACCATGTTATCTACCCTAGCTAACTAATAGTGCTGAAAAAGTTCAAACTAGATAATATATATGAATGTGTTATTAAGACAGTAGTATGCTCTTGAAAGGAGTACATTAAGGCTGCATATTTTCACCCTGTTTATTTAGTTTATGTGCAGAGTACATCATGAGAAATGTCAGGCTGGACGAAATACAATCTGGAATCAAGATTGCCAGAAGAAATATCAACAACCTCAGATATGCAGATGATACCATTCTAATGGCAGAAAGTTAAGAGGAATTAAAGAGCCTCTAAATGAGGGTGAAAGAGGAGAGTAAAAACGCTGGCTTAAAACTCAACAGTCAGAAAACTAAAATCATGGCACCTAGTCCCATCACTTCATGGCAAACAGAAGGGTGAAAAGTAGAAATGGTGACAGATTTTATTTTCTTGGGCTCCAAAATCACCGTGGACAATGACTGCAGCCATGAAATTAACACACTTACACCTTGGAAAGAAAGCTATGACCAACCTAGACAGTCTATTAAAAAGCAGAGACATCACTTTGCTGACAAAGGTCCATACAGTCAAAGCTATGGTTTTTCCAGTAGTCATATACAGATGTGATAGCTGGACCATAAAGAAGGCTGAGCAAGGAAGAATTGATGCTTTCAAACTGTGGTGCTGGAGAAGACTCTTGAGAGTCCCTTGATTGAAAGGAGATCAAACCAGCCAATCCTAAACTATTCATTGGAAGGACTGATCCTGAAGCTGGAACGCCAATACTTTGGCCACCTGATGCGAAAAGCCGATTCATTTGAATAGACCCTGATGTTGGGAAAGATGGAGGGCAGGAGGAGAACTAGGCAACAGAGGACAAGATGGTTGGATGGCATCACCAACTCAAAGGACATGAGTTGAGCCAACTCCAGGAGATAGTGAAGGACAGAGAAGCCTGGCGTGCTGCAGTCCATGGGGTCACAAAGAGTCGAACACAACCTAGCAACTGAAAAACAACAATTATCTTCATATAACCTGAGATCTTAGAGACATGGTTGAAGTATATGAAAAAATACCGTCCTTGACTAATGAGTTGCTCAGACACACAAGTGTCTGCCCCTTCTTTTTCCTCCCATATGTGGCTTTTCTAGAGTGAGCTTCAATTAAGAATTATGGAATATTCAGAATAGCAATGGCTGAAATAAGTTTATTTTTGCTTTTGCCAACAAAAAAATTCCAAAGGTTTAAAGAAGAAATTATGTGGTATGTTGCTTTACAATGTCATTAGAAGCCAGACATCTTTCAGTTTGCTCTTCCACTACAACACATGGCTCCTCAGGGTACAAAATGGCTGCTCAAGGTGTATCTATCATTCCAGTACAACTAACGAGAAGAAGAAGAGAACAAAGAAGGGTGCGTCCCCTTATTTTAAGGACGTTTCAAGAAGTTGGAGATGACATTTCACTAACAAGGGCTTTCTTACCAGCGAAACAATAACCAGATATTAAGGACATCTAGACATCAGTACTGCATTTTCTCATCCTTCTGTGCTCAGATAAGGCTCTCAGACATATGAACTTTCAGAGAATGTATGGATCTGGGGAAATTTTTTAATGAAATGTGGCTTCCCTGGTGGCTCATATGGTGAAGTGTCTGCCTGCAATGTGGGAGATCTGGGTTTGATCCCTGGGTTGGGAAGACCACCTGGAGAAGAAAATGGCAACCCACTCCAATACTCTTGCCTGGATAATTCCATGAACAGAGGAGCCTGGTTAGGCTACAGTCCATGTGGTTGCAAAGAGTTGGACATGACTGAGCAACTTCACTTTCACTTTCTTTTAATGAAACAAAAATATTCTTAGAGATCTTATCCCTGGCAATTATCTCTGCCCCTGGAATCTTTCTTTGTGCTCTTTCTTTGTGCACTCCAGTGTTGTAGCAAAAAGCAAATAGTCTGAATGTCCACTTTAGGTTAAAATGACATAAGAGGGCCTAGGGTAATACTCTCACATTAAGTGATTTTAAAACTAGGCAAAATATGTAACAAAAGGTTTCACATAGTATATAGTAGACAGTGAAGGACAGCAATCCTTGAGAGGGGAAACAGGAAGTGCATGTTTTAATGCTCCATTTACAATCTCTATTGAGCTTCCAGGATGAAGCACAGGGTGTGAGAATATAGTGAAGTCTGGCAACATTCCAGAAATGAGCAGAAAGAAATGGGAATTGGTGGAAATAAGGGTACCTCTTGGGTTTCTCCAGAGTTTCCCCAGTATAGATTGTATACTAATCAATACACACTTGCAAAGAAATTACCTGAGGACAGGGAGAGAACTGCATAAAGAGAGGTGATGAGAAAATCTCCAACGGGTCACAGTACCAACTCTGAAAAGAGTTGGTATTTCCACCAGAGGAGCAAAACCTTGTAATACCTAGAGCACCACGTAGCATACTCAGATGGGTATTGCCTGGGTGGTGGGAAAAAAAATTAAGCCTACATTAAAGGCTGTCTGGTCTAACCAGACAAACTTAAAGGTAAGTTTCAAAATAATGAAAATATTTCCAGGTTACATAAGTTATGGAACAAGATCAAGAATACTTTTTAAATATAAAACACAGACAAAGCAAAAGTCACAATGCCTAGCACCCAATGAAAATTATCAGGATTTTTCCTGATAGAGGCCTCCACGCTGGCTCAGTATAAAGAATCCACCTGCTATTGCAGGAGATATGGGTTTGAGCCCTGAACCAGGAAGATCCCACATGCCATCGAGCAACTAAGCCTGTGTGCCACAACTAATGAACCAGTGCCCTAGAGCCCAGGAGCCACAAGCAGTGAAACCCACGCAACCTACAATCCATTTTTTGTAAGAAGAGAGGCCATCGCAAAACAAAAGAGAGAGAGAGAGAGAGAAACCTGCACACTGCAACCAGAGAGTAGCCCCTGCTTGTCACAACTATAGAAAAGCCCAGGCAGCAACAAAGACCCAGCAGGGCCAAAAATAAATAAATCATTTTAAAAATAAAAAAGCAAAAATTCACAATCCATAAATAAGAAAAAAATCAATCAACAACAACTCAGAAACATCTCAAATGACAGACTTAGTAGGCAAGGACATTAAAGTGTCATTACAATTGTATCCCATGTTCAAGACAGCAGAAGAAGGTGTATATTTGAAGGAAATACACGATTTTTTTTGCAAACATCAACAAGTGTTATTGATTTCACTGATATTTATAATACCTATTCTTTGCAAAATAATTCTTTAAAAAGATGTAGACTGAACTTCTAGAAATGAAAGATATAACATGTGAGATGAAAAATGAACTGCTAAAATTAAGAGGGGATTGTAGAAAAAAAGATTAGAGGCTTGAGGATTTTTAAAAAAAAGAAGAGAAACTGTGACTTGCAGAACAACTTTAAGCATTCTAAGATAAATGTGACTGGCGTTGCTGAAAGCGAGGAGGGACAAAGTAAGGGACAAAAAATATTTGAGGAACAAATTACTATCGTCCAAAATTGAAGAATATTATAAACCCACAGACCAAGAAGCACCACAAACCCCATAGAAAAGGCAAATACAAAAAATAAAACACATCTGAATCAAGATGCTTAAAAACACTGATAATCCAATTAAAATAAATTTATATTAAAAAATAAATTTAAAATTAAAAAAAACCTGATAAAAAGAAAATCTCAAAGAATGACTCTTGTACATTCTTTCAAAAAAAATGAGTTCTCTTAAAAAAAATGTGAATCCAGAAAACAGTAGAGTAACATCTTTAAAGAACTGAAGAAATTCTTTTATAAAATGTTTAAACAGAATTTAGCACTCTGCAAAAAGAGCTCTAAAAAAGATAGTGAAATAAAGATCTTTTCAGCTATTCAAAAGTAGAAAGACAGGTAACTTCTATTGAAAGAAATAGAAAGTCTTAAAGACTTTCAACTAAAGTCTTTAAGAAAGACTTTCAGTAGTTAAAGTCTTTCAGTAAGAATGAAAAGATATCAGATGGAAATGCACATTTAAAGAAAGGAATGGCTGAGTAATACTCCATTGTGTATATGTACCACAGCTTTCTTATCCAGCAAAGTAAAATAAAGTAAAGAGAAAAAGAAAAAAGGAAAAAAATAAAATATTTTTCAAAAATTAAAAAAAAATAAAATAAAGAAAGGAATGGGCTCCAGTTTCATCCACCTCATGGAAACATGTATAATATCATATAAGAAATGAATCGGCAGTCCAGGTTCGATACAGGATCCTTGGGGCTGGTGCACTGGGATGACCCAGAGGGATGATATGGGGAGGGAGGTGGGAGAGGGCTTCAGGATGGGAAATATGCGTATGCCCATGGCAGATTCATGTTGATGTGTGGCAGAACCAGTACAATATTGTAAAGTAATTAGCTTCCAATTAAAATAAATAAATTTAAATTTAAAAAAAAAAAGAAAGGAATGGGATGCACTGGAAGTATTAAATATATAGGTAGTATACAAAAATGATTTTCTTATTTATAAAATATACTTAGAAGATAACAATGTTCAAAGGAAAAAGTATAAACAATGAATCCTGCAGCTTAAAACAACTGTAGAAATAAAATGTATGACAGTAATACTTCAAAGGCCAGAAGTAAGGAAATGAAAGTGTACTCTTTGTTGTACGGTTCTCTACTACATGTGAAGTAGTATAATGTTACTTGAAGGTAGACTTGGATAAGTTAAAGGTATACACTATAAACATCAAAAAGGTCTGGCCACCTGATGCAAAGACTGACTCATTGGAAAAGACCCTTATGCTGGGAAAGACTGAAGGCAGGAGAAGGGGATGACAGAAGATGAGATGGTTGGATGGCATACCGACTCAATGGACCTGAGTTTGAGCAAGCTTTGGGAGATGTTGGTGGACAGGGAAGCCTGGCATGCTGCAGTCCATGGGGTCGCAAAGAGTCAGACATGACTGAATGGCTGAACTGAACTGACATAATAATCCAACAAAGGAGATAAAATTAAGTCAAAAATGAAGCAAATGACAAATTTAAACCTAAAAATAATAAATACCAGATTTAAACCTAAATGTTATCAGTAATGCCATTTAATGTAATGAATTAAAAGCTCCAAATAACAACAACAGTCTAACTGGATTAAAAGAACAATAATCGTATACACTTTAAAAGAGCTTGGTTTGTTAAAATAGGAGGTTTAAAAAAAAAAAAAAAAAACATAAAACTTGTATATGTATCAGTGCTTCATCACCAGGATAATGTCATATACCAATCAAGGACAAAAACCCCAGTCATATACAACCATAAGAATTTATTGCTCATACATTTGAACTGACTGACTATTCATCCTGCTTGTCTAGACTGGCCTCAGCTAATATGACCAGACAACACTGCTCCAGGTGGCCTGAGTATATTCTAATGGTGATGAAACTTGTCCAAGAGAACAAGTCCCAAGGTACAAGCCAAATTCAATCTTTTGCTCTAAGGAATAACTTCATGTCAAAGTCAAAAGCAAAGCATATCAACTTATGGTAGGAAGCAAATGTAAACTTGAATGGTAAAGGGTATGAAGAAAAGGCTGTAACTAAAGGAAAGGTGAGAATTGGGGACAAATGACATCATGTATATTACTGGTTTACCAGCATATCAAAAAACCTTGAGGGAAAGAAACATTAGTAGAGACAAAGAAGGACAAAATGATGAAAAATGATTTTTTAAAAAATAATTTTTCATACATATGCATCCAATCACCTAGCCTCTAGAGGAAATATACACAAGTTCACAATAATACTGGGAGATTTAGCACACTTCTCTCAATAAAGCATATAATAAGCAGACAAAAATTCTGTAAGAATTCTGAAGATTTAACAACTCTACTAATAAACTAGTTTTACCATTTATAGAATACCGTACTCAATATTTACAGTATGTATATTCTTTTGCAATGAAAATGGAGCATTTATCAACAGTGATCACATATTGAGCCACACAACTGATTGTGTCAAACATCTAAGAATTGAAATTGAAACCGTGTCCCATAGAGTTTAAAGAAAAAAAAAAAGCCACCCTGAAATTATGTACCATAAGATTACCAGAAACTGGTGAGTAACAGAAATTCTTAAGCTTGTCTTACAGATCAGCAGACAAGAGAACATCTTGTTTTTAAAAACTCTCTGCTTATAGCCTGCCTTCAATGAGCAAGTTTCCTTAATTATTTCTTGCAGAATAGATACTCTTCAAGCTTCACATAGCTTAGGAACTTAAGAGTCAGCTCTTGTCCAATTTGAGCCAGCTTGACTATTTAGGACCACCAACTCTAAAACTGCGCATGTACAAGTGTCCAGTGGGTGACCTTTTGACTTCAAAAGGCCACAGACTTAACCATATGATCATGCTAAACTGCCTCCATTTTTATGAACATGTATCCCATGAAGAAGAATGTAACTCAGATACATCTACACAGAATACCAATTACCTCACCTTTTCCACACCTCTGATCACCTTTTCCCAGGCAAGACCACTGTACTTCTTTATCCCATAAACATCTGAAGCCCCATACTTTCAGGAAGCTGGATTTGAGATTTATTTTCCCAGCTCTGAATTTAGTCTCTGTTGCAAACCTCAGCATCTTATTGTTTTGTTTCCTATATATCAGGCAAATAAACCTAATTCTGTAACAAATTTGGTAGTCAGTTAGGAGGTAAGTGCAGATGGACTTTTTGCTCATGGTTTATTAATGGCTTTCTGGTATTGAGCAAGCAAGCTCAATGAGCCCAACAGCTGGATAAGTCCAAGCAGCTGCCTGGTCCACTAGGTCCAGGGACCACTCCCTGGACTTCCCCAGGCATGGGGCCATTGACCTTTGGCACATAATTTTGCATTGCAACTAAGAAATAGTTTCTGGGTCTGTAAGACACTTTTGGGTGAGTAAGCTCACTAAAAATTGCCAGGGAAGTCCCATTAAAAATTACCTATGCCTGCTAAGTCACTTCAGTCATGTCCGACTCTGTGCGACCCCATAGACGGCAGCCCACCAGGCTCCCCCATCCCTGGGATTCTCCAGGCAAGAACACTGGAGTGGGTTGCCATTTCCTTCTCCAGTGCATGAAAGTGAAAAGTGAAAGTGAAGTCGCTCAGCTGTGTTCAACTCCTAGTGACCCCATGAACTGCAGCCTACCAGGCTCCTCCATCCATGGGATTTTCCAGGCAAGAGTACTGGAGTGGGGTGCCACTGCCTTCTCCATACCTATGCCTAAATTGTCTAAATCATGGGTTAGAAGTCCTGCTGGTGGGAATTTGGCAGAATCACAGGATAGAGGCCCACAATAATATATACAATACAAAATGTTTTGGTTACTGAAATAATCTAAACCTGGGTTAATATCCTGGGGTTCTGGCTTCTAGTTTTATTTTTGGCCCTATTTGTCTTGTCTATGTCTGATCACCTTATTTGTTAATAACTGGCTATATAGGAGCTAAGACATTGGAAAGATTTGCATTATATGCTAAAATAAAGCCAAAAGAAAATGGGAAATTTGGCTTCTAAAGCCTACCATCTCTCAGACAGGCAGTGACCTACTGGAATTCCAGTTGATTCATGAACATGGAGCCAACTGGTATGGAGCCAATATTTGCAAGTACTTATTTAACTGAGAACTGAAAGAAATCTTACCTTAAAAGGGCCAAGATGGGAGGGTATCTTTCGACATTTAAATACTAGGATTTTTTGCAAATGTCATTAAAGAAGCTGCCTTGATAAAATATCTTTTCAAAATTCTGCTCCTGAAGGAACAAAAACATTCCTAGGAAAAGGCTTAAAGTTATCACCCTATCATGTTTTGAAATGCAAACACAGTCCACAAGCCAGAGATTCAGTTCAATTCAGTTGCTCAGTCTTGTCTGACTCTTTGCAACTCCATATACTGCTGCACACCAGGCCTCCATGTCCATCATTTTCCGCAGTTTACTCAAATTCATGTCCATTGAGTCGGTGATGCCATCCAAACATCTCATCCTCTGTTGTCCCCTTCTCTGCCTACCTTCAATTTTTTCCAGCATCAGGGTCTTTTCTAATGAGACAGTTCTTCCCATCAGGTGGCCAAAGCTTCAGCATCAGTCCTTCCAATGAATATTCAGGACTGATTTCCTTTAGGATGGACTGGTTGGATCTCTTTGTTTTCCAAGGGACTCTCAAGAGTCTTCTCCAACACCACAGTTTAAAAGCATCAATTCTTCAGTGCTCAGCTTTCTTTATAGTCCAACTCTCACATCTGTACACGAACACTGGAAAAATCATAGCCTTGACTAGATGGACCTTTGCTGGCAAAGTAATGTCTATGCTTTTTAATATGCTATCTAGGTTGGTCATAACTTATCTTTCAAACAGCAAGTGTCTTTTCATTTCAAGGCTGCAGTCACCATCTGCAGTGATTTTGGAGCCCTCCAAAATACAGTCTGTCACTGTTTCCACTGTTTCACCATCTATTTGCCACGAAGTGATGGGACCAGATGCCATGATTTTAGTTTTCTGAATGTTGAGTTTTAAGCCAACTTTTTCACTCTCCTCTTTCACTTTCAACAAGAGGCTCTTTAGTTCTTCGCTTTCTGCCATAAGTGTGGTTATATCTGAAGTTACTGATATTCTTCCCAGCGATCTGGATCCCAGTTGTGCTTCTTCCAGTCCAGCATTTCTCATGATGTACTCTGCATACAAGTTAAATAAGCAGAGTGACAATATACAGCCTTGATATACTCCTTTCCCGATATGGAACCAGTCTGTTGTTCCATGTCCAGTTCTAACTGTTGCTTCTTGACCTGCACACAGATTATTTCTCAGAAGGCTGGTCAGGTGGTCTAGTATTCCCATTGCTTGAAGAATTCTCCTCAGTTTGTTGTGATCCACACATTCAAAGGCTTTGGCATAGTCAATAAAGCAGAAGTAGATGTTTTTCTTCTAAAGAGCCTCTTGATGAAAGAGAAAGAGGACAGTGAAAATTTTGACTTAGAGCTCAACATTCAGAAAACTAAGATCATGGCATCTGGATCCATCACTTCATGGCAAATAGAGGGGGAAACAATGGAAACAGTGACAGACTTTATTTTGGGGGGCTCCAAAATCACTGCAAATGGTGACTGCAGCCTTGAAATTAAAAGACACTTGCTCCTTGGAAGAAAAGTCATGACCAAGTAAGACAGCATATTAAAAAGCAGAAACATTACTTTGTCAACAAAGGCCTGTCTAGTCAAGGCTATGGTTTTTCCAGTAGTCATGTATGGATGTGAGAGTTGACTATAAAGAAAGCTGAGTGCTGAAGAATTGATGCTTTTGAACTGTGGTGCTGGAGAAGACCCTTTAGAGAGTCCCTTGGACTGCAAGGAGATCCAACCAGTCCATCCTAAAGGAAATCAGTCCTGAATATTCACTGGAAGGACTGATGTTGAAGCTGAAACTCCAATACTTTGGCCACTCTTCATTCATCTGAAAAGATGCTGATGCTGGAAAAGACTGAAGGTAGGTAGAGAAGGGGACGACAGAGGATGAGATGGTTGGATGGCATCACCAACTCATTGGACATGAGTTTGAGTAAACTCTGGGAGTTGGTGATGGACAAGGAAGCCTGGTGTGCTGCAGTCCATGGGGTTGCAAAGAGTCAGACACGACCGAGCGACTGGACTGAACTGAACTGTTTTTCTGGAAATCTCTTGCTTTTTCCATGATCCAACAGATGTTAGCAATTTGATCTCTGGTTCCTCTGCCTTTTCTAAATCCAGCTTGAACATCTGCAAGTTCATGGTTCACATACTGTTGAAGCCTGGCTTGGAGAATTTTGAGCATTACTTTGCTAGTGTGTGAGATGAGTGCAATTGTGCGGTAGTTTGAGCATTCTCTGGCATTGCCTTTCTTTGGAACTGGAATGCAATCTGACCTTTTCCAGTCCTGCGGCCACTGCTGAGTTTTCCAAATTTGCTGACATATTGAGTGCAGCACAGTCACAGCATCATCTTTTAGGATGTGAAATAGCTGAACTGGAATTCCATCACCTCCCTAGCTTTGTAGTGATGCTTCCTAAGGCCAACTTGACTTCTCATTCCAAGATGTCTGGCTCTAGATGAGTGATCACACCATCGTGGTTATCTGGGTCCTGAAGATCTTTTTTTGTATTCTTGCCACCTCTTCTTAACATCTTCTGCTTCTGCTAGGTCCATACCATTTCTCTTTATTGTGCCCATCTTTGCATGACATGTTCCCTTGGAATCTCTAATTTTCTTGAACTGGAATAGGTGGATTTAATTCAGATGACCGTTATATCTACTACTGTGGGCAAGAATCCCTTAGAAGAAATGGAGTAGCCATCATAATCAATGAAAGAGTCCGAAAAGCAGTACTTGGATGCTTTGGTACTTGGTGAAGGAAATAGGTAAAGGGGAATAAGAGGTCCATTGATAAAGTGTACAAGCCAGGGGTATAAGGAATATGGTCACTAATACTGTATGAGGAAAGATGGTTACTAGACTTATCATGGTGATAGTTTCATAATGTATGAAAACGTCAAATAACTATGCAGCATACCTAAAACTAACATAATATTCAATGTCAACTGAATTTTAGCTTGAAAATAAAAAGGAAAGCAGTTTTAACCTCGTCTATCTTTATCCATCAGAGGGTAGAGAGAATGAAAACCACAGTCACAGAAAACTAACCAATCTGATCACATAGACCACAGCCTTGCCTAGTGCAATGAAACTATGAGCCATGCCTTGTAAGGGCCACCCAAGACAGACGGGTCATGGCAGAGAATTCTGACAAAACATGGTCCACTGGAGAAGGGAATGACAAACCATTTCATTATTCTTGCCTTGAGAACCCCATTAACAGTATGAAAAGGCAAAAAGGTATGACACTGAAAATTTCCCAGGTCAGTAGGTGCCCCATATGCTACTGGAGAAGAGTGGAGAAATAATGCCAGAAAGAATGAAAAGACAGAGCCAAAGCAAAAACAACACCCAGTTGCGGATGTGATGGGTGATGGAAGTGAAGTCTGAGGCTGTAAAGAGTAATATTGCACAAGAACCTGGAATGTTAGGTCCATGAATCAAGGCAAATTGGAAGTGGTCAAACAGGAGATGGCAAGAGTGAACATCAACATCTTAGGAATTGACAAATTAAAATGGACTGGAATGGGTGAATTTAACTCAGATGACCATTATATCTACACTGTGGGCAAGAATTCCTTAGAAGTAGTGGAGTAGCCATCATAGTCAACAAAAGAGTCCAAAATGCAGTACTTGGATGCAATCTCAAAAATGACAGGATGATTTCTGTTCGTTTCCAAGGCAAACCGTTCAGTATCACAGTAATCCAAGTCTATGCCCTGAATAAGCTGAAGTTGAATGGTTCTATGAATAGAAGCAAAACCCTCTAGAACTAACACCCAAAAAAGATGTCATTTTCATTATAAGGGACTGGAATGCAAAAGTAGGAAGTAAAGAAATACTGGAGTAACAGGCAAATTTGGCCTTGGAGTACAGAATGAAGCAGGGCAAAGGCTAATAAAGTTTTGCCAAGAGAACGCATTGGTCATAGCAAACACCCTCTTCCAACAACACAAAAGATGACTCTCCACATGGACATCACCAGATGGTCAATACCAAAATCATATTGATTATATTCTTTGTAGCCAGAGATGCAGAAGCTCTATACAGTCAGCAAAAATAAGACTGGGAGCTGACTGTGGCTCAGATCTGTTCAGTTCAGTCGCTCAGTCATGTCCCAACTCTTTGCGACCCCATGAATCACAGCATGCCAGGCCTCCCTGTCCATCACCAACTCCGAGTTCACTCAGAGTCGCTTCCATCGAGTCAGTGATGCCATCCAGCCATCTCATCCTCGGTCGTCCCCTTCTCCTCCTGCCTGGCTCAGATCATGAACTCCTTATTGCCAAATTCAGACTTAAATTGAAGAAAAGTAGGGAAAACCAGCAGACCATTCAGGTATGACCTAAATCAAATCATTTATGATTATACAGTGAAAGTGACAAATAGATTCAAGGGATTAGACCTGATAAACAGAGTGCCTAAAGAACTATGGACAGAAGTGCATGACATTATACAGGAGGGAGTGATCAAGACCATTCCCAAGAAAAAGAAATACACAAAAGCAAAACAGTGGTCTGAGGAGGCCTTACAAATAGCTTTGAGAAGAATAGAAGTGAAAGGCAAAGGAGAAAAGGAAAGATATACCCATTTCAATGCTGAGTTCCAAAGAATAGCAAGGAGAGATAAGAAAGCCAGAGATTACAACTTTAAATAAATTTATTTATTTTAATTGGAGGTTAATTACTTTACAATATTGTATTGGTTTTGCCATACATCAACATGTATCCGCCACAGGTATACACGTGTTCCCCATCCTGAACCTCCCTCCCTCCTCCCTCCCCATACCATCCCTCTGGGTAGTCCCAGTGCACCAGCCCCAAGCATCCAGCATCATGCATTGAACCTGGGCTGGAGACTCGTTCCATATATGATATTATACATGTTATTATACATGTTTCAATGCCATTCTCCCAAATCATCCCACCCTCTCCCTCTTTAGATTAATTAGTAGAACCTAAATCTGGACAAAGAAAGAGGGGTGGGGGAATGAAGAGGTCTTTTAAACTCAATGGAGGAAACAGAACTTATTCCAACTTTTTTGTTTCTGTCGTTGTTTTACAAACTGCTTTATACTGTAATACCTAATCCATGACTAAGTTTTTAAGTGAAGATGTGAGATCTCTAGGTAGGTATGTGAGTACTTTATAAGTGTGACATATCTTTATCTTTGAATGCTTTTACCAAAATGAATTTATTAAGTGAGCTCTACTTAACTGGCTTAAAGGAAATCAATTGCTTATATAAATTCTCAGAAATATGGGGGAAAAAAACTAACCTGAATGAACTTCAGGTTCACAACAGCTGGTAAATATTCAATATTCAATTCATATCTGGTATTAATAATAGTTTAAGATTGATTTAATTAATATAGGCATATCTTAAATTTCATCAACATTAAGTCTAATACTTTTATTGTATCTACTTTAACTGAAAGTTAAAGTTAAATTCTTTCTGTTGCAAAATGTTTCTGCAAGAAGAAGTTGATATGATGAAACTTTCAAGAAAATTAAATGTAAATGACTCACAGACCTCAAAATCAAACTGATGGTTACCAAAGGGGAACATGGGGGGTAGTGATAAATTAGGAAATTAGAGTTAACATATACACACTACTGTATATAAAATAGATAACTAATAAGGACCTACTGCATAGCACAAAGAATTCTATTCAATATTCTTCAATAACTTATAGGGGAAAAGAATCTGAAAAAGAATGTTATATGTGTGTGTGTATATGTATATGTATATGTATATGTATATATATGAATGATTGACACTGCCGTACATCTGAAATTAACACATCATAGTAACTCAACTATTCTCTGATAAGTTGTTTTAATTAAATGTAAATGACAAAAGAAACTTCTTGGTAAAATATTTGGGAATAATGACAGTTTGGTGCTCTGCTGCTCAAGTGCTCAGTCATATCTGACTCCTGGTGACCCCATGGATTGTAGCCAGTCAGGCGCCTCTGTCCATGGAATTTTCCAGGCAAGAATACAGGAGTGGGTGGCCATTTTCCACTTCACGGATCTTTCCAGCCCAAGGATCAAACCTGCATCTCTTACGTCTCCTGCATTGGCAAGATGGTTCTTTACTACTGCACCATTTGGGCAGCCCAATTATATTTTAGGCCTATCCATTTTAAAATACTCTCTCAAGATATTTGGTAATTTGAAAGTTTAGAGTTTTGCAAAATTATGTTCAATAATAGGAAGCATTAAATATCTAGATCACTTCTAAGTAAGATAAAATACAGCAACTTTAATTGCTAAACAAGTCTAAGTTTACCTACTTTTATTATCTTATGAGAGAAAAATTAAAGATACTTGGGTTTATAGGATGTATGTCTTATACCACATTGAGGAAAGAAACTATGCTATGAGAAAATGTATGTGCTAGAGGTGTAGAATATGTTCATAAGTTAGCCAACCAGGAAATGCTCCTATGTTCACAACTGCTTGATTCTTCGTTTTCACTAAAGACTAATATTTTTATAAAAATTGTAAAATATATTTAATTAAATGGGCATGATAAAAGACAGAAATGGTAAGCACCTAACAGAAGACAAAGGTATTAGGAAGTGGTGGCAAGAACTATAGAACTATAGAAGAACTATACAAAAAAAGGTCTTAATGACCTGGCTAACCACAATGTTGTAGTCACTCACCTAGAGCCAGACATTCTGGAGTGTGAAGTCAAGTGGGCTTTAGGAAGCATTACAGGAAAAAAGCTACTGAAGGTTGATGAAATTCCAGCTGAGCTATTTAAAATCCTAAAATGCTATTAAAGTGCTGAACTCAATATAACAGCATATTTGGAAAATTCAGCAGTGGTCACAGGACTGGGAAAGGTCACTTTTCATTCCAATCCCAAAAAAGGGCAGTGCCAAAGAAAGTTCAAACTACCATACAATTGTGGTCATTTCGCATACTAGCAAAGCAATGCTCAAAATCCTTTAAGCTAGGCTTCAGCAGTACTTGAACTAAGAACTTTCAGATGTACAAGCTGGGTTTAGAAAAGGCAGAGAAATCAAACTGCCAACATTTCGATGGAACATAGAGAAAGCAAGAAAATTCCAGAAAGACATCTATTTCTCATTCATTGACTATGCTAAAGGCTTTGTGTGGATCACAGCAAACTGCAGAAAATTCTTTTTAAAAAATGGGAATACCAGACCACCTTACCTGTCTCCTGAGAAACCTGTATTCAGGTCAAGAAGCTACAGTTAGAACTAGACATGTAACAACTGATGGGTTCAAAATTGGGAAAGGAATACAACAAGGCTGTATATTGTCACCCTGATTATTTAACTTATTTGCAGAGTACATCTTATGCTTTTTCAAAAATGCTTCATCTTCAAGAAGACTCAAAGAAAGGTCTAATACAGGTTTTAGATAACTTTCAGATCACACCACTGAACAGAAGAAGAAATCTAAAAATTCTAATGGAAACCCTGATGTTTTCATAAAAATGTTAACAAAATATTAAGATTAATGATTAGCTACATAGGGTGGAGTAATCTGATGAATATGGTTATAACTTTTAACATTTTTATCTGAAACATTACTGGCTTTTAATCTATGTTTTCCAGATATAGGGGAAGCTTTCCCCTTAAGCTAATTATCAATTGAGGTAATCTGGTAAATTATACCTTTTTAAGTAAAGTTGAAGTCTTTCTCTTTTCTATCCTACCCCTCCAGAATTGGGAAACTCTTTTACTATTTTTATTTTCATGGAAATACAGTTATTTGAATGAGTTAAATAAGAATTTGTTCTCCTTACAACAGGACACAGTTGAAAATATTGCTGATGTTACCATGGTTTTGACTGAAATGTCCTATTTGAATACATAATCAAATATGATCCAACAGCTTTATGGGACTCAAGTAGACTCTATGGAACTATAAAGCCCCTTGAAAAAGCAAACCTAACTGAGTAATAGAAATTTAACGGTATATTTTCTGACTGCAGTGCAGTCAAGTTAGAAATCAATCATAATATGATAATCAGAAAACTCCACATTTCAGGGAAAAAAAAACCACTGTATTTATATTAAAAAAATTATGGGTCAAGGAAAATAAACAGTTAAAATCAGAAAAAATGTTTTAACTGGCTGGTGATGAAATTTCGCTAACTGGTGTTGCAAATGTTGGCCTGTCAAAGAAAAGGTGTTGTGAACAAAAGTTTTGTGACTAGGAGGAACGTAAACTGCATGAATACTAAATAAAAGCCAGAATTTTAACCAGAATCATTACCATAACCATCTCCCACGTATCTACAGATCCTTTACATTTACTTCCAACAGTCAGAGTAGCCAAATTCACATGAAAATTAAGTAGTATTTAGGAAAAGACTACGGAGAAGGCAATGGCACCCCACTCCAGTACTATTGCCTGGAAAATCCCATGGATGGAGGAGCCTGGTAGGCTGCAGTCCACGGGGTCGCTAAGAGTCGGCCCAGCTGGGCGACTTCACTTTTACTTTTCACTTGCATGCATTGGAGAAGGAAATGGCAACCCACTCCAGTGTTCTTGCCTGGAGAATCCCAGGGACAGAGAGCCTAGTAGGCTGCCGTCTATGGGGTCGCACAGAGTCGGACACGACTGAAGTGACTTAGCAGCAGCAGCAGCAGCAGGAGGAAAAGACTAAGACTCTTTTTCCCTGGAGAAGGAAATGGTAACCCACTCCAGTATTCTTGCCTGGAAAATCCCAGGGACAGAAGAGCCTGGCAGGCTACAGTTATGGGGTCGCAAGGAGTCCGATATGACTGACCAACTGAGCACAGGGAAAGGCTAATCAACATGATTTCCTTCCAACAACTTGTCTCTGGTTTCCAAACCCATACAAACAAAACTCTACTGAAACATCCACCTGGACTTCTTACAGGCATCTTAACCTTATTATGTCCTAAACTGAACTCCTGACCTTTCCCCCAAAGCCTACTGCTCTTGTGTTCAGTTCCAACTTAGTACAGGGCACCACTGTTCACAGAGTTGCTTGAGGTAAAATCCAGGGCATGCCACTCAGGATTGAGAAACGGAAATACGTCCTGCCATAAAGATAAAACTAGAAAACAAGACAGAATATATAGAGCACCCTTCACATCTGCAGGCACTTCCAGAGAAGCCGAGGCACGAAACCCGCCCAGGGGCTATGGAGCTTCGTGGGGCTTCTGGGACCGACTTAGATGGAAGCTCTCGGTTCTCAAGCGACCTCCCGGCAGCAGGCGTATAACGGCAGCTCTGACTTCACCTGTGGTGAGCTGACAGAATACAGTGCCTCACTCAAGTATACCTGACAACTTAACAGTGTTAACGTACCTTCCTCTTTCTGGAAATACTTAGGGAAAGCACGGAGCTGGACTCAACACTTAACGTGACTTCAAGGTCCCAAACCTAAATCTAGAATTCAGGGTAGAGAAGACCAACGTCTTTCAAGATGGAGGCCAGGCAGAATGAGGCCTAAGGCGGTAGGTGTGGGTGGGCGTGGCCTTAATTCCCAGTCAAGCACTAAGACTGAATCTAAAGTCAACCCCCAATATTACAGGGCACCACACTTTAATAAATGTCTTTTAAGGTATACCGTGTTTGCTTCTCTTCTTTTAAAAATTAACTTAATTTTCACCAGTCATTTAGTTCAGGCATTAACTATTTTTATAGCCCAGGTAGTCAATGATTGTCTTTTTTTTAAAATAATTTTTCTCTTTTTTTTTTTCTTCTTCACTGCATGCTCTGTCACCTTGGACTTTTTGTGACCTCATGGACTATACCCTGCCAGGCTCCTCTGTGTCCATGGAATTTTCCAAGCAAGAATACTGGAGTAGGTTGCCATTTCCTCCTCCAACTGATCCTGCTGACCGAGGAATGAACCTGTGTTATCTGCATCTCCTGAACTGGCAGGCGAATTCTTTACCCCTGT
This sequence comes from Capra hircus, assembly GCF_001704415.2. NCBI lineage: Eukaryota > Metazoa > Chordata > Mammalia > Artiodactyla > Bovidae > Capra > Capra hircus. The sequence continues at coordinate 18,405,722 of NC_030836.1, read as the reverse complement.
GTCACCTGGAAAGCTTTTCTTTACTAACCTGCTTCAAAAATGGACTTGTTTTAGCTTTCTTTATTATCTGATTCTTCCGGCTATTTCTCCAGCTCTGACCTCATTTTGAGCTCTAAACTATTACATGCATCAATCTACTGGTCATCTTTGTCTGAATGTCCTTCTGTAGGCAACTCAAACTCAGTAAACCTTAACCTGAATGATCTTTACCTTCAAATCTACTCCATCTTCTGTGCCTCCAAATCTATGAATGACAAGATATGAAATGAATGCCTCATTCTTAATAGCTTACTTTCCTTTGCAACACCCCTCCCACTTGTACCAACCAAATTCTGATTATTATACTTCCTATTCACTTCTATTTATTTCTCCTATAACCTCAGATATGCAGAGGACACCACCCTTATGGCAGAAAGTGAAGAGGAACTAAAAAGCCTCTTGATGAAAGTGAAAGAGGAGAGTGAAAAAGTTGGCTTAAAGCGCAACATTCAGAAAATGAAGATCATGGCATCTGGTCCCATCACTTCATGGGAAATAGATGGGGAAACAGTAGAAACACTGTCAGACTCAATTTTGGGGGGCTCCAAAATCACTGCAGATGGTGACTGCAGCCATGAAACTGAAAGACGCTTTCTCCTTGGGAGGAAAGTTATGACCAACCTAGACAGCATATTCAAAAGCAGAGCCATTACTTTGCCAACAAAGGTCCATCTAGTCAAGGCTATGGTTTTTTCATTGGTCATGTATGGATGTGAGAGTTGGACCATGAAGAAAGCTGAGCACCGAAGAATTGATGCTTTTGAACTGTGGTGTTGGAGAAGACTCTTGAGAGTCCCTTGGACTCCAAGGAGATCCAACCAGTCCATTCTGAAGGAGATCAGCCCTGGGATTTCTTTGGAAGGAATGATGCTAAAGCTGAAACTCCAATACTTTGGCCACCTCATGTGAAGAGTTGACTCACTGTAAAAGACTCTGATGCTGGGAGGGACTGGGGGCAGGAGGAAAAGGGCACGACAGAGGATGGATGGCATCACCGACTCGATGGATGTGAGTTTGAATGAACTCTGGGAGTTGGTGATGGACAAGGAGGCCTGGCATGCTGCAGTTCATGGGGTCACAAAGAGTCGGACATGACTGAGTGACTGAACTGAACTGAACTAACTCATTCCCTTGTTGATTTCAATGTCCACTAGGCCCCTAATCAACTCCTTGGTACTTAGTAGATTCCCAAAGACTCTCACTATCTCCAGTTTACATTCCCAAATTCAAGTAGTGATCTTTTTAAAATGCAAACTTGAATATGTTTATAATTCATTCCAAAGGTTAAAGTTTAAGCTCCTTCAGTTACATCTTTTCTTTCTCTCCAGCTACATCTTCCCCCAACTCCCCTTCATCCTCATTCATATGGAAACTCCAACAAAACCAAATCTCTTTACTCTCCTATACCATTACATACTTTTCTTCATGTTTTCCCTACTGTAAGGCTGACCCATTTCCCACCTCCAACTTTCACCCCAGTTAACACTTCTTGTTGGTGTAAGACTCAGCTCTGGAAGTCTTCATTGATCATCACCCCCTAGTCCTCACCAACAGATTCAGCTGAATACTTCCTCCTCTTGTCTTATATGTCCCTTGAAATGGGTGCACCCACTGAGGTTAGGTAGCAATTAAGGGATTAAGAAATCTTTTGATATGATGATTTTCTGAAACTTCATTCTGATTTCTTCTTTAGACATCTTTTCTTCTTCTCTTATCAACAGAAAATGAAACAAACTCTGGAGGTTGGTCCCATGTTAGGGCTAATATAATCCTGAAATTACAAGATGCTTGCTCTTTGGAAGAAAAGCTATGACAAACCTAGACAGCATATAAAAAGCAGAGACATTACTTTGCCAGCAAAGGTCTGTATAGCCAAAGCTATGCTTTTTCCAGTAGTCATGTATGGATGTGAGATTTGGACCATAAAGAAGACTAAGCACTGAAGAATTTATGCTCTTGAACTGTGGTGTTGGAGAAGACTCTTAAGAGTCCCTTGGACTTCAAGGACATCCAACCAGGCCATCCTAAAGGAAATAAGTCCTGAATATTCATTGGAAGTACTAATGCTGAAGCTGAAGCTTCAATACTTTGGCCACCTGATGCTAAGAGCCAACTCATTAGAAAAGACCCTGATGCTGGGAACAACTGAAGGCAGGAGGAGAAGGGGATGACAGAGGACAAGATGGTTGGATAGCATTACCAACTCAATGAACATGAGTTTGAGAACGCTCCAGGAGTTAGTGAAGGGCAGGGAAGCCTGGTGTGCTGCAGTCCATGGGGTCGCAAGCAGTCGGATAAGACTAAGCAACTGAACAACAACAACAAGGTCTGATCCTATGTTAAGGGAAGCACACTGATTGAAACCGCCCACCCTGGCCAGGCACCATAGTAACCATTTGTATGAGTTGTTTTATGACAGGAGATCCTGATAAGGAATATGGAACTAATAAGCCACCACCAACCGGAAGAGTTCGGGAAAGGTCGAAAGGAGACACCGCGTGTCCGTCCATTTCCCAGAATCCCTCTCGCTAGCATCCATCTTGGCTGAGCCACTGCGTGTGCCACCAGGAAAGACTCTGAATTAGAGTGATTGCAAAAACCACCCGGAAACTAATCCCATCACCATAAAACCCGAGACTGCGAGCCACGTGGCAGAGCTGTTCTCCTGGGTTCTTTACCCTACTGCTCTCCACCCGAGTGCCCTTTCCCAAAAAAATCTCTTGCTTTGTCAGCAGATGTGTCTCCTCAGACAATTCACTTCTGAGTGTTAGACAACAGCCTAGTTTCGGGCCCTGGAAGGGGTCCCCTTCCTGCAACACTATCACTTCTGGATTTAAAACAGAAGCAAGACAAAATTAAAGCATGCTAAGCAGAATATAGAAATAAAGAATAGAATAAAGAAATAGTGGAAAACAACAGAACAGGAAAGACTAGAGATCTCTTCAAGAAAATTAGAGATACCAAGGGAACATTTCATGCAAAGATGGGCTAGATAAAGGACAGAAATGGTATGGACCTAATAGAAGCAGAAGATGTTAAGAAGAGGTGGCAAGAATACACAGAAGAACTGTACAAAAAGATCTTCATGACCCAAGATAATCACGATGGTGTGATCACTCACCTAGAGCCAGACATCCTGGAATGTGAAGTCAAGTGGGCCTTAGAAACCGTCACTACAAACAAAGCTAGTGGAGGTGATGGAATTCCAGTTGAGCTCTTTCAAATCCTGAAAGATGATGCTGTGAAAGTGCTGCACTGAATATGCCAGCAAATTTGGAAAACTCAGCAGTGGCCATAAGACTGGAAAAGGTCAGTATTCATCCCAATCCCAAAGAAAGGCAATGCCAAAGAATGCTCAAACTACTGCACAATTGCACTCATCTCACACGCTAGTAAAGTAATGCTCAAAATTCCAGCCTTCAGCAATGTATGAACCGTGAACTTCCAGATGTTCAATTGGTTTTAGAAAAAGAGGACCAGAGATCGAATTGCCAACATCTGCTGGATCATGGAAAAAGCAAGAGAGTTCCAGAAAAACATCTATTTTTGCTTTATTGACTATGCCAAAGCCTTTGACTGTGTGGGTCACAATAAACTATGGAAAATTCTTCAACAGATGGGAATACCAGACCACTTGACCTGCCTCTTGAGAAATCTGTATGCAGGCCAGGAAGCAACAATTAGAACTAGACATGGAACAACAGACTGGTTCCAAATAGGAAAAGGAGTACATCAAGGCTGTGTATTGTCACCCTGCTTATTTAACTTCTATGCAGAGTACATCACGAGAAATGCTGGGCAGGAATAAGCACAAGCTGGAATCTAGATTGCCAGGAGAAATACCAATAACCTCAGATATGCAGATGATACCACCCTTATGGCAGAAAGTGAAGAGGAACTAAAAACCTCTTGATGAAAGTGAAAGAGGAGAGTGAAAAATTTGGCTTAAAGCTCAACATTCAAAAAACTAAGATCATGGCATCTTGTCCCATCACTCCATGGGAAATAGATGGGGAAACAGTGGAAACAGTGTCAGACTTGATTTTGGGGGGTTCCAAAATCACTGCAGATGGTGACTGCAGCCATGAAATTAAAAGATGCTTACTCCTTGGAAGAAAAGTTATGACCAACCTAGATAGTATATTCAAAAGCAGAGACATTACTTTGCCAACAAAGGTCCGTGTAGTCAAGGCTATGGTTTTTCCAGTGGTCATGTATGGATGTGAGAGTTGGACTGTGATGAAAACTGAGCACTGGAGAATTGATGCTTTTGAACTGTGGTGTTGGAGAAGACTCTTGAGAGTCCCTTGGACTGCAAGGAGATCCAACCAGTCCATTCTGAAGATCAGCCCTGGGATTTCTTTGGAAGGAATGATGCTAAAGCTGAAACTCCAGTACTTTGGCCATCTCATGCAAAGAGTTGACTCACTGTAAAAGACTCTGATGCTGGGAAGGATTAGGGGCAGGAGGAAAAGGGCATGACAGAGGATGAGATGGCTGGATGGCATCACCAACTTGATGGACGTGAGTTTGAGTGAACTCCAGGAGTTGGTGATGGACAGGGAGGCCTGGCGTGCTGCAATTCATGGGGTCACAAAGAGTCAGACATGACTGAGCGACTGAACTGAACTGAAGCAGAATATAAAAAGGATACCAAAGACTTTATCAAATAAGTCTAACCATCACATCTTTATTTCAAAGAACATAAGTACTCAATCTCTATGGGAGTCTTCAAACTTGGCTATAAAAAAGTCAATAAAGAAAGGTGACTTGATGACATGATGTAACGAAAGTGACCACAGGTTCCCACTGATATCTGGGAAATATTTTCTCCCAGCTTTATGTCCCAAAAGAACTGACTCAATTTTATAGAATCATTATTCACCCAATTAAACTGTTATTTGGTAATGAATATTGTTCAAAGTCTAGTGGACCATGTTCCTACACAAAATATATGATGAACTCATTAAAGATTATGCTGGAAGAACTCAATTATCTTTTCAAGACACTCTCAAACCTGCAAACAAAGATTGTCAGTCATTCTTTTTAAACTCCACCCTCCTCTGAGTCAAACAGTCTCCATAACAAGCAAGCCAACCTGATAAAGTTTTTTCTAGTGATCATTGTCACACTATCATCTTGGAGGGAATTCTACTAAAAACAACATAAGAGAGTTTGCATTTGCTATTGTCCAGTACTCTTGTGTGAAAAATCCCATGGACGGAGGAGCCTGGTAGGCTGCAGTCCATGGGGTCGCGAAGGGTCAGACATGACTGAGCGACTTCACTTTCGCTTTTCACTTTCATGCACTGGAGAAGGAAATGGCAACCCACTCCAGTGTTCTTGCCTGGAGAATCCCAAGGACAGGGGAGCCTGGTGGGGTGTCATCTATGGGGTCCCACAGAGTCAGACACAACTGAAGTGACTTAGCAGCAGCAGCAGCATTGTCCATAAAGCCTGTTTCATATACTTTACAAATATACGTACACACACACATATTGTCATGTGCTATTTAGACATCTAGGATAGCACACTGTCACACAGGCCTTTCTGTGCAGGAGTGGCTTATCAGAAAAATTTAAGAACCTAGAAATATTATGAAAACATAATCAATTCCTAACTTGCCCTGCAGCCTACAGGCTAGGCAATATAAATCCCAACCATTTTTTATAACTTTCTAATTATTGTAAGAGCAATTCTATCATTCACTGCTTGGACTAATAGATGGTTTAAGAGTTGTTTTAAATACCAGTTACTTAAATCTGCAAAATAATAAAATTGACACAAAAAAGGGATAAACTTGAGACCTACAGATACCTCACCTCACCAGCTGAGTTAAGTGCCAGCCTCTGATTTCTCTTTCTAGGCAGTATGCTGGGGCTTGATGCCAGATTCTAGTCAACTGTACAGCAACATATCAAGCCCAAAGTCTGGACATTATCTTACAAAATACATATGGTATTCCTAGTTTAAAAACTATTCTTTTTACTAAAAGTAATGAATCTTCTCATGTTTCAATAAAAGCTCACTGAAATTAGCACTTTTTGCTTTTAATATACCCACAAAAAGAACTGAACAGCAAGCCTGAAAGAGCTACTGAATGGTAATATTAGGATTCAATCCCTTAACAACTTGACAAGTAAAGCAAGAGAATCCCATGCTTTTATACAGAGTATCCTCAAGTAGCCTGAAGTGGATATAGGCTGTTAACAATGTTGATTGATCTTTGATTCTGTGAACAGAAAATCAGTTATTGGCCAAGATGCTTAAGCATAACTGAGACTCCTAATTGTTATTCTTGTATAAAACCTCCATTTGAGTACCTGTTAAAATCAAGACATAAAGTCTGACAAACCAGGTAATTCCAAGCATTATAAAATAGGACTATTTGCTATTTGTTAGGGATTGTGTTAAATGCTTTGCACATCCTATTTTATTTCCTCAGAGTCTTAGATACTATCATTTTTCTCATTTCACAGATCTAGAAACAGGATCAGAAAGGTTAAGTAGCTTCTCCACAGTCACACATACTTCTGACAGAGCCAAAATTTAACCCAGCCCATCTGATTCCAATTATACTATGCTACATCATTTCCTGAAATTAAAAGACACTTACTCCTTGGAAGGAAAGTTATGACCAACCTAGATAGCATATTCAAAAGTAGAGACATTACTTTGCCAACAAAGGTCTGTCTAGTCAAGGCTATGGTTTTTCCAGTGGTCATGTATGGATGTGAGAGTTGGACTGTGAAGAAAGCTGAGCGCTGAAGAATTGATACTTTTGAACTGCGGTGCTGGAGAAGACTCTTGAGAGTCCCTTGGACTGCAAGGACATCAAACAAGTCAATCCTAAATGAAATCAACCCTGAATATACATTGGAAGAACTGATGCTGAAGCTCCAGGTGGCTTTGGCGACCTGATGTGAAGAAATGACTCACTGGAAAAGATCCTGATGGTGGGAAAGATTGAAGGCAAAAGGAAAACGGGATGGCAGATGATGAGATGGTTAGATAGCATCACTGGCTCAATGAACATGAATCTAAGCAAACTCTGGGAGATAGTGGAGGACAGAGGAGCCTGGCATGCTACAGTCCATGGGGTTGCAAAGACTAGGACACAACTTACTGACTGAACAACAATAACAATGGATTCCTTAAAAACCTAAAAACAGAACTATCATATGACTCTGCAATCCCACTACTGGGCATATATGATGAGAAAACCATAATTCAAAAAAACACATACACCAGTGTTCACTGCAGCACTTTTACAATAGCCAGGACATGGAAACAATCTAAGTGTCCATAGACAGATGAATGGATAAAGAAGATAATGGAATATTACTCAGCCAAAAAAAGAAATAAAACTGAGTCACTTGGAGAGATGTGGACAGACACATAGTCTGTCATATTGAGTGAATTAAGTCAAAACAAGCAAAACAAATGTCATATACTAATGAATATATAGAGAATCTAGAGAAACAGTACAGATGACCCTAGTTCCAGGGCACGAATAGAGATGCAGATTTAGAGAATGGATGTGTGGACATGGGGGAAGGGAATTGGAGGGTGGGATGAATTGAGAATTAGATTTGACATAAATACAATACCATGTATAAAATAGATAGCTAGTGGGAACCTGAGGGAGCTCAGCTCAGTGCTCTGGGAGGACATAGATGTGTGTGTGCAGTGGGGGTGAGTGAGGAAATATATGTATACATATAGCTGATTCACTAGGTTGTACAGCAGAAACTAACACAACATTGTAAAGAAGTTATACTACATTTGTTTAAGAAAAACTAGTTGGAAAACAAGAAATCCAATAAAACTATTCCATTCTCTAAAATAAATGGATACTTCTGATGCTAAAACCCACTTTGCCAGGGTTGATGAGTGAGAATATAGTAAACCTAGGGAGAGAAAAGGAATAGCTGTCCTCACCTGGTAGGAGCTACAGGTTACAAATTTAGTGACAATTCTAAGGTGTCAATCTCCTCTGCAACCATGCTATCTGGAGACGTTGGGCAGGCAGTTTAGCCCATAAGACTTACTCGAGGTCAGGTTTGAACTGCTGGGATGAATTGGCTATGAACGCGTCCAGGTCAGGCACACAAGAAGCAAACCACCCAGCAATCTGGTGTATATACTAACCATTTGTTGTTCAGTTTCTTAGTCATGTCCGACTTTGCAAATCCATGAACTGCAGCACACCAAGCTTCCCTGTCCTTGGCCTCTCCCAAGCTTGCTCAAACTCATGTCCATTGAATTGATGATGCCAGCCAACCATCTTGTCCTCTATTGTCCCCTTCTCCTGCCTTTAATCTTCCCCAGCATCAGGGTCTTTTCTAATGAGTTGGCTCTTCACATCAGGTGGCCAAAGTATTGGAGCTTCAGCATCAGTCCTTCCAATGAATATTGAGGACTGATTTCCTTTAGGATTGATTCGTTTGATGTCCTTGCAGTCCAAGGGACTCTCAAGAGTCTTCTCCAACACCACAGTTCAAAAGTATCAGTTCTTCAGTGTTTAACCTTTTTTTTTAATATTGTATTGGTTGTGCCATACATTGACTTGAGTCTGCCATGGGTGTACACGTGTTCCCCATTCTGAACCCCACTTCCACTTTCCTCCCCATCCCCTCCCGCTGGGTCATCCTAGTGCACCAGCCCCGAGCACCCTGTATCCTGCATCAAACCTGGACTGGCAATTCGTTTCACATATGATATTTTACATGTTTCAATGCCATTCTCCCATATCATCCCGTTCTTACCCTCTCCAATAGAGTCCAAAAGACTGTTCTATACATCTGTGTTTCTTTTGCTGTCTCACATACAGGGTTATCGTTACCTTCTTCCTAAATTCCATATATATGCATTAGTACACTGTATTAGTGTTTTTCTTTCTGGCTTACTTCACTCTGTATAATAGGCTCCAGTTTCATCCACCTCATTTGAACTGATTCCAATGTATTCTTTTTAATGGCTGAGTAATATTCCATTGTGTATATGTACCACAGCTTTCTTATCCATTTGTCTGCTGATGGACATCTAGGTTGCTTATATGTCCTGGCTATAAACAGTGCTGCAATGAACATTGGGGTACATGTGTCTCTTTCAATTCTGGTTTCCTCAGTGTGTATGCCCAGCAGTGGGATTGCTGGATCATATGGCAGGTCTATTTCCAGATTTTTAAGGAATCTCCACACTGTTCTCCATAGTGGCTGTACTAGTTTACATTCCCACCAACAGTGCAAGAGGGTTCCCTTTTCTCCACACCCTCTCCAGCATTTATTGCTTGTAGGCTTTTGGATAGCAGCCATTCTGACTGGCATAAAATGGTAACCTCATTGTAGTTTTGATTTGCATTTCTCTGATAATGAGTGATGTTGAGCATCTTTTCATATGTTTGTTAGCCATCTGTATGTCTTATTTGGAGAAATGTCTGTTTAGCTCTTTGGCCCACTTTTTGATTGGGTCGTTTATTTTTCTGGAATTGAGCTGCAGGTGTTGCTTGTATATTTTTGAGATTAATTCTGTGTCCGTTGCTTCTTTTGCTGTTATTTTCTCCCATTCTGAAGGCTGTCTTTTCACCTTGCTTATAGTCTCTTTTGTTGTGCAGACGCTTTTAAGTTTAATTAGGTCCCATTTGTTTATTTTTCCTTTTATTTCCAATATTCTGGGAGGTGGGTCATAGAGGATCTTGCTGTGATTTATATCAGAGAGTGTTTTGCCTATGTTCTCCTCTAGGAGTTTAATAGTTTCTGGTCTTACGTTTAGATCTTTAATCCATTTTGAGTTTATTTTTGTGTTTGGTGTTAGAAAGTGTTCTAGTTTCATTCTTTTACAAGTGCTTGACCAGTTTTCCCAGCACCACTTGTTAAAGAGATTGTCTTTTTCTCCATTGTATTTTCTTGCCTCCTTTGTCAAAGATAAGGTGCCCACAGGTGCATGGATTTATCTCTGGGCTTTCTATTTTGTTCCATTGATCTATATTTCTTTGTGCCCATATGTGCATGGATTTATCTCTGGGCTTTCTATTTTGTTCCATTGATCTATATTTCTTTGTGCCAGTACCATACTGTGGTACTGGCATACTACTGTTGATGACTGTGGCTTTGTAGTAGAGCCTGGAGTCAGGCAGGTTGATTCCTCCAGTTCCATTCTTCTTTCTCAAGATTGCTTTGGCTATTCAAGGTTTTTTGTATTTCCATACAAATTGTGAAATTATTTGTTCTAGTTCTCTGAAAAATACTGTTGGTAGCTTGATAGGGATTGCACTGAATCTATAGATTGCTTTGGGTAGTATACTCATTTTCACTATATTGATTCTTCTAATCCATGAAGAATATTTCACCATCTATTAGTGTTCTCTTTGATTTCTTTCACCAGTGTTTTATAGTTTTCCATATACAGGTCTTTTTTTTTTCTTTAGTTAGATATATTCCTAAGTATTTTATTCTTCTCGTTGTAATGGTGAATGGAATTGTTTCCTTAATTTCTCTGTTTTCTCATTGTTAGTGTATAGGAATGCAATGGATTTCTGTGTGTTAATTTTATATCCTGCAACTTTACTATATTCATTGATTAGTTCTAGTAATTTTCTGGTGGAGTCTTCAGGGTTTTCTATGTAGAGGATCATGTCATCTGCAAACAGTGAGAGTTTTATTTCTTCTTTTCCAATCTGGATTCCTTTTATTTCTTTTTCTGTTCTGATTGCTGTGGTCAAAACTTCCAAAACTATGTTCAATAGAAGTGGTGAGAGTGGGCACCCTTGTCTTGTTCCTGACTTTAGGGGAAATGCTTTCAATTTTTCACCATTGAGGATAATGTTTGCTGTGGGTTTGTCATATATAGCTTTTATTATGTTGAGGTATGTTCCTTCTATTCCTGCTTTCTGGAGGGTTTTTATCATAAATAGATGTCGAATTTTGTCAAAGGCTTTCTCTGCATCTATTGAGATAATCATATGTCTTTTATTTTTCAATTTGTTAATGTGGTGTATTACACTGATTGATTTGCAGATATTGAAGAATCCTTGCATTCCTGGGATAAAGCCCATTTGGTCATGATGTATGATCTTTTTAATATGTTGTTGGATTCTGTTTACTAGAATTTTGTTAAGGATTTTTGCATCTGTGTTCATCAGTGATATTGGCCTGTAGTTTTCTTTTTTTGTGACATCTTTGTCGGGTTTTGGTATTAGGGTGATGGTGGCCTCATAGAATGAGTTTGGAAGTTTACCTTCCTCTGCAATTTTCTGGAAGAGTTTAAGTAGGATAGGTGTTAGCTCTTTAAATTTTTGGTAGAATTCAGCTGTGAAGCCATCTGGACCTGGGCTTTTGTTTGCTGGAAGATTTCTGATTATGGTTTCAATTTCCATGCTTGTGATGGGTCTGTTAAGTTTTTCTATTTCTTCCTGGTTCAGTTTTGGAAAGTTGTACTCTTCTAAGAATTTGTCCATTTCTTCCAAGTTGTCCATTTTATTGGCATATAATTGCTGATAGTAGTCTCTTATGATCCTTTGTATTTCTGTGTTGTCTGTGTGCTCTCTCCATTTTCACTTCTAATTTTATTGATTTGATTTTTCTCCCTTTGTTTCTTGATTGAGTCTGGCTAATGGTTTGTTAATTTTATTTATCCTCTCCAAAGAACTAGCTTTTGGCTTTATTTTTGCTATGGTCTCTTTTGTTTCTTTTGCATTTATTTCTGCCCTAATTTTTAAGATTTATTTCCTTCTACTAACCCTGGGGTTCCTCATTTCTTCCTTTTCTAGTTGCTTTAGGTATAGAGTTAGGTTATTTATTTGATGTTTTTTCTTGTTTCTTGAGCTAAGCCTGTATTGCTATGACCCTTCCCCTTAGTACTGCTTTTACAGTGTCCCATAGGTTTTGGGTTGTTGTTTTCATTTTCATTCGTTTCTATGCATATTTTTATTTCTTTTTTTATTTCTTCTGTGATTTGTTGGTTATTCAGCAGTGTGCTATTCAGCCTCCATATGTTGGAATTTTTAATAGTTTTTCTCCTGTAATTTAGATCTAATCTTACACATAGAAGAGAAGAGGGAGGAAGGAGACAGAGGTGGCCAGGAGGATAAAAGGTAGAGTTAAAAGGAGAGAGACAGATCCAGCCAGCAATCAGTCCCCTAAGTGTTCTCCACAGCCTGAAACACACACAGAGATTCACTGAGTTGGGTAGAGAAGAAAAGGGGAAGAAGGGAGATAGAGGCAACCTGATAGAAAAAGGAGAGTCAAAAGAGGGAGAGAGCAATCAGGCCAGTGATCTCACTCACAAGTAAAAATAGGTACTGAAGATTGGGTGCTTAAAGGTACAAAGTTGATAACAGATACCAAAAAGCAAAGATTAAAAATCTTGAGTATAGGTTAGATTCTCAAAAAATGCAATATTAAAAAACAAAAAACACAAAGTCACAGAAATTATAAAATATATATATATGTTTGCTTTAAAATAGTGTCTTTTTTTTTTGCAAGGTAATAGTAGGTTATAAAAATGAAAATTAAAGGAGTAATGGGGACTTAAAAATAACCAAAAAATATAAAATAAAATAAATTTTTTAAATTTAAAAATGATAATAGTAAAAATATATCTAAGACTTTCTCTGGAGCTGTTGCGGACAGTGTGGGGTCAGTTCATTTTCAGATAGTTCTTTGGTCCAGCTTGTACTTTTCACCGTCTATAGGCACCTTCCTATGCAGTTGGTGCTAACTACAGGGTTTTAATCAATTGAACCTGTCACTTCCAAAGCAGTTCCCTCTGTTTATTTTAGCTTCTTCTGTTTGCTGGTCACTTCGGTGTCTAGTTTCTGCCCTGACACAAGGGGGGTGGGGGTGGGGGGTTGGTCACTTTTTTAGGCTCACTTGTTCAGTCGTGCTTTGGGGAAGAAGGAACACTGCAAACAAATACCACTGGCGTGTGTTCACAGTGATTCAGCTACACTGGGTTCGCCCCCGCTCATGGCGTGTGTGCTTTTCCAGTCTGCACTGCTCAGGCTCTAGGTTGCTCTGCCAGGAACTGTCTGATGCGGGCCCTGGTTTGCATGCACTTCCCACGTCTAAGCTGCTCAGGTTCAGGTTCTCGGGTACTCCACAAAGGCGCAGACTTGATTGGGCCTGCGTTTTGCGCTCGTCCCAGGTCTGAGCAGCTCAGATGACCAGGTCCTTGGTGGGGGCAGTCGCCCCCTGTTGAAAGCTGCGATTTATCCCCTCCCTCGTCCCAGCTGCTCAGTTTTCTAGTGTACAACGGGTGCACCTTCTCAGGTGTGTCTCTTCTGGGAAGCTGGTCTCTGGCTGCAACCCTCCCGGCGGATGTTGACCATCCAGAATCCCAAGAAGTCTTGGTTAGAAACAAAGTCTGCCTGCAGTTTGGTATAGGATGCCTCTGGGGCCGTGATTACCCCCTTCCGGCTCTGGCTGCCCTCGTCTGCCTGTCTCCAGCGGGGGATGGGCCGGTTCACATCCAGCTAGTTCTGCTCAGTCCTTTGTTCTGTGACTGTGCCTGGCGGTGGTTAGGGTTTTTCCTGGGATCAGTTCAGTTCAGTTCAATCGCTCAGTCATGTCCAGTCTTTGCGACCCCATGAATCGCAGCACACCAGGCCTCCCTGTCAATCACCAACTCCCAGAGTTCACTCAGACTCACGTCCATTGAGTCAGTGATGCCATCCAGCCATCTCATCCTCGGTCGTCCCCTTCTCCTCCTGACCCTAATCCCTCCCAGCATCAGAGTCTTTTCCAATGAGTCAACTCTTCGCATGAGGTGGCCAAAGTACTGGAGTTTCAGCTTTAGCATCATTCCTTCCAAAGATATCCCAGGGCTGATCTCCTTCAGAATGGACTGGTTGGGTCTCCTTGCAGTCCAAGGGACTCTCAAGAGTCTTCTCCAACACCACCGTTCAAAAGCATCAATTCTTTGGCACTCAGCTTTCTTCACAGTCCAACTCTCACATCCATACATGACCACTGGAAAAACCACAGCCTTGACTAGATGGACCTTTTTTGGCAAAGTAATGTCTCTGCTTTTGAATATGCTATCTAGGTTGGTCATAACTTTTCTTCCAAGGAGTAAGCATCTTTTAATTTCATGGCTGCAGTCACCATCTGCAGTGATTTTGGAACCCCTCAAAATAAAGTCTGACACTGTTTCTACTGTTTCCCCATCTATTTCCCATGAAGTGATGGGACTGGATGCCATGATCTTCGTTTTCTGAATGTTGAGCTTTATGCCAACTTTTTCACTCTCCTCTTTCACTTTCATCAAGAGGCTTTTTAGCTCCTCTTCACTTTCTACCATAAGGGTGGTGTCATCTGCATTATCTGAGGTTATTGATATTTCTCCCAGCAATCTTGATTCCAGTTTGTGCTTCTTCCAGCCCAGCATTTCTCATGATGTACTCTGCATATAAATTAAATAAGCAGGGTGACAATATACAGCCTTCACATACTCCTTTTCCTATTTGGAACCTGTCTGTTGTTCCATGTCCAGTTCTAACTGTTGCTTCCTGACCTGCATATAGGTTTCTCAAGAGGCAGGTCAGGAGGTCTGGTATTCCCATCTCTTAAGGAATTTTCCACAGTTTATTGTGATCCACACAGTCAAAGGCTTTGGCATAGTCAATAAAGCAGAAATAGATGTTCCTGGGATCAAGAGATAGCTTTCCCACAGTCTGGGTTGCTATCACAAGCTAGTTCCCTCAGATTGCCCTCAGGGCATTCAGTCCTTATCCTAAGCAATGCTGCCCACTCCTCCCTGTCCCTCCCCCACTTGCTAGTGGGGGATGCAAGCATCTGGGCTGTTGCACTGCTGGGAGTTGCTGTTAGGCACGTAATCTGTGGGGTTTAATTATCTATTTATTTTTCCTCCTGGTTATTTTGCCCTCTGAGGTTCCAAGGCTCGCCACAGACCCACCGGAAAGAGTGTTTTCTGGTGTTTGGAAACCTCTCTTTTTTAAAACTCCCTTCCTGAGACAGATCTCCATCCCTACCTCTTTTGTCTCTCTTTTTATCTTTTATATTTTGGCCTACCTCTTTTTGAAAACAAAGGGCTGCTTTTCTAGGTGCCTGATGTCCTCTGTCAGCATTCAGAAGTTGTTCTGTGGAATATACTCAGCGCTCAAATGTTCTTTCAATGAATTTTGGGGGGAGAGAGTGGTCTCCCCATCCTATTCCTCCACCATCTTAGGACCGCCTCCTGTGCTTAGCCTTCTTTGTGGCCCACCTCTCACATCCATACACGATTACTGGAGAAACCATAGCTTTGACTATACAGACGTTTGTCAGCAAAATGATGTCTCTGCTTTTTAATACGCTGCCTAGGTTTGTCACAGCTTTTTTCCAAGGAGAAAGCATCTTTTCATTTCATGGCTGCAGTGATTTTGGAGCCCAAGAAAAGAAAGTCTGTCGCTGTTTCCATTGTTTTCCCATCTATTTATCATGAAATGATGGAACCGGATGCCATGATCTTAGTTTTTTGAATGTTGAGTTTTAAGCCAGCTTTTCACTCTTCTCTTCCACCTTCATCAAGAGGCTCTTTAGTTCCTCTCTGTGTAGTTGTTCCTTAGGATTGGGATCAGCTATTATTTCTTTCAGTAATCTCTCTGGTCCCTTCTCTCTCTCTTCTGCAGTTGTCATTAGCCTAATGCTGCCCTTCCTAGAAGAGTGAGATAGATTTAGTGAAATTTCTTCATTCTTATAAATATTTCTCTTTCCTTTTGTAACTGTATCATTTTAAAATTTCTATCTTTGAGCTCACCAATTCTTCCATATATTCTGCTCTTGTTCCAATGTGTTCTAATGCATTCTTCATCTTATTTACTGAATCTTCAGCTCTAGATTTTGTTTTGTTCTTTTCAGATATTCAATCTCTTTGGTAAATTATTCCTCTGTTCATTAATTTCATTCCTGAGCTCATTAAAATGCCTTTCTGAGTTTTCTTTTAGCCTGTTGAGTTTCTTCATGACAGCTGTTTTGAATTCTCCACCAGTTAGGCTGCAATATTTTATGATTTTAAGTTTGGTTTCTGAAGAATTGTCATTTTTTTTGTTTGGTACAGCATTACTGCGGTTCTTATGGTGATTGATGAGTTGTTTCTCTGCTAATGCATTTGAAGTAGTGAATGCCTTTCGACTTGGTTTTAACAGATTAGAAATGACAGGTCTTTCATTTTCCAGTAGGTGGCACTATAGCACATCTGATTTCACTTAGCCACTCTACCTCTGATTATATCTGAAAGTCCACACTTTATATCCCCCACTTTATGTCTGTCAGAAGCTTTGCCCCTTGCCATTACTATCACTTTTTTGCTTCCATGGTCACTGATGCCTTGCTGCTACCAGTGTCACCGGTGATGCTTCCTGGGGCACCAGGATGATGGACTTTTCTGTTGCTTCTGGGCTCCTGCAGGCTTCACTCCTGCACCTAGGGATGGGGGTGGGCAGGGAGCTGGGTCAGGCAGACACCTCTGCCACGTTCGTGCTGTCAGGTTGCCAGGCCCCTATCCACTGTTGTGGGTAGGGGTGGGGGAAAAATTGTTGGTATCCTTATGGCTGGAGGGATAGTGTTCACTGCTTCCCAGTTACCTTGGCCATGAGAGTCACTGTAGCCGGGAATACAAAGGCATGTGTGCCACCTCTGCTGCTGCTCCTGGATTATCTGGGACTATGGACTAAACTGTTGAGACCAAGGGCCTGGGACTCTGCATTGCCTCTACTGGTCCCTTGATTCCACCCTCTCTGTCTTCAGATGAGAATTCTCCAGCATTGTGATGTGTTGCACATAGGCACATTTGTTGAGTTGTGGATAATTTATGGTTATAGATTGAGGAGAGAGTTACCTCAGCACAAGAAGACCTACTCCAAGACACATTACACAAGAACTATCAAGTTCAGTTCAGTTCAGTCACTCAGTCATGCCCGACTCTTTGCGACCCCATGAAACGCAGCACTCCAGGCCTCCCTGTCCATCACCATCTCCCAGAGTTCACTCAGACTCACGTCCATCCAGTCAGTGATGCCATCCAGCCATCTCATCCTCTGTCATCCCCTTCTCCTCCTGCCCCCAATCCCTCCCAGGATCAGAGTCTTTTCCAATGAGTCAACTCTTCGCATGAGGTGGCCGAAGTATTGGAGTTTCAGCTTTAGCTTCATTCCTTCCAAAGAAATCCCAGGGCTGATCTCCTTCAGAATGGACTGGTTGGACCTCCTTGCAGTCCAAGGGACTCTCAAGAGTATTCTCCAATACCACAGTTCAAAATCATCAATTCTTCGGTGCTCAGCTTTCTTCACAGTCCAACTCTCACATCCATACATGACCACTAGAAAAACCATAGCCTTGAGGAGACGGACCTTTTTTGGCAAAGTAATGTCTCTGCTTTTCAATATGCTATGTAGGTTGGTCATAACTTTTCTTCCAAGGAGTAAGCGTCTTCTAATTTCAATCACCATCTGCAGTGATTTTGGAGCCCAAGAGTCCATGACAACTATACTACCCAAGTCAATCTACTGACTCAGTGCAATTCCTACCAAATTACCAATGGCATTTTTCATAGAACTAGAACAAAAAAAACTTTTTTAAAAATTTGTATGGAAATACAACATACCACAAATAGTGAAAACAACCCTGAGGGAAAAAACCCACTAGGTTCTTTTGTCTCCTAAAACTCTATAGAGAAGGGGATTTCACCACTTTCCTCATCAACATATTCTGTTTCCCACAGGTGATGGCTTTGAGTGGTAATATCAACAACTACCAGAATCAAGAGATATTGTTTTTGTGCCAGACTTCTATTTCTTATTATGTTCCTAAGCAAGGTGTATCACTCTAAGCCAGAGTTCTCATCTATAAAACATAGTAATGACAGCATATCTCTGCCTACATCACAGGGCCACCTTGAGGAAGAAATGAAGTGATTTGAGTATAAAAACACTTTGTAATTGGTTAGGAGCTAGAAAGATGTAAAGAATCAACTAAAGGATCATTATATCTAATAGCCAAAAACCTCTTTTTTAAAAAGCCAATGACTTCAATTCACTCATTCATTCATTGTGTATCAGTCTCTGTGTGAAGCTCTGGGGTTATTTTAAAGAACAGAACAGATAAAGCCCCTGCTCCTATGGCTTCCATTTTAGAAGATGATATAGTCAAAATTAATCATCAAAATGTCAGGTAGTAATAGATAAAGATAAACATAGGAGAGTAGAGATTGGTTCAAAGTGGGGAAATAGTACTAGACAGAGTAGTCTTGGAAAGGTCTCTTCAATAACAAGTTACATAATCACTGGCCTGAATGAAATAAAAGAAGAAGCCATTTGACCCTCTGAGAAAAGACTGTACTTTGCAGATGGAAGAAGTACAATGGCTCTAAGGTGGAAACATGTATAAGAAGTGCATATAATTTAAAATGGTTGAAGTTTGGGTAATAACAGTAGGAATCTCTGATGTCCTACCCCAGGGTAGCTCCCATTCATCCCACCCCAGCTCCATCAGAAAGGAGTTTCTTCCAGGGAAGGTATGCTGTAACTACTTGATCCAAGAGGGCTCACTTTCATCTAGAGCAGTGGGCAATGCCCAGGCTCAGCGGTGCCATCATTGGAGGTGATCTCTTACAGGTGGCAGCAGGAAAGGGTCAACTGCTACTAGCCTAAGATTGCAATACTGGATAGGGCAAACAAATTTCTGTCTGATGTTGCTCACAAACATAGCAGACTTTAGAGAGAGGCCTCAAATTCTTCATAGATACCTGACTGTGTGAACATACATAAGCTTCCCAAATTAGATGAAAAATATTAACCTAGATATCCAAGAATCTCAATAAACATCAAGTAGTAAAATATATAGAGTTTCACACATAGACACATCATAGACAGATGTTGAAAGTCAAAGCCAAAGTAAAAATACTAAAAAGCATTAAGAGGAAAATGGTGTATAATGTAAAAGGATTAAAGTTAAAACCTAAGTTAAACTTAAGTTTTAATATAAGTTAAAACCTAACTCCCAATCTGAAACAATGAAGGTGAGAAAACAATGAAATGACATACTCAAAAGGGCTGAAATTGTTTAAAAATCCCAATCAAGAAACCTATATCCAGTAAAACAATCTTTAAAATATGAAGGTGAAATAAAGACATTCCAATATAAACAAAGACTAGGACAATTTGCTTACCACAAGACCTATTTACATATAATGCTGAAATAAATCTGTCAGGCTGAAAAAAAAAAAAAACACACAAATGGTAATTCAAGTCCACAAGTACAAATGAAGAGCAGAAGAAATAGTAAATATGTAAATTAACATGAAAGATTTCATAAATAAACTTTTAAAATAAATTTTATTAACATTTAAAAACAAACTGTATAAAACAATAGTTATAACACTTTATTGCTGGGTTTAGACACAGATGTACCTGTGCGTACGCATGTGCATGTGCATATGTACATGTGAGTATATGGTAATAAGATCACAAAGCAGAGGACAGGGAATGGAGCGATACTGGAACCAAATTTATGTATTTTATTGGAAAGCACTTTGTGTTGATCTGAAATAGAGTATAATAATATATTATACTGAAATACAGTATAATAAATTAAAATGTATATTTTAATCCTGAAGGCAACCACTAAGAAATAGTTTTTATAAAAGAAAAAAAAATTAATTTATTCAACAAAAGAAAGAAGAACAGAAAAAGCTAGGATCAATATAGAAAACAAAGAGCAAAATGTCAAATGTAAAGCTAAACATACAAATAATGACACATTATAGATTCAAAGACATGAGCAAGTTGAAAGCAAAATAATGGAAAAGATGTATCATGGAAAAAATGATCACAAGAGACTGGAAGTGTCCACATTCATATCAATTAAAATAAACTTTAAGAAATATTACCAGAGATAAAAAAGGATGTTTCATAATTATAAAAGAGTCAATATATCAAGATTTAACAATTATGAATGTATATGCATAATGCTCAAAATTCTCCAAACCAGCTTCAGCAATACATGAACCGTGAACTTCCAGATGTTCAAGCTGGTTTTAGAAAAGGCAGAGGAACCAGAGATCAAATCGCCAACATCCACTGGATCATGGAAAAAGCAAGAGAGTTCCAGAAAAACATCTATTTCTGCTTTTTTGACTATGCCAAAGCCTTTGACTG
Organism: Capra hircus; assembly: GCF_001704415.2. NCBI lineage: Eukaryota > Metazoa > Chordata > Mammalia > Artiodactyla > Bovidae > Capra > Capra hircus. Next base: position 18,385,528 of record NC_030836.1, on the reverse strand, counting down.
TGTGGATCACAAGAAACTGTGGACAATCCTTCAAGAGATGGGAATACCAGAACACCTAATCTGCCTCATGAGAAATGTGTGTGCAGGTCAGGAAGCAACAGTTAGAACTGGACATGGAACGACAGACTGGTTCCAATTAGGAAAAGGAGTATGTCACGGCTGTATATTGTCACCTTGCTTATTTAACTTATATGTTAAATATATATAAGTACATCATGAGAAACGCTGGGCTGGAAGAAGCACAAGTTCGAATCAAGATTGCCGGGAGAAATATCAATAACCTTAGATATGAAGATGACACCACCCTTATGGCAGAAAGTGAAGAGGAACTAAAAAGCCTCTTGATGAAAGTGAAAGAGGAGGGTGAAAAAGTTGGCTTAAAGCTCAACATTTAGAAAACGAAGATCATGGCCTCTGGTCCCATCACTTCATGGGAAATAGATGGGGAAACAGTGGAAACAGTGTCAGACTTTATTTTGGGGGGCTCCAAAATCACTGCAGATGGTGATTGCAGCCATGAAATTAAGATGTTTACTCCTTGGAAGGAAAGTTATGATCAACCTAGATAGCATATTGAAAAGCAGAGACATTACTTTGTCAACAAAGGTCCGTCTAGTCAAGGCTATGGTTTTTCTTGTGGTCACGTATGGATGTGAGAGTTGGGCTGTGAAGAAGGCTGAGCGCCGAAGAATTGATGCTTTTGAACTGTGGTGTTGGAGAAGACTCTTGAGAGTCCCTTGGACTGCCAGGAGGTCCAACCAGTCCATCCTAAAGGAGATCAGTCCTGGGTATTCATTGGAAGGAATGATGCTAAAGCTGAAACTCCAATACTTTGGCCACCTCATGCGAAGAGGTGACTCATTGGAAAAGACCCTAATGCTGGGAGGGATTGGGGGCAGGAGAAGGGGACGTCAGAGGATGAGGCAGGTGGATGGCATCACCGACTCCATGGTCATGAATTTGAGTGAGCTCCAGGAGTTGGTGATGGACAGGGAGGCCTGGCGTGCTGCGATTCATGGGGTCGCAAAGAGTCAGACACAACTGAGCGACTGAACTGAACCGATACACCTAACAAGAAAGTAGTTTTGCATGAAGCAAAAGATGACAGAATTAAAGGAAAAAAAGAAAATTCTACAGTTATAGCTGAAGAGCTCACTACTCTATCTCAATAATGAGCAAAACCAGAATGAATATTGGCAGGGATATTCAAGATGCAAACAACTGTATTAATCAACTCAACATTCCACCCAAGATCTGCAGAATACAATTCTTTTTAACCACATATGGATCATTCTTTAGCACAAACTATATGATAGGTCATATCTAAAACACATCTTGATAAATTAAAAGGATTTAAAATAAATAAAATGTATTCTTTGACTACAGTGTAATTAAATTAAACAAGAAAGACATTTCTCCAAAATGATAAATGACCAATAAACACATGAATAGATGCTTAACATCATTATCCATTAGGAAATGCAAATCAAAACTACAGTGAGATACCCACTGTGATGGATATAAAGAAAAGACATACAATAACAAATGTGGGAGAAGATACGAAGAAATTAAAACTTTCATAATTGCTAGGGGGAGTGTACAATAGTACAGCCATTTTGGAAGGCAGTTCCGCAAAAGGTTAATTATAGTCACCAAATAATCCAACAATTCTATTTGTATGTATACATCCAACAGAAATGAAAACATATATCCACACAAAAGCATGGCTGTTCATATGAGCATTCTACATAATAGCCAAAAAGGGGAAACAACCCAAATGCCCATCAACTGATAAATGGATTTTCAAAATATTGTATACCAATACAATAGAATATTATTAGGACACAAAAGGGAATGAAATACTGATACATGATATAACAGGAATAAATCCCTCAAACTTTATACTAAGTAAAAGAAAGCTAGACACAAAAGATTACCTGTTGTATGAATGCATTTACTTAAGATTGTTTAGAAAAGGTAAATTTATATGTATAGAAATAAGATCAGTAGTTTCCCACAAAAGAGCCTGAATATCCAAAGCAATCTTGAGAAAGAAGGGAGCTGGAGGAATCAACCTTCCTGACTTCAGACTGTACTACAAAGCTACAGTCATCGAGACAGTATGGTATTGGCACAAAAACAGAAATATAGACCGATGTAACATGATAGAAAGCCCAGAGATAAATCCATGTACCTATGGACAACCTATCTTTGACAAAGGAGACAAAATTATACAACAGAGAAAAACAGTCACTTCAATAAGTGGTGCTGGGAAAATTGACCAGCTACATGTAAAAGAATGAAATTAGAACACTTTCTAACACCACACACAAAAATAGACTTCAAATGGATTAAAGACCTAAATGTAAGACCAGAAACTACAAAACTTTTGAAAGAAAACATAAACACAACACTGACATAAATCACAGCAAGATCCTCTATGACCCACCTCCTAGAACAATGGAAATAAAAACAAAAATAAATAAATGTGACCTAATTAAACTTAAAAGCATTTGCACAGTGAAGGAAACTATTAGTTCAGTTCAGTTTAGTCGCTCAGTCATGTCCGACTCTTTGCGACCCCATGAATCGCAGCACGCCAGGCCTCCCTGTCCATCACCATCTCCCGGAGTTCACTCAGACTCACGTCCATTGAGTCCGTGATGCCATCCAGCCATCTCATCCTCTGTCGTCCCCTTCTCCTTCTGCCCCCAATCCCTCCCAGCATCAGAGTCTTTTCCAATGAGTCAACTCTCTGCATGAGGTGGCCACAGTACTGGAGTTTCAGCTTTAGCATCATTCCTTCCAAAGAAATCCCAGGGATGATCTCCTTCAGAATGGACTGGTTGGATCTCCTTGCAGTCCAAGGGACTCTTAAGAGTCTTCTCCAACACCACAGTTCAAAAGCATCAATTCTTCGGCGCTCAGCCTTCTTCACAGCCCAACTCTCACATCCATACATGACCACAAGAAAAACCATAGCCTTGACTAGACGGACCTTAGTCAGCAAAGTAATGTCTCTGCAAGGTAAAAAATAACTCTCAGAATGGGAGAAAATAATAGCAAATGAAAGAATTGACAAAGGATTAATCTCCAAATGCAGCTCAATAAAAGAAAAAAAAAAACAATCTGATCAAAAAGTGAGCAGACCTAAACAGACATTTCTCCAAAGATTATATAGATGGCTAATAAACACATGAAAAGATGCTCAACATCACTTATTATTAGAGAAATGCAAATCAAAACTACAACGAAATATCAACTCACACCAGTAGAAGGGCAATCATCAAAATGTCTAGGCTCCACAACAGATTTCCCAACCTGAGGGTCCAGCAAAGGAACTGAGAATTCTCAGGGAATTTGACTTTGAAGGCCAGTGGGATTTGATTACAGGACTTCCACAGGACTGGGAAACAGAGATTCTTAGAGGGAACAAACAAAAACCTTGTGTGCACCAGGACCCAGAAGAAAGGAGCAATGACCCCACAAGAGACTGAGACAGACCTGTCTGTGCATGTTCGGAAGTCTCTGGAGGAGGCATGAGTCGACAGTAGCCTGCCTTGGGGTCAGATACACTGACTGCAACAGTCCTGGGATGCACAGCATGCTGGCATAAGTCCTCTTGAGGAGGTTGCCATTACCCCAACCATAGTTTGGCCTCAGGCCAAACTACAGGGAGGGAACACAGTCCCATCCATCAGTATAAAATTGGATTCAAGATTTACTAAGCATGGCCCATGAGAGCAAGACCCAGTTTTTCCCACAGCCAGTCCCTCCCATCAGGAAGGTTTCACAAGCTTCTTATCCCCATCCACCCGAGGGCAGAGAGAATGAAAACCACAATCATAGAAAACTAAGCAAACTGATCACATCGATCAAAATGTCTACAGGCAATAAATGCTGGAGAGGGAATGGAGAAAAGGGAATTTTCTTGCACTGTTGGTTCAGTTCAGTTCAGTCGCTCAGTTGTGTCCGACTCTTTGTGACCCCATGGACTGCAGCATGCCAGGCTTCCTTGTCCATCACCAACCTCCGGAGCTTACTCAAAATCATTCCTACTGAGTCAGTGACGCCATTCAACCATGTCACCTTCTGCTGTCCCCTTCTCCTCCTGCCTTCAAACTTCCCCAGTATCAGGGTCTTTTCCAATGAGTCAGTTCTTCACATCAGGTGGCCAAAGTATTGGCGTTTCAGCTTCAGCATCAGTCCTTCCAATGAATATGCAGGACTATTTCCTTTAGGATTGACTGGTTGGATCTCCTTGCAGTACAATCCTAGGAACTCTCAAGAGTCTAACACCACAGTTCAAAAGCATCAATTAATTCTTCAGTGCTCAGCTTTCTTTATAGTCCAACTCTCACATCCATACATGACCACTGGAAAAATCATAGCCTTGACTAGATGGACCTTTGTTGGCAAAGTAATATCTATGCTTTTTAATATGCTGTCTAGGTTGGTCATAACTTTTCTTCCAAGGGGCAAGCGTCTTTTAATTTCATGGCTGCAGTCACCGTCTGCAGTGATTTTGGAGCCTCTTAAAATAAAGTCTCTCACTGTTTCCAGTTTCCCCAACTATTTGCCATGAAGTGATGGGACCAGATGCCATGATTTTAGCTTTCTGAATGTTGAGTTTTAAGTCAACTTTTTCACGCTCCTCTTTCACTTTCAACAAGACATTCTTTAGTTCTTCTTCACTTTCTGCCATAAGGATGGTGTCATATGCATATCTGAGGTTATTGAGATTTCTCCTGGCAATCTTGATTCCAGGTTGTGCTTCATCAAGTCCAGCGTTTCTCATGATGTACTCTACATAGAAGTTAAATAAGCAGGGTGACAATATACAGCCTTTACGTACTCCTTTCCCTATTTGGAACCAGTCTGTCGTTCCATGTCCAGTTCTAACTGCTGCTTCTTGACCTGCATACAGATTTCTCAGGAGGCAGGTCAGATGGTCTGGTATTCCCATCTCTAGAGGAATTTTCCAAGTGTTGTGATCCACACAGTCAAAGGCTTTGGCATAGTCAATAAAGTAGAAGTGGACGTCTTTCTGGAACTCTTTTGCTTTTTCTATGATGCAGCGGATGTTGGCAATTTGATCTCTGATTCCTCTGCCTTTTGTAAATCCAGCTTGACCAGCTGGAAGTTCACAATTCACGTACTGTCAAAGCCTGGCTTGGAGAATTTTCAGTATTACTTTGCCAGCGTGTGAGACATGGAATAATGGACTGGTTCAAAACTGAGAATAGAGAATGACAAAGCTGTATATTGTCACCCTGCTTGTTTAACTTAATATGCAGAGTACATCATGTGAAATGTGGGGCTGTATCAATCACACACTAAAATCAATATTGCTGGGAGAAACAATAATCCCAGATATGCAGATGATACCACTCAAGTGGCAGAAAGCAAAGACAAACTAAAGAGCCTCTTGATGAGGATGGAAGAGGAGAGTGAAAAAGTTGCCTTGCAACTCAGCATTAAAAATCTAAGATCACAGCATCTGGTCCCATCACTTCCTGGCAAACAGAAGGGGAAAAGTGGAACAGTGACAGATCTTTTTTCTTGGGCTCCAAAATCACTGTAGCCATAAAATTCAAAGACACCTGGACTAGTGATTCGTTTCACATATGATATTATACATGTTTCAATGCCATTCTCCCAAATCATCCCACCCTCTCCCTCTCCCACAGAGTCCAAAAGACTGTTCTATACAGCTGTGTCTCTTTTGCTGTCTCGCATACAGGGTTATCATTACCATCTTTCTAAATTCCATATATATGTGTTAGTATACTGTATTGGTGTTTTTCTTTCTGGCTTACTTCACTCTAAAGTAATTAACCTCCAATTAAAATAAATAAATTTATATTTTAAAAAATTCAAAGACACTTACTTCTTGGAAGGAAAGCTATGACAAACCTAGAGAGCATATTTAAAAACAGAGATATCACTTTGCTGACAAAGGTCTGTAGAGTCAAAGCTATGGTTTTTTCAGTAGTTGTAGGACGTGAGAACTGAAGCATAAAGGTTGAGGGCCGAAGAATTGATGTTTTCAAATTATGGTGCTGGAGAAGACTCTTGAGAGTCCACCATTTTTGCCTTCAATGAGGGCTCTGAGTCAGAGGCCAAAGAGCCCCAAGGCAGGAAGAAACTTCAGATGGAGACCAGCTAAGCTCCGTGGGGCAAGGCCAGCAATAAAAACTGTCTCCTCTGTCATCTTATCCTCGTTTCAGCTCATCTTTAGAACTCTCAGAATCATTTGAGACACTTTTTTTTTAATAGAAGTCCTTCTATTTTTTAATAGAAGTCCTTAGACTATAGCTCTTATTCTCCTTCCTCATTTCCATTTTTTTTTTTTAATGTTTTCCTTCAGAGATTCCCTGTCCCCACCAGGAATTTTTAAATCAAACACCCCACCTTGGCAGCTTTTTCTGTGGAGTACAGACAGCTGACCAGACCTCTGAGCACATGGTGTCATGGTCACCCACCAGCTGTTCTAGCCCTGCCCAGCACATGCCGGGTGGGCTCCTCCCCCTCCCAGGCCTCTCCTCCCAGGCCACCCTCACCTCTGTTTGATAGACCTTGGGAATCTGAGGACTGCCCTACTTTCAGAAGATGACCAGTCTAGAGTAATCAGAGTAATTCCTCCTTTATTTAAGGATTTTCCCCCCATAGGGCTATTTATTGCTCCTACTTAAAGATCAGATTCTTGAAAAAGTTTGTGGTATGAAAGGAAGTGGGGAGAAATTTGCAGTGGCCTGCTTGTTTCAGCCAGCCTTAGGGAGGCAGTATGACACTTGTGTAGTGTGCAGGCAGCAGTGGAGTGGCAGCCTCCAGGGAGGCTCCAGGGTAGCAGGTGGGCCAAGGAGGGAAGACAGGGTAAGGTAGAGGTTTTGTATTGAGGGCCAGTGATGATGGTTTAATTTCCTACTACTGAAATTTGAATCTGAGTGAATCATTCCCATTTCTGATAATGTCGGTATTGCATCATAAAGTAATGATCAAATCTTCCTTTCTCTCCTTGAGTATTTCTAAGAAATAGAGCCAACTGATTTTGTAAATACCAAGAGCGGTTCACCTTGTACTAAACCCACACCTCACTGAGGACCCCTCCCCACCTTTTCCCCACTCCCCTTCAGACTGTCCTGGAATCTGTCCCCATTATGTGATCCAGCCCTGGTTCTGGTGGTGGTCAGTAGATCCAGTGAAGGGTTTTGTTTAGGCCTCATTTGTCTTTTTCCTACTTTGCTCCAGCATTTGCTGGTTTCTAGTGTATATGCTGTAGTTTCAGTCCACATTTGATTCCATTCCATGGAAATAAAAAGTGTGTTGTACATACTGTTGAAGAATCATCTTGTAAGTAAGGCTTCCCCCTTTACTGTAAGGCTATAAATAAAAACTTATCCTTAACAAAACAGCAGTAGTCTCTCAGATATATCACAGCTTACTATTCATAAGACCCTTTCAAATTATCTACATCTCATCTTATCTGCTCTGGAAAACAGAATTCATAAGCTGAGAAAGACAGAGGGGTCCTTGAGGTCATTTAACTTTACTTTCCACCCAATTCATCACTGATTTTTGTAATATCCCTTCAACTGACAAGGCATTCACAACTTCAGAGAACAGAATGAATGACTTTAAAATTAATAGAATCTGCTCCCTTCAACAAGTAAGTCTTAATCCTGGTTTTGTAGACCCAACTAACTCAAATGAAAACAATTATCTTCCAAATTCAGCTATTTGAAGACATGTCCAGGAAAATCAAAGTATATTATGCTCACTTTATTGATGAAACAATTGAAGCTCAGAAAGGCAAATTAGTATTTGTAAGGTTCAAATCTACAAATGAAAAACTGAGTCTAGCAGCCAGTTCTTCTGGTTCTAAGGTTAGAATTTCTAGAACATTAATAAGCTAAAAGTGGAAGGGATGCTTGCTGTTTATTAAATCCAAGTCCTTTACTCTGAGGCCCAGGGTAGACGAGTGACCAAGGTGAGTGCCCTTCAGCCCAGACTCTGCATCCACCACACTGACCTGATCCCTAAAAATCATACCTGCCCAGATCAGAATAGAGGAGATAAAGGCTTACCAAAAGGTTAGGATTATAATCTTCAGCTAATTTACCTCCAAAGGGGAAAAGACAAGGGATTTAGTCAATGAACAATTAGAATTAATCCTTTCTTGAGAGCTAAGGAAACCTATTCAGTAAAGCAGTTTCCAAGCTCAGAGTATAATAATCATAGGGTTATTGATACAACAGGCCCAACACCATGCTAAGTACATTATAAACATTACCTCCTTTAATCTTCACTACAGCTCTGAGTACTATCATCATGTCTATTTTTATAGATTTGGAAACTGAAGTTAAGGAAAGTTAAGCAATTTACCCAGTAATTACTTAACAGATATATTTGTAGGAGTCAAGAGTTGAACCTTTGCACACTTCTAAACACTATGCTAGAACTGTATTAATATCATCAACTATATCATCATCAAGCCTCGATGGCCAAAGAGGTTTCCTGCATTTTAAGAGAAAGTAATCCATGGCTGGTACCATCCTGAGCCATCCATAATACATCATGACTAGTTTTTAGAAAGGACACTTCTACATCCATGTCTATTCCCCATAGGAAGATAAAGATTAAGACTTAGGAAAACAGTTTTAATCATCTCAAGTCTAATCAAGGCAGGATCTTATCCCTAAGAACAGATCCAACTTCCACAATAAGATAATTACCATAGTTCATTGATTCTTAGATATATATATATTTTTTCAAATTAACACCTCTGAAATAGAAATGTATCTTGCAATCAAAGATATTTCCATGGTTGAACTGACAACTTTTTTCTTTAATGGCATATAAAATAGTGGTGTATCTTACAGTGAATGAAAGCTTAAACTTAATGAAATGTGAAACAGAGATCCAACAAAGATTATAGCAAAAACATAAGATCAAAGACCAAGTATTGTATTTGATTTTATTCTTAAATTCTTAAAGGTCTAAGAAGAAACTAACTTCACCAGTTCACCACCAAAGGAATTAAGGACAAAAGTCTACCAAATTTAACCTAATTCTCACCAAGAACCAAGACCAAAGGATGTCCAAGATTCCAATCTCGATGGATAAGAAAGTACCAGGTACAGCTTCTTTGATCCTATGACAAATAGTGAACGCATAAGCTGTGCTAACATATTCTTAAAACAATCCTCAACAGCCATCTGTACCTTGGAGAAACCAGTTCAGGACTGATTTACATTTTTTCTTGTCCAAAAGACCATCACCCTAGGCAGAAAAAAAGTGCAATACTATGCCTCACCTTATGCCCTAGATATTCTGGTAGTAAATATATTGCCACTGTATTAAAAAACAGGTAAGCATTGCTCTTTTTAAATGTGATTTACAATTTCTACATATCAAAATTATATTCCATAGCCTAGAATGACAGAATGCAAAGTACTTTCAATCCTGTCCTTTTACAATAAATTAATTAAGTTTCAGAGGAAAAGAAACAGGTACAAGGTTACATAAATCAGTGGAAAAGTGGGCTAAAACCCAAAACTTTGGGTTGTCCATCACAAGAGTTTGCTTATCACGTTAGCTACTAATTGGTACAGAATATAAAGCACTAAAAAAAATAGGAAACATGACCAAAAATTAGCACAAATGATTGAGTTTGGGTTATACCACAGCAAAGTGTTTAATGGTCCAAGCTGAAAACACACTTCCATCACACAGCAGTTAAGTCATTCTGAGAAAGTCACTTACTTTCCCAAAGCCTATTTAATTCATCTGAGTTTACAAAATGGGGATAATACTCTTCCCTACCAATCTCTCAAGGCCATCATGAGAATCAAATGAGATAATTCATGTGTCAGTTCAGTTCAGTCACTCAGCTGTGTCTGACTCCTTGCGACCTCATGAATCACAGCACGCCAGGCCTCCCTGTCCATCACCATCTCCCGGAGTTCACTCAAACTCATGTCCATCGAGTCGGTGATACCATCCAGCCATCTCATCCTCTGTTGTCCCCTTCTCCTCCTTCCCTCAATCCCTCCCAGCATCACAGTCTTTTCCAACGAGTCAACTACTCCATGAGGTGGCCAAAGTATTGGAGTTTCAGCTTCAGCATCAGTCCTTCCAATGAACACACAGGACTGATCTCCTTTAGGATGGACTGGTTGGACCTCCTTGCAGTCCAAGGGACTCTCAAGAGTCTTCTCCAACACCACAGTTCAAAAGCATCAATTCTTCGGCGCTCAGCCTTCTTCACAGTCCAACTCTCACATCCATACATGACCACTGGAAAAACCATAGCCTTGACTAGATGGACCTTTGTTGGCAAAGTAGTATCTCTGCTTTTTAATATGCTATCGAGGTTGATCATAACTTTCCTTCCAAGGAGTAAGCGTCTTTTAATTTCATGGCTGCAATCACAATCTGCAGTGATTTTGGAGCCCCCAAAAATAAAGTCTGACACTGTTTCCACTGTTTCCCCATCTATTTCCCATGAAGTGATGGGACCAGATGCCATGATCTTCATTTTCTAAATGTTGAGCTTTAAGCCAACTTTTCACTCTCCACTTTCACTTTCATCAAGAGGCTTTTTAGTTCCTCTTCACTTTCTGCCATAAGGGTGGTGTCATCTGCATATCTGAGGTTATTGATATTTCTCCCGGCAATCTTGATTCCAGCCTGTGTTTCTTCCAGTACAGCGTGTCTCATGATGTACTCTGCATAGAAGTTAAATAAGCAGGGTGACAATATACAGCCTTGACGTACTCCTTTTCCTAATTGGAACCAGTCTGTTGTTCCATGTCCAGTTCTAACTGTTGCTTCCTGACCTGCATATAGGTTTCTCAAGAGGCAGGTCAGGTGGTCTGGTATTCCCATCTCTTTCAGAATTTTCCAGTTTCTTGTGATCTACACAGTCTAAGGCTTTGGCATAGTCAATAAAGCAAAAATAGATGTTTTTCTGGAACTCTCTTGCTTTTTCCATCATCCATCAGATGTTAGCAATTTGACCTCTGGTTCCTCTGCCTTTTCTAAAACCAGCTTGAACACCTGGGAGTTTGCAGTTCACGTATTGCTGAAGCCTGGCTTGGAGAATAAGCATATACAAATTGAAGTCGTTTTATCATAATTAGTAGTATAAGAAGAAGGGACAGTTAGCCCTAGTCTTCAACTTCTAGAAAATTAAAAATCCCTCACATGCATGCACACACATATATAGAAGTTTGCACAAATTTATACACAGAGAAATATCTGTATGGGTATGTATCTATACATATCCAGTCAGTGTTATTCATTTATGCATGCATAGAGGAACACACACAGAACAACCTGCATCTGTATATCTATACCCATATTCAGTCATAAACACTGAAGTGGACTTTAATTTCAAACATATGCAAACCCACAGAGCTTTGCTTCCATATACATAAATGGCATTTGTACACATCTACACACATACACATAAAAATAGATTCTTCCAAAGACTTTGCTGCTGAGATTTTCAAAGCCAGCTTCTAATCTGATGTCTCCACAACAAACTCTATGTAACACAAGCCCTGATATCCTGACTAGAAAACCTGCCTACCCAGCATTTTTCAATCCCAGTGCCTCCTTGGAATGATCCAGGCCTTTAGTGAAAGAAGTGAGACAGGCCCGATGGGCCAGATGTCAGGAAGGAAATATGCTAGGGACATGCATAACCCTCTCCAGGGCACAACCATGAAGCATGAGCAAAGCTGCGGTCTGTCATCCTCACCATCTGTGCCCTTTGCTGCAAGTCAGATACTTGCTGGGTAAAGCATCCTTCAAAATTAGCTTGATCATCCCGGCTCTCACCTTCCCCAATAATACTGCCCTTTTAAAGAGACAGCATGAACACCAGAAAGATCTCTGGACTCAGAGTTAATACCAATGGTTAAGAGAGCACTAATTTTGCCACATTAGAAAGGCATGTGGGGCTCTAATGTCTGCAAAACAAAGGAGAACTGGAAGTGGTGTATACTAAGGATACTTCTTCCCCTAAATTCTAAGCTGCCATATAAAAGGCAAGTTTCCAAAAATGTAGGCCTTCTTATGAACTGCCTAAGAAAAGAAAATATCTCTCTGCTATGGAAGGAGCTTCTCCAAATACAGTTACTAGAAGCAAGTGGTAAACTGTAAAGGTACTGGTTCAGGAACCAGGAGACCTGAATCCTAATCCCAATTTTGTGATTAAAAACATTCTGAAAAACATAGTCCTTTATATATATATACACACATATAAACATAGTCATATATATTTTTTTATATAATATATATAAACATAGCCGTATATATATATATTTATATATTAAGAGTACACATAAAGACCATTTATTATTACTGGCCCACTTTTCATTTGAATGATAAAAATAAGTTCCTTGAGCAAAAAAACTGGACTTGCCTACCTAAAAGATACACAGTAAACACACTATCACATAACGCTGTGCTGTGTGCTTAGCCACTCGGTTGTGTCTGACTCTTTGTGACCCCATGGACTGTAGCCCGCCAGCCTGCTCCATCCATAGGGATTCTCTAGGCAAGAGTACTGGAGTGGGTTGCCATGCCCCCCTCCAGGCCCATGAACAATGGAGTGGGTAGCCTATCCCTTCTCCAGGGGATCTTCCCAACCTAGGAATCAAACCAAGGTCTCCTGCACTGTAGGCAGATTCTTTACAAGCTGAGCTACCAAGGAAGCTCATCACATAATAACTTATCAATTAAAAACAAATATGATAATGATGGGTTATTTCCTATGGTGCTGTTTTATAACCTATAAAAAAAATTCTACATCAGGGAGTTATCTACTTCTGTTAGAAATTTTTTGAGTTATAAAATTTCAATACATCCAGAACAACCTGTGGGTTTTTCTTCTGCTCCGACTCAGTGATATTTGATGTCTTAAGTGAGTGGGCTCACTGCTCTGACATTCCCTATAAGACAGACATGCAAGGCTGTTAGCAAGGCACAGTCCCAGGGACATTGAAGCAAATTCAGAACTAACTGTAATAACTGACAGCAGCTAAAGAGAACTTCAGTCATTCCTTTCTCTCTCTTCCATCAGAGCTCCTCACAAGCCTCTCATCACACATCTCACTATACCAGTCATTTCTTGAGATATTTGCTCTTCCTTTAGAGCAGGAAACATGTCTGATTTGTCTCTGGATCATCAGTGCCCAGCACAGAGCCACTACCAAGAGAACACTTAACCCAAGTCTATTTAAAGAATGGCGATTCGAAGGATTCTCTAGTACAATTCTGGAGGGGAGGAAAGTGTCCCTGTCAAGAATATAAGAAGAGGACTTCCTTGGTGGCAGAGTGGATAAGAATCCATCTGCCAATGCAAGGAACATAGGTTCAATCCGTGGTCTGGGAAGATTCCACACATTCAGGAGCAACTGAGACCATGTGCCACAACTATGGAGCCTGTGCTTTAAAGCCTGAGAGCGGCAACTACTGAGCCCATGTGCTGCAGCTACTCAAGACCAAGTGCTTCAGAGCCTGTGCTCTGGAGCAAAAGAAGTCACTGTGATGAGAAGCCCGCTCACTGCAGCAAAGAGTAGTTCCCACTCGCCATAACTAGAGAAAGCCTGAGTGCAGCATCAAAGACCCAGGGTAACCAAAAATAAATTACTCAATTCACTTTAAAAGTTTTTTTAAAAAGACTGTAAGAAGATAGTAATGAGGGTCTCAGGCAAAGAGAGACACATCAGAAAGTCTGGAAAGAACTGAATCTAACAGTGTATAATATAACCAGAACTCTGAAAGACCAAAGGTCTTTCTGTGACCCAGGACTTACTCTAAACTCACCTGGGACAGCATCAAAACCAATGTGGATCATGTGCTCAAAATGTGAATGAAGAGAAATCTCTGGCCATTCCTTCTTTTGCCTTTTTTCTTTCTAGCAAGAGCAACAGGGAAAAGTACATAAATCAAGGACATTATTATAACAATAGACTTATTTAGCTATCTATTGAGCTCTAAACTCCTGTAAGCGCTTCCCTGGTAAAGAATCTGCCTTCAAATGGGAGACTCAGGTCCAACCCCTGGGTCAGGAAGATTCCCTGAAGTAGAGAATGGTTACAATCCCCAGGATTCCTGCCTGGAGTATTCCATGGACAGAGGGGCCTGGCAGGCTCCTACAGAGGCCAAGGACTCTCTACTTCACAAGTGTATTTACAGAGCCCAGTGTGGGACATGGATGCTCAATCCATGATTAAAGGCTTAATTTTTCATTGATTCCAAAACAGGCAGTCTGGCCCAGAGCCTAAGCTCTAAACCACTGTGCTATGCTGAATCCCTAGGCTAGGACCTTAAAGAATCATTAATTCCAGGGACTTCCCTGGTGGTCCAGTAGCTAAGACTCCACATTCCCAATGCAAGGGGCCTGGGTTTGATCCCTAGACAGGTAACTAGATCCCACATGCTACAACTAAAGATCCTGTGTGCGGCAACTAAGAAATGTTACAGTCAAATAAAATAACTATATATTAAAAAGAAAAAAAGAAAAATCATTAACTCCAAATACTTGTAGTCATCCCTCTCTCAACAAGGGTCTTGCATAAAGCAGATATTCACCAAGGTCCTGATGACCTGGCAGGAAAAATGTGCATATTTTTTTTTTGTTTGTTTGTTTTTAGTTTATTTATTTATTTATTTAAATTTTTTATTTTTTTTTAAATTTTAAAATCTTTAATTCTTACATGCGTTCCCAAACATGAACCCCCCTCCCACCTCCCTCCCCACAACATCTCTCTGGGTCATCCCCATGCACCTGCCCCAAGCAAGCTGCACCCTACGTCAGACATGGACTGGCGATTCAATTCTTACATGACAGTATACATGTTAGAATTCCCATTCTCCCAAATCATCCCACCCTCTCCCTCTCCCTCTGAGTCCAAAAGTCCGTTATACACATCTGTGTCTTTTTTCCTGTCTTGCATACAGGGTCGTCATTGCCATCTTCCTAAATTCCATATATATGTGTTAGTATACTGTATTGGTGTTTTTCTTTCTGGCTTACTTCACTCTGTATAATTGGCTCCAGTTTCATCCATCTCATCAGAACTGATTCAAATGAATTCTTTTTAACGGCTGAGTAATACTCCATTGTGTATATGTACCACAGCTTTCTTATCCATTCATCTGCTGATGGACATCTAGGTTGTTTCCATGTCCTGGCTATTATAAACAGTGCTGCGATGAACATTGGGGTACATGTGTCTCTTTCAATTCTGGTTTCCTCAGTGTGTATGCCCAGAAGTGGGATTGCTGGGTCATAAGGTAGTTCTATTTGCAATTTTTTAAGGAATCTCCACACTGTTCTCCATAGTGGCTGTACTAGTTTGCATTCCCACCAACAGTGTAGGAGGGTTCCCTTTTCTCCACACCCTCTCCAGCATTTATTGCTTGCAGATTTTTGGATCGCAGCCATTCTGACTGGTGTGAAGTGGTACCTCATTGTGGTTTTGATTTGCATTTCTCTAATAATGAGTGATGTTGAGCATCTTTTCATGTGTTTGTTAGCCATCCATATGTCTTCTTTGGAGAAATGTCTATTTAGTTCTTTGGCCCATTTTTTTGATTGGGTCGTTTATTTTTCTGCCTGACTTCAGGCTCTACTACAAAGCCACAGTCATCAAGACAGTATGGTACTGGCACAAAGACAGACATATAGATCAATGGAACAAAATAGAAAGCCCAGAGATAAATCCACACACATATGGACACCTTATCTTTGACAAAGGAGGCAAGAATATACAATGGAGTAAAGACAATCTCTTTAACAAGTGGTGCTGGGAAAACTGGTCAACCACTTGTAAAAGAATGAAACTAGATCACTTTCTAACACCGCACACAAAAACAAACTCAAAATGGATTAAAGATCTAAATGTAAGACCAGAAACTATAAAACTCCTAGAGGAGAACATAGGCAAAACACTCTCAGACATAAATCACAGCAGGATCCTCTATGATCCACCTCCCAGAATTCTGGAAATAAAAGCAAAAATAAACAAATGGGATCTAATTAAAATTAAAAGCTTCTGCACAACAAAGGAAAATATAAGCAAGGTGAAAAGACAGCCTTCTGAATGGGAGAAAATAATAGCAAATGAAACAACTGACAAACAACTAATCTCAAAAATATACAAGCAACTTCTGCAGCTCAATTCCAGAAAAATGTGCATATTTTAAGGAGCTGTAACCTTTGTTAGGGGATGAATTGTTTTTTCCCAGATTTCTATGTCCTAACTCCCAGTACCTCAGAATGTGATCTTATTTAGAAATAGGGCCTTTGCAGGTATTATTAGAGAAGTTTTGGCCCACACTAGAGTAGAGTGGGCCCCTAGTCCAGCGAGTCTGGTCAGTTCAGTTACTCAGTCGTGTCCAACTTCTTGCGATGCCATGGGTTGCAGCACACCAGGCTTCCCTTCACCAACTTCCGGAGCTTACTCAAACTCATGTCCATCAAATCGGTGATGCCATCCAACCATCTCATCCTCTGTCATCCCCTTCTCCTCCCATCTTCAATCTTTCCCAGCATCAGGGTCTTTTCCAATGAGTCAGTTCTTCACATCAGGTGTCCAAAGTACTGGAGTTGCAGCTTCATCATCAGTCCTTCCAATGAATATTCAGGACTGATTTCCTTTAGGATGGACTGGTTGGATCTCCTTGCAGTCCAAGGGACTTTCAAGAGTCTTCTCCAGCACAGTTCAAAAGCATCAATACTCTGGCATTCAGCTTTCTTTATGGTCCAACTCTCACACCCATACATGATTACTGGAAAAACCATAGCCTTGACTAGACGGACCTTTGTTGTCCAGTATACTTTTTAGAAAAAAAAAATTAGGACAGATGCACACAGTAGAACATCTTAAGATAAAGGCAGAGATCAGAGTGATGTTTCTTCATGCCAAGAATCACCAAAGATTGCCAGCAAATTACCAGAAGCGAGAGGAGAGGCATGGAACAGATTTTTCCTCACAGCTCTCAGAAGGAACCAACCCTACAAACACCTTCATCTTGGACTTCTAGCCTCCATAAATGAAACAATAAATTTCTGTTGTTTAAACCCCTTAGTTTGTGGTAATTTGCTGCAACTGCTCTAGCAAACTAATATAACCCTCTTCCAACCAAGTTTCAGGTTCTTCCAATTAACTAGACCTCAGCAGGCATCTGCAAATACAACCCAGCTGAAACAGGCTTCAATATTTACCTTCCTAGGCTCAGCCTAATGATCTTTCTTCCTAGATGGGAACCTACAGAACCAAGATTTTAAACATCTGCAGAAACCCTCTGTTTCCTCCAGCCAGGGTTCCTCCTCCTTCGATGTCCTAGGAAGGAGGTAGAGCACAGGGTTGTGTGGTCTAAACTCCCAGAGAACTCCCTACAGATCACCTGGCGGTACTGGTTTCAGGAGATAACTACAAAAGCTACCATTAATGGTAGCCAGGCATGCACTAAGAATTTTGTATGCATTATTTCACCAAATACTCATGAAATGCTACAAAACAAATATTAATATCTCCATCTTATAGATAAGAAAACACAAGTATTTCTTTTTAATAATTTGCTTGACCTTGCCCGAGTATCAGTGACATGTATAACATGTAACTATCAAACTTGACATCTAGGCAAACCAGAAACACTTTGCAGGCCTGTGGGGCAAGGCCAAAATATCCCTGCTTTAAGGTGAGTGAGGAAAGGCCAGGAGCCCTGAGTCTCTGACTCTTCCCACTACCAATCTTCCAGGAAAACCACCACAGTTTCTCCTTGGAGGAAAAGTTATTCTCCACACTATCACAATCATGGCACAAAATCCTTGGTTCCATGTCAAGCTAGACATTTTTCCACCTAGAAATACCCAGGATCAAACACCAGCAAGGCTCAGCACTAAAGAATGGAAGCCTCAAATTCACCTCTAAAAGAATTCAGAGCAGTATCTTGGCTGGGCTCAGACAGGGCCTGAACGCCAGGGTTGCCTGGGCCTCTCCTTGGAGTTCATATTAAAAGTACAGGCTGCAGCCCATTAGCTAAAATAAGGCCCCCAAATTCACACTTAAGGCCCCAGTGCCCAGAAGGGCTACATTTACATGATCAGCTTACGCTAACACTTGTTCTATTGCCTTCCCAGGTTGACAGGTCTGAGCCGCACTACCAGACTGAATAGTCCCAGCGCCAAAGAAACTGTGTTACCAACAAAGCCCATTTTAGCAATTCCCGGGAAATAAACATAGAATCTGGTGAAAAAAATAAACTCTAACCTTTTTTTTTTCCTTTGTGCTGCTTAGCTTCACTTGCTCAAGTGTAGCTGTGCCGAGGCCCCTTACCGGGGTCTTCAGACCAGAATCCCTATTCAGAAATGGATGATCTCAAAACTGAAGCTCCACAGGCTGTGGGCAGAAGCTCAGGCAAGACATCCCATCCGAGATGGCGGCGGCAGGCCGTGTGCAGAGGCGCTGCACCTGGCACTGATCAGCAGCACTGAAAGCCCGTGAGAACTCCACCCCATCCCCACTGAGAACTCAAAAAAGCAGCCCCACCCACGGCCTTTCAGGGAGAACTGGGGCTCCAGAGCACAGTCTCACACCTCTCAGTTCTTTTCCAAAGAATAAAACTTTCCTTTAGCCCATTAGCTAAAATAAGGCCCCCAAATTCACACTTAAGGCCCAAGTGCCCAGAAGAGCTGGGCTGCATTTACATGATCCACTTACGCTAACACTTGTTCTATTGCCTTCCCAGGTTGACAGGTCTGAGCCAACCTCAATCTCACCCCATTGGCTCAAACGGACACCAGGCAGGAGGACCCCTGCTGCTACTGCTAAGTTGCTTCAGTCATGTCCGACTCTGTGTGACCCCATAGACGGCAGCCCACCAGGCTCCCCGGTCCTGGGATTCTCCAGGCAAGAACACTGGAGTGAGTTGCCATTTCCTTCTCCAATGGGTGAAAGTGAAAAGTGAAAGTGAAGTCGCTCAGTCGTGTCTGACTCTTCGCGACCCCATGGACTGTAGCCTACCAGGCTCCTCCATCCATGGGATTCTCCAGGCAAGAGTACTGGAGTGGGGTGCCATTGCCTTCTCCAGGACCCCTACTGGGGCCTGACTCAAAAGGGTCAATAACAAGAATACCCATAGCACTTTATAAGATTCATGTTTCATAATAACTACAATAATCACCTCCATTTGCGTCATGCTCTAGCATTGACAAAGCACTTTCATGTATGGTTGTACATTACAGCAGGGGTCCTCAGCCCTTGGGCCTCTGACTAGTACTGGCCTTCAGCCTGAGAGGAACCTGGAAGCACAACAGGAGGTGCGTGGAGGGTGAGCATAGCTTCATCTGCTGCTCTCCATCACTTACATCACTGCCTGAATCATGCCCCTCCATCGCCACACCTATCTGTGGAAAAACTGTATTCCTCAAAACTGGTCCCTAGCGCCAAAAAATGGGAACCGCTGCATTAGACCCTCATCAACTGTGTGACAGCAGGACAAGGATTATGGTACTCATTTGACAGAAGAAATAGAGGTCTCAAGAAGTTAAATAGCCTGCCCAAGGTTACAGAGCAAGCTAGCAGTGGATCTGGGGCCAGGACTGAGGTCTTCAGACTCCCAGCCCCAAGGCCTTGTATTCTGTCACTCTGCCTCCTCTGGACAGCGGCCACCCATGACGGTGTTCTCGCATCTCTCTCTCGAGGCAGTCCTCAAGTTATTAATGATTTTATCTTCTATATAGTATCAAATTTATTCACTATTCTCCATCACCATCCTATTGCAGACGTTCTTTTCTGTGGCCTGAATCATTCTAATAGTAACCTGTCACCTGCATTCTGCTCCCCTCCAAAGCAAACAGTGGCCAGGGTGAGCCATAGCCTTGCTCTTCAGCATCAGCATCCAGAAAACTGCTGGAAATGTGGAATCCCAAGCTCCACCCTGAACTACTGAATCAGAGTCTAAATTTTAATAAGATCCCAAATGATTCATATAAATTTTACATATACACATAAGATTTGAGAATCAAGAGTATGAGAAGGGAAACCAGAGACAGGAAGAAAATATTTGCAAAAGATATACAGTTGGCCTTCTGTATCCATGGGCTCTTCTTGATCCATGGATTCAACCAATTGTGGATCAAACATATTTGGAAAAAATTTCAGAAAGTTCTGAAAATCCAAACTTGAAATGCTTCACTGTAAACTGTTTACATAGTATTTACATTGTAGTTGCAGAGATTTACATAGTATTTATAATGTATCAGGTGTTACAAGTAATCTAGAAATAAGTTAAAATATATGCAAAAATGTATATAGGTTATACACAACTATGACATTTTATACAACGACTTAATGCCTATGGACCGTGGTACCTGCAGCAGTCATGAAACAAATTCCCCATGAATACTAAGGGAGGACTGCATCTGATAAAGGATTATTATATAAACTGTACCAAGAACTCTTAAAATCAAGCAAGAAGAAAACAAAAAACCTGATTAATAAAATGGGCAAAAGATCTGAACAGACACTTCACCAAGAAGATACACAGTCAGAAAAGATGCTCAATATCATGTCATTAAGGAACTACAAATTGTAACAATGGTGAAATATCACTTCACACCTATTAGAATCACCAACATCCAAAACTGACAACACCAAATGCTCATGAGGATGTGGTGCAATAAGAAATTTCATTCATTGCTGATGAGAATGCAAAATGAAAGACAAGTTGGCAGTTTCTAAGAAAATTAAACATACATTTACAATACAATCCAGCAATCATGCTCCTTGGTATTTACCCAAGTGAGCTGAAAACTATGTTCATAGAAAGCTTGCAGATGGATGTTTATAGCAACTAAACTGTCAAAACTTGGAATCAGGATGTCCTTCAGTAGGTGCATGAATAAGTACACTGTGGTACATCCATAAAATGAAATATCACTCAGCACTAAAAAGACAGAAGCTATCAGGCTATTAAAATAATAAGAACCCTTAACTAAAAATTATTAGGTGAAAGAAACCAATTTGAAAAATCTACATACTCTAGGATTCCAACTAGATGACATTCTGGGAAAGCCAAAACTGTGGAGATAGCATAAAGATCAGTGGTTTTCATGTGTTAGTGGGGAAAGAGGGATAAATTGGGGGAGAACAGAGAAATTTTAGGGCAGTTAAAACTATTCTGTATGATACTATAATGGTGGAGGCTTGTCAATACACAGTTGTCCAAACCCATAGAATGAACGACATCAAGCCTTAACCCCAATGTAAAATATGGACCTAAATGAAAATGATGTGTTGGTGTAGGTTCGATTATAATAAATGTTCTACCCGAGTACAGGATGTTGGTTGTGGGGAAGATTGCGCACATGTAGGGACAGGAGGCATTCCACTTAACTTTATTGTGAACCTAAAACTGCTCTAAAAAAATACTCCATTTAAAAATAAATAAATTGGGGAAGTTCTGCTCTGCAGACTTGTATCCCCTCCTTCATGTCCCACAACTTACACTTCATTCACTCTACACTCAATACACTGAACCGGCGATGGTTCACCAAACAATAATGGGCCCTTTCACACCTCTTCACTTTGTTTCAAACTGCTCCTTTTGCCTGTGAATCCTGCCTTTCCCTTTCCATCCCACCTAATCACACAAACCCTTTTATTTAACCTTGTCAGATCTCAACTTAATGGTCATCCTTTCTGTGAAGCTCTCCCTGATCTCTAGTTTTGGCAGTTTTTCACCCTCTCCTCTATTCCCAGAGCACTATTACAATAACTGTCTATTTTCTGGGTCAATCTTCCCTACCAGACTGGGTTCCACATGCTGGGGCCATGTCTAATTTACCATGAATCCGTGCGCCACGCAAATGCTGGGCATAAAACATTTGTTCAGATAATGAGTGAAGAATAGACTAAATGACCAAGCCCCAAACTCAACCTGACAAGGAGTCTAAGGAATCTGCCTAAGATATGCAAATTCTCTCCAGGGCAAGGAATAAATGTTTTCATTTTTACCATCTCTGACCTGACCTACACAATCCTGTTTTAAAACCTATTGTGTGGGAGCTCAGAACACTGGCCAAAAGATATTCTTAAGTCCTCATGTCTCCACAGACCTAGCACAACCCTAACAAAAAGCAACAAGATGAGGAGAGAAACAAAATCTAGAATTCAAGCCAGTTATGCCTCTAACACACCATGTAGTCCAGGTTCTTAATTCTCTCACCTGAACCATGGAAAGAACGGATATTTTATTATTATTATTATTATTGCAGTAAACTGACTTACAACCTATATTAGTTGCAGGCTTACAGTAAAGTGATTCCATATTTTTACACATTATAAAATGAACACAATAACGAGTCTGGTTACCATCTGTCACCATTACAATATTATTGACTATATTTTCTAGTCTGTACATTATATCCCCAGGATTTACTTATTTTATATCTGGAAATCCATCTGGTCTACTGTGTCTTTTAATGCCAGTGTTTATTGACTTTTCTGACTAAATGATCTAACCACTGACGCAAGTGGGATGTTAAAGTACTTTACTATTACTGTGTTACTGTCAATTTCTCTCTTTATATTTGTTACTATTTGCAACAAAGAAGGCTGAGCACCAAAGAATTAATGCTTTCAAACTGTGGTGTTAGAGAAGACTCTTGAGAGTCTCTTGGACAGCAAGGAGATCAAACCAGTCAATCCTAAAAAAAATCAACCCTGAAATTCATTGGAAGGACTGATGCTGAAGCTGAAGATCCAATACTATGGCCACCTGATGTGAGCCAACTCAATGGAAAAGACCCTGATGCTGAGAAAGACTGAGGTCAGGAGAAGAGAGCAACAGAGGATGAGATGGTTGGATGGCATCACTGACTCAATGAACATGATTTTGAGCAAACTCCAAGAGAAAATGAGGACAGTGAAGCCTGGTCTGCTGCAGTCCATGGGGTTGCAAAAAGTCAGACACAACTTAGCAACTAAACAATAATAGTAACACCAACAACATCTGCTTTATGTATTTAGATGCTCCTGTCAGGGGCATATATATTCAGAATTGTTATATCTTATTCAACTGATTCTTTTATCATTATGTAATGTCCATCTTTGTCTCTACTTACAATCTTTATTTTAAAGTCAATTTTGTATTATATGTATTGTTACCCCTGCACTTTTTGTTTACATTTGCACGTAACAACTTTTTTCCATTACCTCACTTTAGCCTGCATGTTTTTTTACATTCAAATTTTTTATTATTTTTTTTTTTTACTTTACAATATTGTATTGGTTTTGCCATACGTCAACATGAATCCACCATGGGTGTACACGTGTTCCCAATACTGAACCCCCCTCCCACCTCCCTCCCCATACCATCCATCTGGGTCATCCCAGTGCACCAGCCCCAAGCATCCTGTATCCTGCATTGAACCTGGACTATATAAGAAATGAATCGCCAGTCTAAGTTTGATGCATTTGTTTTTTTAATCCATTCAGCCATTCTGTCTTTTCACTGGAGCATTTGGTCCATTTACATTTGAAGTAATTATTGATGAGTATGTCTTTACTGACATTTCTTGGGTGGGAGGGGAGGGGGCTTCACTACTCTTTTATTCCTCTCTTCTTTTGCTCACTTTCCCTGTGACTTGATGATGGTGTTTAGTGTTACATGTGGATTCCTTTCTCTTTTATTCTGTGTATCGATTATAGATTTTTGGATTGTGGTTACTTTGAGGTTTGTATATAACAACATTATTTTGTGTGTGTGTGTGTGTGTGTGCGTGCGTGTGTGTGTGGTGACAATCTTGAGACGATGATCTCTTCAAGTTTGAATGCATTCTAACAAGCCTGCAGTTTTACCCTGCCCACTTTAACTTTTCTTACATCATATTTTACTTTTACTTCTTTGGTTTTATGGGTTCTTTAACCTCTCATTATAGATATAGTTGAGTTGACAACTTTTGTCTTTTAATCTTCTTATTGGCTTTATAAGGGGTTGATCTTTCACCCTAACTGTATGTTTTCACCTTTGCAAATGAGATTTTTTTCCTTTTTAATTTTCATATTTCTAGTTGTGGTCTTTTTTCCACTTAGATAATTCCTTTTAATATTTATTACAAAGCTGGTTTAGTAGTGCTTAACTCTTTTAGTTTTTCTCATATGTAAAACTCTGTCTCTCCTTAAAGTTGGAATGAAAGCCTTGCCAGGCAGAGTATTCTTGGTTGTAGGTTTTTTCATCATTTTGAATATACAGTGCCACTCCCTTCTGGCCTACAGTTTCTACCGAAATTCAGCTTGCAGTCTTTAGGAGTTCCCTTGTACATAGCTAGTAGATATTCTCTTGCTCTTTTTTAAAATCTCTGGATTTATTTTGGCCATTTTAATTACAATATGTCTTGGTGTAACTCTCTTTGGATTCATCTCATCTGGGACTCTGTGTCTTCCTGGGCCTTGATGTCTGTCCCCTTCCCCAGGTTAGGGAAGTTTTCAGCCATCGTTTATTCATGAAAGTTCTTTGCCCCTTTTCTCTCTTTTCTTTTCCTGAGACCCTTTTAATTAACTGTTAGTAGGCTTGATTTTTTCCCTGAGGCCTCAAGCTATTTATGTTATTTCTTAAAACTTTTTTATATTTTCTGTTCAGCTTGATTTCCACTCTCCTGTCTTCCAATTCACTGATCCATTCCTCTGTATCATCTATTCTACTGTTGCTTCCTTCTGGTATATTTTTTATTTCAGTGATTGTGCTCTTCATCTCTTTTAGTTCTTCTTCATATTTTCTAAACCTTTGTTAAATTTTCACTATGTTCAAACATTCTTTTCCCCAAGTTTGTTATGCATCTTTATGATCTTTTCCTTGAACCCTTTATGGGATAGACTGTTTATCTCCACTTCACTTGGTTTTTTTCTAGGATTTACCTTGTTTCTTCATTTAGAGTATATTCCTCTGTCTACTCATTTGGCTTACTTCTCTGTTATTTTCTATGTATTACATAGGTCCACCATACTTCCTAATTTTGGAGAATGATCTTATGGAGATGTCCTCTGGAGTTCCCCTCTGGTCATCAGAGCTAAATGCTCTACAAGTGCCCTACTGTTGGTTTTTCAGGTCCTACTTTCACAACAACACTAACTATTGTGGGCACCCTCGTACCTGGGGCTGGTCTCTAGCCTGGTTTGCTGTGAGGACCTGCTTTCTTCAGTGGCAATCAGTCCCTAGGAGGCAGGACCTTGTCCTAGCCTGGCTGGCTTGCAGACCAGGAGTTTCTGGGGCTTGTTCCAGCCTAAAGCTGGGCAAGGCCAGGTCCAATTGTGGCTGACTGCATGCTGGTTGGTGGAGCTGGGTCCTGGGGTGGTTGGCTATGGGACTCTGGAGGAACTGCAGTTGTCAGCCAGTGGCAGGCCAGGCTGGGTTTTGGTACAGCTAGCTACGAGCCCAGGAGGGCCCTCGGGCTGGTGCCAGCACACAAATGAGTAAGGTCAGGTTACTACTCACCTTTCTCTTTGGTCTTGGGGGGCCATGGGACTGATGCTGATATACTTGTTGTAGGCAAACTCCTGGCACTAACAGGCTAGAGAGAGGTTTCCAAAATGATGCTTGCCAGTACCAGTGTCCTTGTGGTATGATGAGCTCTCCAAATGGCTGTTACCAGAGTCTACGTTCCCAAGGGGTGTCTCTGTTGCTTTCTGCTTCTCCAGGAGGCTCTCCAAGTTATTAGCAAGTGGGTCTGAACCAGACTCCTTTAAAATTACTGCCTCTTCACTGGACATGAATCTTGTGAGATTGTGTGTGTGCCCTCTAACAGCACAGTCTGTTGCCTACAACGCTCCAGTCCTCCCATACAAATGCTCTGTTGACTTTCAAAAGCTGGGATGCGTTTTAATTTCATTTATTTGCTTTTATTTTTCGGCTGGGTCTTTATTGTCACATGGTCTTTCTCTAGTTGTGGCGAGTGGTGACTACTCTAGATACAGCGCATGGGCTTAGTGCAGTGGCTCCTCCTGCTGCAGAGCACGGGCTCCAGGTGCATGGGCGTCAGTGGTTGCAGCATGCCGGCTTTGGTAGTTGTGGCACAGGGGCTTAGTTGCCCCGCGCATGTGGAATCTTCCCAGACCATGGATCGAAACCATGTCCCCTGCATTGGCAGGGCGAGTCTTTACCACTGGACCACCACAGAAGCTTTCCATTGGCTTTCACATCTAGGTATTTTGGGGGCTCACCTTCATGGTGCAGGATTCCTGGGCTAGGGGAGCCTGCTGTGGGACTGAGACCCCTCACTCCCTGGGGAACACCTCTGCAACTGTGATTATTCTCCTGTTTATGGGTGACCTACCCAGCGGTATGTATCTGGCTACACTCATCTCCGTCTCTCTTACCTGTCTCATTGTATCCTTCTTTATCTTTTCAGTTGTGGGAAATCTTTTCTGTGAGTCTTAGACTGTTCTCATCTATGGCTGCTCTGTAAATAGTTGTAATTTTGGTGTGTGCATGAAAGAAGGTAAGCTCAGGGTCTTTCTCCATCTGCTTGGCCCACCTAGATGGATGATCTTAAGTGTTCTTCCAGCTCCTATATTCCAAATGTCTCTGAAAACAGAAAGATAAGCACTCTCAAAGCTCTGTTACTATGTTTCTTCCTGACACAGCATCCCACCGTTTTTAACACGAACTTCACACACACAATTGCATATAATCACTACAATCCTGGTGGTCAATTTTTACTAGATTAGGAAACTGAAGTATAGAACAGCCTACGAGTAATTGAAATTCAAAGTGTCTGGCATCAGAGCCAAGGCCCATTACCTTAGCTCCCTTAAAAAATTTTCATGTTGAGTCAAGAAAACATACTTTTTGGTATAATGAGGAGGAGAAACAACATTAAATAAGAATTTACCATGTATAAGATACTATAACACAATTATTTTCCTTAATTCTTACAATCCTATGGGATACATCATTACTACTGTCATTTTAGAGATGAGAAAACTAAAAAACAGTAAATAATTTGCTCAAGCTCATACAGCTAGTAAGAGCTGGGATTTGAACTCAGGTCTCATTTCTATGGATTTTTCTTTGTATCTTTTTTTTTCTGTCTTAACCTGAAATAATTTTTCTGATATTTGAATTGCTTTTAGTAGGACATTTGCTTTAAACCATAAGGTATCTCCATTTGGGTTGTCAGAGTAAAAACTCCCTTCTCTCCCCCAACCCTCAACCAAAACAAACAAACAAACAAAACCCCAAACCCACAACGCAGCTTCAAATAAGTTTTGAAGAAATTTGACTCTAAATACTTACAAGCAGGTCAAGAAATAAATAGCAAACTATTTGCAAAAATACACAAGCTTATATGCATTATTAGATTTATGCCAGTTCACAAAAATTTCAGAATATAAAAGAAACACTATATAAACTAGTTAAGAACTCAGACGTATGATTTAAGACTTCCAAGGATGCTTCTTTCATGCAGGTCATGGTTGAAAAGTCAGATTTTCCTATGTTGTAATCTAAACCATAAAACAACCATTTTTATTCTTTGAACACTAACAGCACTAACCAAAAAAGGAAAAAAGACCTTCCATGCACACTGACATCATCTCATACACAGTTAAAATATACCATTCTTGACATTTCTGTAACACACAGTACTAAAAATCACATGCCTCAAACCATTTGGAAGTAACTTTCTGACATATTTTTGCTTTCATTATTACTCCTTACACACACTGCTCAGACAACAGTTTGCTAACATATTGAATGGGTGACTAGGAAGACACAGGGCTGGGAACAGATATATGGATTTTGCTCCTTTTTTCACTAACCCAGAATTTAATTCTGTTGGGATTTTCATAGCTATGTCTCCCGATTTTATCTTTTGAGGCAAAATTCTGATATCACAGCTTAGTTTGACTGGAATAAATATTCCTTGGATGTCTGGACAGAGACTTTGCTAACAACCCCAGAGATGCCATCTTCTTTCAGTAGATTTCATCTGAGCCTTACTGCTCACTGTATCCATTTTCCTGCTAAATATGCAAGTCCCTGGGATGGTTCCAAGGAGAGTGCCTGAACATTTTTATACTGGCAAGGCATTTTTTAAAAGGGTCAGGTTGAACTATTCTAGGACTAATCCTGTAAAGAAGAGGGACCATTAATGCGAGTAGGGGGTAGAAGAGGTTGTTACCACATTTGAAGCAGTAATAGATATATCCAGTGTAATTTCCCCAATATCTTAATGAGAACTATTTGCTTAGATGCCAGCTGCTAGGCTTTAAGTTATTTACATATATAGCCATTTTCCCTCCAGCAAGAGCTGAGTTGAGATGAGAAAGGGAAAGCTAAGAGTGTATCAGGGCCAAATTAAGCAGTCATTTATGAGATAAATGCATCTATCTTACTCATAGTCAGAATGCATGAGACATGCTGCAGGGCTTTGGAATTGCCTTCTCTTCCTAAATTTCCTCTCATCTAGTTACTTAAAAGATTTTAGGCAAAAAACAGTTATATTACACTTATGTCTTAATAGATTTTTGTTTTGTATTTATATGCCTTATATTTTAATATTTTATTTATATGTTATTAGTATACTGTGTAATATATCATCATAGGCATAAAATGTCAAATAAAAAAAAAGGACAAGGAACTTTGGTAATAAGATATGAAAAAGAATGGCTCAGAGGATGAAGTAACTGTACAGAAAAGAACCCCAGGGAAATGAAACCATTTAACTCACGAGGAAATATACAGGGCAATGCTGAAGTTGTCTCTGCTTCCATGGGTCACTTTTCACCCCACAACCTTTGTGGATACCTCCCAGATTCCCACCTCCACGTTTTTGCTTACTTTTTATTCTCCTGGCTTAGAATGTTCTTCCTCTCCTTCTCCCCATCAAACCCTCAACCATCATTTAAAGACTAGTCCTAGTCCCACTTCTCCCTGGAAGGATTTCCTGACCTCTCTTCTCTCTAATAAGTCCCAAGACACAAAGTCTGCCAAACCACCATGCATTTAGTCATTTCCCAATTTGTATGACTCTTTAACGTTTTTAAGATTTAACCTCCTTACCTAAAATGTAAGCTTCTTGAGGACCAAAATCATGGCTTCTTTTTTTCTTTTTTAAGTCTTTAGTGGATTTGGTACAATATTGCTTCTGTTTTGTGTTTTGGGTTTTTTTGGACGGGAGGCATGTGAGATCTTAGCTCCCCCAACCAGGGATCAAATCCCTGCACTGGTGAATGAAGTGCTAACCCTGGACTGTCAGGGAAGTCCCTTGTGGCTTCTAATCATGATCATTATATTTCCAAATCCAAAGTAGGACCCAACACCAAGATTACTTCGATTAGGAACACCCCAGAAAACATTAGGAAATGATCTTAGAGATTATGTTACTTTACTCCTTGAGGAAAGAGGGCTGCATCATGGCAGTAATATTCAGTTTACCTGACCAAGTCCTTCATCCTTTGTCATGTCCCCTGACCCCCACTGACTGCCTTGACTGAAAGCAACTGCTGGCTGAAATAGTTTAATATAGACCAGGCCTGAGAAATCATAAGAGGAAGAGCTTAGCTAAAGTGGGAAAGGAGGAGAGTGTGGGAGGGAAACGAAACCTAGCTGACAGGACTTACCATGAGTGCTGTGCAATTTAGGCTGAGTAGTTACTGGCTAGGGGTCACAGCAAAAAACAGGGTACCTGAGGAAGGAAAGCAGAAGAGAACTAGAGAAGCCATACAATTGCAGAGCTATCTGGCACCTGGTAAATATCTTCTAGGAAGTAACAATCACCTCCCTTTGATGCGCACAGCTCTTCACAAAGTCCAGTCACAGTCACTGTCTAACTGGTTCCTCACAAATATCCCAGAAACCAAACGGTATGACTTCCCCCATTTTACAGCTAAGCTTACTGAGGTCAGTATATATTCATTTATATACTAAAAGAAATATATCTTGCCCAGATCACCCATCTGTAACATTGCTATCTCTCATTGTTTTAGTTTATAACCCTGAAAATCAAAGCAAATTGATAATACAAATGCTTCTTGTCCATAAAGAAAGAAAGAAATATATCCTTGAGAAGGAATCAAAGGAAGATGGAGCCAGTATATCCTTGCTGTTAATTCAATTTACAAATCTAGAAAAGTACCTTTCTTTCCCTTAGTTCAAATTCTCAATCTATAAAACCAGTCAACGATCCATGCTCAGGCTAGAGATAAAGGCCAGTAATAAACCATCTTTCTGGAGAAGATACTACCTCAAAGAACCCATAAAGGATAAATAAGAGTTGGTCAGGCAGAAATGGGGAAGGGCATTCCAGAAAGACACAGAAAACAAAAACCCAGAGAAGTAGATGGTAATCTTTGTTTCAGCTTTCTGCCTGCCTAGCAAGCCAACCAAATTTTATAAACTGTTACAAAGGATATACTCTGAGCTTGAGATGGAGGGAAGATTTTAAAAAGAGAAAATGAAGCAAACTCAGGATCTTGTTAGTCCCATATCCCCAACCACGAGTATCAGGATCCCTGGGACTACTGCTGCTTCAAGGTAATGTTTTCATTTGGTTTGATTTGTTTTATGGTAACTAAAAGTATAAGTCTAGAAGCATCTGATGAAAGCTTGTGCCTACACAAAAACAAGTAAATAAATATTCAGAGCAACATTATTCAAGAGTCAAAAAGCAGAAACCCAAATGTACCTCAACTGATGAATGGATAAATCAAAAGTGATACAACCATATACTGGAATGTTATTCAGTCCAGAAAAAGAAAGGAAGAAAGAAATCCAGATCCTTGTTATTAATACATCATGTGAAGTCACTTGGTCCTGTCTAACTTTTTTGTGACCCCATGGACTGTAGCCTGACAGGTTCCTCTGTCTAAGAGATTTTCCAGGCAAGAATACTGGAGAGGGTTGCCATTTCCTTCTCCAGGGGATTTTCATGACCCAGGGATTGAACCTGGGTCTCCCACACTGCAGGTAGCCTCTTTACTGTCTGAGCTAGCAGGGAAGCCTGTCATGAAAGAACCTTAAAAACATTAAGTTAAGTGAAAGAAGCCAGTCACAAAAGGCCATATATTCTATTTAATTTATATAAAATATGCAGAAAAGGCAAATCCATAGACGGAAAGTAGATTAGTGGTTGGCAAGGGCTGGAATAAGGGAGAAATGAGATGCGGATACTAATGGTTATAAGGTTTCTTTTTAGGGTGATGAAAATGTACTATAATTAAATAGTTGCGATGTTCATACAATCTTATAATACACTAAAAACCACTGAATTTTATACTGTGAGATGGTGAACTATGTGGTATGTGAATTGCATCTCAATATTTTCTTTAAAAAATATAATTGACCATATTTACAAAATAAAGAAGAAAATGTATGTAAATCAATTAATGCCACAAAGGATTTACTAAAATTTGACATCCAACTATGATTAAAACTTCTTAGTAAACTGAGATTACAGGGGAATTTACTTCATCTAATAAAAGCTAATTACTACAAATCCGAGAACAAACACCATACTAAATGGTGATATGTTCATAGTTTTCCCTCTGAGAATAGAAATAAGATAAGGATGTGCTACCACCACTTCTGTTCATCATAATACTGAAGGTGTTAGCCAATACAATTAGGAAAGTAAAAGAAGAAAAAGGAAGAAGGATTAGAAAGGAAGAAACAGAACTATGACAGCTTATGGATAATACGATCAAGTATACAACCACAAGGCAGATTCATGTTGATGTATGGCAAAACCAATACAGTATTGCAAAGTAAAATAAAGTAAAATTTTTTTAAAAAAGAAAATTCTAGTAGAAGAAAAATTTCATACCTTAGAGTAGGTTAAGATTTCAAAAAGAGAATACAAAGCATTTTTAATAGAAAGGAAATAGTTAACAAATTTGACTATATTAAAATTCTATCAAAGACACCATGTCATGCATCTATCAAATATACCATTAAGAGCATAAAAGAGTATCCTGAGCATAAATCCAGAAAAGAAGAAAACTCTAATTTTAAAAGATATATCCACCCCAATGTTGACAATAGCACTATTAACAGTAGCAAAGACATGGAGGCAGCTAAATGTCCACTGACAGATGAATGGACAGAGATGTAGCACATACACAGAGTGGAAAATTTTAAGCCATAAAGGAGAATGAAATATTGTAAAACCATTTTCAGCAACATGGTTGGACCCAGAGACTATCATACAACGTGAAGTAAGTCAGAGAGAGAAAGATAAATATCATATGATATCACTTATATGTGGAATATATAAAAATGACACAAAGGAACTTATTTAGAGAACAGAAATAGACTCACAAACACAGAAAACAAATTTATGGTTACCAACTGGAAAAGGAAAGGGGAGAGATAAATTAGGAGTTTAGGATTAACAGATATATACTACTGTATACAAAAAAGATAAACAAGAAGGACTTACTATACAGTACAGGGAATTATATTCAATACCTTACAGTAACCTATAAAGGGAAAGAATCTGAAAAAGAATATATATATACACATATGAAAGTATACCTGAAACTAACATAACACTGTAAATCAACTATACATCAATAGAAATTTAGTTAATTTTTATTTTTAAAAGATTTTATTTCTTAAATGAACTTTATATCCATCAACTATACAATGGATAATAATCCTATAAGAGAATATTATACAGCAATGAAAAATTTTGACCAATATATAGAAAAGGAGAACAAAAAAACAGAAATACCTTACAACCAATGCTAAATTTAATGAAGGCAAAGAAAAGAATATACACTGTACGATCCTATGTATAAAACGTTCAAAAACAGGCAAACTCATTCATGATGTTTATCTTCCAAAGGAGAGAGATGCTAGTGTCTGAAAAGGAAAACACAGGGAGCTTAGGAGGGGCTGGTTATATCGTATTTGTTGGTCAAGATAGTGGCCACACAGGGTATAGTCAATGTGACAGTTCACTGAGCTGTACACTGCTGAAGGGCGCATTTTTCTGTATAAAGATTTAACAGTACAGTGGAAGAAACTCCAACAATCATGGTTCGCGAGCTATATATGACCTTACAAATCATTTAATCCAACGTATTCATTTTACAGATAAGAAAGAAACTGAAGCCAAGTGAAGGTCATGAGGTTGTCAAACAACAAGTGGAAACATTGCAAAAGGAACAAACCCCAAACAGGATATTTTAAAGTGTTACTACTTAGAGGATCTTGAACATATAGTTGGTTGGTATGCCTAATATTTAATCTATGAGATAAATATTATTATGTATCCATACTACAGGTAAGATAACTGAGATGAAGAAAGGTAGAGAAACTTACCGAAGGTCACAAAGTCAGGGGTGGTCAATGGTGATAACCATTGACCTTAAGTGTTTGAACTCCAACATAGCTTCTACATGCACCGGGTCTTCTTCATATTGCAGACTAAGTGAATATGAATGGATGTCATTAAATGCAAATTTGTTTTAAAATAAGTTAAAAGAACTAACCGAATCAGTTCCACTGAAGGCATTAGTGTGAACATCTCTAGGATGGGAGCCTTCAAACAGTACATGGTGTCTGAGGAGTTAGAAGAATTAAAGAGCTAGTCCAGAGGTCGAAACACAAAAGTCCAAGTGCAGATTCCATTCATTGCAACTATGTAACATGTGACATTGGGCAACTCTTTGACTCTCTGAGCACAAGAGTATCAGGGATGTACAGTGGAGAGGTCTCTGGAATAATAGAGAAGAGCTATAATCCCAGATCAGTCATATTAACTACAAGACCCTGGGCAAGTTACTCAAACTGAGTTAGCTCAGTTTGCTGTCTACAAAGTGAAATATTCATCTCCTTGAAAAGCTGATAGATTTCACAAACATCAAAGACCCTAATATAATATGTGGTAACTAACAGGCACTCAATAAATAGTAGCACAGTTATTGCTATTTTATAGTTATTACTATTTTATGATTATTACTATTATGTTAGTACTATTTGCTATTATTTTTATTACTATTCTTCTTATTAAGGATCAACTAAGATTTTTTTAAAAGTATGCGCTTTGTAGAATTTAAAGAGCTTTACAAACATGAGTTATCATTAATGAAGGAAAGTGTCAGAGTAAGATTTCCCAACCCACTCATTAAGACAAAGAAACCACAACTGAGGAAAAATAAACAAATCATATGATTTCATGAAACCAGAGCTAACAAGCTGGAGGAAATAAAAATGGAAACAGAAGCCTGAAACCCCACCCATCCTTTCTTTGGTCAAGTCTATTTAGCTTCTGGTAGTATGGGAAAGGAGGCTGACACTGCAAAATCCCCCCAGATCATTGACCTTGTTTATCTTTTTTTTAAGATTTATTTTCAAGAAGCCCCTCCCATAGGTTCTTCTTAGCTAACCTGAGCCCAAGGCAGTAAAAAAGCTCCAAACAAGAGCAATAAACACTGACTTAGTCCAGGTTTTAAATCAACTTTGTTAAACTCTCCCCAAGCTTAGAGAATTCCACCTTGGTTGTGTAAATGCAGCCAGAAAACAATTCTAAACTACATACTACAGGACTTCATAGACTAAACCAAAGGCTCCAGATCTTAACCATAAGAACCAGGCCTTCCCACATGGAATTCTGCAACTCAGCACTAACGATGAGAGGCCCTCAATTACAGCTTCTTGCAATCATTTACTCCTCCCCTTCCAGGCACACACTGAAGCCACATTAGAGGTCAGCATTAGATAATGGCCACAGACATTCTAACCATTGCCAGCTCAAACCTCAACCACTAACACAGCCCACCGAGTACTCGTCTTTCTCATCTTCCAAATCCCCTTACAGACCCAAAACTACCCCTCTGGAAATTCTGACTCCAAAAGTTTGGTTGGGAGTCAGGCATCTGTGTTTTAGAAAAGTATCAAGAGTGAGTCAGATGTGTAAGCTGGTTTGGAAACAACAGAGTATATTGTAGTACATATTTAAGGAAGACAGTTTCACACTCATCCCTGCCACTTTCCAAGTATGAAACCTTAATCAGTTTACTTTTCTCTAAGCCTCAGCCTCCTCAAGTGAAATATGAGTTGCTGTGGATATCAAAGAAAACAAAGATACAAGGTTTCCTTTAGAAATAAAATAGTTCAGGGTTAGAGATGGCCAATATAGTGGAGTCGGAAGCTATTATCTATGAAAATGACCTGAAGACTAGCAGGAAAGACTTACCACACCTAAAGATACAGAGAAGGAACCACAACAAGATGGGTAGAAAGGGCAGAGATGCAGTAAAGTCAGGACCCACTCCCCCGGGATAGTAACCCACAAATAGGAGAAATATAAATGCATAAGTTCTCCCTAAGGAGCAAGGGGTTGAAGCTTCACATTGGGCTACCCATCCTGAGGGTCCTGAACCAGGAAGATGAGCCTCCAGAAAGTCTGGCTTTGAAAACCAGTGGACCTTCTACAGGAGAGCTGGAGGAAACAGTGACTTCACTCTAATTAGAGGGACACACTCAAAAGCTCACACACCCCAAGTTCCAGTGCAGAGGCAGCAGTTTGAAAAGAGGCTGAGTCAGACACATTTGCTGATGTTGAAGAGCCTCCCAGGGATGCAGGAGGCAACTGGGACTCTCTTAAGGGAAAGTACTGCAGGTGGCAGCCATTTGGGGAGCTTTTCTACTGAGATAACAATGGCACTGGCAAGATCCACTTTCAAGTCCTCCTTGTATGTCACCAATTAGCACCAGAGGCTTTCTAATACAACAATGGGACAGCAACAGCTCATATCCCCCAGCCAGGCCATGCAGCCAACCATATAGGAAGTATCCTCCACTCTCCAGTGGGCAGGTAGCTACCAGGCCTGCTGAAAGGCAGGGTAACCAAGTAGGCTGAGGGCCAGTCCTATCATCCACACACCCTCAACAGTCATCTGTGCCACAACAGTGGCCCACAAAGGGGGCAGCCTAGAGCATCTAACTGTGGTAAAGACAAGGGAGCATGCTGCTGGATGCCAGAGTGTTGGCTACATAAGGTCACTTCTCTAAGATAAGAAGTGTAAGCAACACAATGAACATGTAGGAAGAAACCACAGAGAAGTGAGCAAAATGAGGATCAAGGGATATGGTCCAAAGAAAGGAACAAGACAACACCTCAGAAAAAGAACTAATAAAGTGTAGGTAAGAATCCACTCCATGAAGAGTTAAAAATCATCATCATAAAGATGTTCAGTGAACTCAGGAGAATGCATGAACAGAGTGAGAAGTTGAACCAAGACTTAGAAAATACAAAGAAATAGATCAGAAGAATATGATAACTGAAGTAAAACATACACTAGAGGAAACAACAGTAGGTGAGATGATACAGAGACATGGATAACTGAACTGGAAGGCAAAACAGAGAAAATCACCTAACCTAAAAAGGAAAGAAAAAAAAAAAAAGAAATAATTTTAAAAAATGAGAGCAGTTTTAGAGGTTTCTGGGACAACATCAAGTATACTAACATTCACATTATAGGGGTCCCAGAAGAAGAGAGAGGGAAAGTGGCAGAGAATTTATTTGAAGAATAGTAGCTAAAACCTTCCTTAACCTGGGGAAGGAAACTGACACCCAAGCTCAGGAAGCATAAAAAGTCCCAAATAAGATGAACTCAAAGAGATCCACACAAAGATACATTATACCAAAATTGAAGATAAAATTGGCCAAAATTGAAGATAAAAAGAGAACCTTAAGAGCAGCAAGAGCAATGAGCTATGTATAAGGGAACTCCCATAAGACAGTCATGACTCTTCAGCAGAAACTCTGCAGGCCAGGGGCAGTGGCACAATATATTCAAAGTGGTGAAATGAAAAAACCCACAATCAAGAATACTCTACGTAGCAAATTTATCATTCATATACAAATGAGAGATAAACAGTTTTACAGACAAGGAGTAGCAAAAAGAGTCCAGCAGCACTAAACCAACTTTATAAGAAATGTTAAAGGGACTTCTCAAGAGAAAAAAAACAGACTACAAAAAGATACATGAAAATATAAAAGGAAAAATCTTACTGGAAAGATTTTACTGGTGCCATTTCCAAGCACCCAGTAAAATGAGTAGATAGATCAACGCCTTATAAACCTAGTAGGAAGGTAAAAAGACAAAAGCAGTAAAATCATCTACATTCACAAGTAATTAAGGGGTATACAAACAAAAGAAAAACTGTAAAATATATCAAAAACATTAAAGGAGGGGAGTGGGAGTACCTACACAGGGTAATTGAAATGTGTTCAAACTTAAGGGCTTATCAAGTTAAAATGATTATATTAATATGTATGTATGTGTATATTACCTCACGCTTACCAGAATGGCTATTACAATAATAATAATAATAATAACAAGTATTGGTAAAGATGTAGAGAAAATGGAACTCTCATGCCCTGCTGACAAAAATATAAATTCATACAGCCATTACTAAAAATGGTATGAAGTGAAGTGAAGTCACTCAGTAGTGCCCGACTCTTTGCGACCCCATGGACTGTAGCCTACCAGGCTCCTCGGTCCATGGGATTTTCCAGGCAAGAGTACTGGAGTGGGTTGCCGTTTCCAAGTTTTCTCAAAAAATTAAAAATCAAACTACCACACGACCAAGCAAATTCACTCCTGATTATTTACCTGAAGAAAACTGAAACTCTAATTGGAAGAGATATGTGCACCCCGATGCTCACTGCAGCCTTATTTACAATAACCAATTTTTGGAAGCAAGCTGAGTTTTCACCAACAGATGAATAGATAACAAAGATGTGGTATAAATACACAATGGGATATTTAAGCCATAAGAAAGAATGAAATCTTGCCAATTGCAACAACTGCTAAATGAAACGTCAAAGAAAGACAAATACCATGTGATCTCATTTATTTGTAGAAACTGAAAAACAAGCCTAACAAAAAAATAAAACAAAAGGACTCACAGACAGAGAGAATAAACTGGCCCTTGCCAGAGTGGAGATGGGTGGGAAGGTGAAGGAAATAGGTAAAGGGGAATAAGAGGTCCATTTATAAAGTGTACAGGTCAAGGGTATAAGGAATATGGTCAATAATACTGTATGAGGAAAGACAGTTACTAGACTTATCATGGTGATAATTTCTTAATGTATGAAAATGTCAAATAACTATGCAGCATACCTAAAACTAACATAAGATTCTATGTCAACTGTGTTTCAGCTTGAAAAAAAAAAAGGAAGGCAGCTTTAAAACCGGTCTATCCTTATCATTCAGAGGGCAGAGAGAACAAAAACCACAGTCACAGAAAACTAACCAATCAGATCACATGGACCACCGCCTTGTGTAGCTCAATGAAACTATGAGCCATGCCATGTAGGGCCACCCAAGACAGATGGGTCATTGCAGAGAGTTCTGACAAAACGTGGTCCACTGGAGAAGGAATGGCAAACCACTTCATTATTCTTTCCTTGAGAACCCTATGAACAGTATGAAAGGCAAAAAAGTATGACACTGAAAGATGAACTTCCCAGGTCAGTAGGTGCCCCATATGATACCGGAGAAAAGTGGAGAAATAACGCCAGAAAGAATCAAAAGACGGAGCCAAAGCAAAAACAACACCCAGTTGTGGATGTGACGGGTGATGGAAGTGAAGTCTGAGGCTGTAAAGAGTAATACTGCATAAGAACCTGGAATGTTAGGTCCATGAATCAAGGCAAATTGGAAGTGGTCAAACAGGAGACGGCAAGAGTGAACATCAACATTTTAGGAATCGGCGAACTAAAATGGACTGGAATGGGTGAGTTTAACTCAGATGACCATTATATCTACACTGTGGGCAAGAATTTCTTAAAAGAAATGGAGTAGCTATCATAGTCAACAAAAAAGTCCAAAATGCAGTACTTGGATGCAACTCATAAAGAACCGAATGATCTCTGTTCGTTTCCAAGGTAAACCATTCAATATCACAGTAATCCAAGTCTATGCCCTGACCAGTAATGCTGAAGAAGCTGAAGTTGAATGGTTCTATGAAGACCTACAAGGCTTTCTGGAACTAACACCAAAAAAAAGATGTCCTTTTCACCACAGCGGACTGGCATGCAAAAGTAGGAAGTCAAGAACTACCTGGAGTAACAAGTAAATTTGGCCTTGGAGTACAAAATGAAGCAAGTCAAAGGCTAACAGAATTTTGCCAAGAGAACATGCTGGTCATAGTAAACACCCTCTTCCAACAACACAAGAGAAGACTCTACACATAGACATCACCAGATGGCCAACACCGAAATCAGACTGATTATATTCTTTGCAGCCAAAAACGAAGAAGCTCTATACAGTTAACAAAAACAAGACCGGGAGCTCACTGTGGCTCAGATCATGAACTCCTTATTGCCAAATTCAGACTTAAATTGAAGAAAGTAGGGGAAATGACAAGACTATGCAGGTAAGACCTAAATCAAATCCCTTAAAATTACACAGTAGAAGTGACAAATAGAATCAAGGGATTAGAGCTGACAGACAGAGTGCCTGAAGAACTATGGAGGAGGTTTGACATTGAACAGGAGGCAGTGATTAAGACCATCCCCAAGAAAAAGAAATGCAAAAAGGCAAAATGGTTATCTGGTGAGACCTTAAAAATAGCTGAGAAAAGAAGAGAAGCTAAAGGCAAAGGAAAGATATACCCATTTGAATGCAGAGTTCCAAACAATAGCAAGGAGAGATAGAAAGCCTTCCTCAGTGATCAGTGCAAAGAGATAGGGGAAAACAATAGAATGGGAAAGACTAGAGATCTCTTCAAGAAAATTATAGATACCAAGGGAACATTTCATGCAAAGATGAGAACAATAAAGGATAAAAATTGTATGGACCTAACAGAAGCAGAAAACATTAAGAAGAGATGGCAAGAATACACAGAAGAACTATTCAAACAAGATCTTCATGACCGAGATAACCACAATAGTGTGATCATTCACCTAGAGCCAGACATCCTGGAATGAGAAGTCAAGTGAGCCTTAGGAATCATCACTATGAACAAAGCTAGTGGAGGTAATGGAATTCCAGTTGAGCTACTTCAAATCCTGAAAGATGATGCTGTGAAAGTGCTGCACTCAACATGCCAGCAAACCTGGAAAACTCAGCAGTGGCCATAGGACTGGAAAAGGTCAGTTTTCATTCCAGTCCCTAAGAAAGGCAATGCAACAGAATGCTCAAACTACTGCACAATTGCACTCATCTGACACACTAGTAAAGTAATGCTCAAAATTCTCCAAGCCAGGCTTCAGCAATACGTGAACCATGAACTTCCAGATGTTCAAGCTGGTTTTAGAAAAGGCAGAGGAACCAGAGATCAAATTGCCAACATCCACTGGGTCATTTAAAAAGCAAGAGACTTCTGGAAAAACATCTACTTTTGCCTTACTGACTTTGCCAAAGCCTTTGACTATGTGGATCACCACAAACTGTGGAAAATTCTGAAAAAGACTGGAATACCAGACCACCTGACCTGTCTTCTGAGAAATCTGTATGCAGGTCAGGAAGCAGCAGATAGAACTGGACATGGAAAAACAGACTGGTTCCAAATCAGGAAAGGAGTATGTCATGGCTGTGTATTGTCACTCTGCTTTTTAACTTATATGCAGAGTACATCATGAGAAATGCTGGACTGGATGAGGCACAAGCTGGAATCAAGATTGCCAGGAGAAATATCAATAACCTCAGATATGCAGATGACACCACCCTTATGGCAGGAGGCAAAGAACTAAAGAGCCTCTTAATGAAAGTGAAAGAGGAGAGTGAAAAAGTTGGTTTAAAACTCAACACTCAGAAAACTAAGATACTGGCATTTGGTCCCATCCACTTCATGGCAAATAAATGAGGAATCAGTGGAAACAGTGAGAGACTATTTTGGGGGGCTCCAAAATCACTGCAGATGGTGACTACAGCCATGAATTTAAAAGAAGCTTGCTCCTTGGAAGAAAAGCTATGACCAACCTAGACAGCACATTAAACAGCAGAGACATTACTTTAACAATAAAGGTCAGTCTAGTCAAAGCTATGGTTTTCCCAGTAGTCATGTATGGGTGTGAGAGTTGGACCATAAGGAAAGTTGAGCACCGAAGAATTGATGCCTTTGAACTGTGGTGTTGGAGAAGACTCTTGAGAATCCCTTGGAATGCAAGGAGATCCAACCAGTCCATCCTAAAGGAAATCAGTCCTGAATATTCATTGGAAGGGCTGATGCTGAAGCTGAAATTCTGATACTTTGGCCACCTCATGCAAAGAACTGACTCATTGGAAAAGACCCTGATGCAGGGAAAGATTGAAGGCAGGAGGAGAAGGGGACGACAGAGGATGAGATGGTTGGATGGCATCACCGACATGCTGGACATGAATTTGAGTAGGCTCTGGGAGTTGGTGATGGACAGGGAAGCCTGGCAAGCTTCAGTCCATGAGGTCACAAAGAGTTGGACATGACTGAGCAACTGAACTGAACTGAACTGAGAGATTCAGAAATACCACTGTAAGATTACAATCACAAGGACAGAAAAACATCCTAAAGTCCTTCCTGTGGAAGGTTACACGGAACACCCTCCTCACCTTCCAAACTCCACTCATCCGTCATCTAAATTCTCCCAGACTCTCCTCTTAAAACCATGAAGAAGTCACTGCATCCTTGTCCTTTCTTTTTAAGTCTCCCACAGGCTTCCCCTGAGTCTCAAAAGGCTGGCTCAAGTGTTAATGATTAGAAAATGTCAGGTACTAAAGTAAAGAATAGCTGATGTGAGGCCCAAACAGATTATGAAGGCTGAGGCTTCCTGGGAGAGGGAACACCTGAGCTTTCCAGGGACACCCTGGGGGAGTGTTCCTGGCAGACAGCTTGGCCTGAACAAAGACCCAGAGATGTGAGCTCAGGCCTCGGCAGGAAGTACAAGTGGTTGAGTGTGGACGGGCATGAGGTGTGAAGCGAGCAGACTGGTGAGAAGCAGGTTAGTGAGCAGACGAGACTGGTAGGTTTCTTCCTGCAGGCAATGCCCAGCACTGGAGGACTTTGAACAGGGATGATGGGGCCTGAGCCCACTCGGACAGGATCTGAGGGGCAGGAGAATGGGGAAGAGACTGGCATGAGGGGCTGGAGGTCAGGATGGAGAGGATGGGTGGCCTTGTTATACACCTAGGACAAGGGCCCTTTGAGAAGCCTGGCTGTGCAAGAGAGAGGGAGGTAGTCAAGCACACCTGGAGGCAAGTATAGGGTTCAAGAAGGCCTTTTAAAGGTGAGAGACTTCTAAAGACAAGGACAGAAGGAATGAAATTGATTCCGGGATCTGGCATAGTTCTGAGGACCCAGGAGAGGCAGAAACGATGAGGTTGTGGCCAGGAAAAGCAAACTTAAGCCCAGTTGGGGGCAGCTTCATTCCTGCTCCAAACATACAGAACATTTGCTGCTCTGGGTTCCCCATCTAAGGGTTCTGGATTTTTTTTTTCTTTTTTTACTAGCAAACTACAGAGCCAAACTTCTGTGCATGCATGCTAAATTGCTCAGTCGTGTCCAACTCTGCACTCCTATGGACCGTAGCCCACCAGGCTCTGCCATCTATGGGATTCTCCAGACAAGAATACTAGAATGGGTTGCCATGATCTCCTCCAGGAGATCTTTTCAACCCAGGGATCAAACCCGCATCTGTCTCCTGCATTGGCAGGCAGGTTCTTTATCACTAGCGCCACCTGGGAAGATTCTCTTAATTGCCATCAACAAGTATGCGATAAGCCTCATCGATCCCAGAACCATGGTGAGCAGTGACAGGGAAGAACAAGCAGGGGTAGGCTTTTCTGTCTGTACTTCTAACAAAGGCCCCCAAACCCAGACTCCATGAGACCCTGTCAGCCACCACCATCCTCATTTCATCCACCCTGCTGGCCACACGTCTTGAGAGGTTATCCATGTTTGCTGTGTCTACTTCTTACCTCTCATCTCTTCATCAAAACTGCTGAGTTACAAAGTCCTTACTTTAGTTACAAAGTCCTAAATCCATTCAACTCTTTAGTGCTTGGTCTTTCAGCATCATCAGATGCTACCACCCACTTCCTCCCTCAAAAATGCTCTTTGTTCTCTTTAGTCAGGGTGGCAAGTCTGTGCTGGGGTAACTGATGCTCAGACGTGTGGGCCTGAGCAGTTCCTACCAAAGGGCCAGAAGGCAGAGTACTACCACTGACACAGGAGGGCACAACTGGGGCTTCTGGTAAAGAGGGCATGACCTCCAACTTCCCCTCCGCCCCATGGGCCCACTTACCTGGTTTTCCTCACATCTTCCTTGGTCTTCCTCTCAGGCACTTCCCTGGGCTGCTTCTCTACCCAGCCCAGACTCTGTGTTCCCCAAGGCTATGTCTTCTTGTATCCCTGTTCCAATTAGACTGAATCATCTTATTTGGGACAAGAGTTTCCAATTCTTGAGGCTCTTAAAGTTCCAATTCCAGCCCCACACACCTGACAACCTCCTGGGCTTCCTTGGCTGTCCCACTGTCTGGTCCCAACCACAGCCTGCCTCGCACAGCAGCTCTGTGGCACACCTGGACTCTACCCTCTGGCTCCTTTCCCCACCTGAGGGCCCGAGTCTTTTATGGGGGTAGCATCTCTGGGCTGGAGCTGAGGACAGTGAGGCCAGACAGTCCAGCTGTGAAGCTTCAGACTCCCACTGCTCCCACAGGACATCCTGACCACTCACTCCTTCACCAAGATTTCCAACTAGAACAGAGTCAACACCCTGCGCATCATCATATACATGGGAATATGAGGTCCAGAGAAGGAGGGGGAGTGGGTGATGGTCACACAGTGGGATGCAACTCACTGCTTCTAACACTGGGTTCTCAGTTCTAGTTTCCCTTGATGGCCAAAGGTCACTGGGTGGACATGGGATTAAGCGCATCATCCCCTTGAGGAATCAGCCAGCAACAAGCTATGAGGAAGCACCCCATGCACACTGTATGACAGGATGTGCGAGTGGGGTGAGATCTGTGCCCCCGCTCATATCCATGCCACCTCTCCTTCTCTGACTCTGGAGGGCATCACGCTGGCACTCCTCCCTTGTCTTTGTCAGCCTGAGTGACCACAGAGGGCCCCAAAGATTGTATCAA
Source organism: Capra hircus (assembly GCF_001704415.2). NCBI lineage: Eukaryota > Metazoa > Chordata > Mammalia > Artiodactyla > Bovidae > Capra > Capra hircus. Next base: position 18,341,426 of record NC_030836.1, on the reverse strand, counting down.
TTACCTTCTGAGTTCCTGAGAGGTTGCCTTTATTTACATGCTGATGTTCACCACAGCCACTCCTTTAGTGGGGAATACTATGCAGGGTTAGGATGAGACAAATCCTGTGACACCCGGAGAGAAACCAGCTCCAGCTCCGGGAAAACAAGTATTTTCCATTTGCTCATCCCCTTGAAATGCATTCTTTATAGAAAGGCTAGACCAGAATGGTTTCTGTGAGAGTCTCCCTAGCTCTCCTGAACTCCTTTCTTGACCTTTCTCTACCATCAGGTCACCCTGAGGTACAGAGAGGAAGGAGAAAGTGACTGTGGCTAAATTTCCTCCAAGAATATCCTGTATGAGAATGATGACACACTAGTAGAGGAGGAATGTACTATATAAAAGGATTCCTCAGAGGAGGATTCAACAATAGGGGTCTCAAGGTTGAATTTCAGGGTTGGGGTGTCTTTGGTGGGTTCTGTGGGTCTAGACCCTTTGTGGAAGGGGGTCATTATGTTTCAGTTGTGGGGGAGGTGTCTGTCTGATGATCACTTAGGTATGAACTTGGTGTGATGGTCTTCTTGGGGGATGCTGGTGCTATGACCTCCCCCTTGTGGGCCTCTGGTGATTAAACCTGCCCTTTGGAGAACACCGGTGGTTTGGCCTTTCCCTTGAGGGGCACTGGTGGTTTGACCTCTCTCTTGGGGGACGCTAGTGGTCTGGCTTCCATCTGGGGGGGTGCTGGTGGTTTAACCACTCCCTTGGGGTGCACTGGTGGTTTGACCTCCCCCTTGAGTGGCACTGGTAGTTTGATGTCCCCCTTGGTGGACACTGGTGGCTTGATTTTCTCCTTGGGAGACACAGGTGGTTTGACATTCCCTTTGGGGGACATTGGTGATTTGATGTTCTTGGCAACCCCTGGTAGCATGTTTCTCTTAGGAGGATCCTGATGGTGTGACAGCTTCCTCCTTGGGGGCTGCTGTGACACAGAAGGAGTTTGGGTAGCTGAGGGTTCTTTTGATCTAGGCTGGCTGGAAGATGGCCAGAGTCCAAGGGTTTCCAATGACCCTTTTTCCATGTTAGAGGCTGTTTCCTGAATGTCTGTAGAAGACAGAAAAGACATAAGCACAAATTCCTCAATGTCACAATGCCCCAATCTATGTTTGCTATGTGGTGAACTCATAGTTACCTATTAAATGTTACAATCATTCCCATCTCCTCAGGCTCATTCTTCTGAGCTTACTCCCCTAAGATTTTGGGCAAGCTTATATCAAGCCCTTCAATTCTGCCTGGCACAAAAAAGTCCATTATATGAGGGTAAGGCTTACCAAGGAAGCTCTCAGAAAGAAGGGACTAACATTTGCTTAAAGATTATATATGTGTGTGTGTGTGTGTTATTATAATTGCTTCCAAATCAGCTTATATAGAAAAAATGAACACATTTTGCCACTAGACTGTTAGATTCTTGAGGGAAAGGACTTTGATTTCCTTGCCACTATACCTCCATTACCAGAAAAATGTCTGTCACACACTAGGCGCTTGTTAAGTTTTGTTTTGTTTTGTTTTGTTTTTACTAATTTACTTATTAAAAAAAAAACTGGTAATAGAGAGCTAGAGAATTCAGACCTACTTCATACTCAAGACAATTTTTTAAATGGATAAAACACACACAAAAAAACTTATTTAAATTAAGAGTTCATAATAATAGTTTAAAATCATGAAAAACATGATAACCTAAAGAGGTAAGCCCACAATACTGTCTATAGGATACTCACTTTAGATATAAAAGTATATATAGATTAAAAGCAAAAAGATAGAAAAAGATATACCATATTAACTCTACTGAAAAGAAAGATGAAGTTGCTGTTAATATTACACCAAGTAATTCAGAGCAAAGATACTACCAGGAATAAAGGAAGTAATTTCATAACCATATAAAGAGATCATCTTATCAAGAAGATACACAATTCTAAATATTTATGCAACTATGAGTTTCAAAACACTTAAAGCAAAGGGACACAAATAGGACAGCAAAGAGAAATAAACAAAACTACAATTACACTTAAAGATTTAAATACTTCATTCTCAATAACTGAGCCAAAATCAGTAAGATATAGAAGACTTGAGAAACACCATTAACCAACTTTATGTAATCAACATTTATAGAACAGTCTGCCCAAGAGAATACATATTCTTTTCATATGCACATGGAAAACTTACCAAGACAGAACATACTCTGGGCCTCAAATTGTGATTATTAATTTAAAAGGATTAAGTCATACAAAGTATGTTCTCTGGCCATACAGAATTAAAGTAGAAGCTAATAAAGACACCTGGAAAAATCCTCAATATTTGGAAACTAACATACTTCTAAATAATCCAAAGGACAAAGAAGGACAAACATTACCTGATTTTAAGGCTTGCTATAAAGCTACAGTAATCTAGGTAATATGATACTGGCATAAATATAAACAGATGAATAAAACAGAAATTGAGAGTCTAGAAGCAGACCCACAAATAAAACAAGAAATCATTTTTCATAAACATACAAAGGTACTTCAGTGGAGAAATGATAGCTTTTTACTGAAGTACAGTTGATTTACAATGTTGTATTAGTTTCAGGTGTAAAGTGTAGTGATTTAGTATTTTTGCAGATTATATTTCATTAAGTGTTATTATAAGATTTGGGGTATAATTCATCTGTGCCAAACAGTAAATCCTTGTTGCTGGCAAACGGGTAATGTTTGTCCTTCTTTGTCCTGTGGGTTATTTAGAAGTATGTTAGTTTCCAAATATTGAGGATTTTCCATATATCTTTATTAGTTTCTACTTTAATTCCATATGGTCAGAGAACATACTTTGTAGGACTTGTTTGTACCTGTTAATTCCACACTTCTAATTTGCCCCTGCCTTACCTCTCCCCTTCGGTAATCATAAACTTGTTTTCTATGTCTGTGAGTCTGTTTCTGTTTTGTATACAGATTCATTTGTACTATTTTTTTTTTGAGATTCCATGTATAAGCTATAATATATAACATATATATATATATATATATAACTTCTCTGTCTAACATTTCACTAGGCCTAATATCCTCTAGGTGTATCCACGTTGCCAGAAATGGCAATAATTCATTCTCATTTATGGCTGAGTAATATACACATACACATACATCCAACATCTTCTTAACCATTTGTTGATGGGCACTGGGTTGCTTCCATGCTTTGGCTATTATAAATAGTGCTATTATGAACACTGGGGTTGCATATATCTCTTTTACCTAATGTTTTATTTTTTCCAGATATACACCCAGGAGTGGACCTGCTGATCATATTGCATCTCTATCCTAAGTTTTTTTAAGGAACCTCCATACTGTTTTACATAGTGGCTGCATCAATTTACTTTCCTACTAACTGTGTACCTGGGTTCCCTTTTCTCTACATCCTCTCCAACATTTGTTATTTGTAGACTTTTTGATGACAGCCACTCTCACCAGTGTGAGGTGATCTCTCACTGTGGTTTTGATTTGTATCGTTCTTAACAATTAGTGATGTTGAGCATTTTTTCATGTGCCTGTTGGCCTTCTGTATGTCCTTTTTGGAAAAAAGTCTACTTAGATCTTCTGCCCATTTTTTAGCTGGATTTTTTATACTGAGTTGTAAGAGCTGTCTGTATACTTTGGATATTAATCCCTTGTCAGTCGCATCATCTGCATGTATTTTCTCCCATTCCTTAGGTTATCTTTTTGTTGCTGATGTTTTCCTTTGCTGTGCAAGAGCTTTTCAGTTTGACTAGGTCCCACTCCTTTGTTTTTATTTCTTTTGTCTGGGGAGACTGATCAAAGAAAATATCACTATGATTTATGTCAGGTTCTCTTCTAGGAGCTTTATGGTGTCACATCCTACATTTAGGTCTTTAAAATATGTTGAGTTTATTTTTGTACATGGTGTGAGGGAATGTTCTAATTTCACTGTTTACATGTGACTGCCCAGTTTTCCCAGCACCATGTATTGAATGGACTATCTTCTCACCATTATGTACATGGCAAGCCTCCTCTGCTGTAGATTAATTGACCATAAATGCATGAGCTCTTCTTGAAGAGACTATTAAAGGATGAACTACAGCCAAAAAGAAATAAATGGGAAAACTACAGCAAAATGATTATCGTAGTGAATTTATTTAACTAAAAGATGTCTTAAGACTAAAATAAATACAGGTATAATGGGAATATTACAAATCTTGCCAGTACAAAACTAGGAGGGGAAGAGGAGGAAGAGATTTAAGTTGGCTAATTATTTACCATTCAGTTTATTTTGAGGACTTGATAGTGGTGGTAGTTCATAAGGTATCAACTAGTGCTAATAAACCAAGTAAGAGAGGTACATTATCCAAGTAAGGATTTCTACAGAATAATACTGGTTAATTTGCATCTCTCCACACATTCTCTTAATGACTGTAGAGAGCAACAAGGAGAGAAAAAGCACTCAGAAACACCCTATGAAACAAAAGAACAAGTTAGAATACAAACCTCAAGTTAAGCAAAGTTGTGGAAATAAAGCCCAGAAAGCAACAAAGTTGGTGCTGGAGCTTCTAGTGTTGAGAAGAGAACAGGGAGAGTTGTGAAGAAAAGTAAAAAATTCAGAGAGGCTTTTGTGTGGGCATCTGGAAAATTTCAATGAAGATTTACCCTAAGAAGGAGAGGTCTCATTGAACAGGAACTACTGAAAGCAGGTCTGAATCCTGGCAGTGAAAGCACCGGCCGTGAAAGCACTGGCACTGAAAGAAAAAAGTTTCAGGAATTCTCTGGCAGTCCAGTGGTTAGGACTCTATGCTTTCACTGCCTGGGGCTCAGTTTCAATCCCTGGTCAAGGAGTTAAGATTCCACAACCCATGCAGAACAGCTGGAAATTTTAAAAAATTGAAAATAATTAATTCTTTTTTTAAAAAAAGAAGGACTTCCTAGGTGGCTCAATAGTAAAGAATCTGCCTGCCAATGCAGGAGATGTGGGTTCAATCCCGAGCTTGGGAAGATACCCTGGAGAAGGAACCAGCAACTCATTCCAGTATTCTTGCCTGGGAAATCCCAAGGTCAAAGGAGCCTGGTGGGCTATAGTCCATGGGGTCACAGAAGAGTTGGACACGACTTACGGAATAAACAACAAAAACAACCAAAGGAATGAAGTTTTCAAAGTTGAGGGTACTAAAAGGAAGTCTTAGAAGACTGCTTGTGATGGCAAAAGAGGGAGATATATTAGAAGGTGGTGGCACCCTATGTAGGCAGCAGTCAGTTTTAAAGAAAAGTAAGGAGGCAACTGACATTAGGGAGGCTACTGAAACAGATAGAATAGAAAGATCATGGGAAAATTGTTTCCTAAAAGGTCACTAACATTAAAGAAACTGTCTTTAATTTGAGCAATAAGAAAAGGCACTTTCAAACTAAGAAAAGTGGAAAATGTCCAAGATTCTCCTCTTCTATCACATAGAATTGCCTTGCTAATTGGTCCATGAAGTTCAATACATTCTATTATAAATAAGAAAAACTACACTGAATTATTTTTACAAGGATACCTGAGGACCAACAGAAAATAACCGTCATAATAAATTCTGGGCAAGAAAATGCACATTAAAATTTATGACATGAAGCAAAGTAAAATTCCAACATGAAGTAAACAAAAATTTCAAACAAGCAACTACATACTTAACAGAGTACCATGAAGCAAAAACTCAGAGAGGATGTGGGAAAGTAATAGAAAAATGTGAAACAGAAACTGAAAGGATTGATGAAAAATGAAGAAAAAGATTACTAGAAAGAAACACAAAGGATAAAAATTGAGTAAGTACATAGAAAATAGCAATGTCCAAATTCAAGGAAATAAAACAAATGAAGAAAGCAATAAAAACAGATTAGAGAGAACTTATAATGAACAATCTAAAAAGGAAATTTTTTTTAATTCACTTATAATAGAACCCAAAAGAAGTGAAAGTACTGAACACTGAAAAATACCAGAAAAAAAAAACACTGCTGAAAGTAATTAAAGAAGATATTTAATATATGGAAATATACCTCATGTTCATGGATTAGAAGATTTAATATTGTTAAGAAGACAATACTGCCCAAAGTACTTTACAGATTCAGTGCAATCTCTATCAAGTTCCTCGTGGTATTTTTTAATATTAAAATTCATACAAATTGCAACAGAAGCTGGGAAGGCAAACAATCTTGAAAAAGAAGAACAAATTTGGAGGACTTACATACTTCCAGATTTTAAAACTTACCACAAAACAACAATAATCAGAACACTGTGATACTGGCATAAATACAGACATATACACCAATGGAATAGGAGAGAGCATCCAGAAACATGGTCAATTTATTTTAGACAAAAGCACTAAGACCATTCTATAAAAACTGGATATCCACATGCAAAAGAAGAGTTGAATCTTTAATTTATACCACATACAAAAATGAACTCAAAATGGATCAAAGACCTCAAGGTATGTGCTAAACTGTAAAACTCTTAGAAGAAACCATAGGGGGAAATCTTCATGATGAAACACTCAAAAAAATACACTCAAAAGAAGTAAAAGCAAGGACGTGAATAGATATTTGTGTATAGCAGCATTACCATAGTGTACCGTAGTGAACACTCTTTGGCACTGCACTTCTTTGGGATTGGCATGAAAACTGACCTTTTCCAGTCCTGCAGCCAGAGTGGCTGAAGAACTATGGGCAGAGGCTCGTGACATTGTACAGAAGACAGGGATCAAGACCATCCCCAAGAAAAAGAAATGCAAAAAAGCAAAATGGCTGTCTGAGTAGGCCTTACAAAGAGCTATGAAAAGAAGAAAAGTGAAAAGCAAAGGAGAAAAGGAAAGATATACCCATTTGAATGCAGAGTTCCAAACAATAGCAAGGAGAGATTAGAAAGCCTTCCTTAGGGATCAATGCAAAGCAATAGAGGAAAAAAATAGAATGGGAAAGACAAGAGATCTCTTCAAGGAAATTAGAGATACCAAGGGAACATTTCTTGCAAAGATGGGTACAATAAAGGACAGAAATGGTATGGACCTAATGGAAGCAGAAGATATTAAGAACAGGTAGCAAGAATACACAGAACTATACAAAAAAGATCTTCACCCTAGATAATCATGATGCTGTGATCACTCACCTAGAGCCAGACATCTGGGAATGTGAAGTCAAGTGGGCTTTAGGAAGCATCACTAAACAAAGCTAGTGGAGGTGAAGGAATTCCAATTGAGCTATTTCAAATCCTAAAAGATGATTCTATGAAAGTGCTGCACTCAATATGTCAGCAAATCTGGAAAACTCAGCAGTGGCCACAGGGCTGGAAAAGGTCAGTTTCATTCCAATCCCAAAGAAAGGCAATGGCAACGAATGCTCAAACTACTGCGCAGTTCAGTTCAGTTCATTTCAGTCGCTCAGTGGTGTCCGACTCTTTGCGACCCCATGAATCGCAGCACGCCAGGCCTCCCTGTCCATCACCAACTCCCGGAGTTCACTCAGACTCACGTCCATTGAGTCAGTGATGCCATCCAGCCATGTCATCCTCTGTTGTCCCCTTCTTTTCCTGCCCCCAATCCATCCCAGGATCAGAGTCTTTTCCAATGAGTCAACTCTTCGCATGAGGTGGCCAAAGTACTGGAGCTTCAGCTTTAGCATCATTCCTTCCAAAGAAATCCCAGGGTTGATCTCCTTCAGAATGGACTGGTTGGATCTCCTTGCAGTCCAAGGGACTCTCAAGAGTCTTCTCCAACACCACAGTTCAAAAACAGCAATTCTTTGGCACTCAGCCTTCTTCACAGTCCAACTCTCACATCCATACATGACTACTGGAAAAACTATAGCCTTGACTAGACGGACCTTAGTCAGCAAAATAACGTCTCTGCTTTTGAATATGCTATCTAGGTTGGTCATAACTTTTCTTCCAAGGAGTAAGCGTCTTTTAATTTCATGGTTGCAATCACAATCTGCAGTGATTTTGGAGCCCAAAAAAATAAAATCTGACACAGTTTCCACTGTTTCCCCATCTATTTCCAGTGAAGTGATAGGATCGGATGCCATGATCTTCATTTTCTGAATGTTGAGCTTTAAGCCAACTTTTTCACTCTCCTCTTTCACTTTCATCAAGAGGCTTTTGAGTTCCTCTTCACTTTCTGCCATAAGGGTGGTGTCATCTGCATATCTGAGGATATTGATATTTCTCCTGGCAATCTTGATTCCAGCTTGTGTTTCTTCCACTCCAGCGTTTCTCATGATGTACTCTGCATAGAAGTTAAATAAGCAGGGTGACAATATATAGCCTTGACGTACTCCTTTTCCTATTTGGAACCAGTCTGTTGTTCCATGTCCAGTTCTAACTGTTGCTTCCTGGCCTGCATACAGATTTCTCAAGAGGCAGGTTAGGTGGTCTGGTATTCCCATCTCTTGCAGAATTTTCCACAGTTTATTGTGATCCACACAGTCAAAGGCTTTGGCATAGTCAATAAAGCAGAAATAGATGTTTTTCTGGAACTCTCTTGCTTTTTCCATGATCCAGCGGATGTTGGCAATTTGATCTCTGGTTCCTCTGCCTTTTCTAAAACCAGCTTGAATATCTGGAAGTTCACAGTTCACGTATTGCTGAAGCCTAGCTTGGAGAATTTTGCACTCATTTCACATGCTAGTAAAGTAATGCTTTATTGACTATGCCAAAGCCTTTGACTGTGTGGATCACCACAAACTGTGGACAATCCTTTAAGAGATGGGAATACCAGACGGCCTGACCTGCCTCCTGAGATATCTGTAATGCAGGTCAAGAGGTAACAGTTAGAATCGGACATGGGGAAACAGACTGGTTCCAAATCAGTAAAGGAACGTATCAAGGCCATGTATTGTCACCCTGCTTATTTAACTTATATGAAGAGTACATCATGAGAAACACTGGGCTGGATGAAGCACAAGCTGGAATCAAGATTGCTCAGAGAAGTATCAATAACCTCAGATACGCAGACAACACCACCTTTATGGTGAAAAGTGAAGAACAAAAGAGCTTCTTGATGAAAGTGAAAAAGGAGAGTGAAAATGTTGGCTTAAAACTCAACATTCAGGAAACTAAGATCATGGTATCCAGTCCCAACACATCATGGCAAATACACAGGGAAACAGTGGAAACAGTGACAGACTATTTTGGGGGCTCCAAAATCACTGCAGATGGTGACTGTAGCCATAAAATGAAAAGACGCTTGCTCCTTGGAAGAAAAGTTATGACCAACCTAGACAGCATATTAAAAAGCAGGGACATCACTTTGCCAACAAAGGTCCGTCTAGTCAAAGCTATGGTTTTTCCTGTAGTCATGTGTGGATGTGAGAGCTGGACTATAAAGAAATCTGAGTGCTGGAGAATTGATGCTTTTGAACTGTGGTGTTGGAGAAGACTCTTCAGAGTCCCTTGGACTGCAAGGAGATCCAACCAGTCCCATCCTAAAGGAAATCAGTCCTGAATATTCATTGGAAGGACTGATGCTGAAGCTGAAACTCCAATACTTTGGCCACCTGATGCAAAGAGCTGACTCACTGGGAAAGACCCTGACACTGGGAAAGATTGAAGGTAGGAGAAGGGGACAATAGAGGATGAGATGGTTGGATGGCATCAGCGACTCTATGGACATGAGTTTGAGTAAACTCTGGGAGTTGGTGATGGACAGGGAGGCCTGGCATGCTGCAGTCCATGGGGTTGCAGAGTCGGACACAACTGAATGACTGAACTGAACTGAGTCCTGCAGCCACTGCTGAGGTTTCCCAATTTGCTGACATATTGACAGTTGCACTTTAATAACATCTTTGAGGATTTTAAATAGATCAACTAGAATTCTGGCACCTCCACTAGCTTTGTTTGCAGTAATGCTTCCAAAGGCCTACTTGATTTCACACTGTAGGTTGAGTGAAAACTCTAGGTGAATGACCACATTATCATGGATTCCGGAGTCATTAAGACTTTTCTTGTAGAGTTCTGTGTACTCCTGCCACTTCTTAATCTCCTCTTCTATTGGGTCCTTACCATTTCATGTCCTTTATCATACCCATCCTTGCATGAAATGTTGCCTTGATATATCCATTTTCCTGAAGATTCTCTAGCCTTTCCCGTTCTGTTGTTTTCCTCTATTTCTTTGCATTCTTCATGTAAAGCCTTTTTATCTCTCCTTGCTATTCTCTGGAACTCTGCATTCAATTTAATATATCCCCTGCCTTTTGCTTCTCTTCTTTCCTCAGCTATTTGTAAAGCCTCCTCAGACAACTACTTTGCCTTCTTGCGTTTCTTATTCTTCAGGATGATTTTGGTCACTGTCTCCTATACAATGTTATGAACCTCCATCCATAGTTCTTCAGGCACTCCATCTACCAGATCTAATCCCTTGGATCTATTAATCATCTCCACTGTATAAGGGATTTGATATAGGTCGTACTCGAATGGCCTAGTGATTTTCTCTACCTTCTTCAATTTAAGCCTGAATTTTGCAACAAGGAGTTCATGATTGGAGCCACAGTCCGCTCCATGTCTTGTTTTTGATGACTGTATAGAGCTTCTCCATCTTTGGCTACAAAGAACATAATCAATCTGATTTCAGTATTGTACATTCAGTTATATCCATGTATAGAGTCATCTCTTGTGTTGTTGGAAAAGGGTGTTTACTATGACCAGTGTGTTCTCTTGACAAAACTCGGTTAGCCTTTGCCCTGTTTCATTTTGTACTCCCAAGGCAAAACTTGCCTGTTACTCCAGGTATCTAGACTTCATATTTTGCATCCCAATCCCCTATGATGAAAAGAACATCTTAGAAGGTATTTTAGAAGGTATTATATGTTTATTTTAGGTATGTTTATTTTAGAAGGTATTATAGATCTTCATACAACTGGTCAACTTCAGCTTTTTTGGCCTCAGTGGTTGGGGCATAGACTTGGATTTCTGTGATGTTGAATGGTTGGCCTTGGAAATGAACTGAGATCATTCTATTGCTTTTGAGACTGCACCCAAGTACCGCATTTCAAAACTCTTTTGTTGACTATTAGGGATATTCCATTTATTCTAAAGGACTGCCCACAGCAGTAGATATAATAGTCATCTGAATTAAATCTGCTCATTCTTGTCCATTTTAGCTCACTGATCCCTAAGATGTCATTGTTCATGGTTGGCATCTCCTGCTTGACCACATTCAATTTACTGTAATTTATGGACTGGACTGGAAGAAACACAAGCTGGAATCAAGATTGCCGGGATTTAATAACCTCAGATATGCAGATGATACCACCCTTATGGCAGAAAGTGAAGAGGAATTAAAAAGCCTCTTGATGAAAGTAAAAGAGGAGAGTGAAAAAGTGGGCTTAAAGCTCAACATTCAGAAAACGAAGATCATGGCATCCAGTCCCATCACTTCATGGGAAATAGATGGGGAAACAGTGGAAACAGTGTCAGACTTTATTTTGGGGGGCTCCAAAATCACTGCAGATGGTGACTGCAGCCATGAAATTAAAAGACACTTAGTCCTTGGAAGAAAAGTTATGACCAACCTAGATAGCATATTCAAAAGCAGAGACATTACTTTGCCAACAAAGATCCGTCTAGTCAAGGCTATGGTTTTTCCAGTAGTCATGTATGGATGTGAGAGTTGGACTGTGAAGAAGGCTGAGTGCCAAAGAATTGATGTTTTTGAACTGTGGTATTGGAGAAGACTCTTGAGAGTCCCTTGGACTGCAAGGAGATCCAACCAGTCCATTCTGAAGGAGATCAGCCCTGGGATTTCTTTGGAAGGAATGATGCTAAAGCTGAAGCTCCAGTACTTTGACCACCTCATGCGAAAGGTTGACTCATTGGAAAAGACTCTGATGCTGGGAGGGATTGGGGGCAGGAGGAGAAGGGGACAACCAAGGATGAGATGGCTGGATGGCATCACTGACTCGATGGACGTGAGTCTGAGTGAACTCCGGGAGTTGGTGATGGACAGGGAGGCCTGGTGTGCTGCGATTCATGGGGTCGCAAAGAGTCAGACACGACTGAGCCACTGAACTGAACTGAACTGATGGACTGGACATTCCAAGTCCCATGCAATATTGTCCTTTATAGCGTTAGACTTTACTTTTACTACATTCACAACCGAGTGTCCTTTCTGCTTTGGCCCAGCCACTTTACTCTTTCTGGAGCTATTAGTAATTGCCCTCCACTCTATTCCAGTAACATTTTGGACACCTTCTGATCTGGGGGGCTCATCTTCTGGTGTCACATTGTTTTGCCTTTTGATACAGTTAATAGTGTTGTTACAGCAAGAATACTAGAGTAGGTTGCCATTTCCTCCTCCAGTGGACCATGTTTTGTCAGAATTATTCACTATGACCCATCTATCTTGGGAGGCCCTGCCCATCATGGCTCTTAGCTTCACTGAGTTATATAAGCCACTTCGCCATGATAAGACTGTGATACATGAAGGGGAGGGACCTGTAATCCTCTCCAGATAACAGGGAGATCAGTGATTGCCATCATTACTCTTTCCCTCTGCCCTGCCCCACATCACAGGTTTCTCCAAGAAAAGAGCTTGTGCGTAAAGTGCCCAGCCTTTCGTGGCTGCCACCCAGAGGATATATCCCACAGCCTTGCTCTAGTGGCCAGTAGGGCTTGTGTTCATAGGTTCAATGGGATGGTAGCTAAGAAAGAAACAGTTCACAACAATCAGTCCCTCTAGGGCTCAGTGCAGAGGGAAAAGACAGAAATATGCATCTCCCAGTCTTCCCCTGAAAGTGGTATATTTGCATACTTTTAAAAGTTGTCACCTGAGGGTCTGGCTTCTAATCAGCCTGTATCAAAGTGCTGACTAAGATCCTCCCCTTTGGAACACTGAGATTACTTGGAACTCTCTCATCTTCTGGGGCCACTATGAACCAAGAAGACATCGTTGCCAACTACAAATGTGTAAGCTAGGGCAGGGTTGATGGATAAGGTTCAGTTCCTACACCATACCACTCCTTCAAGACTGCGAGAAGTAGCTGTTTTATCTAATGCATAGAAACAAACACAGAGCCAAGGGAAAAGAATAAATAGAGGAATATCTTCCAAATGAAAGAACATGACCTTAATGAAAAGGAGATAAGTGATTTATCTGATAAAGAGTTCAAAATAATGGTCCTAAGATGATCACCAGGAGAACAAGGCATAAATAAAATGAGAATTTTAACAAAGAAACACAAAATATAAGAAAGCACCAAACAAATCACAGAGTAGAGAAATACAATAACTAAATTGAAAAATTCAATAGAGAGGTTCAACAACAGACTTGATGAGCCAGAAGAAACAATCAATGAACTTGAAGACGGAACATAGAATTTACTCAACCAGAGAAACAAAAAGAATCAAAAATAGTAAAAATAGTTTAATGGATTTATTGGCCCATATCAAGAGGAACAATATGCACATTGTAGAGATTCCAGAGGTAAAAGAGAGAAAGAAACAAAACTTCTCTGAAAAAGTGATAGCTGAAAACATCCCTAACCTGGAGAAGGAAACAGACATTTAGATCTAGGAAGTCCAGTGAGGTCCAAATAAGATGAATGTAAAGAGACACCAAGCAAGATGTACTATAATTAATTATCAAGCATTAAAGACAAGAAGAAAATCTTACAATCAGCGAGAGAAAACAACTTGTTATGTAAAAGGGAATCCCCAAAAGGCAATCTGCAGATTTCTCACCAGAAACTTTGTAGGCTAAAAGGGAGTGGCACAATATATTCAAAGTGCTGGGGGAAAAAACTACTGACAAAGAACACTCTACCCCTTAGAGGAATCCTTCGTTATTGAAAGAGTTAAAGGGTTTTCAGACAAGCAAGAGCTGAAAGAGGAAAGAATTCAGCACCACCTGACTGGCATTACAAGAGCTGTTAAAGGGACTTCCTTAGGCTGAAGCAAAAGGGCACAAACTAGTAACAGGAAAATATATAAAATATTTAATGTAAAATATTTTAAATAATTTTAAATATTGAAAATATATAAAATATAAAATGTAAATATCACTAGTAAAGGTAAGTACATGGTTAAACCTGAAAATAATCTAATGTTGTAATGGTGATACGTTAATCACTTATAGCTCTAGTATGAAGGATAAAAGACAAAAGTAGTAAAAAATAACTGCAACATTTGCTAATGGATTCACAATAGGTAAACTGTGACATCAAAAACATAGATCATTATGACCCAGCAATCCTACTGCTGGGCATACACACCAAGGAAACCAGAATTGAAAGAGACACATGTACCACAATGTTCATCACAGCACTGTTTATAATAGCCAGGACATGGAACCAACCTAGATGTCCGTCAGCAGATGAATGGATAAGAAAGCTGTGGTACATATACACAATGGAGTATTACTCAGCCATTAAAAAGAATACATTTGAATCCGTTCTAATGAGGTGGATGAAACTGGGGCCAATTATACAGAGTGAAGTAAGCCAGAAAGAAAAACACCAACACCAATACTAACACATATATATGGAATTTAGAGAGATGGTAATGATAACCCTGTATGCGAGACAGCAAAAGAGACACAGATGTATAGAACAGACTTTTGGACTCTGTGGGAGAGGGAGAGGGTGGGATGAGTTGGGAGAATGGCATTGAAACATGTATACTATCATGTAAGAAACGAATCGCCAGTCTAGGTTCAATACATGCTTGGGGCTGGTGCACTGGGATGACCCAGAGAGATGATATGGGGAGAGAGGTGGGGGGGGGGGGTGGTTCAGGATTGGGAACTCATGTACACCCGTGGTGGATTCATGTCAATATACGGCAAAACCAATACAGTATCGTAAAGTAAAATAAATAAATTTAAAAAAACATAGATCACTGGGGGTACAGTAAAGACAGAGCTTTAGCTTTAAAGTGTTCAATTTTAAATTATTATCAACTTAAAATAAACTGTTAAAAATACGTTTTGTTTAACCTCATGGTAATCACAAGGCAAAAACCTGTACTAGACACAAAAGATAAAGAGATAGGGATCTAAACATGCCACTACAGAAAATCATCAAACCACAAAGACAGAAGAAGAAAGGAACAGAAGAAAGAATTACAAAACAGGCAGAAAACAACTAGCATAAATGAGAAAAGCACATATCTATCAAAAATTGCTTTAAATGTAACTAAATTTTCTAAAAAGACACAGAGTGTCTGAATAAATAAAGAAACAGGACCTAACTATATGCTGCCTATAAGAGATGCTCACTTCAACTTTAAGGACATTCACAGCCTGAAAGTGAAGAGATGGAGAAAGATATTCTATGCAAATGGAAACCAAAAGAAAGCTAAAAGAAAAAGTTCCATGGTTGCACAACACAACGTGAATGTACTTAATGCCACTGAGTCATATACTTAAAAATGGTAATTAATTTTGTTATGTAAATATATTCTATCACAAGTTTCTTAAAAACCAACAGAAAATATTATTAAAATTTTATTTCACTAATGTCTAGTCTACTTAATGTGCACTCTCTGTTCCTCTCCTTTTCCAAATCATACCAATCTTCAAATTCCAGTTCTAATTCTTTCCAGGCTTCTTCCAATCCCAAAACATGTCACTTTTTTTTTCCTGGATTCCAAGAACTATTACTGTCAGAATGAGTTCATTTGACAATTAATTATCCCTGTCTGGTGATAGATCTTCCACTTTATCTTAAATAATTATTTAATTATATATATATATATATATATATATATATATATATATATATATATATATATATATATATATAAAACTGGGCTTCCCTGGTGGCTCAGAGGTTAAAGCATCTGCCTGCAATGCAGAAGACTTGGGTTCAATCCCTGGGTCGGGAAGATCCCCTGGAGAAGGAAATGGCAACCCAATCCAGTACTCCTGCCTGGAGAATCCCATGGATGGAGGAGTCTGGTGGGCTACAGTCCACGGGGTCGGGGTCACAAAGAGTCCAACTGAGCGACTTCACTTTCACTTTCATATAAATAACTAGATTTATCTTGACCTGATAACAACATGATAATCTTGATGTAATAATCTTGACTAGATTATGTATACTAGATTAAATCTTATCTGAGGGAGTGGTAATATCCTACTCTTATTAGAGTCACTCAAGAAGACAAGGTTCTCATGCCTGTGTTTGATTAGTAGTGTATTTTAAAATACTCCATTTTTTTCTCAGTGCACCACTTCTTTCACTTGGTATATCCCAGGCATTTCTGTTTTCAGATTCTTCAGGTTGATAAAGCTTTAGACACTTGCTGCGGCTCTGATGCCTCAAGACCTAGAGTCATTGTGTTGGTATGGGATTATGCCCATCACCTCACTGGGGAATCAGTGAACAAGGTATTATAAAGCACCCCACTTCACGCCAGATGACAGAATGCATGTGTGGGATGAGATCTTTGCCCCTGACTCACGCTTATGCCACCTCTCATTCTCAGGATGGCATCACTTTGGCACTTATCCTCTAGTCTTTGTCAGCCTGACTTATCACAGAGGGGTCCAAAGAATACACCATTTACCTTCTGAGTTCCTGAGAGTTGCCTTTATTTGCATGCTGATGTTCACTACAGATGAGATAAAATCTAATACCCAGAGAACCACCAGCTCTAGCTCCAAGATTACAACTATTTTCCCCTTGTTTGTCCCCTTGATATGTACTCTTTAGAGAAAGGCTAGACCAGAATGGTTTTCCTGAGAGCCTCAACAGCTCTTCTGCACTCATTGCCTGACCACTCTCCACTGTCACCATCCTCAGGCATAGAGAAGAAGAGGAAGAAGGGTGCAAGTTGTGATTAATTCTTTGCAGATAGGCTTAGGAGGAGGAGGATGGACTGGATGTGATGAAAACAGAAAGGGATTCCTCGGAAGATTTAGTATTGGAGGGTCTTTCAGTTTGCTTCTGAGGATGAGAGACGTCTATGGAGGAAAATGTTCCATTTGCCTTCACGGCTGATGAAGACTGGAAGATGGTCTCTCTGGCAGACTCCTGGACGGGTGCTTGGATGGATTCAGAGGCCTTCAAGGTGGGGACCAGTTGTCTAATGTTACCCTCGCCAGGCACTGGTGTCTTGATGGTTTTGCTGACTGGCTCTGATTTGCTGGCTTTCTTCATGGGGACTACTGAAACACAGCCAGAGTCTGGGTATTTCCTTACATTCTTGGTTAAAGCTGGGGAGAGGGCTGCGTGAGTCCAAGGAATTTCCGTAACTCGGGAGACAGGATCTATGGGTATACATGAAGGTCCTTGATTCTTACTATTTCCTGTTCGGAGGCTTGTACTCAAAGATTCTATGGGATAGAAAAGACAAAAACACAGATTCCACAAATGTCACTTCTCTAATATTTGCCAGTCACGTGGTAAAATTCTAGTCATCTTTAAAATGTCAGCCCCTCAATTATCATCTCAGATTTTTTTCCACTATTTCTCTCCCTACCCAGACTTTCCTATGGTCTTCAATTCATCAAGGTGCTGGAGTTCGAGATATTGCTTAATTCAGTTTTTAGTTCTAGTAGGTTCTTCAGTTGACTCCTTAAAATTTTTCATATAATAAATGCAAATTAAGGAGTTTTATTTCTTCCTTTATGCCTTTTATTATTTTACTGAACTGGCTAGGATATCCAGTACAAGCCAAATAGAAGAAAGTGGTAAGAGCTGGTATTATTGCTTTACTATTTCTTAAAATTGAAGTATAGTTGATTCACAATGTTGTATTAGTTTCTGGTATACAGCAAACTGATTCAATTATGCATATATACATATATATGTATTCTTTTCAAATTATTTTCCATGAAAGTTTATCAAAGGAAATAGTTCCCTGTGCTATACAGTAGAATCTTGTTGTAGTAGTTTGTATCTGCTAATCTGCTAAATTTCTAATTTATCCTTCCCCGACCACTTCCTTTCCCTTTCGGTAACCATAATTTTGTTTTCTATATCTCTGAGTCTGTTTCTGTTTCATATAGAAGTTCATTTGTTTCACATTTTAGATTCCATATATAAGTGGTATCTTATGGTGTTTGTCTTTTTCTTTCTGACTTAGTATGATCATCTCTAGGTCCATCCATTTTGTTGCAAATATTATTTCATTCTTTTTCATGGCTGAGTAGTATTCCATTATAAATCACATTTTTATCCATTCACCTATCAATGGACATTTAAGTTGCTTCTACATCTTGGCTATTGTAACTAGTCCTGCCATAAACACTGGGGTGCATGTATCTTTTCAATTTGGAATATTGTCCATATTCCCAGGGGTGGGATTACTAAATCACATGGCAACTCTTTTTCTGAGGAACCTCCATACTGTTTTCCATACTGGGTGCATCAATTTACTTTCTTACCACCCATGTAGGAGGGTTTACTTTTCTTGACACCCTCTCCGGCATCTGTTATTTGTACTTTTTAATAATGGCCATTCTGACGGGTTTGAGGTGATACCTCCTTGTAGCTTTGATTTCCATTTCTCTAATAATTAAGTGATACTGAGCATCTTTTCATGTGTCTATTGGCCATCTGTATGTCTTCTTTGGAAAAATGTCTATTTAGGTCTTCTGTCCCTTTTTCACTTGAGTTGTTTTTTTTGTTATTGAGTTGTATGTGCTATTTGTGTATTTTGAAAATTAAGCCCTTTTTAGTTGCATATTTTGCAGTCTGTAGGTTGTCTTTTCACTTTGTTTATGGTTTACTTTGCTATAGAAAAGCTTATGAGTTTGATTAGGTCCCATTTGTTTATTTTTATGTTTAGGTCTTTCCCTTGAAAGACTAACATAAGAAAATATTGGTATGATTTACGTCAGAGAATGTTTTGCCTATATTCTCTTCTAAGACTTTTATGGTGTTATGTCTTAAAATGTTTAAATTTTTAATCTATTTTGGGTTTATTTTTGTGTATGGTGAAAGGGTGTGTTCTAACCTTATTGATTTACATGTGGCTGTTCAGCTTTTCCAACACCACTTACTGAAGAGACTGTCTTTTCTCCATTGTATACTATTGCCTCCTTTGTCAAAGATTAACTGCCTATAGGTGTATGGGTTTATTTCTGAGCTCTCTATTCTGTGCCATTGATCTATATGTTTGTTTTTATGCCATTACCATGATGTTCTGACTACTACAGACTTATAGTGTTGTACAACATCTGGGAGGGTTATGTCCTCCCAGGATTTGTTCTTTTTCCTCTGGATTGCTTTGGTGATTTTGAGTCTTTTATAGATCCATACAAATTTTAGAATTATTTTAGTTCTGTGAAAAATTCATGGGTAATTTGATAAGAATCACATTAAATCTGTAAACTGCTTTGGGGAGTATTGCCATTTGAACAATATTAATTTTTCCAATCCAAGAGCATAGGATATCTTCCCAGTTTTTGAATCACTTTCAATTTTATCAATGTCTTACAGTTGTCAGCATATAAGCCTTTCACCTCCTCAGTCAGGTTTATTCCTAAGTATTTTTTTATACAATTTTAAAAGAAATTGATTTTTACTTTCCTTTTCTCATATTTCATTGTTAAGTTTAAATAAATACAACAGATCACTGTATGCTGCGAGCCAGTGCTCGCAGTCAGCACACAGCGCAGGCGACTGCAAGTCGGCGCACTAAGCACAGGCGCTAAGCTCGGGCGCTGAGCACAGGCGGCTGCGAGCTGGCGCATTAAGTGCAGGCACTAAGTGCAGGCAGCTGCGCACTAAGCGCGGCTGAGAGGAGCTACCCCACATCCGAGGTCACGGGCAGCAGCCTAGAGTGCCAGGCTGCGACGGCGCAGGACCAGCCGAGAGGAGCTACCCTGTGTCTAAGGTCAGTGGCGGCCAGGAGGAGACACCCCGCGTCCGAGGTCAGGGGCGGCGGCCGAGAGGAGCTACCCCACGTCCAAGGTCAGAGGTGGCCGGGAGGAGACATCCCACGTCTGAGGTCAGGGCAGCGGCCAGGAGGAGCTAACCCGCGTCCAAGGCCTGTGGCAGCCGAGAGGAGACACCCCGCGTCCGAGGTCAGGGGTGGCCAGGAGAAGCCACCTCACACCTGAGGCCAGGGGCGGTGACCCTGAGGAGCCACCCCGAGCCCGAGGCCAGGGCAGCAGCTGGGAGAAGCCACACACGCCCGAGGCCAGGGCCGGCAGCCGGGAGGAGCAACCCGAGGAGTGGTGGCTGCGCAGGCACAGGAGGGCCTAGAGGAGCTATCCCATGTTGAAGGTCAGGAATGGCAGCAGTAAGGAGATACCCCACGTCCAAGGTAAGGAGCAGCAGCTGTGCTTTGCTGGAGCAGCCGCGAAGAGATACCCCACGCCCAAGGTAAGAGAAACCCAAGTAAGATGGTAGGTGTTGCAAGAGGGCATCAGAGGACAGACACACTGAAACCATACTCACAGAAAACTAGTCATCCTAACCACACTAGGACTACAGCCTTCTCTAACTCAATGAAACCAAGCCATGCCTGCAGGGCAGCCCAAGACAGGTGGGTCATGGTGGAGAGGTCTGACAGAATGTGGTCCAATGGAGAAGGGAATGGCAAGCCTCTTCAGTATTCTTGCCTTGAGAACCCCATGAAAAGTATGAAAAAGCAAAATGATAGATACCAAAAGAGGAATTCCCCAGGTCATTAGGTGCCCAATATGCTACTGGAGATCAGTGGAGAAATAACTCCAGAAAGAATGAAGGGATGGAGGCAAAGCAAAAACAATACCCAGTTGTGGAAGTGACTGGTGATAGAAGCAAGATTCAATGCTGTAAAAGCAATATTGCATAGGAACCTGGAATGTCAGGTCCATGAATCAAGGCTAACTGGAAGTGGTCAAATAAGAGATGGCAAGGGTGAATGTCGACATTCTAGGAATCAGCGAACTAAAATGGACTGAATGGGTTAATTTAATCAGATGACCATTATATCTACTACTGCGGGCAAGAATCCCTCAGAAGAAATGGAGTAGCCATCATGGTCAACAAGAGTCTGAAATGCAGTACTTGGATGCAATCTCAAAAATGACAGAATGATCTCTGTTCATCTCCAAGGCAAACCATTCAATATCAGAGTTATCCAAGTCTATGCCCCAACCAGTAATGCTGAAGAAACTGAAATTGAATGGATTTATGAAGAACTACAAGACCTTTTAGAACTAACACCCAAAAAAGATGTCCTTTTCATTATAGGGGACTGGAATGCTAAAGTAGGAAGTCAAGAAACACCTGGAGTAACAGGCAAATTTGGCCATGGAATGCGGAATGAAGCAGGGCAAAGACTAATAGAGTTTTGCCAAGAAAATGCACTGGTCATAGCAAACACCCTCTTCCAACAACACAAGAGAAGACTCTACACATGGACATCACTATATGGTCAAAACCGAAATCAGACTGATTATATTCTTTGCAGCCAAAGATGGAGAAGCTCTATACAGTCAACAAAAACAAGACCAGGCGCTGACTGTGGCTCAGATCATGAACTCCTTATTACCAAATTCAGACTCAAATTGAAGAAAGTAGGGAAAATCGCTGGACCATTCAGATATGACCTAAATCAAATCCCTTATGATTATACAGTGGAAGTGAGAAATAGATTTAAGGGCCTAGAATGATATAAAGAGTCCCTGATGAACTATGGAATGAGGTTCGGGATATTGTACAGGAGACAGGGATCAAGACCATCCCCATGGGAAAGAAATGCAAAAAAGCAAAATGGCTGTCTGGGGAGACCTTACAAATAGCTGTGAAAAGAAGAGAGGTAAAAAGCAAAGGAGAAAAGGAAAGATATAAGCATCTGAATGCAGAGTTCCAAAGAATAGCAAGAAGAGATAGGAAAGCCTTCCCCTCAGTGATCAATGCAAAAAAATAGAGGAAAACAAAAGAATGAGAAAGACTAGAGATCTCTTCAAGAAAATTAGATACTAAGGGAACATTTCATGGAAAGATGGGCTCGATAAAGGACAGAAATGGTATGGACCTAACAGAAGCAGAAGATATTAAGAAGAGGTGGCAAGAATACACGGAAGAACTGTACAAAACAGATCTTCACGACCCAGATAATCATGATGATGTGATCACTCATCTAGAGCCAGACATCCTGGAATGTGAAGTCAAGTGGGCCTTAGAAAGCATCACTAAAAACAAAGCTAGTGGAGGTGATGGCATTCCAGTTGAGCTGTTTCAAATCCTGAAAGATGATGCTGTGAAAGTGCTGCACTCAATATGCCAGCAAATCTGGAAAACTCAGCAGCAGCCACAGGACTGGAAAAGGTCAGTTTTCATTCCAATTTCAAAGAAAGGCAATGCCAAAGAGTGCTCAAATTACCGCACAATTGCACTCATCTCACATGCTAGTAAATAATGCTCAAAATTCTCCAAGCCAGGCTTCAGCAATACGTGAACCGTGAACTCCCTGATGTTCAAGCTGGTTTTAGAAAAGGCAGAGGAACAAGAGATCAAATTGCCAACATCCGCTGGATCATAGAAAAAGCAAGAGAGTTCCAGAAAAACATCTGCTTCTGCTTTATTGACTACGCCAAAGCCTTTGACTGTGTGGATCACAAGAAACTGTGGAAAATCCTGAAAGAGATGGGAATACCAGACCACCTAACCTGCCTCTTGAGAAATCTGAATGCAGGTCAGGAATCAACAGTTAGAACTGGACATAGAACAACAGACTGGTTCCAATTAGGAAAAGGAGTATGTCAAGGCTGTATATTGTCACCCTGCTTATTTAACTTCTATGCAGAGTACATCATGAGACACGCTGTACTGGAAGAAACACAGGCTGGAATCAAGATTGCCGGGAGAAATCTCAATAACCTCAGATATGCAGATGACACCACCCTAATAGCAGAATGTGAAGAGGAGCTAAAAAGCCTCCTGATGAAAGTGAAAGAGGAGAGTGAAAAAGTGGGCTTAAAACTCAACATTCAGAAAACAAAGATCATGGCATCCGGTCCCATCACTTCATGGGAAATAGATGGGGAAACAGTAGAAACAGTGTCAGACTTTATTTCCGTGGGCTCCAAAAGCACTGCAGATAGTGACTGCAGCCATGAAATTAAAAGATGCTTACTCCTTGGAAGAAAAGTTATGACCAACCTAGATAGTATATTCAAAAGCAGAGACATTACTTTGCCGGCTAAGGTCCGTCTATTCAAGGCTATGGTTTTTCCAGTAGTCATGTATGGATGTGAGAGTTGGACTGTGAAGAAGGCTGAGTGCCGAAGAATTGATGCTTTTGAACTGTGGTGTTGGAGAAGACTCTTGAGAGTCCCTTGGACTGCAAGGAGATCCAACCAGTCCATTCTGAAGGAGATCAGCCCTGGGTTTCTTTGGAAGGAATGATGCTAAAGCTGAAGCTCCAGTACTTTGGCCACCTCATGCGAAGAGTTGACTCATTGGAAGACTCTGATGCTGGGAGGGATTGGGGGCAGGAGGAGAAGGGGACGACAAAGGATGAGATGGCTGGATGGCATCACGGACTCGATGGACATGAATCTGAGTGAACTCCGGGAGATGGTGAGGACAGGGAGGCCTGGCGTGCTGCAATTCATGGAGTGGCAAAGAGTCGGACACGACTGAGTGACTGAACTGAACTGTATGTTAATCCTATACTCTGCCACCTTGTTGGATTCATTTATCAGTTCTAGTAGTTTTTGTATGGAGTCTTTAGGGTTTTCTATATATAGTATCACATCATAGTAAAATGACCATTCTACCTCTTCCAATTTAGAAACTTATTTTTCTCTTTCTTATCTAACTGCTGTGGCTAGGACTTTCAATAGTATATTGAATACAAGTGCTGAGAGTGGACATCCTTGTCTTGTTCTAGATTTTAGAAGGAAGGCTTTAAGCTTTCACCACTGAGTATTGTGTTGGCTGCAGGCTTGTCATAAATGGCTTTATTATCTTAAGATATATTTCCTCTATACCTACTTTGGTAAGAGTTTTTATCATGAATGGATGTTGAATTTTGTCAAATGTTTTTTCTCCATCATATATCATATTGGCAATCTCTCTCTTATCTTACTACAAGTTTATAAATTTTATTAATCATCTCAAGAACAAACTTTTTCTCTGTTTGTATCTTTTCTAAGTCTTTGATTCCTGCTGTCTTTATTATCTCCTTTTACTTAAAAAATATTTACTTAATTTTTTTCTAGATTTTTAAGGTAGAAACAATGAATACTAAACCAATCTTTCTTCTAAGATTTAAACTTATAAATTTCTCTGTAAGGCCTGCTTTAGCTATACCACAAAACTTTTGCTACTGTACGTGCATTATCCTTTAAAGTATTTTCCAACCTCTTTTTGTTTAATTTATTTAATTGGAGGCTACTTACTTTACAATATTGAGGTGGTTTTGCCATACATTGACATGAATTCACCACGGGTGTATGTGTGTTCCCCATCCTGAACCCCCCTCACACCTCCCTCCCCATACTATCCCTCTGGGTCATCCAAGTACACCAGCCCTGAGCACCCTGTCTCATGCAATGAACCTGGACTGGCGGTCTGTTTCACATATGATAATATACATGTTTCAATGCTATTCTCTCAAATCACCCCACCCTCGCCTTCTCCCTCAGAGTCCAAAAGACTGTTCTATACATCTGTGTCTCTTTTGCTGTCTCGCATACAGGGTTATCATTACCATCTTTCTAAATTCCATATATATGCATTAGTATACTGTATTGGTGTTTTTCTTTCTGGCTTACTTCACTCTGTATAATAGGCTCCAGTTTCATCCACCTCATTAGAATTGATTCAAATGTATTCTTTTTAATGGCTGAGTAATACTCTGTTGTGTATATGTACCACAGCTTTCTTTTCCATTCGTCTGCTGAAAATCCCATGGACCGAGGAGCCTGGTAGGCTGCAGTCCATGGCAGTTGCTAAGAGTCAGACACGATTGAGCGACTTCACTTTCACTTTTCACTTTCATGCACTGGAGAAGGAAATGGCAACCCACTCCAGTGTTCTTGCCTGGAGAATCCCAGGGACGGGGGAGCCTGGTGGGCTGCCGTCTATGGGGTCGCACAGAGTCAGACACGACTGAAGCGACTTAGCAGCAGCAGCAGCTGATGAACACTGATGTTATTTCCATGTCCTGGCTATTATAAACAGTGCTGCAATGAACACTGGGGTACATGTCTCTTTCAATTCTGGTTTCCTCGGTGTGTATGCCCAGAAGTGGGATTGCTGGGTCATAAGGCAGTTCTTTCCAGCTTTTTAAGGAATCTCCACACTGTTCTCCATAGTGGCTGTACTAGTTTGCATTCCCACCAACAGTGCAAGAGGGTTCCCTTTTCTCCACACCCTCTCCAACACTTATTGCTTGTAGACTTTGGGATAGTAGCCATTCTGACTGGCGTGAAATGGTACCTCACTGTGGTTTTGATTTGCATTTCTCTGAAAATGAGTGATGTTGAACATC
Organism: Capra hircus; assembly: GCF_001704415.2. Lineage (NCBI taxonomy): Eukaryota > Metazoa > Chordata > Mammalia > Artiodactyla > Bovidae > Capra > Capra hircus. The sequence continues at coordinate 18,316,016 of NC_030836.1, read as the reverse complement.
TTTTCATGTGTTTGTTACCCATCTGTATGTCTTCTTTGGAGAAATGTCTGTTTAGTTCTTTGCCCCATTTTTTGATTGGGTCGTTTATTTTTCTGGAATTGAGCTGCAGGAGTTGCTTGTATATTTTTGAGATTCTTTGTCTGTTGCTTCATTTGCTATTATTTTCTCCCATTCTGAAGGCTGTCTTTTCACCGTGCTTATAGTTTCCTTTGTTGTGCAAAACCTTTTAAGTTTAATTAGGTCCCATATATTTATTTTTGCTTTTATTTCCATTACTCAGGGAGATGGGTCATAGAGGATCATGCTGTGATTTATGTCAGAGAGTGTTTTGCCTATGTTTTCCTCTAGGAATTTTATAGTTTCTGGTCTTATGTTTAGATCTTTAATCCATTTTGAGTTTATTTTTGTGTATGGTATTAGAAAGTGTTCTAGTTTCATTCTTTTACAAGTGGTTGACTACTTTTCCCAGCACCACTTGTTAAAGAGATTGTCTTTTCTCCACTGTATATTCTTGCCTTCTTTGTCAAAGATAAAGTGTCCATAGGGGCATGGTTTTATCTCTGGGCTTTCTATTTTGTTCCATTGATCTACATTTCTGTCTTTGGGCCAGTACCATACTGTTGATGACTGTGGCTTTGTAGTAGAGCCTGAAGTCAGGCAGGTTCATTCCTCCAGTTCCATTCTTCTTTCTCAAGATTGCTTTGGCTATTCGAGTTTTTTTGTATTTCCATACAAATTGTGAAATTATTTGTTCTAGTTCTGTGAAAAATACTGTTGGTAGCTTGATAGGGATTGCATTCAGTCTATAGATTGCTTTGGATAATATACTCATTTTCACTATATTGATTCTTTTAATCCATGAACATGGTATATTTCTCCATCTATATGTGTCCTCTTTGATTTCCTTCATCAGTGTTTTATAGTTTTCTATATATAGGTCTTTTGTTTCTTTAGGTAGATATATTCCTAAATATTTTATTCTTTTTGTTGCACTGGTGACTGGAACTGTTTCTTTAATTTCTCTTTCTGTTTTCTCATTGTTAGTGTATAGGAATGCAAGGGGTTTCTGTGTGTTGATTTTATATCCTGAAACTTTACTATATTCACTGATTAGCTCTAGTAATTTTCTGGTGGAGTCTTTAGGTTTTTTTATGTAGAGGATCATGTCATCTGCAAAGAGTGAGAGTTTTACTTCTTCTTTTCCAATCAACCTCCTTTATGATTTATTGCTTTTAATACTCAGTGTTTAAGAAATACACTAATTTCTGGAATCTAGAGGTATTTATGGATGTCATATTAATGTTTGTCTCTAATTTAATTTTGCTGTGGTGATGGAAGATATTCTGTAAGATTTCAGTCTTCTGAAATTCATCTATTGATGACACTTTCTACATCTTTTTATTTTATGCATTCCTTAATTACTGAAATTTTACATATTTTTACTACTTTTGTCTTTTAATTTTAATGCTTATCTTATAAATGATTGAACCCCTGCCTGTATTATATATGTATATTTTCCAGTGAGATTTTAATTACTGCATGTTTTCTTATTATCATTTAGTGTCATTCCTTTTCAGTTTAGAGAAGTCCCTTTAATATTTCATGCAGAACAAGTATAGTGGCAATAAACTTCTTTAGCTTTTGTTTATCCTAAAAACTCTAAATCTCTCCTTAACTCTGAATGTTAAACTAGCTGTGCAGAGTCTGTGATGGGAAGTTTTTTCCTTTCAGCACTTTGAGTATATCATGACACTCCTTTATTATCCAGAGTTACTTTTTTTCTCTTGCTGCTTTAAGGATTCTCTTTATTCTTAACTTCTACCATTTTAGTTGCAATGTGTCTTATGTGTGTGTCTCTTTGGGTTCTTCTTATTCATAGCTCTTTGGGCTTCCTGGACCCAGAGGTCTGTTTGCTTCCCCAGATTAGGAAATATTTTAGTCACTATTTCTTAAAATAATTTTTCTGGTCCTTTCTTTCTTCGCCTTCTGTGACCCATATAATGCAAATGTTATTCCACACAATGTTGTCCTAAAGGCAACATATGGTATCTTCACTTTTGAAAATTCTTCATTTTGCTGCTCTGTCTGAGGGAGTCCCACCATTTTATCTTTTAGCTCACTCATTCGTTTTTCCACCTCATCTACGCTGCTGTTGAGCACCTCTAGTGTATTTTTCAGTTTAGTCATAACTTCTCTTTGGTACTATATTTTCTATCTCACTGTTAAAGTTCTCACTATGTTTATCCTTTCCTGAGTTTGATGAGCTATTTATGATCATTATACTGAAGCCCATCAGGTGGACTGCTTATCTCAGTTTCATTTAGTTTTTTTTTTTCTGAGGTTTCTGTCTTGTTCATTTGATTGGACTATATTCCTCTGCCCCCTCATTTTCCTTTTCTGTTTCTTTCTATGAATTAGGTAAATCAGCTGTCTCTCCCAGGCTGTTGAAGGGATTGTCATGTACTCTATTTGAAGAAACATGCCAGGTACACTTGAAAATACTGTATATTCTGTAGTTCTTGGGTAAAATGTTATATGCCAGTTAGGTCAAAGTGGCTGAAAGTGTTCAGACTTCTATATTTATTCTTGTTTTTTGTGTTTAATTGGTATTTTAAGTACTAAGTGAAAAATATTAAAATCTTCAACTATGATCTCTCTTTCAGTTGCTGACTAACATGTTCGGAAACTCTTTTACTAACTGAAAACAGTTATAACTACAATGTCTTCCCTGATATACTGACATTTTCATCATTATAAAATCTTTGTTTCCAGTAATTTTCCATGTTTTAAAGTTTATTTTTTCAGAAAATATTTTTTATATTTATTGTTTACATGGCATATCACTGTCCCATCCTTTCACTCTGTAATCTATTTGAAACTTTGTATTTGAAACATTTGTATTGTAGACAGCATATGGTTGGGTCTTGCTTTCTTCCTATCTTACATGAAGTCTTTACTTTTGAGTATTTGTTTCATTGATATTTAATGATTAACAAAGTAGTTGAATTAATGATGACCATGTTTCAACTTGTCTCCTAACTGTTTCATACGTTATTTTTCCTTCTTTTGTCCTTTTTTCTCTGAATTCACCTGCTCTAAAGAGATATTCTCCTGCTGGCATTGAAGAAAAATCTGCCACATTTTGAGAGGACAAAATGATGAGGACTGGATACAGTTTCTAAACTCAAATCAAAACCCAGTCAACAGTAATCATGAAAACAGGAGCACTTTAGTCCGACAACTTTAAGGAACTAAATCAGTCAATAACCAGTGATCTTGTAAGTAGAATCTAAGTCTCAGATGAGATTGCTGCCGAGGTGAACACCTCAATGTTAGCCTGGTGAGACTCTATGAAGAGGGCCAGACAAACATATGCTTAGACTCCTGACCCACACAAACTCTGAGATGATAAATCTGTGTTGTACTGAGCTACCAAATTTGTGGTAATTTGTTCTGCATCAATAAAAACCTAATATATACAGAAATGTAATCTATCCAAATGAAGCACAGACATTAAACAGGCTAAAAATAAAAATGAACCGAGTTTTGCTAACTTATGGGAAACTAAGAAAGAAGATAGAGGCAAAAAAAATTCTGAAAATCAAAGACTGAAAAAAACTATACTCTGATCTAAAGATCTCTGAAAACTCTAAGCAGGATGAACACACACACACACACTCACTCATATACACACTTAAACACAACAAAATAAACTATAACAAAATTACTGAAAACCAATAATAAAAGAAGCAACCTTAAAAAGCAGCCAGAGAAAAAGGACATATTACCAGTAGATGAACAATGATTTTTTAAATGGAAGATGTTTTTATAAGACTTATCATAAAAACTATATGAGACAGAAGACAAAGGATGAACTTCTTTAAAGGGCTGGAAAATGTATCCTAAAGCTAAGGAGGTGATGAAAGCCATCTGGAGGCAGCATTAGGTGCAGCAGTATATGCCCATCTCGGAGGTGGTCATGGTACAAGATGTGAATTATGCTTAAGTGTTCAAAGCTCTGTTCTCCTCAACCTAAATGAATCTGGGCTGTGGTTTTGGCTTCTTTTCGGTCATCTTTGTACCTTTTCTGATTCTGAACTCGGCCCCAACCCTTCTAGGAGTTGGGGTGAGCCCCTAGAAGTGTCTCTTGGAGGTACTCAAACAGCTTTTCAACACATTTACGTAGATTAAAAAAAAAAATTGGTTTCTCTAAATGGGCAACTGGAAACGCTATAAAAAACAGGAAAATTTTCAATTTATTTCTTATTGACCTTATTTCTTTATCATAATTTCAACATGGTGTGAAGCTGAGGTCAAGTTAACTGCACTTTCTAAGGCATTTTAGATATGTCTTTTATCCAAATTTAAACAGACCTTAGAGTTTTCCTTGAAAACTTCTCTCATTCATGCATTCCTCAGCTATTCCATATTCTGTTCATTTCTTCACTGGATTATTGTTACAGGCTGAATTCTGTGCCCCACATTGATATGTTGAAGCCATAATCTCCAGCGCCTGAAAGTCTAACTATATATGGAAACTGGGCCTTTGAAAAGGTAGCTAAAACGAGGCCAATGGGGTGGGCCCTGATTCAATCTGACTAGGGTAGAAAAAATTTGAACACACAGAGATATACTGGGCAGTGGTGGGTAGAAGTGTGTGCACAGAAGAAAGGCTATGTGAGGACACAGCAAGAAAGTGGCTATCTGCAACCAAAGAAAGAGGCTTCAGAATAAACCAAACGTGCTGATACATTGATCTTTCACCTCTACCCTCCACAACTATGAAAAGAATCAACTTCTGTTATTTAAGCCCCCTCAGTTCAGTTCAGTTCAGTTCAGTCACTCAGTCATGTCCAACTCTTTGCGACCCCATGAATCGCAGCACGCCAGGTCTCCCTGTCCATCACCAACTTCCGGAGTTCACTCAGACTCTCGCCCATCGAGTCAATGATGCCATCTAGCCATCTCATCCTCTGTCGTCCCCTTCTCCTCCTGTGGTATTCTGTTTTCATAGCCCTAGTGTACTAATATAACTACTAAAAATCGTAAGGGAACTGGAACATGGCCTTCAGACTTCTTACTAGCTAGCAGAGTGATCCAAAAATCCATAGAACTCAGAGTTACTTGAGATCTCTCAGTCCCTTAAGGAATTTGAGTGAATATGGCTTAAACCTTTAGTTTCACAGAATGAAAATCCATTTCTTTTCATTTATTTCATTTAATTCCCTTTCATTTGAGTTGTTCTGCTGAATAAGTTGTTCTGCTATTCTATCCTTTTACACAGAAGTCTAAGCATATTGCTGCCTTGTTTGAAACTCATTTGCCATCTCCTGATTGCTTATATGCAAAGCCTATGTTCTTTTCAGCATGCCCCCTCCACAATTTTCTCTCTCCACCTTCCAACATACATATCACAACTAAAGTCACCTACAGCACCCAGCCCTGATGAGCGTGGCAGCCTCACTGTCTTATACCTAGGCATTTGGCCCAAAGGTATCAATTGCTATGCCTTTGCCTACTTCCTCACCACTCTCTGTGGGCCAGTCCTCTCGTCTCTTGATCCACCCTCCATAGACAACTTTAAGTTCCTTCAGTCTCTCTCACAGTGCTTGGCACAAAGTGGATACTCAATAACTATGTGATAATAAATGAACCAGTGAACAAAAAATATCAATTTCAAAACCTTCCAAGGAGTGTCAACACTTAGAAGATAAAAGTCCACAATGAATCCTGATGCCAGGGGCCCCCAGAATCTGTGCCCAACCTATTTATCCCAACTTCTTGGTGGTCCCCACTCCCCAATTTCAGACCTCCTTCAACTCTTGTCAGAAACATTAGGGCAGGCCCAGAATCCTGGAGGAAATGGGTAGGGATAATGAGTGGGCTAGGCCTCTAACTTTACCTGTGTGAATGCTGGTGCTCTTGAGGAATTTTTCTTGTTTGCTCTCTTTCCACCTGGAAGGAAGCAGAGTATCCATGAGCCTCATGGATCTACTCCAAAACAGGCAACAATTCAAGGCAGTGGCCAGAAAAGAACATTATCCAGTTAAATTCTATGTTAAACAGATGGTTTGTAGTTTCCTCCTTTTTAAAGGATAACTCAAATGAGGAAAAAATGGGCATGATGAGATCTAAAGACCATGGTCTCCTCTAGCTAAAAATTCTTCTACCAGATGTTCCATCTCCCACCCTGAACTCTGGAATCTTGTAGCATTTTCCCCTCAAGAATTCTCGAATGTCATTTTCTCAGACAAATACAAAAACTATGGCCTGGAAAGGGGCAGTGATTTCCCCAGGGTCACCCAGCAACTATGGGAAAAGCCAGGACCAAAACCCGGGTCTCCTGGAGGGTGAGGTTGCTCTTTACACAGCACCCTGTGAACCATCCTGTGGAAGGTGGGAAGGGGGAGGCACTTGTTCTGAACAGCCTTCAACTCCAGTTTCTCCCAACTGATCCACAGGGGATCTGCAGTATCAGGCTTTGATTAAGCTTTAGCTATATCAGTCACTCCGGAGAAGGCAATGGCACCCCACTCCAGTACTCTTGCCTGGGAAATCCCATGGATGGAGGAGCCTGGTAAGCTACAGTCCATGGGGTCCCAAAGAGTCAGACACTACTGAGCGACTTCACTTTCACTTTTCACTTTCATGCAATGGAGAAGGAAATGGCAACCCACTCCAGTGTTCTTGCCTGGAGAATCCCAAGGACAGGAGCCTGGTGGGCTGCTGTCTATGGGGTCGCACAGAGTCAGACACAACTGACGTGACTTAGAAGAAGAAGAAGATGTCAGTCACTCAGTGGCATCTGACTCTTTGTGACACCATGAACTGTATCCCCCCAGGCTTCCCTGTTCATGGAATTCTCCAAGCAAGAATACTGGAGGGAATTGTTCCCTTCTCCAGAGGATCTTCCCAACAAAGGGGTCAAATCCAGGTCTCCTGTATTGTAGGCAAATTGTTTACTATCTGAGCCACCAGGGAAGCCTGTGAGAGTCCTTATTCTTGGAATATGGTCTCAGGTAGAGGCAGGAGAAGGGGTGTGAAGGCAGCACGAAAAGAAATCGGAGGTTCCGATGAGAAAACACTGTCTCCCTGAGGACTTGCCACATGAGATTATGGGACGAATGTAACTGTTTTCCTTCAAATTTCCTTAAAACGATTTATATTTTTATTTGGGGGAAAAATCATATAAAATTACAAATATATGCTTACCAATGAAAATAAAATATGGCAACAATGAAAACTGCAGAAAGAATATCCATGAGAATCCACACAAGCAAATAGTACTTTGGTGTCTGCAAAGCAGAGAACACAGTTAAGGACTGACAGCTGGAAGGGAATGTAGATCATGTGGGTCAGGTCCCTTGCTTGGCTGTCAGGGATGGAGCAGGGTCAGAGCAGGGAGAGGAACCTTGATTGCTGAGGTTGGTGTCTAACACAGAGAATACCTGCTGCCAACCTAACATGTAATCTCCCCTTACATGTGCTGAGGTCTCTACAAGGACTAAAACACTTCACACACTTCATTTCCCTGGACGGTCAACAGAGGTCTGAGGGAGTCGCAGAGATGTCACAGAGCAACTCTTCTCTGGATGCAGGACTACAAACCAAGATTCTTGGCTTCCAGTGCTCTATGTGTTCATGGCACAGCTTCCCAAACCTGGCTGTGCATCCAAAGACAGAGCCGCAGCCTTTCTTACTACAGCTTCCTGGGCCTCACTACAGACTCAGAAGTTAGAATTTCAGCATTTTTTTACAAGCTTCCCAGGAATAAGCAAACAGTAATTGAACTAGAATCCTTCTTCTAAATTGTCATGTTTCAAATCAGTTCAGTTCAGTCACTCAGTTGTGTTCGACTCTGCAACCCCATGAATCACAGCATGCCAGGCCTCCCTGTCCATCGCCAACTCCCGGAGTCTACCCAAACCCATGTCCATTGAGTCGGTGATGCCATCCAGCCATCTCATCCTCTGTCGTCCCCTTCTCCTCCTGCCCCAATCCCTCCCAGCATCAGGGTCTTTTCCAATGAGTCAACTCTTCCATCAGGTGGCAAAGTATTGGATTTCAGCCTCAACATCAGGCCTTTCAATGAACATCCAGGACTGATCACCTTTAGGATGGACTGGTTGGACCTCCTTGCAGTCCAAGGGACTCTCAAGAGTCTTCTCCTACACAACCACTCAAAAGCATCAATTATCTGGTGCTCAGCTTACTTCACCATCCAAATCTCACATCCATACATGACCACTGGAAAAACCATAGCCTTGATTGACAGACCTCTGTTGGCAAATTAATGACTCTGCTTTTAAATATGCTATCTAGGTTGGTCATAACTTTCCTTCCAAGGAGTAAGCGCCTTTTAATTTCATGGCTGCAGTCACCATCTGCAGTGATTTTGGAGCCCCCCAAAATAAAGTCTGACACTGTTACCACTGTTTCCCCATCTATTTCCCATGAAGTGATGGGACTGGATGCCATGATTTTAGTTTTTTGAATGTTGAACTTTAAGCCAGCTTTTTCACTCTCCTCCTTCACTTTCATCAAGAGGCTTTTTAGTTCCTCTTCACTTTCTGCCATAAGGGTGGCATCGTATGCATATCTGAGATCATTGATATTTCTCCCGGCAATCTTGATTCTAGCTTGTGCTTCTTCCAGTCCAGAGTTTCTCATGATGTACTCTGCATATAAGTTAAATAAGCAGGGTGACAATATACAGCCTTGATGTACTCCTTTTCCTATTTGGAACCAGTCTGTTGTTCCATGTCCAGTTCTAACTGTTGCTTCCTGACCTGCATACAGGTTTCTCAAGAGACAGGTCAGGTGGTCTGGTATTCCCATCTCTTGAAGAATTTTCCACAGTTTATTGTGATCCACACAGTCAAAGGCTTTGGCATAGTCAATAAAGCAGAAATAGATGTTTTTCTGGAACTCTCTCGCTTTTTCCATGATCCAGTAGATGTTGGCAATTTGATCTCTGGTTCCTCTGCCTTTTCTAAAACCAGCTGAACATCTGAAAGTTCACGGATCACGTACTGCTAAAGCCTGGCTTGGGGAATTTTGAGCATTACTTTACTAGCATGTGAGATGAGTGCAATTGTGTGGTAGTTTGAGCATTCTTTCGCATTGCCTTTCTTTGAGATTGGAATGAAAACTGACCTTTTCCAGTCCTGTGGCCACTGCTGAGTTGTCCAAATTTGCGGGCATATTGAATGCAGCACTTTCACAGCATCATCTTTCAGGATTTGAAATAGCTCAACTGGAATGCCATCACCTCCACTAGCTTTGTTCATAGTGATGCTTTCTAAGGCCCATTTGACTTCACATTCCAGGATGTCTGGCTCTTGGTGAGTGATCACACTATTGTGATTATCTGGGTTATGAAGCTCTTTTTTGCACAGTTCTCCTGTGTTTTCTTGCCACCTCTTCTTATCTTCTGCTTCTGTTAGGTCCATACCATTTCTGTCCTTTATCGAGTCCATCTTTGCATGAAATGTTCCCTTGGTATCTCTAATTTTCTTGAAGAGATCTCTAGTCTTTCCCATTCTGTTGTTTTCCTCTATTTCTTTGCATTGATTGCCAAGGAAGGCTTTCTTATCTCTCCTTGCTATTCTTTGAAACTCTGCATTCAGATGCTTATATCTTTCCTTTTCTCTTTTGCTTTTCACCACTCTTCTTTTCACAGCTCTTTGTAAGGCCTCCCCAGACAGCCATTTTGCTTTTTTGCATTTATTTTCCATGGGGAGGGTCTTGATCCCTGTCTCCTGTACAATATCACAAACCTCCGTCCATAGTTCATCAGGCACTCTATCAGATCTAGTCCCTTAAATCTATTTCTCACTTCCATTGTATAATCATAAGGGATTTGATTTAGGTCATACCTGAATGATTTAGTGGTTTTCCCCACTTTCTTCAATTTATTTCTGAGTTTGGCAGTAAGCAGTTCATTATCTGAGCCACAGTCAGCTCCTGGTCTTGTTTTTGTTGACTGTATAGAGCTTCTCCATCTTTGGCTGCAAACAATATAATCAGTCTGATTTCGGTGTTGACCATCTGGTGATGTGCATGTGTAGAGTCTTCTCTTGTGTTGTTAGAAGAGGGTGTTTGCTATGAATAGTGCATTCTCTTGGCAAAACTCTATTAGCTTTTGCCCTGCTTCATTCTGTACCCCAAGGCCAAATTTGCCTATTACTCCAGGTGTTTCCTGACTACCTACTTTTGCATCCTAGTCCCCTACAATGAAAAGGACATCTTTTTTGGGTGTTAGTTCTAAAAGGTCTTGTAGGTCTTCATAGAATCATTCAACTTCAGCTTCTTCAGCGTTACTGGTTGGGGCATAGGCTTAGATTACTGTGACATTGAATTGTTTGCCTTGGAAACGAACAGAGATCATTCTGTCATTTTTGTCATGTTGCTTCAAATAAACATACTGAAATTACAGTTCTTAATTAACACATCCATTTCTATGGGCTCCTTGCCTGAATCACTGGTTTCACAGAGCTCCATATTCTAGGTTATCTTGCATGAGTTTTTTTATCTCCACAGCTTTCTGGTTTTTTGTTTTGGCTACACTGGATCTTCGTTGCAGCACTCAGGCTTTCTCTAGTTGCAGTGACTGTCGTACTCGGGCTTCTATGTGGAGCTTCTCCTGTTGTAGAGCACAGGCTCTAGGAGCAGGGGCTTCAGTAGCTGCAGCGCACGGGCTCAGTAGTTGTGGCACACACCCAAGCTTAGTGGTTCTGTGCAGCCTGTGGAATCTTCCCAGACCAGGGATCAAACCTGTGTCCCCTGCATTGGCAGGCAGATTCTTACCCACTGCACCACCAGGGAAGTCCTTAACTCCCTAGTTTGATTATCCCTTTTCACCTTCATTGCCTCTCCTCTAATATTACCTGATGGTACCAGGACTACCATTTTTATTCTTTCATGTGCCATTTCTAATTTATCTAAACGTTTTTCCTTGGACTTAATAACAATGATAATAGTAACAACAACATGAGCAATCATGATAATAATGAGAACAACAACTAATATTAATGAGAACTTAAAGGAGCTAAGGAAATGTCTGAAGCACTTTAAGGCTATTTTCACAGCTTATCCTCACAACAGCTCTACTAGACAGGTACATTAGAAGCTCTTAAACCATTTCCACTAAACTGAGGTTCTTAATTGCTTCTGGGAACCTGACTGATAGATGTTTTGGCCTGCTCCAGGATGCCCATAAGGTGAGCTGTACAGTCACCAAGAATCAGTTATCTTTACTACCCAAATGGCTTAGAACAGTTGTACCAGTTGTTAACAACTATGCAGTATAATTTGATTAAGATCATACCTGAATGGTCTAGTGGTTTTCCCTACTTTCTGAATTTGGTAATAAGGAGTTAATGATCTGAGCCACAGTCAGCTCCTGGTCTTGTTTTTGTTGACTGTATAGAGCTTCTCCATCTTTGGCTGCAGAGAATATAATCAATCTGATTTTGGTGTTGACCATCTGGTGATGTCCATGTGTAGAGTCTTCTCTTGTGTTGTTAGAAGAGGGTGTTTGCTATGACCAGTGCATTTTCTTGGCAAAACTCTATTAGTCTTTGCCCTGCTTCATTCCACATTCCAAGGCCAAATTTGCCTGTTACTCCAGATGTTTCCTGACTTTCTACTTTTGCATTCCAGTCCCCTATAATGAAAAGGACATCTTTTTTGGGTGTTAGTTCTAAAAGGTCTTGTAGGTCTTCATAAAACCATTCAATTTCAGTTTCTTCAGTGTTACTGGTTAGGGCATAGACTTGGATAACTGTGATATTGAATGGTTTGCCTTGGAGATAAAGAGATCATTCTGTCATTTTTGAGATTGCATCCAAGTACTGCATTTTGGACTCTTTTGTGGACCATGATGGATACTCCATTTCTTCTGAGGGATTCCTGCCCGCAGTAGTAAATATAATGGTCATCTGAGTTAAATTCACCCATTCCAGTCCATTTTAGTTCGCTGATTCCTAGAATGTCGACATTCACCCTTGCCATCTCTTGTTTGACCACTTCCAATTGGCCTTGATTCATGGACCTGACATTCCAGGTTCCTGTGCAATATTGCTCTTTACAGCATCAGATCTTATTTCTATCACCAGTCACATCCACAACTGGGTACTGTTTTTGCTTTAGCTTTATCCCTTCATTCTTTCTGGAGTTATTTCTCCACTGATCTCCAGTAGCATATTGGGCACCTAATGACCTGGGGAATTCCTCTTTTGGTATCCTATCATTTTGCCTTTTCATACTGTTCATGGGGTTCTCAAGACAAGAATACTGAAGTAGCTTGCCATTCCCTTCTCCAGTGGACCACATTCTGCCTAGATCTGATAGACAGAGTGCCTGATGAAATATGGAATGAGGTTCATGACACTGTACAGGAGATAGGGATCAAGACCATCCCCATGGAAAATAAATGCAAAAAAAGCAAAATGGCTGTCTGAGGAGGCCTTACAAAGAGCTGTGAAAAGAAGAGAAGTGAAAAGCAAAGGAGAAAAGGAAAGATATAAGCATCTGAATGCAGAGTTCCGAAGAATAGCAAGAAGAGATAAGAAAGCCTTCTTCAGTGATCAAAGCAAAGAAATAGAGGAAAACAAAAGAATGGGAAAGACTAGAGATCTCTTCAAGAAAATTAGAGATACCAAGGGAACATTTCATGCAAAGATGGGCTCGATAAAGGACAGAAATGGTATGGACCTAACAGAAGCAGAAGATATTAAGAAGAGGTGGCAAGAATACATGGAAGAACTATACAAAAAAGATCTTCACGACCCAGATAATCATGATGATGTGATCACTCATCTAGAGCCAGACATCTTGGAATGTGAAGTCAAGTGGGCCTTAGAAAGCATCACTATGAACAAAGCTAGTGGAGGTGATGGCATTCCAGTTGAGCTGTTTCAAATCCTGAAAGATGATGCTGTGAAAGTGCTGCACTTAATATGCCAGCAAATTTGGAAAACTCAGCAGTGGCCACAGGACTGGAAAAGCTCAGTTTTCATTCCAATCCTAAAGAAAGGCAATGCAAAAGAATGTTCAAACTACCGCACAATTGCACTCATCTCACATGCTAGTAAAATAATGCTCAAAATTCTCCAAGCCAGGCTTCAGCAGTACATGAACCATGAACTTTCAGATGTTCAAGCTGGTTTTAGAAAAGGCACAGGAACCACAGATCAAATTGCCAACATCCGCTGGATCATGGAAAAAGCAAGAGAGTTCCAGAAAAACATCTATTTCTGCTTTATTGACTATGCCAAAGCCTTTGACTCCATGGATCACAAGAAACTGTGGAAAATCCTGAAACAGATGGGAATACCAGACCACCTGACCTACCTCTTGAGAAATCTGTATGCAGGTCAGGAAGCAACAGTTAGAACTGGACATGGAACAACAGACTGGTTCCAAATAGGAAAAGGAGTACATCAAGGCTATATATTGTCACCCTGCTTATTTAACTTCTATGCAGAGTACATCATGAGAAACGCTGGACTGGAAGAAGCACAAGCTGGAATCAAGATTGCTGGGAGAAATATCAATATCCTCAGATATGCAGATGACACCACCCTTATGGCAGAAAGTGAAGAGGAACTAAAAAGCCTCTTGATGAAAGTGAAAGAGGAAAGCGAAAAAGTTGGCTTCAAGCTCAATATTCAGAAAATGAAGATCATGGCATCCAGTCCCATCACTTCATGGGAAATAGATGGGGAAACAGTGGTAACAGTGTCAGACTTTATTTCGGGGGGCTCCAAAATCACTGCAGATGGTGACTGCAGCCATGAAATTAAAAGATGCTTACTCCTTGGAAGAAAAGTTACGACCAACCTAGATAGCATATTCAAAAGTAGAAACGTTACTTTGCCAACAAAGGTCCGTCTAGTCAAGGCTATGGTTTTTCCAGTAGTCATGTATGGATGTGAGTTGGACTGTGAAGAAGGCTGAGTGCCGAAGAATTGATGCTTTTAAACTGTGGTGTTGGAGAAGACTCTTGAGAGTCCCTTGGACTGCAAGGAGATCCAACCAGTCCATTCTGAAGGAGATCAGCCCTGGGATTTCTTTGGAAGGAATGATGCTAAAGCTGAAACTCCAGTACTTTGGCCACCTCATGCAAAGAGCTGACTCATTGGAAAAGACTCTGATGCTGGGAGGGATTGGGGGCAGGAGGAGAAGGGGATGACAGAGGATGAGATGGCTGGATGGCATCACAGACTCGATGGACGTGAGTCTGAGTGAACTCTGGGAGATGGTGATGGACAGGGAGGCCTGGCATGCTGCGATTCACGGGGTCGCAAAGAGTCGGACACGACTGAGTGAATGAACTGAACTGAACTGAAGTGATGTAGTATAATTCAGTGTTACTAAAATCTGTAAAGTCTGAGTTTAAAAAGTATGTCATTTTCAAGGAAACTAAATCAGTGTTTTGAAAATCTTGTTGAAGACAGAAAAGATCATTAAAATAATGAGCTGCAATTGACTTAGGTGTGAGAGAAACACTAAGAGATGGGGTAGAGGAGGATTCTAAAAATCTGTATGGCTTCTTCATTCCAGTTATTTCTCCAAATGACTTCAAGTTCTTGTGTTCTAAGGAAACAAAACTTAGAAATCATAACTGGTTCATTAGGAAGTATACAGAAGCAAAAGAATACAGAATTCAATCAACTGAAACATACTCAAAGAAAAGATCTGAATCTATGTCAAAAGTTGAATGAATATTTTAAATTAAAATGTGTGAAGTATGTGTGTGTTAGATTATTTATAAAAATGATCACAACATTCCTCCCCAAATGCAGGTGTGTATGCAGTGTGACTCTGCTGTTCCTCTCTAATAAGAGGTAAAGTGTGTTTCTGTCTTGCCCCACCATGAATCCGGACTTGACCCTGTGATTATCTTTGGCCAATGGAACATTAGCAAACATCACAATGGGAGATCCTTAAAAAGGCACATGCACTGGGGTTTGCCTTTCTCACTGCTGGGAACTCAATGCCACCAGGCAAACATGTGCAAAAAAGCTGGGATATATGTATACCTATGGCTGACTCATGTTGAGGTTTGACAGACAACAGCAAAATTCTATAAAGCAACTATCCTTCAATAAAAAATAAATTAATTTTTTTTAAATGCTGGCTTCCTTGATGATGAGTAACCAAATGAAGAAAGACTGTAGTCATTCCAGGTAAGATTCAAGAAATACAGATGAGGCCATCCTTGATCACCCAGTCTAAACAAACAGGCTGAGACCAGAGAAATCACTCAATCATCATACAGAATATGACAAATATTTGTCAGTTTTAAGTCATTAAGTATTAGATAGGGTTTTTAAACATAGTAAAATATTAATAGACCATATATCATTTATCTCACAATTTCCCAATTAAAATATTTGAATTAACATACTGATAAGCGAAGAGGATTATGTTAGATAAAATTGCTTCTTTGTGGTATTTTTATTCTCAATTTACAAATAAACAAACTGAAGCCCAGACAGGTTAAATAACATTTCCAAGTTCACACAACAGGTGGTAGGTAGAGCCAAGATTTGAACTGCATATTCTAACCCAGAGTGCAGGCTGCTTAGGAAGGCCCCTGGGATACTGACCCCACCTCCCTAAACAAACTGACCTTGGGTTCTTTAAAAAATCGCAAGCTAGGTGTAGAAAGAAGTTTTTTACTTACAACTTTCACACTCTTTGAATTTTGAATCATATGAATTTATTATCAATTCAAGTATTACAATGAAAAGTTTTACTTTGTTAAGTTTTATTTAATATATCCAAAGAGACAACTTCAAACAACGACTGATTTAGGGAGACAGGATTATGGAGGGGTGTACTGCTTTCTAATTTATGTATTTTTATAATTATTGAGTTTTATATAAAAAACATGTTTACTTTGCAATCAATTTTTAAAAACAAAAATGTTAGAGAAGTTTATAGTACATACATGAAGCAGGATAGTATGGGGACAGACAAGTGGCGAGGCTTCACCTATACCAAGGGACCTGCCTTTTCGGTAGGCGGCCCTACCAAAAGCTGCCCAAAGCACCAAGGAAGAAGGGGTAAGCAGTTTTACACTGCCACCATATGGCCTCAATACAGTTCTGGCCCTATGAGACTCTGCCCTTGGTCCTGATCACCTCGCACCTGCTACTGACCCTGACCAAGTCAGAAACAAGGGCTACTGAGGCTGGAGGGATGGAGAAAGCAACCTAAAATATTTAGGTTTCTGTGCCTAAAGTTTTAACATTCAACGTAGTTAAGAGTTTGGGTTATTTTGGACTAGACAATTTGATCCTGAATTGAGACTTTTGGGTCACTAACTGGTACTTTAAAAAACTTTTGTAGGGAAGACAGAGTCTGTGTCTCTCCATGCCTAAGATACTCACCAGACACTGGTGGAGACTCCCCACAAAGAAGTGGACAGGAGAAGCCCCAGGGGTGGTCAGGTACTAGATAGGGAGGAGTGAGGGAGGTCTAGGCCAGGGGACTGTCAAGGCTGATGGACTGCTGGGGGACAACAAGGCCTGGGTGGTGGGGACACAGTTCAGGCCTGGTCCCTTGCCCTCAGGGGCTTCCTCTGACCTCTGGAGCCCTCTCCACCTTCTCAGCCAAACCCTCTGCACTGTGGGGCATCATCTACCTCCAGGGAACCCTCCACCCTTCAAGGCCCCCTCTACCCAGGGAAGTCCCTTAAGCATGAGAGAGTGGGGAGAAGAAAAGGGCGGGCAGGCTGGAAGCAGCTTCCACAGGGTCTGAGGACCAGGAAACTGCCTGGTGTTCCCCTACCCATTCAGCCCTAGGAACCTCCTGAGGCCCCATGCCCAGCCCTCTGCCCTCCAGGGCCTGGTTTCCTAGTCCCTCTGGGCACTATGAAGTCCCCCTCATCCCTCTAGGGGCCTCATCAGCCCTCTGGACCAGGCCTTCTACCCCCTAAGACCCCCGCCCCTGCCCTCCAGGGCCCTCTCTTCTCTCTGGGGCTCTTTCCTTCCTCCAGGTTAAGCCGTCCGCCCTCTGGAGCCCTCTGGGTACCCTCAGCACACCTAGGTCTGGCAGGCACAAGAAGGATGTAAGAGGAGAAGGAGTCATTCCTGAGGGAGGGGAGCATCCCTCAGGATGTGGAGGAGCAAGAACCTGTCTAGTGTTCCCCTACCTCCTCAGCCCAGGGAGTCTCCTGGTGACCCAACCTGATCCTCCACATCTCAGAATTGGAGGCACAGAATAGGCTTCCATGGCTGGGTGGAGCGGGGGACGGTCCCCACCCCTACCCAGCACCTTTTCTGGAGGCAAGGGTCCTGAATAAGGACGTTCAGTTCAGTTCAGTCGCTCAGTCGTGTCCGACTCTTTCAGGCCTCCCTGTTCATCAGCAACTCCCAGAGTTCACTCAAACTTATGTCCACGGAGTCGGTGATGCCATCCAGCCGTCTCATCCTCTGTCATCCCCTTTTCTTCCTGCCCCCAATCCCTCTCAGCATCAGAGTCTTTTCCTATGAGTCAACTCTTCCCATGAGGTGGCCAAAGTATTGGAGTTTCAGCTTTAGCATCAGTACTTCCAATGAACACGCAGGACTGATCTCCTTTAGGATGGACTGGTTGGATCTCCTTGGAGTCCAAGGGACTCTCAAGAGTCTTCTCCAACACCACAGTTCAAAAGCATCAATTCTTCAGCACTCAGCTTTCTTCACAGTCCAACTCTCACATCCATACATGACCACTGGAAAAACCATAGCCCTGACTAGACCGACCTTTGTTGGCAAAGTAATGTCTCTGCTTTTGAATATGCTATCTAGGTTGGTCATAACTTTCCTTCCAAGGAGTAAGTGTCTGTTAATTTCATGGCTGCAATCATGATCTGCAGTGATTTTGGAGCCCAAAAACATCAAGTCTGACACTGTTTCCACTGTTTCCCCATCTATTTCTCATGAAGTGATGGGACCAGAGGCCATGATCTTCGTTTTCTGAATGTTGAGCTTTAAGCTAACTTTTTCACTCTCCTCTTTCACTTTCATCAAGAGGCTTTTTAGCTCCTCTTCACTTTCTGCCATAAGGGTGGTGTCATCTGCATATCTGAGGTTATTGATATTTCTCCGGGCAATCTTGATTCCAGCTTGTGTTTCTTCCACTCCAGCGTTTCTCATGATGTACTCTGCATAGAAGTTAAATAAGCAGGGTGACATTATACAGCCTTGATGTACTCCTTTTCCTATTTGGAACCAGTCTGTTGTTCCATGTCCAGTTCTAACTGTTGCTTCCTGACCTGCATACAGGTTTCTCAAGAGGCAGGTCAGGAAGTCTGGTATCTTATCTCTCTCAGAGTTTTCCACAGTTTCTTGTGATCCACACAGTCAAAGGCTTTGGCATAGTCAATAAAGCAGAAATAGATGTTTTTCTGGAACTCTCTTGCTTTTTCCATGATCCAGCGGATGTTGGCAATTTGATCTGTGGTTCCTGTGCCTTTTCTAAAACCAGCTTGAACATCTGGAAGTTCATGGTTCATGTATTGCTGAAGCCTGAATTGGAGAATTTTGAGCATTCCTTTACTAGCGTGTAAGATGAGGATGTAGTTGGGATTGGAATGAAAACTGACCTTTTCCAGTCCTGTAGCCACTGCTGAGTTGTCCAAATTTGCGGGCATATTGAGTGCAGCACTTTCACAGCATCATCTTCAGGATTTGAAACAGCTCAACTGGAATTCCATCACCTCCACTAGCTTTGTTCATAGTGATGCTTTCTAAGGCCCACTTGACTTCACATTCCAGGATGCCTGGCTCTAGGTAAGTGATCACACCATTGTGATTATCTGGGTTATGAAGTTCTTTTTTGCACAGTTCTCCTGTGTTTTATTGCCACCTCTCCTTAATATCTTCTGCTTCTGTTAGGTCCATACCATTTCTGTCCTTTATTGAGCCCATCTTTGCATGAAATGTCCCCTTGGTATCTCTAATTTTCTTGAAGAGATCTCTAGTCTTTCCCATTCTGTTCTTTTCCTCTATTTCTTTGCATTGATTGCCAAGGAAGGCTTTCTTATCTCTCCTTGCTATTCTTTGGAACTCTGCATTCAGATGCTTATATCTTTCCTTTTCTCCTTTGCTTTTCACTTCTCTTCTTTTCACAGCTCTTTGTAAGGCCTCCTCAGACAGCCGTTTTGCTTTTTTTGCATTTCTTTTCCATGGGGATGGTCTTGATCCCTGTCTCCTGTACAATGTCACAAACCTCCGTCCATAGTTCATCAGGCACTCTATCAGATCTAGTCCCTTAAATCTATTTCTCACTTCCACTATATAATCATAAGTGATATGATTTATGTCATACCTGAATGGTCTAGTGGTTTTCCCTACTTTCTTCAATCTACCTAAATCTCACTCCAGCTATTGTGCCACTGCTTAAACCCTTCCAAACCTAAGCCCCACCCTTCACAGCCCAGGATTTTTGCCTTTTTTTTTTCCTGTTGTTGTTTCTTGGGGTTTTTTTCTTTAAGAAAAACAAATAAAAGGAATCCAGATTGGGAAAAAAGAGGTAAAACTCTCTTTCTTTGCAGATGATATGATACTAGAAAATGCATGGAAAATCCTAAAGATGCCCCCAGAAAATTACTAGAGCTAATCAATGGACATAGTAAAATGGCAGGATATAAAATTTATACACAGAAATTCCTTGCATTAATATACACTAACAATGAAAAATCAAAAAAAGAAATTAAGGAAATAATCCCATTCACCATTGTAACAAAAATAATCAAATATGTAGGAATAAACCTAACTAAAGAGACAAGAGATTTGTATGCAGAAAACTATGAGACACTGACGAAAGAACTCGAAGATGGCACAGATGAAAAGATATACCATGCTCTTAGATTAGAAGAATTAATATTGTGAAAATGACAAAAGCAATCTACAGAGTCAAAATGATCCGTATCAAATTACCAACGTATTCATCACAGAACTAGAGCATAAAAATTCACAAAAGATCCCAAATAGTGAAAATAATCTTCAGAAAGAAAAATGGAACTGGAAGAATCAACCTTTCTGACTTCAGTCTGTACTACAAACCTACAGTCATCCAGACAAAGATGGTACTGGCACAAAAACAGAAATACAGACCAAGGGAACAAGATAAAAAGGCCAGAGATAAACTCATGCAGCTGTGGGCACCTTATCTTTGACAAAAGAGGCAAGAATATACAATGAAGAAAACACAATCTCTTCAGTAAGTGGTACTGGGGAAACTGGACAGCTACATGTAACAGAAACTGGAACACCTCCTACCTAACACTATACAGAAAAATAAACTCAAAATGGATTAAAGATTTAAATACAGGGCCATAAGCTGTAAAGCTCCTAGAGGATAACATACACAGCAACTCCTTGACATAAATCACAGCAAGATCCTCTGTGAACCACCTCCTAGAATAACGGAAATAAAAACAAAAATAAACAAATGGGGGTCTAATTAAACTTAAAAGATTTTTTTAAAGCAAAGTAAACTGTATATAAAATGAAAAGAAAACCCTCAGAATGGGAGAAAATAATAGAAAATCAATCAACTGACAAAAATCTCCAAAATATACAAGCAGCTTATACAGATCAATACCAGAGAAACAAACAACCCAACTAAAAAATGAGCAGAAGACATAAACAGACATTTCTCCAAAGAAGACATACAGATGGTTAAACACATAAAAAGATGCTCAACAATGCTCATTATTAGAGAAATCCAAATCAATACTACAGTGGGGTATCACCTCACACCAGTCAGAAGGGCTATCATCAAACTATAAATGTTGGAGAGGGTGTGAAGAAAAGAAAACCCTCTCGCACTGTTGGTAGGAATGTAAATTGGTACAGGCACTATGGAGAATAGCATGTAGATTCCTTAAAAAACTAGGAATAAAACTACCACATGACCCAATAATCTCAGTACTGGGCATATAGCCTGAGGAAAACCACAATTGAAAAAGATACAGGTACCCCAATGTTCATCACAGCACTATTCACAATGATAGCACATGGAAGCAACCTAGATGTCCATCAATAGATGAATGGATAAAGAAACTGTGGTACATACATACAATGGAATATTACTCGGCCATAAAAAGGAATGGATTTGAGTCAGTTCTAATGTGTTGAATGAACTAAGGGTCTATTATACAGAGTGAAGTAAATCAGCAGAAAAACAAATACCATGTATTAATGCATATATAAATGCTGGGCTGAAAGAAGCACCAAGCTGGAATCAAGACTGCCAGAAGAAATATCAATAACCTCACATATGCAGATGACACCACCCTTATGGCAGAAAGTGAAGAGGAACTAAAGAACCTCTTGATGAAAGTGAAAGAGGAGAGTGAAAAAGTTGGCTTAAAGCTCAACATTCAGAAAACGAAAATCATGGCATCTGGTCCCATCACGTCGTGGAAAATAGATGGGGAAACAGTAACAACAGGGTCAGACTTTATTTTGGGGGGCTCCAAAATCACTGCAGAGGGTGACTGCAGCCATGAAATTAAAAGGCGCTTACTCCTTGGAAGAAAAGTTATGACCAACCTAGATAGCATATTGAAAAGCAGAAACATTACTTTGCCAACTAAGGTCCGTCTAGTCAAGGCTATGGTTTCTCCAGTGGTCATGTATGGATATGAGACTTGGACGGTGAAGAAAGCTGAGCACTGAAGAACTGATGCTTTTGAACTGTGGTGAGAGTCCCTTGGACTGCAAGGAGATCCAACCAGTCCATCCTAAAGGAGATCAGCCCTGGGTGTTCTTTGGAAGGAATGATGCTAAAGCTGAAACTCTAGTACTTGGCCACATCATGCTAAGAGTTGACTCATTGGAAAAGACTCTGATGCTGGGAGGGACTGGGGGCAGTAGGAAAAAGGGGACGACAGAGGATGAGATGGCTGGATGACATCACGGACTTGATGGACGTGAATTTGAGTGAACTCCGGGAAATGGTGATGGATAGGAAGGCCTGGCATGCTGCGATTCATGGGGTCACAAAAGTCAGACACGACTGAGCGAGTGATCTGAACTGAACTGATATATGGAATCTAGAAAGATGGTACTGATCAACCTATTTGCAGAGCAGCAATGGAGACACAGACATACCGAACAGATTTATGGGCACAGTGGGAGAAGGGGAGGAAGGGGCAAATTGAAAGAGTTGAAACATTACCATATATAAAATAGACAGCCAGTGGAATTTGCTGTATGACACAGGGAGCTCAAATCCAGTGCTCTGTGATAATCTAGAGGTCTGGGATGGGGTGAGAGGTGGGAGGGAGGTTCCAGAGGGAGGGGACATATGCATACCTATGGCTAATTCATGATGATGTATGGCAGAAACTAACACAATATTGTAAAGCTATTATCCACCATTTAAAAATAAATTAAAGTAAAAAAATAAAATATATCAGTCAGGATAGTTTAAAGCATGTTTCAGTAATAAAGCAAGACAAAAATTTCAATGAAAAAAGTCTACAACAAATTCTGGAGAGGATGTGGAGAAAAGGCAACCTTCTTGCACTGTTGTTGGGAATGTAAACTGACACAGCACTATGGAGAACAATATGGAGACTCCTTAAAAAACTAGGATAAAACTACCATATGATCCAGAAATTGCACTACAAGGCATATACCAAGTTCAAAACCTGACAAAATCATAATTCAAAAAGACACACGTACCCCAATGTTCACTGTAGCACTATTTGTAATAGCTGGGACATGGAAGCAACCTAGATGTCCATCAACAAATGAATGGATGAAGAAGTTATGTTACATACAAAACAATGGAACATTACTCAGCCATAAAATGGAATACATTTGAGTCAGTTGTAGTGAGGTGGATGAACCTAGAGCCTATTATTACTATACAGAGTGAAGTAAGTCAGAAAGGAAAAAAAAAAAAAACAAATATCATACATTAATGCATACACATGGAATCTAGAAAAATGGTACTCATGAATCTATCTGCAGGGCAGGAATAGAGGTGCAGAAATAGAGAACACATTTGTGGACACAGTGGGGGAAGGGGAGGGTGGAATGAATGAGAAAGCAGCACTTAAACATATATACTTAAAGTTGCCCTAACTCAAAAAATAATGATAATAATAATAAACATATATATTACCATTTGTAAAACAGATAACTAATGATGGGAAGTTGCTGTAAAACACAGGGTGCTCAACCCAGTGCTCTGTGATGACCTAGAGGGGTGGGGTGGGGTAGGGTGGTAGGTGAGAGGGACGTTCAAGAGGGAGGGGACATATGCATATTTATGGCTTGATTCACACTGTTGTATAAAAGAAACCAATACAACATTGCAAAGCAATTATCCTCCAATTAAAAAAAAATAACCTATCTAAGAGTGACTAAAAATGCTATGGGATCTGAGTGAGATCTCATTCAGGGGAAGGGAAAGACCTAGCTCGGAGCAATTTAAACAGTCAGTGGAGAGAAACTGTTTTGTGATGCTGACTGTCCCACTCAGTCTACATAGTCTATACCAATTAGAAAAACAGGCTCTGCAGTCATTGAGTGGTTAGGTAAGGTTCCCTCCACAAGTAATAAGTGAAGGGATTTAGCTGGGATTACAACTGAAGACTTCAGGTCCTCAATTCTCTTGCCACAGTAGTAGCAGGACAGAAGAGAAAATCAAACTAGGTGGCTGGACACTTGCTCATCTTTTCAAAAGCATTTTGCTTAGGACACACAGTGCTTACTTTGGAATCAAGTGCACTGGGTTTTCTCCCCACACCTCATGCCACTGTCATTGTTGCCGTGCCTTCAGGAAAGTGAGGCTGCAGTAACACACCTCTGGAGTCAGACTTCATTCTGAATCTTGCATCATGTGACACTTCATATTCTCCACAAGGATACTCCCAGTGGCTAACTCAGAGGTTTAAAAACTACATAATGCATGAAAGGCACATTGTAAGGATTCAATAAACAGCAGTTAGTATACCAATATTAATTTTCCCCTGAAAATCACAGAAGGATCTGGGTGAGAGAGGGAGAATGGCACATCTCCAATCTCACATAAGTCTTTTCTTAAGTAGCTACCCTGGGGAGTGCATAATGGGCAATGTCAGGGTTGGTGGGGGACAGAGACGCCTATTGGACCAGACTTGGAAGGACAATCTGGACAACCAGCTCACCATGAAGTAGGAAGGTTGAGTCATCTCATTCAGGACCTGAATGTTGTCTGTGGTCACGGAGGGAATCCTGGAGCACCAGGCCAGTGAGAAGAGCCAAGGTTCATTGACAAGATATAAGTTGATGCTGATGTTAGCTGCTCTATATTCTCTAGGGAAAATAAAAAAGAACCCACAGGAGACTCAGAGTTAATCTCACTCTCATCACCTAAGAGGGAAACAGTCACTAAATTTGAGAAAGGATGTTGCCTACATCACCAGAGGTAGGTGATAGTAGGGCAACCTATGATATGACATGCAGAATTAGCTCATATTGCAATGAGATAAAGGACTGAATTTAATACCTTTGCTACTATGCCAGCAGTAGTATTTTAGTAAATTGGCTTCCTCAAGGAAAGAAAAGTGAGGGAGGGAAGAAAGGAGGGGAGAGAGGGAGGGAGGAAGGTAGGAAAGAGAGGGGGAAAGGGAAAAAAAAGGAAAGTCCTAACAAATTCCTAATGGAACTTGTCAATTTCCATGGTATAAATACTCACAATTTGCTCCCAGAAGCTGATATGCACCAGCTCCAGTACACTATTGGGCAGCAAATGTACTTATTTCCATCAGAGCACTTACCGTTCTCTACTCTATGTGCCTTCCTATCAATCTTCTCTACTTAACTGTAAGCAAATTAAAAGCAAAGACCATGTCTTACTCAACTCTGAATATTCAGTGCATGTGTGCTAAGTCACTTTAGTCCTGTCTGTCTATGACCTTTTGGACTATAGCCCACTAGGCTCCATTGTCCATGGGATTCCCCAGACAAGAATACTGGAGTGGGTTGCCGTGCCCTCCTCCAGGGTATGTTCTCAACCCAGGGATAGAAAATGCATCTCTTAAGTCACCTGCATTGGCAGGCGAGTTCTTTACCACTAATGCCACCTGGGAACCCTCTGTATATCCAGTGGTGGTGGTGGTGGTTTACGAACCATAATACCTGCCTGTAGAAATAGTTAAATGAAGGAATTAATAAATGAATACTAATTTGGTGAATATTTAAATCTGAAATATAAAAAAACTTCACAAGCATGAGTAGGGGGGATGGTACACAGTACTTTCCAATGGCAGAATGAAATGTCAGTAAATATTTGTGTACTATCTGTAGAAACTGTAGAAGAACATCAAGTCAAGTTGTCATTAGAGATTAAATTTCTCAGAAAATACATAATGTAAGTGCCTTTGAAAGACTTTTTAACCCTGAGATGTTATAACATATTGAAAACAGCTCTGCACAAGCCTGGGGTTGAATTCCAGCACTGTCACATAATAGCGTGGCAATTTCTTAGGCTCAGTGTATAAACTGTAAATAAAAATAACCATACAGCCTTTACAGGAGTGCTTGCAATTAGTTACCCAAAATGTTAGCCTGTGTCTAAGAAAATTCTACACATCATTTAAAAATAAATGTATCATGGATCGGAAGAATCAATATAGTGAAAATGAGTATACTACCCAAAGCAATCTATAGATTCATTGCAATCCCTATTAAGCTACCAACGGTATTTTTCAATAAGCTAGAACAAATAATTTCACAATTTGTATGGAAATACAAAAAAAACTCAAATAGTGAAAGCAATCTTGAGAAAGAAGAATGGAACTGGAGGAATCAACCTGCCTGACTTCAGGCTCTACTACAAAGCCACAGTAATCAAGACAGTATGGTACAGGCACAAAGACAGAAATATAGATCAATGGAACAAAATAGAAAGCCCAGAGATAAATCCACACATCTGTGGACACCTTATCTTTGACAAAGGAGGCAAGAATATACAGTGGAGAAAAGACAATCTCTTCAACAAGTGGTGCTGGGAAAACTAGTCAACCACTTGTAAAAGAATGAAACTAGAACACTTTCTAACACCAAACACAAAAATAAACTCAAAATGAATTAAAGATCTAAACGTAAGACCAGAAACTATAAAACTCCTAGAGGAGAACATAGGCAAAACACTCTCTGACATAAATCACAGCAGGATCCTCTATGATCCACCTCCCAGAATATTGGAAATAAAAGCAAAAATAAACAAATGGGATCTAATTAAAATTAAAAGCTTCTGAACAACAAAGGAAAATATAAGCAAGGTGAAAAGACAGCCTTCAGAACAGGAGAAAATAGCAAATGAAACAACTGACAAAGAACTAATCTCAAAAATATACAAGCAACTCCTGCAGCTCAATTCCAGAAAAATAAACAACCCAATCAAAAAATGGGCCAAAGAACTAAACAGACATTTCTCCAAAGAAGACATACAGATGGCTAACAAACACATGAAAAGATGCTCAATATCACTCATTATTAGAGAAATGCAAATCAAAACCACAATAAGGTACCATTTCACGCCAGTCAGAATGGCTGTGATCCAAAAGTCACAGTAAGTGTTGGAGAGGGTGTGGAGAAAAGGGAACTCTCTTACACTGTTGGTGGGAATACAAACTGTTCTCCATAGTAGTACAGCCACTATGGAGAACAATGTGGAAATTCCTTAAGAAAGTGGAAATGGAACTGCCTTAATGACCCAGCAATCCCACTGCTGGGCATACACACTGAGGAAACCAGAACTGAAAGAGACACGTGTACCCCAATGTTCATCACAGCACTGTTTATAATAGCCAGGACATGGAAACAACCTAGATGTCCATCAGCAGATGAATGGATAAGAAAGCTGTGGTACATATACACAATGGAATATTACTCGGCCATTAAGAAGAATACATTTGAATCAGTTCTAATGAGGTGGATGAAACTGAAGCCGATTATACAGAGTGAAGTAAGCCAGAAAGAGAAACACCAATACAGTATACTAACGCATATATGGAATTTAGAAAGATGGTAATGATAACCCTGTATACGAGACAGCAAAAGAGACACAGATATATAGAACAGTCTTTTGGACTCTGTGGGAGAGGGAAAGGGTGGGATGATTTGGGAGAATGGCATTGAAACATGTATAATATCATATATTAAATGAAAAAATAATAATAATAAAATCCCATTCAAAAAAAATAAATAAATTTTTTTAAAAAGACACAAAGCAGTTCAAAGACAATTAACATAAAAAAGAAATGTCACAGAAACATTAATTATAAGAAAGCCAGTGTGGCAATATTAATAAAAGCAATTTTTAGGCAAGAATTATAACCAGAGAGAAGGGACATTTCATAATGAAAGGATGGTAATAAATCCAAGAAAATAATCTAACAATTCTAAATGTAAATACACCTTAAAAAAAGTGTTTAAAATATGAGAAGCCAAACAACCACAATAATCACAATAACAACAACAAACACAGCCAAAGGGAGAAATATAGAAATCAACAGTCAGCTGGAAATATTACATCCCCTTTTCTACAACTGACAGATGAGGCACAGGAAGCCCTTAATTTCTCTCTGACTGAAGAGGTTGCTCCCAGAAGGAAGAAGGAAGAAGTCATGGTCTAATCTCCTTGTCAACATGATATCTACATCTTTTCTAAATCGAACAATAATATTTGCTAGAAAGAGAGGTCTTTATATATAGAATATGTTCTTTAATGGATGTTCTTGGTTGATTACTTTTTATTATATATTTTGTAAATAAACACAGAATGTGGATTTATGAGGTATGGGTCCCTGGACAAGGTCACAAAAGCTATGCAAGTCTCTGGGAGTATTAAATGCAGATGTTTTATAACTCAAATGTTCTCCTTCAAAGTGAAATAACCCCATAAAAACACATTTGGAGCCTGTATCTATTACTGTGGGCCATAGGGAATGTGTCCAATAAAGGAAGAAACCTGCAAAGTTGAAATCAATGTCTCTGACCTTTCCTTGCTTTGTCTGAGCCTCCTGACTGCCTTCTGTATCTTTGAAATTAATAATAAAACTTAATAGTAAGTTCTCTGATGTGTATGAGTTTGATTTGAAACCTAATGCTTTGTGTTAACTCCACAGAAAAAGCAGGAGGAAAATGCAGTATAAAATACTTAAAAAGACTATTAACCAATTTAAATTATATATTTTGGAAATTAAACCAGCCCCTGTTGGAATCATTTGTGGTTATTTTTTCCCAGTCTGTAGGTTGTCATTTTGTATTCTTTATGGTTTCCTTTGCTGTGCAAAAGCTTTTAAGTTTGATTAGGCCACTTGATTTTCTAATAGGACTCAGGATATGACTGACCCTTCTTAAAGTCTGATGTCAGCTGATCCTATTCCCATATAACTATGGCCAAGGAATAACTTTTAAAAATTACTAGTAAAAGAATTAACACTAGGGCATCTGTCAAACCTATATTTAAACCTCAGTGTGGTCCCCCACTGACCAACTATATGTACTTTGGGGAAATAGTAACACCTAACCTCCCCAAACTTTTCCTCATTAAAGATAAGATTCCCCATTTGAAACATGGGGAGTGATGCTAATTTATAGAGCACAGCATGTAACGATGGTGATGATGAAACAACAGGTAACATTTACTGTGTTCATATATTTGCCCATCATTTTGCTCTGTGCATATATGTAGTATGTCACTTAATCTTTTAACCATTCCATCACGTTATTGTTATCCTTAATTTACAAATGAGAAAACTGATTATTAAAACTTGTCCAAAGTCACACTTGTAGCTGATGGGTAAGCCAGAATTTTAAAAAGAGCCTGTGGTTAACCAACGGAACTTGACACATAATAAAGGCTCAGTAAGTGAAAGTTATTATAATTATTTTTCAACTACTAGATTAATCTAAATTATGATTAGCAGAGAAAGAAATCACCTTGGAATCATTTTTTCTTTGATAAAAAGTAGAAATAGACATACATTCAAAACAGAGGAATAGTTGGGCAAAGAAAAATATTTTACATAGGAAAGAGAAGTAAAATATGTATAATTTTCTAATGTTGAAAAAATATATATATAATTTTATGATCAACTGCCCCATAGCCCAAGAGGCTGGAAAAGCCAGAACATGAAAAGAGGTAAATCCAATAGCCTAGCTCATGACTTGAGATACAAAAATGAATCTAGAGGAATTTCTGTAGCTCAAAGAGATTTTGGAGATAGGGAGATACATATGTATATCTGGACAAAACACATATATATGTTCAGTCTCTGAAGCATTTAGAATCATCTGAAAAGAACTTTCCAATATACAAGCTGGATTTAGAAAAGGCAGAGGAACCAGAGATCAAATTGCCAACATCTGCTGGATCACAGAAAAAGCAAAATTCCAGAAAAACATCTACTTCTGCTTTATTAATTATGTTACAGCCTTTGACTGTGTGGATCACAAAAAACTGTGGAAAATTCTTCAAGACATGGAAATACCTAACCTGCCTCCTGAGAAACTTTTATGTGGGTCAAGAAGCAACAGTTAGAACCAGACATGGAACAATGGACTGGCTTCAAATTGGGAAAGGAGTACGTCAAGACTGTATACTGTCATCCTGCTTATTTAACTTATATGCAGAGTCCATCATGCAAAATGCCAGACTGGATGAAGCACAAGCAGGAACCAAGATTGCTGAGAAAAATATCAACAACCTCAGATATTCAGATGACACCACTCCAGTGGCAGAAAATAAAGAGGAACTAAACAGCCTCTTGATGAGGGTGAAAGAGGAAAGTGAAAAAGTTAGCTTAAAACTCAACATTCAAAATACTAAGGTTATGGTATCCCATCCCATCACTTCATGACATATTGATGGGGAAAAAGTGGAAACAGGCTGACTGCAAATGGTGACTGTGGTCATGAAATTAAAAGACACTTGCTCCTTGGAAGAGAAGCTATGACAAACCTAGACAGTACATTAAAAAGTAGAGACATCATTTTGCCAACAAAGGTCTGTATAGTTAAAGCTATGGTTTTTCCAGTAGTCACATACAAATGTGAGAGTTGGACCATAAAGAAGGTTGAGTGCCAAAGAACTGATGCTTTCAAACTATGATGCTGGAGAAGGCTCTTGAGAGTCCCTTGAATGACAAGGAGATCAGACCAGTCAATCCTAAAGGAAAGTGAAAGTCACTCAGTCATGTCCGACTCTTTGTGACCCCATGACTACACAGTCCATGGAATTCACCAGGCCAGATCCCTGGAGTGGGTAGCCTTTCCCTTCTCCAGGGGATCTTCTCAACCCAGAGATCAAACCCAGGTCTCCCACATTGCAGGTGGATTCTTTACCAGATGAGCCACAAGGGAAGCCCAAGAATACTGGAGTGGGTAGCCTATCCCTTCTCCAGCGGATCTTCCCTACTCAGAAATCGAACTGGGGTCTCCTGCATTGCAGGCAGATTCTTTACCAACTGAGCTATGAGGGAAGCCCCTATCCTAAAGGAAATCAACCTGAATATTCATTGGAAGAATTGATGCTGAAGTTAAAGTTTCAATACTTTGGCCACCTGATGCACAGAGCCGACACAATGGAAAAGACACTGATGCTAGGAAAGACTGAGGGCAGTAGAACAGGGTAACAGAGGATGAGATGGCTGGATGGCATCACTGACTTAATGGACACGAGTCTGCGCAAGCACCAGGAGACAGTGAAGGACAGGGAAGCCTGGCGTGCTGCAGTCTATGGGGTCGCAAAGAGTCAGACATGACTTAACGACTGAACAACAATGACACAGGGACTAATGTAAGCAGTGACTATCAATAATTAAATCTGAAAAAGTTACCATTCTCAGGTGCTTTTAATTCTGAAAACTCTGTCTCTATGTAATTATAAATGTGGTGATGGAGAATTTCAGTTTCTTCTCATGCTTGGCTGTTTTAAGGGTTTTTCTAATAATGATTTGATTATGTTTCAAATTATATCTATGAGAAATCTGGCTATCTGGATTACAAAGTTATTTATTAGGTATTTCAATCCATCTGGTAACGGCAGAAGGAAATCAACTCAACTTTTTCAGTTCTTACTTTTCAGTGATCACTTTATATAACAACAAACACACCAAGCACATAAAAGGGTGTGCTGATGCGAGACTGAAGCATAAAGGAGAAGGGGCTGAAGAGCATGTTCCAGGAACAGAGTGTAACTTTGATAAATGTTTGTTGGCACAGAGTGAGGGAAGGATAAGAAGATGAGGACAGGGGATTCTAGAAAGATAACTACACATGGAAATCCTGATATAGGAGGAGGAACCTACGTAGCTTGGCTGGGATGCAGATTTCCTGCAAGTAAGGCAATACATGCTGAGGAAAATGTGGTCAAACACTTACCTCATCCCATTGTAGAACAAGTTCTTGTAGTCAGCGTTTATTCTAGTGATATTTTCTTTTGTGAGGCGTTCAACAGGGAGTAACCGGCCCACTTGCTGAAAACCAGGAGCTTTTTTCTTGACATACTCCCTTTCAAAATTTGGCAACCAAAAAATCTGTAAGGAGAAACAGGAAGTCTTTCAGTGGATAATCAGCTGTCTAGGCACAAACAGATCCTACCTAGAATGGGAGGAGCCCCAATCCAGCATAGGTAACAGTCTATAAGGAGCAGAGAGATTCTAGACCTTGGTGAAAGAGTCAACCTCACTAATACTGTCTATTCTTATAAAGAGGCTTTATAAGAATTCTTATAAAGGGGCTTTCACCAGGGTTGTTCTGGAGCTGAGTTTTCCCAGTTAACATCATGGAACCAAGGGTCATCCGTGTCACCACACTAGCTAAAGTAGGTATGGAAGAAAGATCAGAATCATAAACACATCCTCTGACTGATGCTAAAAATCATCTTTGTGAGAGGTCATTTCCTGCCAACAGGGAAGGCTATTATGACTCATCTGTGGAAATAGTTCTATTTGCAAAAAAAACCCACATATTTGTTTCTTTCATAGCATTCTTCCATATTCTGAGAATCTGACATTTGGAATGACTCCCCAAATGCAGAGTAGCTTCTGAAAAACATGATGAACAAATCTCTGCTCAAATAAGAACCAGATGTCCTTTCTATATTATTAATGAAAGCCAAGTCCTCAAAGTCTTAAGCATTCCATACCCAGGCCCTTTCTAACAGATATATGTTGGTGATGGTGCAGGTCACATCGTACAGCCATTAAACACATACTCCCTTTTAACAGAGGGGTGACATTTCATTTGGCTTTGAATAACAAAACGACTCAATGTTTTCCCCTACTGATACAAATTTAACGGGGTCATTCTTAGATTGCCAAATATAGCTGTATAAAATAGTCATCTTCATATTTATAGGGAGCAAAATTATTTGAGGATCCCAAGGAAGAGCTTCAAGGTAGGTCAGATTCAACTGCTATGGTCGTGGGACACATGACCCACCCACCAACCTCTACCATAAATACTGAGATAGACATACCAGATGTTGCTCGATCTGAGAGTCAAGGATTATGCTTACTACATGGCGGACATACAAAGCTCTGAGAGAATGATTTGGTGCAGGGCCATTAAGATCAAAGATCACAAACTTTTTTTCCTTCTGTGCAAGTTCCAATAATTCAGTTAGCTTTGGAATCTTCTGATTTCCTGCTCTTTCCCTGTCAGCCTTTGATAAGGGTTTCATACCAAAAAATGGTTTGATCTAAAAATACATAAGAGAAAACACTGGCTCCCATCAAAAGCATTTTCCAATTCTCCTTCTTTTAGCCCCACACCAATTACCATTTAACCCACCCATCAGGCCCTCTGTAATACTGGTCCTGAGACAAGAGTTGCCAAGAAGAGAAATTAAATGTAATCTCCATAGGTA
The DNA here is from genome assembly GCF_001704415.2 of Capra hircus. NCBI lineage: Eukaryota > Metazoa > Chordata > Mammalia > Artiodactyla > Bovidae > Capra > Capra hircus. The sequence goes on along the minus strand of NC_030836.1, from coordinate 18,283,136 downwards.
ATCATGGTATTTGGAATGATTTATTCTATATTGTAGAACCTATACTGTTGATTTATTCTATATTGTTGTATTTGCACTGAAGGTCTCCTCATGTTCTTGTCTTGAACTTCCTTTTCAATCTTTTTTTCTGTAACTCTCCTCAAAGTATTACAATTCCTTTTCAGTCACACTGGCTTCCCACACATTCTCTCACTGTTCTGGTTTTGTGTGATGGAAAGAAAGCAAGCTTTGTCTTCAGACTGAATTGGACTCAAGCCCAGTGCTGCCACTCATTTGTCTTCCTTACCATATCCACCTGTTAAAACCCTACCCTCAAACTGCAATACCCAGTTCAAATGCTACCAACTTCATGAAGTGCCCACTTAAATATTCCTAAACTAAAGAGACTTCAATGGTGTTAAACCACAGTTACCAATTTTTATGCCTTTGTATGTTTCATCCTGCCTTCTAGTCATTTGTATATATCCTAGATCAGATTCAAACCCCAGCTTCATGTACTTCTTGCTGTATAACAGTGGTAAAACTATTTAAAATTTCTAAGTTTTCATTACCCTGATATAAGATGGAGAAGGGGAGAATAATATGTGTATTTCTAGGATTATTTTGAAGATCAAAAATAATCAAATATTTACCAGGTCTAGCAGCATGTCCAGTACACAGAGAAGCGCACAGTTCATAATAGTTCCCTCACTCTGTACTGGTTCTACTGGAGGGCAACTCCCTAATGGCAGGCACTGTCATAATTTCTTTGCCATACACAGCATTTTATTTTATTCCTCAGTACATACATGTATTAGCTATATTAATATAGCTACTTTTATTGTCATTTGCCAACTTTAGATCATTTGTGTGTAAAGTCAGTGATTAAACACTGTCTCTCAGGAGAAAGACACAGTAGCTATACCATATTCCCAAGACTAAAATAATATTTTTCTCTATACAACTTTATCTTCTCTCTCCTTCCCACCCTATTTATTTTCCTTCCTTTACTTCCTAAGCAACCTGTCCTTTCTCACCTTTTTCTCAAGAAAGAATCAATCACACTGAACATTGTTCCCATGCTATACCTGAAGGCAGATTATAAGTGTGGAATTAAACCCTTCCACATCTGAGTTGAGGTCTATAATTAAAGGTCTTCTTAATCCTCAGGAAAAAACAGAAATTTGCTTTGAAATACAAGATATTGTTAGATTCTATCAGATCTAGACCAACTGATTCACTTAATTGTTAGAACTTTGTGTGGGAAAAAAAAATTGTTAAAAGAACAGGATGGGAAAGATCAAGAAAATATTTAAATAGCCCAGCTGTGCATAACTTTTTCAAAGTCCTGGAAGGGGTAAAAAAATAATAAGAAGAAGAAATGCACTATACAAGGACATTTATTTCTGAAGCCTTTAATGATAAAGTGGATGAAAAATACAGAATAGTACAACTATAAAGATTAATCAATAGAAGAGTTTAAAACTAGATTTCAGTAATCTCTAAACAGCATTATGAGGTAGATCTAATATCTGATGTAAATTGAGCCTCTTTTTTATATTGGGTTGGCCAAATTCCAGGTTTTCCATATCATAGAAATATTTTGGCCAACCCAATATATAAAATGAGTGGACTTATTCAGAAAAATAAACTGGAATAGGACAATACCAGTTTAGATTATCTCCAATATAAAGTTGAACATTTTCAAAACAATAATAAAAGACCCTTGGTTCTCTATGCCTATGCTTAGAAAAATTACAAGTAGAAGGGCCATCGAATGATCCAACGTATTATACTGGTTTAGAAGTCTGAAAATTTATAAATTCGGCCCAATGATGCCACTTAGAGGGAAACAATACAGCTCAACAGAGAATTATGAGAACTACATGGAAGTATCAATGAACAATACAGTTCTCTTGTTGATATAGGTACTTTTATTATCAATCTCACTACCATAAAAAATCAGATTGCTAAAACCAAGAAGTGGTATTTTCTATCAATCCTAGGTCCTTTTCCATGTCCTTTTCTATAAATGACATAGGAACATTCCTTTCTTCTCTATGGCATATTCTTATTGTTAGGAATCTACTTTGCAAAAAGAACCAGCAAAAGAAATGTACCACAGACAAATAACTATCAGGAGTCACAGAAAATTCTATACACATTACCAAATTATATCTGTGAACATTAGTATACTGATTTTAAAAAACAATCAGATAATTATCCATGGTACTTAGCAACTGAATAACAACAACCAGAATCCCTGAGGGGAAAAGAGGCAGAATAATTAGAGTCAAACTCATTAGAGTTCACATTGACTCCATTGACATTGTTGCCTAAAATCCTGTTAATGCTGAAGTTGGAGCAGATTTAAGTCAACTTTGCTGTTGTCGTTCAGTTGCTAAGTCATGTCTGACTCTTTTGTGACTCCACAGACTATAGCCCTCCAGGATCCTATGTCCATGGGTTTGCCCAGGCAAGAATATTGGAATGGATTGCCTTTTCCTTCTCCCAGGGGATCTTCCCAGCCCAGGGATCGAACCAGTGCTTCCAGCATTCCTATACTGGCAGGCAGACTGTTTGCCACTGAGCCACCAGAGAAGCCAATATAACAAAGATTAACTATCCCTTGTATTAGTCCAAGCAATTTGTCTATTTTACATGTTTTTTAAAAACACCAAAACTGAGGCGGTGGTCCTCCACCAATATCCGTCAGCTATTAACCAAAGATTTATACCTCATTTTCTAGCACTGCTTAACCTGTATGTACTCTCTTTGGTTCTATCTTTACCTTCTTTCATGTTCCAGCTAATAAAGATAGCCACTATTTATTGCTTTCACCAGAGCAAAATCAACAATTTACCTGAAAAGTTATGTTTCTATCATTTACAGAAGGCCCACTCTACTTTCTCAAGTCTTAAACAAAAGATCTTAAGGATATGCAGTAATCTCGTATCCTAACTTAAAATTCTAAGACTTACTCTGTAATTCTATTGTCACAGTTTCTAAGGAGAAATTTTAACTCCATAAAATAACAGTTCATCATACAGAATTCAGCAAACTTACTCTGTGAAGGGCCATACACTAAAGATTTTTGGTTTTGTTAGTCTCTGTCACAACTATTCAACTCTATTATAAAACAAAAGCAGCCATAAACAATTCGTAAGTGAATAAGCATGGCTATGTTCCAATCAAACTTTATTTATGGAAATCGAAATTTGAGTTTTATATAATCTTAACATGTCAGGAAACATTATTCTTTTGATTCTCCTTCAACCATTCAAAAACACAAGAACCATTCTGCGCTCACAAGCTGTACAAAAATAGTCAGTGTGCTGCACCTGAACAGCAGGCCATAGTTTGCAAACCCCTGGATCCAGGTCATGACACTAGCTAATGAGACACATAATTTAATGAGAGATTGCAAATTAACCAAATTATTCATGGTCAAATACTGAAGACAATTAAGATGATTTCTGGGATTAACTGGATATTACAGAGTATAGGTAGCAAGCTTTTTTGAAATACACAGGTGTGTTGACTTACACAAACATCTTAGAACCATTCTCACAAAACACAGGAAACAAAAAGACCTTTAGCAATCTCAAAATATTTCTTCCAGATCATCAAAATCTTCGTTTTTGAAAGTAAAATGGAAGGCCATAGTCCAAGGGTATTAATTTAACAACCTGATATACATCAAAAAGTCTGCCTAATAATGTCTTATCCCTGAATCCAAGGCTTTTTATCTTTGGCTTAGAAAAACATGCAGTCTTAGCAAAACTAGTCTAATAATCTTCAGACCTCACACCAGGTTTATTTTTCTAATTATGGTACCATATTCAATGTAATCCCTCTTGCTAACTTAAAATATCCAGTATTTTTAAGTTAGTTGATTAATTACCAAATACTAACTTTCTTGTTCTCATATTACCATTCACTAATATCACTCTTAATACAGCAACTGCATCATCCTAATCAACAAAGGAGAATCTCATCATTTCCATAATTTGAGAACTGTCCATACATGGAACATATCTTTTAGATGCCCCTAAATCAAATCTTGGTTTAATGTTATTTACTGTCGGTTAAACTTAAAAAGTTATGACCAACCTAGATAGCATATTGAAAAGCAGAGACAGTACTTTGCCAACAAAGGTCCATCTAGTCAAAGCTATGGTTTTTCCAATGGTCATGCATGGATGTGTGAGTTGGACTGTGACGAAAACTGAGCGCCGAAGAATTGATGCTTTTGAATTGTGTGTTGGAGAAGACTCTTGAGACTCCTTTGGACTGCAAGGAGATCCAACAAGTCCATTCTGAAGGAGATCAGCCCTGGGATTTCTTTGGAAGGAATGATGCTAAAGCTGAAACTCCAGTACTTTGGCCACCTCATGCGAAGAGTTGACTCATTGGAAAAGACGCTGATGCTGGGAGGGATTGGGGGCAGGAGGAGAAGGGGACGACACAGGATGAGGTGGCTGGATGGCATCACAGACTCGATGGACGTGAGTCTGAGTGAACTCCAGGAGTTGGTGATGGACAGGGAGGCCTGGTGTTCTGTGATTCATGAGGTCACAAAGAGTCAGACACGACAGAGAGACTGAACTGAATTGAAACTTAAAAATGAAAAAAGGTAATAACAGGTCAATTATGCAATTTTTCTGGACTCTCTTATAGAATCCCAAGTACTTTCAGTTCAGCTTAGTTCAGTTCAGTCGCTCAGTCGTGTCCGACTCTTTGTGACCCCATGAATCCCAGCATGCCAGGCCTCCCTGTCCATCACCATCTCCCCGAGTTCACTCAGACTCACGTCCATCCAGTCAGTGATGCCATACATCCACCTCATCCTGTGTCGTCCCCTTCTCCTCCTGCCCCCAATCCCTCCAAGCATCAGAGTCTTTTCCAATGAGTCACCTCTTCGCATTAGGTGGCCAAAGTACTGGAGTTTCAGCTTTAGCAACATTCCTTTCAAAGAAACCCCAGGACTGATCTCCTTCAGAATGGACTTGTTGGATCTCCTTGGAGTCCAAGGGACTCTCAAGAGTCTTCTGCAACACCACAGTTCAAAGGCATCAATTCTTCGGCGCTCAGCCTTCTTCACAGTCCAACTCTCACATCCATACATGACGACAGGAAAAACCATAGCCTTGACTAGACGGACCTTAGTCGGCAAAGTAATATCTCTGCTTTTGAATATGCTATTTAGGTTGGTCAAAACTTTCCTTCCAAGGAGTAAGCACCTTTTAATTTCATGGCTGCAGTCACTATCTGCAGAGATTTTGGAGCTCCAAAATATCAAGTCTGACACTGTTTCCGCTGTTTCTCCATCTATTTCCCATGAAGTGATGGGACCAGATGCCATGATCTTAGTTTTCTGAATGTGGAGCTTGAAGCCAACTTTTTCACTCTCCTCTTTCACTTTCATCAAAAGGCTTTTTAGTTCCTCTTCACTTTCTGCCATAAGGGTGGTGTCATCTGCATATCTGAGGTTATTGATATTTCTCCCTGCAATCTTGATTCCAGCTTGTGTTTCTTCCAGTCCAGCGTTTCTCATGATGTACTCTGCATAGAATTTAAATAATCAGGGTGACAATACACAGCCTCGATGTACTTCTTTTCCTATTTAGAACCAGTCTGTTGTTCCATGTCCAGTTCTAACTGTTGCTTCCTGACCTGCATACAGATTTCTCAAGAGGCAGGTCAGGTGCTCTGGTATTCCCATCTCTTGAAGAATTTTACACAGTTTATTGTGACCCACACAGTCAAAGGCTTTGGCATAGTCAATAAAGCAGAAATAGATGTTTTTCTGGAACTCTCTTGCTTTTTCCATGATCCAGCAGATGTTGGCAATTTGATCTCTGGTTCCTCTGCCTTTTCTAAAACCAGCTTGAACATCAGGAAGTTCACGGTTTATGTCTTGCTGAAGCCTGGCTTGGAGAATTTTGAGCATTAGTGAGATGAGTGCAACTGTGCAGTAGTTTGAGCATTCTTTGGCATTGCCTTTCTTTGGCACTGGAATGAAAACTGACCTTTTCCAGTCCTGTGGCCACTGCTGAGTTTTCCAAATTTGCTGGCATACTGAGTGCAGCACTTTCACAGCATCATCTTTCAGGATTTGAAACAGCTCAACTGGAATTCCATCACCTCCACTAGCTTTGTTTTCAGTGATGCTTTCTAAGGCCCACTTGACTTCACATTCCAGGATGTCTGGCTCTAGATGAGTGATCACACCATCGTGAATATCCGGGTCATGAAGATCTTTTTTGTACCGTTCTTCTGTGTATTCTTGCCACCTCTTCTTAATATCTTCTGCTTCTGTTAGGTCCATACCATTTCTGTCCTTTATCGAGCCCATCTTTGCATGAAATGTTCCCTTGGTATCTCTAATTTTCTTGAAGAGATCTCTAGTCTTTCCCATTCTGTTCTTTTCCTCTATTTCTCTGCACTGATCCCTGAAGAAGCCTTTCTTATCTCTTCTTGCTATTCTTTGGAACTCTGCATTCAGATGCTTATATCTTTCCTTTTCTCCTTTGCTTTTCACCTCTCTTCTTCTCACAGCTCTTTGTAAGGCCTCCCCAGACAACCATTTTGCTTTTTCGCATTTCTTTTCCATGGGGATGGTCTTGACCCCTGTCTCTTGTACAGTGTCACGAACCTCATTCCATAGTTCATCAGGCACTCTATCTATCAGATCTAGACCCTTAAATCTATTTCTCACTTCCACTGTATAATCATAAGGGATTTGATTTAGGTCATACTTGAATGGTCTAGCAGTTTTCCCTACTTTCTTCAATTTAAGTCTCAATTTGATAATAAGGAGTTCATGATCTGAGCCACAGTCAGCTCCTGGTCTTGTTTTTGTTGACTGTATAGAGCTTCTCCATCTTTGGCTGCAGAGAATATAATCAATCTGATTTTGGTGTTGACCATCTGGTGATGTCCATGAGTAGAGTCTTCTCTTGTGTTGTTGGAAGAGGGTGTTTGCTATAACCAGTGAATTTTCTTGGCAAAACTCTATTAGTCTTTGCCCTGCTTCATTCCACATTCCAAGGCCAAATTTGCCTGTTACTCCAGATGTTTCTTAACTTCCTACTTTTGCATTCCAGTCCCCTATAATGAAAAGGACATCTTTTTGGGGTGTTAATTCTAAAAGGTCTTGTAGGTCTTCAAAGAACTGTTCAACTTCACCTTCTTCAGTGTTACTGGTTGGGGCATAGACTTGGACATCTATGCCCAAGTCCATTACTAAACAACGAACTGGCTCAACTGGCTAAAATTATGGCTTTCTCTAGGACATGTGGGATTATTAAAAATAATTGTTTTTTGCTTTTCAAGTGGCTCACAACTATAGAATGCTACAGGGAAAAAGATTTTTAATCTCTTCATGCTACGTCATTTCAGTCGAGTCTGACTCTTTGGATCCTGTGGACTGTAACCAGCCAGGCTGCTCTTTCCCTGGGATTTTCCAGGTGAAAATACTGGAATGGGTTGCCATGCCCTCCTCCATGGAATCTTCCTGACCCAGGGATCAAACCCACATCCCTTGTGTCTCCTGCACTGGCAGGCAAGTTTTTTATCACTAGCACCATCTGTGAAGCCCAATCTCTTCAGGCATATCAAAAATGAATAATAAACACACGTATTACTAGATGTTTTGCAGCTCCCCAAATAAACTGCTCTGCTAAAACTAGAGCTCCACTTAGAGGAAATGTTTTGGCAGATCATACTAAACAGAATGCTCTGACTAATGCCCTTAGACAAGGGCCTCTTAGAGAGAAGACAGACCAATGTATTGAACTCAAGAATTCCATCATTAATGCAAACATGGTAATCTTAGAAAAATGTATTCTCTCACAGTTTGGAAGCCAGAAGTCTAAAATCAAGGTGTTGGCAGGCCCATGCTCACCCTGTTGGCTCTGGGGGGAAATCTGTTTCTTGTCTCTGCAAGCTTCAGGTGACTGCTGGCATGCGTTGGCCTTCTTTGGCTAATAGCCATATCACTCCAATTCTTACCTCCATGATTACATCACTTCCCCTCTCTGTTTGGTCACCCTTATGTGTACATCTATTCTCCCCTTGTCTCTTCATTACAACAATACGTGATTATATTGAAGGTCCACCCAGACAATCCAAGATAAGCTCCTACTTTCCAGATCCTTAACTTAATCACATTGTTTGCCTTTATGATAACAGTCACAGGTTCTAGGGAGTACGGTGTGACTGTATCTTTTTTGGTGTCACCAATCAACCTACTGTACCAATTTTATCAGTAATGACTATTTGTGCAAGTAATACCTAAATGAAGTAAAATATCCTTGATCTAGCAGTAGAAGATTTTTTAAAATGCTTAGGGTATAATAATGAATGTTTGTCATGACAGTTCTTTTTTTAAAAAGCACATAAAACTTCAGTAAAGTTAATTGTGCCTCTTGTATAACTCCTGTAGTATTTTAATATGTGGGAATCAGGCTTTTTGACATTAACCCAAGACAAGGTTAAATGTCCTATAGAGCTGTTGCATCCTTTCCAATTGCAGGACTCCCCAAACCCTCAGAAAACAATATCTGCTTATAAAGAGACTGGAAAAAATAGCATATTTCCTAGGAAACAGCCTTCTAAGGATAGTGAGCCCATTATCAGGCCCTGAATAATTCAAAGTAATCATCAAAAATTTGTCTTTTACTTTGGCTGACATAATAAATATATAATTTATTACAGTATAATAAATAACATGGCCCAAGTTCTTGGCATACAACAAAACAATTTAAATTCTTTAGCCTGAGAAGTAATGGAAAATTTTTAAAGCCCTATATTAACTTTTGACCAAGTAGCAACACTGTTAACAGCACCATTTCTGCTGTAGCTCCACTGGGTGGATGGTGTCCATCGAGGCAATTGCAATTACTTGCACTGGACTTGGTTTTGCAGCAGTGGATGCTACTTGAAGTGTTTTGGTAAAATTATTAGTGCCATTAACTGTACATTTTCAACAACACTGAGAGAGAAGAAATAAGTATAACACATATATTTGCCTACTAAGCCCCATATACAAGACAATCATTCATTCAGCAACTTACACCATGTGCTCATAAAACACAAATCATGCCCTCAAGACACTCACAGTTTAGGAAGGGAGATAAGACAGACAGACAAATAAAACACGACGTAAGTTTCTATCCGAAGCTCTCACTACCTACCCATTTTCTTGTCTTTTTCTTAAAATAAAGTCATTCCACTTAAGAAAAAAAAAAAAAGATAAAAGCTCCATGACAGCAGTCACTGAAAAGTGACCTTCTTAGAGGTGGACTACAGTAACAATAAGACAAAATTTGCAGAAAACGTCAAATGCATTATTTAATTTGACCTTAAAACTTTGTATTAAACATGAAAAATTGAAGCTTAAAGGAATAAGTGACATGCCTAATGATTCACCTAACAGGGAATGGTAAGTGACACCCAACTGTTCATGACAAATTCCAGGCAAAAATTCCGTCCTCATGCTAAGACTTTCTTGGGTGTATTATTTCCCACTATAGGTATCACGCTAGAATGAGGGTATTCATTACCAGTAATGAATGAGATGGCAAGATTGTTCTGGAATGTATGTTAACAAACTACCTTCTTCACCAAGAAATCTTTTTATGCAAAGAAAAAACTGAACTAAATAGTGTTTAATGATACAGCTGATATAAAGTATTCAGTTGTTCTAGAATAACAACAACTAAAGACAAATGCTGCTAAGTCACTTCAGTCGTGTCCGACTCTGTGTGACCCCATAGACGGGAGCCCACCAGGCTCCCCCGTCCCTGGGATTCTCCAGGCAAGAACACTGGAGTGGGTTGCCATTTCCTTCTCCAGTGCATGAAAGTGAAAAGTGAAAGGGAAGTCGCTCAGTTATATCCAACTCTTAGCGACCCCATGGACTGCAGCCTACCAGGCTCCTCCGTCCATAGGATTTTCCAGGCAAGAGTATTGGAGTAGGATGCCATTGCCTTCTCTGAAAGACAAATAGGTGAGTACAAAAAGTTATAGAAAATATGAGAGAAAGTGAACTATGTTTACTTTCAGTACAGTTCAGTCGCTCACTCGTATACAACTATTTTTGACCTCATGGACTGCAGCACACCAGGCTTCCCTGTCCTTCACCAACTCCCAGAGCTTGCTCAAACTGATGTTCATCAAGTCAGCAATGCCATCCAACCATCTCATCCTCTGTCATCCCCTTCTCCTCCTGCCTTCAATCTTTTCCAGCATCGGGGTCTTTTCAAATAAGTCAGTTCTTCGCATCCTGTAGCCAAAGTATGGGAGTTTCAGCTTCAGCATCAGTCCTTCCAATGAATATTCAGGACTGATTTCCTTTAGGATGGACTGGTTAGATCTTCTTGCAGTCCAGCGGACTCTCAAGAGTCTTCTCCAACACCACAGTTCAAAAGCATCAATTCTTCAGCGCTTAGCTTTCTTTATACTCCAGCTCTCATATCGATACATACCTACTGGAAAATCCATAGCTTTGACTAGATGGACCATTGTCGGCAAAGTAATGCCTCCACTTTTTAGTATGCTGCCTAGGCTGATTATAGTTTTTCTTCCAAGAAGCAAGCGTCTTTTAATTTCATGGCTTCAGTCACCATCTGCAGTGATTTTGGAGCCCCCCAAAATGAAGTTTGTCTCTCTTTTCATTGTTTCCCCATCTATTTCCCATGAAGTGATGGGATCAGATGCCATGATCTCAGTTTTCGTTGAGCTTTAAGCTAACTTTTTCACTCTCCTCTTTCATTTTCATCAAGAAGCTCTTTAGTTCTTCTTTGCTTTCTACAATAATGGTGTCATCTGCATATCTGAGGTTATTGATATTTTTCCTGGCAATCTTGATTCCAGCTTGTAATTCATCCAGCCCAGCATGTCGCATGATGTACTCTGTATGTAAGTTAAACAAGGAGGGTGATAATATATAGCCTTGACATACTCCTTTCCCAATTTGGAACCAGTCTGTTGTTCCACATCCAGTTCTAACTGTTGCTTCCCAATTTGCATACAGATTTCTCAAGAGGCATGTCAGGTGGCCTGGTATTCCCATCTCTATCAGAATTTTCCACAGTTTGTGGTGATCCACATGGTCAAAGACTTTGGCATAGTTAATAAAGCCAAAGTAGATATTTTTCTGGAACTCTCTTGCTTTTTCGATGATCCAACGTATGTTGAAACAGTATGAAAGGGGCCATGCTAAGTAAATCTTTAATTAAATTTTCTGTTGATGGGCAGGGCAGTGTTCGCTCCCTATTATGTGATCTGAGACTAAGCTATCGTGGAGGTAATGAAGACTAAGGCGACCTCCTTCAAAAGTTCCTGTGCACACACTGCCACAGTGAGTACCCCCGACCCTGCCGCAGGCCACCGCAGACCCACAACACCTCTGGAGACTCCTGGGCACTCACAGGCAAGTCTGGGTCTATCTCTTGTAGGATCACTGCTCCATTCTCTTGGGTCCTGTTGCACACAAGGTTTTGTTTGTACGCTCCAAGAGTATGTTTCCCCCAATCATGTATAAGTTCTGGTGGCTCTATGGTGGGGTTAATGGCAACCTCCTCCAACAGGCCTTATGCCACACCCATGTTGGCTGCAGCCACAGCCCCTGCCCGTGCAGCAGGTCACTGCAGACATGTACCTCCACAGGAGACACTCAAACAGTCAAAGGCAGTTTTGTCTCAGTCTCTGCAGGGTCTCTTGGTGTGCACAAGGTTTTCTTTGAGCTCTCTGAGTGTCTCTGGCGGGTATGGGGCTTGATTCTAAATGCAATTTTGCCCCTCTTACAGTCTTTGCTTTAGTTTATGATAAGTGAAAATACAAACAAAGCTAGTGGAGGTGATGTAATTCCAGTTGAGCTATTTCAAATCCTGAAAGATGATGCTGTGAAAGTGCTGCACTCAATATGCCAGCAAGTTTGGAAAACTCAGCAGTGGCCACAGGACTGGAAAAGCTGTTTTCATTCCAATCCCAAAGAAAGGCAATGCCAAAGAATGCTCAAACTACCTCACGGTTGCATTCATCTCACATGCTAGTAAAGTAATGCTCAAAATTCTCCAAGCCAGGCTTCAGCATTATGTGAACCGTGAACTTCCAGAAGTTCAAGCTGGTTTTAGAAAAGGCAGAGGAACCAGAGATCAAATTGCCAACATCTGCTGGATCATGGAAAAAGCAAGAGAGTTCCAGAAAAACATCTATTTCTGCTTTATTGACTATGCCAAAGCCTTTGACTGTGTGGATCACAATAAACTGTGGAAAATACCAGACCTCCTGACCTGCCTCTTGAGAAATCTGTATGCAGCTCAGGAAGCAACAGTTAGAACTGGACGTGGAACAATAGACTGGGTCCAAATAGGAAAAGGAGTACGTCAAGGCTGTATATTGTCACCCTGCTTAAACTTATATGCAGAGTACATCATGAGAAACATTGGGCTGGAAGAAGCACAAGCTGGAATCAAGACTGCCGGGAGAAATATCAATAACCTCAGGTATTCAGATGACACCACCCTTATGGCAGAAAGTGAAGAGGAACTAAAGAGCCTCTTGATGAAAGTAAAAGAGGAGTGTGAAAAAGTTTGCTTAAAGCTCAATATTCAGAAAACGAAGATCAGGGCATCTAGTCCCATCACTTCATGGGAAATAGATGGGGAAACAGTAGAAACAGTGTCAGACTTTATTTTTTGGGGCTCCAAAATCACTGCAGATGGTGACTGCAGCCATGAAATTATGATGTATGGCAAAACCAATCAATATTGCAAAGTAATTAGCCTCCAATTAAAATAAATAAATTTATATTTAAAAAAATAAAGACATGGCAAATATTTCCAACCAGTTTGTTATATTATAAGGCAATAAAAAATAAATAATTAAAAGATGCTTACTTCTTAAAAGGAAAGTTATGACCAACCTAGATAGCATATTCAAAAGTATAGACATTACTTTGCCAACAAAGGTCCCTCTAGTCAAGGCTACAGTAGTCATGTATGGATGTGAGAGTTGGACTGTGAAGAAAGCTGAGTGCTGAAGAATTGATGCTTTTGAACTGTGGTGTTGGAGAAGACTTGAGAGTCCCTTGGACTGCAAGGAGATCCAACCAGTCCATCCTAAAGGAGATCAGTCCTGGGTGTTTATTGGAAGGACTGATGCTGAAGCTGAAACTCCAATACTTTGGCCACCTGATGGAAGAGTTGACTCATTGGAAAAGACTCTGGTCCTGGGAAGGATTGGGGGCAGGAGGAGAAGGAGACAACTGAGAATGAGATGGCTGGATGGCATCACCAACTCGATGGACAAGAGTTTGAGTAACTCCGGGAGTTGGTGATGGACAGGGAGGCCTGGTGTTCTGTGATTCATGGGGTCACAAAGAGTCGGACGCGACTAAGCAACTGAACTGAGCTGAACTGAAGTGAAAATAATGAATGTGGTATCACTTAAATGCACTAAAGTTTTGACAAAGTTGGTTCAGAAATAAATTCATTTAAGATGGTTTAAAGTCCTCTGAATCCTTTACCAACAAATATTACTGCAAGATTTCAATTCAATTTTCTCTTTGTTGAAATGACAAACTGATCATTCAGGATTCACTCTTCTCCTTAAAATATGGACTAAATCTTTATTTACATGTGGGTCATCTGTCCAAATAGTAGAGGTCCTATATTTTCCCCAAAATAACTGTGTGCTTTGGGTTAACTTTTGGCATGCCTGGTATTGTTTTTAAATAAAAACAAAAACTCACTTCTGAAGAAACTCAAGTCCTTAAAATTATGTTATCTTCTGCTATTTTTATTTTAGAACACTGTATTACTGGCTTAGAGAGTAAAACTACAAATATTTATTGTTCTCAAATACTTAATATTCTTATGTGACCAATTCACTGCAATTAACATTTTTTATATCAACTTCCAAAACCAGACTCTAATTACAGAAATATAGAACTCCTTGAACACAAGAGTTAGAGGTGCTGATCCCCACACAATTAAAAATCTGACTATAACTTTATAGTCAGTCCTTTTTATCCAGTTCTGCATCTGCAGATTCAATAAACCACAGATGGTGTAGTACTTAGCATGCATTTTTTTAATCTGCATGAAAGTAGATCTATCCAGTTCAAGCCCATGTTGTTCAAATGTCAACTATAAAACTAGTACTAAATACTTCTGCAACCCAAATTATGTGTCATCTCTTGGATCAGTTAGTTCAGTTCAGTCGCTCAGTCGTGTCCAACTCTTTGCGACCCCATGAATCGCAGGACACCAGGCCTCCCTGTCCATCACCAACTCCCAGAGTTCACTCAGACTCACATCCATTGAGTCAGTGATGCCATCCAGCCACCTCATCCTCTGTCGTCCCCTCTTCCTCCTGCCCCCAATCCATCCCAGTTGACTCCAATGAGTCAACTCTTTGCATGAGGTGGCCAAAGTACTGGAGTTTCAGCTTTAGCATCATTCCTTCCAAAGAAACCCCAGGGCTGATCTCCTTCAGAATGGACTGGTTGGATCTCCTTGCCGTCCAAGGGACTCTCAAGAGTCTTCTCCAACACCACAGTTCAAAAGCATCAAATCTTCAGTGCTCAGCCTTCTTCACAGTCCAACTCTCACATCCATACATGACTACTGGAAAAACCATAGCCTTAACTAGATGGACCTTTGTTGGCAAAGTAATGTCTCTGCTTTTGAAATTGCTATCTAGGTTGGTCATAACTTTTCTTCCAAGGAGTAAGTGCCTTTTAATTTCATGGCTGCAGTCACCCTCTGCAGTGATTTTGGAGCCCAAAAAAATAAAATCTGACACTGTTTCCGCTGTTTCCCCATCTATTTCCCATGAAGGGATAGGACCAGATGCCATGATCTTCGTTTTCTGAATATTGAGCTTTAAGCCAACTTTTTCACTCTCCTCTTTTACTTTCATCAAGAGGCTTTTTAGTTCCTCTTCACTTTCTGCCATAAGGGTAGTGTCATCTGCATATCTGAGGTTATTGATATTTCTCCCGGCAATCTTGATTCCAGCTTGTGCTTCTTCCAGTCCAGTGTTTCTCATGATGTACTCTGCATAGAAGTTAAATAAGCAGGGTAACAATATACAGCCTTGACGTACTCCTTTTCCTATTTGGAACCAGTCTGTTGTTTATGTCCAGTTCTAACTGTTGCTTCCTGACCTGCATACAGATTTCTCAAGAGGCAGGTCAGGTGGTCTGGTATTCCCATCCCTTTCAGAATTTCTCTTTCAGAAATTCACAGTTTATTGTGATCCACACAGTCAACGGCTTTGGCATAGTCAATATAGCAGAAATAGATGTTTTTCTGAAACTCTCTTGCTTTTTCCATGATCCAATGGATGTTGACAATTTGATCTTTGGTTCCTCTGCCTCTTCTAAAACCAGCTTGAACATCAGGAAGTTCACAGTTCACATATTGCTGAAGCCTGGCTTGGAGAATTTTGAGCATTACTTTACTAGCATGTGAGATGACTGCAATTGTGCGGTAGTTTGAGCATTCTTTGGCATTGCCTTTCTTTGGGATTGGCAAAGTATCAAAGGTTGATTTCTTCATGCTATACAAATTATAGTACTTACAAGCAAGAAGGATGCCAGAAACAATTAGATGTGTTTGCTGTGCTCCATATTACTTTTAATCTTGGTACTATTCCTTGAAGTCTTTGTTACGTATATGATTATCATTATAAGCAATAGTCAAATGGTTTTCTAGAGTTGGCTGTTTCATTTTGCATTCCCACCAGCAATGCATGGGAGTCCAATTGATCCATATTCTCTAAGGTTTTTTAAAGTCATTCTATAGGTTTTACAGTAATATCTCATTGTGGCTTAAACGTACATTTCCTTAATGATTAATTGAGCATCTTTTCATGTGCTTATTTGTCATCCACGTACCATCCATTCATCTTTGGTCAAGCAGTTATTCAAATATTTGGCCATTTTTTAAATGGCTTAATTTCTTATTTTTGAATTTGAGTTTTTAATATATTCTAGATAGAAGTCCTTTGTCCGATATGTGATTGGAAAGTACTTTCTCCCAGTTTGTGTCTGTGAGAAAACAGTGTATTTCACAGGGCAAAAGTTTTTCATTTTGATGAGGATCAACTTATCATTTTTTTTTCTTTTAAGGATCATGCTTTTTTTGTTCTAAGAACTCTTTACCTAATCCAGAGTCACTGCAATTTTCTTCTACATTTTCTACCAGAAGTTTATGCCAAACAAGAAAAATAAAATATTTTATTTTTTAGTGTCATTTATTCATTCTCTGATGCTCTTTTTTTTCATGTAGATCCAAGTTTCTGACCTACATCATTTTCCTTCTCTCTGAAGAATTTCTTTTGATGTTTCCTGCAAGGTAATTCTCTTGGTGACAAATTATGTTTTTGTTTGAGAAAGTCTTCAGTTCTTTAATTTTGAAGAATAATTTTTCTTGATATATAATTTTAGGTTAGCAGGTTTCTTTAACTTTATAAATCGTATATTTTTTTCTTATTTGCATGGTTTCTGATGAGAAGTCTGGTGTATGTAATTCTTATCTTTGGTCCTCTATAGGTAGGGATTTTTATCCCTCTCTTTGGATCCTTTTGTCTTTGGTTTTCTGCAATTAAATATAACATGGTTAGATACAGATCTTTTTGGTATTTATCTTGCTTGTTGTTGTCTGAAGCTCCTGGGTGTGTGGTTTTCAATTCGCTTACATTCTTTGTTGTTGTTTTAAGGAGAGGAGTGACAGCTTCCAAGCTCTTTGCATATCAAAGTTGAAACTGGACATCCCCTTTGTTAGATTAAGGGGGTTGGTGGGGGTGGTTCTTTAAACAATGACTGTGTTCTGTGTTCACTCTAAACTCACCTATTAATTCTTGGATATTTTTGTAGATTCCTTGGTATTTTATACATAAACAATTAGGTCCTCTGCAAATAGAAATACTTCTATTTCTTCCTTTGCAATCAGTATGCTTTTTTCCTCACTTATTGCACAGGCTAGGACTAACAACATGATGCTGAGCAGAGTGATGAGGCATGCTTCCCTTTTCCAGGTCTTATGGAAATGAATTCAGTCTTTCACCATTTAGTATAACGGTAGCTGTTAAGAAAGTTTCTATTTTCAGTTTTCTGAGAGAATTTATCAAGACTGGATGTTTATCAAATGATTTTTCTGCATATATGAAGATGATTACATTATTTCCTTCTTTGTATATGTTAATATTATAAAATTTGCTGATGTTCAACTGTGAACCAGATTTGCACTCTCAGGATAAAACCCTTTTGGTCATAACATATTATTCTTTTTATATATTACTATATTCAGTTTGTTAATATTTTGTTGAGGACTTTTACATTTTATCCACAAGGGATATCATTCTCAAAATTTCTTCAAATGCCTGGAACTTCCCTGGTGGTACAGTGGCTAAGACTTCATGCTCCCAATGCAGGGGACAAAGGTTCAAGCCCTAGTCAGAGAACTAAGATCCAACATGTCCCATGGCACAGCCTAAAAAATATTTCTTCAAAAGCCTTTTTAGAGATCTGTTATCACAGAAATCCTTATATCATAAAAATGTATTAAGAGATTATTCTTTCCTCTTCCATTTTGTGGAAAATATCTGTAGAATAAGAAATAGCCTAATTTCTTCTTGTGCATTTTGTAGAATTTGCCAGTGAATACATCATCGAATGGAATTTTCTGTTGGAAGTATTTCCACTACAAATTCAGTTTATTTAACATATATAATACTATTTAGGTTATGTACTTCTTCTTGAGTGACTTTAGGTAGTTTGCATCTTTAAAGAATTGTTCCATTTCATCTAAATTGTCACCTTTATTAGCACAGAGTTGTTCATGGAAAATACTGTGCTGTGCTTAGTCGCTCAGCCATGTCCAACTCTTTGCAATCCCATGGAGTGTAGCCCATCAGTCTCCTCTGTCCATAAAGATTCTCCAGGTAAGAATACTAGAGTGGGTTGCATGCCCTCCTCCAGGGGATCTTCCTAATCCAGGGATCAAACCCAGGTCTCCAGCATTTCAGGCAAATTCTTTACCAGCTGAGCCACAATGGAGGCCCAAATCCCAGTTGACTATAGAGATTTATCAATTCTATTGATCTCTTAAAAGAACACATTTTTGTTTCACTGATGCTTTCTGCTTCTCTGTTTCTATTTCATTGATTTCTGTTGTTTATTATGCCTTTTCTTCTGTTTATTTTTTGTTTAATTTGCTCTTCTTTTTCTAATTTCTTAAAGAGAAAGCTTAGATTATTTATTGGAAACTCTTAAAATAAGCAGATAATCCAAAGCTTTTCCTCTAAGCATTGTTTAGTTGTAGGCCACCAATTTTAATATGCTGTATTTTTATCTTCTTTCAGTGTAAAGTATTTTCTAACTTTCCTTGACAATTATCTTTTACCTATGGGTTATTTAGAGGGTTTCTTTTTTTAAAATATTTGGGAAGTTTCCAATTTTAAAAAAGAGCCAAACACAAATTCTAGAGTCAAAGAACTCAACAAATGCAGTAGAATTCACTGAAAACAGAGTAGGTCAGATGGAAGAGAGAGTAAGTCAGCTAAGACAGGAATCAAAAAATAATTTGAGCAGAAGAGGAGAAAAAACTAAAGATTTTGAAAGTTAAAAAAAAAAACCCTGCAAGAGCTATCATACTCCATTATGAGAGCCAACATAAGAATAATAGATACACCAGAAAGAGAAGAAAAAGAAAAGAGGGCATAGGAAATAATAGCTGAGGAATTCTAATCCTGGGCAAAGACCAAGACTTACAAATCCATGAATTTAATTGTACATCTTATTATCTCAATGCAAAAAGACATTCTCTAAGACTCATTATAAGGAAGCTATCAAAAGTCAATGATACAGAAAAAAATCTTAAGGACTGCTGTGAGGAAGTGAAAGGGGAGTAACCTAAAACAACAACAACAAAAACCACTAGACAATCATCAAATTTCTCAACAGAAACTCTACAGGCAAAGAGGGAGTAGAATGACACACAGAAAATACTGAAAGCTAAAAATGCCAGCATAGTCTACCAAGCAAAGTTATCCTTCAGATATGTAGAAGAAATAAAGGCTTTCCTAGATAAACAAAAGCTGAGGAAGTTCACCTCCATTAAACCTGCCCTACAAGAACTGTTGAAAGGAACTCTTCTATCTGAAAAGACAAAAGTACACAAAACTCTGAGTAAAGTGATAAACAGGATTAGGAAAATGTAACTCTATTTTAGAAAAGGTTTAAACATTTAATTATAGCATAAATGTTAAAGGAAAAAAAATCACTAATACAAACTAAAGCTACTGTATTTCAGCAATGAACTCACAGCATAAAAAGAGATAATTTCTGGCAGCAAAATTATAAAAGGGGAAGAACAAAAGGATAGGATGCGTATGAGTAAATGAAGATAAATTGCTATCAGTAAAAAAGGACTTTAATTTATGAGATATATTAAGCAACCTCATGGTAACCACAGGGCTTCCCCAGTGGCTCAGTAGTAAAAGATCCTCCTGCAATGCAGGAGAAGCAGGAGACACAGGTTCAGTCCCTGAGTGGGGAAGATCCCCTGGAGGAGGAAATAACAACCCACTCCAATATTCTTGCCAGAAAAAATCCCATAGACAGAGGAGACTGGAAGTTTACACTCCACAGGGTTGCAAAGAGGCAGACATGACTGAGCAACTGAGCACTCCCAAATGCATGGTAACCACAAAATAAAAACATTTAAAAAGGGGGAAACTGAGCACACTCTCATGGAAAACCACCAACTGAAAAAGCTATACAAAAAGAAAGCTATACACAATGGTACTGATGAACTTATTTGTAGGGCAGGAATACAGACACAGACACAGATGTAGAGAACGGGCTTGCGTGGGAAGCAGTGGGTGGGATGAGTTTAGAGGGTAACACTGAAGTATATATACACTGCCATGTATAAAACAGATCACTAGTGGGAAGTTGCTACATAACACAGGGAGCCCAGCTCAGTGCTCTGTGAAGACCTATAGGGGTGGGATGGTTGGGAGGTAGCTCAAGCAGGAGGGGATATAAATAAATACTTATGGCTGATCTGCCTTGTGGTACAGCACAAACCAACACAATGTTGTAAAGCAATTATCCTTCACTTTAAAATAAAATTTAAAAGTTGTTTTTTAATTTTTAGAAAAAGCTTTACACAGAGATTGGCCAAGACGACAGAATAGGAAGACCTTCAGTTCACTTCCTCTCATGGGTTCACCAAAATTACAACTATTTACAGAGCAACTATTGATAAGAAAGACCAGAATTGAGCAGGAAAAAAAATCTACAAGTAATATATAAAGAAGAAATGATGAGACATATAGGAGGAGTGAGGTCAAATTTCCCTGCTGGGCAACCCACAAATGAGAGATTAACTGCAATTGTACAAGTTTTTCCCAAGAAACAATGGTTCTAAGTCCTAAACTGGGCTCCCCAGCCAAGGGGTCCTGCACCAGTAAGATTAACCCCCCCAGAACATTTGTCGATGGAGGCCAGCAGGCTTACTTTTGGGAGACCCAGAGGGTGGTGGAAAATAGAGACTCCATTCTTAAAGGGCAAACACGAAACCTTCCATGATCCAAGGCAGAAGCAGAAGTTTGAAAGAAACCTGGTTCAGACCCACTGGCTGATCTTAAAGAGTTTCCCAGAGAGACAAGAGGTAACTAGAGCTTAGACTGGAGACAAAGACACTGTAGCAGCCATCTTCAGGAGCTCATTCTACCACATCGACATTGGTACTGTCAAGCACCATTTTTCAATCCTCCCTCCAGTTTATTAGCACTGGGACCCAGCCCAACCTACCACTCTGTCAGCACCAGTATTGAGACACGTCAGTTCAGTTCAGTTCAGTCACTCAGTTTTGTCCGACTCTTTGCAATCTCATGAATCACAGCACGCCAGGCCTCCCTGTCCATTACCAACTCCCGGAGTTTACTCAAACTCATGTCCATCAAGTCGGTGATGCCATCCAGCCATCTCACCCTCCGTCGTCCCCTTCTCCTCCTGCCTCCAATCCCTCCCAGGATCAGAGTCTTTTCCAATGAGTCAACTCTTCGCATGAGGTGGCCAAAGTACTGGAGTTTCCGCTTCAGCATCAGTCCTTCCAATGAACACTCAGGACTGATCTCCTTTAGGATGGGCTGGTTGGATCTCCTTGCAGTCCAAGGGACTCTCAGGAGTCTTCTCCAACATCAGAGTTCAAAAGCATCAATTCTTTGGTGCTCAGCTTTCTTCACAGTCCAACTCTCACATCCATACATGACCACTGGAAAAACCATAGCCTTGACTAGACGGACCTTTGTTGGCCAAGGTCTCTGCTTTTGAACATGCTATCTAGGTTGATCATAACTTTCCTTCCAGGGAGTAAGCATCTTTTAATTTCATGGCTGCAATCACCATCTGCAGTGATTTTGGAGCCCCCCAAAATAAAGTCTGACACTGCTTCCACTGTTTCCCCATCTACTTCCCATGAAGTGATGGGACCAGATGCCATGATCTTAGTTTTCTGAATGTTGAGCTTTAAGCCAACCTTTTCACTCTCCTCTTTCACTTTCATCAAGAGGCTCTTTAGCTCCTCTTCACTTTCTGCCATAAGGGTGGTGTCATCTGCATATCTGAGATTATTGATATTTCTCCTGGCAATCTTGATTCCAGCTCATGGCCAAGCCAACTACCAAGGTGGGGACATAGCCCCACTCACCAGCAGGCAGGCTGCCTTATGACACCCTGAGCCAACAGGTGACCATGACACAGCCCATACACTAGACAGGCACTAGCCCCAGGACCTCCAGGCCCTGCTGCCAGAGATCCTAGAACCCAGCTCTGCCAGAAAGTGGACTGGCACTAGCTCTAAGACTCAGCTTCAACCACTGGTTGGTGGGAATCAGCAACAGGATCTCCTGGTCACAGAGCCTACTGACTAGCAGGTGAACACCAGCCCCAGTACCAGTGCAGCACCAGAACATGCCATAGCAGGGCCTAAAGCACACATCAGCAGGCTGCTACCACCCTAGGACTCTATACATCACAGCCCTACCCACCAGAAGGCCAACACCAATTCTGAGACACATTGGGCCCCTCACCCAGCTGTCCCAGGATACAGTTCCACCCACTAGTGGGCTTACAAAAGCTTTTGGACACCTTGAACTTCACAGTTAGTTGTGTAAGAAACCAGCTCCACACAACAGCAGGCCACACCAGCTCTAGGACCCACAGGACTCTGCAGCCAGAGATCTCAACACCTGACCCTACCCACCAGTGAACTGGCACTAGCCCATGATGGCCCAGGCCCTGGCCACACTAGCAAGTCACATTAGCACCAAGATACCTTAGATTTCTCAGTAAGTCAGTTTGGCATCAAGCCCTACCCACCAGCAGTCCAGTACCAGTTTTGAGACACCTCAGAAACCACAGTCAGCCATGTCAGGAACCAGTTCCCCCAACCAGCAGGCCAACAAAAGTAGTAATAGTAAGTTCATCTGCGGTAAGTATTAAGGGATACAAAACAGAAAGAATAAAATATAACATCAAAAACCATGCAGAAAGAAGACTGAAATTCAAGATTATTACAATGTATTAGAAATAAAGAGATTAGAAACTTTAATCACACACACCATTGCTATTATAAACCTCACAGAAACCAGAAGCCATAAATCTACAACAGATACACACACAAAAAAGAGAAAAGAATCCAAACATAACACTAAATGCAGTCATTAAATCACAAGGAAACAGGACAAAAGAAGATGAAAGGAACAAAAAAAAACTATAAAAATAATTAGTATATTGTTATTTAGTCACTAAGTTATATCCAACTCTTTTGTGACTGCCATGGACTGTAGTCCACCAGGCTTCTCTGTCCATGGGACTTCCCAGGCTAGAATACTGGAGACCCATTTCCTTCTTCAGGAGATCTTCCTAACTCAGGGATCAAATCCTTTATCTCCTGCATTGGCAGGCAGATTCTTTACTGCTAAGCCACAAGAGGAACCTGTTAATTAGTATATATCCATCAGTAATTACTTTAAATATAAATGGACTAAATGTATGGATGTGAGAGTTGGACTGTGAAGAAGGCTGAGTGCTGAAGAATTGATGCCTTTGAACTGTGGTGTTGCAGAAGACTCTTGAGAGTCCCTTGGACTGCAAGGAGATCCAACCAGTCCATTCTGAAGGAAATCAACTCTGGGATTTCTTTGGAAGGAACGATGCTAAAGCTGAAACTCCAGTACTTTGGCCACCTAATGAGAAGAGTTGACTCATTGGAAAAGACTCTGATGCTGGGAGGTATTGGGGGCAGGAGGAGAAGGGGACGACAGAGGATGAGATGGCTGGATGGCATCACGGATTCAATGGACGTGAGTCTAAGTGAACTCCGGGGGATGGTGATGAACAGGGAGGCCTGGCATACTGCGATTCATGGGGTCGCAAAGAGTCAGACACGACTGAGTGACTGAACTGAACTGAAATTTATATTTAGTCCAACCAAAAGACAAAGAGTGGCTGAATGAATAAAAAACAAGACCCATATATACGGTACTTACAAGAGATTCACTCCAGATCTAAGGACACACATAGAGAAAGAAGGAGGTGGAAAAAGACCCTGTGTGAAAATGGACACAAAAAGCCAGGAAGAAATAGAAAATATCAACAGACAAATTATGAGTACTGAAACTGAATCAATATTAAAAACAAAAAATTCCCAACAAAATCCAGCATCACAGGGTTTCAATGTTGAATTATATCAAACATTTAGAAAAGAGTTAACATTTATCCTTCCCAAAACATTCCTAAAAACTGCAGAGGAAGGAATGCTTCTGAACTCATTCTATGAGGCCAGTATTACCCTAACACCAAAACCAAAGATAGGACACACACAGAAAAAATTACAGGTACAAAAATTCTCAACAGAATATTAAAAACTGAATTCAACAATACATTAAAAGATCCATATACCATGATCAAGTGGGATTTGTCCCAGGGACATAAGAATGCTTCAATATCCACAAACCAAACAATATGATACACCACAATGACAAGCTGAAAAACAGAAATGATATGATCATCTCAACAGATGCAGAAAAGCTTGTGACAAAATTTAACATCTATCTATGACAAAAAGACTCTCAACAAAGTGGGTATTAAAGGAATATATGCAAACATAAGAAAGACCATGTATAAGTCCACAGCTAACATCATATCCAAAGGTGAAACACTGAAAGCATTTCCTCTATATCAAGATCAAAACAAGGATGCCCACTCTCACTGCTTTTATTCAACATGGTATTGGAAGTACCAGCCATAGCAATGAGAGAAGAAAAAGAATCTAAATTAGAAAGGAAGAACTAAAACTGTTTGCAAATGACAAGACACTATACAAACAAAATCCTAAAGCCACCAAAAAACTACTAGAACTCATAAATAAATTTAAATAATTATAAATAATTTATAAAATTTATAAATAATTTTTATAAATATATTTATAAATAAATCTGGTAAAGCTGCAGGATACAAATGAACTATCAGAAAGAGAATTAAGAAAACAATCCCATTTATCATTGCATCAAAAAGAATAAAACACCTAGGAATAACTAAAGAAGTAAAGAATTGAACTAAGAAAAGTACAATATGTTGATGAAATAAATGAAGACAATACAAACAGATGGAAGGATACACAGTGTTCATGGATTGGAACATTAAAATATTGCTAAGATAACAATATGACTAAGTCATCTATAGATTCAATGCAATTCCTGTCAAAATATCAATGGCATTTTTCATATATATAAACAAATAATTTAAAATTTTTCATGGAAACACAAAAGAGACTGAAGAGCCAAAACAATCTTTTTTAAATTTATTTTTATTTTTACTTTATTTTACTTCACAATACTGTATTGGTTTTGCCATCCATTGACATGAATCTACCACGGGTGTACATGAGTTCCCAAACATCAACGCCCCTCCCACCTCCCACCCCATATCATCTCTCTGGATCATCCCCGTGCACCAGTCCCACACATCCTGTATCCTGCATCTAATATAGACTGGCGATTCGTTTCTTACATGATAGTATACATGTTTCAATGACATTCTCCCATATCATCCCACCATCTCCCTCTCCCTCAGAGTTCAAAAGTCCACTCTACACATCTGTGTCTCTTTTGCTGTCTCGCATACGGGATCATCATTACCATCTTTCTAAATTCCACATATATGTGTTAGTATACTGTATTGGTGTTTTTCTTTCTGGCTTACTTCACTCTGTAAAATCGAATCCAGTTTCATCCATCTCATTAGAACTGATTCAAATGAATTCTTTTTTATGGCTGAGTAATACTCCATTGTGTATATGTACCACAGCTTTCTTATCCATTCATCTGCTGATGGACATCTAGGTTGCTTCCATGTCCTGGCTATTATAAACAGTGCTGCGATGAACATTGGGGTACACGTGTCTCTTTCTATTCTGGTTTCCTTGGTGTGTATGCCCAGCAGTGGGATTGCTGGGTCATAAGGCAGTTCTATTTCCAGTTTTTTAAGGAATCTCCACACTGTTCTCCATAGTGGCTGTACTAGTTTGCATTCCCACCAACAGTGTAGGAGGGTTCCCTT
This sequence comes from Capra hircus, assembly GCF_001704415.2. NCBI lineage: Eukaryota > Metazoa > Chordata > Mammalia > Artiodactyla > Bovidae > Capra > Capra hircus. Next base: position 18,257,506 of record NC_030836.1, on the reverse strand, counting down.
TTCTCCACACCCTCTCCAGCATTTATTGCTTGCAGACTTTTGGATCACAGCCATTCTGACTAGTGTGAAGTGGTACCTCATTGTGGTCTTGATTTGCATTTCTCTGATAATGAGTGACGTTGAGCATCTTTTCATGTGTTTGTTAGCCATCCGTATGTCTTCTTTGGAGAAATGTCTAATTAGGTCTTTGGCCCATTTTTTGATTGGGTTGTTTATTTTTCTGGAATTGAGCTGCATAAGTTGCTTGTATATTTTTGAGATTAGTTGTTTGTCAGTTGCTTCATTTGCTATTATTTTCTCCCATTCTGAAGGCTGTCTTTTCACCTTGCTTATAGTTTCCTTTATGTGCAGAAGCTTTTAATTTTAATCAGATCCCTTTTGTTTAGTTTAGCTTTTGTTTCCAATATTCTGGGAGGTGGGTCATAGAGGATCCTGCTTTGATTTATGTCAGAGAGTGTTTTGCCTATGTTCTCCTCTAGGAGTTTTATAGTTTCTGGTCTTACATTTAGATCTTTAATCCATTTGAGTTTATTTTTGTGTACAGTGTTAGAAAGTGTTCTAGTTTCATTCTTTTGCAAGTGGTTGACCGGTTTCCCCAGCACCACTTGTTAAAGAGACTGTCTTTAATCCATTGTATATTTTTGCCTCCTTTGTTGAAGATAGGGTGTCCATAGGTGTGTGGATTTATCTCTGGGCTTTCTGTTTTGCTTCATTGATGTATATTTCTGTCTTTGTGCCAGTACCATACTGTCTTGATGACTGTGGCTTTGTAGTAGAGCCTGAAGTCAGGCAAGTTGATTCCTCCGGTTCCATTCTTCTTTCTCAAGACTGCTTTGGCTATCTGAGGTTTTTTGTATTTCCATACAAATCTTGAAATTATTTGTTCTAGTTCTGTGAAAAATACCGTTGGTAGCTTGATAGGGATTGCATTGAATCTGTAGGTTGCTTTGGGTAGTATACTCACTTTCACTATATTGATTCTTCTGATCCATGAACATGGTATATTTCTCCATCTATTAGTGTCCTCTTTGATTTCTTTCATCAGTGTTTTTTTAGTTTTCTATATATAGGTCCTTAGTTTCTTAGGTCCTTAGATATATTCCTAAGTATTTTATTCTTTTTGTTGCAATAGTGAATGGAATTGTTTCCTTAATTTCTTTTTTACTTTCTCATTATTAGCGTATAGAATGCAAGGGATTTCTGTGTGTTGATTTTATATCCTGCAATTTTACTATATTCACTGATTAGCTCTAGTAATTTTCTTGTGGAGTCTTTAGGGTTTTCTAAGTAGAGGATCATGTCATCTGCAAACAGTGGTAAAGGCTTTTTTAATCATGAAAGGTTTTTATACTTTGTTCATTGTTTTTTGACATGATCATGTGAATTTTATTTTTCATTTTGTTGATACGATGAATTATATTTACTGATTTTGTGCACATTAACTTCTCCTTGCATCTTAGTGATAAATCCCTCTTGGTTATGGTATATAATTTTTTTATGAATCCTTGAATTTGGCTTGCTATTATCTTGTGGACAGTTTTTATACCTATATTTATCAGGACTGACTTCCCTCATAGCTCAGTTGGTAAAGAATCCGCCTGTATTGCAGTAGTCTGCCTCCAATGCAGGAGACCCGGGTTCACCTCCTAGGTTGGGAAGATCTTCTGGAGAAGGAAATGCAGTCTATTCCAATATTCTTGCCTGGAAAATCCCATGGATAGAGGACCCTGGTGGGCTACAGTCCATGAGGAGTCACAAGAGTTGGAAATGACTTAGTGAGTAAACTACCATATTTATCAGGACTATCGGTTAATAGTTTTCTTTTCTTGTGGTTTTGGTATAAGGCTGACATCACAGAATGAGTTTGAAAGTGTTCTCTCTTGCTTGATATTTTGGAGAGTTAGGGGAGAATAGGTCTTAATTATTCTTTAAATGGTTGGTAAAATTCATCTTTAAAGTCATGTGGTCTTGGAGTTGTATGCATGGAGAGATTTTTGATGACTGGCTCAACCTCTTGACTCATTATTGATTTGTTCAGATTTTCTATTTATTCCTGATTCAATCGTGACATATTGTGTGTTTCTAGAAGTGTAATATTTTTGTAGTATCAGTTTTAATGTCTCCTCTTTCATTTCTAATTTTAATTGAGTCATCTCTCTTTTTTCTTAGTTAGCAAAACATTTGTTTTTTTTTATCTTTTCAAAGAAACAGCTTTTAGTTTCATTGATTTTTTTCAATTGTTTTTCTGCTTTCTATTGTATTTATTTCTGCTCTGATTTTTTATTATTTCCTTCCTTTTGCTAACTTTGGGCTTAATTTGTTCCTTTTTTCCTAGTTACTTGAGGTGTAAACCTAGGTAATTTATTTGAGATCTTTCTCATCTCTTACTGTATGCATTTGTTGATATAAGCTTTCCTCCTGGAAATGCTTTTTCTGCATCTTATAAAATATGGTATGTTGTTTATTTTCACTTTGAGATAGTTGTTAATTTTCTTTGATATGGTGCTCATTTGGAAGTGTGTTGTTTAGTGCCCAAAGATTTTTAGCTCTACTTTCTTTTTGTTGTTGATTTCTGATATCATACCACTGTGGTCAGAGAAGAGTGCTGGTATTATTTCAGCATTCTTATATTTGCTAAGATGTTTTTTGTGGCCCATGATATGACCTGTCCTGGAGAATATTCTGTGTATATTTGAGAACAGTAACAGTATATATTCTACTGATGTAGAATGGAGTGTTCTATATATGTTTGTTTATTTCATTTGTTCTAAAGTATTGTTCAGTTCCGTTGTTTTCTTGTTTTCTATGTGGCCGATATGTTTATTGTTCTTAGTGCAGAAAGTGAAGAGGAACCAAAAAGCCTCCTGATGAAAAAAGAGGAGAGCGAAAAAGTTGGCTTAAAGCTCAACATTCAGAAAACGAAGATCACGGCATCCGGTCCCATCACTTCATAGGAAATAGATGGGGAAACAGTGGAAACAGTGTCAGGCTTGATTTTTGGGGGCTCCAAAATCACTGCAGATGGTGACTGCAACCATGAAATTAAAAGATGCTTACTCCTTGGAAGGAAAATTATGATCAACCTAGATAGCATATTGAAAAGCAGAGACATTACTTTGCCAAAAAAGGTTCCGTCTAGTCAAGGCTTTGGTTTTTCCAGTGGTTGTGTATGGATGTGAGAGCTGGACTGTGAAGAAAACTGAGCGCCGAAGATTTGATGCTTTTGAACTGTGATATTGGAGAAGACTCTTGAGAGTCCCTTGGACTGCAAGGAGATCCAACCAGTCCATCTTAAAGGAGATCAGTCCTGGGTGTTCACTGGAAGGACTGATGCTGAAGCTAAAACTCTAATACTTTGGCCACCTCATTAAAGAGTTTACTCACTGGAAAAGACTCTGATCCTGGGAGGGATTGGAGGCAGGAGGAGAAGGGGATGACAGAGGATGAGATGGCTGGATGGTCACTGACTCAATGGACATGAGGTTGGATAAACTCTAGGAGTTGGCTATAGACAGGGAGGCCTGGCGTGCAGCAGTTTGTGGGGTTGAGGAAAGTTGGACACAACTGAGCGACTGACCTGAATTGAAGTACCCTAATGTTCTTAGCATATCCTATTCTCTCCTTCTTCCCTAAGTCCTTGGGTATTGTAAATATATATGATTGCTATATCTTCTTGATATAGTGACAGCTTTATCATTATATCATCATACATATTTATTTTTATCTCTTGTTATCATTTTTGGTTTGAGATCAGTCTGTCCTAAGTATGGCTACACCCATTTTTTTTTTTTTTTTGGTTATCATTTGCTTGGAGTATTATATTGTACCCCATTCACTTGGATCCTGTGTGTGTCTTTATAGCTGAAATGAGTGTCTTGAGTCAGCATATTGCTGGGTCTTGTTTTTTTAATTCATCCAACCACTCTGGCTTTTGATTGATGAGTTCAATTTGTTCACATTTAGGGTTAGTCTATTTCTGTTGTGTTACGTTAATTTGTTTGTTTTACTTTGTAGAGTCCACATGTAAGTGAAAATACACAGTATTTGTCTTTCTCTATATGATTTATCTCACTTAGCATAATACCCTTCAAGTTTTGTTACAAATGGCAAGATTTCCTTCTTTTTTTTGTGGCTGAAGAGTATACCATTGTATATATATACTACATAGAAGAGTTATACCATTGTGTGTGTGTGTCTGTGTGTGTGTATAGCATATCTTCTTTATCCATTCATATGTTGATGGATACTTAGGTTGCTTCCATATCTTGGCTATTAAAAATAATGCCATTATGAACATTGGGATGCATGTATCTTTTCAAAAGAGTGATTTCTTTCTCTTTTGATATATATGTGTAGGATGATTTCTTGGCTCTCTATTCTGATCCATTGATCTATATATTTGTTTCTGTCCCAGTAACATATCGTTTTGGTTACTGTTCCTTTGAACTCAGGGAACTTTATTCTTCCTGCTCTTCTTTCTCAAGATTGTTTTGGGTTTTCTATGTAGAGGATCACGTCATCTGCAAACAGTGAGAGTTTTACTTCTTCTTTTCCAATTTGGATTCCTTTTATTTCTTTTTCTGCTCTGATTGCTGTGGCCAAAACTTCCAGAACTATGTTGAATAGGAGCAGTGAAAGTGGGCACCCTTGTCTTGTTCCTGACTTTAGGGGAAATGCTTTCAATTTTTCACCATTGAGGATAATGTTTGCTGCGAGGCTTGCATTCCTATACACTAATAATGAGAAAGTAGAAAAAGAAATTAAGGGAACAATTCCATTCACCATTGCAACAAAAAGAATAAAATACTTAGGAATATATCTACCTAAAGAAACTAAAGACCTATATATAGAAAACTAAAAAAACACTGATGAAAGAAATCAAAGAGGACACTAATAGCTGGAGAAATATACCATGTTCATGGATCAGAAGAATCAATATAGTGAAAATGAGTATACTACCCAAAGCAATCTACAGATTCAATGCAATCCCTATTGAGCTACCAACGGTATTTTTCACAGAACTAGAACAAATAGTTTCCAGGTTTGTATGGAAATACAAAAAACCTCGAATAGCCAAAGCAATCTTGAGAAAGAAGAATGGAACTGGAGGAATAAATTTGCCTGACTTCAGGCTCTACTACAAGGCCACAGTCATCAAGACAGTATGGTACTAGCATAAAGACAGAAATGTAGATCAATGGAGCAAAACAGAAAGCCCAGAGATAAATCCATGCACCTATGGACACCTTATCTTTGACAAAGGAGGCAAGAATATAAAATGGAGTAAAGACAATCTCTTTAACAAGTGGTGCTGGGAAAACTGGTCAACCACTTGCAAAAGAATGAAACTAGAACACATTCTAACACCACACACAAAAATAAACTCAACATGGATTAAAGATCTAAATGTAAGACCAGAAACTATAAAACTCCTAGAGGGGAACATAGGCAAAACACTCTCCGACATAAATCACAGCAGGATCCTCTATGATCCACCTCCCAGAATTCTGGAAATAAAAGCAAAAATAAACAAAAGGGATCTAATTAAAATTAAAAGCTTCTGCACAACAAAGGAAACTATAAGCAAGGTGAGAAGACAGCCTTCAGAATGGGAGAAAATAATAGCAAATGAAGCAACTGACAAACAACTAATCTCAAAAATATACAAGCAACTTATGCAGCTCAATTCCAGAAAAATAAACAACCCAATCAAAAAATGGGCCAAAGACCTAATTAGACATTTCTCCAAAGAAGACATACGGATGGCTAACAAACACATGAAAAGATGCTCAACGTCACTCATTATCAGAGAAATGCAAATCAAGACCACAATGAGGTACCATTTCATACCAGTCAGAATGGCTGCAATCCAAAAGTCTGCAAGCAATAAATGCTGGAGAGGGTGTGGAGAAAAGGGAACCCTCTTACACTGTTGGTGGGAATGCAAACTAGTACAGCCACTATGGAGAACAGTGTGGAGATTCCTTAAAAAACTGGAAATAGAACTGCCTTATGACCCAGCAATCCCACTGCTGGGCATACACACCAAGGAAACCAGAATAGAAAGAGACACGTGTACCCCAATGTTCATCGCAGCACTGTTTATAATAGCCAGGACATGGAAACAACCTAGATGTCCATCAGCAGATGAATGGATAAGAAAGCTGTGGTACATATACACAATGGAGTATTACTCAGCCATCAAAAAGAATACATTTGAATGAGTTCTAATGAGGTGGATGAAACGAGCCGAGTATACAGAGTGAAGTAAGCCAGAAAGAAAAACACCAATACAGTATACTAACACATATATATGGAATTTAGAAAGATGGTAACAATAACCTTGTATGCGAGACAGCAAAAGAGATGCAGATGTACAGAACAGACTTTTGACTCTGTGGGAGAGGGAGAGGGCGGCATGATCTGGGAAAATGGCATTGAAACATGTATAATATCATATAAGAAACAAATCGCCAGTCTAGGTTCAATGCAGGATACAGGATGCTTGGGGCTGGTCCACTGGGATAACCCAGAGGGATGGTATGGGGAGGGAGGCGGGAGTGGGGTTCAGGATTGGGAACTCATGTACACCCATGGCAGATTCATGTTGATGTATGGCAAAACTAATACAGTATTGTAAAGTAAAAAATATATATTTTTTTAAAAAAGAAAATCAAAATGTAGACAAAAAAAAAAGAATAAAGTCAAGTCTCCATACAGAGACTTGTACATGAAAAAAAAATTATTTTATTGAAGTATAGCTGATTTACAATGTTATGTTAATTTCTGCTGCATGGCAGAGTTTAAATCATATACATATATACATTCTTTTTTATATTCATTTTCACAGGATATTGATATGGCATGAGTCCCTGTGTTACACAGTAGGACCTTGATGTATATCCATTCTATATATAATAGTTTGTATCTGCTAATCCCAAACTCCCAATCCACCCTTCCCCATACCTGATCCCTCCTGGCAACCACTCTATGTCTATGTGTTTGTTTCTGTTTTGTACATAAATTCATTTGTGTCATATTTTATATTTCACATAGAAGACATAGCATTTGGCATCTGTCTTTTTCTTTCTGACTCACCTTACTTAGTATGATAATGTCTAGGTCCATTATTTCATTGTTTTTCACGGCTGAGGAGTATTCCACTATATATATGAATCACATCTTCTTTATCCATTCACCGAAAGATGAACATTTAGATTGTTTCCACATCTTGCAATTGTGAATAGTGTCCCTTTGAACATACAGATGTATATATCTTTTTGAACTACAGTTTTTCCTGAATATGTGCCCAGGAGTGGGATTGCTGCATCATATGGCAACTCTATTTTTAGTTTTTTGAGGAACCTCAGTAAAGTTTCGGAGAAGGCAATGGCACCCCACTCCAGTACCCTTGCCTGGAAAATCCATGGACGGAGGAGCCTGGTAGGCTGCTCCATGGGGTCGCTAACAGTTGGACACGACTGAGTGATTTCACTTTCACTTTTTACTTTCATGCATTGGAGAAGGAAATGGTGACCCACTCCAGTGTTCTTGCCTGGAGAATCCCAAGGACAGGGGAGCCTGGTGGGCTGCCGTCTATGGGGTCACAGAGAGTCAGACATGACTGAACTGACTTAGCAGCAGCAGCAGCAAGAAAGTTTTCCATGGTGGATACACCAATTTACATTAGGGGAGGCACTCTTGCCTTGTTCCCAATCTTCGAAGAAAAACATTCATTTTTTCCACCATTAAGAATGATGTTAGCTATAGGCTTTTAAAAGTTCTCCTTTGTTAGTTTAGGTAAGTTCTCTGCTATTCTTACTTTTAAGAGTTTCTAATCACAAACAAAATGTTTGCTGAATGTTGTCAAATGCTTCTGTGGCATCAATCTAAGGGATCATGTAGTTTTCTTTCAGTTCAGTTTACTCGCTCAGTGGTGTCCGACTCTTTGCAACCCCATGAATCGCAGCACGCCAGGCCTCCCTGTCCATCACCAACTCCCGGAGTTCACTCAGACTCACATCCATTGAGTCAGTGATGCCATCCAGCCATCTCATCCTCGGTCGTCCCCTTCGCCTCCTGCCCCCAATCCCTCCCAGCATCAGAGTCTTTTCCAATGAGTCAACTCTTTGCATGAGGTGGCCAAAGTATTGGAGTTTCAGCTTCAGCATCATTCCCTCCAAAGAAATCCCAGGACTGATCTCCTTCAGAATGGACTGGTTGGATCTCTTTGCAGTCCAAGGGATTCTCAGGAGTCTTCTCCAATACCACAATTCAAAAGCATCAATTCTTCGGCGCTCAGCTTTCTTCATAGTCCAACTCTCACATCCATAGATGACCACTGGAAAAACCATAGCCTTGACTAGATGGACCTTAATCGGCAAAGTAATGTCTCTGCTTTTTGATATTCTCTCTAGGTTGATCATAACTTTTCTTCCAAGGAGTAAGCGTCTTTTAATTTCACGGCTTCAGTCACCATCTGCAGTGATTTTGGAGCCCAAAAAAATAAAGTCTGACACTGTTTCCACTGTTTCCCCATCTATGTCCCATGAAGTGATGGGACCACATGCCATGATCTTTGTTTTCTGAATGTTGAGCTTTAAGCCAAATTTTCACTCTCCACTTTCACTTTCATCAAGAGGCTTTTTGACATTGACTAGATTTTTATTTTTTTTTACTGTTGAATGAGTCTTGTACTCCCAAGAGGGACCTAATCTTGATCATGATATATTCTCTTCTTTCTGTAGTCATGGATTTGAGATGCTAATATTTTATCAAAGTGTTTTCTACATTCTTAAGTTATAATTATCACTGATAAAGAAGGACATAATATTATGATTAACTTTCTATTACTACTGAAACAACACAAATTTAGTGACAATAAAAATGTATTATTTTATAATTTTGCAGGCTGGAAGACTTATCTAGGTTTCATTTGACTAAAATCAAGATGTCAACAGGGCTGTTCTCTTCTCTAGAGTCCCTTGGAGAGGGAAAATCCATTTGCTGCTTATTCAGGTTGTTGGCAGAATTTAGCTCCTTGTGGTTCTTAAGACTGAGGTCACCTATTTCCTTGTTGTCTGTTGACTAAAAGTCATCCTCATCTTCTAGAGACCACCAGCATTTCTTGGCTCATAGCCCGGTTTCTTCATTTTCAAAAGCAGCAACAGTGGGTTGAATCTTTCTCATGCTTTAAGTATTTCCAGCCTTTTCTCCACTGATGCAGTTCTCTGACTGCAACTAGGAAATGTTCTCTGTTTTTAAGGACTCATGATTAGATTGGGCCCACCAGGTTAACCCAGGATAATCTCATCAACGGAGAATCCATAACCTCAATTACATCTGCAAAGATCTTTTTACTATGTATGACGATACATTTACTGCTTCCAGGAATCAGGGCATGGCTTTCTTTGGGAGGCCATTAGTCTGTCGTGAAAAAGGCAGATTCTCCAAGCAGACATCCTACGTATGTCTGCTCTTAACAACAGAACTTCAAAATACATGAAGAACTGACAGATCCAAATACACACACACACACACACACACACACACACACACACACACATATAAATCAACACGTATGGTTGAAGACATCATTATTCCTCTCTCAGTAATGGCTGAGGGTCCGACACAACTGAGCGATTTTTCATGCATTGGAGAAGGAAATGGCAACCCACTCCAGTGTTCTTGCCTGGAGAATCCCAGGGATGGGGGAGCCTGGTGGGCTGCCATCTAAGGGTTCACACTGAGATGGACATGACTGAAGCAACTTAGCAGCAGCAGCAGCAATGGATAAAACAGGCAGAAAATTCTCAAGAAGAGAGACAATCTAAACATTATTAGTCAACTTGATTTAACATTTATAAAACAATTTCCTAAATTCACCTCATATGCTCTTGGAATATTAAGACAGGCCATATTCTGGACAATAAAATGAATTCTAGTAGATATGAAAGAACAGCAATCACACAAACTAAACTGTCAGATGAGAATAGGATTAAACTAGAAATCAATAACAAGAAAATAACTTCTGGGACATCTGCAAATGTTTAGGAATTTGAAAAAACATTTCTAAATTACCCATGGTCAAGGGAGAAGGATTAAGGGGAAATTTTTATATATTCAGAAGTAAATAAAAATTAAAATGTAACATATCAAAATCTGTACAGGATTACCTTGGTGGTACAGTGGATAGGAATCAGCCTACCAATGCAAGGGGACACGAGTCCAATCCCTAGTCCAGGAAGACTCCACATACTGTGGAGCAACTAAAGCCATACGCCACAGCTACTGAAGCCCACACACCTACAGCCTATGTTTCACAACAAGAGATGTCACGCAATGAGAAGTCCTTACACCACAATGAAGAGTAGCCCCCACTCACTGCAACTAGCGAAAGCCTGTGGGCAGCAGTGAAGACTCAGCACAACCAAAAATAAATAAATGAATGACAAAATCTGTGCGATGCCACTGAAGCAGTGCTTAGAGGTAAATACAATAAATGCTATGATGGAAAGAAAAAAGACTTAAAATCAGTAACCCAAGTTTCTACTTCAGCAAACTAGAAACAAAAGAAAAAACGAAACTCAAAGCAAACAAAAGAGTCCATATTATAGATAACCAATGGGGATCTGCTGTATGGTTAAGGAAACTCAAACAGGGGCTCTGTTATTAACCCAGAGGGGTGGGGTGGGGAGGGAGATGGGCGGGAAGTTCAAAAGGGAGGTATGGTACTGGCACAAAGACAGAAACATAGATCAATGGAACAAAACAGAGAGTCCAGAGATAAACCCATGCACCTATGGGCACCTTATCTTTGAAAAAGCAGGCAACAATATACAATGGAGAAAAGACAATCTCTTTTTAACAAGTGGCGTTGGGGAAACTGGTCAACCACTTGTAAAAGAATGAAACTAGAACACTTTCTAACACCATACACAAAAATAAACTCAAAATGGATTAAAGATCTAAATGTAAGAACAGAAACTATCAAACTCTTAGAGGAAAACATAGGCAAAGCACTCTCTGACATAAATCACAGCAGGATCCTCTACGACCCACCTCCCAGACTAATGGAAATAAAAGCAAAAATAAACAAATGGGACCTAATTAAACTTAAAAAGACAGCCTTCACAATGGGAGAAAATAATAGCAAATGAAGCAATGGGCAAAGAATTAATCTCAAAAATATACAAGAACTCCTGCAGCTCAATTCCAGAAAAATAAGCGACCCAACCAAAAAAATGGGCCAAAGAATTAAACAGGCATTTCTCCAAAGAAGACATACAGGTGGTTAACAAACACATGGAAAGCTGCTCAGCATAACTCATTATCAGAGAAATGCAAATCAAAACCACAATGAGGTACCATCTCACTCCAGTCAGAATGGCTGCTATCAAAAAGTCTATAAACAATAAATGCTGGAGAGAGTGCAGAGAAAAAGGAACCCTCTTACACTGTTGGTGGGAATGCAAACAAGTACAGCCACTATGGAGAACAGTGTGGAGATTCCTTAAAAAACTGGAAATAGAACTGCCATACGACCCAGCTTGAAAGAGACACATGTATCCCAATGTTCATCACAGCACTGTTTACAATAGCCAAGACATGGATGCAACCTAGATGTCCACCAGCAGACGAATGGATAAGAAAGCTGTGGTACATATACACAATGGAATATTACTCAGCTATTAAAAAGAATGCATTTGAATCAGTTCTAATGAGGTGGATGAAACTGGAGCCTATTATACAGAGCAAAGTAAGTCAGAACGAAAAACACCAATATAGTATACTAATGCATATATATGGAATTTAGAAAGATGGTAACAATGACCCTATATGTGAGACAGCAAAAGAGACACAGATGTAAAGAACAACTTTTGGACTCTGTGGGAGAAAGTGAGGGTGCATACTAACATTGAAACATGTATATTATCATATGTGAAATAGATCGCCAGTCCAGGTTCAATGCATGAGACAGGGTGCTCAGAACTGGTGCACTGGGATGACTCTGAGGGATTGATGGGGAGGGAAGTGAGAAGGAGGGTCAGGATGGGGAACACATGTACACCCATCGCTGATTCATATGAATGTATGGCAAAAACCACCACAATACTGTAAAGTAATTAGCCTTTAATTCAAATAAATTGAAAAAACTTAAGATTTTTTTTTAAATCAGTTTAGAAAAAAGGGAGGGGATACATGTATACCTATGGCTGATTCACGTTGAGGTTTGACAGAAAACAACAAAATTCTGTAAAGCAATTATCCTTCAATTTAAAAAAATAAAATTTTTGAAAAGCAAACAAAGAAGCAAAATATAAAGATTTGAGTAGAAATCTATGAAACTTAACAAAAGCAGTAATCAAAGAAATCTTCCAGTTCTTTTGACAATGTCAATGGAATTGATCTATCTCTAGCCACCTGAACAGAAAGGGGAAAGAATTACAAATTATGAAAAGCAGGGATAAAAGAGGAAATATAAACACTAGTCCCACAAGCATTAAAAGAATAACTAAAAATAAACAACTTTGTCCATAAATTCAACAACTTAATGCTACAAACTAAGTCGTTAAAAGACAAAAACTATCATCACTGAAGAAGAGATAACTTGAAGGACATATATCTATGAATAAAATTGACTTTATAATTAACAACCTTCCAAGAAAACTTGAGGTTCAGGTGTGTTTATAGTTGTATTCTACCAAATACATAGGAAGAAATAACACCAATTCTACACAGCTTCCTCCAAGTAACAGAAAAGGACAGAATATTTTCAACCCATTTATGAGGTCAGCATTATCATAACACCAAAACCAGATAATGACATTATCAGAAAAGGAAACTGTAGACCAATATCCTTCATGAAAATCTTGGGAATTTTAAATTGCAAATATTATAGTTTGTTAGTTATAGAAACACTATTTGGTTCAAAAAATGTATTGGAGTATAGTAGATTTACAATGTTGTGTTAGTTTCAGGTGTAAAGTGAATCAGTTATACATATACATATATGTATGTATGTTATACATACATATATCAGTTATACGTATACATATATCTACTCCTTCTTAAATCTTTTCCTATATATGCCCTTCAGAGTATACAGTAGAGTTCCCTGTGCTATACAGAAGGTCCTTATTAGTTATCTATTTTATATATAGTAGTGCATATAAGGGAGACGGCAATGACAACCCACTCCAGTACTCTTGCCTGGAAAATCCCATGGAGGAAGGAGCCTGGTAGGCTGCAGCCCATGGGGTCGCAAAGAGTCAGACACGACTGAACAACTTCACTTTCACTTTTCACTTTCGTGCACTGGAGAAGGATATGGCAACCCACTCCAGTGTTCTTGCCTTGAGAATCCCAGGGACAGAGGAGCCTGGTAGACTGCCGTCTATGGGGTCGCGCAGAGTAGGACACGACTGAAGCAATTTAGCAGCAGCAGCAGCAGCAGTACATATATCTCAATCCCAATCTCCCAATTTATCCCTCCTCCATTACTCCCTGGTAACTAAAACCTTGTTCTCTACATTTGTAACTCTATTTTTGTTTTGTAGGTAAGTTCATTTGTAGCCCCCTCTTTTTTAAGATTTTGCATAAAGTCACTATCATATGATACTTTTCTGTCTCTAACTTACTTTACTCAATATGACAATCTCTAAGTCCCTAAATGTCAATCTACAGAGGAATGAGTAAAGAAGATATGGTACATATATACAATGCAATATTACTCAGCCATAAAAAGAATGGAATAATGCCATTTGTAGCAACACGGCTGGAACTAGAGATTTTAATAGCTTTTTAAAAGTCTGTTTCTATCTAAAAGTCCCTATCAGTCTGTCTTTCCTGAACTTTTTTTTAATATAAATGTATTTATTTTAATTGGAGGTTAATTACTTTACAATATTGTATTGGTTTTGCCATACATCAACATGAATGAACTTTTAATGAGCAGTTTTGCTCCTGGTTTTAAGCTACATTTCCCTGCTTTTGCGTATGCCAAGAAATTTTATTACTGGCTGTTGGACACTGTGACTGCTACACTGTTAGAGGCCTAACGTTGTCTCTTTTAAAGTGCAGTAAAAAAATTTTGGTAGGCATTTTGATTACTAGCAAATCAAATGGATATTGTTTAGAGCAGATCTAAAGGCAATTTTAATAGCCTTTAATCTAGGGCTTATTTATCCCTATAGCTGAGGTGTGACCTTTCCAGAATTTTTACTAAAGGCCCCGTGTGTCAAACAAAGCCTATCTTCTAATATGGCTAGTGAGAACTTGAAAATTTTCCAGATCCATGTGAGTTCTTAGAATGATTCCGCTAAAAGCTCCCTAGTAGTACTCTGCCCAGCCTTGGGGAGCTTCACTCTACTTGTGTGCCTCTTAGGTATCAGCAACATACTCAAGCAGACCCCACACAGATTTCCAGAGGTCTTTCTCTGGAGAGCTCTCTCCTTTGGGTACTCTTCCCTCAAAATTACCACCACCTCTATCTCAAAAAAAAAAAAAAAAATCCAGTCTCTCCTCAGCTCCACAAGACCACCATGCTTTGCTTAGGTTCCTCCTGCTATATGACAGCTAGAACATGCCTCCAGGCAGAATATGAGGGCAATCATAATGCTCTATTATTCCCTACTTTCACAGCTCCACACTGACTGTTGTCCAGCATCTAAGAATGGATATTTCATATGTTTTTTCTGGTTTTCTAGCTATTTATGGCAAGATGACACAGCTAACACCTGTACACTGTCATGGCCAGAAGTAGATACATCCATGCTTCATATATGGTTCAACACTATTATAAAAACTGTCCACATGTTAAGATATGACAGGAGCTGTAAAATATAAAAAGGAAAACTTTATCATCCCAGTCAATATTTTGCAGGTAAAATAAAAATATAAATACATTTCAGAGTCTGACAATTTTTTAAGTTTTAAAGAATGGACTGGAAGAACCAGGAGAGCTGCTAATCTTATTTAATATTCTATTTTCTAATGGGCATATGAGAAAACCCATTCTCTTTTTTACTTTTCTCTAATTCTTCAGTTCAGTTCAGTCGCTCAGTCGTGTCCGACTCTTTGTGACCCCATGAATTGCAGCACACCAGGCCTCCCTGTCCATCATCAACTCCCAGAGTTCACTCAAACTCATGTCCATCGAGTTGCTGATGCCATCCAGCCATCTCATCCTCTGTCATCCCTTTCTCCTCCTGCCCCCAATCCCTCCCAGCATCACAGTCTTCCAATGAGTCAACTCTTCGCATGAGGTGGCCAAAGTACTGGAGTTTCAGCTTTAGCATCACTCCACTGATCTCAGTTCAGTTCAGTCGCTCAGTCGTGTCCGACTCTTTGCAACCCCATGAATCGCAGCATGCCAGGCCTCCCTGTCCACCACCATCTCCTGGAGTTCACTCAGACTCACATCCATCGAGTCCGTGATGCCATCCAGCCATCTCATCCTCGGTCGTCCCCTTCTCCTCCTGCCCCCAATCCCTCCCAGCATCAGAGTCTTTTCCAATGAGTCAACTCTTCGCATGAGGTGGCCAAAGTACTGGAGCTTCAGCTTTAGCATCATTCCTTCCAAATTCTTACCTTGTGAAAAACATCTCTTTGTATCTTGTTTTCACCATCCCTCAGAATTCAGGTACAAATACTTTTTACTGAGTCTTTATGTCCCATGACAATGCAGTCATTTGCATGAGCTTAAATAAAAATCTGTCCTTTCACTGGGATATAACTGGAAAAATTTATTGCATAATCAAAGCCATACCTAATGGATGATATTTGAGAATAAATTTCATTTAGTACGATATGGCAAGCCCCCAGTCCCCACTAAGGACACAGATGAAATTGGCATTTGGACCAATGCCTACGAGGCTTCCTAGGCAAACTGTCTCAAGTCCACTGTTGTACACTGTCCCAGCATTACAAATAGTAAGAAAGCCACTGACTTGAAAGAAAAGGAGAGAGGAATTTGTCCACATTTGTAAGTGTAGAGGTGAAACCTGGCATAAATGAATTTAATTTGTAAATAGTAGTGATAAAAAGACCTCTGGGATAATAGACTGCTAAAAATAAAATTCTAGACTCTCTACAAACTTTTGTGATGGAACCTAATTTAAGTGGCCTGAGCAGTTGTCTAATATGATCCGACTCTAGATTTGCTAGAACTTTATGTGTGTTAAGTGACTTTTAACTACACCAGTGTAAGTTAATGAAGCCACATGATGCAAAATCCCAATGAGACCAATCTCACTCTATAGAAGTTATTTATGATCCCAAGAGGAGACTTACATTACTCAAAACTTAGCAATAAGGCAAAATATAATATCATGGTAACACACTATTTAACAAGCACACCTAAGGGTCATCTGACTCTTAAGGAAAGGTACCTCTCTTTGAATTAATGGGGTCAGACTATGTAAAGTTAGATGGTGACTCGTAGATAACTAATAAAAGTGGAAATAATTTTTGTCCAATAGAGATGTACATGATTTTTTATAAAAAAGATAACTCCAAAAGGATGTCTTCATTGCCATATAGTATATTAACAAGGTAACATACTAGGTTTGTATCCAACTTAACAATGTGATTTCAGCATTTCTTTGTTGCTTTGACTATAGGCATGTTGAGTTCTTACTTCTTTAAGTGTCGTTCTGCTTATTTCATTAATGTGCTAAATAAGATTATAATCTGCTCACTATATGCATGAGGATTGCATTTTTATACTTTTGAGATTTTTTGAGATTGAAGCTTTTGAACTGTGGTGCTGGAGAAGACTCCTGAAAGTCCCTTGGACTGCAAGGATATCAAATCAGTCTATCTTAAAGGAAATCAACCCTTAATATTCATTGGAAGGACTGATGCTGAAGCTGAAGCTCCAATACTTTGGACACCTGATGCAAAGAGATGACTCACTGGAAAAGACCCTGGTGGTGGGAAAGATTGAGGGCAGGAGAAGGGGGCGGCAGAGGATGAGATGGTTGGATGGCATCACCAACTCAATGGACATGAGTTTGAGCAACCTCTAGGAGATGGTGAAGGACAGGAAAGCCTGGTGTGCTGCAGCCCATGAGGTCACAAAAAGTCGGATATGACTTAGTGACTGAACAACTTTTGAGATTTATACTTTCACAAAAGGATATAAAAATGCTCCACAGAAATGTTGGCTTTACTAGTAAAATAAGAACTCAACTGATCTTCCAGGGACAATTTGCAGAACTTCTGTATCTCTTTTTATTTCATTATTCAGTTCAGTTTAGTCGCTCAGTCATGTCCGACTCTTTGTGACCCTATGGACTGCAGCACACCAGGCTTCCCTGTCCATCACCAACTCCCACAGCTTGTTCAAACTCATGTCCATTGAGTCGGTAATACCATCCAATCATTTCATCCTCTGTCATCCCTTTCTCCTCCTGCCTTCAATTTTTCCCAGCATCTGGGTCTTAATGAGTCAGTTCTTTGCACCAAGTGGCCAAAGTATTGGAGTTTCAGCTTCATCATCAGTCCTTGCAATGAATATTCATGACTACTGAAAAAACCACACATGACTACTAGAACAACCATTATAGATCGCACTAATTTTCACAAGCAATCTCAAGAATAATAACTATACCAACAAATTTAAGTTGTGCCCAACTCCTTGCGACCCCATGGACTGCAGCCTGCCAGGCTCCTCTGTCCATGGGATTTTCTAGGCGAGAATACTGGAGTGGGTTGCCATTTCCTTCTTGAGGGGATCTTCCTGACCCAGGGATTGATCTTGAGTCTCCTGCACTGCAGGCAGACTCTTTACCACTGAATCACCAAGCAAGCCCCTGAATAGATCAGCTGATCTTCCAGGGACAATTCCCAGAACTTCTATATCTATTTTTATTTCACTATAGATAAAACTATTTAATTTTCACAAATAATCTCAAGAATAATAACTTCACTGTCAAATAATCAACTCACCACCACCATCAATTTATAACTATACCCAACCAATAAAGAGCACCCAGAAAAACCTTCGCAAATGAAAGAATTTCTTTGCTCTGAAAAATTATCCAATCTTACAAACCTTTTGAATAATGTGCCAACACCACTTTGACTACTTCTGACCACATAGCATGCAAGCAAAGAAAGCTCTACAAACAAACCTAAAAATAAATCCCCCTAGATAAACATATTTGAAGTCAAGGTTTCAGAATTCTCTTCAGTAACCAGACTAAAGGCATAACTAAACACTGCAAACACACTACCCAAATAAAACAAAACTATTAATCCTAAAACATACAGATAACATTACTAAAATAACATACCCAATCCCATCGCTTATGGTAAGACTTTTACAAACCATACATCACACAACAAATATTTTAACAGCCTTTTCATTTGGAATACATATTTGTCAAAACATTACCTATGGCTATCAGGGCTTCCATAGGCAGCACTAGTGGTAAAGAACCCATCTGCTGAAGCAGGAGATTTAAGAGATGTGGGTTTGAACCCTCGGTCGGGAAGATCCCCTGAGGAGGAAATGGCAACCCACACCAATATTCTTGCCTGAGGGACTTTCATGGAGGTCCAGTCATTGAATCTGCTTTCCAATGCATAGTATTCTTGACTGGAAAATCCCACTGGCAGAGGAGCCTGGAGGGCTACAGTCCAGAGGGTCACAAAGAGTCGGATACAAATGAAGCGACTTAGCACATGGCTAACTAAACCAATACAATTAAACCAATAATGGAGCCTCTCTAGTCTGTATATTTCTATGTATTCATATATGATGAGACATATGCAGAGCCTACATACACATAGAAACCTGAAATATCAGATGTATCCCTTTATTTCTCACATGGAAACAGCATTTGTAGGCTACGTACTCATATGAAAATAAGTATTCTGAGTTGATACATCATTACAAATCAATGTTCAGCTATCCCTTATAGTAACACATCTTAAAAGAAAGAATTTCAAATGGATAAGTATCTCTTTATGTAAGTCTTTACTTTTCACTTTCAAAATGAAAAAGGATCAAATCGGTCTTCAGGATTAACGTCAAATGTAAATAAATTCCATTCCACCTAGTACACAATCAAAAGTCCCTGAAGATTTATTTTCCTAATTATACAACTTCCTGATAGGGGAGCCATTACCACAGCTGACCTCTAACTATTGTAGCTCTGCTACCATAGGTGCTAGCAATATGAATGCCTGCTGTCTGTCCTGCTCAGATGTTTGTTGTCAAAATCAGACTGAAAATTAGTATATCTGATTGGTGAAACCTAGCTCACATGGATTCCCTGTAGACATGATAACCTGGAAAATGTAAGTTGCTTTTTCTTTACCTATTTTCAGAAGGCAGGCTTGACTTTTATCACATGTAAATCTGACTTTCTATTCAGGATAATTCTAAATTCTCTAACTTATTATCGAAACACTGCCAAGAATCAAACTCAGGTCTCCCACATTGCAGGCAGATTCTTTACCATCTGAGCCACTAGGGAAGCCCTAAGTTCAAGAAATTATTGGATTAAAAGGAAGTAAATGACAAGAATAAGTTTAAAGCTTGTTTTCAGAACTTCCAGCAGCAATTAGACTGACTACATTACTGGAATAACATTCCTGCAAATTCTAACCATAGTCATGCTACCAAACTGGGATGAAATTGTGTGCACACTTGCCTATCCTCATCTAAAGGCTTTATCTCCAGGAGCAGCACATGACCTCATACAGAAAAGGGAGTTCAAGGCAGGTTTCTTGAAGTGGAGAACATGTCTTACCGGAGCATGTGAAAACCATTTGCCTGCATTCAGAGTCGACAGGAAATCCCAATCAAATAAGGATGGGTGTGTCAAAGAGGCATCTGGCAGGACCTCCTTGATATTGGTTGTTCTTCTCAGGTCAGAGTCATGCATGAGAAAAGGCACATGATCATAACTGCAGGCAGAGGGGGAGAAGAGCAGAAGAGGTGGATAGACTGAATTCAGCCACCCTGGCAAACAGGGTTCTCAGAAAGCCTATCAAGCTCACAAGTCTTACTAGGTTCCTTACTCCCTCCCTTATCTTAGCAAAGGATTAAGAACAGGAATTTATACTTTGATATGAACATTTTTCTGCCCAAGGAAGCAATCTTTTGTAATGTACAATAAGCCTATTGTGCTGTGCTTAGTTGCTCAGTCTTTGTGAACCCATGGACTGGATCCTGCCAGGCTCCTCTGTCTAGGGGGATTCTCCAGGCAAGAATATTGGAGTGACTTGCCATGCCCTCCTCCAGGGGATCTTCCTGACCCAGGGATCGAACCTGGGTTTCCTGCACTGCAGGCTGACTACCATCTGAGCTACCAGGAAGCTCCATTAAGTCTATTAGCTATGGTGAAAGAGTAACCTTCCTATCAAGGGAATTTATATATCTAGAAAACAATAGGTAGAGTAGTCATCTGAGAGTAAGGTAAGTGAGAAGTGAATGTGGCAAGGTCCTGAAGTCCCTAGGACCATACTAAACAGGCACATACACAATCCTCCTGTGTTTTTTCTGACTCATTTCCCAATTGTCAACTGCCCTGAGTAATTCTGGTCCTAGATTCTCATATCAGGTGGCATCATCAGAAAAGTTTATTACCTGAAAACTTCTGTTATCAGCTATTTGCCTTGAAGAATATGTTTTTATGAAAATCTCTCTTTCTTTATGATTAAAATATACATGATGAGAACTCTGTAATGATCATTAAGGAGTAACAGGATTGAGACCTAGTCCCCTGCCCATAAACAACTAGAAAACTGGACAAAACTAGAGAATTAACTTCTGTAGGAAGTGGACAATGGGGAGCACAGTACAATTATTTCTGAGAAAAGGCAAACAAATGAAATAGTCTTTACCATTACCCAAGCTTCCTTCCTGCAGGTAAATACTGGAATTTGGCATGGGACAAGGTGGGCATGCATGATAAGTCGACTCAAGTTGGGTCTCACTCTCTGCAACCCTATGAACTATAGCCCAGCAGGCTCCTCTGTCCATGGGATTCTCTAGGAAAAAGTACTAGAATGGGTCGCCATGCCCTCCTCCAGGGGATCTTCCTGACTCACGGATCAAACCTGAGCTCGTACATCTCCTGCATTGTCAGGCAGGTTCTTTACCACTAGCACCACCAGGGAAGCCCATGGAGCAAGGAGGGGAGCATCTAAAAAGTACCCAGCCACTTACTGAAATGAGAAGAAGATAAGATTAAGGAGAGGTCAAGAAAGCTAGAATTTATTGGCTAGAGTCCCATAGGGAATGGAGGTATGCAAAAAGAAAGCATTCTGGAGAAATATGTACAAGGATCCCTTGAAGTATGGCTAAATATCAATTTGTAAATGTACAGAGTAAAACTCTTATGAAGTTTGTCAAGAATAACTTCCAAGAAAAGGAAAATAACGAGAAAGTTCTAAGACAATTTACAGAGCTCACAAAGGGATGTAACTCACTCAAGCTCTATCAGTGGCATGACCTCAGTAATAACAAAGATACACCTTTGAGATGGGAATAATTTAGAACTAGAATTACTTTAGAATCTCCATAAAAGAACTTAAAAACAATCCTCCAAAGGATCAAACTAATCTTCAAGTAACTTAATTGTCTGCTAGAACAAGCACAAAATTCTTTAATGGAATACAAAAAAATATACCACCCAGAATTGTAAAGTCACAATGTCTGGCTTATTACCAAACCATTTACCAGACATTGAATGAAGTATAAAAATGGGCTGGTGCTCTGAGATGACCCAGAGGGATGGTATGGGGAGGGAGGTGGGAGGGGGGTTCAGGATTGGGAACATGTGTATACCCATGGCAGATTCATGTTGATGTATGGCAAAACCAATACAATATTGTAAAGGAATTAGCCTCCAATTAAAATAAATAAATTTTTTAAAAATGTAACCACAACCTAGAGAAATTACTCAGTAAAGACAAACTTGGAAATGACAGAGGTGACAGAATTCGTAAACAAGAATATTAAATCATGATAA
This sequence comes from Capra hircus, assembly GCF_001704415.2. NCBI lineage: Eukaryota > Metazoa > Chordata > Mammalia > Artiodactyla > Bovidae > Capra > Capra hircus. Next base: position 18,235,517 of record NC_030836.1, on the reverse strand, counting down.
AAAATAAAACGATGTATGTAATAGATGCAAAGGAACACATGAACATATGAAGACATAACTCTAAGAGTCAAAAAAGAAATAAATGGAAATTCTAGAGATAAAAAAATAACTGAAATGAAAATTTCACTAAATGAATTTAACAGCATATTTAATATTACAGATGATGTAAAGATCAGTGAATTTGGAGGTGCAGCAGTAGAATCTATCCAAATGAACTGTAAGACAATATCAAGCAGTATTATATACATGCAGTTGCAGTCCTAAAAAGAGGGGAGGGACAGAAAAAAATCTGAGGAAGTAATAGTAAAAATTTCAAAAATTTGTAAAAGTTAGGCATCAACAGATCCAACAACACTGATGAATACCAAGAAAAGTAAATACAGGAGTGCACATACCGCTATGTGTATGACTGGTGAAAAATTGGTGAGGAAAAGAAAATTGTAAAAGTAGCCACAGGGAAAGAAAATATATATTTAGATAGAAATAAAGATAAGTATATAGCAGACTTTTCAACAAAAAATATGAGATATGAAAAACAATGAAACAATGTATTTTAAATGGTGAAGGAAGAAAACAACTATCAACTTAAAATTCATCAAAAATGAAAGGAAGAAGAGATGATGCTGGAAAGATGACAGAGTACAAAGCATCAGGAATCTGTCTCCCCATCTAGACAACAACTGCATTCAAAGACTGTCTGATATAATTCTCTTGGAAGTTTGGAGTACATGAAAGGCGTTCAACTTCCATGGGAAAACTCAGATGTAAACTGGGATTAATTTCGGTCAATTCCAACTCTTAGCACAATAGCAGCTACTCATTACCCACCCCTATTCACATGGCAAACAACTGTGGACAGGTTCCTGGAGTAACTTGCACAGCAGCTGGTGAGTGCCAAGGTGGCAAAAAAAATCCTCTGTTCCAAATATAGGGTTTCTCTGCTCTGGTCACTGGTTACTTCTTGTCACAAAAGAGCAGAGATAAGACTGTTGTTGCACCTTCTTCCGCTGTTGCAAAGCCCTAGCCCTCTAACAGAAGTGACTTTCACAAGACTTAAAGGGCAGCACCCTTTTCAATGCTCATTTATGTTTCTCCTTTTCTCCTATTGTAAATCAGCCATTAAACAGTAGCTTTATATTAAAGTGATCTATATTAAAAACTTAAAATATTAAAAATATCTGTACATACAAATGGAGAAAGCAATGGCAACCCATTCCAGTACTCTTGCCTGGAAAATCCCATGGATGGAGGAGCCTGGTAGGCTGCAGTCCATGGGGTAGCAAAGAGTCAGACATGACTGAGTGACTTCACTTTCACTTTTCACTTTCATGCATTGGAGAAGGAAATGGCAACCCACTCCAGTGTTCTTGCCTGGAGAATCCCAGGGATGGGGGAGCCTGGTGGGCTGCCATCTATGGGGCTGCACAGTGTCAGACATGACTGAAGTGACTTACAGCAGTAGCAGCAGCAGGGCATACAAAGAGAAATTAGAAAGTGACCATACATGGCCAAGGGAAGATCAGAAAAACCTAAAAAAATACTCAAGTTTACACCTCAGGCTGATCCACGGCACAGAGACATCTAATAAAAATTAAAACAACAACAACAAAACCCAGCAAACCCAAAGGAAGGGAGAGAATCTAATTTCCAGTATTACCATACTACTCATCTCAAATGCCCAGTTTTTAACCAAAAAAAAAAATCACAAGACTAACAAAAACAAAGTATGGTCCATTCAAAGAAAAAAAATCAACAAGAACTGTCCCTGAAAAAAAGCTAATGGTAGATATACTAGATAAAAACTTTAAAACAATCATATTAAAGACACTGAAAGAACTAAAGAAAGATGTGGATAAATTCAACAAAATAATGTATGAATAAAATGGAAATATTAATAGAGATTTCTTAAAACCGAAAAATAAACCAAAAAGTTATAGAGTTAAAAAGTACAACAACTGAAATGAAAAACTGACTACAGGGATTCAAAGGCAGATTTAAACAGGCAAAAGGAAGACTCACTGAACTAAAAGATAAGACAATCCAATTTATTGAATATGAGAATAAAAAAAGATTATGTAAGAGCTAACAGACTCTAAAGGATACCCCAACATCAAAGCCAGACAAACATACTACAAGAAAATAAAATTATATACAATATCCCTTATGAACACTGATGTAAAAAAAACCTCAATAAAATAGCAAATAGAACTCAGCATTGTATTAAAAAGGATTATATGTGAGATTTAGTCCCCAAATCCAAGAATGTTATTGAAATCCATCAATGTAATAAACCACATTAAAAGAATGAAAGAGGAAAAAAACACACAATATTTCAAGTGATACTGAAAAGGAATTTGACAACATTCAACACCCTTTAACGATAAACATTCTCATCTAGCTAAAAATAGAAACTATACCAAAGTAATAAAAGACATATATGAAAAAGCCATGGCAAACATTATCACCATGGTGATGACAAAAAGCTTTTCCTCTAAAATTAAGAACAAGGTAAGGAAGTGTGCTTCTGGCACTTCTACTCAAAGTGACGCTAAAAGTTCTAGCCAGAGCAATTGAGCAACACAGAGAAATAAAATGGATCCAGGTTAGAATGGAAGAAGCTAAAATTACTTCTGTTTTCTATGGTATTATCTTATACGCTCCCTTCATAGATCATGGTCTTGTCATTGGTGAAGGGGCCTGCATAATTTCAATGAAGCTATGAGCCATACGATGCCATGCCACCCAAGACAAATGAATCACTGTCGACAGTTCTGACAAAATGCAGTCCACTGAGAAGGGAATGGCAAACCACATCAATATTCTTGCCTCAAGAACCCCATGAACATTAACAGTATGAATAGGCAAAATGATATGACACTGCAGATGAGCCCCACTGGAGAAGAGCAGAGGGCAGTTACTAATAGCTACAGAAAGAATGAAGCTCCTGGGTTAAAGTGGAAAGGACGCTCAGTTGTGGATGTGTTTGGAGGTGAAAATAAAGTCTGATGCTGCAAAGAATAATGCAGCATAGGAACCTGGAATGTTAGGTCCATGAATCACGGTAAATTGGACGTGGTCAAACAGGAGATGGCAAGAGTGAACACTAACATCTTAGGAATCAGTGAACTAAAATGGACAGGAATGGGCAAATTTAATTCAGACGACCATGATATTTACCACTCTGGGCAAGAATACCTTAGAAGAAATGGAGTAGCCCTCACAGTCAAGAAAAGAGTTCAAAATGCAGTACTTGGGGGCAATCTCAAAAACAACAGAATGATCTCAGTTCATTTCCAAGGCAAACCATTCAATATCACAGTAATCCAAGTCTACGCCCCAACACTAATGCCAAAAGAGCTAAAGTTGACCAGTTCTATGAAGACCTTCATGACCTTCTAAAACTAACATCAGAAAAAGATGTCCTTTTCATCACAAGAGATTGGAATGCAAAAATAGGAAGTCAACAGACACATGGAATAACAGGCAAGTTTTGCTTTGGAATACAAATTGAAGCAGGACAAAGGCTAACAGAGTTTTGCCAAGAGAACACTCTGGTCATAGTAAAACCCTCTTCCAACAACACAAAAGATGACTACACAGAGACATCACCTACAGGTCAATACTAAAATCAGATTGCTTATATTCTTTGCACACAAAGATAGAGAAGCTTTACACACTCAGCACAAACAAGACCTGGAGCTGACTGTGGATCAGATTATCAGCTCCTTATTGAAAACTTCAGGCTTAAATTGAAGAAAGAAGGGAAAACCTCTAGGCCATTCAGGTATGACCTAAATCAAATCCCTTATGACTGACTATACAGTGGAGGTGATGAACAGATTCAAGGGATTAGATCTGGTAGACAGAGTGCCTGAAGAACTATGGACAAAGGTTTGTAACACTGTACAGGAGGCAGAGACTAAAACTATACCAAAGATAAAGAAACGCAAGAAGGCAAAGTGGTTGTCTGAGGAGGCTTTACAAATAACTGAGAAAAGAAGAGAAGTGAAGAGCAAGGTAGGAAGGGAAAGATAAACCCAACTGAATGCAGAGCTCAAGAAAATAGCAAGAAGAGGTAAGAAGGTCTTCTTTATGAACAAGGAGAAGAACTGTAGAGAAACACAACAGAATGGGAAAGACTAGAGATCTCATCAAGAAAATTGGAGATACCAAGGGGACATTTCATGCAAAGAAAGGAAAGTCGTTCAGTCGTGCCCAACTCTTTGTGACCCCATGGACAGTAGCCTGCACCAAGCTCCTCCGTCCATGGGATTTTCAAGGCAAGAGTACTGGAGTGGGTTGCCATTTCCTTCTCCAGGGAATCTTCCCAACCCAGGGATCAAACCCAGGTCTCTTGCACTGTAGACAGACGCTTTACTGTCTGACCCACCAGGGAAGTCCAATATTTCATGCAAGGACGAGCACAATAAAGAAAAGAAATGTAAGCACCTTACGGAAGCAGAAGAGATTAAGAAGAGGTGGCAAGAATAGACAGAAGAACTATACAAAAAAAGATGTTAATGACCAGGATAACTATGATGGTTTCAGACATTCTGGAGTGTGAAGTCAAGTGTGTCTTAGGAAGCATCACTATGAACAAAGCTAGCGGAGGTGATGGAATTCCAGTTGAGCTATTTCAAATCCTAAAAGATGATGCTGTGAAAGTGCTGCACTCAATACACCAGCAAATTTGGAAAACTCAGCAGTGGCCACTGGACTGGAAAAGGTCAGTTTTCATTCCAAACTCAAAGAAAAGCAGTGTCAAAGAATGTTCAGACTACCCGAAAAATTGCACTCATTTTGCATGCTAGTAAGGTTATGCTCAAAATCCTTCAAACTAAGCTTCAGCAGTACATGAACCAAGAACTTCCAGATGTATAAGGTGAGTTTATAAAAGGCAGAGGAACCAGAGATCAAATTGCCAACATTTGTTGGATCATAAAGAAAGCAAGGCAATTCCAGAAAAACATCTGCTTCATTGAAAAAGCCTTTGACTGTGTGGATCACAACAAATTGTGAAAAATTCTTAAGAGATGGGAATACCAGACCATCTTACCTGTGGCCTGAGAAACTTGTATGTGGGTCAAGAAGCAACAGTTTGAACCTTATATAGAACAACTGACTGGTTCAAAACTGGGAAAAGAATAAGACAAGACTATATACTGGCACCCTGTTTCGCTTATATGCAGAGCATATCATGCAAAATGCAGAGCTGGATGAATCACAAGCTGGAATCAAGACTGCTGCAAAAAAATATCAACAACCTCAGATGTAAAGATGATACCACCCTTATGACAGAAAGCAAAGAGGAACTAAAGAGCCTCTTGATGAAGATGAAAGAGGAGAGTGAAAAAGCTGGCTTAAAACTCAACATTCAAAAACCAAGATCATGGCATCTGGGCCCATCACTTCATGGCAAATAGAAGGGGAAAAGTGGAAACGGTGGCAGATTTTATTTTCTTGGCCTCCAAAATCACTGCGGACAGTGACTTCAGCCAAGAAATTAAAAGATGCTTGCCCCTGGAAGGAAACCTATAACAAACCTAGACAGTGTATTAAAAAGCAGAGGCATTACTTTGCTGACAAAGGTCTGTATAGTCAAAGCTATGGTTTTTCCAGTAGTCAAGTACAGATGTGAGAGTTGAACCATAAAGAAGTTTGACTGCCAAAGAATTGATGTTTTCAAACTGCAGTGCTAGAGAAGACTCTTGAGAGTCCCTTTGATTGTAAGAAAATCAAACCAGTCAATCCTAAAGGAAATCAACCCTGAATATTGACAGGAAGGACTAATGCTGAAGCTGATACTCCAATACTTTGGCCACTTGATACAAAGAGCCAACTCACTGGAAAAAAAATCTGATGCTGGGAAAGACTGAAGGCAAAAAGAGAAGAGGGCAGCAGAGATGAGACGATTAGATACCATCACCGACTCAATGCACATGAATTTGAGCAAATTCTGGGAGATAGTAAAGGATAGGGAAGCCTGGTGAGCTGCTGTCCTCAGGGTCACAAAGAATCAGACATGACAATGACTGAACAACAAAAACTCTTACATGCAGAAAAGCCTAAAATTTCTGTAACAAAAAGAAACAGAATAAATAAATTTTACAAAACAGCAATACCAAGGAAACAGCCAAAAATCAGCTGCATTTCTACACACTAAGAACAAAGAATCTCTGTACAGGTTCATGAAGTAACTTGCAAAGCATGCTAAGACTCAGGGTGTCAAAGAGAGATCCTATACTCCAAATATAAGAAATCTCCACTCTGATCACTAATTACAGAAATCACAAAAACAATTTCATTTAAAATGGCATCAAAAAGAATAAAATACTTAAAAGAATGAACTTAAACAAAGGAGGCCAAAGATTCATGCAATGAAAACGAGAAAATGTTTCTGAAAGAAGTGGAGGAAGACAGATAAATGTAAACACATCTTATGTTTATGGATTGAAAAAATTAACATTGTTAATATGTTACTATTAACCAAAGCAATGAGAAGATTCACGCAATTCCTATCAAAATCTCAGTGATTTCCCCCTAGTTTTATTGAAATATACTTTACATACAGCACTATAAAAGATTAAGGCATACAACATAATTATTTGACTTACATCCATCACAATATGATTATACTAGGTTTAGTGAACATCCATCATCTCATTCAGATACAATATTGATGATATTGTTGTTTAGTCACTAAATCATGTTCAACTCTTTTGCAACCCCATGGACTATAGCCCGCCAGGCTCCTCTCAGTCCATAGTTTCCAAGGCAAGAATACTGGAGTGGTGATCATTTCCTTCTCCTGGGGATCTTCCCAACCCAAGGATCAAACCCACGTCTCCTGCATTGGCAGGTGGCTTCTTTATCACTGAGCCATCGAAGAAACACTAGATACAACATTAAGAAAATTAAAAAATATTTTCCTTAATTATCTTTAGCATGTTACATATTACATCCCTATATTTATTTGTCTTGTAACTGAAAGACTGTACTTCTCATTTCACCAATTTCACCCCTCCTGTCTCTGAGTCACAAATCTAGTCACTGTCTCGAGTCACAAATCTGACCTCCTTTTCTATGAGTTTGTTTGGTTTTTGTTTGCTTGCTTGCTTTTGAAGTATAATTGAAGAATAACTGAACTACAACTATATTAATTCCTGGTGCACTACACAGTAATTTGATATTTCTGAACATTTAACAATGATCACCATTAAGCCTAGTTGTCATCTGTCACCAAAGATATTACACGATTATATTCCCCACACTGTGCATTTCATATCTGTGATTCATTTTGTAATTGAAAGCTTGTACCTCTTAAGGTCTTTCACCCATTTCTCTCCTCTCCACAAACCTCGTCCCTTCTGGCAACCATCTGTTTGTTCTCTGCATCTATAACTAACTCTGTTTCTATTTGGTTATGATTGTTCATTTGTTTTAGGTTTGACATATAAATAAAATTTTACAGTACTTGTCATTCTCTGGCTTATTTCACTTGGCATAATATCTCTAGGTACAAACGTGTTGTCACAAATGGCTAGTTTCATTCTGTTTATGGCTGAGAAATACTGCATATTTACATACATTATTTCTTCTTTATCCAGTCACCTACTGATGGGTACTTAGGTTGCTTCCTTATCTTGAATGTTGTACATAATGCTACTACAGTGAACACAGTGGGGTATATATCTTTTCAAACTGGTGTTTTCATTTTCTTCAGATATACAACTAGAAGTGGAATTGCTAGAATATACGGTATTTATATGTTTAATTTATTTAGGAACTTCCATATTGTTCTCCACAGTGCCTGTACCAACTTACATTCTCATCAACAGTACACGAGAGATCCTTTCTCTCCACATCCTTGCCAATATTTATAATTTGTTATCTTTTTGTTAATAGCCATTCTGACATGTGTGAGGGGATATCTCATTGTGGTTTTGATTTGCATTTCCCTATTGATTAGTGACATAGAGCATCCTTCCATATGTCTGTTGGCCACATGAATGTCTCCTTTAAAAAAATTTCTATTCAGGTCCTTTGTCCATTTTTTAATTGGTCATTTCTTTGATGCTGACTTGTATGAGTTCTTTATATACTTTAAGATATTAATCACTTGTCAGATATGTCATTTGCAAATATCTTCTCCCATTCAGTACACAGCTTTTCAATTTGTTGTTTCCTTCACTGAGAAAGAGCTTTTTTCATTTGATGTTGTCCATTTATTTTTGCTTATGTTTCCTTAGCCTAACAAAACAGACCTCCCTTCAAAATTCTAAGACTTAAGTCAAAGAGTACATTAACAATGTTTTCTTCTACAAGTTTATGTTTTATGATCTTACACATACGACTTTAATTCATTTTGAGTTTATTTTGTATATGGTGTGAGAAAGTGGTACAGTTGTCTCAACACCATTTTTTGAAGAGTCTTTCCTTTCCCCATTGCATATTTTAGTCTCCATGGATATATACTAACTGCCCATATTACTATGGACTCATTTCTGGGCTCTCTATTCTGTTCCACTGATTTATGTGTGTTTTTGTGCCTACATCATCCTGTTTTGATTACTGTAGCTCTACAGTATACTTTGAAGGAAGTCTTCTATCTTAAGACTGTTTTGGGTACTCAGAGGTTTTCTGTGTTCCCATAAAAATTTTGGAATTATTTGTTCTAGATCTGTGAAAAATTCCATTGACATTTTAATAGAGATTTCACTGAATCTGTAGATTTCATCTGGTTGGTATGGTCATTTTAACAATATTAATTCTTCCAGTCCATGAGCATGGTGTATCTTTCTATACTTCTCCATTATCTGCAGTTTCATTTATTGTGTCTTGCAGTTTTCAAAGTACAGATGTTTTAGCTCCTTAGTAAGATTTGTTTGCAGGTATTCTACTCTTTTTTATGTCATTGTGAATGGGATTATTTTCTCTTTCTGATAGTTCTTTTCGTATATAGAAATGCAATATATTTCTGTGCATTAATTCCATAGACTGAGACTTTACCAAATTCATTAATGAGTCATCGATAGGTCCATAGCAATCTCTTATGCTCCTTTCTATTTTTGTGCTGTTTGTTAAGTTTCCCTTATTCATTTCTGACTTTATTGATTTGCTGCTGCTGCTGCTAACTCACTTCAGTCGTGTCCGACACTGTGCAACCCCATAGACAGCAGCCCACCAGGCTCTGCTGTCCCTGGGATTCTCCAGGCAAGAACACTGGAGTGGGTTGCCATTTCCTTCTCCAATATATGAAATTAAAAAGTGAAAGTGAAGTCACTGAGTTGTGTCCAACTCTCAGCGACCCCATGGACTGCAGCCTACCAGGCTCCTCCGTCTATGGGAGTTTCCAGGCAAGAGTACTGGAGTGGGGTGTCATTGCCTTCTCTGTTATTGATTTAGGTCTCTTTTTTTTTTCTTGAAGAGTTACGCTAAAGGTTTAACAATCTTGCATCTCTTTTCAAAGAACCAGTTCATACTTTCAGTGATCATTTCCATTGCTTTATAATGTCTCTTTTACTTGTTTCTGCTCTCAGCTTTATGAAATCCCTTATGATTATACAGTGGAAGTGAGAAATAGATTTAAGGGCCTAGATCTGACAGATAGAGTGCCTGATGAACTATGGACGGAGGTTTGTGATATTGTACAGGAGACAGGGATCAAGACCATCCCCGTGGAAAAGAAATGCACAAAAGCAAAACGGCTGTCTGGGGAGGCCTTGCAAATAGCTGTGAAAAGAAGAGAAGCGAAAAGCAAAGGAGAAAAGGAAAGATATAAGCATCTGAATGCAGAGTTCCAAAGAATTGCAGAAAGAGATAAGAAGGCCTTCTTCAGCAATCAATGCAAAGAAATAGAGGAAAAGAACAGAATGGGAAAGACTAGAGAACTCTTCAAGAAAATTAGAGATACCAAGGGAACATTTCATGCAAAGATGGGCTCAATAAAGGACAGAAATGGTATGGACCTAACAGAAGCAGAAGATATTAAGAAGAGATGGTAAGAATACACAGAGGAACTGTACAAAAAAGATCTTCATGACCCAGATAATCATGATGGTGTGATCACTCATCTAGAGCCAGACATCCTGGAATGTGAAGTCAAGTGGGCCTTAGAAAGCATCACTAAAAACAAAGCTAGTGGAGGTGATGGAATTCCAGTTGAGCTGTTTCAAATCCTGAAAGATGATGCTGTGAAAGTGCTGCACTCAATATGCCAACAAATTTGGAAAACTCAGCAGTGGCCACAGGACTGGAAAAGGTCAGTTTTCATTCCAATTCCAAATAAAGGCAATGCCAAAGAATGCTCAAACTACCGCACAATTGCACTCATCTCACATGCTAGTAAAGTAATGCTCAAAATTCTCCAAGCCAGGCTTCAGCAATACGTGAACCATGAACTTCCTGATGTTCAAGCTGGTTTTAGAAAAGGAACCAGAGGAACCACAGATCAAACTGCCAACATCAGCTGGATCATGGAAAAAGCAAGAGAGTTCCAGAAAAACATCTATTTCTGCTTTACTGACTGTGCCAAAGCCTTTGACTGTGTGGATCACAATCAACTGTGTAAAATTCTGAGAGATATGGGAATACCAGACCTCCTGACCTGCCTCTTGAGAAATCTGTATGCAGGTCAGGAAGCAACGGTTAGAACTGGACACGGAACAACAGACTGGTTCCAAATAGGAAAAGGAGTACATCAGGCTGTATATTGTCACCCTGCTTATTTAACATGTATGCAGAGTACATCATGAGAAAAGCTGGACTGGAAGAAACATAAGCTGGAATCGAGACTGCCAGGAGAAATATCACCTCAGATATGCAGATGACACCACCCTTATGGCAGAAAGTGAAGAGGAACTAAAAAGCCTCTTGATGAAAGTGAAAGAGGAGAGTGAAAAAGTTGGCTTAAAACTCAACATTCAGAAAACGAAGATCATGGCATCCAGTCCCATCACTTCATGGGAAATAGATGGGGAAACAGTGGAAACAGTGTCAGACTTTATTGTTTTGGGCTCCAAAATCACTGCAGACGGTGACTGCAGCCATGAAATTAAAAGACACTTGATCCTTGGAAGAAAAGTTATGACCATCCTAGATAGCATATTCAAAAGCATTGACATTACCTTGCTGACTAATGTCCATCTAGTCAAGGCTATGGTTTTTCCAGTAGTCATGTATGGATGTGAGAGTTGGACTGTGAAAAGGGCTGAGCTCCGAAAAATTGATGCTTTTGAACTGTGGTGTTGGAGAAGACTCTTGAGAGTCCCTTGGACAGCAAGGAGATCCAACCAGTCCATTCTGAAGGAGATTAACCCTGGGATTTCTTTGGAAGGAATGATGCTAACGCTGAAACTTCAGTACTCTGACCACCTCATGCGAAGAGTTGACTCACTGGAAAAGACTTTGATGCTGGGAGGGATTGGGGGCAGGAGGAGAAGGGGACGACAGAGGATGGGATGACTGGATGGCATCACTGACCCGATGGACTCCGGGAGTTGGTGTTGGACAGGGAGGCCTGGCGTGCTGCCATTCATGGGATCACAAACAGTCGGACGTGACTGAGCAACTGAACTGAACTTCTGAGTTTTGTTTGATCTTCTTTTTCTAATAATTTTAAGTGTAAGGTTATGTTATTTTTGTTTCCAAAGGTTGGCTTGTAGTACCACAAACTTGTCTTAAAACTGCTTTTGCTGCATTGCATAAATTTTGGATCACTGTTTTTTCATTTTGCTTCCAGGTATTATTTTTCTCTTCTTTGATTTCTTCAGTGACTCATTGGCTGTTTAGTTCATTCTTCAGCCTCCACATGTTTTTACGTTTTCCAGGTTTTTTTCCTTCTAATTGATTTATAAGCTTATAGCACTGTGGTTGAGAGAGGTCTGATATAATTTCAGTGTTCTTAAACTTACTGAGGCTTGTTTTATGGCCTAGCATGTAATCTGTCCTGGAGAATGTTTGATTTGCATTTGAAAAGAAGAGGTATGCTGCTGCTTTTTAATGAAATTTAATGGAATGTGATGCTGCTTATATATTTCGATATATTATATATATATATAGCTAAAATGGGAGACCACTGTGATCTCAGGAGACAAATGCTGCCATTACTTTTAATATTTGGATGAAAAATTCCTGTTGTAAATGCAATGGTAAGTGGTTTGAAGGGGCAGTCTGTAGGAAAATCAATTGGTAAAAAGAATATGCCACCTTCATACGGGCTGTCATTAGGTGCCATAACTGCAGCTTGCCAAGGAAATGTATCTGCACCAAATGGACCTTAAAAAACACTGCTGAAGGCTCATGGGCTAAATCATTAAGTTCCTTATTAATCTGTTTCAACACCACAGTCTGGGCTTTTCACCTGACTTCTCAATATCTTGCTGTGTACTCAAAGGTGTGGCCAACCAGCCAATTATCCTAGTGACTGGGAAGGATTCCTTCACTGTCCCAAATCAGCTCTGCCAGACATAAGTGCAGAAGGGCTAGGACCTTCCTCAAGCCACTGTCGGCCTTCTCCCCGTGAAGTAATCGGTCCTCTCTGGTCCTACAGGGCTCACAAGCACAACACAGCCACAAGATGTCTGGCCTGACATCATCATTTTACATCTTCTTATTTTGTGCATCCCTTAACTACTTATTGTGGACATAGATGACTTTCTTACTTTTACCTTGCAACCTTCCTACTAGCTTTATAAGTGAATGATCATCTACCTTTACTGTGTATTTGCCTTTACCAATGAACTTTTTCCTTTCAAATTTTTCTATTTCTAGTTGTGGCTTTTTCCATTTAGAGAAGTCCCTTTAACATTTCTGGTAAAGCTGGTTTCATGGAGCTGAATTCTTTTAGCCTTCAGTTCAATTCAGTCACTCAGTTGTGTCTGACTCTTTGTGACCCCGTGGACTGCAGCATGCCAGGCTTCCCTGTCCAACACCAACTCCAGGAGCTTACTCACACTCATGTCCACTGAGTCGATGATGCCATCCAACTATCTCATCCTCTGTTGTCCCATTCTCCTCCCGTCTTCAATCTTTCCCAGTATCAGGGTCTTTTCCAATGAGTCAGTTCTTCACATCAGGTGGCCAAAGAATTGGAGTTTCAGCTTCCAATGAATATTTAGGACTGATTTCCTTTAGGACTGACTGGTTGGATCAAACTTTATTTCACCTTCAAATGTGAGTGAGAAGCTTGTAGAGCATTCCTGGTTATAGATTTTTCCTGTTTATTATTTTATTTTTTCTTTATTTTATTTATTTTTTAATTTTTTAAATTTTAAAATCTTTAATTCTTACATGCATTCCCAAACATGAACCCCCCTCCCACCTCCCTCCCCACAACATCCCTCTGGGTCATCCCCGTGCACCAGCTCCAAGCATGCTGTATCCTGCATCAGACATAGACTGGCGATTCAATTCTTACATAATAGTATACATGTTAGAATGTCATTCTCCCAAATCATCCCACCCTCTCCCTCCCTCTGAGTCCAAAAGTCCATTATACACATCTGTGTCTCTTTCCCTGTCTTGCATACAGGGTCATCATTGCCATCTTCCTAAATTCCATATATATGTGTTAGTATACTGTATTGGTGTTTTTCTTTCTGGCTTACTTCACTCTGTATAATCGGCTCCAGTTTCGTCCATCTCATCAGAACTGATTCAAATGAATTCTTTTTAACGGCTGAGTAATACTCCATTGTGTATATGTACCACAGCTTTCTTATCCATTCATCTGCTGATGGACATCTAGGTTGTTTCCATGTCCTAGCTATTATAAACAGTGCTGCGATGAACATTGGGGTACATGTGTCTCTTTCAATTCTGGTTTCCTCGGTGTGTATTCCCAGCAGTGGGATTGCTGGGTCATAAGGCAGTTCTATTTGCAATTTTTTAAGGAATCTCCACACTGTTCTCCATAGTGGCTGTACTAGTTTGCATTCCCACCAACAGTGTAGGAGGGTTCCCTTTTCTCCACACCCTCTCCAGCATTTATTGCTTGCAGATTTTTGGATCGCAGCCATTCTGACTGGTGTGAAGTGGTACCTCATTGTGGTTTTGATTTGCATTTCTCTAATAATGAGTGATGTTGAGCATCTTTTCATGTGTTTGTTAGTCATCCGTATGTCTTCTTTGGAGAAATGTCTATTTAGTTCTTTGGCCCATTTTTTGATTGGGTCATTTATTTTTCTGGAATTGAGCTGCAGAAGTTGTTTGTATATTTTTGAGATTAGTTGTCTGTCAGTTGCTTCATTTGCTATTATTTCCTCCCATTCAGAAGGCTGTCTTTTCACCTTGCTTATATTTTCCTTTGTTGTACAGAAGCTTTTAATTTTAATTAGATCCCATTTGTTTATTTTTGCTTTTATTTCCAGAATTCTGGGAGGTGGATCATAGAGGATCCTGCTGTGATTTATGTCTGAGAGTGTTTTGCCTATGTTCTCCTCTAGGAGTTTTATAGTTTCTGGTCTTACATTTAGATCTTTAATCCATTTTGAGTTTATTTTTGTGTGGGGTGTTAGAAAGTGATCTAGTTTCATTCTTTTACAAGTGGTTGACCAGTTTTCCCAGCACCACTTGTTAAAGAGATTGTCTTTACTCCATTGTATATTCTTGCCTCCTTTGTCAAAGATAAGGTGTCCATATGTGTGTGGATTTATCTCTGGGCTTTCTATTTTGTTCCATTGATCTATATGTCTGTCTTTGTGCCAGTACCATACTGTCTTGATGACTGTGGCTTTGTAGTAGAGCCTGAAGTCAGGCAAGTTGATTCCTCCAGTTCCATTCTTCTTTCTCAAGATTGCTTTGGCTATTCGAGGTTTTTTGTATTTCCATACAAATCTTGAAATTATTTGTTCTAGTTCTGTGAAAAATGTGGCTGGTAGCTTGATAGGGATTGCATTGAATTTGTAAATTGCTTTGGGTAGTATACTCATTTTCACTATATTGATTCTTCCGATCCATGAACATGGTATATTTCTCCATCTATTAGTGTCCTCTTTGATTTCTTTCATCAGTGTTTTATAGTTTTCTATATATAGGTCTTTAGTTTCTTTAGGTAGATATATTCCTAAGTATTTTATTCTTTTCATTGCAATGGTGAATGGAATTGTTTCCTTAATTTCTTTTTCTACTTTCTCATTATTCGTGTATAGGAATGCAAGGGATTTCTGTGTGTTGATTTTATATCCTGCAACTTTACTATATTCATTGATTAGCTCTAATAATTTTCTGGTGGAGTCTTTAGGGTTTTCCATGTAGAGGATCATGTCATCTGCAAACAGTGAGAGTTTTACTTCTTCTCTTCCAATTTGGATTCCTTTTATTTCTTTTTCTGCTCTAATTGCTGTGGCCAAAACTTCCAGAACTATGTTGAATAGTAGCGGTGAAAGCGGACACCCTTGTCTTGTTCCTGACTTTAGCGGAAATGCTTTCAATTTTTCACCATTGAGGATAATGTTTGCTGTGGGTTTGTCATAGATAGCTTTTATTATGTTGAGGTATGTTCCTTCTATTCCTGCTTTCTGGAGAGTTTTTATCATAAATGGATGTTGAATTTTGTCAAAGGCCTTCTCTGCATCTATTGAGATAATCATATGGTTTTTATTTTTCAATTTGTTAATGTGGTGAATTACATTGATTGATTTGCGGATATTGAAGAATCCTTGCATCCCTGGGATAAAGCCCACTTGGTCATGGTGTATGATCTTTTTAATGTGTTGTTGGATTCTGATTGCTAGAATTTTGTTGAGGATTTTTGCATCTATGTTCATCAGTGATATTGGCCTGTAGTTTTCTTTTTTTGTGACATCTTTGTCAGGTTTTGGTATTAGGGTGATGGTGGCCTCATAGAATGAGTTTGGAAGTTTACCTTCCTCTGCAATTTTCTGGAAGAGTTTGAGGAGGATAGGTGTTAGCTCTTCTCGAAATTTTTAATAATTGACCTTCATGGCCCGCATAGTTTCTGCCAAAAACTTGGCTCAAAATCTTATAGGAATTCCTTTGTACATAACGTTTTGCTTTTCCCTTGCTGCTTTTAAGATTTTCTCTTTAACTTTTGCCATTTCAATTACAACTTGTCTTGGTGTGAACTTCTTTGGGTTTGAGCTGTTTGGTATTCTCTGTCCTTCTTTGACTTGGATGTCTGTTTCCTTTCCAAGGTTAGGAAAGTTTTCAGCTATTATGTCTTCAAATATATTCTCTGCACACCTTCTCTCCCCTCTTTCTGCTGCTGCTACTTGCTGTTTAATCACTAAACCATGTCTGACTCTTTGCTACCCCAGGAACTATAGCTTGTCAGTCTCCTCTATCCATGGGATTTCCCAGGCAAGAATACTGGAGTAGGCTTCCATTTCCTTCTTAAGGGCTTCTCATTATGAGACACCCCCCCTCCCAAATGTGAATGTTAGTATGCTTAAGGTTGTATCAGAAGTCTGTGATTGTTGTTCAGTCACCAAGTCACGGCCGGTTTGTCATGACTCCATGGACTGCAACATGCCAGGCTTCCCTGTACCTCATCATCTCCTGGAGTTTGCCCAAGTTCATGTCAATTGCATCAGTGATGCCATCCAACCCTCTCAACCTCTGTCACTCTCTTCTCCTTCTGCCTTCAGTCTTTCCCAGAATCAGGATCTTTTCCAATGAGTCAACTCTTTGCATCAGGTGGCCAAAGTACTGGAGCTTCAGCTTCAGTATCAGTCCTTCCAGTGAATATTCAGGGTTGATTTTCTTTAGGATTGACCGGTTTGATCTCTTGGCCAGTCTAAGGGACTCTCAAGAGTCTTCTCTAGCACCACTGCTGCCAGTGTCTATGTGTCCATGATGAGTTTCAACTACCTCCTGTCTCTCCAGATGGTTCTCAAAGATCATCAAGTGAGTCTGACCAAAGATTCTTTCAAATCACTGTTTCTGCCCTGAATCTCACAAGTGTGTGAACATTTGTGTTTTCTATTTAAGTATGGAGTCTCTATTGCCCACAGCTCTCTGGCTCTCCCAAAAGTAAACCCTACTCACCCAAAGTGAAATGCTCTTGGGGTTCATCTTCCCAGTGCAAGACTTCTGAGGTGGGAATCCCAATGTAAGGCTCAAACTCCTCACTTCTTGGGAAGAACCTCTGTGATAATACTTATATTTGCATTATACCTACCCTGGGGTATAAAGTCTTAACTATACCAAATCACTGCCCCTCCTATCTGTCTCACTGTGGTTCCTTCCTTATATCTTTATTTGTAGAAAATCTTTTCTGCTAGTCTTCAGGTCATTCTCATGGATAGTTTCCTGTAAGTAGTTGCAGTTCTGGTGTGCCCATGGAAGCAGACAAGCTCATGGTTATCCTACTCTCTTATTATCTTGGCCTCCAATAACATTTTTTGAAGAAAGAAAGAGTCATCCTAAAATTCATATGGAATCACGATGGATCCCAAACCAAAACAATCTTAAAAAAGAAAAACAAAACTAGAGTACTAACACTTCTTGATTAAAAACTTATTACAAACCTACAGTAATCAAAACAGTAGGGTACTGGAATAAAGACAAGCAGACAAGGAACAGAACACAGTCCAGATATAAACCCTTGCATATATGGTCAAATGACTTTTGGCAAGGGTGGCAAGACCATTCAACAGAGAGAAAAAAAACAATCTTTTCAACAAATGGTGCTGGATATTCACATGAAAAGAATAAAACTGGACCACTGCCTAACATCATATACAAAAACTCAAAATGGATCAAAGAACTAAATGTAAAAACTAAAACAATGTATCTCTTAGTAGAAAATACAGGGGAAAATATATTTGGCAATGATTTGACAATGATTTCTTGGATATGAAAATAAAGATACAGGCAACAACAATGTAAACAAACTAATTGGCCTTCATTAATATTTAACATTTTGTGCATAAAAAGGCAATATCAATAGAGTAAAAAAGCAATCTACAGAATGGGAAAATATTTTCAAGTTAAATATCTGGTAAGTGATTAATATCTAAAATATAGAGAGAACTTCTAAAACTCAACAGCAAAAAAATACAACCCTAAGAAAGAATCTGAAAACGGACAGAGAGAGAGAGAAAGATCTGAATCACTTTGCTGTACACCTGAAAGTAACACAGCAATATAAATCAACTGTATTTCAATGTTTTTTAATGAAATTCAGTAAACCAAAAAACAAAAAATTCAAAAATGGGCAAAGGACTTGAATAGACATTTCTCCAAGGATTATAGATAGACAGTGAGTATAGGAAAATATGGTCAACATTACTTATCACTAGAGAAATGCAAATCAAAATTATAATGAAATATCATACTTCACATCCATTAGACGGCTCCCACCAAAAGAACATAAAACAACTACTGTTGGCAAAGATGTGGAGAAATTAGACGACTTCTACATTGTAAGTGGGGACATACAATGATGCAACTACTGTGGAAAACTCTAGGACAGTCCTTCAAAAAATTAAAAAGAGAATTATCATTGTAACCCAGCAATTCCCTTTTTGGACATATACCCCCAAAGAACTGAAAGCAGTCTCAAATAGATATTTATACACCCATGTTCAAAGCAGCATTATTAACTATAACTAAAATGTAAAACCAACCCAAGTGTCAAAACTGACGAAAGCAAAATGCAAGTGTGTGTGTGTGTGCATGTGTGTGTGTGTGTGTATATATATATATATATATATATATATATACGGTAGAATATTATTCATCCTTTTAGGATGGCAATTTTGAAATAAAATATGAATGAACTTGAAGACTACAAGACTGACAGACATGCCAGTCACAAAAAAAAAAATCACATACTATATGAATTATACATTTATATGAGGTACCTAAAATATAGACAAAATCATGGAGACAGAAACGTACAATGGAGTTTCTAGGGGCTGGGGGGTGGGGGAGGAGGGAATGGGGCGTCATTGATTAGTGGGTCTAAAGCTTTAACAAGATGAAAAGAAGTCACAGAGATAGTTGGCTGAAGTTTCCGCAACATTAAAAATATGTAAAATACCACTGATACATACATCTTAGAATAGTAAGCATAGTAAATTTAATGTTTTGTATTTTACTTCAAAAAATTTTTGAAAAAATGAGGCCAACACAAAATATTTACTTGGCAAAGCAACCTCAATGACCTAATTGTCTTCTTGGTGAGTAGGTACATTTCAAAGTAGAGAAATGAAGAATTAAATATATGTATTTCCAAAAAAGCATATGTTATTAATATTTGTACTTGAATCTTTGGGTATTTGGCATTTTAAGTAAATTTTAAGTAAAATTATCTTTAAGGCAATTTGGAAAGGTTACCTTTGTAAATCCAATTTAAAATATGAAATTGAGTAACTGATCTAGATTTGTGATTATAAGTTCACATCTCATTTATAAAAGGATTTGAAATATATCAAACAATGTATATAGTTATACATTTAATGTGCTAGATTTGTAAGAATTACTCAAGTAGTCTGAAAAGACTGAAACTGCAGTACCTAAAAAAGAAAACACATTAAATGCATAATTGCAGTTTAAAACAGCTAAAGCATTTAACTAAAATGCCTAAGTAATATTCAAAGGCCCTGGAAAATGTTATTTAAAATGTTAAGATCCATAAAAGGAATAAGGTTCTTTGTAAACATGCCATGTCTCCTTCACTGGCTGGGAACAGCTCTTGGACAGAACTCTGTCTCACTCATCTGCCCCTCCCTTGCACTCAAAAGAAGGATATAGTAGGTGTCCAGGGAATGCTAACTAATTAATTAAATAGATTGCTAAGGTAGGGCATGGGGACAAGTTGTAAGCATGTTGGCAGGGGACACAAATTTGAGCTATTTGTGGAGACTATATAGAGTGTGTGATTTATGAGTCTGTGATTGAGAATGTAGGGGTGCAGATATGTGGTTTGTAAAGGAGAAGTGATTTATGTATGTGTGTTATCTACAGATGTACCAGGTTAATAAGGGAGAAACTTCCCAGGGCTTGCCCTCTCTACAGCTTGGGCCAGACTAGAGTCATCCACTGGTCTTTTCTCCTCCCGCCCTGGTCCCTTCTTTCCTACCTAATATGTACATCACTCTCCAGTCCATAGGCCCCATGTTCAACAGCCTTCTCAAAGGACATGATGGTATTCTCAGGCCCCAGCTGTGGAAGAAAAGGACATTAGGCCTTTAATTTCACAGTCTTTTCTGCTGACATCCCTTTTAGGGTAGTGACGGGGCCCAGTAAGAAAGGACTTTAGAAAGCAAAATTTGGTTCCCTCGGCTCTTTGTTCAAAGAACCTGCCTACAATCTTGTCTACCAAATCTGATTCAGGGACTCTGCTCATCTGAGGCAATGTGACTGGACACAATAAAGAGAAATGGACTGAGAATTAGGTGAGTTCAAGTCCAACCTCTACAATTAATTACTTATTCTTGTCATCTCAAGTCAACCCCTTTACTTCTCCAGGGGGTTCTGAGGATCTGATGGGCCCTCTACACCCATGCACACATTTACTCACCCACATTCTTCATGCTCAGACCTACCATGGGTGCACCTCTATGTCCAAAGAAGTCCGGCTTGGGTGCCAATTTATTCTTCTCCTGAACGCAGGGAGAAAAATTCCCCAATGGAAGCAAATAGAGACACAAAAGGATAAGAAAAAAGGGCAATCCAATAGCCACTTGTAGAGCTGAAAAAGTTGAAGGAGGAGGAAGTAAGGGGGGAAAAAAAGCAAACAGGAATGGAGAGCCATCCCAAGCAACTATCCCCAAGCAACAACCAATAAATACTCAGTCCATGGGTTCACTAACTCTATAGACTCACTGATTTACTCTATATTTCTTTCATATCCTTATGTTCTCTCAGTGATTTGAAAACACAGGAATATCCAAATATAAGCATTATTATTAAGTCACTACTGTTACAAATGTAAATTTACAAAGGGATGAATTGTACAAGAGGTGGGAAGCAAAGGAAAAAGAGGGACTGTTAAGGAATATTTTCTCAGAAAGAGGAGTTTAGTTGGTTCTGAGAAAGCCAGGAAGCCCTTTAAAAATAAGCTTTGTTAGTCACTGAGTCATGTCTGACTCTTTGTGACCCATGGACTGTAGCACACTGGGCCCCTCCATCCACGGGTTTCCCAGACGAGAAGACTGGAGTGGACTGCCATTTTCTTCTCCAGGGTCTCTTCCCAACTGAGGGATCAAACTCACATCTTCTGCATTGGCGGGTGGATTTTTTACCACTGAACCACCAGGGAAGGCCAAAGATAAGCTTTAAATGCCTCTATTTCAGGCAGTAAGGTAGAGTAGAAGGGATAGTGCTGATGTGTGTTTGGTTGTGTGTCCAATTCTTTGTGACCCTTTGGACTAGCCTTCCAGGCTTTTCTGTCCATGGGATTTTTCAGGCAAGAATACTGGAGCGGGTTGCCATTTTCCTACTCCAAGGGGTCTTGCTGACCCAGGGATTGAACCTGAGTCTCCTGCATGGCAGGCAGATTCTCTACCTACTAAGCCACTGGGGAAGCCCAGAAGGGATAGTAGTTGACAGAAATGTGAATTCAACGCCAGATGCTACCACTTTCTAATTGTGTGACTCAGACATGTTGCTTAACCTCTCTGGGTCTTCATTATCTTCATTCTGAAAAATGGAGCTATCTTGCTACCAACATCTACTTCATAGAATTGATACAATAGTTGACACCACAGGTACTCAGTATTTTGTGCTCACGCGCTCTCTCTCTCTCTCTCTCTCACACACACACACACAGAGCCTGACCATAATACCTATTTATCATTGGCCATTTCCCACTTAACTACTTTAGACCTCTGAACATTTTACCCATTTGTAAGTTTTAAATTTTACCACCTATGTCACTTTTGAACATAGATCTTCAGCTCTAACCTCTCAACTTTGTGAGCACATTACATCTCTTGTTTCTTTTTCTCTCATTACATGTCATCTGGTATCTTCTGATTCTAGCTAAAATTTAGGAAAAGAAAAGAGTTAATTACTGTTTCTTCTAAGATCTTGCCCCCAGAAACATTTCCTAAAATTCACCCTCCACCTACATATATACACATATACAAACACACAAGGGCAACACTGCAATCCTAGTCTTTCTCTTGCCTGCATCTGTACAAACAAGTAGAATGCAAGCACTCCTTGTTTAACCAGTAATCAAAAAGACACAGACAGAAGGTCCTCCTGGTTTCTCAGTAAGGGTGTGGAGAGATAACTCCATTCTCAAAACAGTTTCAAGTACACCTCTGATTCTTATTTGTTTCCATGATATTAGGACAAAGAATGGAGAGGAACAGAGGCACATATTTCTGCTTCTGGGGAAGTTCCCAGATGTGACAGGGACTCACACACTTCTACTCTGAGTTACTAAGATGTACCCATGGATATCTGCACCTGGTTCATGAGTTGAAAATAGTAATATTTAAATACAAACTTAAAGAACTGGGATTTATAACATCATTCTGGTCAAATAAAATTGCCTCTATTCTCTCCCTAATCCCAATCCATTTCAAGACGGTCAATGTGTAACAAAAGAGAGAAAATTTTTATTTTTCTAGAAGAAGAATCCCTCTTTACAAGAAGATTGGTTTGATCAGGGAAATGCTATGATAGGTCATGTGGGGTTGTCTGACTATACGGAGCATGACTGAGTAATAAGCTGAATGAATTTCAAAGAGGTATACTGGTGGCTACCTATCCAGCTTGTTTCACTGAGTAAGGTACAGAAGTTAAAGGCAGAACTGAAAGGATCAGGCAAGCTTTCACCCACAGAACATACCTTCTCCTTCCAAATGGATCAAGTAGAAAGCCAAAGGCCACGAAAGAATAACCATCATAGCTATGCTGCTCAGGTGTATGTAGGGAGCAAAGACCTGGGAGAAAGCCAAAAGTCAGGCTGAACACATTTGAACAGACAGGGCTACAACTAAGAATGGTGCTTACCTGCAGTGACAACCCAACGGTGAGCCATCTGTCTTTCCAGTAAGTGAATAAAATCCAGAAAAAAAATGAGCATATCACAATCACTAGCAGAATCAGGGTCTGGGGAAACAAAAAGAATTTCCTGACTTCCAAGCACTAATCTTGGATGAGAACCATCCTTAGGTAATATATGTGTGCCTATAGTGTCTGGGTCCTCATTTCCTCATCCTTTTAACCTATCCAACCTGCAAATGCTCAATATTAGATGAATTCAATAATTTACCTTCTTTGCTTTCTGGAGAAAAAAAATTACAAAGCTCTGTATATGGCCTGATACCTTTACTAACTTATCATCTCCACCTCAGCTGGGCCTGGCATGTCTCACTCAGCTTCAATAATGGCTATTATAAATATTCACTATTCTTTTATATGACTCAATATGGTAACAAGTAAAAAATATTTTATAAGTAAGTACCTTCTCAGTGAATGTTTTCC
This sequence comes from Capra hircus, assembly GCF_001704415.2. Classification (NCBI taxonomy): domain Eukaryota; kingdom Metazoa; phylum Chordata; class Mammalia; order Artiodactyla; family Bovidae; genus Capra; species Capra hircus. Next base: position 18,212,108 of record NC_030836.1, on the reverse strand, counting down.
CCAGCTGACTATAAGTTTCAAGAGGTCAAGGACAATATTTGTTTATAATTATATCTTCACTGCCTTGCCGAATATGTCTGATTCATATAAAATACCCAATAAACATTTGTTGAACAGATGAAAAATATCTGCTAGCCAGAACACTAATTATTTCATTGAGAAAGAACACTGAGACCAAGAATATACAACTTTAAATTTTTGTCCTTCAAATATAGTTTTTCTGCTTCTATGTTGCCTGTAAAGAATACTTGGTTCCCACTCTCTCATAATCTCTATAAAAAAGCAATTGATTCCATAATTAAACCCTCTCACAAAATAATTCCAGGTCATACTGCCTTCAATGGTTAATTTTCCAAACATTTAAGAAAGAAATATTTCCACTTTAACAAGCTCTCCTAGAGAATAAAAAAGAGGGAATGCTCTGTAACTTGTCTTATGAAGCCAACAAAACATTGATATTCAAATTCAATAAGGACATTACAAGAGAGAAAAATTATAGTCCAATTTCTCCTATTAACAGATGCAGAAATCTTAACGTATTAGCAAACCAAATGCATTACAACACAAGGGTTTGATTGTCAAATAAGATTCATATGAATCTTCTGTGATTCTGTGATCACACCCAACACCAAACCTCACTAATGATTGAAATGATATAGTCAATTAAAGATAAAAATTTTTCTTGTGGAAAAATCTGATTCTATCAAATGCAGCTATTCATAAAAATGTCTTTCCTCTCCTGTATTAGGATACATGCTGATCCTGGACTTAAAATATGAGGTGTGTTTTTTGTAGCAATATTTTTTGGAATCCATTTTCTTGAATAATGGAAATAAAAGCAAAAATAAACAAATGAGACCCAGTTAAACTTAAAAGTTTTTGCACAGCAAAGGAAACCAAGAACAAAATGAAAAGACAATCCACAGAAGAAGACAAAATATTTGCAAATGCTGCAACTATCAAAAAACCAAACAACCCAATCAAAAATGGGCAGAAGACCTAAACAGACCTTTTGCCAAAGAAAACATATAGAGAGCCAACAGGGAAATGAAAAGATGCTCAACAGCACCAATTATTAGAGAAATGCAAATCAAAACTACAATGAGGTATCAACTCACATCAGTCAGAATGGCTGTCAAAAAAAGTCTACAAATAATAATTGCTGGAGAGGTGTAGATAAAAGGGAACCCTCCTAAACTGTTGGTAGGAATGTAAACTGGTGCAGCCATGGGAAAATGGTTGGAGGTTCCTTAAAAAACTAAAAGTAGAGCTACCATATGATCCTGCAACACCACTCCTGGGCATATATCTAGAGAAAAACATGGTCTGAAACAATACATGAACCTCAATGTTCATTGCAGCACTATTTACAATAGCCAAGACATGAAAGCAACATGAATGTCTATCAACAGATGAATGCACAAAGAAAATGTGGTACACAGATACAATGGAATCTTACTTAGCCACTAAAAAAATGAAATATTGCCAACTGCAATAACACAGACGAATCTAGACCTTGTCAAACTAAGTATGTCAGATTGAAAGGCAAATATCATATGATTTCATTTATATGCAGAATCTAAAAAAAGATACAAATGAAGTTATTTACAAAACAGAAACAGATTCACAGACACAGAAAACAAACTATGGTTGCCAAAGGGGAAAGGAGAATGGGGAGGGAAAAATGAGGAGTTTGGGATTAACAAATACACATTACTATATATGAAATGGATTAAAAAACAAGGATCAGGGAACTATACTCAACATCTTATAGTGATTTATAATGGAAAAGAATCTTAAAAAGAATACATATGCATGTGTGTTTATAAATCATCACTTGGCTGTACCCCTAAAACAACACTGTAAATCAACTAAGCTGTTGTTTAGTTTCTAAGTTGTATCCAATTCTGGGTGACACCATGCACTCAACACGTCAGGTTTCCCTGTCCTTCATTATCTCCCAGAGTTTGCTCAAACTCATGTTCATTGAGTCGGTGATGCTCTCTAACCATCTCATCCTCTGCATTCCCTTCTCCTTTTGCCTTCAATCTTTCCGAGAATCAGGGTCTTCTCCAATGAGTCAGCTCTTCACATCAGGTGGTCCAAAGTATTAGAGCTTCAGCTTCAGCATCAGGCCTTCCAATGAATATTCCGGGGTGATCTCCTTTACGATTGATTGGGGTGATCTCCTTTAGGATTGACTGGTTTGATCTCCTTGCAGTCCAAGGGACTCTCAAGTCTTCTCCAGCACTACAGTTTGAAAGCACCAATTTTTCAGTGCTCAGCCTTTTTTATGTCCCAACTCTCACAACTCTCACATGACTACTGGAAAAATAATAGCTTTGTTTAAAAGGACCTGTGTCAGCAAAGTGATGTCTCTGCTTTTTAATACACTGCCTAGCTTTCTCGCAACTTTTCCTTAAAAAGAGCAAGCATCTTTTAATTTCATGGCTGCAATCACCATCTACAGTAATTTTGGAGCCCAAAAAAATAAAATCTTTCACTCTTTCCACTTTTTCCCCTTCTATATGCCATGAAATAAATCAACTATACTTCAATAAAAAGAAATTTGTTAATGTGAGGTGTGTGTTTTGAGCAAAATGTATGGAAACTTCGATTCACGAAGGAGCCTCTTGAGTTATGGAGCATCCTTATCTTATATCCCATTAATTATGCAACTTGGGTCAGCCATGTCTCCCACCATACAAATTTATAAATTTCAAGATTATTTACAATAAGCAACCCAAATATACCAGGTTATATTCTGCTAGAAATTTTCATAGATAAAAATTCTTCACTATCTTTTGACTAATAACTATTTTTAGTATGTTTAAATACCTTCGGTATGTTTATAAAGAGTTTTGATTGTGGTCATTCATTCCTCTCTGAACATGCCTAAGTGGAAGGAGAAAAGTTTACAGGCCTGGTACTAACCCTTTCCTTCCAGGTTTATTCTTTGCACACTAAAAACTGAAACTCCAAGCCCCCCAGAATCCCTGCTGTCAACAGAAGCAATCTCTCCTCACAAGTCCAGGAAACCTAATCCTTCAATGGATGAAGCACTGACTAAGGTGGTCACCTTTAAAGGGGGTGCCCATTCTTTCTCATACCTCATCTGCATCACTTTCCATTGTCTCAGGTCAGTTCAGTTGCTCAGTCGTGTGCGATTCTTTGCAACCCCATGAACTGCAGCATGCCAGGCCTCCCTGTCCATTACCAACTCCCAGAGTTCACCCAAACCCATGTGCATCGAGGCAGTGATTACATCCAACCATCTCATCCTCTGTCATCCCCTTCTCCTCCTACCTCAATCTTTCCCAGCATCAGGGTCTTTTCAAATGAGTCAGCTCTCCGCATCAGGTGGCCAAAGTATTGGAGTTTCAGCTTCAACATCAGTTCCTTCAATGAACACCCAGGACTGATCTCCTTTAGGATGAACTGGCTGGATCTCCTTGCAGCCCAAGGGACTCTCAAGAGTCTTCTCCAACACCACAGTTCAAAAGCATCAATTCTTCGGCGCTCAGCTTTCTTTATAGTCCAACTCTCACATCCATACATGACTACTGGAAAAACCACAGCCTTGATTAGATGGACCTTTGATGGCAAAGTAATGTCTCTGCTTTTTAATATGCTGTCTAGGTTGGTCATAACTTTGCTTCCAAGGAACAAGCGTCTTTTAATTTCATGGCTACGATCACCATCTGTGATTCTGGAGCCCAGAAAAATAAAGTCAGCCACTGTTTCCACTGTTTCCCCATCTATTTCCCATGAAGTGATGGGATCAGATACCATGATCTTCGTTTTCTGAATGTTGAGCTTTAAGCCAACTTTTTCACTCTCCTCTTTCACTTTCATCAAGAAGCTTTTTAGTTCTTCTTCACTTTCTGCCATAAGGGTGGCGTCATCTACATATCTGAGGTTATTGATATTTCTCCCGGTGATTTTGATTCCAGTTTGTGCTTCCTCCAGCCCAGCATTTCTCATGATGTACTCTGCATATAAGTTAAATAAGCAGGGTGCCAATATACAGCCTTGACGTACTCCTTTTCCTATCTGTCTACAGACTTAGAATTAGACCTAAGAATACTTCAAGAGATGGCTCTATTAAATTTATTGACCAAACTCTACAGTCTATGTACAAAAAAAATCCTAAGATTGTTAAACAAGGAGAAAAGAATTCAAGACTGGGCTAAACTTATGTATGTATGGGCTTCTCTTGTGACTCAGCTGGTAAAGAATCCGCCTGCAGTGCAGGAGACTGGGTTCAATCCCTGGGTTGGGAATATTCCCTGGAGCAGGGAAAGACTACCCACTCCAGTATTCTGGCCTGGAAAATTCCATGGATTGTACAGCCCATGGGGTTGCAAAGAGTCGGACATGACTGAGCGACTTTCACTGTGTGTGTGTGTGTGTGTGTGTGTGTGTGTGTAATTTATTTATTTATCCATCCTAAAGGAAATCAACCCTGAATATTCACTGGAAGGACTGATGCTGAAGCTGAAGCTCCAATATTTTGGCCACCTGATGCGAAAAGTCAACTCACTAGAAAAGACCCTGATACTGGGAAAGTTTGAGGGCAACAGGAAAAGCAAGCGACAGAGGATGAGATGGCTGGATGGATCACTGACTAAATGGACATGAGTTTGAGCAAACTGAGGAAGATAGTGAAGGACAGGGAGGCCTGGTGTGCTGCAGTTCATGGGGTGCAAAGAGTTGGACATGACAGTGACTGAACAACAACAAAATGTTGATAAGTGTGCACTTACCAGAGATTCTGAATTCACTATACCAGAATTCAGGTATTATATATTGTAAAATGATTCTAACTGCTTGTTTCATTTTCTGAAACCTTGGCTCAGTAGTGGCCTACACATGCAAAATGTACACTGGGGTAAAGACAGTCTCTTCAATAAGTGGTGCTGGGAAAGCTAGAGTGGTACATGTAAAAGAAAGAAGTTAGAACATTTTCTCACACCATATATAAGAATAAACTCAAAATGGATCAAAGACCTAAATTTAAGACTGGAAATAATAAAACTTCTAGAGAAAACACAAGCAATAACACTCCCTGATGTAAGTCGTAGAATATTTTTTGGGTTCATCTCCTCAAGCAAGGGAGAAAAAAAAAACAAACAAAAATAAATAAGACCTAATTAAAATTAAAAGCTTGTATACAGCAAAGGTCCATACCATTTCTGTCCTTTATTGTGCCCATCTTTGCATGAAATGTTCCCTTGGTATCTGTAACTTTCTTGAAGAGATCCCTAGTCTTCCCCATTCTATTCTTTTCCTCTATTTCTTTGAATTGATCCCTGAGGAAGGCTTTCTTATCTCTCCTTGCTATTCTTCGGGACTCTGCATTCAAATGGATATATCTTTCCTTTTCTCCTTTGCTTTTCACTTTTCTTCTTTTCACAGCTATTTGAAAGACCTCCTCAGACAGCCATTTTGCTTTTTTGCATTTCTTTTTCCTGAGGATGGTCTTGATCCCTGTCTCCTGTATAATGTCATGAACCTCTCTCCATAGTTCATCAGGGACTCTGTCTATCAGATCTAGTCCCTTAAATCTATTTCTGACTTCCACTGTATAATCATAAGGGATTTGATTTAGGTCACAGCTGAATGGTTTAGTGGTTTTCCCCACTTTCTTCAATTTAAGTCTGAATTTGGCAACAGGCAGTTCATGATCTAAGCCACAGTCAGCTCCTGGTCTTGTTTTTGCTGACTGTATAGAGCTTCTCCACCTTTGGCTGCAAAGAATATAATCAATCTGATTTCGGTGTTGGCCATCTGGTGATGTCCATCTGTAGAGTTTTCTCTTGTGTTGTTTTCTTCAAGAAAATTAGAGATACCAAGGGAACATTTCATGCAAAGATGGGCTCAATAAAGGACAGAAATGGTATGGACCTGACAGAAGCAGAAGATATTAAGAAGGGGTGGCAAGAATACACAGGAGAACTGTACAAAAAAGATCTTCATGACCCAGTTAAACACCATGGTGTGATCACTCACCTAGAGCCAGACATCCTGAAATGTGATGTCAAGTGGGCCTTAGGAAGCATCACTACTAACACAGCTAGTGGAGGTGATGGAATTCCAGTTGAGCTATTTCAAATCCTGAAAGATGATGCTGTGAAAGTCCTGCACTCAATATGCCAGCAAATTTGGAAAAGTCAGCAGTGGCCACAGGACTGGAAAAGGTCAGTTTTCATTCCAATCCCAAAGAAAGGCAATGCCAAAGAATGCTCAAACTACTGCACAATTGTGCTCATCTCACACGCTAGTAAAGTAATGCTCAAAATTCTCCAAGCCAGGCTTCAACAGTACGTGAACCGTGAACTTTCAGACATTCAAGCTGGTTTTAGAAAAGGCAGAGGAACCAGAGACCAAATTGTCAACATCCATTGGATCTTCAGAAAAGCAAGAGAGTTCCAGAAAAACATCTATTTCTGCTTTATTGACTATGCCAAAGCCTTTGACTGTGTGGATCACAATAAACTGTGGAAAATTCTGAAAGAGATGAGAATACCAGACCATCTGATCTGCCTCTTGAAAAACCTGTATTCAGGTCAGGAAGGAACAGTTAGAAGTGGACATGGAACAACAGACTGGTTCTAAATAGGAAAAGGAGTACATCAAGGCTGTATATTGTCACCCTGCTTATTTAACTTATATGCAGAGTACATCATGAGAAACACTGGGCTGGAAGAAGCACAAGCTGGAATCAAGATTGTCAGGAGAAATATCAATAACCTCAGATATGCAGATGACACCACCCTTATGGCAGGAAGTGAAGAGGAACTAAAGAGCCTGTTGATGAAAGTGAAAGAGGAGAGTGAAAAAATTGGCTTAAAGTTCAACATTCAGAAAACGAAGATCATGGCATCTGATCCCATCACTTCATGGGAAATAGATGGGGAAACAGTGGAAACAGTGACAGTCTTTATTTTTCTGGGCTCCAAAATCACAGATGGTGATTGCGGCCATGAAATTAAAAGACGCTTACTCCTTGGAAGCAAAGTTATGACCAACCTAGACAGCATATTAAAAAGCAGAGACATTACTTTGCCAACAAAGGTCCATCTAGTCAAGGCTATGGTTTTTCCAGTAGTCATGGATGTATGTGAGAGTTGGTCTATAAAGAAAGCTGAGTACCAAAGAATTGATGCTTTTGAACTGTGGTGTTGGAGAAGACTCTTGAGAGTCCCTTGGACTTCAAGGAGATCCAACCAGTCCATCCTAAAGGAGATCAGTCCTGGGTGTTCATTGGAAGTTCTGATGTTGAAGCTGAAACTCCAATACTTTGGCCACCTGTTGCAAAGAGCTGACTCATTGGAAAAGACCCTGATGCTGGGAAAGATTGAGGGCAGGAGGAGAAGGGGACGACAGACGATGAGATGGTTGGATGGCATAACTGATTCTTGGACATGAGTTTGGGTGGGCTCGGGGAGTTGGTATTGGATGGGGAGGCCTGGTGTGCTGCAGTTCATGGGGTCGCAAAGAGTCAGACATGACTGAGTGACTGAACTGAACTGATACAGCAAAGGAAGCAATCAACAAAATGAAAAGACTATCTTTTGAATGAGAGAAGATATGTGGAAATCACATGCTTGATAAGGGGTTAACATCCAAAATATATAAAGAGCTCATACAGCTCAACGTTAAAAAAAGAAACAACCCAATTTAAAATTGGGCACAAGACCTGAATGACGTGTTTCCAAAGAAGACATAGAGATGGTGAAAAAGGCACATGAAAAGATGCTCAACATCACTAATCATCATAAAATTGCAAAGCAAAACCACAGTGAGCTATCACCTCACACCTGTCAGAATGGCCATTGTCAAAAATTCAACAAATAATAAATGTTGGCAAGGATGTGGAAAAAAGGGAATCCTAGTACACATTGGTACAAATGTAAATTAATACAACCACTATGAAACACAGTATGAAGGGTCCTCAAAAGAACTGAAAACAGAACTACCATATGTTCCACCAATTCCATTCCTGGGGTTATGCTAAAGAAAATGAAAACATCCATTCAAAAAGAAATATGAACCCCAATGCTCATAGCAGCTTTATTTACAATAGCCAAGATGTGGAAGCAACCTAACTGTTCATCAACAACAGATGAATGGATAAAATGATGTGATGAGTGTGTGTGTGTGTGTGTGTGTGTATGTGTGTGTGTAGTTACACACAATGGAATACAACTAGGACATAAAAATGGAACTTTGCCGTTTGCAAAAAATGGATGGGCCTGGAGGATACTATGCTTAGTAAAGTACATCAGACTGAGAATGAGAAATACTGTATGTTTTTATGCATATGCAGAATATACAAAATAAATGAATGAATATAATGGAACAGAAACAGACTCACAGATACAGAAAACAAACTAGTGGTCACTAGCAGAGAAAGGAGTAGGGGAGGAGCTAGATAGGGAAAGGGGATTAAGAGACACTAACTACTAGATATAAAACTTAGCAAGATACAAGGATGTTATGTACAGCACAGGGAATATAGCCAACGGCTTATAATAATTTTAAATGGAATATAATATAAATATATTGATTACTATGTTACATACCTAATACTAATATAATACTGTAAACCAAGTATACTTCAATTTAAAAAAAAATGGTAGCCGATGCATTATAAAATTGGGATGCCAGCGATTTCTTGGTGTAATATGGAAGAAAGAATTCAATGGATTATTGAGAAAAGGTTTCTGGAATGCTATCACCTATAATAAGCTAAACCACACCATACTGGGCTCTATGGGCGGTCTCAGAGGACACTGAAAAACACACAGTGAGAAAGTGTCAGCATCCTTGAAAAGCACCAGAGTGGCCATGTTTTATGCCTGGATAAAGGTGAGGGGTGTTGCCACTCAAACTGGCTTCCTGAGTTCAAAAGCAATGATGAGATTCTACTGTGGCAGAGGCCAAGTAGCAGCACTCACTGCCAGCAGCAAGGTAAGCATGGTTTCTGTAAAAGGCTAGAATGATCATCAGAATGGTACAACCTAAAGGGTTATAACTTGGTAGTAACTAACTGATAGTGCTGTCCCAGTTCCAAAATAGATGGTGATCTCAACAGGCCTGTTTATGTACTTTTCAGTCTACACTCTTTCCTTGTAAGAACTTACAACTTCAATTTCCATCTGTTCTAATCCTTAAATTTATATTTTCAGTTCATACTTTCCTTTTGAAAAAGAGGAAATTTAAGGAGATCACTCAGAGAATTTGACATGCTCCTGGATCTGAGGAAATACAAGGAAAACTGCGGGGGACTGCCCGTGAAGGGTTAAGTCTTGGGAGCTGCTCGGCGTTATGCAGAGCCTTAGGCATGTTCCTAAGCTCCCTGTCCCGCCCCCCTGAAGAATTTATTACCCTTAAGGCTCCAGGACGTCTAGTTCTTGCAACATTTCATAGAAGATAGATTAGCTTATTGATAGAAGATAGATTATCTTATTGTGATCTGTACACAATGGTAAGGGTCTTGTGATTGTATCTGGAGATTAAAAACAATCTTGTGAATGTCAGAAGTCACGTACTTTATCCTATATATACTGCAGCACAATAAAGAAAGGCATCAGCCATTTTGGTCTGATCCTCTCAACCCCATCTTTTGTCTCTCTTATTTTTCTTAGCGGGGACGCTCCGTTCTCTCCCTGTGCAGGTGCGACTCTTGCTTGTGCTGGCCGCGGCAGGTGGCGCCCAACGTGGGGCTCGATTTCGACAGTTTTCCTTGCCACTACTCTTATTAGCTGAAAAGAGTGAGTATATAAGTATACAAGTGAATTTAAATTGAGGAGGAGTAGTAAGGTATATAGTTGAGAGTATAAATATGGGACAGACGCATAGTCGTCAATTGTTTGTACATATGTTATCTGTAATGTTGAAACATCGGGGAATTACTGTTTCCAAACCTAAATTAATCAATTTTCTTTCATTTATTGAGGAAGTTTGCCCTTGGTTCCCCAGAGAAGGCACAGTAAATTTAGAAACATGGAAAAAGGTAGGGGAACAAATTCGGGCTCATTATACTCTACATGGCCCTGAAAAAGTCCCTGTTGAAACTTTATCCTTTTGGACACTAATTCGTGATTGTCTGGACTTTGATAATGATGAATTAAAACGTTTAGGAAATTTATTAAAACAGGAAGAAAATCCTCTCCATGTTCCTGATCCGAAACCCAGGTATGCTGTTCCCGAGGGAGTTGAAGGCAACCCTCCGTTTTCTAAATTATCGCGTCCTTCAGATAATGATGATTCACTTTCATCCACAGATGAGGCGGAATTAGACGAAGAAGCTGCTAAATACCATCAAGAAGATTGGGGTTTTTTAGCACAAGAAAAGGGGACGTCAACATCTAAAGATGATTTGGTTGAATGTTTAAAAAACCTCACTGTTGCTTTACAGAACTCAGGAATTAAGCTTCCTAGTAACAACTCTAAATCTCCTTCTGCTCCGCCTCTTCCCCCTGCCTATGCTCCTTCCGTTATAGCAGGTCTCGATCCCCCTCCGGGGCCTCCTCCTCCTCCTCCATCTGAGATTGTGTCTCCGCTGCAGAAGGCATTGAGACAAGCACAACGACTTGGTGAGGTCGTCTCCGATTTTTCTCTTGCTTTTCCTGTCTTTGAAAATAACAACCAGCGTTTTTATGAAGCGCTGCCTTTCAAACAATTAAAAGAGTTAAAGATTGCTTGCTCACAATACGGTCCTACCGCTCCATTCACTATTGCTATGATAGAAAATTTGGGTACTCAAAATCTACCCCCAAATGATTGGAAACAAATAGCTAGGGCCTGTCTTTCAGGGGGAGATTATTTATTATGGAAATCTGAATATGCTGAACAGTGTGCTCGTATAGCCGATGTCAATCGGCAACAAGGTATACAGACCTCCTACAAAATGTTGACTGGTGAAGGAGCTTTCCAGGCTACTAATACTCAACTTAACTTTTTACCTGGTGCATATGCACAAATATCAAACGCGGCTCGACAGGCATGGAAAAAACTTCCTAGCTCCAGTATTAAGACAGAAGATCTCTCAAAAGTCCAACAGGGACCTGATGAGCCTTATCAGGACTTCGTGGCACGGCTCTTAGATACTATAGGTAAGATAATGTCAGATGAAAAGGCTGGGATGGTATTCGCAAAACAACTGGCTTTTGAAAACGCTAACTCTGCCTGTCAAGCTGCTTTACGACCTTATAGAAAAAAGGGAGATCTGTCTGATTTTATTCGCATTTGTGCTGACATTGGACCCTCCTACATGCAAGGCATTGCTATGGCAGCGGCATTACAAGGAAAAAGCATTAAAGAGGTACTTTTTCAGCAACAAGCCAAGAACAAGAAAGGATATCAAAAGTCAGGTAATTCGGGTTGCTTTGTTTGTGGTCAACCTGGCCATCGGGCTGCAGTGTGCCCTCAAAAACAACAAATCCCTGCTAACACTCCTAATTTGTGCCCACGATGTAAAAAAGGAAAGCATTGGGCACGGGATTGTCGTTCCAAAACGGATGTTCAAGGTAATCCTTTACCCCCGGTTTCGGGAAACTGGGTGAGGGGCCAGCCCCTGGCCCCGAAACAATGTTATGGGGCAACACTGCAGGTTCCAAAAGAACCATTGCAGACCTCTGTCGAGCCACAAGAGGCAGCGCAGGATTGGACCTCTGTGCCACCTCCTACACAGTATTAACCCCCGAGATGGGGGTTCAAACCCTTGCCACAGGAGTGTTTGGGCCTTTACCTCCAGGAACTGCTGGATTGCTTTTGGGGCGCAGCAGTGCGTCTTTAAAAGGAATACTTATTCATCCTGGTGTGATTGACTCTGATTATACAGGAGAGATAAAAATATTAGCCTCCGCTCCTAACAAAATTATTGTAATCAATGCAGGACAACGTATAGCTCAACTCCTTTTAGTTCCATTAGTTATACAAGGAAAAACAATTAACCGAGATCGTCAAGAAAAAGGTTTCGGGTCCTCTGACGCCTATTGGGTGCAAAATGTTACCGAGGCACGACCAGAACTTGAGCTATGCATTGATGGTAAGCTTTTCCGCGGAGTGCTTGATACAGGGGCCGATATTAGCGTTATTTCTGAAAAATACTGGCCTACTACATGGCCTAAACAAATAGCTATTTCCACTCTTCAGGGTATTGGCCAAACTACCAATCCAGAACAAAGTTCGTCCCTTCTTACTTAGAGGGATAAAGATGGCCATACAGGCCAATTTAAGCCTTATATTCTGCCCCATCTTCCAGTTAATCTATGGGGGCGTGATATATTAAGTAAAATGGGTGTTTATTTATATAGTCCTTCACCCACCGTAACAGAATTGATGTTGGATCAGGGCTTACTCCCAAACCAAGGTTTGGGTAAACAACATCAAGGCATCATTTTACCCCTTAATTTAAAATCTAATCAAAGTCAAAAGGGCTTGGGGTGTTTTCCCTAGGGACCTCTGATTCTCCTGTGACACATGCCGATCCTATTGATTGGAAATCTGAGGAACCGGTATGGGTCAATCAGTGGCCCCTAACACAAGAGAAACTTTCTGCCGCACAACAGCTGGTGCAGGAACAGCTGAGACTTGGGCATATTGAACCCTCTACCTCTGCGTGGAATTCCCCAATTTTTGTTATCAAAAAGAAGTCGGGAAAATGGAGGTTGCTACAAGACCTTCGTAAGGTAAATGAAACGATGATGCATATGGGAGCCCTACAACCTGGGTTGCCCACTCCCTCCGCTATACCTGACAAATCCTATATCATTATTATAGATTTAAAAGATTGTTTTTACACTATTCCTCTTGCACCCCAAGATTGTAAAAGATTTGCCTTTAGTTTGCCCTCTGTTAATTTTAAAGAGCCTATGCAACGCTATCAATGGAGAGTCCTCCCACAAGGAATGACTAATAGCCCTACGTTATGTCAAAAATTTGTTGCTACAGCATTAGCTCCCGTTTGTCAACGTTTTCCTCAGTTATATTTAGTTCATTATATGGACGATATATTATTAGCTCATGCTGACGAACATCTATTGTATCAAGCTTTTTCTATTCTAAAGAAACACTTGAGTCTTAATGGTCTTGTCATAGCTGATGGAAAAATTCAAACTCACTTTCCCTATAATTATTTGGGTTTCTCCTTATATCCTCGCGTTTATAATACCCAATTAGTAAAATTACAGACTGACCATTTAAAAACTCTAAATGATTTCCAAAAACTTCTAGGAGACATTAATTGGATACGCCCTTATTTAAAACTACCCACTTATACCTTGCAGCCTTTATTTGATATCCTTAAAGGTGACTCTGACCCTGCGTCACCCCGAACACTTTCTTTAGAAGGACGATCAGCCTTACAATCAATAAAAGAAGCTATTAGACAACAACAGATTACTTATTGTGATTACCAACGACCATGGGGTTTGTATATACTTCCTACCCCTCGAGCACCTACAGGGGTTCTTTATCAAGATAAACCTTTGCGATGGATATATCTATCTGCTACTCCAACTAAACATCTGCTCCCTTACTATGAGCTTGTTGCAAAAATTGTAGCAAAAGGACGTCATGAGGCCATCCAATATTTTGGTATAGAACCCCCTTTCATTTGTATTCCTTATGCTTTAGAACAACAGGATTGGCTTTTTCAATTTTCAGATAATTGGTCTATAGCTTTTGCAAATTACCCGGGACAGATTACTCATCATTATCCTTCTGATAAATTGTTACAATTTGCTAGCCTTCATGCCTTTATTTTTCCAAAAATAGTCCGCCAACAACCCATTCCCGAAGCGACACTTATATTTACAGATGGATCTTCTAATGGTACTGCAGCTTTAATTATTAACCATCAAACTTATTATGCACATACCAGTTTCTCTTCTGCCCAGGTTGTGGAATTATTTGCAGTCCATCAAACATCGCTAACTGTACCCACTTCCTTCAATTTATTTACAGACAGCTCCTATGTGGTCGGTGCTTTACAGATGATTGAAACTGTTCCAATTATCGGCACAACCTCTCCTGAAGTTCTTAACTTATTTAAATTGATTCAACAGGCCCTCCACCGTCGTCAATACCCGTGTTTCTTTGGGCATATTCGTGCGCATTCCACCCTTCCTGGTGCCCTAGTACAAGGCAATCACACTGCGGACGTTCTTACTAAACAAGTGTTTTTTCAATCAGCTATCGATGCAGCCAAAAAATCTCACAACTTACATCACCAAAATAGTCATTCTTTACGGTTACAATTTAAGATTTCCCGTGAAGCTGCATGACAAATCGTTAAATCTTGCTCTACCTGTCCTCAATTCTTTGTTGCAATCAAGGTTCTCAACGTTAGAAAGTCAAAGTGAAGTCGCTCAGTCTTGTCTGCCTCTTTGTGACCCCATGGACTGTAGCCTACCAGGCTCCTCCATCCATGGGATTTTCCAGGCAAGAATACTGAAGTGGGTTGCCATTTCCTTCTCCAGGAGATCTTCCCAACCCAGGGATATTGAACCCCGGTCTCCCGCATTGTAGGCAGACACTTTACCATCTAAGCCACCAGGGAAGTCAGCAGAAGGGTCTCTGAAAATACACATGGAAAAATCCATGCAGTTAAGAGCCAACAACTGCATTAACTTGGTCCTGATAGAACCAACCCCTCCGTGTGGGACTGTGTTCTTTTATCCTATCTCTCCCTCCCCTGAGCCATACTCTGGAAGAAAGGTAAAAGGACAATCATGCTCTTTCCACCACTGCAAGTTCCCAGGCCTGGGTCATGTGAAATTGGGGAAGGGAAATACTTCAAGAAGTTGGAGTGAAGTGAAATTTTTAATGAATGAAACAAGACTGTTCTTGTGACTATAAAGGACTGGGAAAATAATGGAGGTTGCCTAAGATTTTACGGGAATGAGAAGAACAGAGTCACAGAGTCCAGAGTAGGGAGAAAAAATAAAGTTGAGGCTCAGTTCCTTCAGTACATCAGTTACCTTTCTTACAAATTTAACGATTTCAACTAAAACGATGTAAGTAGTCTTTTTCTATAAGGGGAACAACAAAACAAAGGGAAGCTCTGTATTTGACACAGTGCTAAAGAGGCACATTCAGTCCTGGTCTCAGGACTCCTATGAAGATTCAGATGTCCTACCTTATGACACCAGTGCAGGTACAATTCAATCCCCTCCCAAAGCAACAAAATCCCAAGTACCTGAAAAAAGAAAAAAAAAAAAAAGGACTATATTGAAGTCCCCAAGATGCTGCCAAAAACTCTTTCCTGAATTCAAAATTCTTTCAGAGTCTGGTATTACATTCACTTCTTGCTACATCAGCAGTTTTCATATGCTGGGAATTTGCCATTCTGTTCCTCTGCTAAAAAGCTCTCCCCCTTCCCATGCCACTGAAGCTTCAGAGAAAGTTCACGTGTCACCTCCTACTTGTACCTTTCACCAGCAACCCCTGGAAGAATTTATTAACATCTTCTCTGGGATTTTGCAAAGTTAGTGCACTGATATCTTTCTTGAGTTCCTACCAATTTCTTGGTAGGTATTACTCAGTCACTTCTTAGAGAACAGAGGTCAGGGGCCAGCCTTTCCAAGGGTCATCTAAAAAAGCTTTCTTGAGGAGCCAGTGCCACTGTCATAACTACTAGCCACTATCATTAACATCAGTATTTAGGCAATAAATCCTAGATTGAATTTGAAGCTAAATCTAGCCAGTCACCAAGTCAGTGTGGAGACAGGAACGGAAAAACAGAGTCCTCAGATGCTTAGGATATGAATGAGAGAATGTATGGGACAGATTTTTATCAAAACAATTTCACAAATATAGTTCACTTGTTCTTTATTCAGCCTTATAAAATACCATTCTATTAAATATTATCTTGCTCATTTGGAAGAAAAGAAACTGAGACTCAGAAAGCTGAGGCTCCACACCACAATTTCCAGGATGATTTTCCTAAATAGCAATCTGATTTATGCTTAATATACTAGCTCACTTTTCAGGCCTTCCAAGGTCTGTTACAAGCCTATCTAAAATGATGTTATTCCTTTTTCTTCAACATCCCCTGGGTTCAGTTCAGTCACTCAGTCGTGTCCGACTCTTTGCGACCCCATGGACTGCAGCACATCAGGCCTCCCTGTCCATCACCAACTTACAGAGTTTACTCAAACTCATGTCCATTGAGTAGGTATTGCCATCCAACCATCTCATCCTCTGCCGTCCCCTTCTGTTCCTGCCTTCAATCTTTCCCAGCATCAGGGTCTTTTCAAATGAGTCAGTTCTTCGCATCAGGTGGCCAAAGTATTGGAGTTCAGCTTCAGCATCAGTCCTTCCAAAAATCAGGACTGATTTTCCTTAGGATTGACTGGTTGCATCTCTTTGCAGTCCAAGAGACTCTCAAGAGTCTTCTCCAATACCACAGTTCAAAAGCATTAATTCTTCAGTGCTCAGCTTTCTTTATAGTCCAACTCTCACATCCATACATGACTACTGGAAAAACCATAGTTTTGACTAGACAGACTTTGTCAGCCAAGTAATTTCTCTGTTTTTAAATATGCTGTCTAGGTTGGTCATAGCTTTTCTTCCAAGGAGCAAGTGTCTTTTAATTTCATGGCTGTAGTCACCATCTGCAGTGATTTTGGAGCCCAAGAAAAGAGTCTGTCACTGTTTCTGCTGTTTCCCCATCTATTTGCCATGGAGTGATGGGACCAGATGCCATGAACTTAGTTTTCTGAATGTTGTTTTAAACCAGCTTTTTCACTCTCCTCTTTCGCTTTCATCAATAGACTCTTTAGTTCCTCTTCACTTTCTGCCATAAGGGTGGTGTCATCTGCATATCTGAGGTTATTGATATTTCTCCCAGAAATCTTTTTTTTGGGGGGGGGGAGGATACACAAGATTTCTTTATTTTTAAGGAAGAAGTTATTCAAACAGTAAAAGAAAATAAGTAAATTGCCAGTGTTTCTCAAAATAGTTCTCAAGAGACTTAGTGTGTTGCTTGTACACGTAAACACCTGTGTTCACTTCAAGACAAAGACAAATTTTTTACACTTCCAAGAGAAATGAATATCATAAAAGCAGAATTCATTACCATATGCAAAATAGATAACCAATGCAAGTTCCAAGCATGAAGCAGGGCACCCAGAGCCAGTGCTCTGGGACAACCCAGAGGGATAGGGTAGGGAGGGATGTGGGAGGGGGTCCCAGGATGGGAGGGACACACGCACACCCATGGCAACTCATGTTGATGCATGGCCAAATTCATCACAGTACTGTAAAATAATTATCATTAAAATTAAAACAAATTAATTGAAACATTAAAAATTAATGAAAATTATTTAATTTAAATTTATTTTAATTGGAGGCTAATTACTTCACAATATTGTATTGGTTCTGCCATACATCAACATGAATCCGCCAAGGGCATACACGCGTTCCCCATCCTGAACCCCCCTCCCTCCTCCCTCCCCATACCATCCCTCTGGGTCATCCCAGTGCACCAGCCCCAAGCATCCTGTATCCTGCATCAAACCTG
Source organism: Capra hircus (assembly GCF_001704415.2). Classification (NCBI taxonomy): domain Eukaryota; kingdom Metazoa; phylum Chordata; class Mammalia; order Artiodactyla; family Bovidae; genus Capra; species Capra hircus. The sequence continues at coordinate 18,194,572 of NC_030836.1, read as the reverse complement.
GACTGGCGATTCATTTCTTATATGATATTATACATGTTTCAATGCCCTTCTCCCAAATCATCCCACCCTCACCCTCTCCCACAGAGTCCAAAAGACTGTTCTACACATCTGTGTCTCTTTTGCTGTCTCGCATATAGGGTTATCATTACCATCTTTCTAAATTCCATATATATGCATTAGTATACTGTATTTGGTGTTTTTCTTTCTGGCTTACTTCACTCTGTATAATCAGCTCCAGTTTCATCCACCTCATTAGAACTGATTCAAATGTATTCTTTTTAATGGCTGAGTAATACTTCATTACGTATATGTTACCACAGCTTTCTTATCTATTCGTCTGATAATGGACATCTAGGTTGCTTCCATGTCCTGGCTATTATAAACAGTGCTGCGATGAACATTGGGGTACACATGTCTCTTTCAATTCTGGTTTCCTCAGTGTGGATGCCCAGCAGTGGGATTGCTGGGTCATAAGGCAGTTCTATTTCCAGTTTTTTAAGGAATCTTCACACTGTTCTCCATAGTGGCTGTACTAGGTTGCATTCCCACCAACAGTGTAAGAGGGTTCCCTTTTCTCCACACCCTCTCCAGCATTTATTGCGTGTAGACTGTTGGATCACAGCCATTCTAACTGATGTGAAGTGGTACTTCATTGTGGTCTTGATTTGCATTTCTCTGATAATGAGTGATGTTGAGCATCTTTTCATGTGTTTGTTACCCATCTGTATGTCTTCTTTGGAGAAATGTCTAATTAGGTCTTTGGCCCATTTTTTGATTGGATCGTTTATTTTTCTGGAATTGAGCTGCAGGAGTTGCTTGTATATTTTTGAGATTAGTTGTTTGTCAGTTGCTTCATTTGCTATTATTTTCTCCCATTGAGAAGGCTGTCTTTTCATCTTGCTTACAGTTTCCCTTGTTGTGCAGAAGCTTTTAATTTTAATTAGATCCCATTTGTTTATCTTTGCTTTTATTTCCAATATTCTAGGAGGTGGGTCATAGAGGATCCTGCTGTGATTTATGTTGGAGAGTGTTTTGCCTATATTCTCCCCTAGGAGTTTTACAGTTTCTGGTCTTATGCTTAGATCTTTAATCCATTTTGAGTTTATTTTTGTGTTTGATGTTAGAAAGTGTTCTAGTTTCATTCTTTTACAAGTGGTTGACCAGTTTCCCCAGCACCACTTTAACAAGTGGTTAGGGTTAAAGAGATTGTCTTTAATCCATTGTATATTCTTGCCTCCTTTGTCAAAGATAAGGTATCCATAGGTGCATTCTCCCAGCAATCATGATTCCAGTTTATGCTTCATTCAGCTCGGCATTTCGCATGATGTACTCTGCATGTAAGTACCCCAATGTTCATCGCAGCACTGTTTATAATAGCCAGGACATGGAATCAACCTAGATGTCCATCAGCAGATGAATGGATAAGAAAGCTGTGGTTCATATACACAATGGAGTATTATTCAGCCATTAAAAAGAATACATTTGAATCAGTTCTAATGAAGTGGATGAAACTGGAGCCTATTATACAGAGTGAAGTAAGCCAGAAAGAAAAACACCAAATACAGTATACTAATGCATATATATGGAATTTAGAAAGATGGTAATGATAACCCTGTATGCGAGACAGCAAAAGAGACACAGATGTATAGAACAGTCTTTTGGACTCTGTGGGAGAGGGCGAGGGTGGGATGATTTGGGAGAAGGGCATTGAAACATGTATAATATCACATAAGAAATGAATCGCCAGTCCAGGTTCGATGCATGATACGGATGCTTGGGGCTGGTGCACTGGGACAACCCAGAGGGATGGTATGGGGAGGGAGGAGGGAGCGGGGTTCAGGATGGGGAACACGTGTATGCCTGTGGTGGATTCATGTTGATGTATAGCAAAACCAATACAATATTGTAAAGTAATTAGCCTCCAATTAAAATAAATAAGTTTATATTTAAAAATAAATAAAAATAAAAAGACAGTCTTGCAGGAGAAGCCAAAATTAAAACAAAATAAGCAGTAACAATATTCAGCCATGATGTACTCCATTCCCGATTTGGAACCAGTCTGTCGTTCCATATCCAGTTATAACTGTTGCTTCCTGACCTGCATACAGATTTCTCAGGAGGCAGGTAAGGTGGTCTGACATTCCCATCTGTAAAAGAATTTTCCACAGTCTGTTATGATCCACACAGCCAAGGGCTTTGGTGCAGTCAATAAGGCAGAAGTAGATATTTTTCTGGAACTCTCTTGCTTTTTTGATGATCCAACGGATGTTGACAATTTGATCTCTGGTTCCTCTGTCTTTACTAAATCCAGCTTGAACATCTGGAAGTTCCCAGGTCACACACTGTTGAACCTGGCTTGGAGAATTTTGAGCATTACTTTGCTATCATGTGAGATGAGTGCAATTGTGCAGTAGATTGAACATTCTTTGGCATTGCCTTTCTTTGGGATTGGAATAAAAACTGACCTTTTCCAGTTCCATGGCCACTGTTGAGTTTTCCAAATTTGCTGGCATATTGAGTGCAGCACTTTAACAGCTTCATCTTTTAAGATTTAAGGACTATTATAACTTTATACCTCATAACCTGTCACTCTGAAGTGCCCCACATGCAAACAGAAACTGCACGTGTCTTGTTGATTTCTGTATCCTCAGTATTTATCACTCATATAATAAGCAACACATTTTGTTGAATGAAAAATTAAGGCAAATATTAAATGATTTGGGGGTTGGGATCTTCTGTATCAGACAGGAAATCAGTGGAGAGAAGGAATCGTGAAATCAGAGAAAGAAATATATATGCCCCATGTATAAAAGGGCACTGAAAAACTCCAGTTAACTAACAATCAATCTCACAAGCTTTCCACTTCTTCAAATTCCTCTATTTCCTGGCCTGAATTTCTCATACTACACGACCCTACTGTGTCAAGAAACACAGGCAGGGTCTCTACTGCCTAAAGATATTTGCTAAAATGTATTCTGCACCTGGACTAAGTGAAGTCACTCAGTTAAGTCCAACTCTTTACGACCCCATGGACTGCAGCCTACCAGGCTCCTCAGTCTACGGAATTCTCCAGGCAAGAGGACCGGAGTGGGTTGTCATCTCCTCCTCCAGGGGATCCTGACCCAGGGATTGAACCCAAGTCTCCCATATTACAGGCAGACACTTTACTGTCTGAGCCACAGGTTAGTGCACCTGGACTAAGGGACTAGCAATTGTGCATTAGAACAGGTTTGACATGCTAGCTAACTTATAAGACCCATAAAGACTTACTCTTAGGGGATAGGCTATCGAATGAGTAGTTCAATATGTAAAGGTACTGCCATGTGAAGGTGTGAGCATCTAAAATGATAATACTAAGTGAACCAGGAAATAGACTATCAAATAGGAGAAGAGAAAAAGGATGTTCTACCACTCTTTCTAAGGGTCAAAGTGGTAAGACACATCCTCTAGCGGCACAAGCCTTTTTTCCTCCATCTATCCCTCCTGCCTAATATTCAAGTGGCTAATGTAAATGCCAACTCTGCTAAGTGTGATCTGAGGTTCTGAGGGTTCCCAGCACCAACTGAGAACCACACCACAGACAGAGCACCTAGTGAGGCTACTCATGAAAGGAGTGGGAGAAACAGAAGACATTACTCACCAACAGCAATGATGTGTAGGCAGCCAGAATCCCCAGGAAACTCAGTAAGACAATGGACCAGAAGAACCAGAGTCCTGTACCTATAAAAATGACCCTGCAAAAATAAGTTTCAATCCTTAAAATACAGTAAAAAAAAAAAAAAAAAGTAGCATCCGCATCAAGGATAGGGGCGACAAGACCAAGTAGATGAGGTATAAGAAAACAGAGGGAGATAAGAGAAGCAATTTGGGAACAGATGTGTGGAGAGCTTTGGGGATATTTAGTGGAGAACTTTTAACTTTGTCCTATAGGTAACTGGGTACTTTAAATGGGGCTCTGTATAAGTGGTATCATTTTTTAAAAGTTATTCAGAATATATATTCAAAACACATATTCTCTTTAAAAAACAATATAATATAGAAGTTCTGGAATTCTAAAAGAGAAAAAGTCTACTGCCTTAACAAAACTTAACACTTTCTATTTTGGAAGGTTTCTGGTTCATGTGAATGTACGTTTTCTTATATAACCGCAAGCCACCATGTCAATTTCTCTATCCTGTGTAAGATATTTGACCTCTTTAAAAACTGTCTTGACATGTTCTATTCCTAAGGGAGATTATGAGAGAAAACTGTTAATGATAATCTAAGAGAAACAGGATTAAACTTGTTCCACGTATTGTATGTCAAAACTGTTTTAGACTGTTCAAGATAACAGAGATTACCTTCTCACCATATAAAACCTGGAGAAATTATATTTTAACAATACTGACCTATAACTTGTCTTACTGTACTTTGAAGACATTGCATTTTTTACAAACTGAAGGTTTGTGGCAACCATACATCAAGCAAGACCATTGGCATCATTTTTCCAACAGCATTTGCTTACTTCCTATCTCTGTATCACATTTTGGCAATTCTTGCAATATTTCAAGATTTTTCATTTCTATTATATTTGTTGTAATGATTTGTGATCAAAGATCTTTAATGTTACTACCACTATTCGCTGTAGGCAAGTTATTCATAAATAGCTATGGTTAGCTGTCTAGCAATAAAGTAATTTTTAACTAAGGCATGAAAATTTTTTATAAATAATGCTATGGTACACTTACAGACAACAGTACAGTAACAGTATAGTATAAAAAGAACTTTTATGTGCACTGAGAAACCAAAAGACTGTGATTTGCTTTATTCCTATATTCACTTTACTGCTGTGGTCTGGAAATGAACCCTCAATATCTCCAAGATATGCCTGTATAAAATATAGATGTGTGAACAAAAACCACATTACAAATAAGTAAAGAAATTCTCTTTGGTGAGGAGTTATACATCAAGAAGAATGTAATAAGCAAGCAGCTCTCTGAGCAAGAGCTACCTCAGATCAAGATGCTAAGAGTACTCTGTAAAAGATGAGCTCACAGATGGCAATCAAATAAGGACTGTCAACAAATTCACGCAGTATGTCAATTAAAAGAATAACCTGAATACTAAAAACATAATTAATAGAATGATCAGAAAAGAGGCACAAAATAATCAAGATCTTCAGAAAAATAAAGGTCTCACATTCATAAAACTAAAATAGATGTTTTAAAACAAGCACATTAACTATCAAAACAATAAAATGGAGATCTTAGAAAACTTGCAAGATAACCTTTAATGGAAAAGGTCTGAAAAATATTTATATATGTATGCACGTGTGTGTGTGTGTGTGTGTGTATAGTTGAATCACTTTGCTCACACTTGTAAATTAGCTATTTTGTTGTTGTTTTAGTTGCTAAGTTGTATCCAACTCTCTGTGAGCCCTTGGACTGTAGCCCACCAGGTTCCTCTGTCCATGAGCTTCTCACACAAGAATACTGGAGTGGGTTGCCATTTCCTTCTCCAGAGGATCTCCCTGACCCAAGGATCAAATCTGCACCCCTTGCATTACCAGGTAGATTCTTTACCACTGAGCTACCAAGGAAGCAAATTAGCTATATTTCAATTTTTTTTAATGAAAGATGGACTTAATAGTTGTTGAGATACAGTCAAAGAATTCAGCAAACTGCTTAGCCAAGTAATGATACTGACTTCATTTTCCAAGTGAAGAAGTTAAAGTTTACCATTTAATAGTGCCTCTATCTTTCCTAATCATTTCTCTGGCCACATCTATTTTCTTTCAGTCCCTTTGAACCTAAAAGGTCTTCTTTTGTACATTCAATCACATGTAAATATTGATATTGTTATAGTTTAGTTCAGCTCAAAATCCTCTCACCAAAGTCAGGTAAAGTTACCACCCACTCACCATGAAATGCAGGAAGAATTTTACATGTTTTTTTTTTTTTTTTCTCCTTCCATCTTCTACTTCTTGACCTATGGATTTGTACTCACTATAGGTAGTAGTAGTCAGGTAGCACAGAAGTGAGAAGAATAAAAAGGTGTTTGTTTAGCTGAGTGGAATTGAAAAAAGTGGAGGGGGTGATCCTAAGATGGCGGAGGAATAGGACGGGGAGACAACTTTCTCCCCCACAAATTCATGGAAAGAACATTTGAATGCTGAGCAGATTCCACAAAACAACTTCTGAATGCTGGCAGAGGACATCAGGCACCCAGAGGCAGCCCACTGTCTTCAAAAGGAGGTAAGAAAAAATATAAAAGATTAAAAAAGAGACAAAAGAGGTAGGGATGGAGATACGTCCCGGGAAAGGAATCTCAAAAAAGAAGTTTCCAAACACCAAGAAACACTCTCACCGCTGAGTCTGTGGCAAGCCTTGGAACCTCAGAGGGCAACATAACCAGGAAGAAAAATAAATTATTAAAACCCACAGATTATGTGCCTAATGGCAACTCCCAGCGCAGAAGCAGAGCAGATGCTCACATCTGCCACTAGCAAGCAGGGACTGGACAGGGAGGTGCGGGCTGCATTGCTTAGGGTAAGGACCAGGCATGAATGCCCCGAGGGCAATCTGAGGAAACTAACTTGAGATAGCAACCCAGACAGTGGGATAGCTATCCCGTGAAAAGCCCTAACCTAAGGCACCGCCAGGCCTGCTCACAGAACAAAGGACTGAGCAGAGCTAGCCAGCTGTAGACGACCCATCCCTTGGCGGAGACAGGCAGGTGAGGGCAGCCAGAGCCGGTAGGGGGAACTGCAGCCCCAGAGAAGCATCATCTACCAAATTGTAAGTAAGCTTCGAGCTAACCAAGACTTTTTGGGATTCTGGATGGTCGACATCCACCAGGAGGGTCACAGCCAGACATCAGCTCCCCAGAAGAGACACACGGCACACCTGAGAAAGTACACCGGTTGTACACCCAGAAAACTGAGCGGCTGGGACGCGGGAAGCAAGAAGATGCAGCCCCCAAGCGACTGTGCTCTCCAAGCACCTGGTCACCTGACCTGCTTGGACCTGGGAAGGGCACAAAACACAGGCCCAACCAAGTCTGCGCCTTTGTGGAGTACCCGAGTACCTGAACCTGAGCGACTTAGACATGGGAAGTGCACACAACCCAGGGCCCGCCCCAGACAGTTCCTGGCAGAGCAACCTAGAGCCTGAGCAGTGTAGACAGGGAAAGCACACACACCATGAGCAGGGGCAAACCCAGTGTGGCCGAGACACTGCGAGCACTCCCCACACACACGCCAATGATATTTGTTTGCAGTGTTCCTCCCTCCCCACAGCATGACTGAACAAGTGAACCTAAAAAAGTGACCACCACAGACTCCTTGTGTCAGGGCGGAAATTAGACACTGAAGAGACCAACAAACAGAAGAAGCTAAAATAAACAGAGGGAACCACTTTGGAAGTGACAGGTGCAATAGATTAAAACCCTGCAGTTAGCACCGACTACATAGGAAGGAGCCTGTAGATCTTGAGAAGTATAAGCCAGATCAAGGAACTATCTGAACATGAACTGACCCCACACTGTCCACAACAACACCAGAGAAAGTCCTAGATATATTTTTACTATATCATTGTTTAAATTTAAAACAAATTTTTTAGTTTAAGTCTTCTATTACTCCTTTAATTTTCATTTTTATAACCTACTATTACTTTGCCAAAAAAAAGACCCTATTTTTAAAGCAAAATTCATATATATAAATTTCATAATTTTTGTGACTTGTTTTTTTCTTTAATATTGTATTTTTGAGAATCTAACCTCTACTCTAGATTTTTAATCTTTGCTTTTTTGGTATTTGTTATCAATTTTGTACCTTTAAGAACCCAATCTTCAGTACCCATTTTTACTTGGGAACGAGATTACTGGCTTGACTGCTTTCTCCCCCTTTTGACTCTCCTTTTTCTCCACCAGGTCACCTCTATCTCCTCCCTCCCCCTTCTCTTCTCTACCCAATCCTGTGAATCTCTTTGTGTGTTCCAGGCTGTGGTGAACACTTAGGGAACTGATTACTGGTTAGATCTGTCTCTCTAGTTTTGATTCCCACTTTTATCCTCCTGGCCACCTCTGTCTCCTTCCTCCTTCTTCGCTTCTCTGTGTAACTCTGTGAACATCTCTGAGGGATCCAGACTGTGGAGAGCACATAGAGAAGTAAATACTGGCTATCTTGCTCTCTCCCCTTTTGATTCCCCCTCTTCGCCTAGTCACTCTTATCTCCCTCCTCCCTCTTCTCTTCTCCATGTAACTCTGTGAACCTCACCAAGTGTCCCTCACTGTGGAGAAACTTTTCATCATTAACCTAGATGTTTTATCATCAGTGCTGTATAGATGGAGAAGTCTTGAGGCTACTGTAAGAATAAGACTGAAAACCAGAGGCAACAGAGATAAATCCATGCACCTACAGACAACTTATCTTTGACAAAGGAGGAAAGAATATACAATGGAGAAATGACAATCTCTTTAGCAAGTGGTGCTGGGAAAACTGGTCAACCACTTGTAAAAGAAGGAAACTAGAACACTTTCTAACACCATACACAAAAATAAACTCAAAATGGATTAACGATCTAAATGTAAGACCAGAAACTATAAAACTCCTAGAGGAGAACATAGGCAAAACACTCTCCGACATAAATCACAGCAGGATCCTCTATGACCCACCTCCCAGAATATTGGAAATGAAAGCTAAAATAAACAAATGGGACATAATTAAAATTAAAAGCTTCTGCACAACAAAGGGAACTACAAGCAAGGTGAAAGGACAGCCTTCAGAATGGGAGAAAATAATAGCAAACAAAGCAATGGACAAAGAATTAATCTCAAAAATATACAAGCAACTCCTGCAGCTCAATTCCAGAAAAATAAATGATCCAATCAAAAAATGGGCCAAAGACCTAATTAGACATTTCTCCAAAGAAGACATACAGATGGCCAACAAACACATGAAAAGATGCTTAACATCACTCATTATCAGAGAAATGCAAATCAAAACCACAATGAGGTTACCACTGCACGCCAGTCAGAATGGCTGCGATCCAAAAGTCTACAAGCAATAAATGCTGGAAAGGGTGTGGAAAAAAGGGAACCCTCTTACACTGTTGGTGGGAATGCAAACTAATACAACCACTATGGAGAACAGTGTGGAGGTTTCTTAAAAAACTGGAAATAGAACTGCCATACAACCCAGCAATTCCACTGCTGGGCATACACACTGAGGAAACCAGAATTGAAAGAGACATGTGTACCCCAATGTTCATCGCAGCACTGTTTATAATAGCCAGGACATGGAACCAACCTAGATGTCCATTAGCAGACAAATGGATAAGAAACCTGTGGTTCATATACACAATGGAGTTTTACTCAGCCATTAAAAAGAATACATTTGAATCAGTTCTAATGAGGTGGATGAAACTGGAGCCTATTATACAGAGTGAAGTAAACCAGAAAGTAAAACACCAATACAGTATACTAATGAATATATATGGAATTTAGAAGGATGGTAACAATAACCCTGTATGCGAGACGGCAAAAGAGACACAGATGTATAGAACAGTCTTTTGGACTCTGAGGGAGAGGGCAAGGGTGGGATGATTTGGGAGAATGGCATTGAAACATGTGTATTATCATATGTGAAATGAATCGCCAGTCTAGGTTCGATGCATGATACAGGGTGCTCGGGGCTGGTGCACTGGGATGACCCAGAGGGATGGTATGGGGAGGGAGGTGGGAGGGGAGGTTCAGAATGGGGAACACATGTACACCCGTGGTGGATTCATGTCAATGTATGGCAAAACGAATACAATAATTAGCCTCCAACTTAAATAAATAAAGTTATATTTTAAAAAGAATAAACATACCAAGGCATTCAGACAAGAATGACTGTTGGATAATAAGAATTTTAGAAATTGACAATGAATAGCTTATAATGGAGAAGGCAATGGCACCCCATTCCAGTACTCTTGCCTGGAAAATCCCATGGATGGAGGAGCCTGGTAGGCTGCAGTCCATGGGGTCGCGAAGAGTCGGACACAACTGAGCGACTTCACTTTCATTTTTCACCCTTATGCATTGGGGAAGGAGATGGCAACCCACTCCAGTGTTCTTGCCTGGAGAATCCCAAAGATGGGGAGCCTCGTGGGCTGCACTCTATGGAATCACACCGAGTCGGACATGACTGAAGCGACTTAGCAGCAGCACCACCAGCAACTTATAAATGTGTGTTTCTAACATGTTCTGTTCCTTTTACCTTACAATCTTGATTACATTAAGAATTTGCTAAACTCACCTTCTTTCACTTGCATTTAAAGCAGAATAAATTCTGAATCAGAATAATAGAAAAAAAGAAAAAGAAAGAAGTGTTTCTTGGTCATCACATCTTTTTTTTTTTATTTTATCATCACATCTTTAAACTGGGATTATACAATTGCTCAAGATTATGCAGGAGACTTCACTCTACATGGATTGTCCACTTCAGGGTTCTTCTGACTTACTATTTTCAAGCAGTTTCCTCTGTTCTGCAACACTGCTTTATTTCTCTCTAGCAGAATCATCACACATCTTTTTGGATGAAGTCCTTCTCATCCAATAGATACAGTCTTTGTCTGGCAGCCCAGTCAACCTTCTCATCTAAATCTAGTCTCTGCACTCATATTTAAAGAAACTTTCTAGGACCCTTTCCTTGCTTTCCCAGAGATACAAGGTACAGATTTCTTGCATGCTCTCCCTATGTCTACCATACATACCACAATGCTTATCAGCAGAATCAATTGTCAGCTGACAGCAACTCTGAGGAAAAACAAAAGACACAACCAGTTCTACATGAGGACACACACAAGCCATGGAACTTTTGTCTGTCTACCACCATGTCAAGAGGTGATGATGTTGTCCAGTTGCTAAGTTGTGGCCGATTCTTTGCAACCCCGTGAACTGCAGCATGCCAGGCTTCCCTACCCTTCACTATCTCCCGGAGTTTGCTCAAACCCATGTCCATTGAGTCAATCATATCATCCAAACCTCTCCTGTCACCTCCTTCTACTGTCCTCAATCTTTCCCAGCATCAAGGTCTTCTCGAATGAGTTAGCTCTTCACATCAGGAGGCCAGAGACTGGAGCTTCAGCTTCAGCATCAGTCCTTCTAATGAATATTCAGGGCTGATTTCCTTTAGAATTGACTGGTTTGATCTCCTTATTGTCCATGGGACTCTCAAAAGTCTTCTCCAGTGCCACAATCTGAATATCAATTCTTTGGCACTCAGCCTTATTTATGATCCAAATCTCACATCTATACACAACTACTGAAAAAAAACATAGCTTTGACTAGAAAGACTTCTGTCTGCAAACTGATGTCTCTGCTTTTTATTTTTTATTTTTTTAATATAAGTTTATTTATTTTAATTGGGGGCTAATTACTTTACAATATTGTATTGGTTTTGCCATACATCATCATTAATCCACCACAGGTATACACGTGTTCCCCATCCTGAAACCCCTTACCTCCTCCCTCCCCGTACTATCCCTCTAGGTCGTCTCAGTGCACCAGAACCAAGCATCCAGTATCATGCATTGAACCTGGACTGGCGATTCGTTTCATATATGATATTATACATGTTTCAACACCATTCTCTGCTTTCTAATATGCTGTCTAGGTTGGTCATGGCTTTTCTTTCAAAGAGTAAGGGTCTTTTAATTCTGTTGCTGCTGTCACCATCTGCAGTGATTCTGGAGCCCAAGAAAATAAAACCTGTCACTGTTTCCACTTTTTCCCATCTATCTCCTGTGAAATGATAGGACCAGATGCTATGATATTAGTTTTTTGAATATTAAGTTTTAAGCCAGCTTTTTCACTCTCCTCTTTCACCTTCATCAAGAGGCCTTTTAGTTCATCTTTGTTTTCCATCATTAGGGTGGTATCATCTGCCATCATCTGAGGTTAATCATATTTCTCCCAGTATTTGATTCTCCCATATTTGATTCCAGCTTGTGAGCCATCCAGCTCAGCATTTTACGTGATGTATTCTCCATATGTTAAATAAGCATGGTAAAAACATACAGCCTTGATGTACTCCTTTCCCAATTTTGAACCAGTCCATTGTTCCATGTCCAGATCTAACTGTTGCTTCTTGACCTGTATACAGGTTTCTCAGGAGGCCAGTAAGGTGGTCTGGTATTTCCATCTCTTCAAGAATTTTCCACAGTTTGTTGCGATCCACACAAAGGTTTTAGTGTAGTCAATGAAGCAGAAGTAGACTTTTTCTGGAATCCTCTTGCTTTTTCTGTGATCCAAAAGATGTTGGCAATTTGATCTCTGGTCCCTCTACCTTTTCTAAATCCAGCTTGAACATCTGGAAGTTCTCAGTTCATGTACTACTGAAGCCTAGCTTGAAGGATTTTGAGCATAATCTTGCTAGCAGGTGAAATGAGTGCAATTGTATGGCAGTCTGAACATTATTTGGTATTGTCTTTCTTTGGGATTAGAATGAAAACTGACCTTTTCCAGTCCTGTGGCCACTGTTGAGTTTTCCAAGTTTGTTGGCATATTGAATGTAGCACTTTAACAGCATCATCTTTAGGATTTGAAATAGCTCAGCTAGAATTCCGTCACCTCCACTAGCTTTGTTCGTGGTAATGCTTCCTACGACCCACTTGACTTCACACTCCAGGATGTCTGGCTCTAGGTGAGTGACCACACCATTGTGGTTATCTGGGTCATTAAGAAATACACAGTTCTTCTGTGTATTCTTGCCACCTCTTCTTAACATTTTAATAATCTTAACATCTCTGCTTCTTGTCATTTTGGTCGTTTATTGTGCCCATCTTTGCATGAGATGTCCCCTTGGTATCCTCACTTTTCTTGAAGAGATCTCTAGTCTTTCCCACTCTTTTGTTTCCCTCTATTTCTTTTCATTGCTCACACAAGAAGGCTTTCTTATCTCTCCTTGCTATTCTTTGGAACTCTGCATTCAGTTGGGTATATCCTTCCCTTTTCCTTTGCCTTTTGCATCTCTTTTCTCAGCTCTTGTAAGGTCTCCTCATACAACCACTTTGCCTCCTTGCATTTTTTTTTCCTTGGGGATGATTTTGGTCACCACCTCCTGTACAATGTTATCAACCTCTGTTCATAGTTTTTCAAGCACTCTGTCTACCAGATCTAATCCCTTGACTCTATTTATCACCTCCACTGTATGAAGGGATTTGATTTAGGCCTCAATGGCCTAGAGGTTTTCCCTACTTTCTCCAACTTTAGACTGAATTTTGCAGTAAAGAGCTGATGATTTGACCCACAGTCAGCTCCAGGTCTTGTTTTTGATGACTGTATCGAGCTTCTCCATCTTTGGCTGCAAAGAATATAATCAATCTGATTTAGATATTGGTCATCTGATAATATCCATGTGTAGAGTTGTCTTTTTTGTTGTTGGAAGCTAACTCTCATTAGCTAATGTTAACACCTTACCTGATGGTATTGCTTCATATTAGCTTGGCATCAATGATATTGCCTGGCATCCACTCTGTTTGTCCAATGGGCCACAGAGACCACCAACTGACACTAGCACTCTCAGGAGCTAGTGATCTAGACATGATATAGACAGCAGCCCTTAGTCATAAGCAAATAAAAGTTCTTGATATGACTTTCCCAACAGCGCTTGTGGTCAACAGTCTTCATGTTTCCCAGCACCTGTATGCTTTAGTGTCCCTTAGACAAGACTCTCATAGGGCTTACAAGAACTTTCCTCTTATAGAATGACTTAACCAATATGGCCCTAGCCCAGGAATCACAAAGCACTCTAGCCATAGACCCTAATAAAGGCATGTGCCTAGGTCCTGCCTCACTCTCTGTCTATATTCTCCCCTGACCTCCCTGTGTGGGCCCAAAGCACTGTGTACTTCCTCCAGTACCTACAAATAATAAACTTCTCTATTTTAATTTCTCTTGCAGTCTGTTGCTGAACCATCTTGTTACTTCAGCTCACCATCTAGCACCCTGTGCTTCACGTAACAAATGTTGGTATGACCCCTCACCTAGAGCCAGATATCATGGAATGCAAAGCCAAGTGGGCCTTAGGAAGCAGTACTACAAACAAAGCTAGTGGAGGTGATGGAATTCCAGTTGAGCTGTTTCAAATCCTGAAAGATGATGCTGTGAAAGTGCTGCACTCAATATGCTAACAAATTTGGAAAACTCAGCAGCTGCCACAGGACTGGAAAAGCTCTGTTTTCATTCCAATCCCAACGAAAGGAAATGCCAAAGAATGTTCAAACTACCACACAATTGCACTCATCTCACACGCTAGTAAAGTAATGCTCAAAATTCTCCAAGCCAGGCTTCAGCAATACGTGAACCATGAACTTCCAGATGTTCAAGCTGGTTTTAGAAAAGGCAGAGGAACCAGAGATCAAATTGCAACATCAGCAGGATCATGGAAAAAGCAAGAGAGTTCCAGAAAAACATCTATTTCTGCTTTATTGACTATGCCAAAGCCTTTGACTGTGTGGGTCACAGCAAACTGTGGAAGATTGTGAAAGAGATGGCAAACCAGACCGCCTGATCTACCTCTTGAGAAATCTGTATGCAGGTCAGGAAGCAACAGTTAGAACCAGACATGGAACAACAGACTGGTTCCAAATCAAGAAAGGAGTATGTCAAGGCTGTATATTGTCACCCTGCTTATTTAACTTCTATGCAGAGTACATCACGAGAAATGCTGGGCTGGATGAAGCACAAGCTGGAATCAAGATTGCCTGGAGAAATATCAATAACCTCAGATATGCAGATGACACCACCCTTATGGCAGAAAGTGAAGAAGAACTAAAGAGCCTCTTGATGAAAGTGAAAGAGGAGAGTGAAAAAGTTGGCTTAAAACTCAACACTCAGAAAACTAAGATTATGGCATCCGGTCCCATCACTTCATGGCAAATAGATGGGGAAACAGTGACAGACTTTATTTGGGGGGGGGCTCCAAAATCACTGCAGATGGTGACTACAGCCATGAAATTAAAAGACGCTTGCTCCTTGGAAGAAAAGTTATGAGCAACCTGCTGCTGCTGCTGCTGCTAAGTCGCTTCAGTCATGTCTGACTCTGTGTGACCCCATAGATGGCAACCTACCAGGCTCCCCCGTCCCTGGGATTCTCCAGGCAAGAACACTGGAGTGGGTTGCCATTTCCTTCTCCAATGCATGGAAGTGAAAAGTGAAAGTGAAGTCGCTCAGTCATGTCTGACTCTTCAAGACCCCGTGGACTGCAGCCTACCAGGCTCCTCCGTCCATGGGATTTTCCAGGCAAGAGTACTGGAGTGGGGTGCCATTGCCTTCTCCTATAACCTAGAGAGCATATTAAAAAGCAGAGACATTACTTTGCCAACAAAGGTCCATCTAGTCAAAGCTACGCTTTTTCCAGTAGCCACATATGGGTATGAGAGTTGGACCATAAAGAAAGCTGAGCACCAAAGAATTGATGCTTTTGAATGGTGGTGTTGGAGAAGACTCTTGAGAGTCCTCTGGACTGCAAGGAGATCCAACCAGTCCATCCTAAAGGAAATCAGTCCTGAATATTCATTGGAAGGACTGACGCTGAAACTGACACTCCAATACTTTGTCCACCTGATGTGAAGAACTGACTCCTTGGAAAAGACCCTGATGCTGGGAAAGACGGAAGGTGGGAGAAGAAGGGGATGACAGAGGATGAGATGGTTGGATGGCATCACCAACTCAATGGACATGTCTGAGTAAACTCCGGGAGTTGGGATGGGCAGGGAGGCCTGGTGTGCTGCAGTCCATGGGGTTACAAAGAGTTGAACACGACTGAGCAACTGAACTGAATTCAGTAAAGTCCATTTCCTCCAACCTTAGATAAAAAAGGAGACCCGCAGAAAAAGTTCATGCCTTTCATCATTTAGCCACATTTAACTAATCTGTCCTAGGATATGAAGAAGCTGAAGCAGACCTGGCAGGACCCAGAAGAATGTGGGCCCAAGTGCTTCCCCATGCCAACTAAGTGAATTACTAGATACTGACATTGCATGGAAGCCATCAAAATGCGTGGGTGTATCAGTAATCTTCAGAATATAAAGAAATAGCTATGATTCACTTCCTGCTTCCAAACTAAACGAATTTCACCTGTAACTAATCCTAACCCAATCTTATACTGGGAATGGAATTGTGAGAAATAGAGATTTGGTTTTAAGTGGACCCCATTATTACACTACCACAGTCTACTCATGGTCAACTTGGTATTCATACACACCTCTATTAACCATCCTTGCTTCCTATCTTACATGATGTGATTATCTCTCAAACAACCAAAACTATACCAATCCTCTCTCCACAAGAGGATACAAAGTTCCTTTATCACCTCTATGGGATGTTTACACCTCTAATTTAAGTACTGATATATATGGTTAACTACTATGAATGCACCTTATTTTCAATGGTAGAATGAAAGAAGAGAAAAATCTATAGACACACACAATTCTGCTCCCATGATCATTATCATTTAGCATCATATGAGTGATGATGTTAAATGTAAAAGGAACTTTGCAGATGTAATTAAGGTTAAAATCAGCTGACTTTAAAATAGTCAGTCAAAGTGGCTATCATCACAAAATCCACAAACAATAAATGCTGGAGAGGGTGTGAAGAGAAGGGAACCCTCCTACACTGTTGGTGGCAATGTAAAGTAGTACGGCCACCATGGATAACAGTATGGAGGTTGGTATAAAAATTAAAAATAGAGCTACCATATGATCCTCAGTCCACTTCTGGACATATATTCAGAGAAAAACATAGTCTGAAAGAATATATGCACCCCAATGTTCACTGTAGCACTGTCCACAACAGCCAAGACATGGAAGTTGTGTCTAGTGATAGAAGAAATGTCTATCGACAGAGGGACAGATAAAGAAGTTGGGGCACCTATTAATATATACAATGGAATATTAATGAGCCATTAAGAAGAATAAAATAATGCCATTTGAGCAACATGGATGGACCTACAGATTGTCATATTGAGTGAAGTAAGTCGGAGAAAGAGAAATATTGTATGATATCCCATATATGCGGAATCTAAAATTTAAAAAAAGATACAAATGACCTTACAAAACAAAAACAGACTCACAGACTTAGATAATAAACTTACGATTATGGGGGGAGGGGCTGTTAGCAAGTTTGGGATCAACATGTACACACTGTTATACTTTAAATGGATAACCAACAAGGATCTACTGTATAGCACAGGGATCTCTGCTCAATGTTATGGAACAATGGGAAAAGAATTTGTAAAAGAATAGATACATGTATATGTATATCTGAGTCACTTTGCTGTACACCTGAAACTAATAACACATTGTGAATCAACTATACTCCAACAAAAAATAAAAAATTTTTAAAAAAAGAATAAATGAAAAAATTAGGGAGATTACTCTAGATTATCAGACTGAATCCAATGTAATTACATAAGCTCTTAAATCAGAAGTGGAAGTCACAGAGATGATATAGGAGAAGTCAGAGATATTGAGAGTCAAAAGGACTAGAAACACCACTGCTAACTTGGAAAAGAGGGAATGTCACAAGCTAGAAGTTGAGAACAACTCCCATCCGACAATCATTCATGAAAGAGCACTTCATTCCTACAACCAGAAGGAACTGGATTCTGCCAACAATTTGAATGAACCTAGATTGCAGCCATGAAATTAAAAGATGATTACTCCTTGGAAGAAAAGTTATGACCAACCTAGATAGTATATTCAAAAGCAGAGACATTACTTTGCCAACTAAGGTCCGTCTAGTCAAGGCTATGGTTTTTCCAATGGTCATCTATGGATGTGAGAGTTGGACTGTGAAGAAGGCAGAACACCGAAGAACTGATGCTTTCGAACTGTGGTGTTGGGGAAGACTCTTGAGAGTCCCTTGGACTGCAAGGAGATCCAACCAGTCCATTCTGAAGGAGATCAACCCTGGGATTTCTTTGGAAGGAATGATGCTAAAGCTGAAACTCCAGTACTTTGGCCACCTCATGCAAAGAGTTGACTCATTGGAAAAGACTCTGATGCTGGGAGGGATTGGGGGCAGGAGGAGAAGGGGGCGACAGAGGATGAGATGGCTGGATGGCATCACTGACTGGATGGACGTGACTCTGAGTAAACTCCGGGAGTTGGTGATGGACAGGGAGGCCTGGCATGCTGCGATTCATGGGGTCGCAGAGTCAGACACGACTGAGCGACTGAACTAAACTGAGAAGTGAATTCTCACTCAGAGACCCAGGTAAAAGTTTAGGTTAGTGGACAACTTGACTTCATTATGAGATCGTAAGCAGAGTACCCAACCAACCACGCCTGACATCTGACCCAAAGAACTATGAGGAAATAAATGGGTATTGCTTTAGACTACTGAATTTGTGGTAATTCGCTATGGGAGCAATGGAATATTGCCCAATAACTCTATCTGTAGCTTTAGAAACAATGGGACCTCACTCTTGTGTTTTACTAACTTTTATCTGAAGATGAAGTATTGCTGTGAGGATTCTGCCTGCTTCTGAGTATTTTATTCCAGCTATGCATTTCAAACCTAGAGAAATAACCGCAGGGTGGGTTTGGGGATACCAATGATTACCTACCTCCATTGATTACTCTGAGTGGTGAATTATAGTGCTGCTTTATATCTCTAGAAATTTGTATCAATTCAGAGTCAGTATCCAGTAACTGTCCCAAAAGTACTCTTGGCCTGGTGCACAACCACCTTGGTAAATAGCCAAATCTTCCTCGGCAGGTGAACTATACAGTTCTGTATGGGCAGATCACTTTATGCAACAAGGTTCTTCCTCAAGGATTCCTCTTCATTCAAGAGCTATTTTACTTGGTAAATGAAATACAGAATAGGAACAAAGAATAGGAAAACAACAGGAAAAAACTAACAAAACTAAGACTTCATTCTTTGAAAAAATACACATAATTGACAAAGCATCAATAAGACTAACCAAGGAAAAAAGAGGATCCAAATAAATAAAAATTTAAATTTAAAAGGAGTCTCTACAACTGAAATCACAGAAAAGAACATAATAGATGACTATGAACAACTTTGATGCTTTCAAACTGTGGTGCTGGAGAAGACTCTTCAGAGCCCCTTGGATAGAAAGGAGATCAAACCAGTCAATCCTAAAGGAAATCAACTCTGAATATTCATTGCAAGGACTAATGCTGAAGCAGAAGTTCCAATACTTTGGCCACCTGATGTGAAAAGCTAACTCATTAGAAAAGACCCTGATACTAGGAAAGATTGAAGGCAGGGGGAGAAGTGGGCAACAGAGGATGATATGTTTGGATGGCATCACTGTTTCAATGGACATGAGTTTGAGCAAATGCCAGGAGATACTGAAGGACAGGAAAGCCTGGCATGCTGAAGTCCATGGGTCAGAAAGAGTTGGATACAACTGAACGACTGAATAACTGAACAGCAAAATGAATGACTATTTGCCAACAAACTGCGCAATCTAGAAAAAAGGATAAATTTCTAGAAATAGACAATCTACCAAGACAGAATCATGAAGAACTAGAAAATCTGATCAGAGTAAAATTTGAAGTAATGAGAAAGGAGAGTGAATCAGTAATCAAAAACCTCCCAAAAAAAGAAAAGCACATGACCAACTATTTCCCTGGTAGAGTTTAAACATTTAAAGATGAATTAACATCAATTCTTCTCAAACTCTTAACAAGAGCTGAAAAGGAGAGAGCACTCTCAAATTCATTTTAAAAACTTCTTTTTAAATGTTTGTTAAAAAAATAAAAAACATTTTTAGCAGCATTTCCATGATATAAAAGCCAGAGAAGGAAAGAAAAGAAGACAAGGAAAGACAAGAAAAGAAACTACAGGCCAAAATCTCTGATGAATATAGATGCAAGAATTGACAACAAAGTACTACAAGTCAAATATAACAGCACATTAAAAGAATCATACACTATGATCAAGTGGGATTTGTCCCTGTCATACAAGAATAGTTCTCTACACATAAATCAATATATGTCATCATCACATTAACATATAGAATGAAAGATTAAAATCATATTATCATTTCAACAGATGAAAAAACAGCATCTGACAAATTCAATCTCCATTCACGATTAAAAAAAAAAACTCTCAACAAATTGGGTATAGAAGTCAATAAAATAAATGAAATAAAGTCACATATCACAAGCCCACACCTTACTCAATGATGAAAGTTAAGAGCTTTTCCTGTAAGATCCAGAGTAAGACAAGACTGTACACTTTCACCACTCCTATTCAACATAGTACTAGAAGTCCTAGTTAGAGCAATCAGACAAAATAAACGAAAGAAATAGAAGGCATCAGGATTGGAAAGAAGTAAAACCTTCTCTATGCAAAGATTACATTTTTTATAGAGAAAATATTAAAGACTCCATCAAAATACTGGAAAGATCTAATTAATTATAGCCAAAGTTACAAAGAGTCAGACATGACTGAGCGACTGAACTGAACTGAAAGTTGCAGGATACAAATATACAAAAATCTGTTGCATTTCTACACACTGATAACAAATATATAAAAAATTAAGATCAATAACCTCAGTTATATAATCATTAACAAAAATAAAATACTTAAGAATAAATTTAATCAAGGACCTTAAAGAGCTACCCACTGAAAATTATAAGACATGATATGAAAAGATACCTCATGTTCATAAACTGAAAGAATTAATACTGCTAAAATTTCCATACAACTGAAAGCAATCTATAGACTGGATGCAATCCCTATCAAAATTTCAATAGCACTTTTTATAGAAATAGAATAAACAATCCTAAAATTTGTATGGAACCACAAAAGATCCCAAATAGCCAAAGTAATACTGAGAAAAAAGAACTAAGCTGGAGACATTCCACTTTCTAATTTCAAACAATACTACAGAACTATAATAAATAAGAAAGTAGAGTATTGGCACAAAAAGAAACACCAGATCAATGGGATGCCACAAAAAGCCAAGAAATAAACCCATGATTATACATGGTCTATTATTTTATGACAAAGGAGACAAGAACCAGGATATTCAATGAGGAAAGGACAGTCTCCCCAATAAACAGTGTTGAACAAACATGCAAAACAGTGAAACCAATATCTTACACCACATACGGAAATCAGCTCAATATGCATTGAATTCTTGAACGTAAAACATCAAACCAAAGAACTCCTACATGAAAATATAACCAGTAATTTCCTTAATATCACCCTAGGTGATTTTTTTAATTTGACATCAAAAGCAAAAGGAATGAAAGCAAAAACAAACAAAGGTAACTACATCAAACTACTTTGCATAGCAAAGCTAATGGGAGAAAATATTTACAAGTCATGTATCTGATTAACAGATTAATATCCAAAAACATATAAAGAGTTCATACAACCAAATATCAATTAAAATAATCCAATTTTAAAATAGAGAGGATTGGAATAGACATTTTTCCCAAGAAGATATACAGGCCACAGGTATATAAAAAAGTATTCAACAACAACTAATCATCAGGAAAAAACAAATCAAAACAATTAGATATAGCCTCATCTTTCTTAGAACAATTACTACGAAAAAGACAAATCATAACAAGTGTTTGGAAGGATACAGACAAAAGGCAACCCCTGTGCACCACTGGCTGGAATGTAAATTGGTGCAGGCACTACGGAAACCAGTATGTAGGTTCCTCAAAAAAAATTAAAACAGAGCTATCATGTAATTTAGGAATTCAGCTTCTCAGTATTTATGAAAAACACTAACTTTAAAAGATATATGCACATCTATGTTCACTGCAGCATCATTTACAATAGATTAAAAGAATTAGATCTGAAAGACAGAGTGCCTGAAGAACTATGGACTGAGGTTCATAACACTCTACAGGAGGCGGTGACCAAAATCATTCCCAAGAAAAAGAAATGCAAGAAGGCAAAACAGTTGCCTGAGGAGGCCTTACAAATAGAAAAGAAAAGGAGAGAAGTGAAAGACAAGGAGAAATGGAAAGATATACCGATCTGAATGCAGAGTTCCAAAAAATAACAGGAGAGACAAGAAAGTCTTCTTATGTGAACAATGAAAAGAAATAAAGGAAAGAAATAGAATGGGAAGGACTAGAGACCTCTTCAAGAAAAGTGGAGATACCAAGGGAACATTTCATGGGCACAAAAGGTGGGCACAATAAAGGACAGAAATGACAAGGACCAAACAGAAGCAGAAGATACTAAAAGTAGGTGGCAAGAATACACAGAGGAACCGTACAGACAAAGCCTTAAAAGACTCAGATAACCATGATGGTGTGATCACTCACTTAGAGCCAGACATCCTGGACTGTGAATTCAAGTGGGCCTTAGGAAGCGTTACCACGAACAAAGCTAGGGGAGGTGACAGAATTCTAGGTGAGCTATTTCAAATCCTAAAAGATGATGCTACTAAAGTGCTGCAGTCATTACGTCAGCAAAGTTGGAAGACTCAGCAGTAGCTGCAGGACTAGAAAAGGTCATTTTTCATTTCAATCCCGAAGAAAGGCAATGCCAAAGAATGTTCAAATGACTGTATAATTGCATTCATTTCACATGCTAGCAAGGTAATGTTCAAAATCTTTCAAGCAAGGCTTCAATAGTATGTGAATCGAGAACTTCCAGACGTTGGAGCTGGATTTAGAAAAAGCAGAGGAACCAGAGATCAAATTGCTAACATGCGCTGGATCAGAGACAAAGCAAGAGAACTCCAGAAAAACATCTACTTCTCTTTACTGACTACACTAAAGACTTTGACGGTGTGGATCGTGACGAACTATGGAAAATGCTTAAAGGGATGGGAATACCAGACCACCTTACCTGCCTCCTAAGAAATCTGCATGTAGGTCAAGAAGCAACAGTTAGAACTAGACATGGAACAATGGACTGGTTGAAAATTGGGAAAGGAGTACATCAAGGCTATATGTTTCCACCTGCTTATTTAACTTATATGCAGAGTATATTCTGAAAAATGTTGGCCTGGATGAAGCACAAGCTGGTATCACAACTGCCGGGAGAAACAACAACAACCTCAGATATGCAGATGACACCACCCTAACAGCAGAGAGAGAAAGTGAAAGAGGAAAGTGAAAAAGCTGGCTTAAAACTCAACATTCAAATAACTAATATCATAGCATCTGGTCCCATCATTTCAGAGCAAATAGATGGGGAAAAAGTGGAAACAGTGGCAGATTTTATTTTCTTGGGCTCCAAAATCACTGTGAACAATGACTGAAGCCATGAAATTAATAGACACTTGCTCCTTGGAAGGAAAGTTACGACAAACCTAGACAGCATATTAAAAAGCAAAGACGTCACCTTTGACGACAAAGGTCTGTCTAGTCAAAGCTATAGTTTTTCCAGTAGTCATCTATGGATGTGAGAGTTGGACCATAAAGAAGGCTGAGTGCCAAAGAATTGATGCTTTTGAACTGTGGTGCTGTGAATACTGTTGAGAGTCCTCCGCACAGCCAGGAGATCAAACCACTCAATCCTAAAGAAATCAACCTTGAATATTCATTGGAAAGACTGATGCTGAAACTGAAGCTCCCATACTTTGGCCACTTGATACGAGAGTCAACTCACTGGAAAATACCCTGATGCTGCAAAAAACTGAGAGCAGGAGAAGGGGACGACAGAAGATGAGATGGCTGGATGGTATCACTGACTTGATGGACGTGAGTTTGAGCCAGCTCTGGGAGTTAGTGATGGACAGAGAAGCTGGGCGTGCTCCAGTCCATGGGGTCACAAAGAGTCAGACACGACTGAGTGACTGAACAATGATGATATAGAAACAACCTAAGTATCCACTGAAAGATAAATGGACAAAGAATATGTTGTGTGTATATATAATAGAATATTCAGCCCTAAAAGAGAAGGAAATCTTATCATTTGTGACAACTTGATGAACCCTTGAGGGCACTGTGATTAGTGAAATACGTCAAACAGAAAGACAAATATATTATGATCTCCCTTATATGTCAAATCTAAAAAACAAAAAAAATAAGCTCATAGATAGAGCAGACTGGCGGCTGCCAGAGGTAAGGGTGGATGAAATGAATGAAGGGAGTCAAATGGTACAAACTTCGAGTTATTAAATGAGTAAGTCATCACAATGAAACACAGCATGGTAACTAGACTTGATAATATTGCATTATATATTTGAAAATTGCTAAGAGAGTAGACATTAAAACTTCTCATCACAAAAAAAATTGTAATTACGTGTGGTGATGGATGTTAAAAAGATTTATTATTGTGATCATTTTACAACATATACAAATATCAAATCATTACGTTGTATCCATATAAAACTAGCAAAATATTACAACTCAATAAAACATTTTTTAAAATTGAGGGAAGTTTTACTTTAAAAGAAAACAATTTTGTATCTCAAGTCCTTTGGAATAATTTAGAATGGATCCGTAAGTGAAGACTGCATGTAAACTAAAGAAAAATCAGTAAAGATCCCATAAAGTAAACAAAGCAAAAAAACTGAAAAGTAAATAAATTAACCAGTTCTGGAATTTAATGAATGATTAAATTAAAACAAATTCCATCTATAAAATTAAAAATGATCAAAATTAGAACATTTATTGCTGACAATGGCATGTTAAAACAGAAACTCCTATATCTCTATTGTGAATGGAAATTACTAGAATCTTTTGAGAAAACAGAGGCATAATCAATTTTACTATTGTTTATTCATAACTCAATACCACTTATGGGAATCTATCGTAAGAATGTCAGTTACAGCACAAAGATTTCTCTGTGCTCTCATATTAGAAAAATTCATAATGCCTAACAACAAAGAATAGCAAGAAGAGATAAGAAAGCCTCCCTCAATCATCAGTGCAAAGAAATAGAGGGAAACACAGGATGGGAAAGAGATTTCTTCCAGAGAAGGCAATGGCACCCCACTCCAGTACTCTTGCCTGGGAAATCCCATGGACAGAGGAGCCTGATAGGCTGAAGTCCATGGGGTCGCGAAGAGTCAGACACGACTGAGTGACTTCACTTTCACTTTTCACTTTCATGCATTGGAGAAGGAAATGGCAACCCACTCCAGCGTTCTTGCCTGGAGAATCCCAGGGACAAGGGAGCCTGGTGAGCTGCCACCTATGGGGTCGCAGAGTCAGACACGACTGAAGTGACTTAGCAGTAACAGTAGCAGAGATCTCTTCAAGAAAATTAGATAGCAAGGAAACAATTCATGCATCAGTTCAGTTCAGTTCAGTCACTCAGTCGTGTCCGACTCTTAGCAACCCCATGAATCACAGCATGCCAGGCCTCCCTGTCCATTACCAGCTCCCAGAGTTTACCCAAACTCACATCCATTGAGTTGGTGATGCCATCCAGCCATTTCATCCTCTGTCATCCCCTTCTCCTCCTGCCCCCAATCCCTCCAGCATCAGGGTCTTTTCCAATGAGTCAACTCTTCACATGAGGTGGCCAAAGTATTGGAGTTTCAGCTTCAGCATCAGTCCTTCCAATGAACACCCAGGACTGCTCTCATTAAGGATGGACTGGCTGGATGTCCTTGCAGTCAAAGGGACTCTCAAGAGTCTTCTCCAACACCACAGTTCAAAAGCATCAATTCTTCGGCACTCAGCTTTCTTCACAGTCCAAGTACCACATCCATACATGACCACTGGAAAAAGCATAGCCTTGACTAGACGGACCTTTGTAGGCAAAGTAATGTCTCTGCTATTTTTTTTTAATTTAATTTTGGCTGCATTGTGTCTTAGTTGCAGAGCACGGGCTCAGTTTTTGCAGCCTGCGGCCTTAGTTGCCCATTAGCATGTGGGAATCTTGGTTCCCTGACCAGGGATTGAACTTGTGTCCCCTGCACTGCAAGGCAGGTTGTTAACCACTGGACCACCAGGGAAGTTCCTGTCTCTCCTTTTGAATATGCTATCTAGGTTGGTCATAACTTTTCTTCCAAGGGGTAAGCGTCTTTTAATTTCATGGCTGCAATCACCATCTGCAGTGATTTTGGAGCATAGACTGGCTCAATAAAGACAGAAACAGTATGGACCTAACAGAAGCAAAAGATATTAAGAAGAGGTGGCAAGAATACACACGAGAAATGTACAAAAAAGATCTTCATAAGCCAGATGATCATGATAGTGTGATCACTCACCTAGAGCCAGACATCCTGGAATGCGAAGTCAAGTGGGCCTTAGGAAGCATCACTATGAGCAAAGCTAGTGGAGGTGATGGAATTCCAGTTGAGCTATTTCAAATCCTGAAAGATGATGCTGTGAAAGTGCTACACTCAATATGTCAGCAAATTTGGAAAGTCAGCAGTGGCCACAGGACTTAAAAAGGTCAGTTTTCATTGCAATCCCAAAAAAAGGCAATGCCAAAGAATGTTCAAACTACCGCACAACTGCACTCATCTCACACACTAGGAAAGTAATGCTCAAAATTTTCCAATCCAGGCTTCAACAATATGTGAACCATGAACTACCAGATGTTCAAGCTGGTAATAGAAAAGGCAGAGGAACCAGAGATCAAATTGCTAACACCCGCTGGATCATCGAAAAAGCAAGAGAGTTCCAAAAAACATCTATTTCTGCTTTATTGACTATGCCAAAGCCTTTGACTGTGTGGGTCACAACAAACTGGAAAATTCTGAAAGAGATGGGAATACCAGACCACCTGATCTGCCTCTTGAGAAATCTGTATGCAGTTCAGGAAGCAACAGTTAGAACTGGACATGGAACAACAGACTCCAAATAGGAAAAGGAGTACGTCAAGGCTGTATATTGTCACCCTGCTTATTTAACTTCTATGCAGAGTACATCATGAGAAACGCTGGACTGCAAGAAGCACAAGCTGGAATCAAGACTGTGGGAGAAATATCAATAACCTCAGATATGCAGATGACACCACCCTCATGGCAAAAAGTGAAGAAGAACTAAAAGAGCCTCTTGATGAAAGTGAAAGAGGAGAGTGAAAAAATTGGCTTAAAGCTCAACATTTTAGAAAAATAAGATTATGGCATCCGGTCCCATCACTTCATGGCAAATAGATGGGGAAACAGGGGAAACAGTGGAAACAGTGACAGACTTTATTTTGGGGGGCTCCAAAATCACTGCAGATGGTACTTCAGCCAAGAAATTAAAAGACACTTGCTCCTTGGAAGGAAAGTTCTGACCAACCTAGACAGCATATTAAAAAACAGAGACATTACTTTGCCAATAAAGGTCCATCTAGTCAAGACTATGGTTTTTCCAGTAGTCATGGATGTATGTGAGAGTTGGTCTATAAAGAAAGCTGAGCACTGAAGAATTGATGCTTTTGAACTGTGGTGTTGGAGAAGACTCTTGAGAGTCCCTTGGACTGCAAGGAGATCCAACCAGTCCATCCTAAAGGAGACCAGTCCTGAGTGTTCATTGGAAGGACTGAGGCTGAAGCTGAAACTGCAATACTTTGGCCACCTGATGCGAATAACTGACTCATCTGAAAAGACCCTGATGCTGGGAAATAGTGAAGGCAGGAGCAGAAGGGGATGACAGAGGATGAGATGGTTGGATGGCATCACCTACTCAATG
The DNA here is from genome assembly GCF_001704415.2 of Capra hircus. Lineage (NCBI taxonomy): Eukaryota > Metazoa > Chordata > Mammalia > Artiodactyla > Bovidae > Capra > Capra hircus. The sequence continues at coordinate 18,167,009 of NC_030836.1, read as the reverse complement.
AACATGAGTTTGAGTAAACTCTGGCTGTTGGTGATGGACAGGGAGGTCTGGCACGCTGCAGTCCATTGGGTCACAAAGATTTGGACATAACTGAGCAATTGAACTGCACTGAACTGAACAATAAAAAGTGGTTTAAGTAAATGTATTAGAGTACTTTCATGTCAGGACATATTTTTAGACCACTTTGAATGATATTCATTAAGAGTTTTAACATCTGTCCAAATGTGTGTAACTATTTTAAGCAAAAAGAAAAAGCAAAATTATATATCTGGCATGAGTAAAATAATGTAAAAGTAAGCATAGAAAAAAAAACTGGAAGTATATCAAGTGACTGTTACTCAAAAGTAAAACTAAGTTGAATTTTATATTTTCTACTTTGTATTTTTACATTTAAAATAAAAACCATGTATTACTTCTATAAAAAGCTCTTCCATTTTTAAAAAGCCCCATACTCAAACACATCCCTTTTACCCCCAAATATCAAATAATGGGTAAGATTTTCAACAATCAGGTCAGAAAAACTGAAAGAGCTAGGAGTAGTTCAGAGTAGGAATTGGGCTACAAAAGATGCTGTCTCTGTCTCCAGAGTCTTCGGAAGCCCAGTAGGGACAGAAGGCAGAAGCAGAGGCTGGAGGTGAGGTAGAGACATCAGGGTTCATGGACAAAGATCATGAAGATGGACTGGTGTAGGCATCAGTAACCCAGACAAAAGGCTGAGGAGCAAGGTATCAGGGAGTCACCTGAATAGAAGGACTGGGGGCACTGGAAGCACAGAGAAAGCTTCCTGCTGAGCCAGATTTGGTCAAAGAGTGAGAGTGAGCAGGGAACGGAGGTACAGTAGCTGAGGGTGCTGAGCATCCTTACTCCTCCCCAGAGTCAGGCCTCCAATCCACCAGCTGCAAAAAATCCAACTTTGTCCACCCTCCCTCTTATGTCACCAGATCTTTTCAGCATGAAGTAAGATCCATGTGGCTATTACACCAAAGAGTCCTTACACAAAAAGAAAAAGAACCAGTGAAACTCACCAGTCAAAGCCGTTGTATTCATTTGATGATTCTACCCACACGAACACCAAAAGCACAGACATGCAAAATGAAATGACCAGATATGGGTAAAATAATCGTTCTCTCTGGAAACAGAAAGAAGAAAGTATAATTAAGTTCCATTTACTCATGATATCTCAGAAACATCTGCATACACTCATCAGAGGTCTGCATAGCTGTAGTGCAGCATTACCCTCCCCAGGCTAGAGAGACCTCTATATTCTTTTATCCCTATGGAAGCTTGTATAAGCCTGTTTATAACATTTATTACACTGAAATGCAATCATGTTTTTATCTGAGGCAAATTTCTTCTTTGAGGAAAAGGAACTTTTGTTACAAATCTCTGTATTGCCAGTGTCTAGCACAGTTCCTTAAATGCAGCTGGCTCTTTGTAACCATCTGTTGAATTCATCCACCTCTTGTCTACCAAATGTTTGTTCAGTGATTCATTCACTGAGTAATTCATACATTCATTATTCATCAGGTCATTTAGCCATTTATTTTCCCAGATTTGAGGAAGGGGAGAAGTAGGTTAGGGAATAAACTTTTTTTTTGGAGTAGTTTATCTTGCACAAATACAAGGCCAGGGATTTCAAAAGCTACTTTCATTTTCTTCATTTCTCAATATAGTTATATAAGGTATTGGTAACCTCATGTTGCAGAAGAACTAAGTCTCAGAGAAGTAAAAGTAATTCACTCAAGGTCACACAGCCAAGAAGTATCAGATGCATTGCCCAGATCTGTGAGCCCAAAGCCAAGATGGAGGATATCTTTATGGAGAAGGTGTACAAACTGAGCCTTGAAGGTAGCTCCCTGCACTGAAAATTATATTACAAGTCAACCAACTCAGAGGTTGTCAAACCCTTTCTGGGAACATTAGGTTTAATTTGCTACCTGAGTTATAATCCTAACATTTCTATATCGCATGGATGAAAAACTCTGTTTCTTTGTGTCTTTCACACTGCTGGTATTCTGCAAAACACGGATTTAATAATCCCTGCCTTGTGCAAAATATGGGGTTACTGTGAAGTAAGAATTAAGAAATAAAATAGAAAACAGAGAGTACTGACAGACCCATTCTGATGAGAGACATTATAGGTATCAAGGCACTAAACCACAACTTCTGCAGTGTAGGAAGCTGAAGAGAATAGGTTTTGACTCAGGTTATACTCACTCTCTACATAAAACATGTGTTGACTTTGATAAACACATATCAGATAAAGTTACTTCCCTGCTTACAAGACTCCCAGATCTTCCCACTATACGAAAATATAATCCCAACTCCTTGCCATGACCCAAAGGTGCACATGATCAAGCCTTGTCCATCCCTGACCTCATCCCACTCTATATATCAACTCCATTTCTGAACTCCAGTTTCTAGAATATGACCAAATCTGTTCCCACCTCAACAGTTTCACAGTTCCTGGTTCCTCTTCCTGGGGTATTCTTGCCCTCAGATGTATACATGGCTGGTTCCACTTTTATATTTAAGAGATTGCTCACATGACATTGCTTCAAAGCATCTTCTCTAACCCGGTTCCCATCCACCTAACCCATTTTCCTATGTATTATCTTCAAAGCTCTTATCACTGCCTGAAACCATCTTTCTTCATTACTGTTTATTACCTAACTCATCCCACTAGAATGTGAGGTATAGGAAGGCCAGAGGCCTTAGTGGTCTTACTCACTTACACACATTCAATAAACTTGTTCTTGTTGAATAAACACATCTCCTTATTTTGATTCTCACTGTTGTCACTCTTGCTCAAAAATTCAAAGGCTCCCCACTGTTTACAGGACAAAGTTCAAATATTTTAGGCTGACATAAAGATGCTACATAATTAGATTAAAATATTCCTTTCCAATCTGATCACGTACCATTTATCACCTTACCTGCACATAAATTCAATACTGGAAATTTGTTTTTCCCTAAACACACCACTGTGCTTCTCTATCTCTGGACTTCTGAGTACCGCATTTCCTCCACCCAGAATCCCCTATACCATCATTCCTATAAGTGGAAGATGACTTCACAAGTCAGTGACTCCAAGAACAGTAAAATGATAGCTAACATTTGTTTAGTGCTAACTGTATGCCAAGCCCAGTTCTAAGTATTTACACATTTTAATCTCTTCTTTCCTCCCAACAAACTCCATTGGTGGGCACTGCTGCTACCCTCTCCATCATTTAAATGAGGAATCAATCACTGGAATGTTAGGTAACTGGCCAAGGTTCCACAGTGGTTAAGCTCTAGTTTGGAGATAGTCCATGATGAAGTCATAAATTGAATCCAGCCAGCCTTTCCCCAGAACACAAGGAATTTGTTCTTTTGCTATATGCTAGACTTCTTCCCCTGAGCATAAACAGGGCCTTGAGAATTGCCCAGGGACTTTGAAAATTGTATAGTTTAACTCCCTCTGTAGAGAGGCTCAGAGATGGCATATAACCAGCCCTCAAGCAGAGCTGGAACAAGCACCAAAACGTACTCCCAGGCACTGGTCCAGGGACTTTTCCATTATACCACACTGCCTCCAATGCCACTTTTCCTAGGAAACCTACATTTTTCTTTCACTCAACATCCTCTATAGCTCTCTTATAACTTACTTCATCATTCCTAAGTAATAAATATTTGTTGCATCAATTTGCTGTTCTCCATTTTTACCATCACTTCACTAATCCAGGACACCAACATCTCTAACCGTGATTACTACTGTTGCTTTTCTCTTTGAAGGCAAAGACACCGTTCTGCATTACTTTTGTACTGTCTAATGCATCTTCCACATGATCCAGTAACCATTCCAAAACATAGCTCAGAAAACAATAATAGCTTAAAATATTTAGGGACTCTCAATTCCCTACATGGAAGAAGTCAAATTCTTAAAACCACACTACATCTAGCAACTTCCTCTCTACGTTCACTTCCCATCACTTCTCCATTCATATCTTCTGCTCCACCTAAAATAAACCTCAGACCAAGCCTTTTGACTCCTCCTCCAATACCATTTCTTTTGCCACCCTCTATTCTTTATCTATCCAATTCTTAATCACATGTCACATTCTAAACAAAGTTATTTTTGGCTCCCTCCCTTATAACATGGACACAGACGTGCATGCATATGAATACACGCACACAATTATACCATTTCTCTCAGTATATTGAGATTAAATGTATACTTGTCTTTTCCTCCGGTAGACTGTGAATTCCTTGAGTAGGCACAATGCCTGAGGAACTTGTGTTGTCCTCAGTCACTGGTATACAAACCAAATATCTGGTGGGGGGGGGAAGATATATGGACTGAAGGACACTCATGCCTAATGGGAAGCCTCCCATTCCCAATGCTTTCCTTGAGCTCCCCATGTCAGACAATAGAAATCAGTAATCCAACTGGTCAGAATACCAGACCCAGCTAGACCGAGTTTATAATTAAGTGAAGATACATAATATGGCCGTCCTTTTCTCACATCAGTGTGCTCATCATTTCATCTCTTACATCAAAGTGCCCAGCACAGAGGCCCAAAATATGGTTTAAAGAAAGAAAGAGGGGCTCAATGAGGATATACCACATGCTACCACTCAGCCTTACCAGTGATCCTTCATTAGAGAAAATCAAATACTTGCCTGACCAATAATAAAGGAGCACCTTATCTCCTACCAGCTGGTTTCTGTTTTTCATAAGCACAGCTCCTTTGGGAAACTCACACTGAAGAGAGATTTAAAAATTCAACTATTCCTATACTCCACAGCCAAAAACATCTGACTGACCTAGATCTTACTTTTTTCTTCCAGGTTCACTTATTAATAAAAGATGAATAAGTTAATAACAGAATGACAAGAAAGAAATTAATAATAAAAGTGAAAGAAAACAAGCATGTGTTTCAGGAAAATTAACTGTGGCCCCAGAATTGTGGCAGACCTTTCACAGAAGAGCTAGAGCCCCTGCCCAGTCCTGAAGACTTTAGTGAACCTGTATGAGGGTTGGAACCAGCCCATGTTCCCCAAATTAAGAAAATGTGGTCCAGCTTCTTCCCATCTCTCTGTACCAAAGAGCAGCACTGTCCATGTTTAAATTTTTTCTCCTGTCTGATTTTCCAGTGGCAGCTGTAGCAGCCAATAATGGTAGTAACAAAGCATTTGTGGTTGAAGATGTGTAAAATCCACGGAGTATCCTTTTTTTGTTTTCTTGTCTGGCTCTGAGGTTCAATCTTGTTGGCCTTCATAGGCATGGTTCACCTTTTTACTGTAATGACAAATAAAACAATCAGGATCTAGTAGTTTCTTCAAATGTTTCCTACCCTACCATTCTATAGAAAGTTCCATCAACATAGATGGACTTAAAATATTTTTTACCATCTAGGATAATGCACTAGATTTGGTATAGAAGATGAGAGCTTCATCCTATCTCTCCCATTATCTACCTGAGTGTTTCCTGCAGTCATTGCACCATTCAAAGTTTAGTTTTCCCAGCTCTAAAAACAGGACCACATTCTCTGCCCTAGACAACTAACAGACACTGAAGGCATCAAATTCAATAATATGGAAAGTAAAAATTTTTTTAACTTTATTATGCTCTTGAAATAACCTGAAAACTTAGGCAACACAAAGGAGTTATATCAAAAACACAGTCTTTACTAATAAGTTACTCAGACACACAGCTGCCTGCCCTTCATAATCCAGATGCTTTAAAAGACTGATAAAGAGAAAAACCTCAAAACTAGCTAGCAAAGAAGACATACTACATGTAGAGGAAAAAAGGTAAGAATGTCTTCTTAACATTCTTTCAACAACAAAGATTTCTCATTGAAAACAACACAAGCCAGAAGACAGAGGAGAAACATCTGTAAAGAACTCAAAAAATGAAAAAAGTTAACCTAGAATCCAGAACTCAGCAAAAACATAAAAGATGAATGTGAAATAAAAACCTTTTCAGATATTTGAAACAGTAAGAATTAATCAATAAGTGATTTATACTATGAGAAATTTTAAAGAAAGGCATTGAGTATGAAGGGAAAAAGTACCTGGTGGGAATCCACATCTACATAAAGGAATAAAGTACACTGAAAATATTAAATATATCAATGGATATAAAATACTGTTTTTATTTTTAAAATTATTTCAGAATTTAATAAACTGTTTGAAGCAGAAGCAAAAAAAAATGACTATTGTAGCTTTTAACAACTATAAAAGTAAAATGTATGACAATGATTCCAAGGCCAGGAGCAGAAAATGAAACTACATTGCTGTATAGTTCTCATACTATATATTAAAGTGGTGCAGTATTACTTAAAAATAGAGTCTAATATGTGAAAAAAAAGTATGCTATAAACTTCAAAGTGATCTCTGGAAAAAGGTGTACATATATAATAAGTCAAATAGGAGATAAAATGAAATCATAAATATTACTCAATCCAAGAGAAAACAAGAAAAAAAAGATACATAGAACAGGAGAACAAATAGGGAGCAAACAGTAAATGCCAGATTTAAGCCTAAATACATCAGTATGTGTTAGTCACGCAGTCATATCTGACTCTTTGCAACCCCATGAACTGTAGCCCACCAGGCTCTTCTGTCCATGGAATTCTCCAGGCAAGAATACTAGAGTGGCTTGCCGTTTCCTTCTCCAAAATACAGCAGTAATTCCTTTCAATGCAAATGAACTAAATGCTCCATTTTAAAAAACAAAATTGACTAGATGGATTAAGAGAACAAGCAGCTCCTTACAAGAGTTTGGTTTGTTAAGATAAATTTAGAAAAAAAAAAATGGAAAAAGACAGTCCAGTACTTAGGACTCTCTGCTCTCACTGCCAAGGGCCTGGGTTCAAACTGTGGTCAGGGAACTAAGATCCCACAAGCTGCATCGTGCAGCACAAAAACAGGAAAAAAGAAAAAGACACACCTTGTACATGTATCAGCATTCAACTAGCAGGATAATGCCATGGACCAAGCATGGACAAAACTTCAATCACATATAACAAAAAGCTTCTGCTACTCACACATCTGAGCTGATCTGCTATCCATTCTGGTGATCTAGACTGGCCTCAGCTATTGTGACCAGACAACTCTGCTCCATGTGTCACTCAACCAGGCTGACCTGAGTATGTTTTCATGGTGATGGAAGTCATCCAAGAGAGCAAGCCTCAATGTGCAAGCCCATTTCAAGCTTCTGCGTCAAGGGATGTCTTGAAGTCAAAGTCAGCTCATGGTAGAGGGCACAGTAAAGTAGCATGGCAAAGACTGTGAACACAAGGGTGTAACTAAAGGAAGGATGAAAACTGAAGCCAAATGATATAATCTACCTCACTATATTATCATTAAATCAAAAAACTTTGAGGCAAAAGCATTAGCAGAGACAAAGAGGGACATGTATAATGATGAAGAAATATTTTTAAACATTCATGGGCACCTAATTACATAGCCTATGAAGGAGAAATAGACAAATCCACAACCACGGTAGGAAATTTAGCACACTCCTCTCAATAAATGATATAATAAGCAGATTAAAAAAGTGTCTGTAAGGATACAGAAGATGTTAACATTTAATTAATAAACTAGTTTTAACTAACATTTGTAAAACACTGTACTCAATGACTGCAGAGTTTTATGTTCAAGCGAAAATGGAACATTTATCAAAAAACATAATTAAGCCGGAAATCAGTAAGAAAAAGAGACCTAGAAAATCCCACACTTGAGAATTAAACACCATATTTATAAAAACCCATGGGTCAAAGGAAAATGACCACAACTGAACTGAGAAAACAGTCTGAACTGGTTGATGAACTTACATGAACTCGTTGTGAACAAAATTCTGTGTCTGGGAGGAAGGTAAGCTGCTTGAATACTAAATAAAAGGCAACATTTAAAGCAGAATCATTACCATAACCATTTTCCATATGTACAGATCTCTAACTTTGTGTATATCAGCCAGAGTAGCCAAGTTCATATGAAAATCAATAATATTTAAGGAAAGATCAATAAATATTGTTTCCCTTGCAGCTCCTTCTGAGATTTCCAAACCCATGTATTCGACAGCCTATTGAATCTCCACTTAAATTTCTTACAAGCATTTCAAAACTAACATGTCCAACACTGAATCCTTCACTTTCCCTCCAAAACCTATTCCTCCTGAAGTCTGTCCCATTTCAGTAAATGACACCACTCTTCACCTACTTGCCTGGGGCAAAAAGGACTGAGCTACCAGAAGAACTCACCCTCACCCCATAAAAACTAGAAAACTGGGAAAATATATATATAACTACTATAAGAGGTCAAAAAGGCAGCGATGAGCAGTGATCCTCGATTAGAGAAACCAACGAACATGCCCTTCACACCTGCAGAGACTTCTGCATAAGCCGAGGCACCCGGCATGTAGCGGAGCTTGGTGGGCCCCCCACCCATCCCCCCTATTCACCCTCCCTCACTCCCCCACTCCTCACCTCCCCCAACCCCCGTCTCAGATGGGGATTGGGGACTGGCTCAGGTCCTCAGCATCCTCTGTAGAGCAGAGAGCATAATGGTAGCTCCAGCTTAATTGGAGGACGTGGTGAGGATGAGCTGACAGGATAGAGTGCCTCAGGTGTGCCTGCCAACTTGAGAGTATTAATGTAGCTTTCTCTTTCTGGAGATGCTTAAGGGGGAAGTACTTATGGTGACTTCACCACAGGAAACCTAAATCTGGAATTCAAGCTGGAGGGGCCGACATCTCTCAAGATAAAGGGGCCGACAACTCTCAAGCTGCATGAGCCGACATCTCTCAAGATGGAGGCCAGGCAAAATGAGACGCACAAGGCTGGAGCGCGGTGGGCGTGGCCAGGGGCGTGGCCTCGGGTGCCTAGTCAGACGCTAAGACTGAATTTAAAGCCAACCGCAAACCTTAGCTCAGACCATCACGCCTTAAATGTTTTTTAAGGTATGCCGTGTTTATTTTATTTTTGGTTCGTCTAAAAATACTATTTTCGTTCTTCTAAAAATAACATAAACTTAGTCTTGTTAATCACTTAGTTCAGGCATTTATATTCTAGCCCAGTTATTCATAGTTTCATTTTTTAGCTATTTTTTCTTGCCCTTTTTTCCCCCAAGCTGCTTCAAAAACAGACCTGTGTAGTTTTGTTTCTTTGTTTAATCTTTGATTCACGCAGCTATTTCTCTAGCTCTGATTTTATTTCTGAGCTCTAAATTCTTGTACCCATCTTCCTGCTGGTCATCTTCATCTGAATGTCCTGGGGTAGACACGTCAAATTCAGCAAACTCTCACCTGAATTATCTTTCCCTTCTAATCCCCTCCATCACCTGTGAGTGCTTCCAGATTGCCAAATAACAAGATCTGAAACCTATGCCTCATTCTTAACTCCTTCTTTTCCTCTGCAAACCCCCTCCCTCCTAATAGGAACCAAGTTCTGTTTGTTATACTTCCTATTCATTTCTATCCATGTCTCCTAGTCCATCTTTTTCCGTGTTGATTTCAATGCCTCCTAGGCCTGTAATCACCTCCCCGGGTACCAACTGCTTAGTATTGCTATAGTAAGCCTTTAAGGAAGTTGTAGTTACTACAGTTGACTCCAAAAGAATCTCACTACTTCCAGTTTACCTTCCCAAAAATCTACCTTTAAAACATTAGGTAGTAAGTGATCTACAGGAGTTAGGCACTAATTGCCTTAATGTGTTTTAGTGTATGGTGTTCTAATTGGCATGCTGTGTGAAGCATTACCCAGATTGTACAAAGAGGAGGCCTTATACAGACAACATTTAGCAACTGTGTCGGTTGGCTGGTCAATTAATTTGACATCTGGCAACCTCTGCTGCTGCTGCTGCTAAGTCACTTCAGTCGCGTCCGACTCTGTGCGACCCCATAGAAGGCAGCCCCCCAGGCTCCCCCGTCCCTGGGATTCTCCAGGCAAGAGTACTGAAGTGGGTTGCCATTTCCTTTTCCAATGCATGAAAGTGAAAAGTGAAAGTGAAGTTGCTCAGTCCTGTCCAACCCTCAGCGACCGCATGGACTGTAGCCTTCCAGGCTCCTCCCTCCAGGGGTTTTCTAGGCAAGAGTACTGGAATGGGGTGCCGTTGCTTTCTCTGCTGGCAACCTCTAGTGAGAACCAAAAGCTGTTAGCCAACATAAATTTCCTTGACCAATCGCAGTCCCATAGAAACTACAGAAAAAGAAAAGGACCTCAGCAAGAATAGAATATTTTTTCTCTTTTTCAGATTACAGCATAAATTCAAGCTTGAGAGGATGAAAATATTAAATATATATCTTTAGAAAAATGACCTCAAATTTTTTAGAAGTTTCATTGCAGTCAATTACTACTCTAAAGAAAATTAAAATGTATACAAATAAAAGGAAAAGTGTGAAAAGCTTAATGACAACATAAAGTTAACTATCAAAGAAAAAAAGAAAAGAAAATGATTTTTCTATATATTACAAATAAAACTGGACAGTTATTTGACATTTGTTTTCAATAATTATTTTTAAAAAATATATGCTCAAAGTTTAGAATTATACAATTTTACTATATTTTTCAGTTCAGTTGCTCAGTCATGTCCAACTCATTGCGACCCCATGAGGTGCAGCACGCCAGGCCTCCCTGTCCATTACCAACTCCCGGAATTCACTCAAACTCTTGTCCATCGAATCAGTGATGCCATCCAGTCATCTCATCCTCTGTAGTCCCTCTTTCCTCCTGCCCCCAATCCCTCCCAGCATCAGAGTCTTTTCCAATGAGTCAACTCTTCGCATGAGGTGGCCAAAGTACTGGAGTTTCAGCTTCAGCATCACTCCTTCCAAGGAACACCCAGGACTGATCGCCTTTAGAATGGACTGGTTGGATCTCCTTGCAGTCCAAGGGACTCTCAAGAGTCTTCTCCAACACCACAGTTTAAAAGCATCAATTCTTTGGTGCTCAGCTTGCTTCACAGTCCAACTTTCACATCCATACATGACCACTGGGAAAACCATAGCCTTGACTAGACGGACCTTTGTTGGCAAAGTAATGTCTCTGCTTTTGAATATGCTGTCTAGGTTGGTCATAACTTTCCTTCCAAGGAGCAAGCATCTTTTAATTTCATGGCTGCAATCACCATCTGCAGTGATTTCGGAGCCCCCCAAAATAAAGTCTGTCACTGTTTCCATTGTTTCCCCATCTATCTGCCATGAAGTGATAGGACCAGATGCCATGATCTTCGTTTTCTAAATGTTGAGCTCTAAGCCAACTATTTCACTCTCCTTTTTCACTTTCATCAAGAGGCTTTTTAGTCCCTCTTCACTTTCTGCCATAAGGGTGGTGTCATCTGCATATCTGAGGTTATTGATATTTCTCCCAGCAATCTTGATTCCAGCTTGTGCTTCTTCCAGTCCAGCGTTTCTCGTGATGTACTCTGCATACAGGTTAAATAAGCAGGGTGACAATACACAGCCTTGATGTACTCCTTTTCCTATTTGGAACCAGTCTGTTGTTCCATATCCAGTTCTAACTGTTGCTTCCTGGCCTGCATACAGATTTCTCAAGAGGCAGATCAGGTGGTCTGGTATTCCCATCTCTTTCAGAATTTTCCAGTTTATTGTGATCCACACAGTCAAAGGCATTGGCATAGTCAATAGAGCAGAAATAGATGTTTTTTCTGGAACTCTCTTGCTTTTTCCATGATCCAGCAGATGTTGGCAATTTGATCTCTGGTTCCTCTGCCTTTTCTAAAACCAGCTTGAACATCTGGAAGTTCATGGTTCATATATTGCTGAAGCCTGGCTTGGAGAATTTTGAGCATTGCTTTACTAGCGTGTGAGATGAGTGCAATTGTTTGGTAGTTTGAGCATTCTTTGGCATTGCCTTTCTTTGGGATTGGAATGAAAACTGACCTTTTCCAGTCCTGTGGCCACTGCTGAGTTTTCCAAATTTGCTGGCATATTGAGTGCAGCACTTTCATAGCATCATCTTTCAGGATTTGAAATAGCTCAACTGGAATGCCATCACCTCCACTAGCTTTGTTCATAGTGATGCTTTCCAAGGCCCACTTGACTTCACATTTTAGGATGTCTGGCTCTAGATGAGTGATCATACCATTGTGATTATCTTGGTCATGAAGATCTTTTTTGTATAGTTCTTCTGTGTATTCTTGCCACCTCTTCTTAATATCTTCTGCTTCTGTTAGGTCCTTAGCATTTCTGTCCTTTTTATCAAGCCCATCTTTGCATGAAATGTTCCCTTGGTATCTCTAATTTTCTTGAAGAGATCTCTAGTCTTTCCCATTCTGTTGTTTTCCTCTATTTCTTTGCATTGATCGCTGAAGAAGGCTTTCTTATCTCTTCTTGCTATTCTTTGGAACTCTGCATTCAGATGCTTATATCTTTCCTTTTCTCCTTTGCTTTTCGCCTCTCTTCTTTTCACAGCTATTTGTAAGGCCTCCCCCGTCAGCCATTTTGCTTTTCTGCATTTCTTTTCCATGGGGATGGTCTTGATCCCTGTCTCCTGTACAATGTCACAAACCTCTGTCCATATTTTTAATTAACCCTATAAAGCATAGTATTAGTCCCTGAAATTAAGATATTAAATAATTAAGTATATTTCAAAACCAAATTTAAATGTATAAATAAATACATACAGTATGAATGAGAATATCATGGCCTTAACTCTTGAAGCATGTAGCACAGAACTTGATATTCTGATAAATTTAGTTGTAACATCTATAACTTTTATAATGAGGCCTAGTTGATTAAGATCAATATATATTAACAAGACAACATAGGCATAGAAGGATGAATGACATATGGTCACACTCTGAATGAGTGGACGTCCATCTAGTAGAGTGGATGTCAGAAATAATGATCAAATGTGATAAATACCTTGTATGATGAACAAATGAAAGCTTATAGATGTTCCATTAAAAGTCATCACTTTGCTTTTGCACAGTAAAGGAAACTATAAATAAGGTGAAAGACAAGCTTCAGAATGGGAGAAAATAATAGCAAGTGAAATAATTGAGAAAGGATTAATTTCCAAAACATACAAGCAGGTCATACAACTCAATACCAGAAAAATGAACAATCCAATCTAAAAGTGGGCTAAAGAACTGAATAGGCATTTCTCCAAAGAAGACATACAGATGGCTAACAAACACATGAAGAAATGCTCAACATCACTTATTATTACAGAAATGCAAATCAAAACTACAATGAGATATCACCTCACACCAGTCAGAATGATCAGCATCTAAAAATCCACAGATAAGAATTGCTGGAGAGGATGTGGAGAAAAGGCAAGCCTCTTGCACTGCTGGTGGGGATGTAAATTGATACAGTCACTATGGAAGACAGTATGGAGATTCCTTACAAAGTTAGGAATAAAACCACCATAAGACCCAGCAATACCACTTCTAGGCATTTAGCCCAAGGAAACCAAAACTGAAAAAGACACATGTACCCCGATGTTCATTGCAGCACTGTTTATAGTATCTTGGATGTGGAAGCAACCTAGATATCCATCAACAGATGAATGGATAAAGAAGCTGTGGTACATATATGCAATAGAATACTACTCAACCATAAAAAAGGACACATTTGAGTCAGTCCTAATGAGGTGGATGACCTAAAGCCTAATATAAAAAGTGAAGTAAGTCAGAAAGAGAAAAACAAATATCATGTACTAAAGCATAAATATGGGATCTAGAAAGATGATACTGATGAACCTACTCACAGAGCAGCAATGAAGATGCAGACATAGAGAACAGACTTATGGACAAGGGCAGGGAAAAGGAAGGAGAGGATGAGAAGAACGGAGAGAGTGGCATGGAAGCATATACATGAACATATGTAAAATAGATAGCCAATGGAAATTTTCTGTATGATTCAGTGACCACAAACTGGGGCTCTGTAATAACCTAGAGGAATGAGAAAGGGTGGGAGGTGGAAGGGAGTTTCAAGAGGGAGTGGACATATGTACACCTATGATTAATTCTTGTTGATGTATAATAGAAATCAAACCGATATTGTAAATCAATCATCAATCAATTAAAGATAAAAAATATAATTATTAAAGGAAAAGTAAATAAAATACAAACCTGAACATGGTTAAAATTCATTCCTAAGCTCTTTAAATTGGATCCTACCTTTCTCTCCAGCTTCATCTTCCCCCTTACTCTCCTTCATTCCCACTCATATTGAAACCCCAGCAAAAGCAAATCCCTTGTACTGCTCCCCTAGATCACTATGTATGTTTATTCATGATGTCCCTACTTCCAGGCTGACCCACTTCCCATCCTCAACTTTCACCTGGCTAACACCTCTTGTTAGTGTAAGACTCAGTTTAAGAAGTCTTCTTTGATCATCACCACCTATTCCTCACCAGCAAACTTGGTTAAATACTTGCTCCTCTTGTCCTGTATGTCCCTTGAAATGGTTGCACCCACTGAGATTAGGTAGCAAGCAGGGGATTAAGCAATCTTTTGTGATATGAAGATTGTCTGGAACTTCATTCTGATTTCTTCTTTAGACATCTTTTCCTCTTTTCTTATCAACAGAGAATGAGGCATAAGTCCCATTAGGGCAAATACAGACCTGATCCTGTCACCCTTGGTTTTAAAGCAGAGGCAAGTAAAACAAAATGAAAGCATGCAAAACAGAATGTAGAAAAGGCCACCAAAGAGCTTATCAAATAAGTCTAATTATCACATTCTTATTTCTAAGAACCTTAGTATTCAGTTAATCTCTGTGGGAGGCTTTAACTTTTAACTTCCCTGTTAAAAATCAGGAATGAAAGTTGACTTCAGGACATGATGTGTTTTACATAAGAAACCACAGATTCCCACTGATACCTAGGAAGGGTTTTTTCCCCAGCTTTATTGTCCCAACAGAACTAACTCAATTTTGTAAATTCATTATAAATCTAATTAAATTGTTCTTTTGTAATTATTTGTATTATTTTAAGTTTGATGGACCCTTTCCAATCCAGATAAAAGTATGATGAATGCAAAAAGATTGTGTTGGAAGAGTTAGTACATTTTAAGACTCCTTCATAACTACAAACTGAAAGTTTGCTAGTCATTTCTTCAAAACTCTCTTTTTCTTCTGCAGAACATAAGCTTTTAGTCCAAAAGTTTCCATAAGGAGCAAGCTGACCTGTGATTTTTTCTTTTTCCCTAGTGATCATTGTTACACTACCATCTGAGGGGAAAATCTACTAAAAACAACATAAGAGAATTTGTAGTTTGCTATAGACTGTAAAGCCTAATTCAAATACTTTAAAAATGTATATTTTCTTCTTCTCTCTCTCTCTCTCTCTCTCACACACACACATACACATACTCACAAAGTCGTTTGCTATTTAAACACCCAGACTGATGCATGGTCACCTAGGTTGTGTGTACAGAAATTTCACAGCAAAATATAAGAGGCTTATATGTTATACAACATATTCTTTTATATAAGAATATATAATATTAGTATATTTTATATATATATACTTATAAGAAGTATTATAAAAGTGTAACAAATTCCCAACTTTGCCTGCTTTTGAAAGTCTAGGCAATAGCTATCTCAACTTTTTTTTTTCTAATTACTATAAGAGCAATTTTATTGCTCACTACTTGGACTGAAGGATGAGTCAGGAGTTACAAGTCAGGAGTTGTTTTAAATAAAGGTTATCTAAATCTTAAAAATGATAAAATTGACACAAAGAAAGGGATAAACTTGAGACCTATGGATACATGTCACCTCACCAGCTGATGCTAGCCTCTGATTTCTCTTTCTTGGCAGCATCCTGAGGCTTGATATACATTCTAGCCATATGTGCAGCAGTATATCAAGCCCAAAGTTTGGGCATTATCACTACTAAATAAATACGATATTCATGTTTTAAGAAATATCCTTATTTTAAAAAAGGAGTCTCCTTTTAAATGAAAGATCACTGAAATTAATGCTTTGCTTTTAATATACCATGATAAAGAAATATTGAACTGCAAGTCTGAAAGAGATACTAAATATTAATATTTGGGCTTACTCTCAGCAATTTGGCAAGAAAGGAAAAGAGGCCCAGCCAGGATTTTGAACAGAGTAGCCTCAAGCAGCCTCAAGTAGATACAGGTTTTTACAAGTGTTGATTGACCATTGATTCTGTGGCCAGGAACCAGTTATTGGCTAAGATGTGCCTAGTTGTTGGTTCTTCTATAAAACCTTCAGTTTAGTACCAATAAGAGAGTATGAGGTATAAAGCCTCCTGAAAAACCAGGTTGTTGTTATTCAGTTGCTTATTCATGTCTGACTCTTTCTGACCCCACGGACTACAGCACACCAGGCTTCCCTGTCCTCCACCATCTCCCGGTGTTTGTTCAAATTCATGTCCATTGAGTTGGTGATGCCATTCAACTATCTCATCCTCTGTCACCCTCTTCTCTTCTTGCCCTCAATATTTCCCAGCATTGGGGTTTTTTTCCAATGAGTTGGCTCTTTGCATCAGGTGGCCAAAGTATTGAAGGTTCAGCTTCAGCATCAGTCCTTCCAATGAATATACAGGTCTGATTTTCTTTGGGATTGACTCTTGTTTTTCTTTTTTAATTAATTTATTTTCATTGGAGGCTAACTATTTTACAATATTGTGGTGGGTTTTGCCATACATTGGCACAAATCAGCCACGGGTATATGTGTGCCCCCCATCCCAAAACCCCCTCCCACCTCACTCCCCATCCCATCGCTCTGGGTTGTCCCAGTGTGCTGGCTTTAAGTGCCCTGTTTCATGCTTCGAACTTGGACTCATCTATTTCACATATGGTAATATACATGTTTCAGTGCTATTTTCTCATATCATCCCACCCTCTCCTTCTCCCAGAGTCCAAAACTCTGTTCTTTGTATCTGTGTCTTTTTTGCTGTCTTGCATATAGGGTCGTTGTTACCATCTTTCTATATTCTATATATACGCATTAATATACTGTATTGGTGTTTTTCTTTCTGACTTACTTCACTCTGTATAATAGGCTCCAGTTTGATCCACTTCATTAGAACTGACTCAAATGTGTTCTTTTTAATAGCTGGATAATATTGCATTGTGTATACATAAACCACATCTTTCTTATCCATTCATCTGCCAATGGACAACTAGCTTGCTTCCACATCCTAGTACACAGAGCTGCAATGAACACTGAAATACACATGTCTCTTTCAGTTCTGATTTCCTCAGTGTTCATGCCCAGAAGTGGGATTGCTGGGTCGTATGGCAGTTCTATTTCCAGTTTTTAAAGGAATCTCCACACTGTTCTCCATAGTGGCTGTACTAGTTTGCATTCCCACCAACAGTGTAAGAGGGTTCCCTTTTCTCCACACCCTCTCCAGCATTTACTGCTTGTAGACTTTTGGATAGCAGCCATTTTGACTAGCATGAGATAGTACCTCATTGTGGTTTTGATTTGCATTTTTCTGATAATGAGTGATGTTGAGCATCTTTTCATGAGTGATGTTGAGCCATCTATATGTCTTCTTTGGAGAAATGTTTAGTTCTTTGGCCCATTTTTTGATTGGGTCATTTTTTTTTCTGGTATTGAGCTGCATGAGCTGCTTGTACATTTTTAGATTCTTTGAAAGTTGCTTCATTTGCTATTATTTTCTCCCATTCTGAAGGCTGTTTTTTCACCTTGCTTATAGTTTCCTTCATTATGCAAAAGCTTTTAATTAAGTCCCATTTGTTTATTTTAGCTTTTATTTCTGTTACACTGGGAGGTGGGTCATAGAGGATCTTGCTGTGATTTATGTCAGAGAGTGTTCTGCCTATGTTTTCCTCTAGGAGTTTTATAGTTTCTGGTCCAACAGACTGGTTCCAAATAGGAAAAGGAATACATCAAGGCTGTATATTGTCACCCTGCTTATTTAACTTATATGCAGAGTACATCATGAGAAATACTGGACTGGAAGAAATACAAGCTGGAATCAAGATTGCCGGGAGAAATATCAATAACCTCAGATACGCAGATGACACCACCCTTATGGCAGAAGGTGAAGAGGAGCTAAAAAGCCTCTTGATGAAAGTAAAAGAGGAGAGCGAAAAAGTTGGCTTAAAGCTCAACATTCAGAAAACAAAGATCATGGCATCCGGTCCCATCATTTCACGGGAAATAGATGGAGAAACAGTAGAAACAGTGTAGAACTTTATTTTGGGGGGCTCCAAAATCACTGCAGATGGTGACTGCAGCCATGAAATTAAAAGATGCTTACTCGTTGGAAGAAAAGTGATGACCAACCTAGATAGCATATTCAAAAGCAGAGACATTACTTTGCTGACTAAGGTCCGTCTAGTCAAGGCAATGGTTTTTCCTGTGGTCATGTATGGATATGAGAGTTGGACTGTGAAGAAGGCTGAGCCCCGAAGAATTGATGCTTTTGAACTGTGGTGTTGGAGAAGACTCTTGAGAGTCCCTTGGACTGCAGGGAGATCCAACCAGTCCATTCTGAAGGAGATCAACCCTGGGATTTCTTTGGAAGGAATGATGCTAAAGCTAAAGCTCCAGTACTTTGGCCACCTCATGAGAAGAGTTGACTCATTGAAAAAGACTCTGATACTGGGAGGGATTGGGGGCAGGAGGAGAAGGGGATGACCCAGGATGAGATGGCTGGATGGCATCACGGACTCGATGGATGTGAGTCTGAGTGAACTCCGGGAGATGGTGATGGACAGGGAGGCCTGGCGTGCTGCGATTCATGGGGTTGCAAAGAGTCGGACACGACTGAGCGACTGAACTGGAACTGGAACTGGTCTTACATTTAGATCTTTAATCCATTTTGAGTTTATTTTTGTGTATGGTATTAGAAAGTGTTCTAGTTTCATTTTTACAGGTGGTTGACCAGTTTTCCCAGCACCACTTGTTAAAGAGATTGTCTTTTCTCCATTGTATATTCTTGCCTCCTTTGTCAAAGATAAGGTGCCCATAGGTGCATGGATTTATCTCTGGGCTTTCTATTTTGCTCCATTGATCTGTATTTCTGTCCTTGTGCCAGTACCATACTGTCTTGATGACTGTAGCTTTGTAGAGAAGTCTGAAGTCAGGCAGTTTGATTCCTCCAGTTCCATTCTTCTTTCTCAAGATTGCTTTGGCTATTCAAGGTTTTTTCTGTTTCCATACAAATTGTGAAATTATTTGTTCTAGTTCTGTGGAAAATACCATTGCTAGCTTGATAGGGATTGCTTTGAATCTATACATTGCTTTGGGTAGTATACTCATTTTCACTATATTGAGTCTTCTGATCCATGAACATGGTATATTTCTCCATCTATTTGTGTCATCTTTGATTTCTTTCACCAGTGCTTTATAGTTTTCTATATATAGATCTTTTGCTTCTTTAGGTAAATTTATTCCTAAATATTTTATTCTTTTTGTTGCAATCATGAATGGGATTGTTTCCTTAATTTCTCTTTCTGTTTTCTCATTCATAGTGTATACGAATGGAAGGGATTACTGTGTATTAATTTTATATCCTGCAACTTTACTATATTCATTGATTAGCTCTAGTAATTTTCCAGTGGTATCATTAGGGTTTTCTATGTAAAGGATAATGTCATCTGCAAACAGTGAGTTTTACTTCTTCTTTTCCAATCTGGATTCCTTTTAGTTCTTTTTCTTCTCATTGCTTTCGCTAAAACTTCCAATATTATGTTGAATAGTAGTGGTGAGAGTGGGAACTCTTGTCTTGTTCCTCAATTTAGAGGAAATGCTTTCCATTTTTCACCATTGAGGATAATGTTTGCTGTGGGTTTATCATTTATGGCTTTTATTATGTTGAGGCATGTGCCTCCTATGCCTGATTTTTGGAGAGTTTTTATAATAAATGAGTGTTGAATTTTGTCAAAGGCTTTCTCTGAATTTACTAAGATAATCATATGGTTTTTATCTTTCAATTTGTTAATGTGGTATATCACATTGGGAGAAGGAAATGGCAACCCACTCCAGTATTCTTGCCTAGAGAATCCCAGGGATGGAGGAGCCTGTCGGGCTGCAATCTGTGGGGTCACACAGAGTCAGACACAACTGAAGCAACTTAGCAGCAGCAGTAGCACATTGATTGATTTGCAAATATTGAAGAATCCTTACATCCCTGGGATAAAACCCACTTGGTCATGATGTACGATCTTTTTAATATGTTGTTGGATTCTGTTTGCTAAAATTTTGTTGAGAATTTTTGCATCTATGTTCATCAGTGACATTGGCCCTATAGTTTTCTTTTTTGTGACATCTTTCTCTGCTTTTGGTATTAGGGTAATTTTGGCCTCACAGAATCAGTTTGGCAGTTTACCTTCATCTGCAATTTTCTGGAACAGTTTGAGTAGGATAGGTGTTAGCCTTTCTCTAAATCTTTGATAGAATTCACTTGTGAAGCCATCTGGTCCTGGGCTTTTGTTTGTTGGAAGATTTTTTATTACAGTTTCCATTTCTGTGCTTGTGATGGGTCTGTTACGATTTTCTATTTCTTCCTGGTTCCGTTTTGAAAAGGTATACTTTTATAATTCATCCATTTCTTCCAAGTTGTCCATTTTACTGGCATATAGTTGCTGATAGTAGTCTCTTATGATCCTTTATATTCCTGTGTTGTCTGTTGTGATTTCTCCATTTTCATTTCTAATTTTGTTTGATTCTTCTCCCTTTTTTTTCTGAGTCTGGCTAATGGTTTGTCTATTTTTTTATCTTCTCAAAGAACCAGCTTTTCGTTTTGTTGATTTTTCTACAGTCTTCTTTTTTCTTTTTCATTTATTTCTGTTCTAATTGTTATGATTTCTTTCCTTTTACTAACCCTGGGTTTCTTCATTTCTTCTTTTTCTAGTTGTTTTAGGTGTAAACTTAGGTTATTTATTTGATTTATCTCTTGTTTCTTGAGGTAAGCTTGTATTGCTATGATCCTTCCTCTGAGCACTTCTTTTACTGAATCCCATAGGTTTTGGGTTGTCGTGTTTTCATTTTCATTTGTTTCTATGCATATCTTCATTGTCTTTTTTATTTCTTCAGTGATCTGTTGTTTATTCAGAAGCATGTTGTTCAGCCTCCATATGTTTGTATTTTTAATAGTTTTTTTTCTTACAGTTGACATCTGATCTTACTGCATTGTGATCAGAAAAGATGCTTGAAATTATTTCAATTTTTTTGAATTTTACCAGGGCTAGATGTATATGGTGGAGAAGGCGATGGCACCCCACTCCAGTACCCTTGCCTGGAAAATCCCATGGACAGAGGAGCCTGGTAGGCAGCAGTCCATGGGGTCGCAAAGAGTTGGACGCGACTGAGCGACTTCCCTTTCACTTTTTACTTTCACACATTGGAGAAGGAAATGGCAACCCACTCCAGTGTTCTTGCCTGGAGAATCCCAGGGATGAGGGAGCCTGGTGGGCTGCCATCTATGGGGTCACACAGAGTCAGACACGACTGAAGTGACTTAGCAGCAGCAGCAGCAGATGTATATGGACCAGAATGTGATCTATCCTGAAGAATGTTCCATGCGCACTTGAGAAAAAGGTGAAATTCATTGTTTGGGGTGAAATGTCCTATAGATATGTCAATTAGGTCTAACTAGTCCATTGTATCATTTAAAGTTTGTGTTTCCTTGCTAATTTTCTGTTTATTGATCTATCCATCTGTGTGAGTGGGGTATTAAAGTCTCCCACTATTATTGTGTTACTGTTAATTTCCCCTTTCATACTTGTTAGCATTTGCCTTACATATTGAGGTGCGCCTATGTGGGTGCATATACATTTATAACTGTTATATCTTCTTCATAGATTGATCCATTGATCATTATGTAGTACTCTTCCTTGTCTCTTTTCATGGTCTTTATTTCAAAGTCTATTTTATCTGATATGAGTATTGCTACTCCTACTTTCTTTTGGTCTATATTTGCATGAAATATCTTTTCCCAACCCTTCACTTTTAGTCTGTATGTGTCCCTTGGTTTGAGGTGGGTCTCTTGTAGACAGCATATGTATGGGTCTTGTTTTTGTATCCATTCAGCCAGTCTTTGTCTTTTGGTTGGAACATTCAACCCACTTACATTTAAGGTAACTATTGATAAGTATGATCCCATTGACATTTACTTCGTTATTTTGGGTTCAAATTTATAAATTTTTTCTGTGTTACCTGTCTAGAGAAGATCCTTCAACATCTATTGAAGAACTGGTTTGGTAGTGCTTAATTCTCTCAGCTTTTGCTTGTCTGTAAAGCTTTTGATTTCTTCTTCATATCCAAATGAGATCCTTACTGGGTATAGTAATCTTGGTTGGCTTTTCTCTTCCATCACTTTAGGCAAGGCAATGGCACCCCACTCCAGTACTCTTGCCTGGAAAATCCCATGGACGGAGGAGCCTGGTGGGCTGCAGTCCATGGGGTCGCTGAGAGTCGAACACAACTGAGCGACTTCACTTTCACTTTTCACTCTCATGCATTGGAGAAGGAAATGGCAACCCACTCCAGTGTTCTTGCCTGGAGAATCCCAGGGACGGGGGAGCCTGGTGGGCTGCCTTCTATGGGGTCGCACAGAGTTGGACATGACCGAAGTGACTTAGCAGCAGCAGCAGCCAACCCTTTCTGGCCTGAACAGTTTCTATTGAAAGATCAGCTATTATCCTTATGGGGATTCCCTTGTGTGTTATATGTTGCCTTTCCCTTGCTGCTTTTAATATTTGCTCTTTGTGTTTGATCTTCATTAGTTTTATTAACCTGTGTCTTGGGATGTTTCTTTGTATTGATCACTGAGGAAGGCTTTCTAATCCCTCCTTGCTATTCTTTGGAACCCTGCATTCAAATGGGTGTATCTTTCCTCTTCTCCTTTGCCTTTCACTTCTTTTCTTTTCACAGCTATTTGTAAGGCCTCCTCAGACAATCATTTTGCCTTTTTACATTACTTTTGCTTGGGGATGGTCTTGATCACTGCCTCCTGTACAATATCACAAACCTCCTTCCATAGTTCTTCAGGCACTCTGTCTATCAGATTTAATCCTTTAAGTCTATTTGAAACTTCCACTGAATAATCGTAAGGGATTTTATTTAGGTCATACCTGAATGACCTAATGGCTTTCCCTATTTTCTTCAATATAAGTCTGAATTTGACAATAAGGAATTCATGTTTTAGCCACAGTCAGCTCCTGGTCTTGTTTTTGCTGACTGTATAGAGCTTCTCCATCTTTGGCTGCAAAGAATATAATCAATCTGATTTCGGTACTGGCTATCTGGTGATGTCCATGTGTAGACTCATCCCTTGTGTTGTTGGAAGAGGGTGTTTGCTACGACCAGTGCGTTCTCTTGGCAAAACTCTATTAGCCTTTGCCCTGCTTCATTCCATATTCCAAGGCCAAATTTGCCTGTTACTTGAGGTATCTCTTGACTTCCTACTTTGCATTCCAATCCCCTATGATGAAAAGGACATTTTGGGGGGTGTTAATTCTAAAAGGTCTTATAGGTCTTCATAAAACCATTCAACTTCAGCTTTTCAGCATAACTGGTCAGGGTATAGTCTTGGATTACTGTGATACTGAATGGTTTACCTTGGAATGAACAGAGATCATTCTGTCATTTTTGAGATTGCATCCAAGTACTGCGTTTTGGACTCTTCTGTTGACTATGATGGCTAATCTGATTCTTCTTAGGGATTCTTGCCCACAGTAGAGGATATAATGTCATCTGAGTTATATTCACCCATTCCTGTCCATTTTAATTCGCTGATTGCTAAAATGTTGATTTTCACTCTTGCCATCTCTTGTTTGACCACTTCCAACTTGCCTTGATCCACGGACCTAACATTCCAGGTTCCTATGCAATATTGCTCTTTACAGCATCACACTTTATTTCCATCACCAATCACATCCACAACTGGGCATTGTTTTGCCTTCACTCCACCTCTTCATTCTTTCTGGAGTTATTTCTCCTGTCTTCTCCAGTAGCATATTGGGCACCTACTGACCTGGGGAGTTCATCTTTCAATGTCATTTCTTTTTGCCTTTTCAGACTGTTCTTGGGGTTCTAAAGGCAAGAATACTGAAGTGGTTTGCTATTCCTTTCTACAGTGGACCACGTTTGGTCAGAACTCGCCACCATGTCCAGTCCATCTTGGGTGGCCCTACACGGCATGGCTCATAGTTTCACTGAGTTAGACAAGATGTGGTCTGTGTGATCAGATTGGTTAGTATTCTGTGATTGTGGTTTTCAGTCTGTCTGCTGTCTGATGGAGAAGGATAAGAGGCTTATGGAAGCTTCCTCATGGGAGAGACTGACAGGGGGAAACTGGGTCTTGTTCTGATGGGCGGGGCCATGTTCAGTAAATCTTTAATCCAATTTTCTGTTGATGGGCAAGGCTGTGTTAGCTCCCTGTTATTTGACCTGAGGTCAAATTACAGCGGAAGTAATGAAGATAATGGCCACTTCCTTCAAAAGGTCCCATGCACACTGCTACACTCAGTGCCCCCAACCCTGCAGCAGGCCACTGCTAACCCATGCCTCTGCCAGAGACTCCTGGACATTCACATACAAGTCTCAGTAATCAATGCAAAGAAACAGAGGAAAACAATAGAATGGGAAAGACTAGAGATCTCTTCAAGAAAATTAGAGATATCAAGGGAACATTTCATGAAAAGATGGGCACAATTAAGGACAGAAATGGTACGGACCTAACAGAAGCAGAAGATATTAAGAAGAGGTTGCAACCATATACAGAAGAACTATACAAAAAAGATCTTCACAACCCAGGCAATCACGATGGTGGGATTACTTACCTAGAGCCAGACATCCTGGAATGTGAAGTCAAGTGGGCCTTAGGAAGCATCACTATGAACAAAGCTAGTGGAGGTGATGGAATTCCACTTGAGCTATTTCAAATCCTAAAAGATTGGGCCTTAGGAAGCATCACTATAAACAAAGCTACTGGAAGTAATGGAATTCCAATTGAGCCATTTTAAATCCTGAAAGATGATGCTGTGAAAGTACTGTATTCAATATGCCAGCAAATTTGGAAAACTCAGCAGTGGCCACAGGACTGGAAAAGGTCACTTTTCATTCCAATCCCAAAGAAAAGCAATGCTAAAGAATGCTCAAACTACCGCACAACTGCACTCATCTCACACACTAGCAAAGTAATGCTCAAAATTCTCCAAGCCAGGTGTCAACAGTATGTGAACCATGAATTTCCAGATGTTGAAGCTGGATTTAGAAAAGGCAGAGGAACCAGACAAATTACCAACATCCACCGGATCATCGAAAAAGTGAGGGAGTTCCAGAAAAACATCTACTTCTGCTTTATTGACTATGCCAAAATTGTTGTGTATCACAACAAACTGTGGAACATTCTTCAAGAGATGGGAATACCAGACCACCTTACCTGCCTCCTGGGAAATGTGTATGCAGGTCAGGAAGCAACAGTTAGAACTGGACATGGAACAACAGACTGATTCCATATCGGGAAAGGAGTACGTCAAGGATATATATTGTCATCCTGCTTATGTAACTTATATGCAGAGTTCATCATGAGAAATGCTGGGCTGGAAGAAGCACAAGCTGGAATCAAGATTGCCAGGAGAAATATCAATAACCTCAGATATGCAGATGACACCACCCTTATGGCAGAAAGCAAAGAACTAAAGAGCCTCTTGATGAAAGTAAAAGAGGAGCATGAAAAAGTTGACTTAAAACTCAGCATTCAGAAAGCTAAGATCATAGCATCTTGTCCCATCACTTCATGGCAAATAGATGGGGAAACAGTGGAAACAGTGACAGACTTTACTTTGGGGGGCTCCAAAATCACTGCAGATAGTGACTGCAGCTATGCAATTAAAAGATGCTTGCTCCTAGGAAGAAAAGCTATGACAAACCTAGACAGCATATTAAAAAGCAAAGATATTACTTTGCCAACAAAGGTCCATCTAGTCAAAGCTATGGTTTTTCCAACAGTCATATATGGATATGAGAGCTGGACTATAAAGAAAACTGAGCATTGAAGAATTGATGCTTTTGAACTTTGGTGTTGGAGAAGACTCTTGAGAGTCCCTTGGACTGCAAGGAGATCCAACCAGTCTGTCCTATAGGAAATGAGTCCTGAATACTCATTGGAAGAACTGATGCTGAGGCTGAAACTCCAATATTTTGGCCACCTGATGTGAAGAACTGACTCATTTGAAAAGACGCTGAGGCTGGGAAAGATTGAAGGCATGAGGAGAAGGGGACAACAGAGGATGAGATGGTTTGAGGGCATCACTGACTCGATGGACATGAGTTTAAGTAAGTTCCAGGAGTTGGTGATGGGAAGGGCAGCCTGGTGTGCTGCAGTCCATGGGGTCGCAAAGAGTCGGACATGACTTAGCAACTGAACTGAACTGAACTGTGTTTTGCTTTGGGTTTATCCTACTTAGGACTCTCTGGGTTTCTTGGGCTTGGGTGGCTATTTCCTTCCCCATTTTATGGAAGTTTTCAACTATTATCTCCTCAAGTATTTTCTCATGCCCTTTCTTTTTGTCTTTTTCTTCTGGGACACCTATGATTTGAATGTTGGGATGTTTAACATTGTCCTAGAGGTCTCTGAGGTTGTCATTTCCTTTTTTTCTTTTTTCCTCTCTGGTTCATTTATTTCCACCATTCTATTTTCCACCTCACTTATCCTCTCTTCTGCCTCAGTTCTTCTACTGTTGGTTCCCTCCAGAGTGCTTTTGACCTCAGTTATTGCATTTTTCACTATTGATTGACTCTTTATTTCTTATAGGTCCTTGTTAAACATTTCTTGCATCTTCTCAATCCATGTCTCTAGTCTATTTATCTGTAACTCCATTTTGTTTTCAAGATTATGGATCATCTTTACTACAATTATTCTGAATTCTTTTTCAGGTAGACTCACTATCTCCTCCTCTTTTGTTCAGTTTGGTGGGTATTTATCATGTTCCTTTACCTGCTGAATGTTTCTCTGCCTTTTCATTTTCTTTAGATTCCTGTGTTTGGAGTGCCCTTTTTGTAGGCTGGAAGTTCATGGTTCCTCTTTATTGTGGAGTCTGCTCCCTGTGAGTGGGGTTGGACTAGTGGCTTATCAAGGTTTCCTGGTTAGGGCAGCTTGCATCTGTGTTCTGGTGGTGGAGCTGGATCTTTTCTCTCTGGATTGCAATGAAGTGTCCAGTAGTGAGTTGTGGGGTGTCTATGGGTCTGGCGTGGCTTTGGGCAGCCTGTCTTTTAATGCTCAGGTTTGTGTTCCTGCTTTGCTGGAGAATTAGCATGGTTTGTTTTGCACTAGAATTTGTTGGCTCTTGGGTGGAGATTGGTTTCAGTGTAGGTATGGAGACTTTTGGGCGATGTCTTGTCCATTAATGTTCCCTGGAATCAGGAGTTCTCTGATGTTCTCAAGTTTTGGAGTTAAGCCTCCTGCTTCTGGTTTTCAGTCCTTCTCTTACAGTAACCTCAAAACTTCTCCATCCATATAGCACTGACAATAAAACATCTAGATTAATGGTGAAACAATTCTCCACAGTGAGGGACACCCAGAGAGAGTCACAGTTACACAGAGAAGAGAAGAGGGAAGAGGGAGATAGAGGTGACCAGGAAGAAAAGAGGTGGAGTCAAAAGGGGAGAGAGCAGTCTAGCCAGTAATCAGCTCCCTAGGTGTTCTCCACAGCCTGGAATACCCAGAGAGATTCACAGAGTTAATCAGAGAAGAGAAGAGGGAGGGAGGAAATAGAGGTGACCCAGAGCAGAAAAGGGGCAGTCAAAAGGGGAGACAGCAATCAAGCCAGCAATCACATCCTTAAGTGAAAATGGATACTGAAGATTAGATTCTTAAAGGTACAAAATTGATAACAAATACCAAAAAGCAAAGATTAAAAATCTAGAACGGAGGTTAGGCTCTCAAAAATACAATATAAAAAATACAAAAATTAAATATATATATGAAATTTGCTTTAAAAATAGGGTCTTTTTTTCAAGGGAATAGTAGGTTATAAAGATGAAAATTAAAGGAGTAGTAAAGAATTTAATTTAAAAGTGATACTAGTAAAAATATATCTAGGAATTTCTCTGGAGCTGTTGTGGGCAGTGTGGGGTCAATTCAATCTCAGACAGTTCCTTGTTCCAGCTTGCACTTGTCCTCAAGGTCCACAGGCCCCTCCAATGTGTCACCTCCAGAACGGTTCCCCCTTCCTTGTTTATTTTGGCTTCCTCTGTTTGCCAAGTCTCTTCAGTGTCTCACTTCCTTCCTGACACAAGGGGGCGAAGGTGGTCACTTTTATTTAGGCTCACTTGTTCAGTTGTGTTGTGGGGAAGGAGGGACACTGCCAACAAGTATCACTGGCATGTGTGGAGAGCGCTCACGGTGTATGGACCACACTGGGTTTGCCACAGCCCAAGGCAGCATGTGCTCCCAGGTTTACACTGCTCAAGCTCCAGGGTACCCTGCAAGGGCACTGACCCAAGTGGGCCCTGTGTTTCATGCATTTTCCAGGTCTAAGCCTCTCAGGTTCTCGGGTACTCCGCAAGGACACAGACCCGGTTAGGCGTGCATTTTGTGCCCTTCCCAGGTCCAAGCAGCTCAGGCAACCAGGTGTCCGGCAAGTGCACTGTCCCAGGTGGGCTGTGCGTCTTAATCACCTCCCCATTTCCAGCCGCTCGCTCAGTTTCCCAGGAGCACCGCAAGAGCACCATCTCAGGTGTGCCACCGTGTGTCTCCTCTGGGGAGCTGATCTCAGGCTGCGACCCTCCTGGCTGATGTCAACCATCCAGGATTCCAGGAAGATGTGGTTAGCAACTGGGAGCTTGCTCACAGTTTGGTGGAAGATGCTGTCTCTGGGCCCAAGATTGAGGCAGCCCCTTGCCTTCTGGCTCTGGCTGTGGCACGCCTGCCTCTCTGCCTCTGGCGGGGGAGGGGCCTGTAAGTAGCCAGCTAGCTCTCCTTCAATATTTGCTCAATTCTTTGTTCAGTAGCAGGCTGGGCTGCGCGTTAGACCCTTGTACAGAAAAGTTCTTTTCTTTCTCTCTGGCAATCCCACAGTTTGGATTTCTATCTCACATTGGCTCCCTCAGATTGTCCTCAGGGCATTCAGGCCCCGTCTTTACCCTAAGGACCTATGACGCAGCCCATGCCTCCCTGCCCAGCCAGCCCCTGCTTGCTAGTGGCCTTCGCAAGCATCTGGGTTATTTCTCCACTGGCAGTTGCAGTTAGGCGCTTATTCTGTGGTATTTTGTTTTTTTTTTCTCTCCTGGTTATGTTGCCCTCTGAGATTCCAAAACTCCCCACAGACCTGCCTGTGAGAGGGTTTCCTACTGTGTGGAAACTTCTCTTGCTTCACAACTCCCTCCCCAGGACAGGTCTCCATCCCTAGATCTTTTGCTTCTCTGTCTTTTATATTTTGTCCTACCTCATTTTGAAGAGAATGAGCTGCCTTTCTAGATGGCTGGTGTCCTCTGCCAGTGTTCAGAAGTTGTTTTGTGGTATTTGCTCAAAATTCAAATGATCTTTTGATGAATTTGTGGGGGAGAAAGTGGTCTCCCCATCCTATTCCTCCACCATCTTGGGACCGCCCTCTAGGATTGACTGGTTTAATCTCCTTGCAGTCCAAGGGACTCTCAAGAGTCTTCTCCAGCACCACAGTTTGAAAGTATCAATTCTTCGGCACTCAGCCTTCTTTATAGTCCAACTCACATATCTGTATGTGACTACTGGAAAAACCACAGCTTTGACTATACAGACCTTTGTTGGTAAAGTGATGTCTCCGCTTTTTAATACTTTGTCTAGGTTTGTCATAGCTTTTCTTCCAAGCCTCCTGACAACCCACATAATTCCAAGCATTATAAAATAGGACTGCATTTGCTATGTGTCAGGGATTGTGTTAAAAGCTTTGCATACATCATTTTATTTCCTTGGAGAATTAATACCATTGTACTCATTTCATAGACCTGATTTTTGTATGATGTCCCTTGTATAAGGTGAAGAATAGGATTTATGAGCCAACTATATGCTGTCTTCAAGATACTCACTTCATAATAACAATACAGGCTGGATTAAAGTAAATGAATGGAAAAAGTTTTATCATGTAACTTTTATCATGTATCAAAGGAAATCAGAAGAAGCTACATTCATATCAGATAAATTATATTTCAGAACAAAGATTATTACTAGAAATAGAAGGACATTATATAGTGATAAAAGGGTCAATAATCCACAAAGAAGATATAGCAATTCTAAATGTGTATTTGCAGCAGACAACAGAATTGAAAAACATGTTAATGAAAAATTGGTAGAACTGAAAGGAGAAATGGACAGATCCACAATAACAGTTCAAGTCTTTAATACCCAAATCATAATGGATAGGACAATTAGACTGAGAATCAGCAAATATTTAGAATTCAACAACAACGTAAACAAACAAGATCTAATTGATGTTTATAGAATATTCCACTCAACAGTATCAGCATATGCATTCTTTTCAAGTGTGTATAGCACATATAAAACATTGGCCATATTCTGTGCTTTAAAACAAACCTCAACAAATTTAAAAGGTCTTAAGTCATACACAGCATATTGTCTCATACACTGGAATCAAACTGGAAATCATAACAGAAAGATAACATAAAAATCTACAAATATTTGGAAACTAAACCACACACTTCTAAATAATCGATGGGTCATAGAGTAAGCCTCAAGATAAATTTTTAAAACACACTGAACTGAGTGAAAGTGAAGGTACAACACAAAAAAATTGTGGGACATACCTAAGGCTGTGCTGAGAGGAATATTTATTGCACTAAATGCATAAATTAGAAAACAGGAAGTTGCGGATCAATAACCTAAGCTCTCATCACAAGAAATCAGAAAAAGAAGAGCAAAATAAATCCAAAGCTAGCAGAAAGAAGGAAATTATAATAAAGATGTATGAGATAGGAGTGAAGTAGGCGTGGCTATAAATAATATGTGGTAGTAGAAATGTTTGCATTTTTATTATATCAATGTCAAGATTCTGATTGTTACACTGTCCGATAGTTCTGCAAGGTATTACCAGGGAGGACACTGGATAAAAAGTATGTGGAATACCTCTGCATTGTTTCTTACATTTCATGTGACTCTATAATTATCTCAAAATGAAGTTAAATTTTAAAGACAAGAAACAAAGTATTTTATAACACAAATATAAAAACAATAATTACCCAGAATATGCAAAGAATTTCAACACATAAAATATTTTTAAATGACAAAGTGGAGAAAAATGAGGAAAGGATTTGAAAAGGCACGCCACAAAAGAGTAAAAGCATTATGAAATACTACAACAGACGCACCAGATTGGTTACAATGAAATGGTCTGACAGTATCAGATGTGAGTACAAGGTTGAGCAATTTGTATGGAGTCCCACACTGGTGGGAGACTAAATTGGTACAACTTCCTTGGAAAACTCTTAGGCATTATCTTAAAATGTTGAAGAGGTATGTGCCCTGTGATCTAATAATTCCACACCTAGGGTATCTTCTAGATAAATGTGTGCTTATGGGCAGGATAAACATACAAGAATGTTCACAGCAACATTCACAGTAAAGTTCACAGCAACATTACGTGTCATAGCCCCAATTACCAAATAACTCAAATGCTCAACAGAAGAATGAATAAATAATGTCCACAAATTCATACAACTGAATAACATAGAGCAAACAAACCCAGATGATCAGATAGTATATACACCAGGCCTCTAGAATAGGATTTATAGAAAGAAACCAACAACAGGTTTAGAAGCCCCTGTTGCTCACTGCATTTGGAGTCAGTACACAGGAATAAAAGTGACCCTGGTACTGGCATGAATGTGGCTATACAGTGTCTCTTAATCAACTCCTTTCTTACATACTGCCAGTAAGGAAGGTTGTTTCTTCACAAAGAAAGAGATTTAAAAACCACGGAGTGGCTGCCTGACAAGGCTGTGATTCAATAGATGGTGTGACATGGCAGAACCATGGCTCCTAGCCCTGTTCACCACTTTATCATACATTAGGCAGGAGCTCACAGGCTCTTTCCTGACAAAGTAAGGAGTAAAGGCCATGTCTTGATATGGTAGACAGCATTCTAGTACAATTGATTTCCTTAAGCATTCAAATGTAGCTAGTTTCCATGGCTCAAAAGCTAACTCCTAAAAAAAAAAAAAAAAGCTAATTCCTTTTCTGGGAGGCCAGCCTGCAAAGTGAAAGTCACTCAGTCGTGTCTGACTCTTTGCAACCACAGTCCATGGAATTCTCCAGGCCAGAATACTGGAGTGGGTAGCCTTTCCCTTCTCCAGGGGATCTTCCCAACCCAGTGATCAAACCCAGATCTCCCACATTGCAGGCAGATTCTTTACCAGCTGAGCCACCAGGGAAGGCTGCAAAGAATCTTAGGCAGGTTAGCCCTTACTTCTCAACCACTGTTGTTCTCCACCTCCAATCTTGGTGTGGCCTGTATGCATCATACCCCATTCCATTAGTAATATATACCATTTCAAGCTATAGGCAACACTGGAGAATGGTTAGTATAGGTTCTAGGGCAGCGTTATCAAAGTTGAACTGTTGGAGCCACCTTGAGGGCTCATCTGCAGACTGCAGATCCACAGAAGTCAATGAGAATTTGCATTTCAGAAGAGTTCTCTGGTGATGTTAATATTGCTGGTACAGGAACCACATTTTGAAAACCTTTGGAATAAGGAAAGCCATGAATAGTCCTTTCCTGAACCAGGGCCTTAGGGAGCTTAGACTCAGACAAGAAATGAGGTCCCAGAGTTCTGAATGGGGTACAACAGATAACTATACTGCCTTCCCCCACATGCACAATATGGATTATCCTACTTGCCACTAATCATGATTCATAAAAATACGTTGTGTTGATTAGGACACAGACGGTCCTTTGGCTATAAGATTGTGAAGATCAGTTCTGTGACTTAACTGTACTCTGGTTAAAATAACAATAACAATAATAAATAAAAATAAAATCATCCTGGCTAAGGAATCAGGCTAATCCACTCAGTAGCTAGAGCAGTCTCATAAGCTATTGGTGTGTTCAGTCTCTCAGTCATGTCCAACTCTTTGTGACCGCATGGACTTCAGCCTGTCAGGCTCCTCTGTCCATGGAATTTTCCAGGCAAGAATACTGGAATTGGTTGCCATTTCCTTCTCAAGGGTATCTTCCTGACCCAGGGACCGAACCCATGTCTCTTATGCCTCCTGCATTGGCAGGCAGGTTCTTTACCAATAGCACTACCTGGGAAGCTAGTCATAAGCTATTTAGCCATGAAAAACTGGCAGATTTCCTATCGTCTTCAGCCTCAATTACCCCCACCCAGAGGTAAGCCTATGTAGTGTCCTCCCCCACCCCAAAGCCAACTGGGAAATTTTCCCTTTACATCTGAGTCAGGTGGTAGCTATGGGCCAAAAATCACAGAAAACATGAAACAGCTCAGTTATCACCTCAAGTTCCAGGTTATGTTCCATGAAGGGAAACAGGCGACAGCCATTTGATCACACTGGAAAACAGTCTGGGGTAGGGTGTGGTGGGGTGTGGGTGTGTGATTCATACTTACAGGACCTGAATAAAGACTAACCAAGACTTGTAGAATTACTCCCAAGTCTCCAGTCACCAACAATCCTGTTATCCCAGGAGGTGGTTCACTTCAGTTCAGTTCAGTCTCTCAGTCATGTCCAGCTCTCTGCCACCCCATGGACTGCAGCACACCAGGTGTCCCTGTCCATCACCAACTCCCGGAGCTTGCTCAAACTCATGTCTATCGAGTCAGTGATGCCATCCAACCATCTCATCCTCTGTCGTCTCTCATCTCTGTCCTCCTGCCTTCAGTCTTTCCCAGCAGCAGGGTCTTTTCCAATGAGTCGGCTCTTCCCATCAGGTGGACAAAGTATTGGAGTTTCAGCTTCAGTATCAGTCCTTCCAATGAATACTCAGGACTGATTTCCTTTAGGAATAACTGGTTTGATCTCCTTTCAGTCTAAGGGATTCTCAAGAGTCTTCTCCAACACCACAGTTCAAAAGCATCAATTCTTTGGCGCTCAGCCTTCTTTATGGTTCAACTCTCACATCGATACATGACTACTAGAAAAACCATAGCCCTGACTAGATGGACCATTATCAGCAATGTAATGTCTCTGCTTTTTAATATGCTGTCTAAGCTGGTCATAGCTTTTCTTCCAAGGAGCAAGCGTCTTTTAATTTCATGGCTGCAGTCACCATCTACAGTGATTTTGGAGCCCAAAGAAAGAAAGTCTGTCACTATTTCCATTGTTCCCCCCTCTATTTGCCATAGAGTGATGGGACCAGATGCCACGATGTTAGTTTTTTGAATGTTGAGTTTTAAGCCAGCTTTTTCACTCTCCACTTTCGCTTTCATCAAGAGGCTCTTTAGCTCCTCTTAGACACTCCATAAGGCTAGTATCTGTCATCTGCATATCTGAGGTTATTGATATTTCTCCTGGCAATACTGATTGATTCCAGCTTGTTCTTCATCAAGTCCTGCACTTCACATCATGTACTCTGCATCAGTTAAATAAGCAGGGTGACAATACACAGCCTTGACGTACTCCTTTCTCAATTTGGAACCATTCCATAGTTCCATATCCAGTTCTAACTGTTGCTTCTTGAACCACATACAGATTTCTCAGGAGGATGGTAAGATGATCTGATAGTCCCATCTCTTTAAGAATTTTCTGCAGTTGTTGTGATCCACACAGTCAAAGACCTTGGCATAGTCAATAAAGCAGAAGTAAATCTGGAACTCTTGCTTGTTCGATGATCCAGTGGATGATGGCAATTTGATCTCTGGTTCCTCTGCCTTTTCTAAATCTGGCTGGAACATCTGGAAGTTCTCAGTTCACATACTGTTGAAGCCTCGCTTGGAGCATGTTGAACATTACTTTGCTAGCATGTGAGATGAGTGCAATTGTGCAGTAGTTTGAGCATTCTTTGGCATTGCCTTTCTTTGGGATTGGAATGAAAACTGGCCTTTTCCAGTCCTGTGGCCACTGCTGAGTTTTCCAAATTTGCTGGCATATTGAGTGCAGCATTTTCACAGCATCATCTTTTAGGATTGGAAATAGCTCAACTGGAATTCCATCACCTCCACTAGCTTTATTCATAGTGATGCTTCCTAAGGCCCACTTGACTTCACATGCCAGGATGTCTGGCTCTAGGTGAGTGATCACACCACTGTGGTTATCTGGGTCATGAAGATCTTTTTTGTATAGTTCTTCTGTGTATTCTTGTCACCTCTTCTTAACATATTCTGCTTCTGTTAGGTCTATACCATTTCTGTCCTTTATTGTGCCCATCTTTGCATGAAATATTCCCTTAGTATCTCCAATTTTCTTGAAGAGATCTCTAGTCTTACCCATTGTATTATTTTTCCCATTCCATTGTTCTAGTCTTTCCCTCTCTATTGTTCAAGAATCTTGTCAGCCCAGGAAGTGGGGAAACAAGTAAACATGGGACATAGCAGTCCATTGTTCACAGTGAATTTCCTAGGCAGGTAGTGGGTAGTAATCCAATGGAATAGGATAGGAAACTGGGTGTACATAAGTGTTAGGAAACACTGGAATGCTTCAGGCTCTCCTTACTGCATCTAGTAACTGATCCAGCATTGTGACAGATTAACAAAGAGGCCACTATAAATAAGAGATGCATGGAAGGAAACAATGGAAAGATTATGCAAGCATCTTTTAATTTCATGGCTTCGGTCACCGTCCACAGTGATTTTGGAGCCCAAGAAAATAAAGGACCTGATCATACTGACACCATGATCTTTGAGGTCCCACCTCCAGGACAGTGAGAAATAAATTTCTGTTGTTTATAAGCTGCCCAATCCATGGTATTTTGTTAAGCAGCCTGAACAAACTGACAGCCTCCCAAGATTCCCTGCCTTTGGCATACATGTACCTTTTCTCAGTTGTTCAGTCATGCAGAAATCTAAGTACTGTGTTGTTGTTGTTCTGTTACTAAGTTGAGTCCAACACTTTCCAACCCCATGGACTGCAGCAGGCCAGGCTTCCCTGTCCTTCTCTTATATCCTGGAGTTCAGTGAAATTCATGTCCAATGAGTCAGTGATACTATCTA
The DNA here is from genome assembly GCF_001704415.2 of Capra hircus. Lineage (NCBI taxonomy): Eukaryota > Metazoa > Chordata > Mammalia > Artiodactyla > Bovidae > Capra > Capra hircus. Next base: position 18,130,939 of record NC_030836.1, on the reverse strand, counting down.
ACCATCTCATCCTCTACCACCCTCTTCTCTTTTGCCTGCAACCTTTCCCAGAATCAGTGTCTTGTTCAATGAGTTGGCTCTTCGCATCAGGTGGCCAATATTTGGAGCTTCAGCTTCAGAATCAGTCCTTCCAGTGAATATTCAGGATTGATTTCCTTTAGGATTGAATGGTTTGATCTCCTTTCTGTCCAAGGGATTCTCAAGAGTCTTCTCCAACGCCACAAGTCAAAAGCATCAATTCTTCATCACTCAGCCTTCTTCATGGTCCAGATCTCACATCCATACATGACTACTGGAAAAACCATAGCTTTGACTATACACACCTATGTCAGCAAAGTGATGCCTCTGCTTTTTAATATGCTGTCTAGGTTTGTCATAGCATCTCTTCCAAGGAGCAAGCAGTTTTTAATTTCATTGCTTTCATTAATTTCAATCCACAGTGATTTTGGAGCCCAAGAAAATAAACTCTGTCATTGCTTCCACTTTTTCCCCTTCTATTTGCCATGAAGAGATGGGACCAGATGCCATGATCTCACTTTTTTGAATGCTGAGTTTTAAGCCAGTTTTTCACTCTCCTCTTTCACCTTCATCAAGAGGCTCTTTAATTCCTCTTTACTTTCTGCCATTAGGGTGGTATCCCCTGCATATCTGAGGTGGTATCATCTGCATATCTGAGGATAGTTCTCTCAGCAATCTTGATAATCAGATTGTAATTCATCCACCCCAACATTTCGCATGTTGATAGCTTATGGTGAATGATGCTGGATTGGTGATCTCCAAAGATTTAGCTTTGGGATCAGAGACCAGGCTTGATCACTAAGGGCTTTTGTGTGGCAGAAGTTTTATTGTGGTGAAAAAGGACAGAAAAAGCTTCTGACATAGACATCAGAAGGGGAAAGGAGAGTGGCCCCCTTGCTAGTCTTACCAAGGCCTTACATACTTTTACCAGACTCAGTCATATGTCTTAAGATAACAAGATTAGTCAGAAGGTTCCTGTTAAGAAGAAACATGTCCTTGAGCAAGATACATTGTTGTCATATAATCATTAGTACAGAGCTTAAGGAAAAACATACCCTTGAGCAAGATGAGTTGTTTTGTTGTGTAATCATTAGCTCTGGGTTTGAAAAAAGTTAGTGTTAAAGATTGTTGTCATAACAACTCAGAGCTTAAGACAAATCTTATGTGACTAAGACAAAGCAATATAGAAAAAAAGTTTGTCCCTTTCTCCTCCTCAAGAGGCCCATACTCCTTTCTCCTCTTCAGGGACCCCAGACTTCTTATCAACCTATCCAAGAATTAGAAATAGTGACAGACTTAATTTTCTTGGGCTCCAAAATCACTGTAGCTACCATGAAATTAAAAGATGCTTGCTCCTTGGAAGAAAAGCTATGACAAACCTAGACAGTATATTAAAAAGCAGAGGCATTACTTTGCCAACAAAGGTCCATCTAGTCAAAGCTATTGCTTTTCCAGTAGTCATGTATAGATGTGAGAGTTGGACTATAAAGAAAGTTGAGTGCCTAAGAATTGATGCTTTTGAACTGCGGTACTGGAGAAGACTCTTGAGAGTCCTTTGGACGGCAAGGAGATCCAACCAGTCAATCCTAAAGAAAATCAGTCCTGCATATTCATTGGAAGGACTGATGCTGAAGCTGAAACTCCAATACTTTGGCCACCTCATGCAAAGAACTGACTCATCTGAAAAGACCCTGATGCTGGGAAAGATTGAAGGCAGGAGGAGAAGGGGACAACAGAGGGTAAGATGGTTGGATGGCATCACCGTCTCGATGGACATGAGTTTGAGCTCCAGGAGTTGGTGATGGACAGAGAAGCCTGGCGTGCTGCACTCCATTGGGCCACAAAGAGTCAGACATGACTGAGCAACTGAACTGAACTGAAGAATTACTTCTCTCAATGTACTCTGCAAGGGAGTTAAATAAATAGGGTAACGATATACAGCCTTGTCGTATTCCTTTCCCAATTTTGAACCAGTCATTGTTTCATGTTCAGCTTTAACTACTGCTTGACTCGCATCAGGTTTCTCAGGAAATAGGTAAGGTGGTCTGGTATTCCCATCTCTCTAAGAATTGTCCACAATTTGTTGTGATCCACACAGTCAAAGGCTTTGGCATAGTCAATAAAGCATAAGTAGATTTTTTTTTGGAATTCCCTTGCTTTCTCTGTGATCCAACAAATGTTGACAATTTGAGCTCTGATTTCTATGCCTTTTCTAAATCCAGCTTGTACATCTGGAAGTTTTTGGTTCACATACTGCTGTAGCCTAGCTTGAAGGAATTTGAGCATGACCTTACTAGCATGTGAAATGAGCACAACTGTCTGGTAGTTTGAACATCTTTCTTTGGCACTGCCCTTCTTTGGGATTGGAATGAAAATTGACCTTTCTTGTGGCCATTGCTGAGTTTTCCAAATTTGCTGACATATTGAGTGCAGCACTTTAACAGCATCATCTTTTAGGATTTTAAATAGCTCAGCTGGTATCCCATCACCTCCACTAGCTTTGTTCATAGTGATGCTTCCTGAGGCCCTCTTGACTTCACACTCCATGATGTCTGGCTCTACGTGAGTGGTTATTCCAATCCTTAAGACCTTTTTTGTATAGGTCTTCAGTGTATTCTTGCCACCTCTTAGTCTCTTCTGCCTGTTAGGTCCTTACCATTTCTGCCCTTTATCATGTCCATCCTAGGATGAAATATTATATTGGTATCTCCAGTTTTCTTGATAAAATACCTGGTCTCTTCAGTTCTATTGTTTTCCTCTACTTCTTTGTTCTGTTCTTTAAAAAAGGCCTTCTTAGTTGGATATATCTAAGGTCCTATAGTGAAGGGGTCTTACAGATGTAATTAAGTTCCCAAATCACTTGACTTTAAGACAGTGTGATTGTCTAAGTGAGATTGGCCTATTCATATAAGCCCTTTAAAAGCCATCTTCTCTAGCATTGCAAGAGAAAAGTGGAAATCAAAGAGCTATGTTCTGGCTGGTCTAGCAGAAACCAAACATTCCTTTTGTGAATTGCCTGTGGGATCCATGTGGCAAGAAGCTTCAGGCAGTCTTTAGGAGCTCGGTCCTCTGCTGACAGCTAATAAGAGAAAGAGGACCCCAGTCCTACAAGTAAATTAATTCAACCAACAACCAGAGAGACTAGAAGATGACTCCAATCCCCACATGAACTACAACCCTGACTAACACCTGGATTTTCAGCCTGATGGGAGCTTCAGCAAAAATCCAGCCGGAACCAAGCAGAACCCTGTGCCACCTGCCTCACCCCAGTACAAAGGCCCCTTCCAAATCTCCTGCCTTTTCTTTATAGAAAAGCTGAAGTCTTCCAGGCCTTCCTGAGTCACAAATGAGAAGGCTCAAGCAGCTAATGATTAGGACAACAGAATCACAGATTCATGTCTGATGCTTGTTCTTGAGTTGTTCTATAGATACTGTAATTGACATCAGAGGGGAAAACAACTGTAGGATGACTGGATCGCAACCATGCTATGAACTGCTCCATACTGAGTAATACTGAATCTATGGCTAGCACAATTCCAAGAACTGGCCTTAAGAGAATGGGATTAACACTATAGTTCATAATAATCTATATATTTGTGGACATCAAAATAATTATAGTTTGTTCTGCCTTTATATGTAAATGGGCAACTATAATCATCAGCAGAGATGGTACAGACCCATGTCAATATTTTCCACTCAAGAACATGGTGCCCTATGTCAACATGATAGAGTTATAGAAGACCAACCTTTGCCCATAATCCCATAGAAATGGAATGATGTTCTAACAAGTGGGGATTTATAAGTGGCTTTCGGCAGGAAAGAGCTCACTGCAGGGTGCACCCTTTTGTCACTAACCTTAACCAGGCACCCTCATGCTCTATTTATCTCTGGCCCTGGCATACCTTTCAAATCTTTTGATCACACAATATCTTGCCTAATCTGCTGGCTCTTTCTGTAGATCAAAGAAGTAGAAATGAATTAACCAATGATCAGATCTCTTCCCCTTCGGTAATTTTGTGAATAAACTGTGTGAACAAAATAGCATCTAAAAAAAAAAAAAATCACAAGAAGTTGGCAAGCCTGCACATGAGCCTGTATAGTGGGGGATGGTGACAACTCTAACTCCCATCATTTCAATGATTAACTGAGATTACTTCCCTTTTTCCCTTTAAAAACTTCCAGGGAGGAGCAGAATCACTGGAGATGGTCTTCAGGAGACAACAAATCCACCATCTTCCCAGATTGTTGACATTCTGTTTAAAAGCAACTCCTTTCTAACATTTGTCTCTCTCTCTCTCAATTATTGATTTTTGAGCAGAGAGCAGTCTGACTTGATTTGGTAACATAACCACATCATGCTCCACCATGCTCCTTTATCATGACCTATAGAAACTGTGAGACAGTTTCTGTTGTTTTAAGCCATGATGTTTGTGATAATTTGTCACGCAGCAATAGAAAACTAACATATAGGGGACAGATGTGTTCAGTACCCATAAAGAATTAGACAAGTAGTGATTATCTGAGTAGACAGTTTCAGAGTTCTGGTTCTACACTCTGAAGGCAATGAAATGTAAGGAAACTTGCTGTTAAGTTGCATGGACATGAAGAATATTCACTATGTGGGTGGATGTCTAGATATCCCTATAGTAAATGATACTGAACAAAAGTTTGTGTGGCTTAGGGGTAAAGAATCCACCTGCCAATGCAGGAGATGCGAATTGGACCCCTGGGTGAGGGGATCTCCTGGAGGAGGAAATAGCAACCCACTCCAGTACTCTTGGCAGGAAAATCCCATGGACAGAGGAGCCGACCAGGCTACAGTCCACAGGATCTCAAAGAGTCAGGCATGACTGAGCGACTGACCACGCAGGCACAGATGCACAGTAAGTCCAAACAAACCCAAACATCAGAGTTTGGAGCAGAGAAAGGCTTACTGCAGGGCAAAGCAAGAAGAATAGGTGGCTCATGTTCAGAAACCCCAACTCTCCAATGCTTCTTAGGGAAAAGTTTTTACAGGCCAAAATTTGGGATGACGGTTGCAGGGTGTATGACACCTTCTGATTGGTCGGTGGTGACGTAACAGGTCAGTATTCCAGGAATCTTGTGTTCAGTCTAAAGTTGCCATCCTCCACCTGTGTGGGGGCTTTAGTTCCTACAGAAGTAGTCAAAGACACTTAATGTATATCCTTTGAGAAGGAAGCAGGATCCTGTTTTTAACGGCTGCACTACAGCTTCTTGATTGTTCTTCCTTTGTTTCTGCATTTCCTTACTTTGCTGGCTAGAAACTGCTTGAATCTACTCTTTGGAACTCAGGAATGTCTAGAAGGCTGAAGCCTAGATCCTGCAAATAAGAAACTAGGAATACAGAATCACTCTTGTGTCCAGCAGGGCCCAATGGGGTCCTGCTTGATTACATAGACAGTCATCACTCTAATGCTTAAATTGTTGGAAAGTTCACAGCAGAGCTAATGCTTGTGAAACACTGCCCCTGAGATGGTAGTTGAACTGACATGATGGGACTCAAACCCAGCCAAAAGCCACATTGGGACTTGAACCCATGGTCTTTTAACTGAGATCACACAACTCATCTCAGGACTCAATGAAGCTCAGGTTCTTTATGACTCATCACAGAAAGAAATTAGTGAGAGACAAAGCCATAGATATGAAATGGATTTACTTAGAGAGATACACATTCCATAGACAGAATGTGGTTCATCTCAAAAATCAAGAACAGCCTTGGGGTAAATACACTCCACAGACAAGAGTGTGGGCCATCTCAGAATATGAGAGGCCCTGAAATATGCTGTAGTTAGTTACGGGCTGGGTAATTTCATAGGTTAATGAGTGGGAAGATTATTCCAACTATTTCAGGGAGAGGGTGGAGAGTTGCAGGATTGGGCCATCACCCACTTGTGGCCTTTTATAGTTGGTCTCAGAACCATCATGGCACTGGTGGATGTGTCACTTAGAATATGCTAATGCATTATAATGAACATATAATGAGGCTCAAGGTCTACTGGAAGTCGAATCTTCTGCCATCTTGGTTCTAACCAGTTTTTGTCATATTCTATGAATCTGAGTGAACTCTGGGAGTTGGTGATGGACAGGGAGGCCTGGAGTGCTGCGATTCATGGGGTCGCAAACAGTCGAACACGACTGAGCAACTGAACTGAACTGAACTGAACTGATGGCTATGTCAAATTCCCTGAGGTTCTCAATTCCTTTGCCAGATCCCCAGGTTGGGAAATCTACTGTGGGCCCTAGAACTTTTGCAACAGTGCAGGAACTTCTTTAGTATAAGGGTTCTCCAGTTTGGGGTTGTCTGCTCAGAGGCTCTATGGTGGGGCTAATGGCAACCTCCTCCAAGAGGACTTCTGCCACACACTGTGGAAAATTCTTAAATAGATGCGAATACCAGACCACCTTACCTGCCTCCTGATTATGCAGGTTAAGAAGCAAGAGTTAGAACCAGATATGGAACAATGGACTGATTCCAAATTGGGAAAGGAGTACATCAAGGCTATATATTGTCACCCTGCTTATTTAACTTAAATACAGAATATATCATGAAAAATAGCAGGCTGGATGAAGCATAAGCTGGAATCAAGATTGCTGGAAGAAATATCGATAACCACAGATATGCAGATGATACCACCCTTATGGCAAAAAGCAAAGAGAAACTTAAGAGTTTCTTGATGAAGGTGAAAGAGGAGAGTGAAAAGCTGGCTTAAAATTCAATATTCAAAAAAGTAGGATCATGGCATCTGGTCCCATCACTTCATGACAAACAGAGGAGGAAACAACAGAAACAGTGACAGACTTGATTTTCTTGGGCTCCAAAAACACTGCAGATGGACACTTCAGCCACGCAATTAAAAGACACTTGCCCTTTGGAAGAAAAGCTATGACAAACCTAGACAGCATATTAAAAAGCAGAGACATTACTTTGCCAACAAAGGTCTGTCTGGTCAAAGCTATGGTTTTTCCAACAGTCATGTACAGATGTGAAAGCTGGACCATAAGGAAGGCTGAGCGCCAAAGAATTGATGTTTTTGAACTGTGGTGTTGGAGAAGACTCTTGAGAGTCCCTTGGACTCCAAGGAGATCAAACCAGTCCATCCTAAAGGAAATCAATCCTGAATATTCACTGGAAGGACTGATGCTGAAGCTGAAGCTCCAATACTTTGGCTACCTGACACGAAGACTGAGGGCAGGAGAAGGGGACGACAGAGGGTGAGATGGTTGGATGGCATCACTGACTCAATGGACATGAGTTTGAGCAAGCTCCAGGTGATGGTGAAGGACTGGGAAGTCTGGCATGCTGCAGTCGATTGTGTTGCAAAGAGTCAGACATGACCCAACTAATCAACTCTAAAATTCCAGAGAGGCAATTAACAATTTTCAGCCCTCATTAGACTAACCAGTTTACCACTGCAGTCTAAGAGTGAGGAAGTACAATCTTTGGATCTTCATCATTTCTTGTGGAACATTATCTAATATTCCTTCTGTCTTACACAGAAGCAATCCAATCATACTTGTCCTTTCAGTAACTACAGGAGGATCTCCTGTTGCTCTGCATTTTTCTTCATAAGACAGTATCAGGTCTCACTAATCATCACTTTTGACCCCCTGATCTAAAAGCCATAATCACATAGCGTTATAAGAGTTGTCAGCTGACCAGTCCTCCCTGGAGTTATCACCTTCATCTGGAGGTGGGAATGGAGAGTGTGATGGTTAATTCTGTCAACCTGACTGGGTCATCAGGAGCCCCATATCTCATTAAATGTTATTTCTGGGTGTGCCTTTGAGGGTGTATCCAGAAGAGTTTAGCATTTGAATTGATGGACTGAACAAAGGAGATGTGCCTCCTCAAGGCGGGTGGACATCATTCAATTAGCTGACAGTCTGAACGAACAAAAATGTGGAGAAAGGCTATTCTCTGACTGTGCCAGTAGGACATCGATCTTCTCCAGCAAAGGGACTCAGTCAAAAATATAAACATATATCCGTTCTCTTCCAAACTCCCCTCCCATTCAAACTGCCACATAACACTGAGCAGAGTTCCCTGTGGTGTACAATAGGGCCTTATTGCTTATCCATTTTAAATATAGCAGTGCACACCTGCTTTTTTGGCCATGCCACCCACTCCAAATCCCAGGGACGGGGGAGCTTGGTGGGCTGCAGTCTATGAGAGTCACACAGAGTCGGACACAACTGAAGCGACTTAGCAGCAACAGCAGCAGCACAGCATGCAGGATCTTAGTTCCCTGACCAGGGATCAAACCCATGCCCCCTGCAGTGGAAGGGCATAATCCTAACCATTAAATCACCAGGGAATCCCCTAGACTTCCACTAGAATCTATACCACTGCTCTTTGACTGTCTGGTCTTCAAACTACACCACTGGCTTTCATGGGTCTTCACCTCTGCAAAAGTGTTAAGAATAAAGAATACACAATAAAGTAAATATATAGTGGTAAAGCAGCATCTTATCTGCAACTTAATCTCAAATGATTCTAGAAGAAAGAATATTTTTATAATATATATATTTTTTCTTAACTTAGAAAAAATCAAATAAAAAATTAGAAAAGAAGGGAAGGGAAAAGCGAAAAAAAGGCATACACCAAATAGAATATTTTCATCTCCTTTTATTGAAGGAAATAAAACTGCAGAGGCAGTGGTACCTCAGAGCATGACAAGGTAGCCATTGGGGCTAACATGACAAGCCACAATGCTGGCCAGGGGTCCTACCATAATGGGAGGACCAAAACCACAAAGATAGCAGGAGGTAGCAAACATCCCCAACACCCAGTGCAAGCATTTCCATTTGCAGAGAGCTTGGCCATGCAATGTAAAAACAGGGTTCCCTCATAGCTGGCAGACTATCATCTCAGGCCAACAAATCCATCCAAAACTAACATGTAGTCTCAGATTTGGAGTTCTTTCTCTTTGACCCAGAGATCAGGGCAATCAGAAGATGAGTTACTCTTTTAGCTCCTTGTTGCAGATGGAAAAACATGCTGAGTTCTTCAAACATCACATAGGTATAGCTGGACAGGTGCTGATGCCCAGCTTTATTCTAAAAGCAGCTTTTTTTTTTTTTCCTTGACTTCTCACACTACTCTCACCCAGCATGTGCTCTAAGAAACTTCTCAATGTTCTAAACAAGGGCAGAATGGGGGCAGCAGCCTAGGGGAATTTAGGGAGTCAAAAGCTACTACATAGCCAAGATCATTTCACAAGAAATAGCATGGGAACACGACTGGATCTAGATCCTCCCAAAAAGATGCTTGAAGCATATACAAAGAAAAACATGGTAGCTCTCCCACCCATATCAGGATCAGCTGTGCCAAAGTCATGGTCCAGAAAGAAGAGCCATTCATGTCCTGGCTGAATATTACCCCCATGGCATTCCTTGGGCTGTTCTAATTTTCAAGTACAATAATGTGTTTGGGCAGTCTGATAACAGAAAAGCAAGCACTGAAAAATATCTCAACTGATCACAAGTTGATTATGTTATAAAGTCAAAATTCTATATAGTCAAGAACTGATTGGCTGGTGCGGGGTGGGGCAGAAATAGGAGTCCAAGGATTTATTCATGTAAGTCCTTGATCATAAATCACCCTCACATCCACAGGTTGGGAGCAAATTCCTTATTTTAAAATGGCCGTCATCCAATTAGTCAATTGCAGTTCTCTTCAATGCTGGACACATGGTTTTCAAGGATCAGTCTTGAGAGCACTAGACCAGGAAATGGGAGGAGAAGGCAAGGAAGAGCAACAGGGGTTGGAATTTCCGAAATGAGCATTTATTTCACAGAAGGCTTGGCACAATGAGGCTGGGGTGCTGTGGTTTTAGTGATTGTTCTTGGTTGCCTCCTTTGCAGCAGCAATCAGTGGAGTGAGGCTGGAGAGAGGCTTGGCAATCTTCAGAAATTGATGCTAGAAAGCAGAAAAATAACAAAAGACTCATGACAATTTACCATTCTTCTTTAGCAACCGTTACAAAATTTTCAGGGCATCCATGTTTGTATACTGTGTATATCATCAACTTCAAATTGAAGGACATCTTTCAAAGATAACATATCATTTTGAAGAACTGTTTGGCAATATCTACCTACAGCTAAACACATGTCTATCTTATATCCCACCAATTCCACTTCTAGATATATTTCAAGAGAAGTTAAGTTTTTTAATTCACCAGAAGACACACACATAAATGCTCACTGCAGTTTTACTTATGACAGTCATAAATGAAAGAACATAAATGTCCAAGAGACTGAAAGAGTGAGTACCATTATACTCATAGAATACTATACAAAAATTACAGAGCAATGAAAAGGAATAAGTAATTGATACACTGATAATAGGATGAATCCCACAGAAGACATGCTGCAAGAAAGAACACATACATAAGAAGAGTTTGTACTGTATGATTTCCTTAACTGATCATGACCCAATGGTACACTCCAATTCTGCATTTCAGAAGAACTGATTTGGGAATTTGTTGTTCTATCCTTGAGTTTAGTAAGGTTAATTAACCCAGGAAGGACTTGGTCCTTTTCCAAAAAACTTTCACTGGGCTATACTGTGGGCCATACCCACAACCATTAAAGACCATTGTGGAAAAAACACCATTTGCAAATTACTTTATGTTTTCAGTGAAAAAACATTATGGAAAACGATCATCACAGAACTCTGAACTCACAACTAAAAATGACTTTTCTTCATTTACTAGTGAAAAGGCTTTGTGTCTTGAGGGTATAGGCTGTTTCTCCCCTTGGATAAGAAACATAGGAACTAACTAACGTATTTTATTTCTGTTTTCACTACCAGGACACTAAGAACCAAATTTGATGTTTAAACAAAACTATTTAACACAAATGATTAGTATGTTTGGTTCTTCTGGCCATCCTAAGTCTCTTTTATTAATCATATTGTATATGTGTATACATACATTAAATTTTAAAATTTCTATATTTCTAAATATAGAAATATCTACAAATATTCTTTGCTAGAAGTGCTTCAAATTTTTTTTGAACAGAGATGGGATTCAAAGAGGTACTGAGAATAAGAAACTATTACTACAAAAGGAATAAAAGATCTTGGCTAAATTACAAAGATATGAATTCCAACTAAAGCCCCTATGTATTTCTATCCATATATATCATTCTCACAGGAGAAACAGATGGGAAGCTTTCATGATCTGAGATTCTGAAAGTCATTGTTTAGAATATTTACAATGTACAGTAACAAGTTAAAGAGTCAGTGTTCTCAGACTGCATGTTTATACAACTCCCCTGAGTTGAGAATGCAGCATGATCCAACACCCAATTAGGAGGCCTCAGTTTTCTTCTCTGTGAAATGAACAAATCAGACAAGATAAGCCCTAAGGTCTTTCCAGCTTAACACTCGGAACCAGGCAGTGGCCAAGAATAGACACACTTGAGAGCCAAATACACACAGATTTAAATCCTGGGTCCACTACTTCTCAGTTACTTTTTAATCATGCAAAGTTATTGAACACTTGAAATCTCAGTTTCCTCACCTGTAAAAATGGGAATACAAAAATCTATAAATCACAGGTTTATTAAAAAAGAATAGGTTAAAAAATATGTAAAATCCTTAGTGCCTAGAATGTGGTAAAGATTCAACACAATGCATTTATTATTTGTCATGTATTATTATATCAGGAAAAAAACTCGAGAGGACATTAATCTTTCAGTAACTATGTTTTAATACCTAGTTAACAATATCATCTTGAGGCTTAGACTATTTGCACATTTCCCAAAGCTTGGTATTTCCAGAAAAAACTTCATATGAAAGGAAAAGGCTCCTAACCTGCCTGTTATAAGGAGGTTTTGTCCCAAAGGATGCTAGAAACTAATGGGTTTGGTAGAACCCAGATCTCATATCTAATATATCAATGCTCTGTAGTCAGTAACTCTGATTACAAAGAGATGCTAAATATCTACAGAAGGTAACATTTCAATGAAGGTTTAAGCAATTCCATTCAATTCAACAAACATCTTCTGAATACCTATTTTTTAATTGAAGTATAGTTGATATACAATGTTAGTTTAAAGATTAAACAACAAATTGTTGTTGCTTAATCACTAAGCCATGTCCGATTCTTTTGCAACTCTGTAGACTGTAGCCCGCCAGGCTCCTTTGTCCATGGGATCTCCCAGGCAAGAATACTGGAGTGGCTTCCTATTTCCTTCTCCAGGAAATCTTCCCAACCCAGGGATCGAACCTGCGTCTACTGCATTGGCAGGCAGATTCTTTACCATTGAGCCACTAGGGAAGCCCATTGCATAAATCACAGGTATAAAATATAGTGATTCACAATTTTTATAGGTTATATTCCATTTATAATTATTATAAAATATTGGCTATATCTCCTGGGTTATACAATATATCCTTGCAGCTTGTTTTACATGTAATAATTTGTGTCTCTTAATACCCTACCCATATAATGTCCCTCCCCCACTTTCCCTCTCTCCATTGGTAACCACTAATTTATTCTCTATATCTATGAATCTGTTTCTTTTTTGTTATATTCACTAGTTTATTTTACTTTTTAGATTCCACATATAAGTGATGTCATACAACATTTATTTTTCTGTCTGACTTATTTCACTTAGCATAATATCCTCCAAGTCCATCCATGTTGTTCCAAATGGCAAGATTTCATTCTTTTTTATGGTTGAGTAGTATTCATCCACCCCTGGAGAAGGAAATGGCAACCCACTCCAGTATTCTTGCCTGGAAAATCCCATGGACTGAGGATCCTGGTGGGCTACAGTCCAAGGGGTCGCAAAGAGTCGGACATGACTGAGCGACTTCACTTTCAGTATTCATCCACATCTTCTTTATCCATTCATCTCCTGATGGACACTGAGGTCACTTACATATCTTGGCAATTATAAATAATGTTGCTATGAACACTGAGTTGCATGTATCTTTTCATATTAGTTTTTGTTTCTTTCATATATATACCCAGGACTGAACCACAGGGTCATATCATAGTTCTATTTTTAGTTTCTTGAGAAACCTCCATATTGTTTTCCATATTGGCTGTACCAATTTATATCCCCATCAAGTGTGTAGGAGGGTTCCCTTTTCTCCACATCCTTGTCAACATTTGTTATTTGGATTCTTTTTGATGACAGCTATTCTGACAGCTATGAGGTGATTTCTCGCTGTGGTTTTGATTTGCATTTCCCTGATACTTAGTGATACTGAGCATCTTTTCATGTGCCTGCTGACCATCTGCATTTTCTCTTTGGAAAAATGTCTATTCAGGTCTTCTGCCCACTTTTTAACTGGGTTTTTTGTAGGGTTTTTTTTTCCTGAATTGTATGAGCTGGTTATATATTTTGGATATTAATGCTTTATCAGTGATATCATTTGCAAATGTTTTCTCCCACTGAATACCTATTTTGATTCAGGTCCCAGGTAAGAGGAAACCAAGGATTAATAACATAGAAGTTATGATCTACTAACAGTAAGGAAGACAGAATTGTTCATAGTTAGCTTTAATTTGATGCAGTATGGTACATCCTGCCCTGCCCTGCCCTGTGTTAGTCCTCAAAATACAAAAGTTTTATGACTTTTGTATACTGACTGACTGTGCAAATCTACACATTTCTCATCGTCAGTAAGTTGCATGTCACACTTATTAAATCACCAGTTGGCAATGTAGTAAAATAACACTAGTAATGAGAAACTGTAACTGAAACATAAATGCTAAATATAGATAACGTGGTCAACTAAAAGCAAATTTTGAAACCATATGAAATAATCATGCTATAACTTCAGGATTAAGCTGGTGGAATATACAAGGCTTGGTAAACCCCCAACTTCAGGTTCCCCACAGCCTGTCAGGATCTCACTCCAAACAAGCAGACTATAGGGACCTTCCTGGTGATCCAATGGTTAAGACTCCAAGCTTCCACTGCAGGAGGGCACAGGTTTGATCCCTGGTCAGGGAACTAAGGTCCCTCATGCCATGTGGCATGGCCAAAAAACTGAAATAAATGAACAAACAAGCAGACTGTCATTCCCACCATCTGCAAGGGTTTCCATGAAGAAACTGGGAAGACTTGAAATGTTGCACTAACTATCCTCTAAATGAATGTCTTCTGATATCCTTTCCTAAAAATCTATCTTTTGAGTTTATCCCAGTAAAATATACCTTGTATAAGATTTGCATGTCAAAAAATTTCTTCTCATCTAGACTCAAACTCTGCTAGACTAATTCAGGCAGAACATAACAAGCACCAAAGGAAGATATAGGCAAAGTTCAATAAGAGCTCAGAAAATAACTCTGTAAGATACAGCCTAGAAAAGTACAGAGTTTTAATAGGCTGAGGAAGAGCCCAAGGGAGTAACATCAGCAAAGGTCCAGGGATGAACAAGATGAGGGAAATAGGAGTGTGGGACGTGCTAGGAGAAAAGCCTAGTTCTATAACAGCCATACAAAAATGCAGCAAAAAAGCCTTGATTATGTGATTCTCTGAATTAGGTGCCTCCCTACATAGGGATAGTTACCTGCAGCAGTTCTTTAGCCGAACCTCTCTTCTCCACATCCATCTCAAGACAGCGGTTCAGAAAGTCTCGGAAGATAGCTGACAGCTTCTCTGGGTTCTGAAGCTCTGGGGTCCCATTGGTGGCAATGAGGTACAAGGCCTGGAAATACAAACAGAATTGCCCTGGGCTCTACCTGGGATTCTTTCCTGGTTCCCAGACAGGCCCCGAAGAAATATGGTCGGCTACTTTCTGCCTTCAGAAGACAAAGAGGCAGCTTTGGTATAATGGAGAGAATATGACTTAAGAGCCAAATTTCCAGTGAATTTCTAACTTCCTCGTCTGTAAAACAGGGATGATAACAGTGCCTATCTCACATGTCTGTAAAATAAAACAAGATAACATATTGAAAGCATTTCATAAGCTTATGAAGTGTGTTACAGATCCAAGGATTTATTATTATTGATTTAAATCTAAATGGTTTACTATACATTTAGCCTAATGAGTTAAACACCTGCCCATTTACTGAAGGAAACTTATTATTCCTGGTGCCATCATCTCAGTCATCTAAACACTGATCTCTTCTAGCAGGAAAAGAATATATAAAGGAACTATTCTGTAAAGGAGCAATCTGTTTCACTGTTGCCATCTTGGTTCTCTAATATGAAGCCATATCCTGGGAAAGATAAAGAAAAACATCATACTAAACCTTTTAAAGCAATCTGAACTTTATTTCATAAGTGTTTACACAAACACTATCTCATTTAATGACCACAATAACTCTGGGTAATAGGCAGAGCAAGAATTATCATCCCCATTTCACAGATAAAGTCCTAAAACATAAAGAGATATGCTTGGGATCATGCTGTTTACACAAGCTTATGTCCTCTGACTTTGATCCCAGTCTTATTTCTGTTACTACTATTCATCATCATTTTCAAGGCCACTCTAAGGTGGAGGAAGATGAGTGGCATGTGGATCCACAGGGCAATACTGGGAGGCAAGGAAAGAAACTATGGAAGGTAGTTTCAGTTTGGTACACTAAAACACTTTTCAATAATCAGGGCTATCCAAGAGGTAACTGGCTAAAACTACATGACTGTTGAGTAGCGACAAAACTCTGGGAATTCTGGCATTGAGTGAGAGGTTGGAATAAATAACAAAAACAATCAGAATAACTCTCACATTTGCCCATGATCAAAATTATCAACCTACTTGTATCTGTATTCACTTACACTGCTTTCCCTCTCCTATTATAATAACAAACTGTCCAAGTTCTAATTTGATGATCTTTACTTCAGTACTTGATCCAACCCCCCGATCTACTTAACGATATAACTATCTCTCCTACAGACGTCACATCCCTCTTGTACATGACCATTTTCCTCTCTACTAGATAATTCTCATCAGCACAAAAACATGCTATGATAATATCATCTTCAAAACAAAAAACAAAAAAAGAAAACCCCCCTAGTCTCTACTTCAAGATATGGCTCCACTCACTTCTCTGTTAGCATAACTGCAAAATTCCTCTGAAAGAAAACGATGAAAAGTAACTGCTTATATATGTCATTTCTTCACTCTGGTGGATTTACTCTAATCAGGCTTTCGTTCCCATCACTCCAGTGAAACTGACTGTCAAAGTCATCAACAACCTTCACACGGGCAAATCTAATGATCATTACTTCGCTTTGGCTTAAATGCAACTTAGTCACATTTGACACACTGGTCCATCCTCCTTCTCGAAACACTTGTCCTCTTGGCCTCCAGGACACGTCTCTCAGTTCTCCTTCTACCAGGAAGGCTGCCCATTGATCAACTTTGCTGGTTCCTCTAATTTGTAAATATGAGAGTATCCCAGGTCTCAGTACTACCTCTCTCCCTAGGTGAGTGATCTCATTATCATCTACCTCTGATTTTTAAATAAACCAACCATATAATACCTACTAATAAATTTGTATTTCGAGTCCTAAATGCTCACTCTTGAACTCTGAACTCTTATGCCCAATTCTACTGAATACCTCCATTTAAGATGTCTAATAAACATTTTAACTTAACATGGTCAGAACCTTGTCCACTCTGCTCACTCACTTCAGGGACATTAGTCTCCTTGGTTTTCCCAAGGATCTATCAAGTATGTTCTCTAAACAAGTTCTTTATACACTTGATAACTTGAAAATTCTTACTTCAGATTAATCTCAAAGCTCATTCCTTTTTTCATTTTTCTTTTTACTTTTTCATTCCTTTTTTTCTTCAGATTTCTCCTCAGATAACTTATAAGAGAGGAATTCATTCTCCACCTAGAATAAAACAGTATACTTCTCTGTCCTTCCCCCTCTTACTCTCTTAAGCCCCTTACTATTTCTTTCATAGCTCTTATCTTCTGTTACTATATATTAATTTGTTTTATTATTATCAGAACAGTTTCTTGCCCATAAGAACTCAAATAATCACTGAATATATGAATGAATGACTGCTAATTTACATTTTCTTTAAGCATGTATACTTTATCACTGCCTAGTTTGATCCAGAAAAGAGAAATCCAACAGCCCAAACATCTTGATATGGGACTAGTAACACTCACTCTCAGAGGGTTTTCGTTGAGGTATGGGGGCTCTCCTTCAATCATTTCAATGGCCATGATGCCCAAGGACCAAATGTCAACCTTAGGCCCATAGGCTTTCCGGGTCACAACCTCTGGTGCCATCCAGTACGGTGTTCCCACCATGGTGCTGCGTTTGCTCTGCTCTGGGGTGATCTGAGCACAAAATCCAAAATCAGCTGAAAAAGAAAAGACAGAAACGGTTCATATGCAGAGTGTTTCTTCCGTAAATACTATGTGCCAACCCCAAGGTATCAAGCTCTGCCAGTGTCCTAACCACTACATCCCTTGTCTCTCCGAAGCTGGAGTCACATAACTGCCACCTTCACATCCAGCTCCTAGGCTGTGCCCTGGTCAGACTTTAAGGAGGAACATGAAACATCATTTCTGCCTTCCTACTCCTCCTCAAACCATAAACACTAGCATTAAAGGCTAAGCTGCCCATTTTGACATTTATTACCTACCCAAATTCTGCTTTCTTCCTGAAAACCATCCCCATATACCAGTATCTGGTTACTAGGTCCTTATTTAATTTCTCAGGCATGAAACCCTAATCATCTACAACTAGGCATGAAAAAATGTGGTCCACTAGAGAAGGGAATGGCAAACCACTTGAGTATTCTTGCTTTGAGAACCCCATGAACAGTATGAAAGCCAAAAAGATAGGATACTGAAAGACGAACTCCCCAGGTCGGTAGGTGTCCCATATGCTACTGAAGATCAGTGGAGAAACAATTCCAGAAAGAATGAAAAGACGGAGCCAAAGCAAAAACAACACCCACTGTGGATGTGACTAGTGATAGAAGCAAAGTCCGATGCAGTAAACAGCAATATTACATAGGAACCTGGAATGTTATGTCCATGAATTAAGGCAAATTGGAAGTGGGCAAACAGGAGATGGCAAGAGTGAACATAGGCATTTTAGTAGTCATCAAACTAAAATGGACAGGAATGGATGAATTTTAACTCAGATGACCATTTTATCTATTGTCGTGGGCAAGAATCCCATAGGAAAAATGGGGTCACCATCACAGTCAACAAGACTCCGAAATACAGTATTTAGGTGCAATCGCAAAAACGACAGATTGATCTCTGTTTGTTTCCAAGGCAAACCATTCAATATCACGGTAATCCAAGCCTATGCCCCAAACAGTAAGGCTGAAGAAGCTGAAGTTGAATGGTTCTATGAAGACCTACAAGACCTTCTAGAACTAACACCCAAAAAAGATGTCCTTTTCATTATAGGGGACTGGAATGCAAAAGTAGGAAGTCAAGAAACACCTGGAGTAACAGGCAAATTTGGCCTTGGAGTACAGAATGAAGCAGGGCAAAGGCTAATAGAATTTTGCCAAGAGAATTCACTGGTCATAGCAACACCCTCTTCCAACAGCACAAGAGAAGACTCTACACACGGACATTACCAGATGGTCAATACCAAAATCAGATTGATTATATTCTTTGCAGCCAAAGAGGGAGAAGCTCTATACAGTCAGCAAAAACAAGACCAGGAGCTGACTGTGCTCAGATCATGAACTCCTTATTGCCAAACTCAGACTTAAATTGAAGAAAGTAGGGAAAACCACAAGACCATTCAGGTATGACCTAAATCAAATCCCTTATGATTATACAGTGGAAGTGACAAATAGACCCAAGGGATTAGATCTGATAGAGTGCCTGAAGAACTATGGAAGGATGTTTGTGACATTGTACAGAAGACAGGAATCAAGACCATCCCCAAGAAAAAGAAATGCAAAAAAGCAAAATGGCTGTCTGAGAAGGCCTTACAAATAGTTGTGAAAAGAAGAGAAGTAAAAAGCAAAGGAGAAAATGAAAGATATACCCATTTGAATGAAGAGTTCCAAAGAATAACAAGGAGAAGAAAGCCTTCCTCAGATATCAGTGCAAAGAAATAGAGGAAAACAACAGAATGGGAAAGACTAGCGATCTCTTCAAGAAAATTAGATATACTAAGGTAACGTTTCATGCAAAGATGGGCACAGTAAATGAGAGAAGCAGAAGATATTAAGAAGAGGTAGCAAGAATACACACAAGAACTATACAAAAAAGATCTCCATGACCCAGATAATCATGATGGTATGACCACTGACCTAGAGCCAGACATCCTGGAATGTGAAGTCAAGTGGGCCTTACGAAGCATCATTACGAACAAAGCTAGTGGAGATGATGGAATTCCAGTTGAGCTGTTTCAAATCCTGAAAGATGATGCTGTGAAAGTGCTGCACTCAATATGCCCACATACTAGGAAAACTCAGCAGTGGCCACGGGACTGGAAAAGGTCAGTTTTCATTCCAATCCCAAAGAAAGGCAATGCCAAAGAATGTTCAAACTAATGCACAATTGCACTCATCTCATATGCTAGTAAAGTAATGCTCAAAATTCTCCAAGCCAGGCTTCAACATGCATGAACTGTGAACCTCCAGATGTTCAAGCTGGTTTTAGAAAAGGCAGAGGAATCAGAGATCAAACTGGCAACATCCATTAGATCATCGAAAAAGCAAGAGAGTTCCAGAAAAACATCTAATTCTGCTTTACTGACTACACCAAAGACTCTGAGTGTGTGGATCACAACAAACTGTGGAAAATTCTGAAAGAGATGGGAATACTAGACCACCGAACCTACCTCTTGGACATCTGTATGCAGGTCAGGAAGCAACAGTTAGAACTGCACATGGAAGAACAGACTGGTTCCAAATAGGAAAAGGAATATGTCAAGGCTATATATTGTCACTCTATTTATTTAATTTATATGCAGAGTACATCATGCAAAATGCCGGGCTAGATGAAGCACAAGCTGGAATCAAGATTGCCGGGACAAATATCAATCACCTCTGATATGCAGATGACACTACCCTTATAGCAGAAAGCGAAGAAAACCTAAAGAGCCTCCTGATGAAAGTGAAAGAGGAGAGTGAAAAAGTTGGCTTAAAACTCAACATTCAGAAAACTAACATCATGGCATCTGGTTCCATCACTTCATGGCAAATAGATGGGGAAACAGTAACACACTTTATTTTGGGGGGCTCCAAAATCACTGCAGATGGTAACTTCAGCCATGAAATTAAAAGACACTTGCTCCTTGAAAGAAAAGTTATTACCAACCTAGACAGCATATTATAATAAAAGCTGAGACATTACTTTGCCGACAAAAGTTCCATCTAGTCAAAGCTATGGTTTTTCCACTAGTCAAGTACGGATGTGAGAGTTGGACTATAAAGAAAGCTGAGTGCTGAAGAATTGATGTTTCTGAACTATGGTGTTGGAGAAGACTCTTGAAAGTCCCTTGGACTACAAGGAGATCCAACAAGTCCATCCTAAAGGAAATCAGTCCTGAATATTCATTGAAAGGACTGATGCTGAAGCTGAAACTCCCAATACTTTGTCCACCTGATGTGAAGAACTGACTCCTTGGAAAAGACCCTGATGCTGGGAAAGATTGAAGGCAGGAGAAGGAAACGACAGAGGATGAGATGGTTGGATGGCATCACCGACTTGATGGACATGAGTTTGAGCAAGTTCCAGAGTTGGTGATAGACAGGGAGGCCTGGTGTGCTGCAGTCCATGGGGTCGCAATAAGTTGGACACGACTGAGCGACTGAACTGAACTGAGGCATGACCCTGCTTTAATAAGTTCCTCCTCTTGTGCCCCAGGGTAGAGACTGCTAACAGTCCTCCCATAAGCTGCCCATCCACCTGTGACACAATCTCTTTCTCTGGATTCTTGGTCCTTACACTTCTGAACAGAATGTTCTGCCTGCAGTTATATTATATTGCTATTATATGTTCACTTAATTACGAGGCCTTCAATAAGAACTGTGTGTTCTTACTCACATTTTTCATTCTCAGATGGCCAACCACATAAACAGACATTTTATAAAAGTTTGCTAAATGAATGACTGAATGAAAGTTATTACACTAAACTCTCTTTTCTAATTATGTATTTTATGTTTCCCATAGTAGGTTGAGAACTACTTAAATATAGGCAAAAGTATCCTTGTTGCCCATCACAGTAAATGTTTTTCATTTAATGTGTAAATGAGTGGGGGGAAAATGTCATCCTATATAGTGCTGAGTAACATAAAGTGCTGGCATATCCAAGGAAATAGATTCTTTGGTGAGTCTTGTAGCTACTCTCATAGGATTACCATCCCAGAGGAGACAGGGTCTCAGAGAGAAGAGAAGTGATTATCACTCCTACTCACTTAGCTTGACAGAGCCATCCATTCCCAACAGGATGTTGTCACTCTTGATGTCTCTATGAATAACTTGGTTTGAATGCAGAAACTCCAAAGCTTGCAGGCACTGTTGAAGTGATGTGGGCAAAAGGAGAGAGAAAGGACAAATAATTATGAAGACTTACAGAAAAATCACTAATCCAACCTCCTCATTTTATGATAACAAAAGTGAGACCCCAGTGAGTAAAAGAACTTACTCCAAATAAATGGAAGAGGCAGGTCTAAAACCCAGTCTCTTGTCTCATTACTAAACATACTTTTTTTTTTTTAATACTTGGTGTTGCCTCATACTTTTCTTATAAGATACTTGACCACAGTGTATTATAACATAGCTTATAACAGTTTTAGGTACAGGAATCCCTCCAAAGTATTTTAGAATTGTTTATAGAACGTTAGCACCTTGACAAAGAACCCAAGGCAAAAAAAAAAAAAATACTGAGGAAGAATGGAAAGGAATTTGTAAAGAAAAAACTACAGGAAAATGACAAATAAGAGTCACATTTGGGAAACTAAACAAATGGAAAGATGCTAGAAGCCGTGAATTTAGGAAGATAATCTTATTTTGGTGAGGTAGTTTGTACTGTTTGCTGTATTCTGCTTTTTACATCCCCATAAACATCTGCAGACAAATGTCCAGCAGGCAACTGCAGGTGGGAATCTTGAGTGCTGTAGAGAAGCTGGACTTAAAATAATCGTTTACAAGTCTTTCAAGTTATGGTAACAGTTGAAATTGGCAAATGCTATAGTAAAGAAAGAAGAAAGAAAAGAACCTTGGAAAACACACAGACTCTCCATAGGCAGAATGAATAATATAGAGACTGAAAAGAATAATAAAAATGCCTGGTTCTGACCAATAAAATTATTTTAGACAAATCTCTTATTCCCTCTGGGCTACTGTCTTCCCATCTGTAAAAGGTGAGCGTCAGAAAAGATGCTATAAAGGTTACTACTAAATCTATTAGGAAGTTCATAACCCAAAGCTAAAATTTAGAGGCTTCCACCAATTAAAAAACATGAAAAAGATGCAAACCAATTAGAGGACAGTACTGAAATATTCTCAACTCAATACTTTACTTTCTAAGAATACATCAATGGCTAAATTAAAAACAAACCAATATCCAGAAGCGGCTTTTCCCTGGAAAAGTAAGACCTGTTTCCCTAAGGAGGCTGGAGACTTTGGCCTCTGGATGTCAAAAATTATAAACAGAAAGGATAATTTCTAGAAATTGGAACCATCATGCATTGCTGGTAGGAATATAAAATGGTACAGCCACTGTGGTAAACATTTTGGCCAGTCCTCAAAATATTAAACATAAAGTCTCTACATGACCAGAAGATCCACTCCTAGGCACATACCCAAGAGAAGTAAAAACATATTCAACCAACAACTTATCCATGAATGTTCACAGCACTATCCATAATAGTCAAAAAGTAGAAATTACCCAAATGTCCATCAGCTGATGGACAGGCAAATAAACAGAATCTTACTTGTTAATAAAAGGACATATGCTATAGAACAGATGAGCCTTCAAAATATTACACTAAGCAAAATGAGCCAATCAGAACACATATCACCTTTATATGAAATACCCGGAATAAGCAAATCAACAGAGACACAAAATAGACTTGTGGCTGCATAGGGCTGGAAGGGATGGGAAACAGGCTGGGCGGGGTCAGCAGGGTGGGGTGACTGCTAATAGGTATGGAGTTTCTTTTTCAGTTCAGTTCAATTGCTCACTTGTGTCTGGGTCTTTGCGACCCCATGGACTGCAGCACGCCAGGCTTCCCTGTCCATCACCAACTCTTGGAGCTTACTCAAACTCATGTCCATCAAGTCGGTGATGCCATCCAACCATCTCATCCTCTGTCGTTTCCTTCTCCTGCCTTCAATCTTTCCCAGCATCAGGGTCTTTTCCAAGGAGTCAGTTCTTCACATCAGGAGGACAAAGTATTGGAGTTTCAGCTTCAGCATCAGTCCTTTCAATGAGTATTCAGGACTGATTTCCTTTAGGATGGACTTGTTGGATCTCCTTGTAGTCCAAGGGACTTTCAAGAGTCTTTTCCAATGCCACAGTTCAAAAGCATCAATTCTTCAGCACTCAGCTTTCTTTATAGTCCAACTCTCACATCCGTACTTGACTAGTGGAAAAACCATAGCTTTGATTAGACGGAACTTTTGTCGGCAAAGTGATGTCTCAGCTTTTATTTTAATATGCTGTCTACGTTGGTAATAACCTTTCTTTCAAGGAGCAAGTGTCTTTTAATTTCATGACTGAAGTCACCATTTGCAGTGATTTCGGAGACCAAAAAAATAGTCTGTTATTTCCCCATCTATTTGCCATGAAGTGATGGAACCAGATGCCATGATGTTAGTTTTCTAAATGTAGAGTTTTAAACCAACTTTTTCACCCTCCTCTTTCACTTTCATCAAGAGGCTCTTTAGTTCTTCACTTTCTGCCATAAGGGTGGTATCATCTCCATTTCTGAGGTGATTGATATTTCTCCCAGCAATCTTGATTCCAGCTTGTGCTTCATCTAGCCCGGCATTTTGCATGATGTACTCCGCATATAAGTTAAATAAGAGGGTGACAATATACAGCCTTGACGTACTCCTTTCCCAATTTGGAACCAGTCTGTTGTTCCATGTCCGGTTATAACTGTTGCTTCTTGACCTGTACACAGATTCTCAGGAGGCAGGTCAGGTGGTCTGGTATTCCCATCTCTTAAAGAATTTTCCACAGTTTGCTGTGATCCACACAGTCAAAGGCTTTGGCATAGTTATTAAAGCAGAAGTAGATGTTTTTCTAGAACTCTCTTGCTTTTTCAATGATCCAACAAATGTTAGCAATTTGATCTCTGGTTCCTCTGCCTTTTCTTTTCTTTTTTTTTTTTTTGTTAATTTTTATTTTTACTTTATTTTACTTTACAATACTGTGTTGGTTTCGCCATACATTGACATGAATCCACCACGGGTGTACATGCGATCCCACACATGAACCCCCCTCCCACCTCCCTCTGCCTTTTCTAAATCCAGCTTGAATACTGTTGAAGCCTCACTTAGAGAATGTTGAGCATTACTTTGCTAGCATGTGAGATGAGTACAATTGTGTGGTAGTTTAAACATTCTTTGCTTCTTTTTAGGGTGATGCAAATGTTCTAAAACTGATTATGGTGATAGCTGTATAAACTAAATATACTAATATCTTTTAAATTATGTACTTTAAATGGGTGAATAATATGGTATGTGAATTATATCTCAATAATGGTATTTTTAGAAAGGTGAATTATCTCTATGAGAACTTATGGATAATAGTAATGCCATGTATTTGCATAACATTTTAATGTTTTTCCAAATGCTTTTTGATCCACATGGTACCCCTAAGGTATACACAGTATGAATGCTGCAATTCCTAAGATAAATCACTTGAGACATACTGATTTCCCCAAACACACATTTGCATGTATCTCAATCAGTAAAAGTCAGTTCTTCGGATGACTGAAATGAATAACATCTTAGTTATTACAGTAACTCTGCATTTCCAAAGGTCCCGAGAATACAGATACATAGTTTATCTATGATATTAAATTTCATGGGGGAAGTGTGATTAGGAAAAACCGTCTTGAAAGTTTCCTGGTGGGGGAGGGAGAATAATGAAACAAATTTGAACACCACCTCAGTGGTACTGTAAAGAAAATAACTCAGATCTCCTCAGATCCCAGGCCTGTGTTAATTCCATTAACCTACCTGTGTATGTGTTCTAGATCCCAGGGTTTTTAATGAAAAGATGATAATATTTTCTAGGACAGTAGTGATTTCACATGACTTTATTTTTCCTAATATTATTACAAAACTATGTAATTTCATCTGCATGATTCTAATTCCTCTATCATCAAACCCTAGGCATACTCATCCCCATAAAACTCTGAGTCTAATCTTCTAACCACTTAATCATGCTCTCTTTCCCTAATTCCCAAACTTTTATATTATAAGGCTATGAGAAAGTTTCAGGCTTTTATCAGCAAAGCATCCAATACACTCAACTTCTCCAAATACTCCCTTCATCCTCTTGCTCTAATGAAGATGTGGCCATCCCCTAAGGACACTGCTTCTCATGTAGGCCTTGCCAAGGTTTTTATTCTCCCTCCTTATACAAGCATTTTACAGACTTTAGATGTTTGACAGCAACGAGGAGAGAGAAGAATACTGATTTAAACTTTGTTTCCTATTCCTTTTGCCTGGAAGTATTTTACCCTAGATTTCTGCTTGGCTTACTCTCTCATATCATTCAGATCTTTACTCAAATATATGGCAAAACCTTCCCTGACTATCTGAAATAGTATCTCTTCCGTCACTATCTCTTTACTCTGCTTTATTTCCTTTATAACACATGAATAAAGCAGGAAAGCAGAATAAAAAAATATGACTAAAATTATACCCATATTAAAGAGATAAAAGAAAATAAATGCTCACAGAAGCTATTTCTAAGAGGCTGAAATAATACATGATTATATATATGTGTGTGTGTGTGTGTGTGTGTGTGTGTGTGTGTATGAACTTTCTTTTAGAATATAGTTACCTTTAAAGAAAAAAGAATGATGATAAAAATCTCAAAACAGGTATTATAAAAGGATGATGGGAGAATACAACTAATTTCTCCCACTTCTACAGTGCCCAGGCTGAGATCCCATCAGATGCAGAACCCTGAGATACATAGATATTGAAGCCATTTCCTGCTCAAGTCTAATTGGCTGTTGACCTTACCTCACGGCACACAGCTGCAATCTGACCTTCGTCCATGCAAGTTTCCGTTACCACATCTGTCAAAGAACCTCCAGCCAAATATTCCATGACAACCCACAGCTCATCTCCCACAAGGTAACTGCAGGGGTAAAGGTAAAAGGTGAGTAGGAATAGGGTACACTGAGCCATAGCAGTGGCTTTCAAAGGACAAGCATATACACAGAGTGACTCTGCATTTCCCTCAATTCTGAAAGGGTCTAGGGTCCTTTTTTCTGAAGAAAAGCAGAATCTATGGGACCGTTTCACTAGCTTGATATCTCTTAAGGATTCGACTGGAGAAAACAAGGCAGACTGTCCTGTGAAGCCCCAAAAGGTAGAACTAAAATCACTAGGTTGAAGATGCAATAAAATTTCATTTCATCACAACACAAAGCAGTATTTCTTAAAATCAGGCATGGTTCCCACACCTCTAGAAGCCTGAAGCAGAGAGTACCCAAACACCTGATGAAGATGGGATTTGGAGTCCATGTTATCAATATTAGGGAAGTCACTAAACATCCTTGAGAGTTCTACTAGATTTGAGATCCATGAGATCAGTACCAGGTCATGTTCAAGATTTCATCCCCAGAGAGAGTGTCACAGTAGATATCATTATTTACTGAATAAATCAATGAGTAAAATAAAAGATAACTGCAAATGTTAAATAAAGTAATAGTTATAAAAACCATTAAAAAGCTGTAGAGTTTTATACACACAGCCATTCTTCTGACAATGATCTCCGTTTTGAACATCTCTGATTATAAGAAAGGAATAAATTCAGTAAGGATTACAGAACCAAAGCCTCTTCTGGAAGCCAAGGGTTTCCAATTTAGTACTGTATCACTAGACAGACTGTGGGGCTGAGAAGGGCTAAAACAGAAAGTTTCACTCAGGGACTGGATCACTCAGCTCTGTTATGTGATAAGTAAAAAAATCACTTAGCCTGTCAGTTTTCTCTGCTACAAAATAAGACAAATAAACAACAAAGATAGTCTAGAGCTCTATAAACTCTTGCGCTAGCTTTAGACAAAGGAGGCAGACTGAATTGGCTTGAGCTGTGTGGTATGTCATATCATCTTCATCCCCATATTGGGACTACTGCTGGGCAGATGGGAGGCTATTGGAAAAAATAAACAGTCTCAAGTAAAGGATAAGATTTAAATCATATTCTCTTGCCTATTAATCAATTCAGTCCTTTTTCTATAATATTATGCATTCTCTGTACATCAAAGTCTTGAAGTTTCTTAATGTCCATGAAGAATAAATGTAACAGATTAATTTCTCCTTCAACAATCTCTTAGGAGAAGACTGTGGGGACTTGGACCAAAAGAGAATTCAGGCCTGGGTTAAAAAGCCCTCCACTGCCATAAGCCTATTTCATCCCTGACAAAGAATGTGCATTTATAGACCATCCCCCAGCACATCAAAAAAAATCTGTCAACTTGGACTGACTGGGGGGAAAACACAAGTGTACAAAAGATTATGTGGACACTGACAAAGCAGAGTCCCTTTAGCTGGGCCTCACATAATGTTCTCAAGACCAGATTCATGTTGTCTCAATTACTATGCAGCTATACACTGTGCCAAGGTACCATTAAAAAAGCTTCAGAGCATCCCATATTTAGAGAAGAAAAAATATGAATGGAGTTCTCCTCTGGGAACTCACAAAAACCACAGATTCTCAAATGTAGCACCTTCACTGAATGTTCAGCTTAAGAGTACCCACTCTTCTCCTCCAGCAAGAATTCCTAGGTATGTTTTCGTATACCAGACTACAACTGATGAGAGGGACTGAGCCTAACTTATTTCTGATTACAGAATATAACAAGCCTCTGGAAACACTGGCAAAGGCATGATAAACAAACAATTTATAAACCTTCTAATCCCATTCCCAGAATACAGATTCATTCAAGCACATGCATTTTGTTGTTTACTTACCTCCACTAATGAGGAACTCACTATTTTATGAGATAGGCCATACCCTTAAGACAGCTTTCATTTTTCCTTATCCTGAGCCAAAATGTAGTATTCTTATAACCTTCAGAAGCTTATCCATGCTTTATTCTCCATATAATAAGTTCTTAAAAGAGATGGGAGGATGAATAACTTCAGAGGATTCTTCAGAGCCAGTCATGACCTACATCATGGAGAGACTATCATCTCCAAAACAGAGAAGGCCAAAGTCCACCTCCTTGCCTCTTTAAAGAAATGAACGCTTACCACTTTTAGATTCAGAACAAGAAATCTGGCATAATTTGGCAGCAATGAAAACAAGTTGGCAATGCATGATAAATAGTAAGAAAAATTACTCAGAGTCTAAGACTTGGTCCAATGTCACCTTCACCTCTGATACGTCTGAAACCCAGGCAAGAAGCAATTTCTTTTGTTCAGATATGGTAGAAAAGAACATAATATGATGGAAAGGGCATGGACGTTGATGCTAGGAATATTCAAATCCAAAACCCTCATTTGCTACTTACTGGCTTACTGGTCTTGGACAAGTTATTAACTTCTATGAATCTCAGTTTCTTCATCTGTAAAATACAGACAATAAACCCTACCTCATAATGAGATACTGCTATTCACAAAAGTGCTTAGTACAATGAAAAGCATAACACAAATATTAACTACAACTCTTATTATTACCTTAAAGAGCAGAATTCTTACAGGCTGGAAAGATAGGTTAAAAGAATCAAAATGGAATTTAATGAAGATAACCAAAAATCTATGTTACCAGTTTAAGGCAAGCTCTACAGGCTGGAAAGATAGGTTAAAAGAATCAAAATGGAATTTAATGAAGATAACCAAAAATCTATGTTACCAGTTTAAGGCAAGCTCTACAGGCTGGAAAGATAGGTTAAAAGAATCAAAATGGAATTTAATGAAGTTAACCAAAAATCTATGTTACCAGTTTAAGGCAAGCTCTTGTTAAGAAAAAAAAAAAAAAAGGATCAGAGATTTGAACTGACTACATACTTACTAGGGGTCAACAATGAAAACAGAACACTTAAAAAAAAAATTTTTTTTTAATGAACAACAACAACAAAAAGAATAAAATCAAGTTCCATAGAGTTTAGAACAAAGGAGGGGTTGCACTGTCTCCATACAGCTCAAATCTCAAGGCTCAAATCTCAAACAAAACTACTGAATGTCACATTTTAAGATAATGCAAACTACAAGTTATTCAGCAGGGTAAGCAGGATCAGGAAAAGATTTGAGATGCAGAATGATTTAAAGACCTTTGCATCTGACTCAAGCAGACGGGCTGAAGGCATTCCCAGGGGCAGGACCAGCTGGGAGAAGCCATAGGGTGGTAGGGTTCAGCCTAACCCAGAAGACTGTGCGCCAGTTAGAGATGTCCAGCAACATGCAGGCTCAGAGGCACAGAGCTGAGCACCTTAAAAGATTCTTGAATGGAAACGGTTCTGAGTATTGGTGTTGCCTTCTCTAATAGCACTACCATCCATCAGTCCCAAAGGCCTTATTTCTCTGACAGGACTACCACTCCATACCTGTCCAAGTAATTCACAATATTTGGGTTCTTGTTTTCCCTCATGACCAGGATCTCATTAATAATCAGCTCTTTCTTCGGCTGCTGCTGAAGGTTCATCTGCTTAATGGCCACCTGAAATCAAAGTACACCAGTGTATAACCAGAGTCACTCCAAATTTACTGAGCACCTACTAAGTACCAGACATAAACACTTAGGAGACAGAGATGAATAAAATATGGTCTGAGCCCTTGAGGAACTCACAGTTTATCACTGGAGACCAATGGTACGCAATGCAAAGTCTAGCAACATCATCTGGGAATGTGCTGGAAATGAAAATTTTCAGGCCCCAACCAAACCTACTGAATCTGTAACTCTGTGGTTTTTTTTTTGGGGGGGGGGTTGCATAGTTTGCACAAATTTTCTATTTAATGGAAAAGTTCACTTGCTAAGTATAAAGATCATTTATTACTTGGCATTGGTATTGGTGTCACTGGAGGTGAGGATAAGACATGGTTATGAGGAATTTAAATGAGGAAGTAAAAGAATTTAAAAATTGATCTTTCCATTCATCTCTCTACCTTCTTAGATCTCTACTTAATCCAAGCTCAAGTACTGATAAATAGGGACTTCCTTTTCCTCAAAAACCCTGTATTTTAACAAGCCCTCCAAGTAATTTGGGGGTTCCCTGGTAACTCAGACAGTAAAGCGTCTGCCTGCAATGCAGGAGACCCAGGTTCGATTCCTGGGTCGGGAAGATCCCCTGGAGAAGGAAATGGCAATCCACTCCAGCACTCTTGCCTGGAAAATCCCATGGATAGAGGAGCCTCGTAGGCTACAGTCCATGGGGTAGCAAAGAGTTGGACACGACTAAACGACTTCACTTTCACTTTCCAAGTAATTCTAATGTGAACCAAAGTCTGAAGATCAAACTTGCTACAAAATACTTATATTAGAAAAAACACTTTTAAAACTCACAATATAAAAGAGGTGTGCTTTAACAAAGCCCACACAAAATGTTACAGAAACATAAAACTGGCAAGGACTCTTTCACACGATCAATGTAGAGGCTTCATAAAGGGGAGATGCCTTTTCAAACTGTGGAAAAGTAAATCAGAGTTGACCAGGTTAAGAGAGAATAGAAAAGGGGGATCCTTAACGTTTATGTATGAAAAAGATCTTGATAGGCTTTTTGTCTATAGAAATAAACAAATTTTCACATAATACCAACTTAAGGAATATGTTAGTTTCCAAGACACTTTTGCATCCATTTTTGCAGTGTGTCAGCTACTACATAGAATATTCTCAAATGTATTTCATTTAATTCTCTGAGACATGTTATAACTTAAATATTACTACCGACCATGTTTGACAGATGAGGAAATTGTAATTCAGAGAGGATATGTGACTTGCAAGCACAACAATTCAGTAGCAGAGTCAGGATTAGAATCTCAAAAGCAATTCCCATTTATTCTGCACACAGAGCCAGATTAATCTTCCCCACTGTACACATTTGATAACACTCTACCAGATTCAAAATTAAAAAGGTTCCTGTTCCTAGAGATGTTCCTTGGCCCAACATTCAAAGTCCTTCTGATCTGACCTCTATCTTACTTCTCACTATATTCTTTCATATGCTACAATGAAAGATGTATGCTCATATCTGAGTCTCTCTCCATTTGGAACATCTTACACTGTTTTCACATGTTCAAAACCTTCTTATACTTTGTATCAGACCAAAAGAAATTTCCTTCTCCAAACCAGAGAGGTTTTTTGCCTTCTTTAAAGCCCTATAAGACCATATTTACACACGTCTTGTGGAACTCACCACATACTGAATTGTATGATGATTAGTTAAGGTGTGTATCTCGAGACATTTGAGAGCTTGTTTGAAAGCTCAGAATCCCTGGTGCCAAGCATAGGGGCTAATACAGTGTGTGTTCAGCAAATCTTTTTGGCAATGAAGAGGAAAAGACAGAATTCAGTGGGTTGATAAATACTTTGTTTTTAAACCACAAAGAGCATCAGCAATAGGCTACTTCATCCCACAGGACTAGACTTTAAATTATTTAAGTGTTTATTTCCTAGAAACATCATCGAAGAACATGAACATTTAACAGAACAACTACAACTAGTCGTTCTAGAATCATCCAGAAAAGTAGAGGATGAATAATTCAACTTTTATGGGAAAACTCCACACTCTATTATTTCTTCAAATCAAGTAGGGACAGTCTTCTGCCAAGAGTCATTTATCAGTAAGAAAAGAAACTATTTTTTTTGAAACATTTTGACCACCTCCACTCCCTACTCTAAGTGAGAAAAAATTGCTGGAAAATCCCATGGACGGAGGAGCCTGGAAGGCTGCAGTCCATGGGGTCACTGAGGGTCGGACACAACTGAGCGACTTCACTTTCACTTTTCATTTTCATGCACTGGAGAAGGAAATGGCAACCCACTCCAGCGTTCTTGCCTGGAGAATCCCAGGGACAGGGGAGCCTGGTGGGCTGCCGTCTACGGCATCACAGAGTCGGACACGACTGAAGTGACTTAGCAGCAGCAGCAGCAGCAGCAGGGTCTCCTATCAGGGAAGGCGTCTGGTCTGGCTACAGTTTTCCGTAACACCTGATGATTAGCTTTCTAACATCTGAAGAGGAAAACATTGATCTAAAGGCCCATCACATTAAGACTGTAAGCCCTTATAACACATATTAAGATCTGGACCCTGTGCCACCCTGGAGGATGAGACAGAGCTTGTGAACTTCACAGAGGTCATTGCTGGCAGCAGCAAAGGAGATGAGAAGCAGGCCATGGATGACAGAGGAGGGGACAGTCCTTTCCAACAGCTACTGACTAAACATAAGCTAGGCTAAACACCCTTCACCTGATCAGATCCCTCTTAACTCAAGCCAGCAGACAGCACTCCCATAACAGAAAAAGAGCTGGACTTGAACTCTGAGGGCCTAAGCTCTGGGGCTGATTCTGTCACTTCCCAGCCTTGACCAATCACAAGCTCCCTGAACCTCCATCTCTTTATCAATACTAAGGATAATAATCCCCACCCTGATTTCCCTCCTCATAGGATGCTTTTGGGGACTAAAAGAAACAGTGGCCAATGTGTTACTCATACATAAGAAATTTAAATAATACAGTAATACAACAGTGAAAATGCTAATCACTGTCATAACTGCATTTGATGAGTACTTGGCACAGAGCAGCAAGAACGACAACATAATCAGCAGGAATGACAGCAAAAACCAACCACTCTCCCACCACAGTGTTAGGTGCTCAACTGACAACGTCTCTATAAAACAACCCTGTCAAGTGAAAATCATCCTCTGCATTTTCAGATAAGAAAATAAAGACTAAGACTTACAAGGAAGTTGCCCAAGGTCATAATCAATGCCTTCAGGCTTATATAACATCAAAGCATCTTCCAGTCTATTTTCTCTATTACACACATTCCCTCTAAAAATAGGCTTGAAAATTAATTGTCGGATGTGTAACTAGAAGACTTCCACCACTAACACGCTAATCTTCCTCTACGTGACAGGCAATAGCTCTCTTTTCCCATCGGATAACTCTCAATATGCAGTCACTCACAAAGACAGAGCATCCCGCCAGCTCCACTAAAGATTTATACTCCCTGGGGGAGAAAATGAGGCCTTCCTGGCTACACTGCACTAGCTGCCCTAATGGACTTGCTTCCATTCATAGTTTTGTAACCACAAAGCAAGCACATGACATCAAGTTTGTTTCCCGTGACCAGCTTCTCACACATGCAACTCCAGACCTTCAATGAACCAGCCAGCACCAGGCTGTCTCCCATCAAGGGTTGTGAGGCTCCAGAGGTCAAAATATGACAAAAGGCCATGGTGCCAAACCTTGCTGCAGCCTAGCAGTCAAGAAAACACAAGTTAAGATTTTTGAATCAAAGGATTCTAACCCAGTCCTTGCTAACTGCTGGCAGTACAACCCCGCAAAAATTACTTTAACTCCAAGCCTCAAATTCCTCATCAGTAAAAAGGAAATAATACTGCCTACTGTGTAGGGTTCTTTTTAGTATTCGTATAACCTCCTCTTTTCTATCTCTGCCTCCAATGTAGCATATTTTAAATCAGCAAAATGATACCATCCTTCCTTCCCTCCTTACCATTATTTCAACACAGGTTTCTGTCAGCACTGTAAGAGTTTTATATGTACACAACAGAAAGTATGGTTTCTTACACTTACATATATATATATATATATATGCGTGTGTTTTTAACGTCTGAATCTTTCATAGTTCTTAGCGTAAGTGTAGTATAAAGTAAACGATCAGTAAACACTCTGTGAAATAAATATGTGCAGATAAAAGTTAATATATATGAATTCTTAGTTTATGATGTATTTTTCACACGCATTGCTTCACTCAACTGTCTTGTGAGGTGTACGTTATCATGCATATTTTATAAAGAAATAAAATTCAAGCTCCAGAGGTCAAATGACTTTTCCAAGCTTTTGTAAGTAAGTAAAGGTAAACATCTGGGCTTCCCTTGTGGCTCAGCTGGTAAAGAAGCTGCCTGCACTGCAGGAGACCTGGGTTCTTTCCCTGGGTTGGGAAGATCCCCTGGAGACAGGAAAGGCTACCCACTCCAGTATCCTGGCCTGGAGAATTCCATGGACTGTATAGTCCATGGAGTAGCAAAGTGTCAGACACAACTGAGAGACTGTCACTATCCACTAAAGGTAAACATCTAGTTATCTGGTTCTCACATCAAAGAACAATTAATAAATCTTCAACATAATTTTTTTTGAAGTTGACTTACCCTCAGTGGAGCCTCAATATTTGCCTCAGACACTTGTAAAAGCCTGACAAGAGCATAGTGAGTTATGTGACTTCTCCAGTACATCTTGGGGTTTCAACCAAGAAACATACACAAGCAGGTCCTAGTAGCCTCCCTCAGAGGAGGCCAACTTTATTTTCATTGGAACAAGAGGTGCCTCTCAAGTTCTGAGCCCCATTAGTCTTTGAACTAAGACCTTTCCCAGGTAACTCCCATCCACAACCCACCTGCCAACATTCCTGCTCTGAAACCAAAGAGTAAAATGCAAAGAAAACTTTAAGCATTCTAGATTCCCTTCCTGGCTTCCTTCTGCTGAAGATAAGATCTTGGGTCATCAGGCCTTAGCAATAAGATTAGAGATTTCCCAGCTTATGAAACATGAGACAAAGAGGTGCCTCCAAATGAGAACTTCAATGTCTACCGGAATCATAGGCACAGAGTAATGGAAGACCCACTAGATTAGAGACAAGAGACAAAGTTTTAAATCTCTTCTGTATCAGATTTCTCTCCTAAACACCAAATTTGTAAAAATAACTGCCCACCAGGCAGTTTCACAAGGTCTCTTAGGCAGTATCTAACTTCTTCAAATCTGTATTTCCTCTGATCACTCACTTGGGCTTCCCAGGTGGTGCTAGTGGTAAAGAATCCACCTGCCAACACAAGAAACACAAGAGATGCAGGTTTGGTCCTCGGGTGGGGAAGACACCATGGAGAAAGGAATGCCACCCACTCCAGTATTCTTGCCTGAAAAATTCTATGGACAGAGTAACCTGGTGGGCTATATTCCATAGGGCCACAAAGAGCAGACACAACTAAGAATCCACACACACACATACACACATCACTCACTTGTGAGTCATCCTCACCTTCACCAAATTCCGTCAAATCTACTTAAAGTGAAACTTTAGTCACTCAGTCCTGTCCGACTCTTTGAGACATGGATTGTAGACTACCAGGCTCCTCCATCCACGGGATTTTCCAGGCAAGAGTATTGTAGTGGGCTGCCATTTCCTTCCCCAGAGTATCTTCCCAACCCAGGGATCGAACCCAGGTCTCTCACATTGTAGGCAGACATTTCACTGTCAGAGCCACCAGGGAAGTCCCTGAAATCTATTTAAGTGAAGTCACTCAGTTGTGTCCGACTCCTTACGACCCCATGGACTGTAGCCTATCAGGCTCCTCCGCCCATGGGATTTTCCAGGCAGGAGTGCTGGAGTGGATTGCCATTTCCTTCTCCAGGGGATCTTCCCGACCCAGGAATCAAACCCGGGTCTCCCACATTGCAGGCAGACGCTTTACCATCTGAGCCACCAGGGAAGCCCTCAAATCTACTTAAGTACCTCTCAAATACATCACTTTTCCCCATTTATAATGTGCTGCCACCTTAGTCCAGACATCATCTCTCACATGGAATTACCCAATAACCTGCTGAGTCACCTGCTCCACTCTTATGTCTTCCAATCTCTTCACATTGCAGTAACTTTCCAAAACCTGTAAGTTTCACCATGTTGAAAGAATTCTAGTCTACAATGGTAAGAAACTAGAAGAGTCCTTGTTGAGCTAAGAAGGGCTAAAACTTAACAAAAAAGAGTAAGAAACAGTAAAACTGAAGGAGTAGTAGTTGATGGTGGATACTTACCTCCTGTCCTGTGGCTACATCCATTGCAGTGTACACAGTGCCCGAAGCACTGAACAGGTGTGGGAAAGAAAAAAAAAACCAGGTGTTAGATGAGGTGACATTTGTCAAATGAAGCTCTCCACACACAATCTAGCAATGCAAGTGTTAATAAAAATAGTAGCAAAAAATGACCCTCCCCGTTGTCTCTTCCACTCTCATGAAAGGCAGTATGTAGCAGCAAAGAGAATATAGGCGCAAGTGGCCATCAGGAAGTGAAGAAATAAAGTAGGGACAGAGGAAGAAAGCAGAGAAATACTGGAATAATGCTACGAAAGTGAACATGTCCATTCTAAAGGACTAAAAATCTCACTTTATGCTTATAACCATGAACTCGGTATATCTGTGAGTGGTATGCAACAATATTTGTAACCTTACATGACAATGTGTCAGATTTACACGATGCGATTGGAAGAAAATTAAAATCCTACACAGTGCAAAAATGTATTCTTGGCAAGCCCTGTGATTATGCTTCCCAGAGAAGTCATGTCAATTCAGGGAGAAAAGTCACTTTTAAGTTTGCCTGGAAGCCAGAAATTATGGTCATCATCTTCCAAACTACAACTCTTTGGTTAGGATTTTATTGTAGCTACATGTCAAGAAGTTGAGATCAAAGATATGGACAATCAAATAAGGACTGGATTCTCTACATTAGCAGTTACTTCCTCATTACTAATCATCCTACCTCTAGCCATCTTCTGTCGTAAAATTGATGTCTATATTCCTGTCCCCATTCCCCCTTATCCCACCAGATGTGCCATTCTTAAAGGGCAAAATGCCCAGGCCTCACAGGACTGGACATTTTCAGACTTCTTCTCCATAAGTATAGAGGAACGCTACTCAGGCCCACTGGGTAGTACTTAATTGTTTCTACCTCCAACAGACATATAATGAGACACATGAATTCCAAGTAAAACAAACAAAATTCTTCACTCTTAAAGGGAAGAAAAAAAAACATGAAAAAATTATAATAGTGCCAATTTATCATATATATGTAATATGTATAGTTTTTTTAAGATTTTTTTTTATTGAAGGTTAATTGCTTTACAGAATTTTGTTTTCTGTCAAACCTCAACATGAATCAGCCATAGGTATACATTTATTCCCTCCCTTTTGAACCTCCCTCCCACCTCCCTCCCCATCCCACCCCTCTAGCTTGATAGAGCCCCAGTTTGAGTTTCCCGAGCCATATAGCAAATTCCCACTGGCTATCTATTTTACATATGGTAACGTTAAGTTTCCATGTTACTTTTTCCATACATCTCACCCTCTCCTCCCCTCTCCCCATGTCCATAAGTCTATTCCCTATGTCTGTTTCTCCACTGCTGCCCTTTAAATAAGTGATTCAGTACCATTCTCCTATGTGTGTTAGAATACGATATTTGTCTGTCTTTCTGACTCACTTCACTCTGTATAATAGTTTCTAGGTTCATCCACCTCATCAGAACTGATTCAAATGTGTTCCTTTTTATGGCTCAGTAATATTCCATTGTATATATGTACCACAGCTTCTTTATCCATACATCTATCGATGGACATCTAGGTTGCTATCATGTTCTAGCTATTGTAAATAGTGCTGTAATGAACAATGGGATACATGTGTCTTTTTCAACTTTACTTTCCTCAGGGTACATGCCTAAGAGTGGGATTGCTGGATCATATGGTGGTTTTATTCCTAGTTTTTTAAGGAATATCCATACCATCTTCCATAGTAGCTGTATCAATTTACAATCCCACCAACAGAGTGAGAGCATTACCTTTTCTCCATGCTCTCTCCAGCATTTATTGTTTGTAGACTTTTTGATGATGGCCATTCTGACCAGTATGAGGTGATATCTCATTGTGGTTTTGATTTCCATTTCTCTAATAATGAGCAATGTTGAACACCTTTTTATGTGTTGTTAGCCATCTGTGTGTCTTCTTTGGAGAAATGTCTGTTTAGGTCTTTTTCCCACTTTTTGATTGGGTTGTTTGCTTTTCTGGCATTGAGTTGTATGAGCTGCTTGTATATTTTGGAAATTAATCCTTTGTCACTTGTTTCATTTGCTATTATTTTCTCCCATTCTGAAGGTTGTCTTTTCACTTTGCTTATAGTTTCCTTTTCTATGCAGAAGCTTTTAAGTTTAATCAAGTCCCACTTGTTAACTTTTGTTTTTATTTCCATTACTCTAGGAGGTAGGTCATAGAGGATCTTGCTTAGATTTATGTACTGAGTGTTCTGCCCATGTTTTCCTCTAAGAGTTTTATAGTTTCTGGTCTTACATTTAGGTCTTTAATCCATTTTGAGTTTATCTTTTTATACAGTGTTAAGAAGTGCTCTAATTTCATTCTTTTAAATGTAGCTGTCCAGTTTTCCCAGCACCATTTACTGAAGAGGCTGTCTTTGCCCCATTGCATATTCTTACCTTCTTTGTCAAAAATAAGGTACCCATTGGTGCATGGGTTTATTTCTAGGCTTTCTACCTTGTTCCATTGGTCTATATTTCTGTTTTTGTGCCAGTACCATACTGTCTTCATGACTGTAGCTTTGTAGTATAATCTGAAGCTTTTAATATTCTTTCTTTGTGTTTAGTCTTTGTTAGTTTGATTAGTATGTGTCTTGGGGTGTTTCTCCTTGGGTTTATCCTGTATGGGACTCTGTTCTTCTTGGACTGATTGACTATGATTGACTACGACTTCCTCTTCCATGTTGGGGAAATTTTCAACTATAATCAGTTCAAAAATTTTCTCATACCCTTTCTTTTTCTCTTCTTCTTTTGGGACCCCTGTAATTTGAATGTTGGTGCATCTGATATGGTCCCAGACGTCCCTGAGACTATCATCAGTTCTTTTCATTCTTCTTACTTTATTCTGCTCTTCTGAAGTCAGGAAGGTCAATTCCTCCAGCTCCAGTTTTCTTTCTCCAGACTGCTTTGGCTATTTAGGGTCTTTCATGTTTCCATATGAATTGTGAAATTTTTTGTTCTAGTTCTGTGAAAAATGCCATTGGTAATTTGATAGGGATCGCATTGAATTTGTAGATTGTGTTTGGTAGTATAGTCATTTTCACAATATTGACTCTTCCTACCCAGGAATGGAATATCTCTCCATCTGTTTATGTCATCTTTGATTTCTTTCATTAGTGTCTTATAATTTTCTGTGTACAGTTCTATCCTGGAGAATGTTCCGTGTGCACTTGAGACGAAGGTGTATTCTTCTGCATTTGGATAGACTGTCCTAAAAACATCAATGAGATTCATCTCATCTAATGTATCACTTAAGATTTGTGTTTCCTTATTAATTTTCTGTTTTGATGATATGTCCATTGGTGTGAGTGGGATGTTAAAGTCTCCTACTATTATTGTGTTACTCTCAATTTTTCCTTTTATGTCTTTTAGTGTTTGTCTTATGTATTGAGGTGCTGCTATGTTGGGTGCATAGATATTTACAATTGTTGTGTTGGACTGATCCCTTGATCATTATGTAGTGTCCTTCCCTATCTCTTGTAATATTCTTTTAAGGTCTATTTTGTCTGAGATGAGGATTGCTACTCTAGCTTTCTTTTGTTTCCCATTTGCATGGAATATATTTTCTCATCCTTTCACTCTCAGTATATATGTGTCTTTAGTTCTGATGTGGGTTTCTTGTAGATAGCACAAATATGGGTCTTGTTTTTGTATCCATTCAGCCAGTCTGTGTCTTTTGGTTGGAGCATTTAATACATTTACATTTAAAGTAATTATTGATATATATGTTCCTATTGCCATTTTCTTAATAGTTTGGGGTTAATTTTATAGCTCTTTTTTCTTCACTTGTATTTCTTGACTATATAAGTCCCTTTAACATTTGTTGTAAAGCTAGTTTGGTGTACTGAATTCTCTTAACTTCTGCTTGTCTGGAAAGCTTTTTATTTCTCCATCAATTTTGAATGAGATCCTTGCCGGGTATAGCAATCTTGGTTATAGATTTTTCCATTTCAATACTTTAAATATATCCTGCCATTCCCTTCTGGAAAGGAAATGGAAAGCCACTCCAACACTCTTGCCTGGAGAATCCCATGGACAGAAGAGCCTGGTAGGCTACCGTCCATGTGGTCGCTAAGAGTCCAACACAACTGAGCGACTTCACTTTTACTTTTCACTTTCATCCACTGGAGAAGGAAATGGCAACCCATTCCAGTATTCTTGCCTGGAGAATCCCAGGGACAGAGGAGCCTGGTGGACTGCCATCTATGGGATCACACAGAGTTGGACACAACTGAAGTGACTTAGCAGCAGCAGCAGCAGCATTCCCTTCTGGTCTGCAGAGTTTCTGCTGAAAGATCAGCTGTTAAGCATATGGGGTTTCCCTTGTATGTTACTTGTTGCTTCTCCCTTGCTGCTTTTAATATTCTTTTTTTGTGTTTAGTCTTTGTTAGTTTGATTAGTATGTGTCTCGGGGTGTTTCTCCTTGGGTTTATCCTGTATGGGACTCTGTTCTTCTTGGACTGATGGACTATGATTGACTACGACTTCCTCTTCCATGTTGGGGAAATTTTCAACTATAATCGATTCAAAAATTTTCTCATACCCTTTCTTTTTCTCTTCTTCTTTTGGGACCCCTGTAATTTGAACGTTGGTGCATCTGATATGGTCCCAGACATCCCTGAGACTATCGTCAGTTCTTTTCATTCTTTTTACTTTATTCTGCTCTTCAGAAGTTATTTCCACCATTTTATCTTCCAGTTTACTGATTCGTTCTGCTTCAGATATTCTGCTAGTGATTCATTCTAGAGTATTTTTAATTTCAGTAATTGTTATGTTTGTCTCTGTATGTTTATTCTTTAATTCTTCTAGATCTTTGTCAATTGATTCTTGCATTTTCCCCATTTTGTTTTCAAGGTTTCTGATCATCTTTACTACCATTATTCTGAATTCTTTTTCAGGTAGTTTGCCTATTTCCTCTTCATTTACTTGGACTTCTGTGTTTCTAGTTTGTTCCTTCATTTGTGTAGTATTTATCTGCCTTTTCATTATTTTTTTTTTAACTTATTGTGTTTGAGGTCTCCTTTTCCCAGGCTTCAAGGCTGAATTCTTTCTTCCTTTTGGTTTCTGCCCTCCTAAGGTTAGTCCAGTGATTTGTGTAAGCTTTGTATAGGTGAGATTTGTGCTGAGTTTTTTGTTTGTTTTTCCTCTGATCAGCAAGGCTGAGTGAGGTGGTAAATCCTGTCTACTAATGACTGGGTTTGTATTTTTGTTTTGTTTGTGTTTAGATGAGGCGTCCTGCACAGGGTGCCACTGGTGGTTGGGTGATGCCAGGTCTTGTATTCAAGTGGTTTCCTTTGTGTGAGCTCTCACTATTTGATGCTCCCTACGGTTAGTTCTCTGGTAGTCTAGGGTCTTGGAGTCAGTGCTCCCACTCCAAAGGCTCAGGGCTTGATCTCTGGTCAGGAACAAAGATTCTACAAGTGGTCTGTTATGGCATTAAGTAAGATGAAAACGAATATCCAAAAATGAGAAATCAAAGATGAACCCCAGACAAATGGCAGTTACAAAATCAGGCAAATAATAATTAAAATAAATGGTATATACACATATACATATATACCCAGGGGCAAAGTCAAAACAGTCCAACAAAAATAAAAGTCCAGTAGATTGACCCAGAAAACAAAGGAAATCAAAAATTATATTTACCAGTTAAGAACAAAATTAACTAAAGTGCAAACTGGAAAACAAAACTAAAGCAAAGTGCCAAGTGGGGAATAAAGCAATGAAAACAAAAATAACAAATATGTTGTGAGGAAAGGAAAGAAAAAAAGAAATAATAGATATGCAAAGTTACATAGAGATAGATGAAGAAGATTTATATACATTAAAGATTAACTGCAAGGGGAAAAGAACAGTAGGAAAGGCAAACAAAGGAATAAATATAGAAAAAATATAATAGATTTTTTAAAAATTATAAAAAAGAGAAAAGAAGAAAAAAAATCAGAAGAAGAAGAGAAAAAAAGGAAACTTCCACAGAACTGCAAAAGTCCAGTGTAGAAGCAGAGGTTTATAACAGTAATAAAAAATGTGACTGTCAGAATGACCATCATCAAAAAGTCTACAAAAAATAAATGCTGGAGAGGGTATGGAGAAAAGGGAACACTCTTGCATTGCTGGTGGGAATGTAAACTGATATAGCTACTATGGAAGATGGTATGGAGACTCCTTAAAAAGCCAGGAATAAAACCACCATATGATCCAGCAATCCCACTCCTAGGCATATACCCTGAGGAAATCAAAACTGAAAAAGACACATGTACCCCACTGTTCACTGCAGCTCTATTTACAATAGCTAGAACATGGAAGCAACTTAGATGTCCATTGACAGGTGAATGGACAAAGAAGTTGTGGTATATACATATATATATTATATATATATATATATATAATATATATATATATATATATATATATATACAATGGAATATTACTCAGCCATAAAAAGGGACATATTTGAATCTGTTCTGAGGTGGATGAAACTAGAGCCCAGTACATAGTGAAGTAAGTCAGAAAGATAAATATAAATATCGTATGCTGCTGCTGCTGCTAAGTTGCTTCAGTCGTGTCCGACTCTGTGCGACCCCATAGACGGCAGCATACTGACATATATATATAGAATCTGAAGCGACAACACTGATGAATGATTTTCAGGGTGGCAATGGAGAAACAGATGGAGAACAGACCTATGGACAAGGTGGGAGGAGAGGAGGGAGAAGGGGAGATGTATGGAGAGAGTAACATAGAAATTTACAATACCATGTGTAAAACAGATAGCCAATGGGAATTTGCTGTATGACTTAGAGAACTCAAACAGGAGTTCTGCAACAGGCTGAAGGGTGGGGTGGGGAGGGACATGGGGACATCTGGGAAGGAAGGGACATGGATATACCTATGGCTGATTCTTGGTGATGTATGACAGAAAACCACAAAATTCTATAAAGCAATTATCCTTCAATTTAAAAAAAGAAACATAAAAATAAAGTGAATATATGTATAACTGATTCACTGTGCTGTACAGCAGAACACTGTAATTACAACATTGTAAACCACCTATATTCCAATAAAAATTTAAGAATTAAAAAAAAGTGACAGAATATACATATACATATACACCCATAAGCAAAATCAAAACAGTCCAACAAAAATAAAGTACAATAAATTAACCCGGCAAACAAAGGAAACCCAAAATTACATTTACCAGAACAAAACTAACTAAAGCACAAACTGGAAAACAAAACCAAAGCAAGGTGCCAATTGGGGAATAAAGCAATGAAAATAAAATTAACAAATATATTGAGAGGAAAGGAAAGAAAGGAAAGAATTGATATGTAAAGTTAAATAGAGGTTAATAAAGAAGATTTATATACATTAAAGATTAACTGCAAGGGGAAAATAACAGTAGGAAAAGCAAACAAAGGAATAAATGTAGAAAAAATAATATTTTTAAAAAATTAAAATTAAAGAAAGAGAAAAGAAAAAAGAAAAAAAGGGAAAACTCCACAGAACTGCAAAAGCCCAATGTAGAGACAGAGGTTTATAA
Source organism: Capra hircus (assembly GCF_001704415.2). Lineage (NCBI taxonomy): Eukaryota > Metazoa > Chordata > Mammalia > Artiodactyla > Bovidae > Capra > Capra hircus. The sequence goes on along the minus strand of NC_030836.1, from coordinate 18,087,223 downwards.
CAACAATAAAAAATGTCACTGAGGAAAAAAAAAGAAGCTCAAAAGCTTAATTAGATTTCATAGTGCCAATAAAATCAACAACAACAGAGGGGGGAAAAAAAGAAAAAAAAAATCCAAAAGAATCTACAGAACAAGTCAAAAGATAATAATAATAAATGTTTTTCTTGAATCATTGCTGTCAGAGTCCTTTCTCTCACTGGGAGTCACAGTCCACCTCACCTCCCTAGGATTCCCTCCAACACTGTACTCGTCTCTGTACCTGCTGTGGGGGCAGCTCAGATTCTAATCTGGTCCTACTCCTGTGTGTCCTTGCCTCCAATGTCCACAGCTATCAGAACTAGTGCATTTTCTTTTGTGGGAGCTCTCAATGTCCTTTTATACATTCCATAGACACAGAGTCTGCCTAGTTGACCATGTGGATTTAATCTGCAGCTTGAACAGCTGGTGGGAAGGTTTGGGGTCTTCTTCCTTAGCCACATTGCCCCTGGGTTTCAATTGTGGTTTTATTTCCACCTCTACATGTGGGTCATCCACTGGGGTTTGCTCCTGAGGCTGCTCTGGAGGACTTGGGTTTGCCCCTGTGAGGGCCAGGTGTGGAGGTGGTGCAGCTGCTTGGATCACAGGGGTTCTGGCAGCACCAAGTACTTAGGGGAGTTGGAGGCCAGGGCAGCAGGAAATATAGTGCTCTCGAAGGGTATGACAACCAGTATTGGCCAATATGCTCCAATATTCTTGCCTGTAAGAACCCCCCTCCCTAACAGAGAAGCCTGGCAGGCCACAGATTACAGAGTCACAAAGAGTCAAACACTACCGAAGTGATCCTGCCAGCATAGATGCAAGACATTTTTTGCCTGTGGCAGCTCTGCCCCATTGAGAGTTGAGCATGAAGGTGACGCAGTCGCTTGGCTTACGGGGACCCTGGCGGTGCCAAGTGTGTGGGGACACGGACTGCCTTTGCAGCAGGAGTTATGACCCTATCAGAGTCTTTTTTAGAGCCTCTTATAGCTGGCTATCAGAAGACCTCTTTGGCCAGTTTTTCTCCGTAACTCCACCCGTTCAGGCACTTAGAAGGCTCCCTTGCCTGGGATCCTACCCTGTTGTTCAGTGCATCAGGCACATAGAGGGGCCCCCTGTAGACCAGCACATCAGGCACTTAAAAGGGCACCCTGGGTGGGGTCCTACTCTGTAGTTCAGTGTGTCAGGCATTTGATGGGCCAGCCTTTCTACTGTTCAGCAGCTGATGTTGGCATGTGTAGAGAGAGAAGCTATGGTGATGGCTCCACCACTCTATGCGTGACTCAGCAGTATCATCTTGCTTCCATGGCTCCCTGGCTTTCCTCCACCAGCATTTCCCACCACAATCTCTTCCCTCACATCCCCTCCATTTGTCTCTCTGCAGTCAACAGCAGCCCTCGCCCTGGGATTGCTCCACAATCTCTAAACTCCAACTCCCAGCCACTACGCCTTCCAGGGGACCTGCATTCCTGTCCAGGGTATGTATGGCTGTAGCAAGGACTGTCTGATTCTCATTTCATTTAGGCTGCCACAGATCAGCTGTTTCACTCTCAGCCTTAAATGTTTCTCCTCTGGCTCAGATAACTGCCCCGATGTGGGGATTGGACCCTTGCTTCAGTTCCCCCACTGGCTGAGGGTCCAGTCCTACTAATACTCCTGTTTCTCCCCCTAGTTGCTTCATCCTTCTGAGTTTTGCATGGTTCTATATATTCCTTCCACTGGTCAGGCACTCCTGTCCACTCTCAGCTGGAATTCTGCATGCACATCTGTGTCTGAAGGTGTATTCCCGACATATCCATGGAGAGAGATGTAATCTACATTCACCTACTCTGCCATCTTGTTTCTTCTAAGATTTTTTTAGGTGGACCATCTTTAAAGTCTTTATTGAATTTGTTACAATATTGTTTCTGTTTTGTTTTTTGGCCCTGAGGAATGTGAGATCTTAGCTCCCCGACTGCAACCAGGGGTGCAATATCAAACCTGCACCCCTCCATTGGAAGGCAAAGTGTTAACAACTGGACCACAGGGAAGTACTCCATGTATAGTTTTAAAATAATGGAATGTGGAAACATCAGCATAGATGCTTAATAAGTATTGCACTCCTCTCTTATCACTAACATATCTGGCAAATAAGCAAGGACAAAATTTTTGCAGATAGTGCCTATTTATGGGCCACATACATCTGCATATGCATATATATAAAATATATAATCAACAGTTTGGGAGGTGAAAGACCCTGAATCCACAATCCCTCTCCCTTAAATGAAGAAACTGATGTCCAGAGATAGGACCTGACTTATCCACACTTGTCTGTGTACCTTTCTTCTACATTCTTAGTATCTCAATGTAATTAGCTAAAGAAAATACCATCCCAGATTACTCAGAGGCAAGGAAAATAATGTCTTCTCATTGTGTTAACTATCTTACACTAGGTCAGACTCAGAAAAGCATCTCTAATAGCAGAAGCACTGGACCAGGGAAAAAGGAGATCCACTCAAGTCCAGGGCTACTTTGAGGATTAAATTGAACAACAGATGCAAATAACAGTTGCAAGCTATAGAATACTATACAGATACAACATCAGTATACTATGCATTACTTTATCTTATTTCAGAAATTCTTAGATATATAAGAAAGAAACCTGAGGAATTCGCTCGCATTCCAGTGGTTAAGAATCCACCCTCCAATGCAGGGGATTCAGGTTCGAGCCCTGGCTGGGGAATTGAGATCCCACATGTCTCAGGGTAACTAAGCCCACATGCCTCAACTAGAGAGTCCATGTACTGAAAACTACGAAGCCCATGCACCACAACTATAGAGCTCACACACTCTGGAGACTGCACAACACAACACAAGAGAAGCCACCATTCCGCACCTAAAAATCCCACATGCTGCAAGGAAGATCCCATGTGCCACAACTACGGTGCCACAATTTTTGATGCCCTGATGCATCAAAAATTTAAAAAGAAAGAAAAAACAGAAAACTTCAATGACTTCATTAACAACAATGCTTTCATTCATGTAACACTGAGAGCTTTCTACAAGCCAGATAGTTTTTTCAGTTTCTTTTTAATTTTAGCTAATTGGGTATCTCTATAGAAATCTCATTCATTTTCTTTTTTATATAAAGGCATAACTTACCTAAACTAATCTGCACAAATCTTAAGTATAGAACTTGATGATTTTTCAGTATGTACACACCTACATGTTCACCATCAACCCCTCAAGGTTCCCTTATGCTACTTCCTAATCCTTCCAAACACAACCATTATTCTGACTTACATTAGCATGTATTATTTCCGCCTGTTCTTTAATTCCATATAAAAAAAATCACACAGTATTTGCTCTTTTATATCTGGCTTCTCTTGCTCAAAAACACTTTTAAGACTTATCACAGTATAATTTTTTGTTTGTCTGTCTATCTCCTTCTGTAGATATGAGGGTCTCTCTGAAAGCAGATACAGTCCGATTCATAGCTGTACTCATGGCACCTAGTATCTAACAGAGATTCAGCTAAGATTTGCTGAATCAGTACACTGAGGTCAGAATACAAGATCCATAAAAGGAACCAGTGTAAGAGATATGATTTCTGTCATCCACTAGAAAAACAGGTCCCATATACTAGCAGAAGAGTCTGAAAGTTCTGTCTTTCATTTCGTATTTAGTGCTGATAAGTCTCAGCACCAGGTAAACAAGGTTAATATGGAAAAGCAGAGCTATAATTTGGGAAGAAGGTTTTTGTGCTAAGAAAATAAATGGTTTTCGCACTCTCAATGCAGGGATATTTTTAGCAACAATGTCAGCTAATGGCACATCTCACATATTAAAACATAATCTGGAAGCCTGAGATCAGCCTAACAAAACACCTTCAGATGGGCGAGGGGTGAGGTGGAGAATGAAGAAAAAGGTTTATAAGAGGCAAAACAAAAGCAAAAGCATATATATCAGCACATTTTAAGTCATTTTTCTAGGAAATATAAGGCGCCTACTAACCCTTGTCCAATCTTCTCAAACCGTGTGTATTTCTTCTTAGGATCGCCCACACTCACTATGCTCCCTTTGAAAGAAACAGAGAACATAAATCAGTTTTTCCCAGATTGACAATACAAAACAAGCTCCATGTTCCCCCAACTCTGAGCCAGCAAAGTTTAAAGAACTATCTCCAATACCTAAGGCGCTTAGCTTTCCCTCTTAAGTTTCAACCAAAAGTTTCACCTCCTTACCACTTTTATTAATAGTACCCTAATCTACTTCTAATCTCCTAAAAGTTATTTCATTCATTTTTAAATTCATCAATTCAATAAACATTTACTAATTTAATATGCTCATTTATTATGCACTAAGCCCTAGGTTGAGTACAACAAATGAAGACCCAGTCAATGGACCCAACAGATGAGACCCAGTTAAGACAGTCTCTGCTCTCAAGAAGCTGTAATCTCATACAGGAAACAGATACCATGTATAAAGTTCCATGAATATATAATAATTGCTGTGATACAGAAAAAAGCAAAAATATGGACCAGAAAGGCCTCAGAAGGGAAATGAACCTGTACTAATTTTTACCGGGTTAGAAGGATTTTGCCAGGGAGAAAAAGTCAAGAAGGGGTTACAAAAAAAAGTATTTCAAGTGCAAAAACACAGAGGTATGAGAAAGTTCACAGTTTCAAAAAAAGGTCTTCTGAAGATGGTAAAACTGAGCCCCACCAAAGGGAAGATGCTTCCCCTCAAGGTCACACAACACAGCAAACTGGTGTCAGAGTTAAGATTAGGAGTTCAGGTTTGGTCTCCCAGTCCAAAGCGCTTTCCAATAATGTCAATTACTAGGATTTGATACTTTCCAAATACATTATCCCATTTGATCTACAAATGAGACAGGGATTAACATTCCTATTTAAAAGATGAGAAAAAGGATGGCCAGGAAACAGTAGAAAATTGCCCAAGACCCAAGTTAATGATCTCATCTGTGCTAGGGCTTCAACCCAAGGATCCTTAACTCTCAGGCCAATCTGTTTTTGCATAATCCTATGTTCTAAGTATTACTGTTTCTGAAAAAAAATCTGATTCAGAGAAAAAGAATATATTCAAGAGCAAACAGATGCCAAGGTAAGTGGCTTTTCTTATTTCATCATTTCATAAGGGCTCTGGGTAAGGGCGAGGCTTCCCTGGTGGCTCAGACAGTAAAGAAATCTACCTGCAATGCAGAAGACTCGGGTTGCATCCTGGGGACAGGAAGATCCCATGGAGAAGGGAATTGCTATTCACTCCATACTCTTCCCTGGAGAACTTCATGGACAGAAGAGCCTGCTGGGCTACAGTCCATGGGATTGCAAAAAGTTGGACATGACTGAACAGCTAACACTGGGCAAGGGCAACTTTGGAGAGAATGAAATTATTTAAAAAAGTCAAATAAGAATTATCAGGATGACATTAAAAGCCACTAAGCTGAGGAACCAGAAACCTCAGCTTTAGAAAGCAATGCCAGGGGGCAGACTTCACCAGATCAGTCACATCAAATCCTCTTTAGAAGTAGATAAGTTCAAAGAATAAATCAAAAGCCTTGTCAGATGTTTTTTTCAAGCCTACAGGCCAACCCATTCCTTTCTTCTCATATGAATTCTCCTGCAGATTACTGAAAAAGAGAAACAACCTGCCCTAATATTTCTCATCACTAAAGAAAGCAAAACGGGAGTTCCCACCTGACTGCAAGAAATAGCATGCTCTGATTACAGGAGCACAAGCTGCATGCTAATCCCAGATCTGTCACTTTTTGGCTTTTTGCAGAGTATTTAGCATTCCTAGCCTCAAATAACTTAACTGCAAAAAATAAGGATTATAATGTCTGTCTTCACAGGGCTAAAATGAGGAATAAATGTTCATTTGGTACATATTACAGGCTCACAAAATGTTAGTTTCCCTTCCTTCTTTTTCTACAACCAAATGGCAGATCCGTCTTCTGCCAACAGAAACATCAATAATCAACACAGCACTCTTCCTCACCAGGTTTACACAAGGCCTCAGTCTTTCTCAACACAACCTTTCAGATTATATTGTAAGTAAAAGCTATTTTATATCTCCATAAGCCATGCCTGTGGAAAGTGATTCCCAGCCTTTGAAGTGGGCTATTCACATACTCTCATCATATTCCCATCCTAACATAGCATCTAATCAGGGCTGGTGAGACAGAGGAGGTGGGTATAGGGACGGGTGAGAAGAAGCACAGTCTGGCAAGATATAAAGCACAGCCGTCACTGACATGTACCTAGCATAGAACCTAGATCTTTATAGCAACAGAATTCTCTTTGTGCTCAACCAGTCACATACCAGAGGGAAATTAAAAAACCTACAAAGTGCTTACGTAATTTCTCCAAGATCTCCTCATCAGACATCTTAGGCTTCTTCTTCTGCTTCTCAGTATTCCGGGTCAGAGCATCAGGTGGAGTGGTATTATTCTCAGTAGGTGAAATGGGAGATGTAGCCACATCCCGAGTTGGAGTAATAGGAAGTGGTTCAATCACAGACCGTGTGTATACCTGCATTATTGGTGCAAACATTTGGTGAGGCCAGCCTCTCTTAGATTTATGTGTTAGAACATCCAAAGAACAAATCTCAGTAAACTCATCTCTTCTCCTACTCCTTTGGGGTGCCATTGCCTTCTCCACAGAGTTGCTAATGAAGAGTATCCTAGATACTCTTCCTCTATGCCCAGGCTGTGAGACTGGAATGATCTTCCTTGCTCTCACTTTTTACAACAAGGGTTAGTGAGAGTCTGAGCACTTAAGATAATCAATATAAGCTACACAACTCTCACTATAAAGAGTTCAAAGGACATTCTATCATTAGATGGGAATCCCCTTCATCTGCAAAATTCTGTTCTTTCCCAAGCTGAAATGAATATCCTGTATTCCTACAGTACTTTTCACTGCTAATACAACACTGAGCATTACCTTCATTTGAGTTACTCCCTCTTTAAATCCTGAACACTCACAGAGAAAAAACTGCAGTTGTTCTTCTTTAAGAGGCCATAAGATAGAGTTATTTAGATTATAGACTCTGGAACCTGCCTGCCCGGACTTAAATTCCAAATCTTATTCTTACCATTTATTTGTATGACTTTGGGCAGACTACTTAACTTTTCTATGCTTTAGTTTCCTTGTCTGTAAAATAGTGATGCTAGTGATACTTATCTTATAGAGTAGTTGCTGCTGCTGCTGCTACTGCTAAGTCACTTCAGTCGTGTCCGACTCTGTGCGACCCCATTGATGGCAGCCCACCAGGCTCCCCCATCCCTGGGATTTTCCAGGACCGGAGTGGGTTGCCATTTCCTTCTCCAATGCATGAAAGTGAAAAGTGAAAGTGAAGTCGCTCAGTCGTGTCCGACTCTTAGCAACCCCATGGACTGCAGCCCACCAGGCTCCTCTGTCCGTGGGATTTTCCAGGCAAGAGTACTAGAGTGGGGTGCCATTGCCTTCTCCATAGAGTTGCTAATAAACCATAAATTAATTAACATGTGAAATAAGCAGCATCACATTCAGGAGATATTAAGCTTTCAAATTTCAGCTAATATTATCATACTACCTATTCATTCATTTCCTTAATAAGCATTTACTGAGAATCTGTTCTTTGCCTTGCTGTAAAAAATGCTGCCCCATCCACTACTTCTGTGAAGGAAGTCTTGGAGAAAGTCCTAACTACAAGGCAGAAAAAGACAAATATCAGAAAAAAAGAACAATCTATACACTACTAAGGTTCAGAAGAAGTGATCACATGTTCTACCGTCCGCCCCAAGAGATGCTTCAAGGCATTTATCACTTTTTTCATAAAAACATCACAACAATTTTTGGGTTAGTCTAAAAGCTCTATGAAGACAGAGAATCCGAGTCGTTCATCACTGCACTTCTATATCTAACCAGTCATCTAACAAAAAGTAAGCATTCAGGTAAAAGTTTCATGAATCACTAAACAAATAAATGGCGTTCTTCAGCCGGATTTTGAAGGATGGACATGGTTATAATAGGCAGAAATGGAAGAGAACTTTCCACTAACTTATTGCTAGTAGAAATAGCAATAAGTTGAAACATTGAGAGCAGACACTATTGTTTCTTTACTGACTACTCCTGCATAGTGATTTCTTAATTTTCTATTCTTGCACATGTAGACAAACTATATCCCTGGCACCTAAACATGAATTTCATGCCTTGTCCTTCACCTTTAGTTCTGACATGGCTCCTTGAGGGTAAGAACCTTGCCTTTTCCTTCTCTAACATTCTCTTTTTCTGGCTCCCAACACAGGTCTGCTCATATAAAAAAGGCCACTGTACTATGCTGGAATATAACCTGGACCTGGGGTAAATTACCTGCTTTCAGTTCTGGCTATTTTGCTTAGAGACTTTGGATAGATCAATTTACCTCTCCAAATCTTCTTCTTCTTCTATAAATTAGGAATTAATAGTATCTTTTTGGGGGGAATGCTATGAAGATCAAATTTATCAGTTCATTCAATACTGCCTTTCTAAAACCTTTTAAGAACTATGTTAAGCACTGCAAACACACACACACATATATATAGATATATTTCCTCTACTTGTAAGGAATTCATGGTTTAATGGAAAAATTTTTTTAAATGAACAAGCTTGCAAATCGAAAAAACCTTTCCAGTGTGACATCTCTGGACAACTCTGATTCTGAAGCTCATTTTCCTTAAAGTGAGTTTATAACCTATAGAAGTGGTGATTCCACAGATTCTGCTTATAAATTATAATTCTAAAAGGTCATCTAATCCCCTTGAATTGTCTCCACAGCATCTCCCATACTCAGTCAACCAACATCTGCTTGAATACTTCCATGAATTCTCTAGTTCAGAGAATCTTTTTTGTATTACCACAGAGTTTAAGCCCTAAATCATTTTTTCATTCTGAAGTTTTTGTCATAATAAAAAATCCAAACAAAGAAACACTAGTAGTATCATCTAATGATAGATCAGTGCTCAGTGATGCTAAAACATGTAAAACGCAGATTATGCAAAGTAAGGGCAAAGGGACCATGGCTATTATGAAATGCAAGAACCTCAAAGGAAGTTAAATAAAAATTACTGCCAATATCCAGCATCAAAATGCACTCCTGATGTCCAAGATATTAATAGCACTAATGTTTTTACAAATTCTCTTGAGTCTTTCAGTATCATCAATAATGTCTTAAGAGCCTGAACACTGGACTTTAGCAGAGAAGAAAGATCTATAGCAGGCTAATTTGCTGCTACCAAGGAGACGGGAACAATTTATGTTACTTCTACACTAAGTAACACTAATTCTGTATATCTTCCTGTCTGTAAAGAAAGTATTTGGGCTAAGTTGGTACAAAGACCAACTATTCAGGACACCTTGGGACTATCTGCAAACCAATGATAAATATAAATACACCACTTCCTGTCTTTAATCATACAGAAAGTACCTTTCAATCAAGGTAATTTGGTTATTTCACCACCTCCAAAATCTCAGGACCCCTACCAGAGTATTAAACTTCTAGACCTTGGCACCCATCCCTTACTCTCCACCTCCAAACTCTAATCAATCACAAAGACTCACAGATTTTGTGTGCTCTGGGCGTGGAGCAATCACTGGAGGTGGGGTAGCATCATCATCATCATCTTCATCTTCTGAAACTGGTGGCACTGCAGGGGTCTCAGACACCGCCTTCACATTCTGCACAGTGACAAAAGCCAGGTTCGTTAGGTTAAGCCAACACGGAACTTAAACTACCAGGGCCACCTATCTCCCAGAAGAAACCTTCTCCTGACACTCTTTCTGAAACACACATCAGCCTCCAACCTCTCCACCTTTGTAGCTGGCCTCAGGAACTCAGCCATCTCCCCTTCTTTTAGCTACCACTCCCCCTTCAGTCCCTGGAGGGCTTCCTTCTCCTACCCAAAGCCTAATTGTGGATGGGGAAACCAACTGACAGCTTCTCTACCTGCCTACCCCAAACCAAACCCTGAAGACAAGCTCATATTTCTTTCTTCTCTATGAATTTTACTCTGTGCTGAATAGAGGATAAAGTACAATATATAGGAAAGGGATCAAGAGTTCAGAATTTTACAAAGTTTATCATTATAATTCTGTAGTCCTTTCTGATATGGTAAATAGAAGTTCTGAAAGGTCTTTGCCTCTCCTTTTCCTTCTTTACCAAAATATACTGCATCCCTTATGCTATCAGGTATCCTCACCTCAACCTGCAGATACCGAACATCACAAGAAGCAATGAGATTTTCCCCAGATCAGATGCTACCTATTTCCTTAAGCTTCTGCCCTGTCTTGGAATGACCCTTACCAGCACCACTAATTGAATCTGCTATAATCTGACAAACTTGATTTTCCCACGCAAACTATAACAAAGCTGGGCCAAGACTGGCAGGTTTCAGGGCAAGACCAGGCAAAAAGATCATACCATTACTGTTTATAACACATGTTCAAGAGATAAAATAGCTCCAAAATATGAGATTTTTGATAGAGATTAAATGATTATAGTATAGGACCAGAGAAGCAATAGAGATCTTTTAGTAGATATTGATATAATTCAACAGTTTCAGATATTTTCAGACCATCTACTTTGTGCTCAGTAAGATACTGTGATGGATGTTTTTGATATAAATGTACAAAGATGAAAAAGATGGTCCAAGTCCTAAAAGTAGCTCACCATCTGATGCAGGAGACAGACGGACAGACAATTCCCCTTCTGCTGCCATTTGAGGCCGCTGGAGAGAGGAATGTCAGAACAACGTGGGATAAGTGAAGGAACTTATTTAGCTGAATATTATACTAGAGTTATGTGTGGGAGAGTGGCCTTTACCACATTTGACATACTAAGTAAGGAAAGCTGGCATCCTCATAGATTCTAACAGGAGCTCCAGTGCAGGACGTAACTTAAAAACTGACAGTGACAGGCGTTTGTAAGCAACTAGTTTTAGTGACTATAGGCAGTGAATCCATCCTCTCAGCTTCAAGTTTCATCACTTGAGGAATGTGGAGGTGAGGACTGGTATAATTTGAGGGGTGCCCTTAAGTCACTTTCAGTTCTAAAATCCAATAGTAGCTCCTTCCCTGTGAAAGCACATATTTTGATACTTTTCCACTCTAATTTGTTTTCCCCCTAATATTCCACTCAACAAAATTTAACTAGGAACCCAAAATGAGAATGAAGTTAACTCAGCAGCCTCTCCATCTTCTTGGGGCCCTAGGGCTACCCACTGTAAACTATAAACACCAAGTGTGTTGCTTCCTAAAACTGTGGAGGAGGGGATTTCATCACCTTCCATAGCAACACATTCTGGTTTCCACATGTGATGGCTTTGGGTGGTTGTATTAACAACTATCAGAATCAAGAGATAAAGGTTTCTTTCCCAGAATTTTATTTCTTATCCCTGTGTCCTTTGCCAAGGGTATCCCACTTTAAGCCAAAGTTCTCATCCATAAAATGGAAATGATGACAAGAAGCTCTCTGCCTACCTTAAGGGACCACATGGAGAAAGAAATGAAGTGATGTGCGTATAAAAACACTCAGTTAAAAAGATGTAAGGAATCAATTAAATTATCATTATGGCTAATAACCACAAACCTCTTTTTAAAAAGTGACTCCAACTCATCCACTGATTCACTGTAGATAAAGTGCCTGGTCCTATGTCTTACATTTTAGAAGAAGATATATTTAAAATTCATCACTAAATTGCCAGGTAGTAGTAAGAAACATGTGAGAGTAGAGATTGACTGAAAGTAAGGAATTATTACCTTAGATATAAGCAGTCATGGAAAGGCCTCTTTAATGGCCAGAACAAAATGAGAAAACAAGCCATCAGACCCTCTGGGAGAAGAATATTCCTGGCAGATGGAAGAGATACAAAGACTCTGAGAAGGGAACATGCTTGGAATGTTCCCGAAACCTCCAGGTGCCTACATATACTACCGAGAAGTGCTTATCATTTTAAAACTGCTGAACTTTGTGTAAAAACATAGGGATCTCTGATGTTCTGGCCCAGGATTTCTCCCATCCATCCCACCCTAGCTTCATTAGAGCAGGGTTTCTTCCAGGGAAGGCAGGCTGCAACTATGTGGTCCAAGAGGTCTCACTTTCATTTGGAGGAGTGAGCAGTGCCCAGGCCCAGTGGGGCCATCGGTGGAAGTAACCTCCCAGAGATGGCAGCAGGAGAGGGTCAACCGCTGCTAGCCTGAGACTGCAATCCTGGATAGGGCAAATGAATTCTAGCCAAGACTGCTCAAAGATACAGCAGACATTAGAGAGAGGTCCCACACTAGTTATACATGCCTGACTCTGTGCACATACATAAGAGCTTCAAAAGGGACAAGCAGCAAGTTAAAGTTTCTGGACAGCTCTCAAAGAGATCTCAATAATGAGCAATGATATAGATTTTAACAACACTGTCAATCAATGCACCCTAACTGACATATACAAAACATTCCACCCAAGTTCTGAAGAACACACATTACTTTTAACCACTTATGGATAATTCTTCAGGATAGAATATATGCTGGGCCATAAAACATATCTCAATAAATTTTCAATGACTGAAAACACACAAAATGTCTTATTTAACCACAGTAGAATTAAATTAGAGATAAACAATGACAAAAAATTTCTCCAAAGAAGATAAACAAATGGCCAATAAGCACATGGCCAATACTCAACATCATTAGTAGGAAATACAAATCAAAACCACAGTGAGAGACCACTTCATATCCACTAAGATGGCTATAATCAAAGGACAGACAATAACAAATGTGGGAGAAGATATGTAGAAATTAGAAGCATCCTAATGTTGGTGGGAATGCAAAAAGGTGCAGCCACTGTAGAAAACAGTCTAGCAGTTCCTCAAATGGTTAAACATAGAGTCACCATGTGGCTTAGAAATTCTACTCCTAGGTATATACCAAAGAGAAATGAAAACACAGATCCACACCAAAGTTTGTACACGAATGTTAGTATGAGCATTATTTATAATAATCAAAAAGAAGAAAAGAGCCAAATGCCCATCAACTGATGAACAATCAATACAATAAAACATTATTCAGACTTTTATAAAAAGGAATGATGTCCTGATACATGCTAGAACATGGATGAAACTCACAGGTATTATACTAAGTGAAAGAAGCTAGACACAAAAGACTACATGGTCTATGAGTCCATTTATATAAAATGTCTGGAAAATGTAAGTTTATATAGACAGAAAGAATATCAGTGGTTTACTAGGTAGGGTTGGGCATGGGAGTTTGAATGAACTGTAAAAGAATACTAGGGGACTCTTTGTGGTGATGGGAATATTCCAAAAATAGATTGTAGAGACAGCTGCACAAATCTATAAATTTAATACAATCATTGAATTGTACAATTCAACTAGTATGGATGAATTTTACAATATATAAATAACAGTCAATAATGCTACCTTTTAAAAGTAAAAATTTTAAGTTATATGTAAAACCAGTAGGTTCTTATCTTACATTTTATATAATACAGATATTTAAGGAGTTAAAATAAAAATTCCTCAGGAATGCCTGATGATTGAACATAGGCATCTATTTCTTAAAATTTCATTCAGTTCAGTCGCTCAGTCGTGTCTAACTCTTTGCGACCCCATAAATCGCACCACGCCAGGCCTCCCTGTCCGTCACCATCTCCCGGAGTTCACTCAGACTCACGTCCATCCAGTCAGTGATGCCATCCAGCCATCTCATCCTCTGTCGTCCCCTTCTCCTCCTGCCCCCAATCCCTCCCAGCATCAAAGTCTTTTCCAATGAGTCAACTCTTTGCATGAGGTGGCCAAAGTACTGGAGTTTCAGCTTTAGCATCATTCCTTCCAAAGAAATCCCATGGCTGATCTCCTTCAGAATGGACTGGTTGGATCTCCTTGCAGTCCAAGGGACTTTCAAGAGTCTTCTCCAACACCACAGTTCAAACGCATCAGTTTTTCAGTGCTCAGCTTTCTTCACAGTCCAACTCTCACATCCATACACAACCACAGGAAAAACCATAGCCTTGACTAGACGGACCTTAGTTGGCAAAGTAATATCTCTGCTTTTGAATATGCTCTCTAGGTTGGTCATAACTTTTCTTCCAAGGAGTAAACGTCTTTTAGTTTCATGGCTGCAGTCACCATCTGCAGTGATTTTGGAGCCCCAAAAAATAAAGTCTGACACTGTGTCCACTGTTTCCCCATCTATTTCCCATGAAGTGATGGGACTGGATACCATGATCTTCGTTTTCTGAATGTTGAGCTTTAAGCCAACTTTTTCACTCTCCTTTTTCACTTTCATCAAGAGGCTCTTTAGTTCTTCGCTTTCTGCCATAAGGGTGGTGTCATCTGCATATATGAAGTTATTGATATTTCTCCCGGCAATCTTGATTCCAGCTTGTGCATCATCCAGCCCGGCATTTTGCAGGATGCACTCTGCATGTAAGTTAAATAAGCAGGGTGACAATATATAGCCTTGATGTACTCCTTTCCCAATTTGGAACCAGTCTGTAGTTCCATGTCCAGTTATAACTGTTGCTTCTTGACCTGCATATAGATTTCTCAGGAGGCAGGTAAGGTGGTTTGGTATTCCCATCTCTTGAAGAATTTTCCACAGTTTGCTGTGATCTACACATTCAAAAGTTCTGGTCTAGTCCATAAAGCAGAAGTAGATGTTTTTTCTGGAATTCTCTTGCTTTTTCAATGATCCAATGGATGTTGGCAATTTGATCTCTGGTTCCTCTGCCTTTTCTAAATCCAGCTTGAACATCTGGAAGTTCACAGTTCACATACTGTTGAAGCCTGGCTTGGAGAATTTTGAGTATTACTTCACTAATGGCACCCCACTCCAGTACTCTTGCCTGGAAAATCCCACGGATGGAGGAGCCTGGTAGGCTGCAGCCCATGGGGTCACAAAGAGTCGGACACGACCAAGTGACTTCACTTTCACGCATTGGAGAAGGAAATGGCAACCCGCTCCAGTGTTCTTGCCTGGAGAATCCCAGGGACGGGGGAGCCTGGCAGGCTGCCGTCTATGGGGTCGCACAGAGTCGGACACGACTGAAGCGACTTAGCAGCAGCAGTAGCAGCAGTAGCAGCGTGTGAGATGAGTGCAATTGTGCGGTAGTTTGAGCATTCTTTGGCATTGCCTTTCTTGGGACTGGAATAAAAACTGACCTTTCCCAGTCCTATGGCCACTGCTGAGTTTTCCAAATTTGCTGGCATATTGAGTGCAGCACTTTCACAACATCATCTTTTAGGATTTGAAATAGCTCAACTGGAATTGTATCACCTCCACTAACTTTGATCGTAGTGATGCTTCCCAAGGCCCATTTGACTTCGCATTCCAGCATGTCTGGCTCTAAGTGAGTGTGAGTGATCATACCATCGTGATTATCTGGGTCATGAAGATCTTTTTTGTATAGTTCTGTGTATTCTTGCCACCTCTTCTTAATATCTTCTGCTTCTGTTAGGTCCATATCATTTCTGTCCTTTATTGTGCCCATCTTTGCGTGATATGTTCCCTTGGTATCTCCAATTTTCTTGAAGAGATCTCTAGTCTTTTACATTCTATTGTTTTCCTCTATTTCTTTGCATTGATCACTGAAGAAGGCTTTCTTATCTCTCCTTGCTATTCTTTGGAATTCTGCATTCAAATGGGTATAGCTTTCCCTTTCTCCTTTGCCTTTAGCTTCTCTTCTTTTCTCAGCTATTTGTAAGGCCTCTTCAGACAACCATTTTGCCTTTTTGCATTTCTTTTTCTTAGAGATGGTCTTGATCACTGCCTCCTGTACAATGTCATGAACCTCCATCCATAGTTCCTCAGGCACTCTATTAGACCTAATCCCTTGAATATATTTGTCACTTTCACTATATAATCATAAAGGATTTAATTTACCCAACAGGTAAATACTGTTAATATTTAGTGATTAGCCTTTCCAAGGGTGGTAAACTAGATCATCACATGTTCAAACATACCTTTATGTTGACCTCATGCTTGAAAGCTAGTTTGATTAGGTACAGGATTCTTGGTTCTAAATAATTTTCCTCTTACCTCTGAAAATACTGCTCCTTTGAACACTACTGCTAATGAGCCACATTAGCTGTGTTTTTATTTTGAAAGCTTTGAAAATATTTCTCTTTATTCTTGGGTCTCTTTACAGTTATCTGATGTGGTAACTGGTAGGCTCTTCCATCTGAAGACTCATACCTTTCTTTAGCTGAGAGATTTTTCTTCCATTATTCCTTTATTTTTTCTATTCTAATGTCTTAATCCTCTAGTTCTTCCTGAATTTCACTGAATAATGTCCTATATCACTTATGCTTTAATTTTCCATATGTCTTTATGTTTTATATCATTAATCTACCTTTATGTGCATTTTTTAATCCTTAGAAATTTATTTCTTTAATCATATTTTTAATTTCTAAGAATTATTTTTTTATCCTCTGATTGCTCTAATCCATGGGTCCCCAACACCAGAGCCACAGCCCAGTACCAGTCAATGGTTTGTTAGGAACCAGGCCACACCACAAGAAGTGAGCAGCAGACAAGCAAGCAAGCCAGCCAGTGAGCAAAGCTTCATCTGTATTCACAGCCACTCTCCATGTTTGCATTACTGCCTGAGCTCCACCTCTTGTCAGATCAGCAGCGGCACTAGATTCTCACAGAAGCACAAACACTCTTGTGAACTGCACACATGAGGGATCTAGGATGTGTGCTCCTTATGAGAATCTAATAGCTGATCGGAGGTAGAGTCAAGGCAGTGATGCCAGTGCTGGGGAGTAACTGCTAATATAGATTATCATTTGCACAGTAAATGTAATACACTTGAATCATCCCCAAACCATCCTCACTCCCTTGCCCCTAATCCATGGAAAATAGTCTTCCACAAAACTGGTCCCTGGAGCCAAAAGGTTGGGAACCACCGCTCGGATTGTAGCGTGTTTTGGGAGATGCAATATCTATAAAACCTTTGAATATACTGGGTTGGCCAAGATGTTCATTCCAGTTTTTAAAACGTCTTATAGAAAAGACCAAATGAACTTTTTGGCCAACACAATATTAGAATTCTTTTTAATTTTCTTTCCTGAGTTATCAATTTCCTCTGGCATCAGTTTTATTTCTTTATCATGGTCCTTCTCTTTAATGCTCTGTTCCTCTCAAGCGTCTAGAGATCAAGTGTCTAGGCTCTCCGCTCATATTTATCAGTGAAAAATCAGACTAATCAGTGTATACACCTAGCATGTGCTTCCTCTGTAGTCATGTGAGTGTGCTTCTCTGCTGTCTCTTCCTCTGAATGGGCAATCTGATGCAGTCTATATATGAGTTATACAGATGAGGTAACTGACAAGTATCATTTCAGAGTGTATCAGCAAGAAAGAGTATGTATGGTAGAGATTCCTCTGCTCCCAGTTATCAAAAGCATAAGAAATTTATCCTTGGGATGCAGAAATTTAATGTATTTTTTTCCACTGCAGAACTACTTTTCCTTTTCCTCTACTTTATACCTGCTGTAGAGATTTGTAGTTAACTCCAGTTCTGCTGTTTCTCTCTCAGGCCCCTGTACCCATATCAGGCATTCTCCTGATATGGGTAATTTACAAAGAGGCAGTGTACTTTCTTTAGAAAAGTGTCTTTTAAGCTTAGGATCAACCTTCTGATACCTTTTGCTCACTTAACACGGAGGCTGATCCAGCTTTTTCAATTACAGAATTTAAATTAATTTACTCTTGAAGATGACCCAAGACTCTTTCCTGTTTTTTATATATATTCTCTCACACCATTTTCTCTGGAGCTACTTTTACTTTCCTAGGATTTTTCTCTTCCACATACACAGAGCAGCTGTACTTTCTGCTGCTTCAGTCAATCTGATCTTATCTGCTTTCTATCTTCCATAAATTTCCAATGGTGGTTTATTAATAAGCATTGTATTGAATTTAGTTTTTATGTATCTTTTCTGAATTTAAGAAATTAAGCATAGCAAGAGAGACAGAGATATGAATTTATCCCACTACACAGATCTAAATTCCAGAGGTATCTTTCTAAAATGGTTGTTGTTATTCAGTAGTTCAATCATATCCAACTCTTTCTGACCCCATGGAGTGTAGCCTGCCAGGCTCCTCTATCCATGGGATTTTCCCAGCAAGAATACTGGAGTGGGTTGCCATTTCCTTCTCCAGTGGCTCTTGCTGACCCAAGGACTGAACCCACATCTCCTGCACTGGCAAGCAGATTCTTTACCACTGGGCCACCAGGGAAGCCCTTTCTAAGATGGTAGTTTAGACTAAAATAAATAACTAACTACATTATTTAAAATACTTCCTATTTAAAATACTTCCTTAGCTCAAGTGGAGAGTCCCAGTTCTTTCACCTGACATGACACATCCTTAACAATGTGGCTTTTGTTCATGCTACTTCACACAAGAAAGCATTGATTGCCCTTTTCTCTGGCTGGTATCATTGCCTACATTTACCTGACACTGTGTTACTTACCTGACACTGTGTTATCAATCCTTGTTTATGTGTTCTGATTCCTCACTAAGCTGGGAGATCAAGAGCAAAGACCTTACCCATCCTTGACTCTTGGGCACTCACGGAGCCTATAACATAGTAGGTGATCATTTTATAAATGAGAGCTCAGGCACTAAAATGCTAAATAATCTGAGAGATGGATCTCAGACCAATGAGCCACAAATAAAAAGAATTTTAGAACGAGAAGAAACATTAAAGGTTATGTTTATTACATGAATAAACTGTGAGGGCCCAAGAACCTTGTGCCAACTATCCTGTACTACCAAGCAGAATAAATCACTCCATCAAATATGACCCTCATTGTATGTTATTCATGTACATCTCTTGCAGCCCTCATACTTATGTTTTTTCTCAAGGACTAAGATAATGCAAAAATTTTATCTCTGTATCACCAATACCTGGGCACAAAGAAAGTGCTAAATAAATATCAATGGTTAAATGTATAAATGAATGTTGCGGAGAACTTAATATTGTACTGGTTTCTACTACTAATTCATTCAAGGATAGGAAGCATGTCATGTAACCTCTGAGTCCCAATTTCTTGTGTCATGGAGATTACAGTATCATTCAAATATTTCCAACATCAAATGGAATGATCTGTGTGAAACCAATATGGAAAACGATGCCATGCTATCACAGGACAAACCATATCCCCACATATAACTAGTAAGGAAATAAAAAGGACTGAGCCACAGGGATAATGTTCTGAACTGGGGAGAAAATGTCCTTGACAATCTGGTGGTTTTAATTGTAGATACTAAAATCAGTACAGGTTTTTACAAATCAGGTGTTATCCTCTCTGCCATATGGCATGAGCCCCAGGGCTCCTCCTCCTCACTAAGGAACAACAGACTGAAGGCTTTACTGCAATCTCCTTTATAAGACCTCTCTGACATCTTCTTTCTCAGTTCCCTGCCACAGTGGGGAAAAAAACCCAGGACAGAGACTGAGAAGACCCTAGTTCTAATCTGGTTGTATCACAATAGCAATTATGAGTCTCTAGGAAAGTCTGTTTCCTACCTGTTAAGTGGGGATGATAATTTCTTCACAAGGTTAATTTGTGAGGACTAATTATGTTAACATAGATAAGTTACTGGGCTTCCCTCATAGCCCAGTCGATAAAGAATTTGCCTGCAATGCAGGAGACCCAGGTTTGATTCCTGGGTTGGGAAGATCCCCTGGAGAAGGAAATGGCAACCCATTCCAGTGTTCTTGCCTGGAGAATCTCATGGACAGAGGAGCCTGGCAGGCTACAGTCCATGGGGTCATGAGAGTCGTAAATGACTTAGTCACTAAACCACCACCATATAAGTTACTAACACAGTGCCTGGCACATCTTAGCTACTCAATAAATAATAGCTGCTATTTCGCCTTGAAAAACATACAGACATTTGAGCCACAAAGTACAGTTCAGCTTTGGTTAACATCCCTTCTTCAACAATTTACAACTCAATAATGGGGAGAAATTTTCAAGGATCTTAACATCAGCAAGTTCTTCACCACCTTTTAACTGTATCTCTTCCATTTGATGAAAAATGAATCAGTGGAAAGCAAAACAAACTGGGAATCAGTTACATATTGCCAATAACCCTTCTCAATTTCAGTTTTATCATCTATTATACAAGGATAATAACCTGTCTCATTAAACTCCTGTAAAGATTAAAAGAGAACCATGAATATGAAAGGAGCCAGAATGCTACTGGCAATGGACATGTGAACTTTTTTTTTTAATCACTGCTTACAGTATAAAATAACGAATAAACGAATCTCCAATGCTGGAAGCATGATTCAACGTTTTTGGATTGTGACTCAGTATTGTGTTAGAATGTATGACTCCTCCACTTAAGATCCTTCAATAGCTTGTTATTACCTTTAAAAGTTAAAATTCCTTACATGATCTGACCTGCCTACACTTCACATTCCAATCATAACAAACCACTCGCAGTTCTCTGTACAAGCCAACCTCACGAACCTCCTTGCCTTACCACATGCTATTTATCCTCTGCCTGGAATACATCTGTCTCTTTATTATTCTTCCCCAAGAAAACTAACTCATTCAGTTCAGACTTCACCATCAGGAAGCTTTCCTTAAACATCCAATCTTTTATTCGGTATGTGCCATAGTATAATTTTATTCAGTATTATATCGTTATGTGCCACATGCCAAGGAACCTGCAACTGACAGGTGAGACATAGTTCCTGGCCTCATGAAGTTTTAGCATCCTGTACTGTAACTGTGCCTTCGTGACACTCACAAGACTGGGAGATCAGGGGTTTGATAATGTCTGATTCATCCCTATACTGTCACTTCTCCACAGAAGACCTGGCATAGAATAGCAGCTTTGCAAATGTTTAGTAAATCAACATAAAATAACCAACTCTGCACAGAGATAGCACTAGATAAAAAGAATAGCAGTAATCTAGTATAATAAGCCACAGCTTACTCATTATAAGACCCTTTCAAATACATCAATACTTCATCACATAATCTGCTTTAGAAAAAGGAATTGGTAAATTGTGAAGGTCAGAGGGACCCATGAGGTCATCAATGACTTCTACATATTCCTTCAAGTAATAGGACATTCACTACAACTTCAGAGGACAGAATGAATGACCTTAAATTAATAGAATCTGCTCCCTTCAGCAATTAATCCTAATCCTGGTTTTGTAAACTCAATTAACCCAAAAGAAGGAATTCTCTTTTAAATGCAGCTATTTGAGGACATTTCCAGGTAAGGCAAAGTGTATAGTCCTCAGTCTACTGAGGAAAAACCTGAAGCTCAGAAAGGCAAATTGGCTTTTCTAAGGTTAAAAGCTAAAACTGAAAACTGGGTCTAGCAGCCAGTTCTGGTTCCAGGGTTAGGATTTCTAGAGCATTAATAAATGAAAGCTGGAAGGGATATCTACTGGTTATTAAGTTCAAGTCCTTTACTCTGAGGCCCAGAGTGGGAGAGTGACCAAGATGAGTGCCCACCAGCCCAGACTCTGCATCTACCATACTGATCTGATCCCTAAAAATCATACCTGCCCATATTAGAATAGAGGAAATAAAGGCTTACCAAAGTGTTAGAAGAATTATAATCCTCAGCTGATTTATCTGCAAAAGAAAAAAGACAAGTGATTCAGTCAGTAAACAATTACAGTGAATCCTTTCTTGAGACTTAGGAAGCCTATTCAGTAAAATACTTGCCAAGCTTAGAATAACAGTGTTACTGATACTATAGTCCCAATACCATGCTAAATACTTTATACACATTACCACCTCTAATCCTTGCTACAGCTGGGTACTATTATTATGTCTACTTTTACAAATTTGGAAACTGACATTCAGTGAAGTGATTTGTCTACAAATCATTTAACACACAGGTTATTTGGAGTCAAGATTTGAATTCTGGTCTAATTCTAAATACTATGCTAGAACTATATCTACATTATCAAGCCTCAGTGATTAAGGAAATTACCTCCATTCTAAGAGAAAAGGAAAGAGTTCATAACTGGTATCACCCCGAGATGTCTATAACAAATCATGACCAGCATGCAGCTTCAGCTTTTAGAAAGGATCCTTCTATATCCATGTCTATTCCCCACAAGGAAAGAAACACTAAGCCTTAGGAAAAGAGCTTTCTGGGTATCTCAGCTGGTAAAGAATCTGTCTGCAATGCAGGAGACCCTGGTTTGATTCCTGGGTAGAGAAGTTCCCCTGGAGAAGAGATAGGCTACCCACTCCAATATTCTCACCTGGAGAATCCCCATAGATAGAGGATCCTGGTGGGCTACAGTCCATGGGGTCGTAAAGAGCCAGACATGACTAAGCATCTTAGCACAACATAGTCATGTCAAGTATAATTAAAAGTATGGTCTTATTTCTGACACTAGATCTAAACTCCCTCAATATCACCAAATTTTATTAATTCTGAGATATATATTTTTTCACATTAACATCTCCGAAACAAAGATGTGTCCTACAGTCAAAGGTATTTCATGATTTAATTGGCAGCTTCTTTTTTCTTCATGTATGTAAAATAACAATGCATCTCACAATCAATGATATCTTAAACTTGATAAAGTATGAAACACAAACCCAATGGAGATCCAGCAAGAAAATAAGTTTAAACACCAAGTATTATGTTTGGATTTATTCTTTAATTCCTAGAAGTCCAAGAAGAAACTGATTTCATCAGTTCACCACCAATGGAATTAAGGAGAAGAAATATTATATCAAATCCTACATCCACCTCACCAAGAAACAAGCCCAGAGAATGTCCAAGATCTCACATACATGAAAGCGTCAGGTATAGCTCCTGTGATCCTATGACAAATTATGAACCCACAAACTGTGATAATATGTTCTTAAAGCAACCCCTGAATGGCAAGCTGTACCCCAGAGAAATTAAATCAGGATATAGCTTAAACCTAATTCACTTGTTTTTCTTCTCCAAAAGCATATTCCATACCAAGTAGAATACTATGCCCTCACTGCACTACCTCCAACATTCCGTACTACTACTGTTTGTGAGGACTGGGTATTCTGGTAATAAACATATCTCAATCATACAGAAGAAGAGTAAGTTTGCACCTTCTAAATGAGATGTACAATTTCTATATATAAAAATTAAATTGTATAGCACAGGATGACACAGCAGAAAGCACTTCTAATCCCTTCACTGTACAAATAAATAAACTAAGGTTCAGAGGAAAAGAAACCGGTTTAAGATTACATAAATCAAATGCTACAAATCCATGGCAAAGAGGGCTAAAACCCAGAACCTGAGATTGTCAGTTCAGTTCAGTTCAGTCACTCAGTTGTGTTCGACTTTTTGCGACCCCATGGACTGCAGCACGCCAGGCCTCCCTGTCCATCAGTCCTTCCAATGAATATTCAGTCCTTCCAACTTCAACATCAGTCCTTCCAATGAATATTCAGGACTTATTTCCTTTAGGATGGACAGGGTGGATCCCGTTCCAGTCCAAGGGACTCTCAAGAGTCCTCTCCAACACCACAGTTCAAAAGCACCAATTCTTCGGTGCTCAGCTTTCTTTTTAGTCCAACTCCCACATACATACATGACCACTGAAAAAACCATAGCCTTGACTAGACAGACCTTTGTTGGCAAAGTAATGTCTCTGTTTTTTAATATGCTGTCTATGTTGCTCATAACTTTTCTTCCAAGGAGTAAGTGTCTTTTAATTCCATGGCAGCAATCACCATCTGCAGTGATTTTGGAGCTAAAAAAAATAAAAGTCTGCCACTGTTTCCACTTTTTCTCCATCTATTTGCCATGAAGTGATGAGATCAGATGCCATGATCTTTGTTTTCTGAATGTTGAGCTTTCAGCCAACTTTTTCACTCTCCTCTTTCACTTTCATCAAGAGGTTTTTTAGTTCTTCACTTTCTGCCATAAGGGCGGTATCATCTGTATACCTGAGGTTATTGATATTTCTCCCTGCAATCTTGATTCCAGCTTGTGCTTCATCCAGCCCAGCGTTTCTCACTGTGTACTCTTCAATTTAAATAAGCACGGTAACAATATACAGACTTCACGTACTCCTTTTCCTACTTGGAACCGGTCTGTTGTTCCATATCCAGTTCTAACTGTTGCTTCTTGACCCGCATACAGATTTCTCAAGAGGCAGGTCAGGTGGTCTGGTATTCCCATCTCTTTCAGAATTTTCCACAGTTTATTGTGATCCACACAGTCAGAGGCTTTGGCATAGTCAACAAAGCAGAAATAGATGTTTTTCTGGAACTCTCTTGCTTTTTCCATGATCCAGTGGATGTTGGCAATTTGATCTCTGGTTCCTCTGCCTTTTCTAAAACCAGACTGAGGTTGTCGATCTAGTCTAAATTTTGCTTATCACATTACCTATGAGTTGGTACAGAAAATAAAGTGCTAAAAAAACAGGAAACAAAAAAAATTGGCATGAAAAATTGTGCTTTGGTTTTAGACAGCAAAGGATTTAAAGACCCAAGTTGAAAACACACTTACATCACTGGTGTATCACTCAATTGATATGTTAAGGCTTTATGAATAAATCGCTTACTTCCCCTGAGCCTAAATAATTTCTCTGAGTATGCAAAATGTGGGCAACAGTACTTGTGCTGCCAGTCTCTCAATGTCATCGTGAGAATCAAATGAGATAATTTATGTGCAAGCATCTATAAATTGAAGTAGTGTTGTCATAATTAATATAAGAATAGTATGAGAAGAAAGGAAATAGGAAAATGAGAGATAGGACATTTAAAATAACTGAGCCATAAAAAATGAGATCTACTGTATAATACAGAGAACTATATTCAATATTCTATGATATACTGTAAAGCAATTATCCTCCAATTTAAATTTTTAATAAATGTTTTTTAAAGGAAAAAATATCATATGATAAACCATACTGGAAAAGAATATTTTAAAATAGAGTGTCTATATAACTGAATCACTTTGCTGTATAGCAGTAACTAACATAACACTGTAAATCAATTATACTTCAATAAAAAAATAACTGTGGTAGATTCATGTCAATGTACGGCAAAACCAATACAGTATTGTAAAGTAAAATAAAAATAAAAATTTAAAAATAATAATAACTGTGACAAATATACAGTTTTGCCTGGAGCTGCTTTGGTCTTCAACTTACAGAAAACAAAAAATCCTTCAATGTTATTCATTTATGCATACACGCAGGAACATACACACAATTACCTGAATGTGTATATCATATACTCATATTTACTCATATATACTTAAAGTGGACTTTTTATATTCCAAACATACAGAAACCCACAGAGCTGCTTCCATAAACATACACAGTATTTGTACATATCTACACACATACACATAAAAAGAGATTATTTCAAAGACTCTGCCACTGAGGCTTTCAAAACCAGCTCCTAATCTGACATCTCCATGACAAACTCTTAAAAACACAAACTCTAACCTAGAAAACTTTCCAACCCATGATCCCTCAAACCCAATACTGCCTTGGAATAACTCACTCCCTCAATGGAAGAAGTGAGATAGATCCAGAGGGGACAGATATCAGGAAGGGAATATGCTAGGGACATGTATAATGCTCTGCTGGGCACCACTATGCAGAATGAGCAAAGCTGCAGTTTGTCATCCTCACCATCTGTGCCCTTTGCTACAAGCCAGATACTTGCTGGGAAAAGCATCCTTCAAAATCAGTTAGTTCATCCTGGTTCACACTATCCCCAACAACACTGACCTTTAAAAGAGACAACAGTAACACCAGCTTTAAGCACTGAACTCAGAATTAAGAATAGTGGTTAGGAGACTACTAATTTAGGCACAATAGAAAGGCATTTAGGGCACTAATGTTTGCAAAACAAGAGGAAACTGGAAGTGGTATATACTAAAGATACTACTTGCCCTAAAATTCTAAGATGCTATATAAAGGGCAAGTTTCCAGAAATGTAGGCCTTCTTAGGGCTTGCTTAAGAAAAGAAAAATCTCTCTGCCATGGAAGGAGGTGTTTCGAGTAAGAGTTACTAGAAGCAAGTGGTAATTCCTAGTCCAGGAATTAGGAGACCTAGATTCTAATCCCAATTCTGGTATGAAAAACATTCTGAAAAACACAGCCCTTTATACAGAGACAATGAATACATCTAAAGAACATTTATTACTATTTGGCCTTTTTTCATTTGACTGATAAAAATTAGTTTCTTGAGGAAGAAATTGGGCTTGCCTACTTAAATGTGTTATCACATAACTTACTGATATTGAAAACAATGATAACAATGGCTACATTTCCATGGTGCTGTTTTATAACCTACAAAGAATTTTCACATCAATGAGCTCATTTATTCTCATTACAACCTCTTGAGATAGGAAATAATATCCCCATTTTGAAGCTCAAAGAAATGAAGTAATTACTAAAACCTAGTCAGTATCAGAATCCAGATTTTCAAGCACAAACTCTATGTTTTTATACATAATATGACAGTATTTTTTAGAAACATGGAGTTTTAGAGTAAAGACTCAAGTTCAATGCAAAAACCCAATATCGTAGCTCTCAAATTTCAAAATTCCATCTTAGTAAAAGTGCCATCTCGACTCTTCCCATAATGTTCTTCCTTCACATCAATGGGCATCCAATATAAAAACATTTTTTTTTCCCCCTAGACTGTCCTAGACACAATCTCCATACCTGTAAAGCTCATATACTTCTGGCTGTTGGAGGTCTTCTTTGAGTTATAAAATTCCAACACATCCAGAACAGCCTGCGGGTTTTTCTTCTGCTCCGACTTAGTGATATTTGATGTCTGAAGCAAGCGGGCCCATTGCTCTGGCATCCCCTATAAGAGAGATATGCAAGGCTGTCAGCAAGGCACAGTCACAGGGACCCTGAAGCAAATTCAGAACTCACTGTGGAGTGGAAGATTGGTTCAAGATGGGGAAGCAGAGGACATGTGCTCACCTCCTCCTCCAAAACTCACAACTAACTGCTGAACAGTTAGCTAGTTTGCTGGAACCCACCAAAAAAAAAAAAAAAATCCAAAGACAAAGGTGTAGCCGCAATGAGACCGTAGGACAGGCACAATC
This sequence comes from Capra hircus, assembly GCF_001704415.2. Lineage (NCBI taxonomy): Eukaryota > Metazoa > Chordata > Mammalia > Artiodactyla > Bovidae > Capra > Capra hircus. The sequence continues at coordinate 18,060,105 of NC_030836.1, read as the reverse complement.
ACTGTAAAACCAAATCCAATATCTGCCAGGTGGGAGACCTACACAGAAGTTCTGCCACTGTTGTGAAGGTTCTGAGCCCTATGTCAGGCTTCCCAGACTAGGAGTCTGGCAATGGCACTAGGAATCCCCAGATAATCTAACTTTGAAAGCCAGTGAGATTTGACTACAGAATTTCCACAGGACTAGGGGAAACACACTCCACTTTTGGAGAGCACACACAAAATGTTGAGCCCAACAGGACCCAGGGAAAAGGAGCAGAGACCCCATAGGATAATGAACCAAACCTATCTGCTAGTGCTGCAGAGTCTCCTGAAGAGGCAAGGGGCGGCTGCAGCTCATGGCTGCAGCTCTGGGTGGCAAGGGCACTGCCAGCAGCACTACCCATTGGCATGAGCGCTCCTGGAGGGTGCCATCAGCCCTATCATAGAGCCTTTAGCCTCCAGGGTTGGGTCACCTCAGGCCAAACAACAAACAGGGAGGGAACACAGTTCCACTCATCAGCAGACAAGTGGATTAAAGTCCCTGCCCACCAGAGCAAAATCAAGAATACTATACCCAGTGAGGCTCTCATTTAATTTGACATGGAAATCAAAAGATTTAAAGACAAGCAAAAACTAAGAGAATTCAGCATCAGCAGACCTGCTTTGCAACAAATGCTAAAGGAACTCCTCTGGGTGGGAAAGAGACTGTGTGTGTGTGTTAGTCACTCAGTCGTGCCCAACACTTTGCGACCCCATGGACTACAGTCCACCAGGTTCCTCTGTCCATGAGATTTTCCAGGCAAGGATACTGGAGTGGGTTGCCATTTCCTTCTCCAGGGGATCTTTTAGCAACTTTAAAGAAGAAAACTTGTGTGTGTGCGTGTGTGTGTGTGTGTGTGTGTGTGTATGTATTGTTATATCAAAACCTCATGGGTGCAGCAAACCCAAAAACTACATTGTGTGTTAGTCACTCAGTCATATCTGACTCTTTGCAATGACAAGGACTTTAACCTGCCAGGCTCCTATATCCATGGGATTCTCCAAACAAGAATACTGGAGTGGATTGCCATTTCCTTCTCCAGGAGATCTTCCTGAGCCAGGGCTTCAACCAGGGTCTCCTGCATTGCAGGTAGATTCCACAGATACACATAAGAAAGAGCAACCCAAACACAATACTAAAGATGGTAATCAAACCGCAAGAGAACAAAGGAGGAAGGGAAGAAAAAAGACCTATGAAAACAAACTCAGAATAATTAACAAAATGGCAACAAGAATATACATATTGATAATTACTTTAAATGGAAATAGATTATATGTGCCAACCAAAACACAAAGACCAGCTGGGTGGATACAAAAACAAGACTCATATATACGCTGTCTACAAGAGACTCACTTTAGACCTAGGGATACATACAGACTGCAAGTGAGGGGTTGGAAGAAGGTATTCCATGGAAATCAAAATTAAAAGAAAACTAGAGTAGCAATACTCACACCAGACAGAACAGACTTTAAAACAAAGACTGTTATAAGAAACAAAGAAGGACACTACATAATGATCAAGGGATCAATCCAAGAAGATATAAAAACTGTAAATATATATGCACCCAACATAGGAGCACCTCAATATATAAGGTAAATTTTAACAATTGTAAAAGGGGAAATCAATAGTAATGCAGTAGTAGTGGAAATTCGGCATTACTAATATTAGAGAAATGCAAATCAAAACCACAGTGCATATTACCTCACACCAGTCAGAATGGCCATCATCAAAAAATCCCCAAACAATAAATGCTGGAGATGGTGTGGAGAGAGAAGGGAACCCTCCTACACTGTTGGTGAGAATGTAAATTGGTACAGCCACTAAGGAGAACAGTATTGAGGTTTAGTTTAAAAAACTAAAAATAGAGCTACCATATGACCCTGCAACCCCACTCCTGGGCATATATCCAAAGAAAAATATGATCTGAAAGGATACGTGTATCCCAATGTTCACTGTTGCACTGTTTACAATAGTCAAGAAATAGCCAACAGAAGCAACCTAAATGTCTGACAGAGGAATGGATAAAGAAAATGTGGTATAGACAGACAATGGAATATTACTCGGCCATAAGAAAGAATGAAAGAATGTCATTTGCAGCAACATGGATGGACCTACAGATTGTTATACTGAGTGAAGTAACTCAGACAGAGAAGTATCATATGATACCCCTTATATGCAGAACCTGAAAAGAAACAATACAATTAAACCTACTTACTAAACAGAAACAGCCCCACAACCTTAGAGAACAAACTTATGGTTACCGAGGGAAAGGATAGGGGGGTTAGGGATAGTTAGGGAGTTTGGGATCACCACCTACACACTGCTATATTTAAAACAGATAACCAACAAGGTCCTACTGTATAGCACAGGGAGGTCTGCTCAACGTTACGTGGCAGTCTGGATGGAAAAGGAGTTTGGGGGAGAATGGATACCTGTATATGTATGACTCAGTACCCCTGCTGTCCACCAGAAATTCACAACATTGTTAACTGGCTATCAGTTATTTCAGTCGCTCAGTCATGTCTGACTCTTTGCAACCCCATGGACTGTATCACACCAGGCTTCCCTGTCTATCATCAATTCCCGGAGCGTGCTCAAACTCATGTCCATCCAGTTGGTGATGCCATCCAACCATCTCATCATCTGTCATCCCCTTCTCCTCCTGCCTTCAATCTTTCCTAGCATCAGCATGAGTCAGTCCTTCGCATCAGGTGGCCAAAGTATTGGTGCTTCAGCATCAGTCCTTCCAATGAATATTCAGGATTGATTTCCTTTGGGATTGACTGGTTTGATCTCCCTGCAGTCCAAGGGACTCTCAAGAATCTTCTCCGAAACCACAATTCAAAAGCATCAATTCTTCGGTGTTCAGCATTGTTTACAGTCCAGCTCTCACATCTATACATGACTACCGGAAAAAGCATAGCTTTGACTATACAGACCTTTGTTGGCAAAGTAATGTCTCTGCTTTTTAATATGCTATCTAGGTTTGTCACAGCTTTCCTTCTAAGGAGCAAAACTCCAATATAAAATAAAAACAATTTTTTAAATTTTTTTTTAAAAGAACTAACTTTGAAAACTGATAGCAGCTAAAGATGAGTTTAGTCATTCCCTTCTCTGCCCTCAGAGCTTCTCACAGGCCTCTCTTACAAGACATCTTACTGTATCAGTTAACTTCTTGAGATGTTTGCTCCTCACCAGGCTATTACTCCTTTAAAGCATGAACCTTGTCTGATTTGTTTCTGGATCACCAATGCCCAGCACAGAGTCCCTGCCAAAAGGCCACTTAACCAAGGTCTATTTAAGGAACGGAGATTCAAAGGCTTCTCTGGTACAATTCTGGAGGTGCACAAACAGTCCCTCTCAAGAACATGAGAAGATAGTAATAAGGGTCTCAGGCAAAGACAGAGGCATCAGGAAGTCTGGAAAAGATTAAATCTAACAGTGCATAGCCAGAACTCTGAAAATATATCTCTGTATCTTATGTATTAATTCAAGTTCTTCATATGTATTAATATTCACTGTGGCCTCACAGCAAACTTATCAGTTAGGTACTATCATCCTTACTTTACAGATAAAGATGCTGAAGCATAGCGACTGTTATTCGCCCAAGATCAAATGGTTAGTAACAGCAGCAGTCAGACTCAAATCCAGGCAATCTGGCCCAGGCCCTAAGTTCTAAACCACTATTCTATGCTGCCTCCCTAGGCTAGGGCCTCAAAGAATCATTAAGTCCAAATATTTGTAATCATCAAGGGTGCTGCATCAAGCAGGTGCAAAGACCAAACATCTTTCTGTGACCCAAAACTTACTGTAAACTCGCCTGTGACAGCATCAAAACCAACGTGAATCGTGTGCTCAAAATCTGAAGGAAGAGAAATCTCTGGCCGTTCCTTCTCCTTCTTTTTATTTGCTGCAAGAGAAACAGGAAAAAGGAGATAAAAACAAGGATATGACTTTATTTATTTATTTAGCTCTTTATTTATTTATAAATATCTTTATTTATTTAGCTCTTTTGTTGAGCTCTAAGCTCTTTTAAAGGCCAAGGACTATGATACAAATTCACCTGTTTATTTACAGAGCCCAAAACCAGACTTAGATTGAAGCAGATGCTCAATTCATGATTAAAGGTTTAATTTTTCATTGAACTAAAGTAAGGCAGGAGCAGAAAAAACATTTATCAGAATGTCCTGGTTTTACCACTAATGAGTCTGTTGATCCAGGGCAAGTAACTTCCTTTTTCTGAACCCTGGTTTCCCCATCTGCAAAATGAGAAGACTCAAGTAAATGGTCTCTAAAGAGCCTTCCAACCCAGACATCTTACATTCTATGAGCTTCTAGAACCTGCTTCTACCTTTTGATTCTTGATTACGGATCACTTTAGGGTTCTCCACATTATGGAATTTTAGATTTAGAAATTGCTTCTTAAAATGAGTATCTAATAATTAATTAAGTGCAATGATTCAAGTTACTTTTCTCTACTATAATTGATTTACAATATTAGTTTCAGGTGACCAACACTGTAATTCAATATTGCTATAAACTATCCTCCATTTAAAGTTGTTATAAAATATTGGCTATATGCCCTACACTGTAAAATATATCTCTGTATCTTATATATTAATTCAAGTTCTTCATATGTATTAATATTCACTGTGGCCTCACAGCAAACTTATCAGTTAGGTACTATCATCCTTACTTTACAGATAAAGATGCTGAAGCATAGAGACTAAGTTATTCGCCCAAGATCAAATGGTTAGTAACAGCAGCAGTCAGACTCAGATCCAGGCAGTCTGGCCCAGACCCTAAGTTCTAAACCACTATTCTATGCTGCCTCCCTAGGCCAGGGCCTCAAAGAATCATTAAGTCCAAATATTTGTAATCATCAAGGGCGCTGCATCAAGCAGGTGTTCTGCTGATCTGGCACAAAAAGCTTCAATATTTACAGAGTTATTGTGCCCTTGTCATACTCTTGTGTTCCCCCCAAATTCATATATTCTAACTCCCAGTACCTCATAGTATGATCTTATTTGCAAACAGAGCCATTGCAGATATAATTATTTAAAATATGATTAGTTCATACTGAAGTAGGTTCAATCCCTAATCCTGACAATGTCCTTATAAAAAGGGGATATTTGGAGACAAATGCACATAGGAGAAGATAAATGCAGAGATCAGAGCAGTACTTCTTCAAGCCCAACAAATTTTTCCTCACAGCTCTCAGAAGGAACCAACCCTACAAACACCTTCATCTTGGACTTCCAGCCTCCAAAACTGAAACAATAAATTTCTTGTTTAAGCTCCTTGTTTGGGGTAATTTGTTGCAGCAGCACTAGCAAATTAATATAGCCCTCTCCCAACTAAAAAGAATTTTGGGTCTTGGTATTAGCTAGGCCTAGTCCATTGGAGCCTCAATCCAATTATGTAACAAGTAGGACAGTGATACTAGTGCCCATCTGACAGAAGAAACCAGAAGTTTCAAGAAGTTAAGCAGCCTTTCCAAGGTACAGAGCAAGTCAGCAGCAGATCTGGGGCCTTCAGATCTGAGGTCTTCAGGCTTCCAGCCCCAAAGCCTCTGTCACTCTTACTATATATAAAATAGATAATGAGGACCTACAGTATAGCACAGGGAACCCTACTCAATAATCAATAATGGCCCACATGGGAAAAGAATTCAAAAAAGAGTGGGTATATGTATGTCAGATTCACTTTGCTATATACCTAAAACTAACACAGCATTGTCAACTAACCTCAAAAAAAAACTTTTTAATAAAATATTGAGTTGGAAAAAATTTTCATTCAGGCTTTCCTCACCATCTTACAGAAAAATGCAAATGAATTTTTGGCCAACCCAATAAAAACTATAATTTCACACACACACACAATTCAATAATAAGAAAACAAACCGATTAAGGACATAGGCAAAAGACATTAAGAGACACCTCACCAAAGAAGATATACAGACAGAAAAGATACTCAGCATCATATTTCATTAGGGAACTGAAATTAAAACAACAAAAACCCCTACACACCTACTAGAATGCCAAAATCCAAAACTGACAACAACAAATGTTAATAAGAATATGGAATAACAAGAATTTTCATTCATTAGAACCGGGAATGCAAAATGGTTCAGTCACTTTGGAAGAAAGGTTGGCAGTTTTTCAAAAAATTAAACATACTCTTAATCCAGCATTCGTGCTCCTCCATTATTTACCCAAAGGAAATGATAACTTATTCACACAAAAACTTGCACATGGATGTCTGCAGCAGCTTTATTTATAATTGCCAAAACTTGGAAGCAACCAAGATGTCCTTCAGTAGGTAAATGGATAAACTGTGACACATTCAGAAAATGGAATATTTTTCAGCACTAAGAAGAAACGAGCTATGAAGCCATGAAAAGATAATGAGGAACCTTAAATACACACTACTAGGTGAAAGAAACCAATCTGAAAAGACTACATACTACATGATTCCAACTATCTGACATCTGAAAAGGCAAAACTATGGAGACAGTATAAAGATCAGTGGTCGCCAGAGATGAGAGTGGAAAGAAGGATGAATAACCAGAGCACAGAGAAATTTTAGGGTGATGAAAATATTTTGCATGATCTATAATAGTGGATACGGAGAAGGAAACAGCACCCCACTCCAGTACTCTTGCTTGGAAAATCCCATGGATGGAGGAGCCTGGTAGGCTGCAGTCCAAGGGATTGCTAAGATTCACACACGACTGAGCGACTTCACTTTCACGCATTGGAGAAGGAAATGGCAACCCACTCCAGTGTTCTTGCCTGGAGAATCCCAGGGATAGGGGAGCCTAGTAGGAAGCCGTCTGTGGGGTCGCACAGAGTCGGACACAACCAAAGCGACTTAGCAGCAGCAGCAGCAGCATAATAGTGGATATTTGTGCGTGTGTAGGCCACCTCATGCGAAGAGCTGACTCGTTGGAAAAGACTTTGATGCTGGGAGGGATTGGGGGCAGGAGGAGAAGGGGACGACAGAGGATGAGATGGCTGGATGGCATCATGGACTCGATGGACGTGAATCTGAGTGAACTCCAGGAGTTGGTGATGGACAGGGAGGCCTGGTGTGCTGCGATTCATGGGGTTGCAAAGAGTCGGACATGACTGAGCGACTGAACTGAACTGAACGGAACTGAACTGATATATATGCATATATATATTTATTCAACTCACAGATTCACAACACCAACAGTGAAGTCTAATGTAAAATATGGATGTAAAGTGAATATGATGCGCTGATGTAGGTTCATCTATTGTAACAAATGTACCACCCAAGGAGGAGATGTTAGTAGTGAGGTTAGATGTGCATATGTGGGGGCAGAGTGTTTACAGGAAATCTGTGTACTTTCCACTCAATATTGCTGTGAAACTAAAACTTCTATAAAAAATAAACTTTTAAATAAAGATTTTGAGAACTCTGCTCTATAGACTTATATCCTCTATTTTATCTCCCACTACAGGAAAACCTTCTTTTACTATGCTTGGAGTTACTATACTTCACAAACTGACAATTTGTGGCAACCTTGCATTACCAGATGATGGTTAACATATTTTAGTGATTAAAGTATTTTTCAATTAAGGTATGTACACTGTTTATTTGGAGAAGGCAATGGCACCCCACTCCAGTACTCTTGCCTGGCAAACCCCATGGATGGAAGAGCCTGGTAGGCTGCAGTCCATGGGGTCGCGAAGAGTCGACACGACTGAGCGACTTCACTTTCACTTTTCACTTTCATGCATTGGAGAAGGAAATGGCAACCCACTCCAGTGTTCTTGCCTGGAAAATCCCAGGGACGAGGGACCCTGGTGGGCTGCCGTCTCTGGGGTCACACAGAGTTGGACATGACTGAAGTGACTTAGCAGCAGCAGCAGCAACACTGTTTATTTTAAAATAGATATCTACTTAATACACCACAGTATAGTGTAAACATAACTTTTATATTCACTTGGAAATCAGAAAAATTCACGTGATGCTCACTCTACTGGGGTAGTCAGAACTAAACCCACAGCATCTCCAAGGCATGCTTGTACTTAGATTTCATACAGTCTACACCAAATACCAGTAGTAATGGTCCACCATTAGCACATAATGTGCTCTTCCACACCTCTTGACTTTTTCTCTAGTCACTCTCTTTGCCTGTAAATCCTGTCTTTCCTTTTCCCTTCCCTTGCCACACCACCACACAAACCCTTTCCTTTATCCTTGTCAGGTCTCAGCTTAAAGGTCATCTCTTCTGTGAAGTCTTTTCTCATCTCTGCACTGGGGTGTTCACCTTCCCCTCTGTTCCCACATCCATGATAGTTATTGCCTACTTTCAGAGTTTATTTTTCTAAGCAGACTCAGTTCTAAGTGCAGGGATCATGTCCAACTTATCATGAATCCTCATCAGCTAAAAGCCAGGCATAAAACAGGTGCTCAGACACTAAGTGAAGAAAGGAACAAATGATCAGACACCTAACTCAACCTGGCAAGGAATCTAAGGAATCTGCCTAAGACATGCAAATTCTCTCCAGGGCAGGATTATATGTTTCATTTTGACCAGCTCTGACCTGAAGTACACAATCCTGTTTTAAAATGCTGTTCTGTGGTAGCTCAACACACTGGCCAAAAGATATTATGAAGTCCTAATGCCTCCAATAGACCCAATACAACCCTAAAGAAAGGCAGCTTTTGGCCAAGGTGGGAGCTAGGGAAGGAGAGGACAAAAAGGTCTAAAAAATCCAGGCCAGTTTTGCCTCTACTACACCACGTAGTCCAGGTTGTCAGCTTTCTCATCTGAAAAATGTAGACAATAAACTAGATGATCTTAAGTGCCCTTCCAGCTCCTACATTCCAAATGTCTATGAAAACAGAAAGATCAGCACGCTCAAAGCCCTGTAACTACATCTCTTCCTGACACAGTATCCCACAGTTTTAATAGGTACTTTATATATATCATCTCATATAATCACCACAATCCTGAGAATCAATTTTTACTTGGAGACTATGAAATTGAAATATGGACTTGTCTACAGTTATGGAAGTAATTTAAATTTTAAAAAATGTGGCTTCAGAGCCAAGGCCCTTTTCTACTACTTTACCCCCTCTAAACAATTTCAAGCTGCATCAAGAAAACTTCCTCTGTTATGAAGAGGAGAAATAACATTAAAGAGTTAACCACATATAAGATACTAGAAGATTTTCCTTAATTGTCATAATCCTATGGGATATATTATTACTACTGTCATTTTACAGATGAGGAAACTTAAAAGCAGTTAAATAATTTGCTCAAGCTTATACAGCTAGTAAGAGATGAATTTGAACCCAGGTCTGATTCCACAGGTTCTTCCCTTAGTATCTTAAGAGAACCATTTGTCTACATTCCAACTGCTAGGGTTTAAGCTATTTTTACATTTGGCAATTTTCCTTCCAGAAGCAGATGCTTTGTGAAAGGGAAGGGCTTGCTATGGCCCAAATTAAGCATTCATTTATGACATAAGTCCATCTGTCTTACTCATAGCTAGAATGCACTGGACAGGTTGCAAGGCTTTAGAATTGCTTTCTGTTCCTAAATTTCTCCTGATCTAGTCAGTTAAAAGATTGTAGGGAAGAACACTTTTACATTATTTTTATGTTTTACTTAGGTTTTCCAGATCTAATATTTTTATATATTATTTCTATGATATGTTATTAATATGCCATATAATATATCCATCACAGGCATAGAATGTCAAAAGGAACCTTGGTAATGGAAACAAAGAGAGTGGTTCACACGATGAATAGTCTATAGAAAACAACCCCTGGGAAATGAAATCACTTAACACTTGAACATATAACGAATATCTGAGATTAGTTTCAAGAGGCTTATCATTTTGGCCTCAGCTTCAAATATTGAGTACTTGTTCCAGAGATCTAGGCCCATGTCCAGAGCTTAGAGTTCTGCTTCTGACATTACAGAGAACTCTTGAGAACTTCTTGGGAAACCTTTCCTTGGGTCTGCTTAGTCCTAGTACACAAAATTTTTTAATGTGGCCCCCTCCAACAGCCCTGTCTAAACCAACTGGAAATACAGCCTACATACAAAAAGAGAAAGGTATTTTCCAGGACCACTCTTCAATTCATTCTTGGAGGAACCTCATTAAGAGTTGTTATTTTGTACATCTCAAACAACTTTTAGGTGTTAATCACAGATTTCAAAAGAAAACCATGACAGCAAGCAATAATAGCCACAAAATTATTACCAACTGTTAATAAAGCTTCAGTTTGAATCTTTAGTATTAATAACCCAATCAGGGACTTCCCTGGTGGTCCAGTGTCTAAGACTCTCTGCTCCCAATGCAGAGGCCCCAGGTCCCATCCCTGGTCAGGGAACTAGATCCTACATGCCACAACTAAGATCCAATGCAGACAAATAAATAAATAAATATTTTAAAAATAATAATAATCCATTCAACAACTCTAAGGGATAAATATTATTATGTACCCATACTACAGGTTGATTTCCCACGTGGCTCAGATGACAAAGTGCCTACCTGCAATGCGGGAGACCCAGGTTTGATCCCTGGGTCAGGAAGATCTGCTGGAGAAGGAAATGACAACCCACTCCAGCACATTTGCCTGGAAAATTCCATGGATGGAGGAGCCTGGTAGGCCACAGTCCATTGGATCACAAAAAGTCAGACACGACTGAGCGATTTCACATTCACAGGTTAGATAATCAAGAGGACAAAAGGTAGAGCCAAAGGTCACAAAGTCAGGGATGGTCAATGGTAATAACCTCAAGGGCCCAAACTCCAACATAGCTTCTTCTACATGCACTGTGCCTTCCCTATATTGCAGACTAAGTGAATATGAATGGATGTCATTAAATGCAAATTTGTTTTAAAATGAGTTAAAAGAACTAACCAAATCAGTTCTACCAAAGGCATTAGTCTGAACATCTATAGGATGGGAGCCTTCAAACAGTACATTGGTGTCTGAGGACTTAGAACAACTAAAGAGCCAGCCCAGAAGTCGAGACAATATGTCAAATGCCAAACTCCATGCAACTATGTGTCATATGAACTTGGGCAAGTCCTTGACTCTCTGAGCACAAAAGTTATCACAGCTGTAGAGTGGAAAGGTCCCTGGAATCATAGAGAAGAGCTACAATCTCACATCAGCCACTCCTAACTAGACCTTGGTTAAGTTATTTAAATTGAGCTACCTCAGTTTGCTGTCTACGAAGTGTAACATTTATCTCCATGAAAAACTGGTATCTTTCCAACCATCAAAGCTCCTAATATAATAAGTGAGCCAAAGAACTGATGGTCTAAAATTGCGGTGCTGGAAAAGACTCTTGAGAGTCCCCTGGACAGCAAGGAGATCAAACCAATCAATCCTAAAGGAAATCAACCCCAAATATTCATTGAATCGACTGATACTGAAGCTCCAATACTTTGGTCACCTGATGCAAAGAGCTGACTCAATGGAAAAGACCCCAATGATGGAAAAGATTGAAGGCAAAAGAAGAGGGCAGCAGAAGATGAGATGTTAGATAGCATCACCAACTCAATGGACATGAATCTGAGCACACTCTGGAAGACAGTAGAGGACAGAGGAGCCTGGTGTGCTGTAATCCGTGGGGTCGCAAAGAGTCAGACACAACTGACCGACTGAATAACAACAAATGTTATGCTTATTACTATTGTATTAGTACTCTTTGTTATTTCTACATTTATTACTATTATTATTTTAAGGATCAACTAAGATAAAGAGAATGCATGTGCTTTATAAAAGCTAAAGAGCTTTACAAACATGAATTATTATTAATAAAGGAAAGTGTCAGAGTAGGATTTACCCACCCACTCATTAAGACAGAGAAATTGTGACTGAGGAAAAAAAAAGAATCACCTGATTTCATGAAACCAGAGATTACAGACTTAAAGAAATAAAGTGGAAAAAGAAGTCTGCAACCCCATCCATCCTAACATTAATATTAAGCCTATCTTTGGCTAATTCCATTTGACTTCCCGGTAGCATGGGAAATAAGGCTGACACTGCAAAATCCCAAGTTGCAGTACAGCTATCCAAGTTCCAGCACAAAGCATTGACTTTTTTTTTTTAAGATTTATTTTTAAGAAGCCCCTCTCTTGGGTTCAGCTGAGCCAATCTGAGCTCAAGGCAGTAAAACACTCCAAACTTGGAGAGATAAACACTGATGTAGTCCAGTTTTAAAATTAACTTAGCTAAACTCTTCCCAAGCTTGGAGAATTCCACTTTGGTTGTGAAAATGCAGCCAGAAAAAAATTCCAAACTAAATGCTGAAGAACTTCTTAGAATAAACCAAAGGCTCCAGATCCTAACCACTGGAACCAGACTTTCCCACATGGAATTCTACAACTCAGCGCCACCTATCACAGGCCCTCAATTACAGCTTCTCACAATCATTTATGCATCCCTCCAGGCACACACTAAAGCTATGTTGGAGGTCAGCATTAGGTAATGACTACAGACATTTTACCCATTGCCAGCTCAAGTCTCAACCACTAAGGCAGCCCACCGAGAACTCTTCTTTCTCTTTTCCAAATCCCCTTAGACCCCAAGACTGTGTGCCTGCTCAGCCGCTTCAGTTGTGTCCAACTTTTTGCAACCCTATGGACTATAGCCTGCCAGGCTCCTCTATGGAAATTTTGGCTCCAAAAGTATGGGTAGGACCCAAGCATCAGTACTTCAAAAAAGAACCATGAATGAGTCAGATGTGTAATCTGGGTTGGGAACAGTTAACAGATAGTATTCTGTGACGTGGTAGATACTTTACAAAGATTTAGTTTCACACTCATTCCTTCCACCTTCCAGCTGTAAGACCTTGATCAATTTACTTTTCTCTAAGCTTTAGCCTCTCCAACTGAAAATGAGTTGTTATAGATACCAGATCAAACAGGAAATGAGGTTTCCCTTTTTAAAAAATCATATTTCTTTAGTGTTTTACAGTTTAAAAAATGCTTTTACATCCACTACATGAAATGACAATAGCCTACTCATAATAGGGGATGACTGGGAATTATAATTATTCCCACATTACAGTTAAGGATACAGGGATTAAAATAAACAGGTAAAAGGACTTAAAAAAAATCACAGATTTAATAAATGTTAGAGGTAGGACTCAATTCAGGTTCTCTAAATTCAATTCTAGCTCATTACTCTGTGTAACAGGTATAAAGTTTCAAATAATTTATGAAGAGCATACTACTGCAAAGACTGCCAACACTGCTATGGATCCTTCTAGGATTAAGTTAAGCACAAAGAGCAGGTCAACAAATGCCTATTGGCTGAATGAAATCAAGCTGAATAAAATTTCCAAACAAAGGGAAAAAAATTCATTTATTTCATTTTGATGTATGCATTAATTACAGCCATCTAATAGGGCTTCCCGGTGGCTCAGATGGTAAAGAATCTGCCTGTAATGCAAGGGACCTGGGTTCAATCCCTGGGTTGGGAAGATCCCTTGGAGGAGGGCATGACAGCCCACTCCAGTATTCTGGCCTGGAGAATCCCGATGGACAGAGGAGCCTCATGGGCTACAGTCCAAAGGGTCACAAAGAGTTGAACATGACTGAGTGACTAAGCACAGCACAGCAAAGTATTAACGCAAAGGAGTAAAATCTATGTGTTCAGGGTATGTATAGAAAATCCAAAACTAGGAAGTGAAAAAGAGGCCACTATATCATTTCACAAGAACTTCTCATAACTATATGCTTTCTACCTCTATGCTTTGAACTTCTGGAAAACTTACATGCTTTGATCTTGAGCTATGAGTTTTATTTTCAGACCAGATTTGGCCTAGGGTTACTCAACAAGGATTTCTAGAAGAACCTCTGCATCTACAGCTTTATTGCTGATCAAAATACCTCACAATGGCCTAGTTTTGTTTCCCATAATATACATCCTGATCTAACTTCATATTTATATCTCATTTATATAATTATAGGATTTCAAAACTGTAAGAGACTGTATTTCAACTTGACTGATTTTTTATTTTTTGATTACTTTTTATTGAATGAAAGATTATTTAAATTCTATAGTACTTTATGATTTTCAAATGTTTCACACACATGATTTCATACAATCCCATAACAACCCTCTTCCCTCTTCCTTCTCCCTGCTACGGTATCACTAGTGTGGTCCCCATATCTGTGTGGCTGTAATATTTTAGATGAAGGTACTTAAGTTCACAGACAATACCTGACCCAAACCAGGCAGCCAATTTATGACAGAACCAAGACTATAACAATATCTAGATCTCTACCTCCCCATTCAATACATAAGGTCATCCCCTCAGTTTCCAATGATGTCTAAATGGCTCCATCAGCTGTTTTTTTTTTAAAACAGAGTTTTACTAAGATAAAATTCACATACTATAAAATTCACTCAGAGTGTAAAATTCAATCGGTCAATATGTTTGCAGAGCTGGAGAACCATCCCCACAATCAATTTTAGAACATTCTCATTACCCAAAAGGAAATCCCTGAGAAACTACTGTATGGCACAGAGAACTCTACTCACTGCTCTGTGGTGGCCATATGAGAAGGAAATCAAGAAAGAGGGCATATATGTGTATCTTTAGCTGATTCACTTTGTGTACAACAGAAACTAACACAACATTGTAAAGCAACTATACGCCAATAAAAAGTAAAAAAGAAACTCCACACCTCTTAGCCATCACTCCCTAATCCCATTCACTGACTCCTACAACCCTAGGCAACACTCTTTTACTTTTTATCTATGAGTTTGCCTGAATAATTCATATAAACAGAATTATATAATATGTGGTCCTTTGGGACTGGTTTCTTTCACCAGTTTTCAAGGTTCACCCATCTTGTAGTATGAATCAGGGCTTCATTTCTTTGTTACCAAATATTATTTCTTTGTATAGATATATAACATTTTATTTACCCATTCATCCTCAATGAATATTTGAGCTACTCCCGCTTTTTGGCTATTATTAATAATGCCGCTATAAACATTCATGTACAAGTTTTTGTGTTGACATAATTTTTCATTTCTAGCTCATACGGGTAACTCTTTATGTATTTTTTATATAAGTTCCTTATCAGATATATGATTTGGGAATTTTTCTCCCACTCTGTGGGTTATCTTTTTACTTTCTTGAAGAAGCACAAAAATGTTAAATCCCAACCTTTCCCAGACACAGGAAACTAAAAGTCAAAGGAGTTAACTAACATACTTACGGTTAGAGAGCTATTAAGTGATAAATCCAGGATTTGAACCAGGGCTACCTAAGTGAGAAGTTCATGATAACTATTTGCAGACAAAAGGGCAATTTTTTCAGCATGCCATAAAAACAAAGCCCTACAAACATGGCTGAGAACTTTACTTCATTTCAACAGCCACTTAAATATTTGGGTAGTCAAACCAAAGTCATTTATTCACGTGGACATCCAACCCTCTATTTCACTATCTTATTCATAGGATATCAGTGACTTCATGAGATACACTGTTAAAGTCCTGATTATTCTAAAAGATTTATTCATGAAGAGGAAATGAGCCCTGGCTGCACTACCTGGTTTGAGGGAACTTAGTTCCCCTACCTGGGATTGAACCCAGGCCTCCAATGAAAGTGTCAAGCCTTAACTGAAAGTGTCAAGCCTTAACCACTGGACTGCCAGGGAATCAGGGAATTCCCTAGCATTACTTCTTCTTAGTGAAGTCATGCTAAGTCCTACATTTTTTATCTCAGCTATTACTTTTCTTTCTTACTGATGTTTAATCCTTAAATCTGGGTTTAAGTGTAGGACATATGACTAAAGAAGAGGCAATCAAAAAATCTGGGAAGAAGACCTTCCAAATGAAACTAGTCTGGGGAGAAAAAATTTCCAAATGAAGACATTTCAATATTTCTTATATTTTGTGAGGTCATAAACAGTTATGAACTTTAAAAGTAAGCAAATTCAGATTGACTAAGATCTAATATATCAACAGCATAATTATTTTCCTCAAATTTTGCTCAGATATAATTAATAGAGTATAAGAATGGGTCTATTTTCTATTCGACTTCAGTCATTTCAGGAAAAAAGACAAAGAAACTATTTAATGAGAAAAAAAGGGGATTAAAAGAACATTCAGTGAAAGAAGCAACAAATATTTTATTCAGGTTACAAAAAAAATTTAAGTATACAAATGATGAGAAAGAAATGAAATACTGTACTTTTATCTCCAGGTAAGATGGCTCGGTAAAATCGGTCCTTTTTTTTCTTCTCCTCTGGGTTTGGTGGCAGAGGTTTGGAACCGTGGTTTAGGGTTCCAGCGTCTTTGCTGCCAGCTCCAATCATAGTGCTGGTATTTCTCATCGGAGGGGCTGGAGGTTTGTCTTGAATGTCTAGGCCGTTATTTGACATCGTCACCACCAGCAGCAGCTACTGGAATCAGAAAGAACATACCTCTTAATTATTTTTGAGCAAATGGAAATACATTTTAGAAATTTTAGAAAAATGCAAATTTTACAACCCTTCCTCCAGGACTCACCTCAAGCCCTTCTACTACATTCCATGACTACTGCTGTCTTATTTAGTTCACCATATTCAAAGATGGAATACGTACTCAGTCCTAAGCACTGCTGAAAATTCACAAGGTTCTTGCTTTTATCTTCATTCTCCTATCTAAGGCATTCAAAAGTACAAAAAAACCACAATAATGTGGTTTAAAAGGCAGAAATGTGGCCTAGCTAAACTGAGTATGAATCCATGCGCTATGTACAGGCTTTAGAGAAATTCCTTAATCACTTGGTTTCCATTTATACATTCACATGAAGATTAAATAAAAGTGCCAACAGCATTCCACATAGTGAGTTCTCTGCCAAGTCTTAATTTCATTGCCTTAGAAAAATCATTCCTTCTCTGGTAGGAACTGTATCACTATATCAAAGGTCAGTAATACTGCTGGCTTTGTAAATGGTTTTACTGAAACACTGTCCCATACATTCATTTACGTATTTTCTATGGCTTCTTTCATGTTCCAATGGCAAAGGTGAGCAGCTGTAACAGACCTAAAATATTTAGGTTGTTCACAAATCTAAAATATGTGCTATTTGGTCCTTTACAGGAAAAGTTTGCTGACCTGTGACCTTTATCATCATCTCTCCAGGATCTCCTTCCACTAAAATTTGACCTTGTTCTAAATATATGATGATCAACGCATAACCATCTTATCCTATACAGCACTGAATTTACAGGCAATTTCTAATGCTTCTGAGAAATAGAAGGAATAAAATCTAAAAGAAAGTGGGAAAAATCCCCATCACATAGAATCAATAGTTTTAATGAAGATAGATGTTATTACCTTAAACAAATAGGCTTGACAATAGATATAAATATATCCAGAGTTAATAAAGTTTTTCATTATTCTTCCATACTACAATGGAAATTATATCTTTAACCATGACTATTTAGAATGTATGCTCCTTAGAGTCAAATACAACAGTGCTTTAGAAACTACAGTTTCTAATTAAAAAAAAAAAAAGCATAATAATCACCAAGAAGTTTTCAGAAATACAAATGTATTTTTTTGACCCCCATAAATTCTGATTTAGTATGGCTGGCCATAATTAAGGCCAAAATTTTATAATTTTAAAACTTAGTGATCCCAGTGACTGCCAGAATTGAATACCACTGCTTTAGAAGTCAATTACTTTAATACTATGGACAAAATTGATGAATTGTGGTACTGGAGAAGACTCTTGAGAGTACTTTGGACTGCAAAGAGATCAAACCAGTCAATCCTGAAGGAAATCAACCCTGAATATTTATCAGAAGGACTGATGCAGAAGCTGAATCTCCAATACTCTGGCCACCTGATGAGAAGAGCCAACTCACTGGAAAAGACCCTGATGCTGGGAAAGATTAAGGGCAGGAGGAGAAGGGGGCGATAAAGGATGAAATGGTTAGATAACCAACTCGATGGACACAAACCTGAGCAAACTTCAGGAGACAGTGAAGGACAGGGAATCCTGGTGTGCTGCACTCCATGGGGTCACAAAGATCGGACACAACTTAGCGACTGAACAACAACAAATGGACAAATCTATAGTAGTCTTTTTAACATTTTCTAATAAATGCAGAGCTAAATGATCCCTCACATCCATTTTTTCCCCAATCCTTTCTCCACATGTCATCAATGACCTTAAAACACTCACACTCTACTCAAAACCCTTCAGTAACATTCCGAAATAAAAGCTAAAGTTCCTTAGCTTGCTTTTGAAGGCCCTTCCATTATTTACCAGTTCTACCCATCAGCTTCATTCCCCACCACCACCACTCCCTCTAATTCCCCTTACATTCTAGCCATATCCTACTTCCCTAACTTCTTTAAATATACTGCAGCTTTCACACTTTCATTCCTTTGCACATGCTGTTCCCTCTGCTTAGAATGCCAACTTTCCTATCCTCAAATTCACTCATCCTTCAACTGCTATTTCTTCTAAGAGGCCCTTTTGAAACATTCTCATCTTCAAGAAGTTAAGGTCCCCTCCTCTGGACTCCCAAGGCAATAGGTATATTTCCAGGTTATCATATTTATTTTTACTATTATGTTATAATTATCTTCACCAGGAGCCAAAATGATACCCAGAGGTCAGGCACAATTTTGTCACCTTTGTAATCCAGAAGAGTTTAGTATAATATCTGACTTACAGTGCATTCAATAAATATTTTTATTAATCAAAAGTTTGACAGTGATATATACCTTGCCTTAAGGAGTTCAGTACAGATGAAATTTTAAGGTCCTTCACAGTCTGATAATGAACTGCCTCACAAACTAAGCCACCATACCTGAACACAGCTTACAGTCAAATTACACTTCAGAAATCTCTGTTCTCTTGAATTTGTCAAGTAGTCTCTTACCCTCCTCTTGCCCCATCCCACTTCCCACCACCTAATGCTTCTTATCGATGATTTCTCTCTCTTCTGACTGATGGAAAACTTTACTCATCTTTTAAGGCCAAATTCAAACTTCGTCTATTTATATAATTCATCCTGACCTACCTCTGACAAACTAACTGCTCCTTACTTCTCTTTTTGAACAAAAGAAATCAAGTAGAAAGGACAATCTTGTTAATCTAGAGCAACTCTCTGGGTGGTGCACTTTTTACCCATTTCTTCCAGTTTTATTTTGCAGATCTGCCTTCATTTGCCCTCCCAAACTCCAATGCAAGTCTCTCAGCTCCTCCAAAGAGAATTTCTACCGGCTCAGTTCTCAAGTGTACCTTCCCACTCCAGACTGCCAGTTCCAAAATTACACTCCCTGCAGCCACCTGATACCCTCAGCAGGCCCTTCTTTGCCTCTTAAGTCCTTCAGCCAAAAGCTTCATTGAATATAACTCCTTTTCAGGATCACAGCCCAGGAAAATGCCAAGAAAGGCTTCAGTCTTTCTGATAATGCTTTTCTTCATTTTTCAGTTCTTCCAGTGTGTTTGCTGAAGCCGAAACTCCAATACTTTAGCCACCTGATGCGAAGAGCTGACTCATTTGAAAAGACCCTGATGCTGGGAAAGATTGACGGCAGGAGGAGAAGAGCATGACAGAGGATGAGATGGTTGGATGGCATCATCAACTCAATGGACATGGGTTTGGGTGGACTCCAGGAATTGGTGATGGACAGGGAGGCCTGGCATGCTGCAGCTCATGGGGTCGCAAAGAGTCAAACACGACTGAGCGACTGAAGTGAAGTAAAGTGACTGTGTTTGGAAAACTCCTGGTGGTAGATCTCTACTTTCCAAAGTATTCTCAATTATTAAAACCTAAAATCTATTGTTGGAATACAACCTTTGAATCCTTTGTACAGTATTTTAGCCCATGTCTTCTAGCCCATACTTGAAAACCTCCAGTGATAAGAAATCTATAGTCTCACAAGTCAGCCTATTCTATCATCAGTGATCTCATTTAGAGAGTTTTCATTTATATTAAGTTTTTATCTTCTCACACTGAATTGCAATTATTTGTTTATACATTCACCTCTCCCTACAATTCTCATCCCTGACAGACTTAAGATTATAAACTCAAGAACAAACTTCAGTCACTTCACAATCCCCAATACCAGTCCTGGCACAGAACAGGTAATCAGTAAAGACTTGGTGAACAAATGAACAAACAAGTGACCAAATAAAATAGTAACAAATGAACAAATAAACACTACTTGCACCTATTATTCCTAAATCCTATCTCAGGGCAAGTCAGAAAGGCCTACTGCCTCTTACTCAGACAGAAATTTAGGTACCTGAAATAATCTCTCAAGACTCCCCCAAAATCTATTTTCTCAATGCTAAACATTGCCAGTACTTTCAACAACACTCACAGAACACAAGTTTGTGCTTTTTTGAACCTTCCCTTTGCACTTACTTGGACTAAGTATTTCTGACTACTTTTCAGTTTCTCTGAAGCCCTCCAAACAGTCCTTTCCTGTGGCTTCTCCACAAGCCTTTACTCTCTTTACACTTCATAGATCCATTCACAGGTCATTTTGTTCATCTATACCTAGCACAATAATCAGAACATTTTAATAATCAGAACATCAGAACCTAGCATAGTAATCATAACCTACACTATCGTAAACTTTGTTTATAGGAAAACAAGTCCAAATTTTCAATCCTGAGAGGAAAAAGAATTACACTTGACTCTTGAATATCATGACCAAATATATCATAAATCTTCTAGCAATCTCTGCAGGTCAAAGATTTGGGAAGATGACAAACCAATGCCTTCTGACAAGCTGCAAGATAAAGCTAAGCCCAACATTAAGAATGAGAGTTCAGATAGCATCACTTATCTATCATAGATGACAGACAGAGAGAAAGACAGAACGACCATGTTTTACCAATGCTCCAGAGCCTGAGAGTCTAATAATTTATAAGCAACTAATTATACTGAAGTATTAATTATTAATCAACTGAATGACTCTATAATAAATGCAGGTTCACTGTAAGGTTTCAAAAGGGCCAGTGGCAGGGTGATAGAGTAAAAAGATGACTGGAGTTAAAATCAGATGAAATTTAAGTCCTGGCTCTGCTTTTCACTAGCTATAGTTCTAACAGAAGCCTCTATACCTATGAGCTGCAAACTGTTGTTTCCCTTGAGCAGTCTCACAACAGATATGGGTCAAGAGGCAACCAAGGAGAAGGAATGATTTATGTCTGTTTTTCTGTAAAAAGCATATAAAAACATATTCATGCATGCTCAGTTGTGTCTGACTTTATGACCCCAGGGACTGTAGCCCGCCAGGCTCTGCTGCCCATGGAATTTCCCAGGCAAGAATACTGAAGTGGGTTGTCATCTTCTACTCCAAGGGATCTTCCCATCCCAGGGATCGAACCTGCATCTCCTTCATCTCTTGCACTGGCAGGCAGATTCTTTACCACTGCACCACCTGGGAAGCTCAATCAAGCATGCTATAAAAAGCATGGAGATATAGTGCTGAAGTAGACAAAAGGGAAAGAAAACACTTTTCAAGTAGCCACTATGTGCAAGCATACTTTCAGTCAGTTCAGTCGCTCAGTCGTGTCCGACTCTGCGACCCCATGAATCGCAGCACGCCAGGCCTCCCTGTCCATCACCAACTCCCAGAGTTCACTCAGACTCAAGTTCATCGAGTCGGTGATGCCATCCAGCCATCTCATCTTCTGTCGTCCCCTTCTCCTCCTGCCCTCAATCCCTCCCAGCATCACAGTCTTTTCCAATGAGTCAACTCTTCGCATGAGGTAGCCAAAGTACTGGAGTTTCAGCTTTAGCATCAGTCCTTCCAAAGAACACCCAGGACTGATCTCCTTTAGAATGGACTGGATGGATCTCCTTGCAGTTCAAGGGACTCTCAAGAGTCTTCTCCAACACCACAGTTCAAAAGTGTCAATTCTTCAGTGCTCAGCTTTCTTTACAGTCCAACTCTCACATCCATACATGACCACTGGAAAAACTATAGCCTTGACTAGACAGACCTTTACATACTAAATAAAACCCGACAGGGATTCAGACGAATGTGCTCACCAACAACCACTTCTTTCTACTTTATCACATCTGGATTCCACAGCCACTAGTATCATACACAGTCAAGATAATCAAAGATTTTAAGATACCCATAACATCAAAGCCAGAAAAAATGTTAAAGGTCATCTAATCTGATCCCCTTACACAACAGGTAAGAATACAGAAGTCCAAAAAGCACAGAGAAATTGCCTAAGACTATACAGAAATTTAAAGGTGAGGACTGGAACCCAAGTCTTCAGACACGCTGCCAAAGAATTTTCCAACTATACTTGAGGTAATTCTAGCCCCTCTGTACCTTCACTGACCTGAACTATGCTACTTCTGATTTACATTTAGATCAGTCAAATCTAGCCAGTGGCAAATATAGAAATACATAAACACATTTAGGCTGGACTTGGGATTGATATTTACTAAATGTCTGCCATGAGGTAAGCAACAAAAAAGATAAAATAATTTCCTGTTCCTCAAATAAGTCAAGTGAAAGTTAAGTACACCTTTTACTGCAGCTGTAGGTTCTTCATTCAAGTATAATTCAAACAAATAATTTTTAATGTGTACTTACTTATAAGGTTCTATGCCAGAAACCAGGGATATAGAGATTATATAAATGAGTAGGCGCTTAGGGAAATTCCCTGGTGGTCCAGTGGTTAGGACCCTGTGCTTCCACTGCAGGGAGCCCAGGTTAGAACCCTGGTCAGGGAACTAAGATCATGCATGCTATGCAGCGCAACCAAAAAAAAAAAGAGTAGGGGCTTAAAGAATAAATGGGTCAGATAGTAGTCTTTGACTCTAGACTATAAGAATTCACTTGGGGCTTTTTAAAATACCAGATGAAGTACTTAAGAGAGGAAGTATGCTAATGCCCGCAATTTACTTTGAAATGCATTTTTTAAAAATAAGATACATTAATGGCTGACCATAGGGATGTGATATAATATACATGTTAATATATAATGGAAGTGATAAAGCAAGTTAACATGAAAATATTAATGACATAAGAATCTATATGGTGATTATATAGGCATTCACTATAAAATTCTTTCAACTTTGCTGCATGTTTCAGATTTTCCTTAAAAAGGGAGGGAGGGGTGGATACCACTGCTTGAACTCTGATTTCAATTGGTCTGGGATAGGCCCAGACACTGAAATATTACCTTGACCAAGGAAAACAGACAATAAATAAATAGAATGATTTTGATAGAGAACAATGATACCAAGTACACTCCAGACCATAGGAATAACATAAGTGTGAGAGTATGGCATTGTAGAATGTAACATGAAAGTGAAAAAAATAGGACACAGCAGAGAGGGCCTTTTATTTTCTGTAACGCATACAGCTATAGTCAGAAAAACGGTCCCTTCTAAGCAGTTCTAGATCTGTATAATGAAGCTCCATGTTAAAAATAAAAGATGACATGGTTGATTAAGAAAAGACTGAGAGATGACAATGAGAAAGGAGATATGGTCTGGAGGAGGGGACCAGCTGCTATTTGTCTGTACTGAGGACTCTGTGGTGCCTTGAGCTCACACAATGGGACTTGGAGCTTAGGAGAGGCCTCTAAATGCCTAAACAAAGTTGCCAAAATTCTTTAAAAGTATCCCCATAGAAGCTCCTGGACTAACTGTCTTTACAAACAGGGTTTCAGACATCACTTAGGTCTGATATTTTAATTACTAACATTAGTGGAATTTACAAGAAAACTTGGAAATCTGGTTGGTATTCTTTTCCTCATTCAGTCATGCAAACATTTATTCATCAAGCTATGTTAGGTGCTGGGGGATAAAATAGTGAATAACTCAGAAGAAAAATCTCAGAGATGCTATCAGTCACCCAGGGTCACACAGCTAGTGGGCAACAGAGCCAGGGACCTGAAATGAAATCTGTGTGACTTATAGAATCACCTCTCTTTCCACGGTACCATACCTTACTGTTCACTCAAGAGGCAAAGGAATGGACTACATAACCTCTAATAATATCTCAGGCCATTATTTAAATGAAGGTGGGAAAGGAAAAAAGAAATAAAACCTATCTCATATATTAATCACATTTTTCAGTTCCAATAACTTAGAGCTGCTGAGACTTGCGTGACCAGCACTCCACCCAAGACTGGGGAGTGCATGCCCTTGACACCTGGTTATGAGAATCTGATCTTTAATTAAATCG
Organism: Capra hircus; assembly: GCF_001704415.2. Lineage (NCBI taxonomy): Eukaryota > Metazoa > Chordata > Mammalia > Artiodactyla > Bovidae > Capra > Capra hircus. The sequence continues at coordinate 18,035,886 of NC_030836.1, read as the reverse complement.
TGCCAGGAGGTTTTCTTTGGCAGGAGCCTGGAATGTTGCAGTCTTGAATTTGCTGAGGGATGTCCTTCTGACAAGTCAAAGACATTCCCGCTATGCAGCCTCCAGTCACTTGCACTGGTTTAGCAATAAGAAAGCAAGTGCTGAGATAGCAGGGAGGGAGGAAAACTGGAAGCTGGTTCTGGGCATAGAAAAACTACTTTAATTTCTGACCCCCAGTTTCCTCTTTGGTAAAATACAAGTAAGATTGTCTTTTTCACAGACTCATTATGAGAATTTAAAAGCATATATAAAGTCCCCAGCATGCTGTATGACACAAAATAGATATTCAATAAATACCTTTTATCTCCAATTACCGAACCAGTTTCATCTCTTTTATGGCTAAACTTCTCATTCCAGCCCAATGTGATTTCATGCTCTTGCCTTTGCCCACACTGTTCTCTCTGCCTAAAATGTCCCAACTTGTCTGCCAAGAAAATTCCTACTCATTCTTCAACACCCAGCTTGACTCACTTCCTCTACGAAACCTTCACACAGCCCTCCTATTTCTACCTTGCCCCAAATTTAATAGCATTTTATACATAATTCTGTGCAGCAGGTTCCGTATTTCATGATATTAATCTCACCAGTCCATGAACAAGCCCTGGAACAAAACTAAGTATGATTAATGTCTATGTCCCCAACACAGCACAGACCTGGCACAATTAGGTAACTAGTAATGGTTCACTGACTAAGGTAGCTTGGTTTAGAGACGAAAAACACAGGGGCTGGAAGTATTTTATAAAGTCAGCTAATTCAAAATTTTTATTTTATAGTTCTAATATGAAACCCATGGGGTATGCAACTTACCTACAGTGCAAAGGACTAGCCTGATTATTCAGATTCTCTTAAAAATACTTTTTCCACTAATTATAACTTGAGACAGAATGAACAAAGAGCTGTACCTGGAAAACGTAGAAAAAATTGTACCTGTAAAGCAAAATGGAAAAAGCAGAGAGATACGGAGTCAAAGATTTAACTTACGTTGACCTATACCTTCACCCGCCCCTCACCCTACCAATAATACCACACATCTTCCTCACTCCTATCACCCCTGCAGATGACTTGCAGAAATCAACACCAAAGGTCTTATAATCCTCTTCTATCATCTTGGGCAATTCCTGACCTGCATCTCCAATGCAGGAGACAGAAGAGACGTGGGTTCAATCCCTGGGTCAGGAAGATCCCCTGCAGCAGAGGATGGCAACCCACTCTAGTATCCTTGCTTGGAGAATCCCATGGAGAGGGAGCCTGGAGGCCTACAGTCCACAGGGTCACAAAGAGTCAGACACAACTGAAGCGACTTACCATGCACACAGCCCAAGTTAACCATTATTCTCATGATCACACCCTAGACTTTACCCCAAAATGTTCACTGACTGATATCTAGAGTGAATCATCCAAACAAAACCTCCTATGCATGTAGCTCACCTGTTCAAGAACTTCCAAAAGCATTCCTAGACTTTATTTTGAGCTTCAATCCACTATCAGTTAGTCCCTACTGCCATCACTTCCTTTTTTCCCTAAACATAAATCACTTAAACATCAAAAAACATCAACTCTCTAAAACTCAAAAACAAAAACATGAACAACCCAATTCAAATATGGGCTAAGGATTTGGACAGACATTTCTCCAAAGAAGATAAATGCACATAAGCCAATAAGCACATAAAAAGGTGCTTAATATCACTAACATTTAGGGAAATGCAAGCCAAAACCACAATGAGATACCACCTTACATCCATTAGGATGGCTACTATCAAAAAAACAAAACAAAACAGAAAATAATAAGTGTTGATGAGGATGTGGAGAAACTGGAACCTTTATGCATTGCTGGTAGAAATATAAGATGGTATAGCCACTATGGAAAATAGTAAACAGTTCCTAAAAAAAATAACATATTATAGAATTACCATATGATTCAGCAATTTTAATTCTTGGGTATATATCCAAAAATACTGAAAGCTGAGTCTGGAAAAGCTATGTGTACACTCATGTTCATAACAGAATTATTTACAATAGTTAAAATGTGGAAGCAACTCAAGTGTTCATTGACAGATAATGGATAAGCAAAATGTGGTATGGAATGGAATATTATTCAGAAAATGAAGGAAATTATACAACATGCTACAACATTGATGAACCTCAAGGATTTTATGCTCAATAAAATTAGTCAATCACAAAAAGACAAATATTGTATAATTCCATTTACATGAGGTACTTAGAGTACTCAAAATTATAAAGACAGAAAGTATAATGGTGTTGACTAGGGACTGGGGAAAGGAAAGAATGAGAAGTTGTTGTTTAACAGGATAGAGTTTCAGTCTTACAAGATAAAAAGAGCTACGGGGATGGATGGTAGTGACGCTGTGCTGTGCTGTGCTTGGTCACTCAATCGTGTCTGACTCTTTTCAACCTCATGGACTGTAGCCCACCAGGATTCCTCAGTCCATGGGGATTCTCCAGGCAAGGATACTGGAGTGGGTTGCCATGCCCTCCTCCAGGGAACCTTTCCAACCCAGGGATCAAACCCAGGTCTCCCACATTGCAGCCGGATTCTTTACAGTCTGAGCTACCAGGGAAACCCAAGAATACTGGAATGGGTAGTCTATCCCTTGTCCAGGGCATCTTCCTGACCGAGGAATCAAACCTGGGTCTCCTGAATTGCAGGCAGATTCTTTACTGGCTGAGCTACCAGAAAAGTTCCATGGTGGCGATGGTTGTACAATAATGTATTTTTAACACCACTGAATGGTACAGTTTAAAGTTATTAAGATGGTAAACTTTATATTATGTGCATTTACCACAAGAAAAAATAAAAAAGTAAGGAGAATTAGAATTTTCATCTCATAAATACACTACAATGTGCCGAAAGTGCACAGTGGTATCAACAGTCATATTACCCCATTAATCCAGGGTAAAGATCAGTAAAATGAGACTTAAGATATTAACTGTGGACACTGGATAACTGACTCTCAGTAAAATTTGTAGGATAATAAGATGGCTTATAATAGAATTTCTCTGCACATGTATATACTAAACCACCCTGATCAAAAAACAAGAACAATCTACCCCCTTGCCTCCTCTTCCTTTTCAAAATTCAAGTGGCAAAATCCCAACTTCAGGATGGTTGAGCTTAACTCTCTCCAAACTGCCTCTATACTAAAACAGCTGAGTATCCTAGAGAACACTACCTGGTTGACTGCTTTAGCTTGAAAATTATGATGCTCTTCCTACTTAAGATTGCTGCTGCTGCTGCTGCTGCTGCTGCTGCTAAATCATCAATTGGGATGCTCATCCACCCCTTCCCTCAGGCAATGATCCAACTTTCAATGAGAAAACCGAAATCTGCTCAGGAGAACTCTATCTTCTTACTCCTAAATCTGTATGTTTCCCTGTACCGGTACCACCCACTGTACCATACAATGAAGGAGGTGTCTCTTCTCTTATCAGAAGTTATCCTCCCCTTCTCTCTTCTCCCTCTACTCCTTCACTTGTACTCCCTCTCACCTGGAATGTTCTTCTCCTTCAGCAGCTACATTAACCTCCCTCTCTCTCACACACACACAAACATATTCAGTCATTCAGCAAATATTAATACTCATTTAGCATCTATAATGTACCAATTCTAATCTAGCTGAATAGAACAAAGTCACTGTGTCCGTGGACTTTATGGATTGATTAGTAAGAGAAGCGAAGAAATAAATAAATAAATATACAATGTCAAGTCCATAGTGAAAATTAAACAGTAGTTCACGTGAATATAAACGGACAGCGATGGGGGTGGTACATACGATAATGATCAGGACAGGATTCTCTGAGGAAAAGACACAAGACATGGATGAAATGCAACAGCAAATCACAGTAATATATGGAAGCATTTTAAGCAAAGAGAGCAGTAAGCATAAATGTCCTAGATAAGAATATTTGGGGCATACAGAATAGCAAAAAGGCCAGCAACACAGAAGTTGAGTGAACAAGGAGAAATGTGGTTAACAGTTTAAGAGTAGAGATGTAGCCAGAGGTCAGAATATGCTGGACCTTACAGGCCACAATAAATTTGGATTTTGTAGCAAGTGTGAGAAGACACTCAAGAATTGATTTATGTTTTGAATAAACCACTATGGCTGCAGAGTACTGACTGCAGAGGAGCAAAGGAAAAGCAGAGAAACAATTAAGTTATCACAATAATTCATATGAGAACTGATGGTGGCTTAAATGGATCGCAGTAGGCAAAGAGTACTTTGAAGGTAGAGCCAAATGACTTATTTAGAGACTAAATATACAGTGTAAGAAAAAAAGGAAAAACCAAGATCTCTAAACTTTTGGCCTGAGCTAGAATACTGGATGAATATAAACATGCTATGCATCTTCTATTCAAAGACACACAGACACACACATCCCTTAACATTCACATACTCCTCCAAACACTATTTATTTCTTTGTTCCCCTTCATAACAGACCTTCTCAAAAGAACTGTCTACTTATACTATCTCCACTTCCTCCCCTTCTGTTTGTCAACTAACACCCTACTATTTGGCCAAAAGTAGTCTTGTCAAGCCTCCTTGTCAATCATCTCCATGTTGCCAATCAAACGGTCGGTACTCTGTCCTCATCTTGCTCAACCTCCCAGCAGTATTCAGTGTAACTGACCTCCCTTCTCTTTCAAATGCTCTACTTTTTTGGCTTCTGGGAAAGCACGTTCACCTAACTTTCCCTCTATATTTCTGTCCATTCCTATTCACTAGCTATCCTACACATGTCCTAGGCTAGGAAGCTCCTTTCCTCACACTACACTCTGTCCTAGATGTTCATCCATTCCTATGACTTAACATATCATCTATATGTTGATGAAACCCAAGTTTTTATCTTTAGTCCCAAAGCTTTTTCAGACCAATAACTATCTGTTAGATCAGCAGTCTCCAACCTTTTTGGTGCCAGAGACGGGTTTCACAGAAGACTATTTTTCCACAGACAGGGTGGGGGTGCAGAGCGGGGATGGGGAGGTTCAGTTCAGGTGCTAACGCAAGTGATGATTCAGGCAATGTAAGTGATGGAGAGGGGCAGACGAAGTCTCACTTGCTTGCCTCCCGCTGTGTGGCACAGTTACTAACTTGGGCCCAAGAGTTGGGTGCCACTCTTTTAAATATTTTGCCTGCATGTCTCAGTTCAGTTCAGTTCAGTCGCTCAGTCATGTCCGACTCTTTGCGACCCCATGAATCACAGCAAGCCAGGCCTCCTTGTCCATCATCATCTCCCAGAGTTCAATCAAACTCACCTTCATTGAGTCGGTGATGCCATCCAGCCATCTCATCTTCTGTCGTCCCCTTCTCCTCCTGCCCCCAATCCCTCCCAGCATCACAGTCTTTTCCAATGAGTCAACTCTTCACATCAGGTGGCCAAAGTACTGGAGTTTCAGCTTTAGCATCAGTCCTTCCAATGAACACCCAGGACTGATTTCCTTTAGGATGGACTGGTTGGATCTCCTTGCAGTCCAAGGGACTCTCAAGAGTCTTCTCCAACACCACAGTTCAAAAGCATCAATTCTTCAGCACTCAGCTTTCTTCATAAGTACCCTAAAGCTAATTTCAACAAATGGAATTCTGGGTTTTTACAACATCTATCATGAATCTTAATTATATTTGCTTTCTTATTATACATCTCTCTCACTAAACAGTAAGCTTCACAAAGGAGCAACTCTGTTGTATTTATCAATGTATACATAGAAATTAAACAGGGCTTAATAACAGTAAACACCAAGATTTACTAGACCTTCTCTGTCTAGTAATAATTCACATGCTAACAGGAGAGACAGATACATAAACCCCAATGACAGTACAACATGGTAAGTGCCACTATGAGTGACAAGAGGATGCACATGAATCCAAAAAAGGGGCTGTTAGAACTATACTCAATATTTTGTAATACTGATAAGGAAAAAGAAGCTGAAATATATATATATATATATATATATATATATATATATAATTACATCACTTCACTGTATACCTGAAACTAACACAACATTGTAAATCAACCACACTTCAATGAAAAAAAATAAAAATAGAAGCCCTTAACAGCCTAGGAGTCAGGGAAGACTTTCTTAAGAAGGTAACTTCAAAGGTATTTCTGCAGGATAAAAGTAAGTATAGCTATAAAGTACCTACTATATACTTTCCTTTTTTATATATAATTATTTTAAACTTTATAACTCTAAGATATTTAAAAATATCTTCTATTTTATATATGAATACTAGAAAGATTAAAAACCAACTACTTAGTAGGTGAACTGAGGTCAGTTTAGTTTCAATCCCTTTCCCCCTTCCTTCTTTTGTTTTGTTTTTTGCTATAGCACAAGGTATCACTAAAAATACTTCTCATGCTTGCCACCTACCATTTGTTTGACCTTAAAGAAAACACTGTGTTTCTCAGGTGGTGCTAGCGGTAAAGGACCTGCCTGCCAACGCAGGAGACATAAGAGACATGGCTTCAATCCTTGAATCAAGAGGATCCCCTGGTGGAAGACCTGGCACCCCACTCCAGTATTTCTGCCTGGAGAATCCCATGGACAGAGGAGCCTGGCCAGCTACCATCTCCAGGGTTACAAAGAGTCAGACACGACTGAAGCAACTTAGCACACACGCACACAAAGAAAACACTAAACCTCTCAACCTCAGTTTTCAGTACAGGGCTCAATTACCAGTCTCTAAAGCAAAGCATCCTCTTCCTAGCCCCTTTCTCTCATTATTAAGGATTGAGGCTCAGTTTTAAACTAGTCAGTGAACAACCCTTGGCATTTTCTCCAGGCTGCAACATCTGAGCATTTTTCATGGCTGAAAATACACTTAGGAACAATCACAGTAACATCTATGTAGCACTTCACAGTTTACAAAGTCTTTTCACACATTTATTATTTCATTTGATCCTTACCAACCCTATGAGTTATTAAATACCTATTTTACAGAGGCCAATGGAAATAAAATGCTTCACCTAGCTCCATTTGGTCTCTCCACTCTACAGTCTGCCAGAAATTGAATTAAGAAATTGGAGGGGTGAAGAAGGGGAGGGGAGTACAAATGACTCATACAGGGAGCTCAGCATCAAGTCCCCCAAGTAGCCCAGAGCCAGGAGAAGTTAACAAGGAAAAAGTGTATTTCTCTTCCAAAATAATGAGCGTTTGGCCATGGCACAGTGACCTATCACAGGAGTCTGTTCTTTTTTCATATCAGCAGCACCTAGAGTCTAGCCTCACAGATAGGCAGAAAGGAAAACATAAGAAAACCCTCTGTACACTGTATGTACACACAGAGTCAGAAGATAATGTGGTATAAAAGCACAGGTATCACCTTTAGAGAAGACCTGAGTTTAGGGTCTAGCTCTGCCACTTACTGAATCAAAAGTCCCCTCCTCTGCATTATTATAGTTCCTTGTGTTTCTCTTACATCACATATCATTATCACATGAGGTTTCAGATACCCACTCTTAGACTTGCACTGGAAGTCAGCAACTTAGTTCAATTTCCATTTTTGCATCCCCAACACCTGGTACCAAAACTAACATAGATGGTTCAGAGAAGGTTTAAGGATGAACAGATATCATATTCAAAGCTTTTTGTACATAAGCACACTGTCTAGACAGTAAGTATATGTATAATAGCAATCTTGCCTTGTTATCTCTGCTTTCCCTCTCACTGTCCCAGACTGAGGACACTCCTGGAAAAAAGTTTACTGAGGAGAAAACAAATAAGCCCAAAAAGCTAGTTTTCAGAGAGAAAGAAAATTAATGTATATGGTCCTCTTTCCCAGACTACAGTGTTTCCCAATACAGCAATCTCTAGCCCTAAACAACCCCTACCTTATCCAGGCCACTCTCTTCTTCAAAAGACCACTGTTCTTCTCCCTCAGGATTCCTCCTTCTCTCCCTCCAACCCACTCCTGCTATGCTCCTCTTCTTCCCTAGGTTCACAGGTCTGCCTCCCTTCCTTCAGGTCAGCAAAGCTTCTAAGCTGCCAAAGTCTTTGTGTGTCTCCTAGTTGCTCACCATTTCCCTGGTGGCTCAGATGGTAAAGCATCTGCCTACAATGAGGGAGACTGGAGTTCGATCCCTGGGTCGGGAAGATCCCCTAGAGAAGGAAATAGCAACCCACTCCAGTACTCTTGCCTGGAAAATCCCATGGACGGAGGAGCCTGGTAGGCTACAGTCCATGGAGTCACAAAGAGTGGGACATGACTGAGCAACTTCACTTTAGTTGCTCATCTCACTAAACGAAGTTAGAGCCTCCAGAAAACTCTTGCCCTTCTCCCACCCCAGTTCCTAAGTCCTCCCCGTCCCATCTGGCTTACTCATTCTGCCTCTGGGAAATGAGGTGGGGGACAAATCCAAGAAGAAAGACTACTTACTGTTGGGCCCAAAGCAAGGCAAAGAGGCAGTAAGGAGAGACTGGAGCTTGGGGAAGATAGATTCGTGGTGAAAGGCAAAAGTAAGGGAGGGAATAGTGTTTGGATTTCACTAACACCATAGCAAAAGTCCCTGCAAACCAGTAACCTGCCAAGAATGAGAAAGCTGGACCGAAAGGAAAAGAGAAGAAAGCCTAACCAAGAAGAGAAGGACGCAAGAGAAAAACTGGCTATGGAGGGGAAAGAACTAAAAAGGGAAAGTACGAGAGGAAAGGCGAGCAGGAAAAAGAAAATGGGAATGGGAATGGGAGAAAAAATGGGTAGGGCACAGGACAGGAAAAATGATCAGGAGTAGGAAGTAGAAAGGCAAGTGGTGAGAAGATAAGGTGGTAGAGTCATAGAAAAACTGGGGGAAGAAGGCAGTCCAAAATCATCAAGGCAGGTTAGTATCGGCCTGACATGTCTTTCTTGGTGCCAGATGATCATGATTAAGACATTACACAATCTCAAGGTCTGTCATTAGCTCGACATTCTAAGGAGGAAGTTCCAGAGAAGACAGCTACGTTTAAAGCAGCTTTATGCCCAAGTATCAAAGAATTGGCCGATTTGGAAAAAAACTATTAATATACCTTGACCTGCTTCTTCCCAGCTCTGTCTCCCTACGACCAATATACCTACACTCAATACCTTAAAAATCACCATTCTTAACCTCTGCCTTGTCCATGAAGTCACAGAGTCCTGAGCAGCCCAGTAAGATGCCATTCAAAAGACTGGATGGAAGAAAAGGTACCAAGATCTGTTTCCCAAGTTTGCCTATCTCCTACAGTGTTGAGGGGGACATTTCTGCAGTCTACTCTAGGGCTTTTACCAACCTGCCTGTCCAAAAGGCAGTTTGGCAGTCTGAAAATGCCAGTCACAAACAAAATGTCAAGCCCTTCGCTGCACAGATAAGGAAACTGAGGCCCACAAACTCGGGTCTCCTGGATTGTAGGCAGATGCTTTACCATCTGAGCCACCAGAGAAGTCCTTAAAGGCTGCCTAAACAGGACTAATTCCCCTTCACCCCAGGTCTCTCATCTCTCAGTTCACTCCACCTCTTAACAAGTCATTTATAATACAGTGCCCCTCCTCAGCACCAAAGAGAAAAGCCCCCTCGGTCCGGCAGGGCAGCAGCTAATCCAAAGCAGGCGGAAGCATCACCCCAGCCGCCAAGCAGAAGGGTGCTTGCAAAGGAGCAAGGATCCTCAGGCAGAGCAAGTTCCCCAAAACCAGCTTCCCCTTCAGAGCCTTCCCTACCCAGGGCTCTGGTTCCAGCCCTGGCCTAGCCCTGGGTGGGCTCATCTGAGCATTCCACCATAAACCCGTTCTATTACTTAGGGTCTCCGGACCCGCGTCACCACTCCCCGGAAACCAGCAGAGCCGTCCCCCCTCCCCAGCACCGCCCAGCTAAGCATGCCCTAGGGTGGGCCAGCATTACCTGGTAGGGGGAGCCGGCCCCGGCATCTCTGCCTGCGGTTTCTGTCGCAGAGCCGCACCTCTCCCACGCCTAGTCGGTTGCGCGAAACCCAGGCTCCACCCGGGCAGCTATACTTGGCTAGGGCCCGGCTCGCAGCAGCTCAGCCGCCGGAGCTCTGGCTCCGGGGTGCAGCACACTCCCGCCCTCACAGGGCGCAGCAGAGGCTCCGCTCCGGGGTTGGCGAAGCAGAAGGGGCGGGGAAACAAGGGAGGGAAGGAGGCGGGAGAAAACCCGCTTCTCCTTTCAGTAAAGAAGCTCTGAGGGAAAGCGGAGAGACTACTACCTTCCCATCCCCTCCGCTATTCTCCTCCACCTAGTCTTCAGCAGGGGATACTTCTCAGTGAATCCAGGCTTTCCCGGGACTGTGTGAGCTTCCTGGGTGGGCCCGAGTCAAGAAAGAACCAGAGCTCTTCTGTGCCTTTGCTTCTCCAGCTGGGTCTGGACCCAGGACAAGTCAAATCAAACCTATCATTCTCTATTAGGCTTCAAGCAAAGAAACTAACCCACCCACGCCCCAAACAAAGGTGTCAGGTTCTAATTCGAATGCCTCAGGGAAAACACTGGGCGGGTGCTTATAGCTGCTTCTAAGCAAAGAAATCTCTGTAGCAGCTACCATTTATTAAGTGCTATTCTGTACCAGGTACCTCACAAAATGTTATGGCTATCTCACCACAACCTTAGGAAGTAGTTGTTTGTTGTTTAGTTGCTAAGTCGGGTCCAACTCTTTTGCAACCCTATGGACTATAGCCCTGCAGGCTCCTCGGTCCATGGGATTTCCCAGGCAAGAATACTGCACTGGGTTGCCATTTCCTTCTCTAGCAGAATCTTCCCAACCCAGGGATCCAACCCACCTCTCCTGCACTGGCAGGCAGATTCTTCCCCACTGAGCCATCAGGGAAGCGCCACCAATTCACATGTGTCAAAACTGAGTTCTGGGCTTCCCTGGTGGCTCAGTGGGGAAGTCTGCTTGCCAGTGCAAGAGACATGGGTTCAGTCTCCGGTCTGGGAGGATCTCACATGCCACAGAGCAACTAAGCCAGGGTGTCACAACCATTAAGCTTGTGTTCTAGAGCCTATAAGCTGCAACTCCTGAGCCCACGCACAGCAACTACTAAAGTCCATGCGCCCTAGAGCCTGGGCTCCACGACAAGAGAAGCCATCACTGCAACTAGAGAGTAGCCCCTCCTCACCAAAACCAAAACACCATAAGTTCCAAGAAAATATGGTTTTGTACAATAAGTATTTCTTAAACACATACTGTGAATCAGGCATTGTAAAGGGCCCCGAGCAGAACAACACATTACAGAATATTTACCAACACTGGCCCAGACCCTCTAAATTGACTCCCCAAAATTGAAACATTAAAAAAAAAAAAACTTTCACACATTTCCAAGTGCTTCCTAAGGGTAATTTACCTTGTCAATTACCTCTATAAACTGCTCTTGAGAGATATCAGGAGTCAAGAGAATGTAGGACCTCTTGGGGGTCATAACTAGGAGTTTGGGTTTTGTTCTAGGTTTTAGCAATGGGAAAGATTTGGAAAGTTTCAAGCATAATGACAAGGTCTAATCTATATTTTTTAAAAATCACCAACTGCTGAATGGAGAACAGAGGAGACAGTTATGAAAATGAGAAGTCAGTAAATTCTTTCAGAACTTTAGCCAAAAGAAGAAGGTAATGATTTAGACTAATATATTGGAGAAGAGATAAGGAGAAATAAACATATTCTAGAGATATATGGCTTGGAAGCAGCAGCACAAGTTGGTAAAAGACAGGATGTGATGAGTGAAAGACGGCAGTGACTTCCCCAAGACCACACACCCAAAGGACTGACTCATTCCAACTTTGGTTTGACTCCCAAGCCTATGTTTTATTTCTCTCTGCCATGTCCATTATCTTTATAGCAACTGCCATATCCCTCTTCCTACAGCCTGGCAAAGAGCAGATAACCAGTATTATGTCTGATCAGAATTTAAGTGTACTAGAGGGAAATTTTATGGAATTTACCCATTTTCCCTGAGAGATGTCCACACGTCCATTCAATATGCCAACAATCTGCTTACAAGAGGATACAGGGGAAGAACTCCAGGAGCACAGAAAAGAGCTCTTCTGTTAGGTATCTTTCACCCTTCCCAGACCCTCAGTACCTGTGCTATTACAACTACCAAAATCTCAATTTTAGTGGAGGAGATGGAATTTCTTGAAAATTTCTTCCAGCATGGAGATAATCAATCAATAATACAGACTAGAGGGGTCTGCTGCACTATGAGAACTCAGATTCAAAGTAGTTTTAGAATATTCTTTTAACTCCCATACACATGTCCTTCAGTTTATGAATGAGAGGAGAACCGAAAAGAGCTCTCAGTCTTGAACATAGTTTTTCAAAGTAATCATCAGTAAGCATAACATCTGACCTTACCTAATTTCCCAAGCATCTTCTCTTATATATGGGCTCTGCTGAAATGTGAAAGAACAGAAAGCTCAGGAGCAATGAGCACTATGAGACAGTGCTTCCTAACTAATATTCAGCCAGGTGTCTCTCTGTAAACTTCTAATTCTACCTCCAAGAGCACTCAGAAAGCATCCTTCAGTGCCAAGTCATATTAAATGCTTTCAGATATGTGTATATGATGATGTATCAAGGCCATGCACTTTTTCTCTTCTCCAAAATAAACACATTCAGTTCTTTTAATCATCTGCTCATTCAACAACTATTTAAGCAAATTGTACAAGCCACCAGAGACACACATATCATCAAAGACGACCACACCTTCAAGGAGTTTATCATTTTGGTATGCTGGTTTTTAACTCTCCCTATGTGTCAAAATTATCTGGGAAGGTTTAAGTATATATACTTAAGTCCTAGCACAGAGGTTTACTAAAGTGGTCTTGGATATAGCCTAGGCAACATATCTTCTGAATGTAACTCTAGCTATATATAGGTATCTATCAGAGGACTAATACTACAGCTACAGAGATAAAGGCAGCATGTTACTGGTGAAAGAATAGACAAATATATCAATGGAACAGAATAGAGACCCTAAATATACACACACAAATACAGTCAACTGATACTTGACAAATGAGCAGAGGAAATTCAATGGAGAAAACAGTCTTTTCAATAAATGGTGTGAGAACAACTTGACCTCCACCTGCAAAAGAATTTAGACACAGACTGTACGCTTTTCACAGAAATTAACTCAAAATGTATCACAGACCTAAATGTAAAATGCAAAACTATTAAAAAAAAGTCTAGAAGATAACAGAGAGAAAATCTAGATGACTTCAGACAGGGTGATGGCTTTTTATACAACAAAATCACAATCCATAAAAGAAAAAGTTGAAAACTTGGGCTTATTTAAAAATTAAAACTTTTGTTCTGCAAAGACCCTTTAAGAAAATGAAATGACAAGCCATAGACTTGGGAAAACATTGCAAAATACACATATGATAAACGATTTATATTCCAAATATACAAAGAACTCTTAAAATTCAACAATAAGAAAACACACAACCCAACCAAAAAATGGACAAAAAATCTAAACAGACACCTCATCAAAGAAGATATAGAGATGGCAAATAAACACATGAAAGATCATCCCCCATGTGTCATTAGGGACTTGCAAATTAAAACACCACTAGATATCTATTAAAATGGCTAAAACCCAAAACAGTGACACCACCAAATATTGCTGAGGATGTGGAGCGACAAGAATTCTCATTCACTGCTAAGGGAATGTAAAATAGTACAGCCACTTTGAGAAACGGTTTGGCAGTTATAAAGCTAAATACAGGCTTACCAAACAATCTAACAATTGCACTCCTAGATATTTATCTAAATGAGTTGAAAAATCTATCCACAAATATTTATTGCAGCCTTATTCATAATTGTCAAAATTCAGAAGTAACCAAGATATGCTTCAAATAGATGAATGGATAGACAAACATCCATAGAATGTGTATTAAATTCAGCAATAAACAGAAATGAACTATTAAAACATTAAAAGATCTTTACCAGTTCAGCCACCAGGAAAGCCCATTAAAAGACTTAGAAAACCCCAAATATATACTGCTAAACGAAAAACATTAGTCTGAAAAGGCTGACTCCAATTATAGAATATTCAGGAAAAGGAAAAACTAGAGATGCAGCAAAAAGATCAGTGGTTGCCACACACGAAGAAGGTCGTGGTAAGGATGAGTAAGTGAAACACAGGACATTTTTTATACGGGAAAACTATCCTGTGTGATACTATAATAGTAGATACCTGATACTATGTATTTGTCAAAATCCACAAAACTGTACAACACAAAGAGTGAACCCTAATATAAACTATAGGCTTTAGTTAATAATAATGTACCAATACTAATTCATCAGTTGTACCTACTAATGCAAGATGTTAAGCACTTCCAGAGGAAGTGCTGGGAGCAGTGGGACAGATGTGGAGTATGGTCTTTGCACTTTTTCATCAATTTTTCTACAAGCCTAAAACAGCTCTAAAAATAAAATCTATTAAAATAAAAAATAAAGGGAAAGTATCAAACAAAAAAAGACATATAAGATAAACTTCATTATCTTTTTATTAGATTCATTAGGCATAAAATTACTCTGTCAAACTGTTGTACAAGTTTCTGCTGCTGCTGCTGCTGCTGAGTCACTTCAGTCGCGTCCGACTCTGTGCGACCCGTCCCTGGGATTCTCCAGGCAAGAACACTGGAGTGGGTTGCCATTTCCTATACACTCTCAATTTCTATGCTTACCTCATTCCAGACTGTGAAGAGTTCAAACTCCACTTTGAGTAGTGATGCTTTAGGGCACTTTCCACTAAATACAGTTCTGTCTGCAATGAACCTCTTATTGCTTGGTTCCCCATGGGGAATATGACAGTCTAAGTACAGTCCATCCTCTATAGACTGTAGCTGGACTATCACCTCCATTAACTATACTTAATACTTCCAATAATTCAGTCTGAAGCTGCATTAGCTTTAAAGTCACAGTAGTACCTTTGGCTGACATTGGGCTTAGGCAGCCAAAACCACAATTTTCTTAAGTATAGCATCATGCTAGGTCTCCTCTAGGGTCCCCATATGTCGCCATTTCTTTGAAACTTAAAATGTAGAACTTCACTGTCATCTTCCTTAAATTTCATCTTTTTGGTTTCAGTCCACCTTGTCAAGCTCCCTTGCTCTCTCATTCACTCTCCTCTCTCTCGTGCCATCTAGCACAGTAGCTTTTCTTTCCATTCTTTATCACCTGCAAATTTAATAAGTACTCTATCTCTTCAAACATTTAACAAACACATACCATATGGTCTTGCCTGGACTTGGTCATCAGGATTAAATATGACCTAGAAATGGCCTATGACTCCAAGAATCATAACTAAGAAGGGAGGCTAGCATACAGAAAAATGTAAAAGGTATTGCACTAGAAAGCCAAATAAACAAAATAAATAGGATATGGTGGAAGAAACTACAAAACATGAATCATACAGTATAAGGGAGGATCACTGATGTCTTCAGCAAGAAAGAGCAGATTCAGGCACCTTCTGTTTTTAGACCTCAGTTCTCAAAAACCAGATGCTGTTTTGGTGACAGAAGGCAGACCAGCCAATTCACATGCTGTCTCTTTCAGAGGTGAGCTACAGGAAGCTTAGCTAAGCTTGGTACCTCTGATGAAATGAAAGACACGTGAAATTTAGGTATATTAATCAGAAGCCAGCATTTTATTTATTACTAAGGGCTAATAGATTATAACCAAGAAAGAAACTATTGGCTAAATACATGAAAAAGCAGAATCAGATGAAGTAGAAGGGACTTTAAAAGACTAAACTATATAGTCAAAGAAAGAAATTAAATCTAAGATATATAATAACATGCCCAAGTTTACAGAAGTTGGCAGTTGACTTCTTTTAAGTCCAATTACTCCTTGCATTTATACAGTCTCTTGTTTTTACAAAGTAAAAAAAAAAATCACAAATTATTCTTTCAATCCAAAGACCTTGACCAGTGATGTTTTGTTTATGAAGTCATCTTAGCCTAATCAGGACCTTTCAGGTCATTTAGATGCAAGCACTGTTTGGTTCAGTTCAGGTGCTCAGTCATGTCTGACTTTTTGCCACCCCACGGACTGCAGCATGCCAGGCTTCCCTGTCCATCATCAATTCCCAGAGTTTATTCAAACGCAAGTCCATTGACTTGGTGATGTCATCCAACCAACTCATCCTCTGTCATCCCCTTCTTCTGCCTTCAATCTTTCCTAGCATCGGGGTCTTTCCCAATGACTCAGTTCTTCACATCAGGTGGCCACAGTATACAGTATTGGAGTTTCAGCTTCAGCATCAGTCCTTCCGATGAATATTCACGACTGATTTCCTTTAGGATGGACTGGTTGGATCTCCTTGCAGTCCAAGGGACTCTCAAGAGTCTTCTCCAACACCACAGTTCAAAAGCATCAATTCTTCGGCACTCAGCTTTCTTTATAGTCCAACTCTCACATCCATACATGACTACTGGAAAAACCACAGCTTTGACTAGATGGACTTTTATTGGCAAAGTAATGTCTCTGCTTTTTAATATGCTGTCTAGGTTGGTAATAACGTTCCTTCCAAGGAACAAGCATCTTTTAATTTCATGGCTGCAGTCACCATCTACAGTAATTTTGGAGCCCCCAAAAATAAAGTCTCTCACTGTTTCCATTGTTTCCCATCTATTTGACATGAAGTGATGAGACTGAATACCATGATCTTCGTTTTCTGAATGTTGAGTTTTAAGTCAAGTTTTTCATTCTCCTCTTTCAGTTTCATCAAGAGGCTCTTTAGTTCTTCTTTGCTTTCTTCCATAAGGGTGGTGTCATCTGTGTATCTGAGGTTACTGGTATTTCTCCTGGCAATCTTGATACCAGCTTGTGCTTCATCCAGCCTGGCATTTCACATGATATACTCTGCATCTCAGTTAAATAAGCAGGGTGACAATATACAGCCTCAATGTACTCCTTTTCCAATTTGGAACCAGTCTGCTGTTCCATGTCCAGTTCTAACTGTGGCTTCTTGACCTGCATACAGATTTCTCAGGAGGCAGGAAAGGTCATCTGGTATTCCCATCTCTTGAAAAATTTTCCACAGTCTGTTGTCATCTACACAGTCAAAGGCTTTGGCGTAGTCACTAAAGCAGAAGTAGATGTTTTTCTGGAATTCTCTTGCTTTTTCGATGATCCAATAGATGTTAGTAATTTGATCTCTGGTTCCTCTGGCTTTTCTAAATCCAGCTTGAACATCTGGACGTTCATAGTTGATGTACTGTTGAAGCCTGGCTTGGAGAATTTTGAGCATTACTTTACTAGCGTGTGAGATGAGTGCAACTGTGCAGTCGTTTGAACACTCTTTGGCATTGCCTTTCTTTGGGACTGGAATGAAAACTGACCTTTTCCAGTCCTGTGGCCACTGCTGAGTTTTCTAAATTTGCTGGCATATTGAGTGCAACACTTTCACAGCATCATTTTTCAGGATTTAAAAGAGCTCAACTGGAATTCCATCACCTCCACTAGCTTTGTTCATAGGGATGCTTCCTAAGGCCCACTTGACTTCACATTCCAGGATGTCTGGCTCTAGGTGAGTGGTCACACCATCATGGTTATCTGGGTCATTAAGATCTTTTTTGTATAGTTCTTCTGTATATTCTTGCCACATTTTCTTAATATCTTCTGCTTCAGTTAGGTCCATACCATTTCTGTCATTTCTTGTGCCCATCTTTGCATGAAATGTTCCCTTGGTATATCTACTTTTCTTGGAGAGATCTCTAGTCTTTCCCATTCTATTGTTTTCCTCTATTTCTTTGCATTAATCACTAAGGAAGGCTTTCTTATCTCTCCTTGTTATTCTTTGGAACTCTGCATTCAGATGGGTATATGTTTCCTTTTCTCTGTTGCCTTTTCCTTCTCTTCTTTTCTCAACTATTTGTCAGGCTTCCTCAGACAGCCATTTTCCCTTTTGGCATTTCTTTTTCTTGGGAACGCTCTTGATCACTGCCTCCTGTACAATGTCACAAACCTCCGTCCATAGTTCATCAGGCACTCTATCTATCAGATCTAGGCCCTTAAATCTACTTCTCACTTTCACTGTATTATCAGAAGGGATTTGATTTAGGTCACATCTGAATGGTCTAGTGGTTTTCCCTACTTTCTTCAATTTAACTCTGAACTTGGCAATAAGGAGTTCACGATCTCAGCCACAGTCAGCTCCTCGTCTTGTTTTTGTTGACTGTATACAGTTTCTCCATCTTTGGCTGCAAAGAATATAATCAACCTGATTTCGGTGTTGACCATCTGGTGATGTCCATGTGTAGAGTCTTCTCTTGTGTTGTTGAAAGCAGGTGTTTAATATGACCAGCGCGTTCTCGGCAAAACTCTGTTAGCCTTTGACCTGCTTTGTTTTGTATTCCACAGCCAAATTTGCCTGTTGCTTCAGGTATCTCTTGACTTCTTACCTTTGCATTCCAGTCCCCTATATTGAAAAGGACATCTTTTGGGGGTGTTAGTTCTAGAAGGTCATGTAGGTCTTCATAGAATCGTTCAGCTTCTTCAGTATTACTGGTCGGGGCATAGACTTAGATTGCTGTGACACTGAATGGTTTGCTTTGGAAACAGAGGTCATTCTGTCATTTATTAGACTGCATCCAAGTACTGCATTTTGGACTCTTTTGTTGACTACAAGGGCTACTCCATGTATTCTAAGGGATTCTTGCCCACACTAGTAGATATAATGGTCATCTGAGTTAAATTCACCCATTCCAGTCCATTTTAGTTCACTGATTCCTAAAATGTCAATGTTCACTCTTGCCATCTGTTTGGCCACTTCCAATTTGCCTTGATTCATGGGCCTAACATTCCAGGTTCCTATGCAATATTGCTCTTTACAGCATCAGACTTTACTTCCATCACCAGTCACATCCACAACTGGGTGTTATTTTTGCTTTGGCTCCATCTCCTCATTCTTTCTGGAGTTATTTCTCCTGTCTTCTCCAGTAGCATATTGGGCACCTACCGACCTGGGGAGTTCATCTTTCAGTGTCCTATCTTGTTGCCTTTTCATATGGTTCATGGGGTTCTCAAGGCAAGAATACTGAAGTGGTTTGCCATTCCCTTCTCCCATGGACCACATTTTGTCAGAACTCTCCATCATGACCTGTCCATCTTGGGGGGCCCTACACGGCATGGCTCATAGTTTCATTGAGTTAGACAAGGCTGTGATCCATGTGATCAGTTTGGTTAGTTTTCTGTGATTGTGGTTTTCATTCTGTCTGCCCTCTGAGGGATAAGGATAAGAGGCTAATGGAAGCTTCCTGACAGGAGAGACAGACTGAGGGGGAAACTGGGTCTTGTTCTGATGGGTGGGCCCATGCTCAGTAAAACTTTAATTTTCCATTGATGGGCAGGGCTGTGTTACCTCCCTATTATTTGATCTGAGGCCAAACTATGATGGAGGTAATGAAGATAATGGCCACCTCCTTAAAAAGGTCCCATGCGTGCCCTGCTGCACTCAATGCCTCTAACCCTGCAGCAGGCCACCGCCAACCCACACCTTGTTGGAGACTCCTGGACACTGGGGGACAAGTCTGGGTCAGTCTTTTGTGGGATTACTGCTCCTTTCTCCTAGGTCCTGGTGCATACCAGGTTTTGTTTGCGCCCTCCAAGAGTCTATTTCCCCAGTCCTGTGTAAGTTCTGGCAGCTCTATGGTGGAGTTAACGGCGACCTCCTCCCAGATCTCCTCCAACCTCTGATATTACCAGCTAAACATAAGAGGATGCCAGTCAATGATGATGATTTTGGTTCTCTTAAAAGAGTCAACTAATACACCATGCTTTCTTGTATTTAGATGACAGAGTCAACCATCTATTAAGGACTATGAAGTGAGGCAGAGTATAAAATAAATAAGCAAACAATAATAGCTTACCAAAATATTTCAAGAAAAGAAATAAGCAATGGAGGGATGGAAAGAGCAGGGAAAGGCAAAAATCTATTCAGTGGCAGTCAGTTCCAAAGCAACTAACTAAATCAAAATGTACTTGAAGTTCAAACAAGGCAAAAAAGTACAGAGAAGGAAGACATCAATTACATCTGTAGAGCTCGAAGTTTTGTAAAGGAGAGAGTATCTGGGCTGGGTTTTAGGAGTAGAATCTTCACAGATAAAGGTACTGAGAATAGGGGTGAGGATAGAGAGTCATCTTGAGGGAACCACAAAAGCAAAGGCCCAAAGAATGAAAAAACATGAGCTCTATTTAGGAACAGTAAATAATCTAGACATTCAAGGAAATAGTAAATAATCTCATTATTCATTCATCATTTTCTGAATCTATTCTATATGCTAGATTCAGTGCAGTCACAAAGGATGAAAACATGAGGAGACCTATTTCCAACCTTCAAAGACAGAGCATTTATAAAGACAACAGAAGACAAATGTGTCACTGACAGACTTAAAAGATCCAAAAATCTGTTGTTTCTTCACTTGTCCCCCTTTCAATAAATGGTAATTCTACTCTTCCAGTGACTCAAGCCAAAAAATCTGATTCATCTTTGACTCCACTTTTCCTATCACCTTCACATCAAGGCCACCAGCAAATTCCAACAACTCTACCTTCAATATAGATCTATAATCCAATCACTTCTCATCACCTTTACTTCACTGTTACCACCTTGGTCCACACCATCAGCAACTTTTACCTAGAATAGTGTATAAGCATGTATGTGTGTGTGCTCAGATGCTCAGTCACGACCAACTCTTTGCAGTCCCATGGACTGTAGCTGGCTCCTCTGCCAATAGAATTTTCCAGGCTAGAATACTGGAATGGGGTTCCATTTCCTATTCTAGAGGATCTTCCTGACTCAGAGATAGTGGTACTCAGTATTTCAAGGCTAGGAGGAGAAATTTTTCTCCAAAGGAGAAATTTGGCCATGTCTAGAGAAATTTGTGTTGAAACAACTGGGGAGGTACTACTGGCATGTAATGGGTAGAGGTTAAG
Organism: Capra hircus; assembly: GCF_001704415.2. Taxonomy (NCBI): domain Eukaryota; kingdom Metazoa; phylum Chordata; class Mammalia; order Artiodactyla; family Bovidae; genus Capra; species Capra hircus. The sequence continues at coordinate 18,014,927 of NC_030836.1, read as the reverse complement.
AATGCTACTAATTACACTATAATGCATAGGAAAGCCCCTCATAACAAAAAATTATCTGACCCAAAATGTTAATAGTGCCACTGTGGAGAAACTCTGGCTTAGAGTATTGCAGTAGACTCTTAACAGATCCACTCTTGCCTTCCAAATGATCCTTTTACAATGTAAGTCTCAGACCACATCACTCTCTTCTGCTCAAAATCTTCCAGTGGCTTCCCGAATCACTCAGTGTAAAAGCTAAAGTCCTTATGAAGACCTACAAGGCCATACATGATCTTACTTCTATCCTCCTCCTCCACCCCTCATCTTACTCTGCTGTATCTCTGACCTGGTCTCCTTCCTCCTCCTTCACTCACTCTGCTCCAGGTATAATGGCTTCTACCAACAGGATAATACACTCCCACCTTTGGATCTTGGTACCTTTGGTCACCTGCCTAAAAATATTTCTCCCCAGATATCCATATGACTTGTTTTCTCAGCCCCTTCAAGTCTCTACTCAAACATCACTTCATCAGAGGTCTTCCCTGACTACTCTTTATAAAACAACAAAAACCTCTCTTCACTCCATCTCTGCACTCTTTATTCCCTCTTACCCTTCTTTATTTGTATGCACAGCACTTAACATCAACTGACATATTTATTTGCTTATTGGTTGACTCCCACCAATAGAATAAATGCCCCACAAGCAAAAACTTTTATCTTCAGACCTAATAACTATTCCTTGCACACAGTAGGATGCAAGGAATAGTAATGACTGAACAAGTAATGACGGAATGAATAAATGAAACTGGAGAGACCAGTCAGAAAGAAACTAGAAAGAACAATGAAGGCCAGACAAGAAATGTGGATGTAATCTTAGGATTGGCCTAAAGAAGTGATTGCCCAAGAGTGATTATCTTGTCATTTGTCATAAAAATTACCTTGTCTTCTCTACCAAGCAGACAGTCTATTTTGTATCAGTATAAGAACATTATAATAATCAGAGGTACCCAAGAATGAAATGGATAACACTTAAGGTATTAATACCTCCAATCAACCTCTCAGGAGGGAGGATGCAGTAACAAAGTACTCTCCCATAATTTCGCCCTCTGGCTTATCCTTTTGAACTCTGTTCAAATGTCACCACCTCTAGAAAGGTTTTCCAGAATCCCTCAAACAGTTAGTCACTCTACTTATGGTCCTCAGAGCAATCTGCCCACTTATCCCAATTTACTAAAAGTGTTTGTTAATATATTATTATGACTGAATTGTGCTCCCTCCGCCACCTCCAAAACTGATAGGCTGAAGCCCTAACCCTGTGATGAGCCCCTGCCAAGCCACGCCTCCACAGGAGACCATCCAACACTAGCAGGTAGTTTTGGTTCAGTCTCCTGTGGGATCACTGCTCCTTTCCTCTGGTTCTTGGCATGCACAAGATTTGTTTGTGCCCTCCAAGAATGGAGTCTCTGCTTCCCCCAGTCCTGTGGAAGTCCTGTAATCAAATCCTGCTGACCTTCTAGGTAGGATACCCTAGGGATTCCCAGGCCCTTTGTCAGATCCCCAGGCTGAGAAGTCTGACATGGGGTTCAGAATATTCACAAGAGTGGGAGAACTTCTTTGGTATTATTGTTCTTCAGTTTGTGGGTTACCCACCCGGCAGTATGCGATTTGATTTTATCATGATTGCACCCCTCCTACCGTCTTGCTGCAGCTTCTTCTCTGACTTTGGATGTGAGGTATCTTTTTTTGGTGGGTTCTAGTGTTCAACAGCTAGTTGTGATTCTCTTCTGCTCTCGCAGTAAGAGATATGCACATGTCCTTCTACTCCACCATCTTGAATCCACAGTCTCGGATTTATGTGTATTTACTGAATGCTTTAAGTACCAGATAGTACCCTAAGCCTTTATGCCTTTGTTCATGTTATTTCTGACTGGAATGGCCTTATCTCCCTTTGTTTCCTGGAAAACTCTTAATCTTCAGGTGTCCTCTAACTGGCCCTCTCTGAGGCAGTCCTGCCCAAAAGTTTCAGTAGGTCCTCCTCCCTTAGGACATTAGAGCACTTTATGGAAACTCCTCTCACTTATTTACCACAGGCATTGTGTATATCCAGCCAGAATATAAGTCTCATTGGTAAGGAAATGCTTCATTCACTCATTTCTGTTCCCTCAGTACTTAAAGCCTCATACATAAAAGGTTCTCAACAATTATATCAACTAAATCCAAGCAAAACTGAAAAATAAAAATATAATGTATCTTCTGGCACAGCCATCCAATTTCTCTTTGTCTTGCTCTGACTCCTCTTATATCCCAAGATACATTCTTGTTTCCAAGGCTGCCTTAAATATCTCTCCTAAATATTTAAAATGCTGCAGGAGCACAAGTGCTTCTTTAAAAAGATGATTATAAATAAGTTTTTTATAAACCCAAAGCAGTTTGAAGGTCCACCACATCAAAGCAAAAGATAATGGTATGTTCCAACTGAAGGACTCCTAGACTCCAAACACTATAAAACATGGATTTTTCTTTAGTGACCTCCCAATCCTTCTTGCCACTGAAAATTTTCTTCTTAATTAAGCTTAGACTCCAACCATAGTGTTCCACCAGGTCAGTCAAGGCTTTAGAAAAGAAGTACCCTCTGTAACAGCCGTCTTTCACCTTTTTGGCACTGTGTGCTGTGCTTAGCTGTTCAGTCATATCCGACTCTTTGCGACCCCATGGACTGTAGCCCACCAGACTCCTCTGTCCATGGGGATTCTCCAGTCAAGAATACTGGAGTAGGTTGCCATGTCCTCCTCCAGGGGATCTCCCTAACACAGGGAATCCTTCAGGGGATCTTCCTCCCACATTGCAGGCAGATTCTTTACCATCTGAGCCACCAGGAAAGTCCTTTTGGCACTAGTGACCACTTTTGTGGAAGAGAATTTTTCCACAGATGGGGGGTGGGGAAAGGGAGGATATGGTTTCAGGATGCTTCAAGTATAGTACGGTGCCGGAGGCCACCACGGGAGATCCTACCCATGACAAAGGTCATGTGGAAGAGAACTGTTAAGCAAGGTTTCAGAACTCAAGGGGCTCCCTAGGCTTTCTCGAGCATCTACCCCAAAACCAGAATCTGTCTGTTTTACTGTTTCATGACTTTCACCAACTCCTCTGACATTAACAGGGGGCTAACCCTGACCACTTTTCTCTGGAGAAAATCAACTTAGGGCTATAGCTAATAAGTCTCTTGGACATGAGAGGAATATTTCAAATCAAACCCCCTCTGTTAGCAGTCTAGCTTGCTCAGCAGGTATATCCAGATTCTTACAGCTATGCATACAATTATTTACAGCCTCCCAGCTGTGAGAGGCACGGAAAGCCTAAAACATAGAGCCTTTGATAGAGTTAAAAGTTATTAGAGTAGTGCTAGTGCTGATTAGGATTTCATTATTGGGCCAATGCTTGTTGCTAAGTTCCCATATCTCTTATCCACTGCGCACCTGGGAATGCATTAGTTAACATAGTGAGAATGCTAGAAAAACAAGTGTAGCCTTGAATTTAACCATATCAGACTTTTGAGCTAATTGGTTCTTTCTTGTAACTCACTGCACCTTTGCTCTGTGAAAAACGTAACTCTGTTTGGCATTTTCTGAGGCTGACATAGATTAGAAATATAAAGAAAAAACACTTTGAGGGAAAATAAGTTTTCTGGTTGAGTAGCCTTTATCAAAAGAGGGTCATAAAATGTTCACAGGCCTCCAAGGCCAGAAGATACTGTACACAACATCTTTTGTGGAAAGGGTATGCAAAAAATCCTGGTTTCGATAAAGGCAAAACTGCTGGAATGTTTGGGCTGACTCTGTATGACCTTGCATCTTTCATTTCCCTCTATGTATAAGGCAAGGTATAAAAGTACCTTTTGAAAAATAAAGCTTTTGGGCCTCGCAGAAGCTTGGTCACCCCGTGTTTTTTCTTCTATCTTTCTCTCTCTCTCTCTCGCCCTCTCCCTCTCCCTCTCTTTTTCAGGCTGATCCCTTGGAGCATGGGGGCTCCCTGCGCTCACTTATCTGCCCAGGTTTCTAAGACCTGAACGGGAAGACGTTCTGTGTCTTCACTCCCTCAGGAGACTGGGAGGGCACCTGTGGCCTCCATGAACAGGGAAAACTTCTTGTCTTGAAGTTTTATTGGTTCTCTATGTAAACCAAGGAATATCAGCCGCTTTCTCTCCTCTATTTTCTTATCTACAACATTCAATCGCAATCGCCGACGCCGTTTCTCCTTTGGGTTTCCCTGGATTCTGCAGGGGCTGGACCCCGGCGGTATGGTCTGGGCTCCTATGAGAATCTAATGCCCGATCTGACAGAAGGGGAAGCTTAGCAGTTAATGTGAGCAATGGGGAGCGACTGTAAATACAGATGAAGCTTTGCTCATTCACATGCCACTCACTTCCTGCTATGTGTCCTGGTTCCTAATAGCCCACAGACTGGCACCAATCTGTGGCCCAGGGGTTGGGGAGTCCCTCTCTGTTCTATAAGATATGACAATTTCTAATATTTATGCAGTTCTTTACAATCAACAAAGCACAATCATATCGATCATCCAATTTAATTCTTGCACACAACCCTGAGAGATTTCTCCTCACAAGCAAAGCCCAGTCCCAAAGCCATCTCTCCTGCACTGCTAACTGCACTGCTAACCACCACCAGGGCCACCCCTCAATGCCACCAAACACACACACACACACACACACACACACACACACACACGCGCGCGCGCGCGCACTTGTTATAGCTCTTCTCATTCATACAGACAATGTACTATCCATAGTGAAGTGTAAGGAGCCTAAGGGAAGGAACCAGGCATACCACAGTGTAAAGCATGGTAAATGTTTGATAATTGTCTGTTGAATAAACAAATCAAAGTGAATTAAGCACAACGGTCAGCATTTTTGTCTCCATAAGGCAGAAATTGAGATGACTTCCCCAAATCCTCCTAGCTAAGACTATAATCAGGATGTTCTTGACTTTCAATTCAGGCCTCTTTCACCACACTGCCCTTTCTAAGGACCAGTCAATGCACAAAAGAAGATGTCCTAAACTGGGACTTGGAAATCGTGGTCCCCAGACAATCTACTTAATTTCTCTGAGCATCAGTTTCCTCATTTTTTTCAAATGGAAACAACTGCACAGTCTTTTCTCTCAGAACACACTGTGAAGATTATATAAGATAATATGAGTAAAAGTGACTTGGGAAGTGTGAAATGATACACTTGGCCAGAGACAATTCTCAGACTGATGACTAGGATCCCACTTGTCACTGACAAAGTCAAAATCAGTCTACCCGAGAAGAGACATATTTATTGTAACAGCTCTAAAAAACTGGCTTTACAATCCTCATCTTACAGATCAGAAAAATAAGGCACAGAGAGCTTAACACTTGACAAAGACTACAAACCTACTAAATATTAGTAAATATCAGTCCATCACATCCTAAAGATCTTCCCATTCCACTTCCCCAACACTATAGAATAAAAGCTTTTATGTTTCTTTAATCTCCGTTACCTCTAGACAGACAGAACAGTGATAATCTTGAGTTGAGAACATTTCACCATCTCTCAGGCCAAATCGAACTAAGTTAGCCTTGTAAGTAAGTACAGCTTGATAGCAATTTCTGTGGTGCCACACCTCAGTAGGATGAGCTAAATATTGAATATGTGTAGTATTAGAAAATGTTCTGACATCAATTTTGAGATTATTTTAGACTGAAAATCTCAAAAGTGAACTATCTATTTTTTGGAAGGTAAAGCACATTTTATTTACTGACAGATTAAAAACTGTAATTCCAGGTAGCACAAAATACACCACTGAACCCAATTACAAAGAACTGCTGCTGATACCCAATGTTTATGCAGCTACACTTATTTTTGGCAAAGTGCTGCACTGTTTAGTCTGCATATAAAATTGATCATCTATGAACCAATTAGTTGGTTCATAAAATAAATAAATAAAAATATTTATTTTTACCATTCATTGCTATGATTATGAAGCATGGAAAGAGCCTAGGCTTTGAAATGAGACAATTAAAACTTAGAGCAGAAAAGAAAAGCCAAGTCATTGAGAAAGTCTAAAACTCTCCTTTGCTGATACTTCCTCCTAAATGCCTCTCTGCAGACAGACTGAATGGCAAACAGGCTGTCAGTAGACACAGAGTGTCACTATATTGTCCTTCATACAGTTTAGGGTAGAGATTTTTTGGTTGTGAAGTAGCTGCTATTACTTGCAGTTTTAAATACCCATATATGTATAGCCAGCAAATTCTTTTATTTGGAATGACAGCATTAAAAAAAATCATTTTAAAGAATATATTTTGAATTAACAAAAGAGGAAAATAGTATAAATACATAATTTTTATCAGAAAGACCCCTGGTATACGGCAGGTATCTGACCCAGCTGTGCCACTGTCCAAACTCCTTCCTTTAGCCAGCCTTCTGGACCTCACAATGTCTATAACCAGATTTTAAATAAAAACAACAGATTCACTGCTGCCATATGATCCAGCAATCCCACTCCTGGAAATATAACCAGACAAAACTATAATTTAAAAAGATACATGCACCCCTATATGTACAGCACCATTATTTATAATAGTCAAACATGGAGACAATCTAAATGTACCCTGACAGATGAATGGATAAAGAAAATGTGACGGGTGTGTATGTGCAGGTGTGTACAATGAAATATTACTCAGCCATTAGAAAGAAATCATGCCATTTTCAGCAACGTGGACGGACCTAGAGATTATCATGCTAAGTGAAGTCAGAAAGAGAAAGACAATCACCACAGGATATCACTTATATGTGGAATCTAAAATACAATACAAACATATGTACAAAAGAAAAACAGACTCACAAGTATAGCGAACAGACTTGCGGATGCTGGGGGGAGGCAGAGGGAAGCAGTGGGAGCCTGGGATCAGCAGATGAAAGCTACTATTACAGCATGGCTAAACAACAAGATCCCACTGTACAGAACAAGGAGCTATAGTCAACACCCTATGATAAACCATACTGGAAAAGAATATGAAAAAGAATATATATATATATATGTATAACTGAGTGACTTGCTTTCAAACAGAAAATTTGATTTACAATGTTGTAAATCAACTATACTTCAATAAAAATTTTTTTTTAAAGGCTCACAACTCAGAATTTATTACCTCAACAAGTTCCATCAGGTGCTTTCAAGGACCAGCCAATGAACCAGATAACAGATAAAAGTTAATCATGAAAATAGAAAGAACAAGCGAAGCACTACATCAGAAGGACAAAAGGGATTAATTTTTACTATGAAGGTCAGAGAGGCTTCACCAGGTAATCCCTCCCCTTGGAAATCCCTTCCACACTGTAGTCAGACTCTGACATGCCACACCAGATCTCTGAAATAGGACCCCAAGGGATTTTGTCAAATAGTGAAAAAAGGAGTTGGCTAGACCAGATAGCGGAGAAGGCAATGGCAACCCACTTCAGTACGCTTGCCTGGGAAATCCCATGGACGGAGGAGCCTGGTAGGCTGCAGTCCATGGGGTCACTAAGAGTTGGACATGACTGAGCAACTTCACTTTCACTTTTCACTTTCATGCACTGGAGAAGGAAATGGCAACCCACTCCAGTGTTCTTGCCTGGAGAATCCCTGGGACGGGGGAGCCTGGCGGGCTGCTGTGTATGGGGTCACACAGAGTTGGACACGACTGAAGCGACTTAGTAGCAGCAGCAGCAGCAGACCAGATAGAGAAGGCAAAGGCAAAATGAAACAGTAACTGTACTGAGGTTTATCTAAGGAATGGCCAGGGACCATGACTGGAGTGCAGTGTACACAGAAGAATTAATAAGAAATGAGGCAGGAAAGGTACATTTGGGTGAGATCTTAGGAAGTCTTTACTATCAGCTTAAGGAACTTGAAATTTATTCTACAAGCAAAGGGAACTATTATTAAGCAGAGCTGTGGCATTTGACATTTTTTAGAAATATCACTCTAGCAGAAGTATGTAAGGGAAGGGAAGATAGCAGCAGTAAGACTGTTAGGAATCTACTGTGTTACGACAGCCTAGTTAAGAAATGATGAGGGCAACCCCACACTGTGACCAGAGTCTTAGCAGAGTGAAAAGGGCCTACAATGGGCAGTGGAGAAGGGAGAGGAAGACTAGTAAGGAGAATCGGAGCTCAAGGAGGAGAGAAGGGCATCTGCACATGGCACAGGGTGGTAGACTGAGTGCAGCAAGGAGGGCATGCATACTGGGCGTGGGGATGGGCGCCTGATACAGTGTGTCAGAGTCCAGAGGAAAGAAGTGAACGAGTCCAGCGGTGAAGCAGCCTGGGTTAGCGTGTTGGAACTTATACAGAATGAGCAGGGCACCCACACAGTGTGAAGAGTCTGTCATAGGGAACTGGAATCTCATTTCCTCATTGTGTCCACAGACAGGGACAGGGAGCAGCACCAACCCAATAACAATAAGCATACCAGCAGCCAGACCCTGGCTTCTAAACACTACTTAACAATAAAACAAACTATGGCTCCTTGATGAAACGGACTACTACAGGGCTGGTGCATAGAGAGCACAAATGAGTCTAGAATATCTTGTTGGATCAGAAACACAGGGAGTGGTCAAAACAGGACATGTCAGAAGTAGATAGAAGTAAACCTAAATGATGTTCCTACTGGCCAAATCAGGCAGAATTTGAGCATCAGAATAATGATACAGCAATACATTGTTACCCACTGAATAAAGTAGGAAGTTATGAGTCCAAACAGATTAAAATAATTAAATACATTGTTTGGCAAAGAAAAATATACTCATATAGTTTCATAGTACCTTCATATAAAATATTTATTAATTATAACTTCACAGTGGAGAAGCCTGGCAGACACCATCTTGACCAAATTAGCAAACTCAACATCAACAGTAATGAGATAGCCATGAAATGTAGAGTTAGGTCTAGTTTCAATTCCATACTTTTCCACTTTGGGCTGATTATTTAATCCTTCTCAACTGGAATTTCCACACCTATCAAATGAGATAAAGTTTTTGTGAAGTGTTGGAGAAATAATGTTTTTGTGAAGTGTTAAGAGAGATAATGCTTAAAGCACATATCAAAAGGGCCATGAACAGTAGGGGTTTAAAATGTGTCTATTATTTAGGCATATTTTGCTACATTTTTATAATGTTTTGCTATTATTTGCATTATCATTTGCAACATTGAGAATCATCTGCATTCTTGTTTATATTCACATTATTTCATACATTATTTACATTATTTGCAACTGAACTTCTGCAAATAACTCACATTTATACACAATTCTATATGCATCTAGGATAGCATTTACAACTAGTATGATGTCTGTGAGATTACACAATAAGTGATATTCTCTTTTCAATTTGACAGATGAGAAACTGAAACCTAAATAGAATGCATTGATGTGCCCAATGTTTAACTTACACATACAGCTGAGCCCTGAAACATACTCCCAGTAGCCTTTCCCTCTCATAAAACTTACATGTTACCTAGGAACATAGCCTTTCACAAGGGTCATCCCTTTTCACCAGAATTTGAAATATGAAAGGAAATAATCTCTCTGAGATGCGAGTGTGATTAAGGCCAACTAACAAGGAGTAAAGAATCTTTTTACCATTCAGAACTAGAATAGTCACCTAACTACTTAGCCACTTGAAACATGAAAAAAACAAACTCTTCAGACAGACTTAAGTGAAGGAAGCCCTATAAAAAGCAAGTAATTTCACACTATGCTAAAACTAAAAGGGATCTTAAATACCACCAAGTCCAACTTACCCATGTACAGGTGATAAAGCTCAGACCTGAAGAAGGAAAAGGATGTATCTCAAAAAAAGTTACAATATGCCAACCCTCAGGAATTCCCTGGTGATCCAGTAGTTAGGATTCTGTGCTTCCAATGCCAAGGACCCAGTTTCAATCCCTAGTTGGGGAACAAAGATTCCACAAGCCATGCAGTGAGGCCAAAAAGAAAAAACCAACCCTATAATCACTGGCCTGAAAATAAGGTCACCGTGGAGTTCATTTGGTAAGTACTTATCACATATCATGGAGAAGGAAATGGGAGCCCACTCCAGTACTCTTGCCTGGAAAATCCCATAAACAGAGGAGCCTGGTAGGCTACAGTCCATGGGGACACAAAAAGTCAGACACAATTGAGTGACTTCACTTTCACTTTCAAGCTACTTTATTTTATATTCTTTTGGGATCTTCCCTGGTGGCTCAGATGGTAAAGCGTCTGTCTACAATGCGGGAGACCTGGGCTCAATCCCTGGGATGGGAAGATTCCCCTGGAGAAGAAAATGGCAAAACACTCCAGAACTCTTGCCTGGAAAACCCCATGGACAGAGAGAAGCCTGGTAGGCTACAGTCCATGAGGCTGCAAAGAGTAGGACACGACTGAGCAACTTCACTTTCACTTTATCACATATCAACACAAGGTACTGTCTTTATCTCACTCTTGCATTCTCAACTTTAAGCCTGTGTGTTTTTCTGTCTCCTCAAATATGGTGGATGGCTCCAACATCTTAGTAATCCATGTACTTCTATAGGCTTGGGAAGTAGTTGGTGCCCAATAAGTCCTTGTCATAAAACACAGTATGATCCTAGGTAGCAAGGTTTGTTTAATGTCCAAATTTCAATCAATCAATATACCATATTAATACAATAAATGACAAAACTATTAAAATCATCTTATTGATAAAGAAAAAGCATCTGACAAAACTCAACACCCTTTCATGATAAAAACACTCAAGAAATCAAGAAGAGATGGAAATTTCCTTATATCTGATAAAAGGTATGCATGAAAAACCCACAGCTAATATCATACATAACTGGTAAAAAACTGAATGCTTTCTCCCTAAGATCAGAAACAAAACAAGGACATCTGCTGTTGCCACTTTTATTTAACACTGCATTGAGTGCAGCACTTAACAGCATCATCCTTTAGGATTTGAAATAGCTCAACTAGGATTCCATCACCTCCACTAGCTTTGTTCATAAAAATTTGCCTTTAAAATTCAGACTTAAATTGAAGAAAGTAGGGAAAACCACTGGACCATTCAAGAATGACCTAAATCAAATCCCTTATGATTATACAGTGGAAGTGACAAATAGATTCAAGGGATTAGATCTGATAGACAGAGTGCCTGAAAAACTATAGGTGGAAGTTAGTGACATTGTACAGGAGTAGTGATCGAGACCATTCCTCAGAAAAAGAAATGCAAAAGGACAAAATGGTTGTCTGAGGAGGCCTTACAAATAGCTCAGAAAAAAAGAGAAGCAAAAGGCAAAGGAGAAAAGGAAAGATAGATCCATTTGAATGCAGAGTTCCAAAGAATAGCAAGGAGAGATAAGAAACCCTTCCAAGTAATCACTGCAAAGAAATACAGGGAAACAATCGACTGAGAAAGACTAGAGATCTCTTCAAGAAAATTAAAGATACCAAGGGAACATTTCATGCAAAGATGGGCACAAGAAAGGACAGAAATGGTATGGACCTAACAACAGCAGAAGTAATTAAGAAGAGGTGACAAGAATACACAGAAGAACTATACAAAAAAGATCTTCATGACCCAGATAACCATGATGGTGTGATCACTCACCTAGAGCCAGACATTCTGGAAGATGAAGTTAAGTAAGCCTTAGGAAGCATCCCTACGAACAAAGCTAGTGGAGGTGTTGGAATCCCAGTTGAGCTATTATTTCCAATCCTAAAAGATGATGCTGTGAAAGTGCTGCACTCAATATGCCAGCAAATTTGGAAAACTCTAAGTAGAGACCATAGGACTGGAAAAGGTCAGTTTTCATTCCAATCCCAAAGAAATGCAATGCCAAAGAATGTTCAAACTACCACACAACTGCACTCATCTCACACACTAGCAAAATAATGCTCAAAATTCTCCAACCCAGGCTTCAACAGTACATGAACCATGAACATCTAGATGTTCAAGCTGGATTTAGAAAAGCCAGAGGGACCAGAGGTCAAACTGCCAACATCCTTTGGATCACAGAAAAAGCAGAAAAACATCTACTTCTGCTTTATTGACTACACCAAAGCCCTTCACTATGTAGATCACAACAAACTGCGGAAAATTCTTAAAGAGATGGGAATACTAGACCACCTGCCCTGCCTCCTGAGAAATCTGTATGCAGGTCAAGAAGCCATAGTTAGAACTGGACATGGAACAATGGACTGGTTCCAAATCGGTAAAGGAGTACAAGTCTGTTTATTGTCACCCTGTTTATTTAACTTACATGCAGAATACATCATGTGAAATGCCAGGCTGGATGAAGTACAAGCTGGAATCAAGACTGCTGGGAGAAATATCAATAACCTCAGATACGCAGATGACACCACCCTTATGGAAGAAAGCAAAGAACTAAAGAGCCTCTTGATGAAAGTAAGAGAGGAGATATAAAAAGTTGGCTTAAAACTCAATATTCAAAAAATGAAGATCAGGGCATCCAGTCTCATCACTTCATGGCAAATAGATGGGGAAACAATGGAAACAGTGAGAGACTTTATTTTCTTGGGCTCCAAAATCACTGCAGATGGTGACTGCAGTCATGAAATTAGAGGATGCTTGCTCCTTGGAAGAAAAGCTATGACCAACCTAGACAGCATATTAAAAAGAAGAGACATTACTTTGCCGACAAAGGTCCATCTGGTCAAAGCTATGGTTTTTCCAGTAGTCATGTATAGATGTGAGAGTTGGAATACAAAGAAAGCTCAGCACCAAAGAACTGATGTTTTTGAACTGTGGTGTTGGAGAAGATTCTTGAGAGTCCCTTGGACTGCAAGGAGATCAAACCAGTCAATTCTAAAGAAAATCAATCCTGAATATTCATTGGAAAGACTGATGCTGAAGCTGAAGCTTCAGTACCTTGGCCACCTGACGCTAAGAACTGACTCACTGGAAAACACCCTGATGCTGGGAAAGACTGAAGGCAGAAGGAGAAGGGGATGTACATCAGAAGAGACAGTAGGATGGTATCACCAACTCAATGGACATGAGTTTGAGCAAGCTCCAGGAATTGGTGATGGACAGGGAAGCCTGACGTGCTGCAGTCCATGGGGTCACAAAGAGTCGGACACAACTAAGTGACTAAACTGAACTGACTGAACTGATGGTTCCAGCCAGAGCAATGAGGCAAGACAAAGAAGTAAAAGCATCCATATTGGAAAGGAAGAAGTAAAATGTTTTCTATTTGGGATGATATGATCTTCAGCACAGAAAATTCTGAGGAACCCACACAGGCACACACATATACACATACACACAAACACACACACACACAAAAGTGTGAGAACAAGTTTGACTAGGTTTCAGGATATAATATCAATATAAAAATCAATTACATAGCTATATAATATACATCTATTATATATAATTATATAGAAATACAATGTATTTCTATAGTTATATAGAGAATTGTATGATAAAGATAATTTCAATAAGCCAAACATTAAAATTTTTAAAAATTTCATTTATAACAGCATCAAAAAGAATAAAGTAAAAAATCTGTACACCTTGAAAAATAAGAAAAGAAGTGGAGGAGTCACACTCCCCAATTTCAAAACCTACTACCAAGCTGCAATGTGGTAATGGCATAAAGATAAACATACACAGATCAACAAAACAGAATTGAGAGTTCCAGAATTAATGCTTATGTAAAGAGTAAAATGATTGTGACAAAAATGCCAAGACAAATTCAATGGGTAAAGAATACTCTTCAACAAGTGGTACCAGGACAACAGGACATGAAGTTGAACCTCTACATCATATCCAAGTAATTCAAAATGGATTCTAGCTCTAAATATTAAAGCTAAAACTACAAAATCTTTAGCAGCAAACATAGCTGTAAATATTCATGACCCTGGACTAGATAATAGTTTTTTTGGATATGGTACCAAAAGCAAAAAAAAAAAAAAAAAAGAAACTAAATAAATTGAGCTAAATAAAAATTTAAAATTTTGTGCTATAAGAAATAGCATCAAGAAAGTGAAGAGACAATCCATGGGATAGGAAAAAACATTTGTAAACCATGTATCTGATGAGGGACTTGTAACCAGAATAAATAAAGAATTTAACAAAAACAGTAAGAGTCCAACCCAATTTTAAAATGGACAAATGATCTAAATAGACACCTGTCCTATCTAAAGATATACAAGTGGTCAATAAGCACATGAGAAGTTGCTCAACATCATTAGTCATTAAGGAAATTCAAATCAAAATCACAAAACAGATACCATTTCATACCCAACAGATAATTTTAAAAAAAGAGAGAGAGAGAGAATAGTAAGTGTCTATAAGCATGTGGAGAAATTAGAACCCTCATACAATGCTATGGGGATATAAAATGCTGTAGTTCCTTTGGGAGAAAGTCTGGCTGTTCCTCAATGAGTTAAACATAGGGTTAGTGTATGATCTAACAATTCCACTGCTAGATATATACCTAAGATCAATAAAAATATACATCCACACACAAAAAAGTTCAGAGCAGCATTATTCATAACAGCTGAAAAGTGGAAACAATCCAAATGCCCATCAACTGATAAAAAGATTAATAAAACATGATATATCCATACAATGAAACATTATTCAGCAAAAAAAATGTCACCAAATATTATTCAGCAATAAAAAGAAATGATACAAGTTACAACATGGATGAAGCTTGAAAACACACTAAGCGAAAGAAACAGGGTACAAAAGGCCACATATTGTATGATTCCATTCATATGAAATGTCCAAAATAGGCAAATCAAATCTAAAGAAACAAAAAGTAGATTAATAAGTGCCCAGGGCCAGAGTGATGAGGATGGGGGAGAATGGTGAATGTCTACTAATGGATACAGGGTTTCTTTTAGGAGGACAAAATGTTCTAAAACTGAAGTATGTGATGATGACTATACAACTCTGTGAATATACTAAAAAAAAAAAAATTCGACTGTACACTTTAAGTAAGTGAATGTTTTGGTATGTGAATCATGTCTCAGTAAAGCTGATAAACACAAACACATTATGATGGAGTGACATGAGCACTCATCGCCACCCAATCTTAACAGTCAGACCTAGGTTCAAATCCCAGTTCTACTACTCTCTACTTGCATCAACCATGACTTCTCCCTGAACCTTACTTTCTTTATTTGTAAAACTAAGGTAATAATAGTAATCACTACCTTTGCAAAATGACTGGAAAATGAAGCAAGAAAACAGACATGAAAAGTGCCCTGCATACAGCTAATTTCCTAAGACAGTTATTTTCTCTTGATAGACATTTCTTGTCACTGGTTTTACTGACCAAAACAGTTGAAATAGAGAGAAGAACATTTTTCTCAACTAATTTAGGTAGCTTTGTGTCTTTTTCCTACAAGCTAAAGAGAAAATGAGCAGACCACAAAATGTACAATGAAAAGTAAGAAAACTCTAAAGTTATGAACATAGAAACTTAGTTGTGATACTGAAAAAAGAAGAGATGTAAGTAGATACCTAATTGCCTTCTTCCCCTAGAACTGAAACCTACTTTGTTTCAACCCTTATACCCTCACCACCACATCATCACTGAACGATGAAGTCACTGTTCAGGAGAGGTAACATGATTTCTATCTGGTTGGCAAGGAGAATGGAGTGTCCCTGGTTCTCAGTAGACACTTATCCTGTGGTTGCTGGCCACACCAGGACACTACTGGTGGGCAACGAAAGATGGAAAGGAGAAATGAGCAGCTGTTTAATACTTTTGTTTATAGAAGGGAAAACCAATGGATTTGCCTAAGGCCACAAAGTAAGTCCATATAATCTCAACTGTACGACAGGTACATGGCAAGCAGTACAATGTTTTACAAAGAATTCCGGTTCTAAAGATAGGAAAAATAAGATCTAGTCCCCAAACTGCTACCAAATTGCTGTCTGACCTTGAATAAATCATTCTCTCTGACTCTATTCCCTTCCCATGTGCCTACTGATTCAGAAAGTTCACAAAGTAACTACTACACACAAGGCACTGCGCTGAGATAGTGTGGTGAACAGTCTGTTTACAAGTAAGTCTGTATTTAGGAGTTTACAGGATAGAATGCTACAGAACTCAGATATTAAAAAAGAAATAAGCAAGTCAATTTTAACATAATTACAACTTGTGATACACAGCCAGTGTCAATCAGGAAGTGCCTAGGAGAGCAGACGAAAACCTCACCAACAAACTTTAGATTACAAATCAGGAGTGGCTCTCAGCTCTCCATCATAAATAGGGGCTCAGTATTCCTTGGCTGCATGTTTTCACTTAACTGCCTGCTGATTTGTGTGGCTAGAAGCATCATGGTCAACCACAAAAATATATATATATATATACAAAATAAATGCCAGCTCCATTCACCAGTTTCTTCCCCTTTCTCTGAACCTCAGTGTCTACAACTATAACATGGAGATAATTCTATCTACTTCACAATACTATTCTGAAGATAAAATAGAAAAAAGTACTCTAGAACCAATCTATTCCCGTGTGTTGCAGTGCTCAGTACCAGATTAGACAGTGCAGCTTTCCCATTTGTAAAATTGCAATAACACCTGTACTCAGCTCACAGAGTGACTGTGAGGATTAAATGAGATAACATAGATAAGATGCTTAGTGGAGTCCTTGACACAGCATTTCATAAAAAATATTAGCAGTTATTAATTCACTTAACCTTATTCCCTCAGTTTATTCATTTGTAAAACAGGGACAATAACAGTACCTAACTCATAGGATTATTATGGAGATTAAGTGGGTTAATATATTTAAAGCCTTAGAACAGTGTCTGGCACATAGTACTTGCCATGAGATTTTTTTTATCATCATCATCATCATCATCAAATGCATCTTAAAGGCCCATATAGTCAAAGCTATGGTTTTCCCAGTAGTCACATATGGATGTAAGAGGTGGGCCATAAAGAAGGCTGAGCACTGAAGAACTGATGCTTTCGAATTGTGGTGCTAGAGAAGACTCTTGAGACTCCCTCGATTTCAAGATCAAACCAGTCAATCCTAAAGGAAATCAACCCTGAATATTCATTGGAAGGACAGATGCTAAAGCTAATGCTCCAATACTCTGGCCACCTGATGCAAAGAACTGACTCACTGGAAAAGATCCTGATGCTGGGAAAGACCGAGGGCAAAAGAAGACAGCGGCAGAAGATGAGATGGTTAGACAGCATCACTGACTCAATGGACGTGAATTTCAGCAAACTCCAAGAAGTAGTGAAGGACAAGGGAGCCTGGCAAGGTGCAGTCCATGGGGTCACAAAGAGTTGGATACAACTTAGTGACAAAGAACAACAACATCATCATCATTAATTTTAACTTTTAGCTGTCCCCACAATTTGTATGTATACAGACCACTGGTTTTCAATCAGGGGCGATCTTATTCCCTAGGCGATATCTGGCAATGTCTAGAGACATTCCTTGGAGAAGGCGATGGCACCCTACTCCAGTACTCTGGCCTGGAAAATCCTATGGACAGAGGAGCCTGGTAGGCTGAAGTCCATGGGGTCATGAAGAGTCGGACATGATGGAGCGACTTCACTTTCACTTGTAACTGTCATACATTGGAGAAGGAAATGGCAGCCCACTCCAGTGTTCTTGCCTGGAGAATCCCAGGGACGGGGGAGCCTGGTGGGCTGCCGTCTATGGGGTCGCACATAGTCGGACACGACTAAAGCGACTTAGCAGCAGCAGCAGCAGCGACATTCCTAATTGTCACAACTGGAGTGGGGGTAGATACTATGGGGTAGAGGACAAGGATGCAGCTAAACATCCTATAATATATAGGCCTGAGCCCCCAACATAAAACTGTATGATCTAAAATATCATTAGTCTCAACACTGAGAAATTCCAATACAGACCAAACAAATCAAACAGAAGTTCTCTCTCTCCTCCAGACTCCTAGAGTATTTTATCTGAATTTTTCTTCTAGATGCTATTAAATAGATAGAAAAGTTTTAGACCTGAAACAGACTTTAGAGAGCTCCTTACAGAGCTAAAACAGGCAAGTAGTTTACAAAAGAACAGAAACTCAGTAGGAAAGCCAGCACTGGAGTGCATAGTGGTGCTCCTTCCACAGCTAATTCAGATACCTAACAAGCACTTCCTTTTTCTCTTTCCCACTCTCTCTAGCCCTCTCCCCTCTTCAACTCTCCCTCCCTCATCCTCAGGTTTGAAAACAAAATCTGTTTCTTTCCTAGCATCATCAGAAGTCAGAGAAGGGCAGACCTTTCTCCCCACCCTTCCATTGCCTACCTTCGCAAGGACCTGCCTCTGGAACTTCAGGCTAGGCTTTGGACAAGAAACCAAGATTTATTCCCATTTACCTGCCCTGGGTCCCTTCTTGCAGAGGCCAAGCTGAAACTCCTTGGGTTATTACTGTCTCCCAAGGTTAGGCAGATGTTCTGCCTAAAAGTATAACTTGGGTCAGACAACTTGGGTTAATCTCCTTTTCCCTGTCTATGGGAATGAACCGGTCTCAGGGAGGGGCCAAAGGCAAGTTGTTACAGCTTACGTTGGACTTTCTTCCCAGGAAGTGGTTTTGAAGAGAAAAAAAGATTGTGGGTATCTTGGTGAAGAAAACATGGGAAAAGGATACGTAAGAGAAAAATACTGAGGCCTTTAACAGAGTAAAACATGTAATACATACCTTTAACAGAGTCTACATGCAGGACTTTTCAAACATTTCCCATGTCTAATTCTTATCAGTACTTCAAGGACAAGTGCCTGCCGCCTCAAAAAAGTCTCCCGTGACCACTTTCATTCATGAAAATATTAAGCAAGTGTTCATTATGTGTCAGCCACTGTAGCAACTTTATCTTATTTAATCCTCACAACCTGAGGTCATTATTTATCTCCATTTTAGAGATGAAGAAAATGAGGCCAGCAAAGGTTAACTTGCCTACTGCCTTGGCCAATAAGTAGCAGAGCTGCAATTTACACCTAGATCTTTCAGACACAAAAAAACTAGGCTTACAACTATTTTACTAAGTTGTTTCTCAAGACAATTTCCCCTTTCTTTGATCCTATATCTCATTTACTGTCTGTATTGCATATTAAGCAATTAATTTCAGACTGCCTTTTCTTAATTTCATGCACATCAGATGTATTCCACACCCTGTGCTAGGCCTTATGAATAAAAGATATAAATAGCAGTCTCTTCAATAAAGCAGAATTTATCAAACTGTTTTGACTACAACCTATAATAATACAATTCAGATGGAGACCAGTACACACACACATACACACACCTATAAATATAAAACTGAGACAAAAGTTTCAAAAGACAATCCATGTTCTTTGAATATATAATATATCCTGACATTTTCTCTGGTATATTATACTTGACATTTTGTTTTTTCACTTTTTAAAAATGCTGGTCCAGAGTACTATGTTAAATTCACAACTCATGGGTTATGACGTACAGCTTAAAAAAAAAAAATTCCCTTCAGAGCCCCCAGGTTAAAGGGAGAAATAAGACATGGGTAACGATAAAAAATAATTACAATAACAGTAGCCAGCATTTCAGGAACTCTTATTATGTGTCTAGCATGCTGATAAGCACTTTACATGAATTACTAGAGCCAAGATCCAACCCAGGTCTGTTGGTTTGAATCCAACAATCATATTCTTTTCACCACACCACACTGCCCACGCAGCATGAAAAGTTCTATTGTAAAAAACATTTCCACGAAGCACAGAGGTCAGGGGAGGAAGGGAAGAGTTTGGAAGCTTCACAAAATGAAGATTCTGAATTGTGACCTGACATAGACATTTTCAAGAATGTAGCAAATGAGCTTCTATAGGTGCTCTATAAATATTTGTGGATGGAATTCATCTACCTTGTCTTGTGATGTAGAAAAGCAGCATGGTATTTTTAGATGAAAATCTATGTAATTTTTAACTGATTCTATGTCTCTCCTAATAGAAATCTCAAGGGACACAGCCATATGGCACTAAAAAAAAAAAAGAAAAGTTCCAGCATTTGGTACAACTTCTCTATAAGAGTGTCTATGAAAAGACATCCAGGACTAGGTGCTCCTGATAAGGAGACCAAGGTCCTAATCTCAGTTCTGTCATAAGAATTTCTGTATATTACTTTAAGCAGATGTGTTTTCCTCTCTGGAATTCAGTTATTAATCTATAAAATGATAATCAAAACAGACCATATGATCACCAAGTTTCTTTCTAGTACTAATATATTTGGGGGCTTCCCAGGTGGCACTAGTGGTGAAGAACCTGCCTGCCAATGCAGGAGACATAACAGATGTGGGTTCAATCCCCAGGTAGGAAAGATCTGGAGGAGGGCATGGCAACCCACTCCACTATTCCTGCCTGGAGAATCCCATGAACAAAGGAGCCTGGTGGTCGACAGTCCACAGGGTCGCAAAGAGTCAGACACGACTGAAGCAACTTAGCACCCACACACACATATGCACACACACACTAGTAAATTTGAAGAATAATACATTCTAATTATTCTAGTCCTAATAAACTAAGCAAATTCATGAAAAAGAAAAAATAGTTTTAATAAAAACCACTCACCTACAAAGACACAAGGATGAATCTGGGCTCCAATAACACACTAATAGGTCTCTTTCTTGTCTGATCCCCTTGTCTGGAGGCGGAAGGGAAGATGCACACACAATGGCCTGACATACCATTTCATCTGCCTGAGCCTAAACTTCCTCATGTGAGAGGCCAGTGATTAGAAGCCCACAGAGCAGCAGATTTTAGTTTTAAGAGTCAACGTGTCAAACCATGAAAAGATCTGCCTCCAGCAATAGAGAGCTCTCCATCATGGAAGTATGCAAGCAGATACTGGAGAGACGCTTGACAGGAACTTTGCAGAAGAAAGTTAAACATGGAGTAAAGGTTGTGTTAGATGTCCTAAAAGGGAATGTTCAGTCTTAAAATTCTACAGTTCTCTCCTCACACAACAACAGAAAGATTAGCAGATTCTGGAGGGGAAAAATTACCCAAGGAGTTTTCTTTTCCATTCCCCTTCCCTCCTTCTCCAGGTCCACTGTTTCATCGCAGAAATGTAGAAAGGAGGGTACTCCAGCACCCCGAGACAACTGCTTATCCAATGGCATCAGAAAAACCATCCCCTTTCTTTACCCAAAGAAGTCTTTTAAGATCACTCAATCCACTCAGGTCCCAACTTTTTCTGAAGGCTTTCAACCTTTCTTCCAATCAAATCTTACAGAAACACCAATACTTAAACAGATAAAAAAGTAGTACTGCACTGCCTGAAAAGGAGATGGGGAAGTTCCACTTCCTCAACCTCTTTTCCACTTCCCATTCTCACCCCCATATTCTGTGAGGCTGCACTTCAAAACCCTGAGACTCTAGTGTAACACCTCCATGCTTAAGAAAACTAGGGTTCAGAGAGAACATGTCTTTATCAAGATCACACAGTCAGTGCCAACAGTGGAACTCAAAAATCAGAGGTGCTGACTTACAGGGCAGCCGATTTCCCTTATCATCACACTACTCCCTTGGAATAATCACATGCAAATCAATATGAAAGCATTTTTAAAAGCACTAAGTGAACTGACCTGTATAGTTCCCTCTGCAAAATTTCTCTAAGGGTAAAATAATCATAATGCTTAGACTTCCAAGGAAAATTTCACCACACAGAACCCAACGACAAAGAAAGCCTCTCATGTTCTCAACCCCTCAGTAAAGTGTCTATCTGTAAAAATAGGCATAATTATGTTACCAACTTAGACTGAGAGCAGATAATTAAGACTCTGGAGGCTTCTGAAGGATTCTCTGCTCCCTGCATCTTGAGAAACCATCCCTTAAAGACATATGGGAATTCTCCTGGCATCCACCATGCATGAAACATGGAACAGAATCTGCACCTGTATATTATGGTTAACCAGGCTTCAAAGATTCTCTACAACTGTGATAACCAGCCTCCAAGACAAATACCCTGCCTTCTGGTATTTGCACCCTGTGTTTCATTTCCCATTAGGTAGAAGAGTCAGTATGTATAATCAAAAGAATATAGCAGAAGTTAAGGTGTGTCATTTCTGAAATCAAACTATAAAAGACATTGTACCTTCTGTTCTGGTGGCTCTCTCCTCCCTCCGATCACTCACTGTGGGGAGGCCAACTCAAGGGCTGTAAGCTGCCTATGGAGAGGCCATGTGGCAAGGAATTGAAGATGTCAGCCTGTTAACAGCCAGCAAGAAACTGAGGCTGGCCAACAACCAGATGAGTGAGCACGTTAAAGGATTCTCTAGGTTCAGTTGAGCCTCCAGATAATTGCAGCCCTGGGCAACAGCTTGACTGTAACCTCATTAGAGACACTGAGCCAGAACCACTCAGCCTAGTCACTCTAAGATTCCTCACCCTTAGAGACTGTGTGAGATAATAAATGTTTATTTTTTAAGGCTGTTGATTTTCAGAGGTAATTTATTTAGAGAGCAATAGATAACTAATGCAACCACAAAACTAAGGTTTCCTGGGTTTACATCAGAAAGCCCCTGTTATGAAACCAAAAGTCCAGCTAAAACAAAACCCAAGACCTCAAGGGTTGGAGCTTCCCCTTAAACAATAACTGTCTCCATGGCTTATTCATAGGGTGACCAAGTCACTTAATCTCTCTCAGCTGAGATTTCTGTGAATATATAGGGACATTTTCCTTGCAGAGTACTGTGAGGATTAAATGAGAATAATTTGTAAAAGTATCTTTAAAATAGTTGGAACTATACAAATTAAAGTTGTTACAAAGACTAGAAGATAACCCAACAAAGCCCACTTCCAACAGTAACCAAAAGGAGATGACGCTGCTCAGTGTAGTCAAATGGAAAGGCCACTTCTCTGCCACTTATCCAATTGCATTAAAAGTATCCTCCTCTATCACTGCTGCTCATAATAACAAGAAAAAATTACCAGTCAAGCATAGTGCTAAGTGTTATCACATCATTTTCTCATTTAATGCTGTATTTAACCTATAGAGAAACTGAAACCTAAAAGAGGTTAAACTGCTTTGGTTAGTAAGATAGGCAGAATTGAACTTCATATCCACACAACTCCAAAGACCATGTTCTTTCCACTAAACCAATATGCTGTTCACTACAACAAGGAAACTGAAAATATCCAATACAGAAGGCATACAGGCCCCACTTAAAAAAAGAGCTAAATAAATTAAAGAGACAGGAAGAAAAAAATCACCTTCCAAGTTAATGAGAAAATTGAAAGGTTCAGGAAATGTGGAATCTAGTCCTGTCTAGGGCACCAAGCAATTTTAACACCTTGGGCAAGTTATCAGCCATTGAAAATTTTCTAAACCCTCACATTTACAGAGTACTTTGGATTCTACAAACCATTCTGAGTACCCAGAAATATTTGACTGCCACAGCAACCCTGGAAGGTAGTTTAATAATCTTCATTCTAAGGCTTCTTTGTTGGCTCATTGGTAAAGAATCCACCTGCCAATCCCAGAGACAAGGGTTCGATCCCTGATCCAGGATGATCCCATACGCCTTGGAGCAACCAAGCCCTTGCAGGGCAACTATTAAGGCTGTACTCTAGAGCCCTGGTGGCTCAAGGGTTAAAGCATCTGCCTGCAATGCAGGAGACCCAGGTTCGATCCCTGGGTCAGGAAGATCCCCTAGAGAAGGCAACCCACTCCAGTATTCTTGCCTGGAGAATCCCATGGACAGAGGAGCCTGGTAGGCTACAGTCCACGGAGTCACAAAGAGTTGGACACAACTGAGCAACTTCACTTCACTTCACTTCACTTCTAGAGCCCAAGCGCTGCAACTACTGACACCCAGGCACCCTAGAGCCTGTGCTCCACAACAAGGGAAGCCACCACAATGGGAAGCCTGCACAGCAACTAGAGAGTAGTCCCTGCTACCCACAAGTAGAGAAAAGCCCACGCAGCAATGAAGACCCAGCAAAATAAATAATTTTCTTTAAAATCTCTATTCTATAAATGAGAAAACTGAGACTCAAAAAGAATTCCAGTAATTCGCCTGTGGCTACTAGACAGCCGGTACATGCCAGAGATACATATCTAGATTTCTTATTCTCAGAAGTACCTGAGATGCAAAGGTTTTAGGGAATGCACAGAGGTCACAGCAAAGACAAGAACCCAATTTACTTCTTATTCCCCCAATCCAGTGAGCTACAACCAGATATGCAAACCTGGAATGCTTTTTAAAAACACTAATTCCTGAACCCCATAACTACTTCTGCACCCCCTACACCTGCAAAAATATATATATTGGGAGAGGAAGAGGGATCTGAGCATCAATATGCTTTTAAGCCTTCCAGAAGTACCCACACTTGAGAACTACTGCCCTAACCCCTAGAGCCACAGGTTAAGAAATGTCATGATCCACCCTCAGTTTCTAATGTGAAATTCTTTGAGTGAAGTTATCTACTTTTTTGTAAATTCATTACGTTTACAAAGCAAAATATTTTCTATTATTATAAATGACATCTAAGTTAAAATAACTTAATTTCTGTTACCTAGAAAAATTTTTATGGGCCATTCAATCAGCATCCTAACGGTCAAGACTGGTTATGTGGTATGCAGCAATAAAATTGCTTATAGAAAAAGAAAAGCTGCCCACAATAGTATGCTGTGAATAAGACAACTGAAAAAAAATTGAAGTAATCTTTTGTCTCCAAATGTCCCTGCTTGGGGATCTCAGAACTACTTGGTTCCACTAAGATGAATTTCCTGGAGTGTTCTCTAATTAGGGTTGTTTGGATAGTGCAAAGACTTGTCTCATAACATTTCTACTTCTCTCTGCTAATTTAATCTTACCTGACCAAGTTCTTTCCTTAACCATAAACCCCATTGTTATGGGTTTAAATGGTATCTGCCAAAAAAAAAAAAAAAAAGATGTGTTAAAGTCCTAACCTGTGGTACATCAGAATGTGACTTTGTTTGGAAATAGGGTCTTTACAGAGGCAATCAAACTAAAATGAGATCATGAAGGTCAGCTCTAACCTAATACAACTTGTGTCCTTATAAGAAGGGGAAGTTTTGACACAACAGACAGATACACTTTGAGAAAAGACTGAAGAGACACGGGGAGAAGATGTTCAGCTACAAGCCAAGGAATGCCTGAGACTTCCGGAAGCTAGGGAGCAGCCTAGAACAGATCCTGCTCTTCTTGCACATTCAAGGGGAGCGTAGCCCTGCCATCACCTCTGATTTCAGATTTCTGGTTTCCAAAACTGTAAGGTTGTAATTTTCTGTTGTTCTAAGCCAGCGAGTTTGTGGTACTTTATTATAGCAGCCCTAGGAAACTAATCATCTACCTTTCACTAAATTCTCAAAGTTTGTACCCAGTTTATTAGCTGGGACTATTTAATTTTTTTTAGCATATGCATCCTATATTCCTAATGAAATCAAAGCCTCTCAAGGAGAGGAACAACATTTCATATATCTTTTGTATTATCTACCACTTTCAGGGAAAGACTGACCTTCGAAAAGGTATTCAGGAAACATTTTCTCACTTGATTACTTTCTGGAAAATGCTCACCAACCACTGCTGGTTGTCAGAATTTGATAACCAGGAAATCACTTTTCCTACTTCTATCATTTTGTCACATTGGAATTAGCTATTTTAAAATCAAAAAAATTTTATGAGATTTTTATGTATCTATTATACAGATAATACCACATTCTCTCTAGCACTCATAAATAAAAATTTCACAAAATCAAAGAACCATGTACTATTTGGGACTGGGAGAGAGCTTATAGACCATCTAGTGCAATCGTGAAGTAATATCTTCTTCAAAGTACACAATATCATTTCTCTCTTTTACAGTAAATGCCACATTCTCTCTTGTCCCTTGTATTTGTTACTGATTTACAGGGCTCCTTCCCACCCCCACCCACCACTAGGCTGTAAATACACCAAAGGTTGAGGAAAAAAAGGTAGCAAAGTCAAAACAGAATCAATTTTTAGTCCAAAAGCAAAAATATACTGGTGAGATACATTAAGAGAATTAATCACTGAGGTACCCTAACAGATTAGGTCCTAAAGACCCCACAACTGCCTGTGATGACAGGAAGTGGAGACTCCAAACAGCTCTCAGAAATTCACTTTGGTAGCTCTCAAAGGGGCAAACACAGCTTTCTGCTTAACTGACATAAATGAATTAGCAGACCCAAACCTCAAACAGACCAAGAACAACAGTGTGGCCAAGTATCCTGCTGTCCCATGTCACCACTAGTTAAAGAAAAGTCTAAGCCAGCACCAGAAAAACACTAACTCAGATTTCCAAAGAACTTCTCTGTTCCCAATAGGCTCCAGTGAATTCCCAAAGGAGGAGTCTTCTAGGTTGTGCAAAATCCAGAGACAAGGCAAAGAAACACTAAAAGACATCAATATGTTTTAAAATTGATAAACTCTTGTTCATTCTCACTCAAGTGTCTCCTCCTCTATGGAGTCTTTATTGTCTCTTCTCCCTTCTTCCTTCTCCCTTAAATAATGCTTTGTACATCTCTATTATACATTCATCATTGAATGTTACAGCAATTCTAGTGCCTCTCTCTCCTCTAAAAGCAGACACACAATAATCCATGGCTGCAAAAACCTCACTGTAAAGCAACTGTCCTCCAATTAAAACTAAAAAACAAAATAAAGTTTTTTAAAAAGCTTCAACCTGCTCTTTCTCATGCTAAGACCTCATTACCCTGGCTTGTCCTAATACCAGAAAGAAAAGGGGGAAAAGCTGAAATATTTTCAACTAGCTGCCTGTTTACTGTGTGTTATCTAAGAGCCATGGATCTGTACACTGTGATCCTTCCTTTTCTTTTTCAAGTATCAAGCTCTGGTCAGTATGGTAGGCAGGTACAGACAGACTTTAGAACAACCAATCCTGTTTTCCCAAGACCTAGGCCTTAATGAGGCTACAAAGGGACTGGAAGTTAGCATTAAAGGATCAGTGCTCTTCAAGAATCAGGAGAATCCCAGACTCCTTAAAACAGTAAGGAAAAAAAGAACTCAGAGGACATGCAGTCAATCTCCTCATTCTACAGAGAGAGAATCTAAGGCCCAAAAAGGGGTAAGGATTTGGTCACGGTCTCATGGTCTGCTACAAGAAAAATCATATTTTGATTCCTAGCTCAGTATAACTTCTGATAGATCTTTTCTCTTTAAAAAAAAAAAAAAGATAATAATCTCGAAAATGAGACATAGGGAGGTAATTTGTCCAAGGCCATATACCCAGTAGATGGCAAAGCAAAGATTTGAACCTAGGACAGAAGATTTATCCTCTCATTAATTTTCATGGTGAAGTTTTCACAACTCCATTATATAAATGCAACTTTACTTTCTGTTTCTTTAACCTCTTTTGAAGTTTGCTTCTAGTTAAATTTGGCAGATTAAAAATACATTTACCTGTGTTCTTCCCCAGAATCACACTAAAATGACAGTAAAGGTATTTTTTTTTAAAGGGCGGGGGGAATAAACCTAAACAAAGAGAATGGGTGAGGGGGACATCAGAAGAGGAGATATTTCAACAAAATTTTAGACTATCCATAGTGAATGGGGTATTTGTAATCAAAAAAGAAGGGCAAAAAAGCTGTAATCCAAAACCTTGCATGGTCCCTAGGCCACAGAGATATGTGGTACTTGGACAGCAGGATCACATTCCCCAGAAAGAATCACTGGGTTAGAACACATAAAGGAATAGGCCTAGGAAGTAGAAATTACTTGCTCAAACTCACAGTGAGCTAACAAGAGCTTGAAACCCAGTCTTAATTTTTTTACCTTTCTGTAACTCATTTGCTATTAGTCAGACTTCAATAGCCCATGTCACAAAAGAAGAAGACAGAGGTGTTTCCCAAGGTCTACCTTTTGTCTTCCTTTACCAACTACAAAAAATACTTTGTGTTTAGGCTCTCCCTGGTTAGAGCTTAGGCTTTTCAAACAGCTAGGGTAAGAATCCCATATCCCAATTCATGCTCCAACTGTCTGATTCTACAGTGCAGAAGATGTAGGTTACCAGCACCTGACAAAAATATGACAAAGCTTGAAAATGAAAGATTTCAAAAGCACTAACACTGTTTCAGGTCAAAGCTGAGCTCATCCCCCTTGCCTATGAAAGTGTGAGAGAGGCAGCTTTTCATCCCTTTTTAGAACAGAACATGCCCAAAGGTAGGTGTTGTTACATCTGCCAACCAGCTAAAACAGATTTATTTTTAAATGCCTAGTTATAGTATTGCCTACAGAGCCAATTAAGGCATTAATGAGTCTAAGGCCATTTCTTAATACACAGCAATAACATTGAGTGCCACAGCTATTCGAACCCTACTCCCATTTGAACTCTCATCCATCAATGCATTAAACGTCTACATACTCAATTTGTGTTTTTTTGATGTGCACAGAAAGAATGCTGAATTAGCAGTCAGAATAGTTCTAAATACAGCTCAAGCTTTGGAGTCAGCACACAGGTTTGAATCCTAGTCTTCGGAATCCAATCTCTCTGGGTCTCAATTTCTTCATATGTAAAATGGACATAATACCTACATGAGAGACCTAGTATAAGGATAGAGATTATGTATATAAGACAGCTTGCACAACAATAAGTCACTCGATAAATGTTGGTTTCTTTTTTTATTGACCACCTGGTAAATACCAGGTACTTTCCACATTCAAAGGGCTGATTGCTTTGAAGAAGTGTTTAGGGTGAAACAGGACAGGTGAACAAATAATTCCAATACAATATAATGCAAATAGGTACAATACAAAACAGTAAATGCTTTTTACAGTCATTGGAACAAAGTTATCACATAAACACTAAGAAGGGGGGGATATTAATTCTCTCTGGAACAGGAGGAGAGTATCAGGGAAGGTACCAGAGACAGAGATATCTGAAATGGGCCTTGAAGATTGTTGAGTGAAAGAACAGTAAGCAAAGGAAAACATCTTAAACAAAAGAAACCATGAAAAACAAGCTAGGGAGACATGACAGAGAACATACGGCTTATTTAAGCAACAGTGAGAAAACTCAGAGGAGAGCAGAAATGAATGGGTTACACAGGACCAGAAGATTAGCATAAAGAAGGGCCGACCCACAGGAATGTTTTGTCAAGAGAAAAGTGGTATGAGAGGCAAAGAGAGGTAGTCATTTGAGAAACTCTTGAGGAAAGTATTCACCAGAGAACGGAAATGAAAATGGCCTAGGAATATTAATAATATAAAAAGTGAGGCATTTGGAATTTAAAAAGAAATGGCCTTTCTTTAAGGGGTGAAAATAACATAGAGAGCTCAAGGTAGAAACTGATATCTACTGGCTAAGGAACCCAGGCTGCTTCTTCCTCTTTGAGGACAAGACTAGACTTGATGGGTGTTTGGTGCAACCAGGTTTGAGGAAGGTGCTTCTGCCACTTCCTGAAGCTTTACACAACTCAGTTCAACCTCAAAAGGGAACACAAGCCTGCACAGTAACAGTCTAAAAAAGAAAACTAAAGCAGGCAATAGACTTTAAGGGAAACTAGGCAGAGGACTTAAAGAGGGACAGTGAGACTATAGAACATGAGAGGCTTATCCAGTGCATCCAATGATCTGTTATCACATTAATGGAGGAAGCAGCAATAGAACAGCTGCTAAGACCACTATCTAAATGTCTGAGCTGTGGGAGCCACAGAGGTCATCCAGTCCCGTACCTCATTGTACAGAGTAACAGGCAAAGAGAGCTTGGCCTAAAAACAATTTAGCATACACCTTACACTTCAGGCAGGCTCTTTTACTTATCTCAAGACAGAACAGTAAAGGATGTGTTATTTTCCCAATGAGACACTAAGTTCTTTAGAGCATTATAAAGTTTGCATTACTCTTATGGATTTCTAGAGTATATAATGCATTCCTTTTTGATCCTACAGGTTACAAAAAATTCACCTTGAGGACTGGGTTATCTCCAGGCAAATAACATAGACTAGAAGATAGTTTCTTTAATACCTCATCCCAATTGCTCTAATGTCTGAATCTATGACTTTCCAGATCATGGCATCTGGTCACATCACTTCATGGCATATAGATGGGGAAACAGTGGAAAGAGTGGCTGACTTTATTTTTTGGGGCTCCAAAATCACTGCAGATGGTGATTGCAGACATGAAATTAAAAGATGCTTGCTCCCTGGAAGGAAAGTTATTACCAACCTATTATTACCAGCATATTAAGTTATTAATAATATTAAGTTATTACCAGCATATTAAAAAGCAGAGACATTACTTTGCCAACAAAGGTCTGTCTAGTCAAGGCTATGGTTTTTCCAGTGGTCATGTATGGATGTGAAAGTTGGACTATAAAGAAAGCTGAGTGCAGAAGAATTGATGCTTTTGAACTGTGGTGTTGGAGAAGACTCTTTAGAGTCCCTTGGACTGAAAGGAGATCCAACCAGTCCATCCTAAAGGAATCAGTCCTGGGTGTTCACTGGAAGGACTGATGTTGAAGCTGAAACTCCAATACTTTGGCCACCTGATGGGAAGAGCTGACTCATTTGAAAAGACCCTGATGTTGGATAAGACTGAAGGCAGGAGGAGAAGGAGACGACAGAGCATGAGATGGTTAGATAGCATCACCGACTCAATGGACATGATTTTGGGTAAACTCCAGGAGCTGGTGATGGACAGGGAGGCCTGGCATGCTGCGGTTCATGGGGTCGCAAAGAGTCAGACATGACTGAACGACTGAACTGATGACTTTCCAGGGTAGAAAATGTTCAGTAAAATCTATTCTGTTTCGATTCCTGTGCTGAGAATAGGAAACACAGATTTGAATCAGATTAAGACCCTGGCTTTCAAGAAAGTGAAAGTGAAAATGAAGTCGCTCAGTCGTGTCCAACTCTTTGCGACCCCACTGACTGTAGCCTATCAGGCTCCTCTGTCCATGGGATTTTCCAGGCAAGAGTGCTGGAGTGGATTGCCATTTCCTTCTCCAGGGGATCTTCCCGACCCAGGAATCGAACCCCAGTCTCCCGCATTGCAGGCAGTCGCTTTACCGTCTGAGCCACCAGGGAAGCTCCCATTTAGTAAAGAAGACAGACACAGCAATCAGTGATTATCTTTGAGTCATAAAGACATGGATACAAATCTTAGGTCTACCTTTTGCTAGCTAAGGGAAGTCATTTCCTTTATCTAAATTCCTTATTTCTTATCTGTGTAACTGAGGGCAATATTATCAGCTTACCTCAAAGAGTTACTCATTAGCATTTGGCAAGATGATGTATTTAAAGCACCCAAAAGAATGCCTGGTCTCCAGTATATACGTTTAGTATGCATTAATGAATTAATGACTTATATGAGAATATCCTTTTTGTGAGGGGAGGGGGAGAGAACTCCTCAGCGTTACACTTTCCCATAATCCTGGAATGTCTGAGGAAATACAGTTTCCCTGACCATGAAGATCTCAAGTGCCCCAGCTCCCATGCATTATAACCACAAACCCCATCCCAGCATTAAAAACCAGAAAGAGGAACCTGGTAGGTGCCACAGAAAGACTAGAGTTGAAGAAATTAGTTGTCTGGCCTAACCAAGACTGCAAAGGGAAGTCAGCAGTAGAGCAAAACTTAAAAATCCCAAGACCTGAAATCCTTCAAATTGCTAGGGTTAAAAACTAGAAACACCTGGTTAAATACAAGTATCTCTGCCAGGTAGAGCTGGTGAGAGATTAGTGGCCACCAGGGATTTATGGACCCCTATGGGTCACAGCACTTCTCCATTTCAGATATTCATTCTTTTCAATAAAAAATATATTGCATATCTACTCTTTAAGTCAGGTGTTTGGAGTAACAGAGGATTTAGATATTGTCCCAGAAGTTTGAGGTACTTACAGTGTCAGAAACTTAGATCATAATGAAAAAAAGTTTTCACTTTTAATTAAGGTGCTGACATTCTGATATTCTGTGGACTGCAGGCAGTAGTGACCAAGAAGAGCAATATTTGTCCCATTTCCATTCTTCCTCCCAAGTTTCCCAGTCACCAAGCTTCTTCCACCTCTTCTTCAAACAGTTCACCATGCCTGCCATCTCCAGAGGCTCTTCCCTGGGTTGAAAAGTCTGACTATAGACCACTGCAGTTTAGAATGGAAACCTGACTAACAGCAAAGCCCATACCCTACCCCACCTATAGTTCCTGATTCAGACTCTACAAAATAGTTTCAAAGCCACAGAATAAGTTCTGCTATATCCATATTAAGCCTTTAGAGGAACAGTTCTGAGAAGGCAGAACTAAGTCATCTGAGAAGAGCTCACTCACTCACTGAACATCTATTATGTGCCAGGCACCATTCTGAATGTTTTACATACACTAAAGCCCTCAAAACAACTCTGCAATAGAAATACTATTGTTCCAGCGTTACAAAGGAAAAACTGTGTTCACAGCAATTAAGTGACTTGCCAAAAAATCACTGTTTATAGGTGATACAGATGAAATCCATAAGCAAATTGGCCACATCTGTCTTAAGATCCCTTTTTTCCAGTGCATCTTACGTGTTATTCTAGTAATAACCCTATGAAGCAGGTAAGAAACTATCAGCATTATCCTGTTTTACAAAGGAAGAAACTGGTACTTACAGAAGTGGTATTACTTTTCTCAGAAACAAGCCAGTAAGTGGCAGAGTCGTGGATTTTACTTAGATCTTTTGCCCTCAAATCTGTGCTCTTCTCACTACTCCAAGTTTCCTCTAATACTCACTGCCTTGCAGAACAGTGTAGCAGAAATATATTTAACAGAGTCGGAAGGGCTGAGATGTGGTCCTAACTCTGGAACTTGCTTATTGTATAATACTGAGTAATTTGTCTTCTTTTGGCCTTAGTTTTCTCATTCATAAAATAAGGGTATTAGATTGGATAATCATTAGGCTCCCCTTCAGCTGGAAATCTAGACTTTAATTACTACCAACAAAACTATGAAACGCGGTTTCTCTGGTTTCCTTGCCACCCAACAGTAACTCTTCAAAAGAAAAAAAAAAAATTTAACTGTTATTTATAGTACAGATAAGGTAATTTCTACTCTATGCCACAGAGTAGAAATTATCCATTCAATTTCATTCCTTCCTTCCTCCCTCAGATACTCCAGACGTAAACATAGAAAAGGCCACAAGCCACCTAATCACACAATGCTGGCACCTCCAATAAGTGGCACATCTGATAACACATCAAATGTGTCTAGGAGGGAAGAATGTGTGTATGTCAGGGCCCTTCCTCCCACTGCTGGATTCACAACACTTCTATTCACTTGGTAATCTTCCTAGGTTGGGACATCAGTTCTGCTTCGTTTACAGTAGACTATCAGATAAAAACAATTCACAAGTGGCTTTTTTCTTATTTATTTTGGGCCGCGCTGGGTCGTCATCGCTCCGGCGGCTTTCCTCTAGTTGCAGGACTCAGGCTTCTCGTGGCAGTGGCTCCTCTGGTTGCAGAGCTCAGGCTCTAGGGTGCGTGGGCTCAGTAGTTGCAGTTCCTGGCTCTAGAGCACAGGCTCAATAGTTGCGGCGCACAGGCTTAGTTGCTCTGTATCATGTGGGAGCCTTCCAGACCAGGGACCAAACCCATGTCTCCTGCATTGGCAGACCGATTCTCTACCACTGAGCCACCAGGGATGCACCTACAAGTGACTTTTGACTAATTAATATCACAGAACAAAAAATGAAATGTAACCCCAGATGTAATTCCTCCTTGCCAAGAAAACAGAAGAGGCTAAGGAGCAGGACCCAAGATAAATTACTGGATAAATTACTTTCCTGTCTTAGTTTCTTTATATGTAAAGTAAGGAAGAGAGTCCAAGCCAATCCTAAACGCCTTTCCCACTGTAATCTAATATAATTTATAAATATTTTATATTTAGAAAACGTGAAATGTATAAAAAACAAAAGAGGAAGAGGGCATAGTTTTACAAATTAAAAAGACCTCAGAGAAGAGACTAAAAAGAAATGCCAAGGCAGAACATAAAATATGTATGGTCACATGACCTCCAATACATGGTAGTTATAAAAGAAAAAAGAAACCTCTATAGTCCTGTGACAGCTGAAGTAAATAATTCACATAATTCCCTCAGGATAAGACTGCAGAGGCAGAAAACCATTGCTCATGCAGCTAAACTAGAGCTGACCTGAATATGAATATGATCTGAATACGATTAGATCTAAAACAATCACTGAGAATAAGGGAACTGTCTCAGGAGGAAAGGCAATCCTAAGGGAGCACACATCTCCTTGACCTCAGAATAAAAATCATCCTGCTTTAGCCAAGCATCATTATTTTCAGTTAATATTTACTTATTAATATGCTAAATGATGAACTAAGCACTTCTGCATTCCTTTGTTCATTTAATTCTCCCAACACTTCAGTAGTTATATAGTCCCTATTTTACAGAAAAGGAATTTGAAGCTCAGAGAGGTAAAACTGACCAGGATGAGAGCCTAATCTCTGACTCCAAGTTCAATGTACTTTCTACTGCATCTCTATTACAATCTATCTCCTTCACTGGTCCCTCACACATCCCTTATCTAGTCTGAAATCTCACAACAGCCTTGAGAGGCAAGTGTTCAAGATTCATCGTGAACTGATTGATCCCTACTCACCTTTACAGGTCTGAAATGGATGCTACTGGCTGCTCAGCATCCATTCCCCTTTTCCTCTCTCTTATTAGAGCCCTGATTTTTATCAGGTATTCATTCCTCAGTAACCAATGTAACTAAGGCAGTTCTCAAATTTTAGTATATTGCCAGAGTCAAAATCACCTGGAGAGCTTGTTAAAACACACATTCTTAGACCCAGAGTTTTTGATACGTGCCCTGAGAATTTGCATTTTTAACAAGCTCCCAAGTGACTATGGGCTTCCCTGGTGGCTCAGATGGTAAAGCGTCTGCCCGCAATGCAGGAAACCTGGGTTCAATCCCTGGGTCAGGAAGATCTTCTGCAGAAGGAACTGGCAACCCACTCCAGTATTTTTGCCTGGAAAATCCCATGGACAGAGGACCCTAGTAGGCTACAGTCCATGGGGTCGCAAAGAGTTGGACACAACTGAGCGACTTTTCTTTCTTTTCTTTCTTTCTTTCTTTCCTTCTTCCTTGTGACCATTTTTTGAAAACCACTGTCTGAAGGGAAAGCTGGCCCCAAAACCAGATCCAGGGGTAGGTCTTCACTCTACATCCAAACCAAACACATTAATTCCATTCTTCTTGCCAATGAATAGTCCAAGAACGTAGGCTTAACCAACTGGCATCTGGCACATCCCTGGAATCTCTGTTCAGGGATGGATACATGGTCTAAGGTGGTCCAACTGGACTAAAGAGAAGAAATTTTGTCCATTTTGGGAGATGAGGTCAGTGTCTGTCTCTCTCTCTGCCTCTTTCTGCCTCTCTCCCTGTCTCCCTCCCTTTCCCCTGACCCTTCTGTCTATGTATCTCTCTCATCCACTGGTTAACAAAGAAATTTAGCTCCTCCGTTTCCATCAATTTACCACCATGATGGAAGGCAACTTGGTGATAAAAGTAACACAAGCTTTTACTTTTATGTTGTTATAATTGTAAATTGACATAAATTTCACTATGATTTATGCCAAATTTGAGTGGAATTGCTGCTTACAGAATTCCAAATGATACAGAATCTGGTACTCAGTCAGACATGACTTAGTGACTAAACAACAACTGGAAAAGGGTACAACCCACTTGAATACTCTCTACAGCAGAATATGTAAATCAGTTTGCTCAACACCTATTCTAACCCCTTTCAAGCTTTGAGTACTACAGAGATTGAAAAAAAACAAACCCTTTATTTCCCAGATTCCCTTTTTTTCACTCTTTACTTCCATTCTATTATATTCCATAACACTCAGAATCCCACTTCTTATCTCCGAAAGCACTTAATATTTATTAACTATCAATCCAGCTAACTTTTATCTGACAAATAATAAGTACTCCCAGACTCCCCTCTACAAGTCATTTTTGGTTCTGCTAATCAGATGCTCTCACACTAGATAATGATTTGGAACAATATTAGATGAATGGAGAGAGACTGGGCATAGGACATCCCTTTTGCTGAAACAAACTGCAACCAAGACAGCATAGTTCTAGATCTAGCAGGTGCAGCAACAGCCTCCTGATTCTGCATTCTAAAGCTGCAAAGACAGTGGCATCCTTAAGAGCTCTGTTCTCTGGTGCAGTTTAGAAAGTTTATTCCTGGAAGTTCAGCCTGGGTTCATTTCTTCCATTCTCCCAAAGACTCATTAATCTCTCTGGCACCCATTAATAAATCCATTTTCCTTGAACTTGTTAGAGTATATTCTGTTACTTGCCTCCATCAATAAGAACCTGACCAATAAACTGCCCTACACTAAAGATAACATATAATATTTACCGTCATATTCCCATAGCTGACCGTTTCCTTCCTTGTCTTTGCATCAAATCTTCCCTCAGTGTATAAGGTCCTCCTACACAATCATCCCATTTGCAAAAATTGCCCACTTCCTCCATGAAGAGATTTACATAACAAGGAATTAACTACAGAAGAAAGGAAGAAAACCAACCTGACAGAGGAAACAGCCCTGAAGAAAGAGCAGTATGACATCTGGCAGAGAAGGGGCAAGGTGAAGGAGAGAGTGTTTCAAGCATAGAGTAACATTCACAAAGGCAATAAAGTATCTCTTGCCACCAAGGACTGACCCTACAAATTCACAACTCGCTAGAGCTGGGAGTGATGCTCTCCCACATACTGCGGTTTGCTTGAAAATTAATATGGATATAAGTGATTTTTAGAGTCACTTGTCAGTAATTACAAAGCATAATAACTATGCACAAAAAACTATTATATTAGGAGGTGCTGCTGCTACTGCTGCTAAGTCGCTTCAGTCGTGTCCAACTCTGTGCGATCCCATAGACGGCAGCCCACCAGGCTCCCCCGTCCCTGGGAGTCTCCAGGCAAGAGTACTGGAGTGGGTTGCCATTTCCTTTTCCAATGCATGAAAGTGAAAAGTGAAAATGAAGTCACTCAGCCATGTCCGACTCTTAGCAACCCCGTGGACTGCAGCCTATCCGGCTCCTCCATCCATGGGATTTTCCAGGCAAGAGTACTGGAGTGGGATGCCATTGCCTTCTCCGATATTAGGGGCTATAGGAGCTAACTCCCAAAGCAGAGATCACAGTCTTCCACTCTTAAAGATTTATAGCGTAGGGGGAAACAAAGACATCTGAGAAGATCCAGGACACAACACAAAAACTAAAAAGACAAGTGCAAATTCACATAAACTGTAAATAAAAAAGATTCCAGTCACTGGAGTATCTAAAAGTAGGTGTACAGATATATAAAAAACATATGTAAAAATATTCAGAGAAAAATTTCCTAAAAGAATTCATTAACTCACCAAATATTTACTAAGTAACTACTATATGCTAAAAATTATTTTAGGTACTTGAGGACACAGAGAAGCAAGTAGAGGTCCTTGCTTTTATAAGGCTTAAATTCTAACTGAAGGAGAACTGGGAACAAAGGTTTCGAGGACAGGGCTGTAAATCAAAGCCCTGGTCATTCGGCTCATTTTCACTCCCCTCCTCTCCAATAATAATGGCAGTCAGCATTTACAGAACAATTATTAAGTGCCAGAATCTGTTAAGTGCATTACAATTATTATGTCTTGTAATCCTGGTAACAAACCTATGAAGCAAGTACTACTGTTAGTACCATTTTAAGGATAAGGAAACTAAAACTACAGAGGTTAAGTAACTATGCCCAGATCACAGAGTCCGGAATTGGTAGGGCCACAGGATTCATGGTTAGGTCTGTACCAAGGGTTTTTAGCTGCTACACAATATAGAGGACAAAATTATCTTTACATGAGATAAAGAATTGTTAAAATGGGGGCATGGAACTGTTACTGTGGCACAAGATTGACCATCTCTCAGGTTGTCTTTTTCCTTATCCCATAACATGAAGGAATAGATTCCCTAAGCAAGGGTCACTTTCAGCATCTGTTTCTATAGTTTCAAAAACAATGTCAAAAGGTTTCTAGGTGCCTAGTGAAAAGGTACTTTGAAAGCTGACACTATTAGCCACGGGCTGGGACCCTGTGTTTCCATGCTTTCATTAAGGGGTATATTAGCATTGTATTAATTGGCACAAACAGCTGTAGCATAAACCTCCTGCAGGATAGAAGCCTGGCGGCACACAGAACAAAGGGAAAGGCAGGAAAGCAATGATTGGCTGACCTGGATCCATCTAGGTCAGGCATGGCATTTGGTCCCTCTGCATTTCTAAGTTCTCATGAATGTGGATGCCCAGGCTGCAGCCCTCCTCATTTCCATCTCAATCTCCAGGAAAAATTACAATGATAACAAGAGCTATTGAGGCAGAGAACAGACTTTGAATATTAAAGTACACGCGAGGCAGGAGCTAGCAAGGAATAATAAGAGAGGTTCTCCATTAGGACATAACAAAGCACAGCAGTCAAACTCTACTCATTTACTTGCCATGTAAACTCTGTACCAAACAGTACCTTTTTCCCCATCTTCAGCCACACCATGAGGCTTGTGGGATCTTAGTTCTCCTCCCCAAACAGCATCTTTTCAAAGCGCTTTTCCAAATCTCTTCTATTACTGTTCACTTCTTCCTAACACTTTGCTTTATTAGGTAGCTCCTATATACCAGACTCTGAGCTAGGCCCCAAAGGAATATAATGAATAATGCACAGTCCCCAACATCAGGGAACTAAACCCAACATGGACAAAAACATACAAAGGAATTCCTGTTATCTGAGGATAGCTAATACCTAAAACTGCCAATTAAGTTAACTGATGAGAGACAAAAATTTCCTAGTAAATAAAAAGATAAAAAGTAGATGAGGCTTTTATCAAGATAAGTATAAAACAAAATTTTGTAATCTGTAATTTAATAAAATTTAACCTGTAATCACCACCAAGGTAATTCTTAAACCAAAGATCACTCACTGGGTCATTTCACATTTGGCTTTCAGAACACACTGATGAGAGGATCAATTTTGTAAAAGTATTCAAGAGCTTCACCAATTTTTCCCAAGGGTCTCTCTGAATCCTTTGTTACTCAAATCATTCTCCTCTGAGTCTGCGATTATGTCTTTATTCACACTAGTTTTTCCTTCAATTTTAAACTGGTCTAACTTAACCTAATTCTCATTTGTCAATGACATGGCTGTGTGTGGTTCAAGCCATTCTCCAGCATAACTTTATTTCAAATTCATAAAATTCTTCATGTTTTGCAGAAATTTCAGCTTTTGTTTTAGAACATACCTGCATCACACTCTTAGATGTTAATTACACTACCATTAGAAATGTAACTACTGACAAAGAGGGTGAGGAGAACAAAGCCCAGGGGTGAGCAACGAAGGGGATATTTGAGTGGGGACTGATTTTATAAGTGATTGGTTGCCATGGATAACAAATGACCATCCATACATGTAATCATAGTCCAAAGGATGGAATGAGTGCTATGAAAATTCAAAAAAGTTTAATATTTGTTGACAGTGGATAAATTATTTTATTCAAAAATTCAGTAAGTTTATTGAGAAGTTTATTGAGAGCCTACTACATCCCGGACACTGTTTAAGATACTGAGTATACAGCAAGGAACAAAACAAAGTATTACCTGTCTTAGACCTTTTGGGCTGCTATAACAGAATACCTGATACTGGGAAAGATGATTGGATGACATCACTGACTCAATGGACATGAGTTTGAGCAAACTCCAGGAGACAGTGAAGGATAGGGAAGCCTGGCATGCTGCAGTTCATGGGGCTGCAGAGTTGGACACAACTAAGTGACTGAACAACAGAATACCATGGGTGGCTTGGTGGCGAAGAATCCACCTGCAATGCAGAAGATCCGACTTTGATCCCTGGGTCAAGAAGATGCCCTGGAGAAAGAAATGGCAACCCACTCCAGTATTCTTGCCTGGGAAATCCCATGGACAGATAAGCCTGGAGGACTACAGTCCATGGGGTCATAAGAGAGTTGGACATGACTTAGCAACTAAATAACAACAGCAGAATACCATAGATTATGTGGTTTACAAACAACAGAAATTTATTTCTCACAGTTCTGGAGACTGAGAAGTTCAAAGGACCAGAAGATTCAGTGGTGAGAACTCTTTATGTGATTCATAGATAGTCATTCTCTCTCACATAGCAGAAGGAGAGAATAAGGACACTAATCCTATTGTGTCCTCATGACCTCAACTCCTCTTAAAGGTCCCACCTCCAAATATCACATTTGGTATTTGGATTTAACATGAATCTGGGGGAGACATAAACATTCAGTCTATAGCATACCATCAAGGAATTTATAGTCATGAATGGGTATATGAGGGCTAAAAGCCTACAGGGAAAAAATGACAGCTCAGTTGATTTAAGTTGAATCTTAAAGAGCAAAGAGCTTTAATAGCATACAGAAAAAAGGAATTCCAGGCTGAAGGAACAAAGTGATATATGAAAGTGAATAAAATTCAGTCTTTTAGGGATGGATTAGGGTCAAGTGAGATGAGGCTGAAGAAGTAGATGGGATCATATTGTAAAGTTCCCTGAGTAACAAACTAATTAGCATATTATTCCACCAGCAATGGGGACACACTGATCGGTTTTGAGAAGAATAGTTAACAGGATCAGGAAAATTATTTCAGACAGACTAATGGGTGAATAAGAGGACAGAAAGACTGGTCGCCAGGACACTAGTTAAGAGCTAATTACAAACCTAGAGAAAAGACTATTATGGTCTAAACCAGAGCACAGAAGATAGAAAGATAAAAACAAATTTGGAAAAAACTTCAGAGATAAAACTGACAAGGCTTGATAATCCTTGATAATGTGAGCTCATTCATTTAGCAAATATTATAACACTCACTATATTCTGGCACCACATTAAGGTGATGGGGAACAAAGGTGAACAAAAGAGATATGATCTTTGACCCCAAGGAGCTGAAAGGCTCGACATAAAACAGTCAGTAAGGACAGAATTACAGGTCATTATAAAAGCCATTACAGGGGCTGCCCTGGTGGTCCAGTGGTTAAGAATTTGCCTGCCACAGCAGGGGACACTGGTTCAATTCCTGGTGTCACAAGATTCCACATGCTACAGGGCAACTAAGCCCCTGGGCCACAACTACCGAAGCCTGCACACCCTAGAGCCTGTGCTCTGCAACAAAAGAAGCTACTGCAATGAGAAGCCCAAACACTGCAACCTGAGAGGAGCCCCCACTCAGCACAAATAGAGAAAGCCCACATGCAGCAATGAAGACCTAGTACAGCCAAAAATAACCAAATAAATTAAAGCTATTA
Source organism: Capra hircus (assembly GCF_001704415.2). Lineage (NCBI taxonomy): Eukaryota > Metazoa > Chordata > Mammalia > Artiodactyla > Bovidae > Capra > Capra hircus. The sequence continues at coordinate 17,973,605 of NC_030836.1, read as the reverse complement.
CAGAAAAAAACAAAATACAGTAAGAGGATAATGAAGGCGATCTTTAGATCAAATAGGTCCTGGTTCACAGTAGATACCCAATATTTAAAAAGAAGAAAATACTCAATTTTCTTAAAGAAGAAAAAGAGGTGGGAGAAAGAAGCTAGACTTCTGAAGGAAACCAGAAACAGCGGTTAGGGGAAGCATACCAGGGGAGAACAGGTGTGAAGGCCCTGAAGCAAGAGAGACTTTCTCAAACTTTAGGGGGATGCCAATATCTCTGAATCATAACCACTGAGGTGGAGAGTTGCACAAGATGAAGTTAGACAAACAAAAAACAAGGGCAAGTCACTCAAAACCTTAAAATCATGTTTAAGATTTGATATTTGGGAATTCCCTGGCGGTCCAGTGGTTAAGACTCGGCACTTTCACTGCTTTCACCAGGGCCCAGATTCAATCCTTGGTTGGGAAACTAAGATCCCACAAGAAATGCAATGTGGCCAAAAAGAAAAAAATTTATATTTTTTCCTAAATAAAATAAAAAGCTTTTACACGTTTCAAGCACAGAACTCAGTTAAAAGATAGTCCAAGGTAGAGGGGATAGTAGTCTGGATTAGGGAGGTGACAGCAGAAATGGAGAGAGGTAGATGAATTCAAGAAATATACAGAAGTAAAATTAACAAGGTTGGGAGTACAGTTTTCCATATGAAGGAAAGGAGAGAAGGTTGGTGTCAGAGTTGAATCTTAAATTTCAGGTTTGAGCAACCAAAAATCAAAAATCCCACTTAGTAAGACAGTGATAACTGGAAGAGGACCAGGTTTATGAAAAATGACCAAAAATGTAGTTCAGAGCATAGTAAGTAGGAGATGTTATAAGACTCCAAAGTATAAATATCAAGCAGGCAATTGACTATAAGGATCTAGAGTTAAGGAGAAAAGTTTAAGCTTGAAGTATCTGGGGAAATAGGGAAGCTGTGATCATACATACAGTATTCAAAGGTAGGATAATGAATGAAATCAAGTAGAAAAGAGCACAGTGTAAGAGAAGAGGATCTCTCCCTTGAGGAATTGCAACATTTAAAGTCAACATTGTAGAAAAAGGCAATAAAATAAATGGAATGGTCAGAGGTAGGAGACAAACAAGGAAAGTGATATCACAAAAGGGAAAAGAATATTTTTAAAGTGGGAGTAATCAATAAAATAAATATATGGAGAGGTCCAGAAAGACAAAAATAAAAAGGAAATTCCATGGCTGCTAACACCACAAAAGAGGGCTATGCAGGCCCTGTGAGCCTCTTGATGAAAGAACACATTAACATATATAAAGTGGTCATGCAAAACAAAACAAAAAACCTGAATTTTATCAAGCCTCTAGATTCTAACTTATAAGTAATATATAGGACCAAGGAACTTCTTAAACTGTAACAGGGTGATGCAAAATGCAGAGTGAGAAACTCAATAGGACAATTGGTTTCTTCAACAAATAATCTGAAAGGATGGGGGCGGAGAGACTGAGAGGGAATTTAGAAATTAAAGAAGACATAAATGAAATATCAGCCAATCTCTCTGTGTAGCCTTTGTTTCAAACTACTAAAGGAAAAAAAACTGACTTCTGCACCACAACAGAACATTTTGACGACATTAAAGGATTATGGGAAGGGAGGTGGTATATGCGTGGCTATGGTTTTGGAGTGATTTGCTTTTTTCTTTCTTAAGTAAATTTGGCACCATACGGGTCATTATGGACTTTAGCACAAGCAATTATGATAAGGTGGTGGGGACAGAAACAGAGTGGAGTAGGCTGCCAAGTAAATAGGACGTAAGGAATTAGAAGCAGAAGTTGTAAACAGCTATATAAAGAAGACTACCTTTGAAAGCGCAAAGATAGTGCTTAGCTTGAAGGCTGACATGGGATCTCAGGAGCACTACTGTGTGGTGGAGAAGAAAACTGTTTTCCTTTAAATAAAGCATTTGAATACTGCTTATGATAACTCTAAAAAGCAAAATGTAAGAAGATAGTGAAGTGAGATTTCTAAGACAGGATCCCAGGAATCTAAACGCATACAAAGGATCAGGCCTCTCCTTGAAAGAGAATCACTTCCTTCATAAAGAAAGGAATGGGTTCAAGTTCAAGTAGATTCTCAAATTCAGAAGTAGGAATATAAAGCTTCTATTTTATCTATTCTTTTTTAATTTATTCTGTTTCGTGATAAATGAGACAAAGTTGGGGGGGGAGGGGGGAGAAATGAAAGCACAAAGAGAAAGTGACAGGTAGAAACTGAAGGGAGAACTGAAGATAACCCTGAAGAAAAGTGGCTATTTCCAGATTTAGAAAACGCGAGGGGGAAAACAGGCTTTTGGAAATGGGAAATAAGTCAGTTGAACAGACCAACTCCTGAAGAAATCAATAAAAGAAAAACGGGTGGTATTTTTAGTTTCCAAATATTAAATGCTATCAAGAGCTTATTAGGTATACATATCACTGATTCAACAATTCCACTAATCAGAATTTATTCTAAAGAAATAAACTCTGAAAGTAGAAAGCTATATGTAATGTTATCGATAAAATTACAGTGTAATTTATAACAAGGAGAAAACTAAATGATTTTGATGGTTAGTTTTATGTGTCAACTTAACTAGCTTACAGTATCCAGTAATTCAATTAAACACTAATCTAGGTGCTGCTGTAAAGTATTTAATAGGTATTTTATAGATATAGTAAACGTCTACATTCAGCTGACTTTAAATAAAGGAGATTATTCTTCATAATATAGGTGGGCTTCACCCAGTTAATTGAAAGGCCTTAAGAGCAGAACTGGGGTTTCCATGCTAAGGAATTCCACCAGTTCTGTTTCTCAGGTACAACACTGACCAACACAATGGTTTTAGGCAAATTATGAAATATCATCTTAAATTTAAGGAGTAACATGGGGGGAATGTTTACTATAAGTCAAGGAAAAAAGGCAAACAACAAATGTAGGTTTATATTTTGATTATAATTATGTAAGTAAGTATGTTTACATACAAGAAAAAAGAAAACAGAAGAGTTCATTTATTTGACTGATGGAATTGTGTCTGAATTTTAAATTTATTAACAGTCTTACAAAAGTTGGTTAAATGGGGCTCTGTTATTTTTAATTGATGAAAGTAATGTATATGTTAAGCCTTATTAGAATTACTTGGCACTATAAAGAAATCGATACAAAACCACTGCCTGGGATAACACTAAAAAAGAAAAAAAAGAATATTCTGGAATGCAAATACGCCTAAAAGGGCCTTAATCCAATACCATTTTTCGGTAACATAATTCCTTAACTCAAATAAAAGGAAGAAAGACCCAGAATGGCAAAGTAGCTGGAGATCCCCTTAAGAATTTTCCACATCCTTACTGAGCATCAGGGCATACGTTCAACTTTGACTCAGGTCAAAGGTGTTTGTACTGGGCAGCTAAATATTTAACATAGTGAGGTTTCCTCTCTCCTAGCCTCTCCCAACACCGGACAATGAAAGGATTCTTGCATATTTGCTAAACTTGATTAAAGAGTCTATGCACCTCAGTTTGAATGCTGGCTCTACTCTTACTCATTCAGTCAGAAACATTTACAGAATAGCTACTATATATTAGGAACTGCATCTACAACAGACAGCAAAAAAAAAAAAAGAGATACTTTTTAAGGAAATAGGTACTATGTTAGAATTCTTTCTCTTCAGAAAAATGATTCTCTGGAGAGTAGGGTCTAGTAGACAGATATTAATCAAATAATGCCACAGAGTAACACGTAAGAGTATGAATGCTTCCCAGGTAGTTCAGTGGTAAAGAATCCTCCTGCCAATGCAGGAGACACAGGAGACGTGGCTTCGATCCCTGGGTTCGGAAGATCCCCTGGAGTAGGAAATGGCAACTAGGAAATGGCAACCCACTCAGGTATTCTTGCCTGGAAAATTCCATGGACAGAGGAGCCTAGTGGGCTACAGTCCATGGGGTTGCGAACAGTTGGACATGACTGAGCAACTAAGCACACACACACAAACCTAAATATATACTAATTGTCTCTAGGCCACTTAGGAAACTTGGACTTTCAAAGGTCTATCATAATGAAATTTTACCCTTTGCTCACCCACTTTCTTGTTTTGTTTTCAGTTATTTTGCAGATTACATATAGATAACGTCTTGAACTGATCAAGCAAAATCTACCCAGATACCAAATAAAAATCTCAGGATCTGAACTGGCCAGATAACTCCAGATGGGAAAATAATTTTAAATATAAGAAACTGTTATAAAATAATAATTCTTCAAAAAGTTATAGGGGAACTAAGAGTCCTCCCAACTATACCAAGTCCCTTTCTACCCATGCCACAGCCTGGAAATTAAAATTTTGCTCTGCTAGCCCATGGAGAATTGGTTCCACACTGAAACACTATTACTAATAGACTATGGGGGTCAGGGACTATGTTACTAAGTAGTAAAAGTGAGGGCGGGGAAAAGGAGGAGAAAAGGTAAAAGCAAACAACAAACAAATTAAAAAAAAAAAACTACTAGTCATAAAATAATTGAACTAAGAAGCTGACATCAAATTTAATACATTTATATCACAGCTAAGGAAAACCGAGGCTCAGGGTGGTTAAGTGACTTGCCATAGTTACACAGTAGTAATTATAAACATGTCTTCAAATCCCAACTTAATCTCTCTGCTTCTAAATTTCCTCATCTGTAAAATGAGTATAGAACAGTATCACTCTTGTAGGATTATTCTGAAGAATAAATGAAAAATCAAATGTAAAGTATTTAGCACTATCCCCAGTAAAAGGTCAGTTATAACAAGGCTGAGGGTGATGATTTGTTCCTGATGTCATTTATCCTCAGTATACAATGAAATTAGGGGTAGAAGGTGGCTGAGAAACAGGGAGTTCACCATCCCAAACTCACTTTTTAAAAAGATCAGAAGGGAGTAGATGAAATGCTACACTAATTATCTTTGTACAATAAAACTCTGACATTTGTTGTTGTCTTTGTTTTATCTTTTATTCTTCTGTATTCTCCATATTTTCTGCAAGAATCATGTATTACTTTCATAATAAAAGAAACTTAAATGTATTTTAAAAACAAGGGGATCTGAGTAAAGACAATCAAATTGGAAGAGTAACTATCTGATACTATTTTAGCTTGCTGGACCCTAGTTACCAACTCCTATATATATATTTTTTTTCCATGATAAAGGAAAATCCCAGAAAATGCTCACAGAATCTTAAGAGCTAAAAGCACTTGAATAGGTCACTTAGTCCAAACTCCCGACTAATAGCCAACATGAGTCAAGCACTTTACAGCTTACAAATTGCTATTCACTTATCTATGGAGCTCACTTATCTCCCATAAAAGTATAAGACAGCTAGTCTTATTGGAAAAAGTGTATTGGGAAAAATATGCGCTCGAGTCAGAAGGACCGGTCCTCAAACCACAGCTGTGCTGTACAGCCTCAGGTGTTTCAATTAACCTCTGTTTTCATTTCTATAAAATGGACATGAAATAATACCTGTTTAAGCTAACCCAAGGAGCTGTTGAAAGAATAAAGTGAGATAACATTAGTGAAAGTACTTTGTACACTATCCAAAAGGTCGTTCATCATCTGGGCCTTGCCTTCCTGCCCTTTCTTACCACTCCCCACTCTGCACCCCATCCTCTAAGTGTACTACATTACTCAGGGTTCCCCAAATTATGCTCTCAAGCCTTCTAATCTTCATACTGCTCTCTTTCAGGAAGGTTCTCCTTTCCCTTCTCTTTCTACCTCTCCCCCGCTGCCTTGGTTAACTCCTGCTTATCTCTCCAAATCCAATTTAGGTTCCACTTCCACTGAGAAGGCTTGCCAAGCCATCCCTACTTCAGGTGAAGTAGATGCCTTTCCTGTCTTCACATACCACCAGTATACATATCCATGTGTCATTTTTTTCTCAATATAATACAATTGTCTACAGTCATGTTTGGTTCTCAACTATAAATTTAAAGGTAGGCACCAGGTTACAATCTGTTTCTTCAGAGCCCGTGACAATGCCTGATGCATAATATGTGTTTAGCAAGTAAATGGACTTTAGATGACAATTGGAGAAGGAAATGGCAACCCACTCCAGTATTTTTGCCTAGAGAATCCTGCAGACAGAGGAGCCTGGTGGGCTGCCGTCTATGGGGTTTTGCACAGAGTCGGACACGACTGAAGTGACTTAGCAGCAGCAGATGACAATTAAAACAGTTTTCATATAGTAAGTACAAAAGACATTTATGCAAAATATTATAAGGCAGTACTTTCAAACTTGGCTGCATATCAGAATCATCTGTAAATTTTCAAGAATAAGGATTCCAGAAGACTGCTTAAGTAGACCTGAGATACAGTCCAGGCAACTGTATTTTTTTTTTTCACATCTTCACAAGTAGTTCAAGCACATCGCCAAAACTAAAAACCATTGCTATACATAAATAGACATAAATAGTAGTCACAAAATTACAACAATTGTACCTAACATCTATATAACTTAACATCTTACAATTCATTTTCACATATTATTCATTTAATCTTCACAACAACCCCGTAAGTTAGGTATTATTTTTATTTTCCAAATGAAGAAATAGAGGCCTAAATAAGTGTCCTAGTAGGTCTTTGTCTAACTTTTCTTTCTACATCTTCTCCTTCCCCAGAAAAACTACAATAATATTGCCATAATATACAAAGTACTATGAGACAAGAGTTTTGATGAGGAAGCCATCAATCCCTTTGTGCAAATCAGAGAGAGAGAAAATGAGAAAAGCTAAACCATGAAAATACAGGCAGACAGACAAAGGTAGAAGCTACACGTATACTGTCATTTATCATCTCCAAAGATTCAAAAGGCAGATACTATAAAGGAGAAGAATGCTCTTGTCAGCTTCAGTACTTACACAAAGTGAAAGGGAAAGGGACATTGCAGAGGACTGGAAGTGGAAAAGTGGAGGAAGAAAGCCCCATAAACAAGAATGAATTTCCCAATGCTGCAAGCAAATTACCACACACCATCTCCATGAATAAGAGCCAAAACATAATGGAGTTTTTTAATAAGACTTAGGTCAATTTTAGAGAATTAATCAATACCAAATAAAATCCTATTTATGAGGGATCAATGAAGCTCTGGTTCTTTTTTCACTTATTACTACACTACTCCTAGAGAGGGGATAATCTAGAGGATCCTGACACACAGATTTCTCCCATCTCAAAGACTAGATGAGAGAGTGGAAGAAGTTATTTATAAGAGATAAAGCTTAACACTAAAGCAGAGAAATGTATTGCACTATGTTAATAAATTTACATTGGCAAAGGAAAAACAAATATTCAGGCACAAGTGACTCAGAATACAGATAAAGTCTGCTCTCTCAACTTCAATGAGTTATCCTGTAAGTGTTATCCTGTAAGTCTGCAATATCATGACCATATGGCAGAGTTTTATCAGCAATTATTTTTTTGTAGTTCAAACCATGGACTTCAGTCAGGATTTTCTTAGTGAGAAGAGGTTAGAGAGTTTAGAGAGCAATCTAAAAGGACATTTCTAGTGCCCCAAAGTTTAGCCTCATAGAGTTTAAAAGGTTACTGCCTTTTATGATATAGTGGCAAAATAAAATAACACATTTAGATTTTTAAAACATAGTTTTAAATCAATATTTAGTCATTTCCTAATGATATGCCTTTGAGTAAGACAACATCTCTATGATACTAACTTATAAAATAAATATCTGTCTCATAGATGGCTGTTGTGAAGCTGAATAAAAAGTACCAGGGAAGGATGTTATTCTTTTACCTAATCATGATAAACATAAACACAAGTAAATCTTTCTTCACCCGTCGTTCTATGCACAAAGAAAGAAAGCTAAATGAAGAAAAAACTTAACTTTCACAGAATAAACTTACAAAACATTTCTAAACTCTGCCATACAGAAAAATTAAAGCAGCTGGAATAACGAACACAACACATAATTGCTTGTATCAGATGGATATGGACTGGAACTGAGGTCTGTCACTTTCAGCAAAACCTTGAACAAGATCCCTTCACCAGTCTAAGCCTAGCCTCTTTATCATTGAAATGGAGATACTAGCAATCATCTTACAGGTTCATTTTGAAGACTGGAAAAAATATCTCGCGTGGTATCTGGCACAGTGTGGTCTGTAACCTTTTTTGACACCAAGGACTGGTTTCATGGAAGACAATTTTTCCACAGAAGGGGGTTGTTCAGGATGATTCAAGTGCATTACATTTATTGTGGACCCTATTTCTATTATTATTATTACCTAAGCTCCACCTCAGATCATCAGACATTAGATCCCAGATGCAGACCCCTGGGTTGGGGATCCCTGCTTGTTGTTCAATAATGTAAACTGTTGTTAATAAGTTTACCACAACCTAACAACTAGGTAACAAATTATACTTTTCAAAAGTGTTTTTATATTCAATATTTTTTAGTTGCTTCATAAACCTGTAAGCCAGTCATAGCAACTGTTACTATCCTGATTTTAAAGTTACAACCAAAGGCACAGAGATAAAATAATTTCCGTAAAGTCATGCAGTAATATCAAGACTAAATTAAGGTCTCCTGACTTTCTTTGGGTTTCATTAACCACCCACCCAAAATAATAACATTAGTCCTTAGGAATTAAAATGAAACAGCACATTCTTTTTGATAAATTTTTCTCTTTTATTATTAAAAAAGTTTTATTCCCCTACTTCCTAGTCATGATTTAGAAAAACAAAAAGGGGGGAAGGAAATTTCATTAAAACCAGCAACAATAGAATTGAGAAGTATCCCAAATTAGCAATTGCTGATTCTACCTTGATTTTTGTTTTAGTTTCCCCCAATAAAACTGCCAACCTCTTAACTAAAAAATGTTTAAGGTCTACTTATCAAAATGATGCTTGTTTGATCAACTTATAATTTAGAAAGACAGCTTTCTCCCACCTTTATGAGTATACATCACTTTATCCCTCCATTTAACTCCTTCATTTCCATACTTATTATATAATGTTGTAATATCTTTAATTCCTTAAGGACTTGAACCACATCCTCCGTACATCTGTCCCACCATGGGACCCAGCACATGGTAGAGAAAGACTCAACAACTGTTTATAAATGAAGAATAAATAAATGAAGCCAATCTCCCAGAGGGAAGTTAGAAAAAGAGAAAACTGGATATGGTATCTTAGGCCTAATAAGAAAGTGAAAGAAACAAAACACTTTAAGAGCTTCACAAGGAAGAGAAACCTTTGTGTGGAGTCAAACAGGTCCTTGTATGGCTTTAAGTTATCACTAGAGAAAGACAAAAACCACAGGAGATCCGGAAGAGACAGTTTCAAGTCAAAAGGTTCAAAAGTTAGGGTGCTTACTTAAACTTGCAAAACTAAGTGCAATCCTGGCCTAGGATATTTCAGCTGCAGTTTTCAGATCCTGAAAAAAAAGAACAAAAGAAGAAAAAATCATGCAGATTCTGACGGAGAAAGAAGTAAAAGGGTGGGGGGGAGCTCAATCTATTGATAAAATAAATCCCCCAAAATGTTGGAATCCATTTGGATTTGCATACTGGAGTGAGGTTCCTCTTCCTACTGAAAACTGTTCTTCAATAAAACCCAATGTAGCAGCTGGCAGTAAATAGAGTTAAATCATTTTTATATTATTCATTCAACAAATATTTGAATGGCTGCTATATGCAGTCACTAGTTTAGCCCCTGGGATTACAGAAGTAAATAAAACAAAATTCTCTGCTTTCAGGAAGCTTTCAGTTAAGTGAGAAAAACAGATGATATGAAATGGAATGGAATAGAATAGGATGGAATGGAATGAAACTGAACAGAATGGAACAGATGGGATGGAATGGAACAGAATGGAAGGAAATGGAATGGAAGGTCAGGCACTTTGTGCTATGGAAGAAAGAGGAGGCAGGGAGAAAGGAAGCAGGGAGGGAGGCGGCAAGGTAATGGTCTTATTAAAGGCAGATCATTTAACACAGTGGTTCTCAAACTTTGGCGAGTATCACAATCACGTGGAGGATTGTTAAATATCTGGGGTTCCCAACCCCAGAGTTTTTCATCTGTATGTCTGGAATGGGACAAGTAATTTGCAAGTCCAACAAATTCTCAGATTCTATTGATGATCCTGGTACAGGGACTACACTTGGAGCTAAAATTATTCTAACCCAAAGAATTAGGTAATCTCAAACTCAAGGGCTTTGATTTGCTTTCTTCACTCATACATTCATTTCAAACTCTTATTCAGTGCCAGAAACTTTGCAAGGCACTAAGACTAAAGAGATCTTGCCCTCAAAAAATTCACAGGTTAATATTTGCAACAATGTGATAAAGTCAAAAAAAATTGCAACAAAGTGCTATAGAGATCTATAAGAGTGGTCTCTATAGAAGCCCGAGAACAGAAAAGCAACTCATTATACGGAGGTAATAGGAGGAAAAACTAAGGGACACTTTCATTTTTCTCCCAGAAGTATAAGTGCTTCTCCATAGGCAGGTGCAGGATGGCATTTTAGACAGAACAGCACATGCAAAAGCAGAGATGAAAAGAGGGTGGCAAGGAAGTTGTAGAAAGTGAGGCTGCAAAGGCAGGCAGTACTCTAATTTCTGAGAGCTTCTTATTCGTATCAAAAAGTTTAAAATTTTATCTTTAGGCAATGACTAGTCAGGAGTGGGGCTGGATATATAGTGCCTTCCTTTTAGAAATACTTGGACTACCTGATGTGAAGAGCCAACTCACTGGAAAAAACCTTGATGCTGAAAAAAACTGAAGGCAAAAAGAGAAGGGGACCACAGAGGATGAGATGGTTAGATAGCATCACTGACTCAATGGACATGAATTTGAGCCAACTCCAGGATACAGTAGAGAACAGAGGAGCCTAGCCTAGCTTGCTGCAGTCCCTGGGAGTTGCGAAGAGTCAGACACATTAGTGACTGAACAACCACCTCCTTTTAGAAAGCAGTCCTTCCTCCAAATTTAACACAGGGCTTCATACCATGTGCTTAGTAAATGTATACTGAATTGAATATACGTTCAAAAAAGCTCTTTGTCAAGTGCTATCTCACAGAAGAGAGGCAGGTCACTACCTTCCTTTCAGGACTCACTTTGACCAGGACAAGACTTGTAAAACAGGTCCAGCAGCCTCAATTATTGCACACTACTCCCTGCACAGCGGTTGTAGAGACTAGGGAAGGCCTTCATTGTTTACAAGCCTACCTCACCCACTAGACTTTGAGCTCTTTGACAGACAGGGAATGTCTTAACAGTTTCTGAATCCCCACAGCCCTAGCAGGAGACCTGAAACACAGTAGCTCTCCAGACTCCAGTAATATTGGGTAAATGAATGACTGAATAAGCAAATTTACGAGACAGACCCATAAGCTAACTGCATAAGCTTCATGGAATGTTTCATGATCTATCATTCAAAATCCTTTTTTTTTCTTTTTGCCACTTTATTTATTATAATTGAAGGATAATTGCTTTACAGAATTTTGCGGTTTTCTCTCATACATCAACAAGAATCAGCCATAGGTACACCCATGCCCCCTCCCTCCTGGACCTCCCTCCATCTCCCTCCCCATCCCACCCTTCTAGACTGTCACAGAGCCCCTGTTTCAGTTCTCTGTTCCAGTTTCCCTTGTTCAGTTACAATACACATGGTATTGTAAATTTCCATGTTACTCTCTCCATACATCTCACCCTCTTTTTTGAGAAGTAGAGTTTCTAGTTAAGATGAGGTGGATTTCATATGCACCTGATTCAGGATTTTCCAAATAGTAACAACAACAACAAAGTGTTAACAAGTGCTGTAGCATAAATCCTGCCAAACCTCTGAGGGACTCAATGAGAAAGTTTTGCCTGAAAGGATTATGGGGGTGGGTGCCAGCAAAGACTTCATGGGAGGTTTGGCCAGAGTTGGGGGGGTGGGACGGGGGTGCTTCAGTAAAGTCTTGAAAACTAAGTAGCACAAAAGCAAACAAGCAAACTCCTGGGCCTTTAAAACTGGAAGTGACCTGCTCAAGGTCACACAGGAAGTAGGAGAAGTCATAAGGTAAGACTAAGGAGGTATTTGTGTACTGTCGACTCCTCTTTTCCCCTGACAAAGTTTAGACAGGGCACAAAGACACAGTAGGCAAGATTAAAGATTTTTCTAGGAACAACTCTTAAAGGTTAGACTAGTGACTTCAAATTTTTATTGGTAACCAAACTACTAACCCTTCTCATCACCTTTCACAGTCCTGGGAGGAAAAGCGCAAAACAGTTATCCAAAGGGCTAAACAAACAAAAAGCACTTTGCTCTCAACACGCAAAACTTCTCAAGTATTCTTCCAAAACACTCCCAGCAATGTTTGCTGTGAAAATATTCAAGACAGTAAAGGTTATAATAATCACGTCTTTTGAAATGGAATAAGAAACATAAAATAACTCCAAATCTCGTCTCCCCGTGTTTTAACGCCACAGGTTTAGAGTATTGCCGGTGTGGGGGAGGGGCGGCATAAGTCAAGCACTGTCCACTCGTATTTTTCAAGGAGTTCAACTCTATAGGTGATCCCCACGGCCAGGACAAAGGTGACTTTTCTTGTGCACAATGAACCTGTCGCCGCCTTGCTAGGTCCCCCTACGCGGTCCAGAGTTAGGATCCGAGGACCACAAAGTTCAGGAGGCAGTCGCTCCCGGAGCCGGACCTGCGAGGTCTCCCCTCCGCTGACTTGCCCTGGCTCTCTGGGTCCTCAGGCGTCAGAGACCCGCGGCCACGCGGGTTACTACACAGGGGGCCTTTGTTGGTCCGACAGAAACGGCCATCCTCGAAAGAGACGCCCCCGCCTTCCCTCACCTAGCGCCCGCATCCGCCCGGCCGCGGCGGGGAATGAATGGGTCCCGGAACCGCCACCCCGCGCCTCCCCCAGCCCGGCGCCGCAGCCCGGCAGCCCGCAACGCCAGGGGTACAGGGCGGGAGGCCGGCTCTCACCGTCCGCGCTTGTTCGGCTCGACTCGGCTCCTCCTCCTTCTCCACCCCGGTGTCCGCGGCCGAGCCGCGGAGTGAGCGCTCGAGTGTGCGCAAGGGGCCGCTTCACTTTCTCCCGCCCGCCGCCGCCGCTGCCGCTCGCCCGGCGCCTCCCGACCCGCTCGTGCCGGGAAGTCCCCTCAGGACAGGGCGAGGATGCGGGGGAGGGGGTCAGCGACCGTGGCTGGAGTCGGGGAGGCGGAGGGACCTAGGCGACGCGGCTGAGGGGGGCGCTTGCTCGGAGATATGAGGAGCTCGGGTGGCCTCTGGGGGAGGAGGTGGAAAGACAGAGAGTTCTTTGAGGGGCTCTCGAGAGCGCGGGGCTCCGTGAAAGAGGGGGTAAAAAGTCTGAGGGAAAAAAGCGTCTGGGGCAGGACGGCAGAGTCGATGAGGAAGACGCTACAGACGAGCAGAGAGGGAAAGGGGTGTGGGGGCGAAACCGTGAGGGGCCGTCTACGGTGCTGCCCACACCTTGGACTCCAGCTGCAGCGGCCGCTGAGCCGCCTCCCCCACCTCAGCCGAGCTATTGTACGCCGCTGGCCGGGCGGACCGCCTCGCCCACCGGCCCCCGCCCCTCCCCTTGAGGCACAGGCGCCGGCGGAGCCCCGGCCCGCCCCACCTCCGGCAGGTGGGAGGGGGCGGGGAGGACAGGACGGACCCACGTGAGCGAGGCCAAGCCAGGCGTGGGGGCGGGGAAGGGCCACTCCTGGAATGACGTCATCGGCGCATGACGCCAGAGACTGGGGAAGGCACCCGGCTGCCCGTGACGTCATTGCGCTCGCCTCTCTCCTCTGACCGCGCAAGGTCTACTGCTTCGGGCTCCTTCGAGGCAGAAGGCTTTGGGCCGGTTTCAGGGTTGTTAGTGGTATAGTCATGGTCAAAGAATACGGCTCACACCCTATCTTATGGTCCTCTCCGCATCCGCTAGCTCGATGCCAAGCGCTGAATTTGGAAACTTCCCCATCTCCTATGACCTCAGAGCCAGACGTTTATTATACTGGATTTGGGGCGGGGGAGGGGCGCGGTGGGAAGGAGGCAAAGAAATGGTAATGGAGGTTTCAATTGTTGTTACTGACAGGAAAAGAATGGGCTTCTTTTCCTAGTTTCTCCCTATAAAGGAGGCTACATTCAACGCAAACCTTTTGCCTGAGCTCGAATTCTGTTTCCCAGTGCCTCCTCCGTTTTCCAGTGTAGTGTTTGCATACCCGCTCTGTACGTCAGATTCCATACGACCAAAACTGAAACGTTCAACATTAGCGAGGAAGGGTTTGGAATCAGATTGCTTTGTTTCAAATTTCAGCTATACAAATGTTAGTGATACGACTTTAACATTTCTAAGCCATAGTTTCTCTGTAAGTAGTACCTGTATCCTTTCTGTAATAATAGTTAAGTGCAGTTTAACACGTATTAAGTCGTTTGGAATGCTGGCTATTCCTACCACCATTTCCCCTCAAAATTGTGACTCACATTACTTCTTGATCATAGAGAATGGACCGTCATTCAGCAGTTCACTGACCCAGAAACCTGAACTTAGCCCCCATTCTTCCTCGCTGAGCACTCATCAAATTGGTCACCGTCTTTGTAGAGTATCCTACATATTTCTCAAGTTCTTGCCCTTCTGTTCACTCATCACCATCACCTAGACAACTGGAGCAGCTTTCAGAGTCTCCAGATTCAATCCATTCTTAATGACCAGATTTTTTTTTCTTTTTTCTTTTGTCTTGGGGTATAGCAAATTAACAGTGTTGTGATACTTACAGGTGAACAGCAAAGGGACTCACCTATACGTATACATGTATCCATTCTCTCCCAAACCAGAGTGTCCTTTTAAAAACACAAATCTGATGCCTTCCCCTGTTTAAATACTCTGAAAGGGTTTTGTTGCTTTCAGGATAAAATCTAAACTCCTTAATTTAGCACTGTACAACCTTGGTGCTTACACCAGCTTGTCTAGCTTCATCTCACATGGTATATACTTTGTTCCAGCCACACTGAAATGCTACTTAATGTTCTTTGAACTTACATTTCTTCATGTCTATAGCCCTTCTCTTTTATCTCACTGGCCAAAGCCTATTCATTCTACAAAGCCCAGTTCAAACGTCCTGTTCCTTTGTTCTTTCAATTAATATTTCTTAAGTTTCTCTGAGCCTTCACAATGCTGTCATCTTATAGTACTTCATGCCGTTTATGGCATGTAACAGACAGTGTAGTAACTGTATTTGTGTATGTGACTCCCTGAGCTCCTTTAGAGCGAGTTATATTCCTACCCATACTATCCATATCCCCAGTATCTAGAATATGCCTGACACATAATATGTTATGAAAATGTGCTTAATAAATGATCACATAATACTTACCATGTGCCAGATAACTGTTCTAAGCACCATCTCTTTTAAACCTGTAACAACCCTCTGAGATAGTCTACTGTTATCCTCCACCCCTCCATTTTATTGGTGAGGAAACCGAGGTGCAGAGGGGTTAAGTAACTTAACCCAAGATCATAACCCAGTAAATTAATTCTAAACTATTTTTGGATAGTCTCAATGGTGGGCAGAATAATCAGTTCAGTTCAGTTCAGTCGCTCAGTCGTGTCCGACTCTTTGCAACCCCATGAATTGCAGCACGCCAGGCCTCCCTGTCCATCACCATCTCCCAGAGTTCACTCAGACTCACGCCCATCGAGTCCGTGATGCCATCCACCCATCTCATCCTCGGTCGTCCCCTTCTCCTCCTGCCCCCAATCCCTCCCAGCATCGGAGTCTTTTCCAATGAGTCAACTCTTCGCATGAGGTGGCCAAAGTACTGGAGCTTCAGCTTTAGCATCATTCCTTCCAAAGAAATCCCAGGGCTGATCTCCTTCAGAATGGACTGGCTGGATCTCCTTGCAGTCCAAGGGACTCTCAAGAGTCTTCTCCAACACCACAAAATGGCTCCCTAAAAATGTTCACATCCTAATCCCCAGAACCTATGAATATGTTGCTTCCTTTCACAAAAGGGATTTTGCATGTGTGATTAAATAAAGGTCTTGAGATGAGGTTATTCTGGAATGTCCAGGTCGATTTAGTGTAATCACAAGGATCCATAAAAATGGGAAAAATAGGCAGAAGAGTGAGGAAGCAGTAGATTAGACTACATAAGAGGCCAGATGTGAGATGTGATTCAGTATGAGGAGTACTCCACTCACCTTTTGAAGACAGGAAGAGAGCTACCAGCTAAGGAATAAAAACAACTCCAAAAACTAGAAAGGGCAAGAAAACAGATTATTCCGTGGAGCCTCCAGAAACTAACAGAGCCCTGCCAACACCTTGATTTTAGCCCAGTGACACTTATTTTGGACTTCTGGACCACAGAACTATGAAATAATGAATGCTTGTTGTATGAAGCCACTATAATTGTGATAGTTTGTTACAGCAGCAATGGGAAACTACCAGTCTCAAATTAAGGGTGGCTGCTCTATGCTAACAAGTGAGAGGGACTCCTTGTCAGAGGTACAAGATTCTCAGCTGCATCCTCCCAAATGTCTCAGGCCTCAGGGTTCCACCCCCTACCTATGGGAACTGATTTTTAAATAAGAACAGTCAAGGGGTCTCTGACACACCAACTATTACATTCCAGGCCTGATTTTCAGCATACTGTCCTCTCTAGCTGCAGAAAAAAAGGATTTTTAAAAACTCTTTCATGGAGGTTTTCTGGATCTTATACATGCCCTGAGCTGATAGGTGGATGACCTGAATCTGAAATTGTCTTTCATGCTATCTAAAAAAATCCAGCCAATTCCACGAATTATAATATCATTCAAGTTCTAGGGCACACAATCTTAATGTTGATGATATCTTCCCCAAGGAAGGAAAAACTTGTTCTTATGTGGGCAAAAAAACACCTAAGATTTTATAATGGTTTGTATCCTCCAAAGTTCAACCCTATTTGATAAAATCTTGGTTTTTAGTATTTCATTTCCTTAGCTAGAGATAATTTATTGGGTTATGGTTGATATACAACATTATATTCATTTTAGGTATTCAGTTCAGTTCAGTCGCTCAGTCATGTCCAATTCTTTGAGACCCCATGAATCGCAGCACGCCAGGCCTCCCTGTCCATCACCAACTCCCAGAGTTCACTCAGACTCATGTCCATCCAGTCAGTGATGCCATCCAGCCATCTCATCCTCTGTCGTCCCCTTCTCCTCCTGCCCCCAATCCCTCCCAGCATCAGAGTCTTTTCCAATGAGTCAGCTCTTCGCATGAGGTGGCCAAAGTACTGGAGTTTCAGCATTTTAGGTATGCAACATAATGATTTGATACATGTATATGTTATGAAATAATTGCCACCATAAGTTCAGTTAACATCCATCACCATATATAGTTATAATTTTTGTCTCTTATGATGAGAACTTTTAAGACCTACTCTCAGCCACTTTCATATATACAAAACAGTATGCTTAACTATAGCCATCATACTATACATTACATTCCCTAGACTTATTTGTCTTGTAACTAGAAGTCTTTTTGCCTTTTCATACTAGACAGTGTATTAAAAAGCAGAGACATCACTTTGCTGACAAAGGACCATATAGTCAAAGCTATGTTTTTTTCAAGTAGTCATGTATAGATGTGAGAGCTGGACCAAAAGTTAGTCGTGTCTAATTTTTTGTAACCCCATGGACTGCAGCCCACCAGGCTCCTCTGTCCATGGAATTTTCTAGGCAAGAATACAAGAGTGTGTTGCTACTCCAAGGGATCTTCCGACGCAGGGATCAAACCTGAAACTCCTGTGTCTCCTGCATTGGCAGGTGGATTCTTTACCACTGAGCCACCTGGCAAGGGCAGAGGACAAGGGAAGCCTGGTCTGCTGCAGTCCATGGAGTCACAAAGAGTCAAACACAATTTAGCGACTGAACAACTACAAGTCTGTATCTTTTGATCACCATCACCTCTTTTGCCTACCTCCCACCAAGAATTCTTCAAATTAATTTTTCTCCTTAGGGAAGAAAAAAAATTTTTTAATAGCTGAGAATCCCTATGCTAAAGCTACTGCATATTCTGACATACTCCTTCCACTTGTACTTCTAGTCTCCAACTGGTTAAGAGCTTAGTCACTGTGACAGCACAACATATCAGGGGCTATCATTGCTCAGCTTATCATCAACGGAGTCCTTGCTGTCATCTGATCAGTGAGTGATTCAGTTCCAGAAACTATCCTGAGGGTGTTCACCCTGAGGTCACTTCTGGTATCAACTACCTAAGTTTAGATTTAAAAAAAAAAAAAAAAAAAAAAAACAGAGCCTGAGATAAATATTTAGGAGGTGATGCTAGAAAACAGAAATGAGACAAAGGGAAAGTGAAGTCACTCAGTTGTGTCTGACTCTTCAAGACCCCATGGACTATATCCTACCAGGCTCCTCTGTCCATGGAATTTTCCAGGCAAGAGTACTGGAGTGGGTTGCCATTTCCTTCTCCAGGGGATCTTCCCGACTCAGGGATTGAACCCAGGTCTCCTGCACTGCAGGCAGACGCTTTACCCTCTGAGCCACCAGGGAAGAGAAAGCCAATGGAGAGTGTGTTATGGAGAGTCTCACTTCCACCATAACCTCAGAGAAACATACAGAATGTCTCTCAGATTAGAACCACTGAAAGATAAGAGCTTTTATCCACTGGCTTCCATCCCTCATTGAATGACATTATCCCCAGAAAAGCTGACTCCCAAAGGCCTTGTGACTTTGCTTGTAGGTCTACAGGTATCAGAGAAGGTCCTGAGGCAAAATAAGGAAAGATGTGAGGTGACGCACTAGCACCATGAGGAGAGCTGGAACTGTTTTCCAGTTTTCAGCTGAAATCAGATGTGGGTTAAAGGAATGTGACAAGTGCGAGACATCTGCCACAGACTAAGTGGGTTTCTTTTAAAGGTTCACATTATAAAACCAGTTTAGAAGATAATGCCAAACCTATCTTCCAAAATAGTTGAACCAATTTACACACCCACCAGCAGTGTATGAGAGTTCCAGCTGTCTCACATCCCCACCAATACTTGGTATTATGTCTTTATTATTTTAATTATTCAGTGGGCATGTAGTGATTTCACGTTATTATGTTTATCTGCATTCCTATGATTACTAATGAGGCTGAGAACTTGTTCAGAAGTTTGTTGGTCATTTGGATATCCTGTTTTTTGAAGTGTCCAGATCTTCTGCCCAAGTTTTAAAATCAACTTTATTGAGGTATAAAAGTGAAAGTGAAAGTCGCTCAGTCATATCCAACTCTTTGTAGACTCCTTGGACTGTAGAGTCCATGGAATTCTCCGGGCCAGAGTACTGGAGTGAGTAGCCTTTCCCTTCTCCAGGGGATCTTCCCAACCCAGGGATTGAACCCAGGTCTCCCTCCTTGCAGGCGGATTCTTTACCAGCTTAGTCACCAGGGAAGCCCAAGAATACTGGAGTGGGTAGCCTATCCCTTCTCCACCAGATCTTCCCAACCCAGGAATTGAACCAGGGTCTCCTGCATTGGATTCTTTACCAAGTGAGCTATCAGGGAATATGTTACATTTAGTAAAAATACACCTGTTCTAAGTGTTTAGCTTGATGATTTATGATACGTGTATATCCCTTGTAACCACTTCTACACCCATTCTGACCCAGAAAGTTCCCTTGTGCCCCTTTACTGTCAATCCCTTACTTTTCCCCCACCATGGCAACCGATAGTCTGCTTACTATCACTGTAACTTAATTTTGCCTTTCTAACATTTCATGTAAATAAAATTTCAGTAAATAGGTACTCCTTTGTGTCTAGTTTCTTTCATTCAGCATAATATTTTGAGATCATCCATGTTGTTCATGCGTAAGTCAGTACTTCCTTTTTATTGCTGAGTAGTATTCCATTGTATGGATGTATTGGGTTGCCAAAAAGCTCATTTGGATTTTCTGTAACATCCCCCCAAAACCCTCATGAACTTTTTGGCCAACCCAATACTACCACTAGTTTATCCATTTAACTATTGATTGTCATTGTAAGATTTTGGCTGTTATGAATAAAGCTACTGTGATCGTTCATGTACAAGTCTTTATGGGGATATATATTTTCAGTTCTCTTGGATGTGAAATGGGTGGGTTGTAGGGTTAAATGCATACTTAATAAGAATCACTAAACTGTTTTCCAAAATAGTTATACCACTCATCCTTTTGACATGTCTCTATCATTCTCTGAGCACTTCCTTGCTTTTTGCCCTAAGATGTTCTAGGCTCTTGTACTTTCTTTGAACCAGTCCTCAAATAAGTCATGTCTCCAAAGAGTTCTTACTCTTTTCATTAAGAATAGAATTTAGAAGTCAAGAGCTAAGCACTAACTGAGCTCATTTCTATAGAGTCACTATCCCCAGGTGCTCTCAGGATATCTGATTCCAGGCAGACTCATTCTCACTCTCCTTCTGTCGTTTAAAAAACATGCCACCAGGAATTCTATAGCCACAAGGAAATTAATTCTGCCAACAACTTGAGGGAGCTTGGAAGCCTCTGACGATAATGCAAACTGCCAACACCATGATTATAGCTTTCTGACAGACCCTGAGGAAAGAACCTACCTAAGTCATCCACAGACTTCTGACCCACAGAAACTAAGATGATAAATATGTGTTGTTATAAGCCACAAAGTTTGTGATAATTTACTGAGCAAGAGAAAACTAATACAAGAGGGGCAGGAAAGAAATGTCCACGAGTTAAAGGCACTCATGAAAATTTGAGAAGGCAGAAGTGAGGCAGATCATCTTCCTGATGCTTTGGCTACAGCTGCTGGAAAGAACAGTTATAGAGACTGGGTTTTTCTGTAACAGTATCTCAGTGGCTAATCACTAACTTTGTGATTATCTAGAGGTAGTTATTGTCACAGTAGCAGCGATAGCATCCCGATCCCTCAGTTGCAGCTATGTTGTATATTATGGAAAATCTGTAGCTCCATTGGTGGGCTCCTGATCCCCTTGCTCCCTAATTATACAAAAAGTGGCAGCTCCACTGGCAAGTCAGTTTGGCAGTGTTATTCTGAGAATTATTCCTGAAGGTCCAGCCTACAACTTACTCCTCCTAATTTACAACAACTTTTATAAGTACCTCATTTTTCCTTACATAATTTTCTACTTACAATAGCTATGTTGATTTTTGTTTCCTGCACCTAAAGCTTACCCATATACCCATCTTTGCTTGAGCTCATTTAAAAGGCTTCCAGTTCCTTGTAGCCAAGTGATCCTAGTCTAAGATACCAACGGGGTCATTAAGAGTTGATGGTTGCAACAAGGGGTGGGATACTGAGGAGGTCAGTGAGGCAAGGCTAGGGTTAATTCATTCAACCAACACAGTTCACTCATTCCCTGCTCTGTGTCAGGGCCTGAAAACAAAACGCTAGATCATGAGCATCCCTGCCCTCAAAGAGCTCAACAAGCTACTTGAAGAGACAAACACATATATGAATAAGTCATAGTAAAACATGTTATGACCTGTAAAGGAATTAGTTAAATGTAGTGAAAGCCTGGAGAAGACAACAATAATTTTGCCTCCCCAGGGGTAGTAAGAGATGGCATTTGAGCTGGCTTTTACAACATGAGTAAGTCTAAACAGAAGGAAGAGAAAACAGACCCACTATCTACAAGTCTTGGTGAACCCAGAGTAACTTAGTCACTTACTGACTTTTAACCCTCACAACATTCTCATAGATAGGCATTATTATCTATCTCTTTTTTATATATATAAAAAAGGAGGCTGGGTCCCAAGAGTTTAATAATTTGACAGTGTCACATAACTAAATATAATAGGAAAAAATATATAGGATCTACTGTAGATAATGGATAAAAAGAAAGCATAAGAATATTTATTTCAGGGTATGAAATCATCTGAAGAATCACTGGGAATGCTAAAGACTCCAGGCTGAGCTTTCAGGAGTGACTCCCAGGTCCTACTGGTGGGAGCCACCCAGGGAGCTGTGGCCCTCCCACAATCAGAAAGCCTCTCTTAGAGCTGCTAACTCCAGAGCCATGCCATCTCTTGCACTTCATCTCAGCACAAATGGTTACCTTATGCTCTGCCTCTCTCCCTACTTAACTCAGTTCCAAACTCAGGTCTTACCAAAGCATATCTGATTTGTGGTCTTAGCTGGAAACAGTCTGGGAAATATGATTTGTGTTTTCAGTGTCTGATTCAGGAAGACATACCAGAAAGCAGTTATATGGGATGTTGAGTGAGCCAATCAATCATTTCTGCCACATTCAGTCTGATAGGATTAAGAATATTGATTCATTCTCCCATTTATAATATTGAGCAGAGCTCCCTGTGCTACACAGTAGGTCCTTGTTGGGTATCCCTTTTATAACTTACTTATCTATCTGTCTTTTGGCTGTGCTGGGTCTTCGTTGCTATGCGGGCTTTTCTCTAGTTGCAGAGAGCAGGGGCTGCTGTCTAGTTGTGGTGCACAGGCTGCTCTTCTCAGTGGCTTCTCTTGTCGCGGACCACACGCTCAGCTGTGGCTCCTGGATTTATTTATTTTTAGTTGGAGGATAATTGCTTTACAATATTCTGTTGTTTTCTGCCATATATCAACAGGAATCAGCCACAGGTATACGTATATCCCCTCCCTCTTGAACCTCCCTCCCCATCCCTCTCCTGTAGGTTTTCACAGAGCAACAGACCATTTTAAATACAGCAAAATGTACATGTTAATTCCAAACTCCCTAACTATCCCTTCCCCCATCCAACTCTTTTCCTCAAGAATAGATACATGTGAGACTTCCCTGGTGGTTCAGTGGTTGAGAGTCCACCTGCCAACGCAGGGGACACAGTCCTATTCCTGATCCAGGAAGATCCCACATACCAGGGGGTAGCCAAGCCCATGGGCCACAGTTACCAGTCCCATGCTCCAGAGCCTGCGGGCCACAACTGCTGAGCCTGTGTGCTGCAGCTACTGAAGCCCAACACCCTAGAGAGAAGCCACCACAATGAGAAGCCTGCTCACCGAAACTAGAGTAGTCCCCACTCACAGTAACAGAGAGAGAAAGCCCTCAGGCAGCAGCAAAGACCCAGCAGAGCCATAAATAAATTTAAAAATTTAAGTAAAAAAGTAAAAGAATAGATATATATATACTATAACTGAATCACTTTGCTGTACACCTGAAACTAATATAAATTGTTAACCAATTATACTCCACTATAAAAGACAAAGCTAAAAAAAAAAAAGAATATTGATTAAAAAAATACTAAGTGAGTTCCCTGGTAGCCTGGTGGTTAGGATTCTGGGTTTTCACTGCCATGGCTTGGGTTCAATCCCTGGTCAGGGAGCTGAGATCTGGTGTGGCTTGGCCAAAAAAAAAATCACTGCAATGATTGATAATGCCAATCACGTGGACACTCGTACACTATTGGTGGAAGTGTAAACTGACAAAAACTTATTGGAAAGTACTTTGACAACATCTAATAATATTAGAAACATGTATCTTTTTTTTGAAACATGTATCTTTTATCTTCAAAATAAAAAAAAAAAAACAGCACTTTTTTAGGAGTCCATCCTACCAAGAAAAAAAAAAAAATAGCATAAATACATAAAGTTCAAGAACACTTATTACAGTACTGTGGCTACATAAATCTGGAAACAACCTAATACCCATCAATAGGTGACTAATTAAATAATTGAATGATATATCCACACAGCAGAATACTATACAACATTAAAATTAGATGGCTCTCTAATCCCAATGACGGAGGAGCCTGGTGGGCTGCAGTCCATGGGGTCATGAAGAGTCAAACACAACTGAGCGACTTCCCTTTCACTTTTCACTTTTATGCATTGGAGAAGGAAACGGCAACCCACTCCAGTGTTCTTGCCTGGAGAATCCCAGGGACAGGGGAACCTGGTGGGCTGCCATCTTGGGGCCACACAGAGTCGGACATGACTGAAGTGACTTAGCAACAGCAACAACTATATACTATGCTAAAAAAGATGCCCTTTATTGATGTTGAGTGCAAAAAAACAAGTTGAGAGAACTTTGTATAATATGATCTTATTTTTTGTTTTTTAAAACGGAGGTAAATGTCAGTATAAATATAGGGAAAAATTGCTAACAGTGCTTACTCTTGGGAATTGAAAGGGGAGAGGTAAAGGAACTGGACTTTTACACATTTTACTCCATATAATTTTTTAAATGCAATTATAGGTAAGATTTGCCTTTATTGGGTGAGATTTTCAGTATTTTTCATATATATGGATGGGGTGTATGTATGTATCTTAGAAACCTTTTTGAAAAATTAAACTATTTTCATATTTTTTTATTGACGTATACTTGACATAATATCCTGTTAGTTTCAGGTATACTACATAGTAATCTGACAGTCAAATGCATTACAAAATGATCTGTAAATCTGTTTTGTTTTGCTTTTCTTTTTTGAGACTCCACATGTGAGATTAAATAGTATTTGTCTTCTTCTCTCTGACTTATTTCACTTAGTTTAAGACCCCCTAGGATGGGGTCGCGCAGAGTCGGACACGACTGAAGCGACTTAGCAGCAGCAGCAGCAGCAGGGCCACTCCTGTTGCTGCCAATGGCAAGAGTTCATTCTTTTTATGGCTGACTCACATTTCATTAGTATGTATACACAGCATCCTCTTTATCCATTCATCTATCAATGGACATTTACATTACTTCCCAGAAATAAGAAAAACCGAAACTGGGTAGTTCTCCAGTAAGTAGGTAGGTCCATGCTGGATCCAAATGTGCAGCATCAGTAAGAGCTAATCTAGCCTGACTCTGCCCTGCTAGGTGGAGGAACAAGATGGGGGAGGTACACTTTTGGTAACTGCATGAACATCTGCAAGTCCATAGAGGGGAAGATGTGCCGAGGTCCTTATGTCTGCATAAAGATAAGTCTGCCATAAGGGCCTAGGCATGGTTATAGGACCTACAGTTATGAAGATATGTAATATGATCCTTGTTCTCAAAATGTTTACCATACAAAAAAGAATAATACAAATGAAAATTCATATCAGAAGTCACAATTTTTATATAGATCTATATAACTACTTACTAATTTATAAAACACTTTTCTTCTCACTTGATTCTCCCAACAGCCCTGAGAGGGAGCCAGGGCAAGAGTCATGTCCCCATTGTACAGATGAGGAAGCTGAGGCCCAGAAGAGACAGTGACTTATTCAAAGTAAATATATCAACTGCATTTTACCAACTGCTTTTATAACCATTAGTTAATTCACTAAGGACAAAGCCAGGCCTAAGAGAAGGGCCTGGGGAGAGTGGTACTAGGTTTAGCTACTGTTTATAGTGTGTTCCTATGATGCATCCCATTCACCTGCTTGATCCAAGAACACCATCCAACTCAACAACATGTACGGGGCCGGTTACATTCTATTCCAAAGGAGAAGGCTGTTCAGTCCATCAGTGTAGGCAGAATGAAAGGATCGCGCTACTCTGCTCTGTCCTCTCTTAGTTCTACAGTCCTGTGTTACTTTACAGAATGAAAGGATCGCGCTACTCTGCTCTGTCCTCTCTTAGTTCTACAGTCCTGTGTTACTTTGCATTTTCTGGCTTTGCACCAGTGTTCATGTTATTGTATTCAGATGTTTTGTTTTACTTTTAACTAGAATATTAATCTCTGTAATGACGAGAATGCTTAATTATTTGGCATCGTTTAGCACTATGTCTCTTACTTTTTTCAACAGCCACTTTCAATAAAACTACAACCTATAGTACGTGTAATAGAAACAAGTTCCACACAACAATACTTATGCTTAATCTGAGCAACGTACCCTGATATTTTGTATTGTTTATACAATTTCACTTTTTACTCGACTCCCAAATATAATCCAGGGTTGGATGCTAAAACAGAAATAAACATCAGTGAAAGAACACATGGAAGCCAAATAAAATCTATAGTTTCATTAATAATATTGGACCAATGTTAATCTCTCAGTTTTGATAAATGTACCATGGTTATGAAAGGTGGTAACATATTAGGGAAAGCTGGGTAAAAATATGCAAAAACTTTCTGAAGTATCTTTGCAATTTATCCGTAGATCTGAAGTTATTCCAAAAGAAAAAGTTTATTTAAAAAAGAAAACAGATGTGAGGAGTAGGAGGTATTGAAATAGGTGAAAGGGGTTAAAAGCTACAAACTTCAAATTATAACATAAATCATGGGGATGTAAATACAGCATGACAAATGTGGTTAATAACACTGTATTGTATATTTGAAAGTTGCTAAGAGGGTAAATCTTAGAAGTCCTCAATACAAGGTAAAAAAGTGTGGAACTATGTATGGGGGTGGAAATTAACCTGATGCATTTCACAACATATATCAAATACTAAATAACTGTGTTACATACCTGAAACCAGGGCTTCCTAGATGGCTCAAGCGGTAAAGAATTCACCTTCCAATGCAGGAGGCCCAGGAGACACAAGTTCAATCCCTGGGTCTGGAAGGTTTCCTGGAGGAGGAAATGGCAACCCACTCTAGTATTCTTGCCAGGATAATCCCATGGACAGAGGAACCTGGACAGGCTACAGTCCATAGCTTCAGTATCAGTCCTTCCAATGAACACTGAGGACTGATCTCCTTCAGAATGGACTGGTTGGATCTCCTTGCAGTCCAAGGGACTCTCAAGAGTCTTCTCCAACACCACAGTTCAAAAGCATCAATTCTTCGGCGCTCAGCTTTCTTCACAGTCCAACTCTCCCATCCATACATGACCACTGGAGAAACCACAGCCTTGACTAGACGGACCTTTGTTGGCAAAATAATGTCTCTGCTTTTTAATATGCTATCTAGATTGGTCACAACTTTCCTTCCAAGGACAAGCGTCTTTTAATTTCATGACTGCAGTCACCATCTGCAGTGATTTTGGGGCCCAAAAAAATTAAGTCTAACACTGTTTCCACTGTTTCCCCATCTATTTCCCATGAAGTGATGGGACCAGATGCCATGATCTTCGTTTTCTGAATGTTGAGCTTTAAGCCAACTTTTTCACTCTCCTCTTTCACCTTCATCAAGAGGCTTTTTAGTTCCTCTTCACTTTCTGCCATATGGGTGATGTCATCTGCATATCTGAGGTTATTGATATTTCTTCCAGCAATCTTGATTCCAGCTTGTTCTTCCAGCCCAGCGTTTCTCATGATGTACTCTGCATATAAGTTAAATAAGCAGGGTGACCATATACAGCCTTGACATACTCCTTTTCCTATTTGGAACCAGTCTGTTGTTCCAGGTCCAGTTCTAACTGTTGCTTTCTGACCTGCATATAAGTTTCTCAAGAGACAGGTCAGATGGTCTGGTATTCCTATCTCTTTCAGAATTGTCCAGAGTTTATTGTGATCCACACAGTCAAAGGCTTTGGCATGGTCAATAAAGCAGAAATAGATGTTTTTCTGGAACTTTTTTGCTTTTTCAATGATCCAGCGGATGCTGGCAATTTGATCTCTGGTTCCTCTGCCTTTTCTAAAACCAACTTGAACATCTGGAAGTTCACGGTTCACGTATTGCTGAAGCCTGGCTTGGCGAATTTTGAGCATTACTTTGCTAGCATGTGCTGCTGCTGCTGCTAAGTCACTTCAGTCATGTCCGACTCTGTGTGACCCCAGAGACAGCAGCCCACTAGGCTCCTCTGTCCCTGGGATTCTCCAGGCAAGAATGCTGGAGTGGGTTGCCATTTCCTTCTCCAATACATGAAAGTGAAAAGTGAAAGTGAAGTTGCTCAGTCGTGCCCGACTCTTAGCTACCCCATGGACTGCAGCCTACCAGGCTCCTCCGTCCATGGGATTTTCCAGGCAAGAGTGGGATGCCATTGCCTTCTCCTGCTCACGTGTGAGATGAGTGCAAATGACCCACTAACGGGCTGCAATTCACTTTGAATGTTGTAGGTATTTGTTATCATTTTAGATAGTGCTGGTGGGAATAGTTGTGGTGATCCATGAAAGTCCACGGTTGCTCATTCTCTGACTCTCATCACTCCCAGAGTGCCACAGCCAACCTCTCTCCCAGCCCTTGGCCTTCTCTGCCTTGTCTTACGCTCATGTTCATCTGTATGACCTGTCCTTGAAGGGATCTCTTTGCCTGAATTCTCTGTAGACCTTAAAAGGGATACATGATGTATATTTGTCAAATAAATGTTTGAAGGAATAGCTGTGTTTCAACACTCTTATTTGAGTTTTTCTGCCTCTTCAAATTGTAGGAAATCTTTGTGTATACACAGAAATGTACTATAAAATCTTTTCTGAAAGCCTTATATGAAATAAAAATTTTCAAACTTGGCAGTAAGTCTTTCCTGACCAAAAACCTTCATGACTATCTTTAGGACTTTCAATAAGAAAGTAAGACTTTCAATAACAAAGCTCCTCTGAAAAAGGTTTAAACTGTTTTTTAACTTTTATTGCTATTTTATTTCACAAGTGACACTCATTCACTACTGAAAAAAAGATTAAAAAGGATGAAAATAAAAAATGAAATCCTATAAGGTCACTTATGAAAGTGAAAGTGAAGTCGCTCAGTCGTGTCCAACTCTTTGCAACCCGTGGACTGTAGCCCACCAAGCTCCTTCGTCCATGGGATTCTCCAGGCAAGAATACTGGAGTGGGTTGCCATTTCCTTCTCCAGGGGATCTTCCCAACCCAGGGATCGAACCCAGGTCTCCCACATTGCAGGCAGATGCTTTAACCTCTGCACCACCAGGGAAGGTCACCTATAACCCACCATAAATAAGTATTACTAACATTTTAATATATAACTCCTTTTGTATATGCCTATGTATAAACAAATACAAATACTTTAAAAATAAATGGTCCTATTTTTCATAAAATTTTAGAGGTATCTTTCCTCAGGTTGTTCCCTCATCCTGGAATGCATTCCCTCCTTTTTGTTTTCCATCTGAATATCTCCTGCTCATCTTTCTAGAGTCAACACATGATCACAACAGTGGGAAGCCTTTTCTATCCTCCCTGCTTTTCTCTACCCTAGATAGATTAGGTGATACCTCTCAAGTTTTCCAACGGACCTTAAGTTACTTCTTTATTACATTTTGTATCTTAATTAGTTTTTTACATGTCTCACTGTCCCAAGAGTCAGGGAGCTCCTCAAAGGCAGGGATAATGGCTATTACAGGTTTTGTGGAATAATGTATGGATGGATGAAGGAATAGAGGAGTGGACAGCTGAATGAATGATGGATGGAAAGAGACACATGACTGTTCATCTGCTATGGAGACCGTCCTTAGCTTTTTGGCCCTGTGGTCTCAGCCTCAGCTACATTGCCATGGAAGGGTCATTGGTAAAGGAATATGGATGATGCAATCACCTTATTACTGGGGCTACAAAGACAATTCAAATGCTTGCGTTGAGTGCTTCCACAAGGAAACTTTTCAAATCCCATCAAAGCTTTGAGCAAAGTCCTGGACTTGGCCTCTCATTCACTGGAGAGGCAACAGACCAGCTTAGCCATCCTGTAAATTAAGCATCGGGGGACCAACTTTCAGTCTCAGTTACATGATAAAATCGCTATGCATGGCCTTGGATACGCTGCTCCCCTTGCCAAAAGCCTCAGTTTTCTCACTTGACAACAAGAGGAGTAGACTAGATGGTCTCTAATTCTCCTTGCAACACTCACTTTCTGTGATCTTGTGATTTACTCACAACTGATCCCATTCAGAGAAGAAACAGGATAGAGGCCATTGCCCACCTTGACTAAGCTGTGCTCACTGCCACTACTGCACCAGGTGCCCTTGGGAAAAATCTCTTTACTTCCCAGGGCCTCAGTTTCTTCATCTGGAATGGGAAGATTAGATCAGCTTTTATACATGAACGTAAGCTCTAGGGTGACTATAAATGCAACTTAATTGTTGTTGTTGTTCAGTCCCTCAGTTGTGTCAATTCTTTGCAACCTCATGGACTGCATAAACCAGGCTTCCCTGTCCTTCACCATCTCCCAGAGCTTGCTCAAACTCATGTCCATCCAGTCAGTGATGCCATCCCACCATCAGATCTTCTGTCATCCCGTTCTCATCCTGCCTTCAATCTTTCCCAGCATTAGGACTCATTTCCAATGAGTCGAATCTTCACATCAGGTGATAAAAGTATTGGAGCTTCAGGTTCAGCATCAGTCCTTCCAATGAATATTCAGGATTGATTTCTTTTAGGATTGACTGATTTGATCTCTGTGCAGTCCAAGGGACTCTCAACAGTCTTCTCCAATATCACAGTTCAAAAGCATCAATTCTTCAGCGCTCAACCTTCTTTATGGCCCAACTCTCATATCCATACATGACTACTGGAAAAACCATAACTTTGACTAGACGGACTTTTGTCAGCAAAGTAATGTCTCTGCTTTTTAATGTGTTGTCTAGGTTGGTCATAGCATCTCTTCCAAGGAGCAAGCATCTTTTAATTTCATGGCTGCAGTCACCATCTGCAGTGATTTTAGAGCCCAAGAAAATAAAAGTCTGTCACCGTTTCCATTGTTTCCCCATCTATTTGCCATGAAGTGATGGGACCAGATGCAATAATTTTAGTTTTTTGAATGTTGAGTTTTAAAACAGCTGTTTTCACTCTCCTCTTTCACTCTCATTAAAAGGCTCTTCAGTTCCTCCTTTGAGCATTTTGAGCATTACCTTGCTAGCATGTGAAATGAATGCAATTGTGTGGTAGTCTGAACATTCTTTGGCAGTGCAATGAAAACTGACTTTTCCAGTCCTGTGGCCACTGCTGAGTTTTCCAAATTTACTGGCATATTGAGTGCAGCACTTTCACATCATCATCTTTTAGGATTGGAAATAGCTCAACTGGAATTCAATCACCTCCAGTAGCTTTTTTCGTAGTGATGCTTCCTATGGCCCACTTGACTTTGCACTCCAGGATGTCTGGGTCTGGGTGAGGGATCACACTATCATGGTTATCTGGGTCGTTAAGATCTTTTTTGTATAGTTTTTCTGTGTATTCTTGCCACCTCTTCTTAATATCTTCTGCTTCTATTAGGTCTGTACAATTTCTGTCCTTTATTGTGACCATCATTGCATGAAATGTTCCCTTGGTATCTTTAATTTTCTTGAAGAGATCTCTAGTCTTTCTCATTCTATTGTTTTCCTCTATTTCTTTGTACAGATCACTGAGAAAGGGTTTCTTATCTCTCCTTGCTATTCTTTGGAACTCTGCATTCAGATGGATATCTTTCCTTTTCCCTGATAGCTCAGTTGGTAAAGAATCTGCCTGCAATGCAGGATACTCCAGTTCGATTCCTGGGTCAGAAAGATCTGCTGGAAAAGGGATAGGCTGCCCACTCCAGTATTCTTGGTCTTCTTTGTAGCTCAGCTGGTAAACAATCCACCTGCAATTTGGGAAACCTGGGCTTGATCCCTAGGTTGGGAAGATTCCCCAGGAGAAGGGAAAGGCTACCCACTCCAGTATTCTGGCCTGGAGAATTCCATGGACTGTATAGACCATGGGGTTGCATAGAGTTAGACACGGCTGAGCAACTTTCACTTTCACTTTCTCTTCTTTTCTTAGCTATTTGTAAAGCCTCCTCATACAACCATTTTGCCTTTTTGTATTTCTTTTTCTTGGGAATGGTCTTGATCACTGCCTCCTGTACAATGGCACGAACTTCCATCCATAGTTCTTCAGGCACTCTGTCTATCAAATCTAATCCCTTGAATCTATTTGTCAATTCCACTGTATAATGGTAAGGGATTTGATTGAGGTCATACCTGAATGATCTAGTGGTTTTCCCTACTTTCTTCAATTTAAGTCTGAATTTTGCAATAAGGAATTCATGATCTGAGCCACAGTCAGCTCCTGGTCTTGTGTTTGCTGACTGTATAGAGCTTCTGGAGGAGGAAATGGCAACCCACTCCAATATTCTTGCTTGGAGAATTCCACAGACAGAGGAGCCTGGTGTGCTGCAGTCCATGGGGTCGCAAAGAGTCGGACACAACTGAGCAACTATCACTCACTCACTCACTCACAGAGCTTCTCCATCTTCAGCTGCAAAGAATATAATCAGTCTGATTTTGGTATTGACCATCATTGTGATGTCCATACGTAGAGTTGTCTCTTATGTTGTTGGAAGAGGGTTTTTGCTATGACCAAAGTGTACTCTTGACATAACTCTGTTAGCCTTTGCACTGCTTTATTTTGTACTCCAAGACCAAACTTGCAAAATGCAATTTTTGGAAGCCCCCTAATACAAAGAAAATATTTCATTTAAAGATAAACATTCAGCGTTTCTGAGACTAAAGTAAGATTCCCTTTGTTGATGTTCTCTGCTCAGTTTATTCTCGGAAGCCACCATGTTGAGCTGAAATGTTTTTGCTTTTACAAAAATCACTCTGATTTGGAGCAAAGCAGTTCCTAAACTCATTGCAACAATAACTACCAGCTCACACTGAATTTTAGAGCTGCAAACAAAATAATAGTTAATATCAAGACTACAACTGCTACTAAATTTTCAGTTGCTTCAGAACTTTTCATTTTTTATTCATAAAATGATACAGTTTAGAGCTATCTAAAGGTTGGAATTCAGTGTCAATATTATATCAAGCTTGAAGCTACTTTTCCATTAGAAAAACACCATAGTTATTACATTAATTATAACAGAAATATTGACCACCAATATGAAATTTCAACAATGAACAAAAATTTGTGAAAGCATTTCTCTCCATGTAGTAAAGGATTAATAAAAAGAACAGAGAGAAGACAGGAAGGAAACTCATCAAAATGTTAACAATATATGAAAAGTTGCTTAATATCATTAGCCATTATGGAAATGCAAGTTAAAACTGTGATGAAATACTACTGTTTACTTTTCAGAATGTAAAATATTAAAAAGACTTACCAAACCATGTATTGGGCAAGAATTAGAAACAGTGGTAATGTATACAAGATTGGGAAATCATTTCTTAAAACAATTCGGCAATGTCTTAAAAAGTTAATATATACCTACCAAATGATCTAGTAATTTTAACCCTAGATATTTTCTAAAGAGAAAACGTAAAAGCTATAGCCATAGCAAGTTTCATATATGAATACTCACAGTAGTTTTATATGTAATAACCACACATTGGAGATAAACTTTTGACAGTGATGGGTATATTGTTTGGAGGAACGACTCTGTGTGTGTATATGTATGTCAAAACTTACCAAATTGTACCAAAGTTCATCAACAAGTGAATGGATACACAAACTGAGGTATATCCTTACAATGGAATACTACTCAGACATAGAAAGAAATAAACAACTTATGAATCTCAACAAATTATGCTGAGTAAAAGAAGCCAGACAAAAAAGAATATACAGCATATGATTTCATTGATAAAAAATTACAGGAAATGTGAACTAATCTATAGCAGCAAAAAGGAGATCAGGTGTTTTCTAGATTTGGGAGAAAGAGCAGGAGGTAGCAATCACAAAGGGTACTTTGGGGGGTGATGGATATGGTTATGATCCTGACTGACAATGACTTCACAAATATACCTATATGCCAACACTTATCAAATTGTATACTTTAAATACATTTAAAGAAAAAACTATTCATGAACAAAATTATAAAATATGTTGTTATGTATCATATTTATTGCATATATTATATCATATCAATATATAAATAAAATATAATAATAAATATAATAAAATATTAAATATGTTTATTTAAACTAAACTGAAGTTTATTTTATTATTAACTGGTTTAAAACGAAAAGAAAAAGGGAATAAGAGCTCAACTACTCTCAGTACTTATTTGTGAGGAAAATACAATAATGTGCTTTACATGTTTTTGTGGAGGAGCTGCTCTATGGGACAACTCAAACATAGACTTATGAACCAGAAGTATTCATCAAACCAGCTGGCCCCAGTGGGAATGTTAATTTATGTGAGCTGATATGGTCCTGAGCTCATGCTGCTCCCTCAAACATAGAGTTGATATGGGGTGGCTGAGGGTCGGACACAACTGAGCAACTTCACTTTCACTTTTCACTTTCATGCATTGGAGAAGGAAACGGCAACCCACTCCAGTGTTCTTGCCTGGAGAATCCCAGGGACGGGGGAGCCTGGTGGGCTGCCATCTCTGGGGTCACACAAAGTT
The DNA here is from genome assembly GCF_001704415.2 of Capra hircus. Taxonomy (NCBI): domain Eukaryota; kingdom Metazoa; phylum Chordata; class Mammalia; order Artiodactyla; family Bovidae; genus Capra; species Capra hircus. Next base: position 17,939,500 of record NC_030836.1, on the reverse strand, counting down.
GGACACGACTGAAGCGACTTAGCGGCAGGAGCAGCAGCCCCCCACCACACTACTGAATCTTCTGGCATTTTGAGGCTTCTACAGACAGAACAGACACATTCTGGTTGATATACCTTGTCCCCTTGACTTTTTCTTGCACTCACCTTGCAAATCTACCTTCCTATGTCAGCCAACACTTCCATTCTCCACTTCTACATCTGGTTCTGAAAGTAATTGGAAGGCCTTTGAATACACATGTGCAAGATAAGCAAGCTCTGTCCATAAGTGAGTGAAAGAAGTCTGTTCAGTTGGAAAAACTACTTGTAATCAGTTCATAAAAGTAAAAACAGATTCAAATAGCAAAGATGAATGTATGTAACTCAATTCAACTAGAGACTGCCTTTTCTGAAAGGCTGAGATAAAATCGGCTTGGACTCCTCTCAAGAAGAGAAGTCCCTATTTCAACAACCTATCTTGTGAAATTCCAAAGCCCTCTTCAAGATTTCAGTTTCTTCCCAGTGATCTGTTACCATAACCACCTGGCCTCTGGGCTCCTGGCTCCACACCTTTTCCTCTGTTCTGCAGGGCATGGATCCAGACTCAATCCTATTCTGTTTCAGTTGTTGTGACATCATCTGTCGTGCTGCAATTCAATTCTGACACTAAGTACCCAAAGTTATTGTCAGACTCCACAGCACACAGTCCCCAACAAGACCCCCTCCCCTTCAGACACCAGGAACAAATGAGGTCCCAGCCCACCCATACTTCTGACCAACTTGGCTACAAATCCAGATGGTTCCTAAATGTCCCTCAGGTTCTATACTTCAGGAAAATGACACAAAACTGAGGATAGCACTATACTTACAGTTAGAGTTTTATTATGAAAGATTCAAATCAGACCAGCCAAATAAAGAGACACATAGGGAAAGGTCTGGAAGGGTCCTGAACACACAGCTTCTGTGTGATCTCTCCTCATAGGATGAGGGTACCTCATCTTCCCAACATGAGTTCATCAATCAGAAGCATCCACTGAGCTTTGCTGTCCAAAGTTTTATGGGATTTTCACTGGTTAAATCATGGGCCACATGCTTGAACTCAATCTCCAATCCTTCTCCCTCCCTGGATGTTGGGCTGGCTCAAAGTCCCAACCTTCTAACCAGTGGTTGGTCTTTCTGGTGACCAGTCTCTATTCTGAAGCTACTGGAAGGTCCCACCAGGAGTCCCCTCATTAACATAAACTCAGCAGTGATCCAAGGGACTCATGAATAATAGAGACACTTTAATCACTCAGGAAATTGCAAGGGTTTTAGAAGCTGCATGCCAGGAATTGTGCAAATTATTTTCTGGAACTTCCAAATGGCTTGAGCAGGGCTGACCCCCATCCTACTCCAGTGATCCAAACAAGTCACTAAACACAGATAATTGGCACATCCCATATCCACGGCCAGACTGCCATTCAGGTATAAGCTTGTGGGAACTCCTGTGAGTGAAGGACTCTTATCCCTGGGGTCACTGAGCTGGTAGAAAAGTCAGTCTAACTTCACCAGTGCCCATTTTTGCCACCACATGTAAAGAGCCTGCTAGAGGGTGAATCAAGACTAAGGAAACTCAAGAGCTCATTCACAAATATGAATGACAAAGCTTGGTCCCTAAATCCAGCCATGTCTAACTAGATATCAGGGTTTTCCCCTTAGGGCAGGCTGGGTTAAATTTCTGTCATTACAATTGCAAGAGCATTGACCAACACCTTCTTTCTTCCCCTTCCTTTTTATAAGCAATAAACCATATTACTTTCTTTGTTTCATGCAAAGCAGCTTCCCCATGTCTAAACTGGGTATATGCTGACACCTGTACCCAAAGGGCATTTCAGAGTTTTCACAGTTTACTCCGTATGAGATATGTTGGTGCCAACCATTAAGATAATTTTTTTTTCACTTTGTAACTAAAATATTTATATAGTCAAGACTGTACTGTATATCGGAAGATGAAATGGCAACCCACTCCAGTACCCTTGCCTGGAAAATCCCATGGACAGAGGAGCCTGGAAGTCTGCAGTCCATGGGGTTGCTAAGAGTCAGGCACGACTGAGCGACTTCACTTTCACTTTTCACTTTCATGCATTGGAGAAGGAAATGGCAACCCACTCCAGTGTTCTTGCCTGGAGAATCCCAGGGATGGAGGAGCCTGATGGGCTGCCGTCTATAGGGTCGCACAGAGTTGGACACGACTGAAGCGACTTAGCAGCAGCAGCAGTACTATATATACAATTTCTTATCTGTTATTTTCATTCAACAAATATTTATATAAAAACTACGTTAGTCATATAGTAAGCAACTAACACTCTATGTTGAGAATTTTCCCACATCATTCAAAAGATTTTTGTAAACGTCATTTATTACTAACTGACAAAGAATATACAAGCATATAGACAGGTGTTTTTTTAAGATTTTCATTTTTTAGAGTAGTTTTAGGTTCACAGCAAAATTGTGAACCCCTGTTCCCATATAACCCTGTTCCCTTAGAGATAGTTTTTAAACTAAACCTGTATTGTAGAACATTAAGCTTATTTCCAAATTTAAGTTTTATGAGTAATGACAGATACCTAATGCCATCTACATCTCTCATGATTTTCTTAGGATAGATTCCTAGAAGTAGAATTTTTATAAGAAATTCATTTTTATCCCCCAAAAATGCAGGAAAAAATTACTAGTTGCTTCTGTGAAACAGCAGCTATCCCTTCTGACCCCATGTAGCCTGGGGAGATCTGGCCTAAGTGCCTCCAGATAGCACAAGAATCACATTCCTTGACAGCTTCCTGTTTCCTCTGAGTTCCCCTTCTCAGCTGTTCTTAAAGGGCTGGGGACTGACCAGGCAGCGGGCAGCCTGTCAACCCGAGAGACCTCTGGAGGCATAGTTCACATAACTGCTTGTAGAAATTGTTTGAAAAGAATGTCATTCAGGGTAAGCCTGAAAAGGAGCTAGATGCCAAGACAAGAAAGTCAAGGCTAATCATGACCCTATTTTCATTTTTAAGTCTCTTTCTTCCCTACTTTTCTTTATTTTCCTTAAGCATGTGTGGTTTATAATGGAAATTTTTAATTTATTGGCAAAAATAAAAACAAAATGAATTTCTCAAATTCAGTGTGGGACTGGAGATAATCTGGCTCCTGGAAAAGCAGCTGTGAGCTCTCTGGGTTGGCAATGCTTCCTACAAATCACTAGCTGACTCAGAAAAATACATATGCACGTTAGTCACCAGAAGAACAGGATAATTCCCTCTGGGGCTACCACGAAGGGGAATTGATCACAGTCTTCCAGACTTGGAAGAGGGTTCCAAACTGCAAAGTGTGAAAATAAGAGGTGAGTCTAAGACCAGTCAATGGGGCCTCCAAAACAAGGATTTTTGATTCCTTGCCACAACTTTCTCAGAGCCAGAGTAGACCAAAGATAAAGCCAGCTGTTCCAGGAGGTGATGACCTCCCCATCCTGTGAAGTGTTAAGGCCCACACTGGAGGCCAGCTGTCCTGGGTGGGATGGCAGGGATTCAGCTGCAAGGCAGAACAATGGTTCTTGATCTTTCTGGTCTCAGGACTCCTTTATGCTCTTAATTACTGAGGATCCCAAAGAACATGATTTAAAAGGTTCTATCTATCAACATTTACCATATTAGAAATTAAAATGGAACATTTTAAATACTTATTTACTTATTTTAAAATAGCATTAGTGGGACTTCCTTGGTGGTCCAGTGGCTAAGATTCTGTGCTCCCAATGCACAGGGCCTGGGTTCAATCCCTGCTCGCGCATGCTGCAACTAAGAGTTCACATGCCACAGCTGAGTTCCCATGTTGCAAATGAAGATCCTACATGCCCTCACAGCAAAGATGGAAGATCCTGAAAGCCCCAACTAAGACCCAGCACAGCCAATAGTGGAGGAAGGAGAGAACAGGAAGAATTGAGAGTAGCATTGAAATATATATGTTACCATGTGCAAAACAGATAACTAGCGGGAAGTTGCTCTATGACACAGGGAGCTCAGCCTGGAGCCCTGTGATGACCTAGAGGGGTGAGATGTGGCGGGGAGCAGAGGGAGGGAGGTTCTGAAGGGAGGAACATGTGTATCCTAATGGATGACTCATGTTGTTGTATGGCAGAAACCAACACAACATTACAAAGCAATCATCCTCCAGTGATTAATAAAAATAAATAAATATTTTAAATAAAATAATGTTATTGATTCTTTTTATTAATACATTAACAGAAAGAAAATATTTTATGGAAAGTATATTTACTCAAAAAAAAATCTAGGAAGAAGAGCAGCATTGCCTATTTTCTTTTTAAATCTTGTCACTATCTAGTTCAATAAAACACAGCTGGATTATTTTATCTATTTCTATACTCAATCTTCTGCAATAGGTTCTTCAAGGTTGGTTGCAATGTGGAATCTGAAACCATATCACTGAACTTGGGACACAGCTATGACAGGGTGCAAACCCTATGCCCAAAGAGGTCACAACCGAACAATAATAAGAGAAAACACCATTATCCAGTTATGTGTCAAGTATTCTACACACATTACTTCAAACAACATCTATAAAGAAAATCTACCTATTTTTATATATGAAGAAACTAAAACTTGGAGAAGTTATATACCTTACACCAGGTCACACAGCCTGGCAAAGGCAGGATTTAGAGCAATTCTAGCCTAATTGTTCTAATCTTGGCTTATTTTAACTAGCATAGTGTTTTTGATGTTCATCCATGATGTACTTCATTCATTCTTAAGACTGAATAATAAATATCCCATTTATACATATATACCACACTTTGCTTATCCAGTCATCTGTTGATGGATGAATCATAGTACATTTTAAATAAACAATTACAAAGTTCTGTGATGGAAGGAAGCACAGGTTCTTAGAGGGAAGTAACAGAGGAGGAGCCACTGATCCAGCTTGGGCTGGAGCAATCAAGCGCTGGTGCCTATGCAGTGACTTGAAGGGTCGATGGGAGACATCCAGGAAAAAGACAGGAAAAGGGAGGAATCATGGCCTGGAGGTGTAAAAGAACCACAGCCAGTCCCTCTGGGCTGAGTCAGGTTAGTATGGAAGAGGGACAAGAAGTAAGGCTAGAGAGGCAACAACACTGATGTTTGTTGTTGCTGTTGTTCAGCTACTAAGTTGTGTTTGACTCTGTAGTCCCATGGACTGCAGCATGTCAAAGTCCTCTGTCCTCCACTATCTCCTGTAGTGTGCTCAAATTCATGCCCATTGGGTTGGTGATGCTATCTAACCATCTCATCCTCTGCCACCCTCCACTTCTTTCTCCCTTAATCTTTCTCAGCATCAGGGTCTTTTCCAATGAGTCGGTTCTTCACATCAGGTGGCCAAAGTACTAGAACTTCAGCTTCGGCCTCAGTCCTTCTGATAAATATTCAGGGTTGAATGGTTTGATCTCCTTGCTGTCCAAATGATGCTCAAGGGTCTTCAGCACTACAATTTGAAAGCATCAATTCTTTGATGCTCAGCCTTCTTTATGGTCCAAGCGTAACATCTGTACCTGACTACAGGAAAAACTTTAGTTTTGACTATATGAACCATGGATGTTACAGAGCATTTAAGACAGGCTGGGAACTGTGCAAAGCCTTTTAGATGTTTTAACTTATTTAAGCATTACAGCAAGCCTCTTAAAAAAAAAAAAAAAAAAAAAAGCACTTCTTGTGTATATTCTGAGGACCAGGCACTTTTCCTTCATTCTGGAATGAAAACTGATCTTTTCATTCCAATTCCAAAAAAGTGCAATGCTAAAGAATGTTCAAACTACCACACAATTGCACACATTTCACGTGCTAGCAAAGTAATGCTCAAAATTCTCCAAGCAAGGCATCAACAGTACACGAACCGAGAACTTCCAGATGTTCAAGTTGGGTTTGGAAAAGGCAGATGAACCAGAGATCAAATTGCCAACATCCAACTGGATCATAGAAAAAGCAAGCAAATTCCAGAAAAACATCTACTTCTGCTTCAATGCCTATGCTAAAGCCTTTGACTGTGTGGATCACAACAAACTGTGGTAAATTCTTAAAGAGATGGAAATGCCAGACCACCTTACCTGCCTCCCGTGAAACCTGTATGCAGGTCAAGAAGCAACAGTTAGAACCGGACATGGAATGAGAGATTGGTTCCAAATTGGGAAAGGAATATGTCAAGGCAATATATTGTCACCCTGTTTATTTAACTTATATGCAGAGTATGTCATGCGAAATGCCAGACTGGATGAAACACAAGATATAATCTAGATTGTCGGGAAAAATATCAATAACCTCAGATATGCAGATGACACCACAATTATGGCAGAAAATGAAGAGGAACTAAGGAGCGTCTTGATGAAGGTGAAAGAGGAGAGTGAAAAAGTTGACTTAAAGCTCAACATTCAAGAAACTAAGATCACGGCATCCAGTCCCATCACTTCATGGCAAATAGATGGGGAAGCAATAGAAACAGTGAGAGACTTTATTTTCTTGGGCTCCAAAATCACTGCAGATGGTGACTGCAGCCATGAAATTAAAAGACGCTTGCTCCTTGGAAGAGATTCTATGACCAACCTAGACAGCATATTTAAAAGCAGAGACATTATTTTGCCAACAAAAGTCTGTATAGTCAAAGGTATGGCTTTTCCAATGGTCATGTACACATGTGAGAGTTGGATCATAAAGAAGACAGAATGCCAACAAACTGATTCTTTTGAACTGTGTTAGAGAAGACTCTTGAGAGTCCTTTGGGCTGCAAGGAGATCAAACCAGTCAATCCTAAGGGAAATCAATCCTGAGTATTCATTGGAAGGACTGATGCTGAAGCTGAAACTCCAATACTTTGGCCACCTCATGCGAAAAGCTGACTCATTGGAAAAGACCCTGATGCTGGGAAAGATTGAAGGCAGGAGGAAAGGAAATGACAGAGGATGAGATGGTTGGATGGCATCACCAACGCAATGGACATCAGTTTGAGCAAGCTCCAGGAGATGGTAGAGGACAAGGAAGCCTGGTGGGCTGGAATCTATGGGGTTGCAAAGAGTCAGACATGACTGAGCAACTGAACAACAACAAGGCACTACTCTTAGTGCCCTGTGTGCAATAATAAATCTAATTCCCATGACAACTCTTGAAGTCGGTACTATTATCATTGCCATTTTATAGATGAAAAAGTAAGGCACAAAAAGGACAAAACAGTTTTACCCAAGGTTATGCTGATAACCAGGCATGTGAACCCAGGTTTAAGCAGCCATGCTCATAATTTGACAGCAGCAAACATGGAAACAAGGTAAGGAATTTAGACTTTCATCTGGCAGGGCCACTGGACAGGTTCAGGCAGAATGCAACTTGTTCTGATTTGCATTTTATAGTCATTCTAGCAGCTATATGGAGAGCGATAGGCAGGAAATAAACTGGAGGCAGAGGCCAGTTAGTAAGCCAAACGAACAAGAATGAGAGCAGGGCTGCTGCTGCTAAGTCGCTTCAGTCATGTCCAACTCTGTGCGACCCCACAGAGGGCAGCCCACCAGGCTCCCCCATCCCTGGGATTCTCCAGGCAAGAACACTGGAGTGGGTTGCCATTTCCTTCTCCAATGCATGAAAGTGAAAAGTGAAAGTGAAGTCGCTCAGTCGTGTCCTACCCTCAGCGACCCCATGGACTGCAGCCTACCAGGCTCCTCCGTCCATGGGATTTTCCAGGCAGGAGTACTGGAGTGGAGTGCCATTGCCTTCTCCAGTGCAAATACAGACAAATGGAAGGTTCTAAGAAATACGCAGGTCACAGAGTAGCCAGCCTATCGTGATTTACTGAAAAGGGGTCAGGGATGACTCTCAAGTTTCTGAGAAGATGACAGTGGAATCGTGGAGATGGGGGATGCGTGGTAAAACAATTTAGGGAGAATCTAGGGGTGAAAATGATGAGATCATTTGCGACATCCTGAATCTTTGTATGCCTAGGGAGAGAGATCTGGGCAGGTAAGCTCCATGAAGGCAAAGATCTCTGTTTCGTTAATTAACATGGGCTAGTGCCAAGAACAGTACTTGGCATAAGAAAACACCCAGTAAGATAAACCAGTATGTAGTTGCTGAAGGAATGAATATGGGTTTAGAGGAGAAAAGGGTGTGATCTAGAGGTTAGGAAATTGTGTTGGGACTTGGAGCTACAGAGATTATCAATAGAATGTAAAGTGAGGAGAAGTACAAGGACAGAACTCTGGGGACACAACACTAACAAGACAGGCAGAAAGAAACTAGTGGTACCCTAGATAGACGGAGGAGTGGCCAGAGAGGGAGAAACTAGGAGAAGAGGGTTGCCAAAGGCATCTCAGATTTTTAAGATAGAGGAGAATTTGCACTGCTTCCTAATTTATAAGACATACTTTCTCAGATACTTCTTTTTCTTTTACTTTTAGTACAGTATCAGTTCTGTTCAGTTCAGTCACTCAGTTGCGTCCGACTCTATGCCACCCCATGGACTGCTGCCCACCAGGCTTCCCTGTCCATCACCACCTCCTAGAGCTTGCTCAAACTCATGTCCATCCAGTCAGTGATGCCATCCAACCATCTCATCCTCTGTCGCCCCCTTCTCCTGCCTTCAATCTTTCTCAGCATGAGGATCTTTTCTAGGAGTCAGTTTTTCACATCAGGTGGCCAAAGTATTGGAGCTTTGGCTTCAGCATCAGTCCTTCCAATGAATATTCAGGACTGATTCCCTTTAGGATAGACTGATTGGATCTCCTTGCAGTCCAAGGCATTCTCAAGAGTCTTCTCCAACACCACAATTCAAAAGCATCAATTCTTAGGTGCTCAGCTTTCTTTATAGTCCAACTCTCACATCCACACATGACTACTGGAAAAAAAATAGCTTTGACTAGATGGACATTTGTCAGCAAAGTGATGTCTCTGCTTTTAAATATGCTGTCTAGATTGGTCGCAGAATCTCTTCCAAGGGGCAAGCATCTTTTAATTTCATGGCTGCAGTCACCATCTGCAGTGATTTTGGAGCCCAAGAAAATAAAGTCTCTCACTGTTTCCATTGTTTCCCCATCTATTTGCCATGAAGTGATGGGACTGGATGCTGTGATCTTAGTTTTTTGAATGTTGAGCTTTAAGTCAACTTTTTCACTCTCCTCTTTCACTTTCATCAGTAGACTCTTTAGTTCTTCTTCGCTTTCTGCCATCAGGGTGGTGTCATCTGCGTATCTGAGGTTATTGATATTTCTCCCAGCAATCTAGATTATAGCTTGGGCTTCATCCAGCCTGGCATTTCGCATGACGTACTCTGCATATAAGTTAAATAAACAGGGTGACAATATATAGCCTTGACGTACTCCTTTCCCAATTTGGAACCAGTCTGTTGCTCAACGTCTGGTTTTAACTGTTGCTGCTGGACCTGCATACAGGTTTCACAGGAGGCAGGTAAGGTGATCTGGCATTTCCATCTCTTTAAGAATTTACTTTTTGTTAAATTTTTGTTGAGTAAAAAGTACTTTTTATTATAAGGTGCAACGATCTTAAGTGTATTATGTGATGAATTTTTGCATCTGTGTAACCCCCGTCACAGTAGGGACACTCCAGCACTCAGATGTTTCCTTCGCGTCCCTTCTCAGTCACCACTCTTCTTCCCACTGGAGATAAGCATTCTTCTGGCTTCTATAATCTTCTATCAGTTCTTGAACTTCAATCAGTTCTTAAATTTCATATAAATTAAATAATATAGTATATATTATTTTATATCTGGCTTCTTCCACTCAATATAATATCTATGAGAGTCATTTGTAATATTTTGAGATCAGTAATTTGTTCTCAGGTATTTCCAAAAGTGTAACATCTACCTCTAAAGGAATTAAACAGGGTTGTGCCTAGTAGCCACTCTACAAAAAGGATGTTTATTGATTATGTAGCTTTGGCTCAGTATCAAAACAATTTAATTCTTAGAGAGGAATCATTATTCCCTTCTAGCAGAATTTAGTAATATTTTGGAGAGGAGGGAAGAATGAAACAATGTTTTGCTGGAAAACCAATTTTCTAGGGGTAAAAACTTCCTGACTGGAGATCTAAATAGACACTCTTACAGAAAAAACAGACAGAGGGCCAACAGGCACACAGAAAGGTGTTCAACACCACTAATTAACAGGGAAATGTAAATCAAAACCACAATGAGATATCACCTCATGCTTTTTAGAATGGCTGTTATCAAAAAGACAGGCAATAACAAGTGGTAAGAGGACGTGGAGAAAAGGGAATACTTGTGCATTGTTGATGGTGTATTTATATACATGGAGAAGGAAATGGCAACCCCACTCCAGTGTTCTTGCCTGGAGAATTCCATGGACCAAGTGGAGCCTGGCACCCTACAGACCATGGGGTTGCAAAGAGTGGGACACGACTGAGCAACTAACGCACACACACAAATATATATATATAATACTACTCAGCCATAACAAATAATGAAATCTTGCCATTTTTGACAATATGGATGGACCTTGAAGGTAAGCCAGGCAGAGAAAGACAAATACTATATGATTCTATTCTTATGTTAAGTCTAAAGACCAAAATGTACAAACAACAACAACAACAAAAACTCCTCATAGATACAGAGAACAGATTGTGGTTAACAGCGGTGTTGGGGGTTGAGAAATTGGAAAAATGTTTGCGGGGGTAAACTGTATGGTGACAGATGGTAACTGGAGTTATTGTGGTGATCACTTTTTAATGTATATAAACATTAAATTATAACATTGTATGTCTGAAACTTATATATTGTACACCAATTATACTACAATAAAAATTTAAGCCATCTGAAAAAAATTCCTGATCTATAGTGTTTGCTGATTTTTGTAGTATAATACTCCCATTGTGCCAGATATCAAACAATTAATGGTTTAACAACTGACCTCCAAAAAATTTTGGAAATTAAACTATCAGCTTTCCAGCAGTGACATGAGTCAGTTGTGAGCACACCACAGAGTGATTCACAGACTCTGAAACAGTCCAGCTAAGATTCTTGCTCAAGGTCTCACACTTGGAAAGATCAGCCTTTTAAAACCAGTCTTTTCTGATCCTAATTCTTTATGCTTTTTTCCCCTAGATTCTTTAAAAATGAGTTGGCATCTACTGATGGATCTAAAACATACTGAGGGGCCTCAAAATGATGCCTAAATTCACAATTTTATGAACTTTCATTTTCACTAGTTACCTAAGTGAATTATCCATTAATAAAACGTGATATTTTTAAACTGAAATTGGGCTGCTACTGGAATTTATTAAAGAGTCTAAATTCAAGATTCCATAAGAAGTCAGAGGCCAATCTTCATAGCCACAGTTTGCCTCCTGCTGCTTATTATTTTCTCACTCAGATAGCTGGAAGACTCTTAATTTGGGGAATAGACTCCCTGTGATCAGAGTATTAAATCAGTAGTATTATCTTTGGTTTGTTGTGATATTTCAATTGCTGATATTCTTTCTCTTTAATTTAAAATTGCTGTTAGCTCCCCCTTTCTTGTTTGTTAAGGTTGCTAAGTGTTACAGAGCATGCAGTGGCACATATTTGCACCAGCAGCATTTTTGTGCTATAATTTTCTAACAACTAGACTTTAAGATATATATATAATCATGGTTCAATCATGACTCATCCAATACCCATATGGCTGAAGCTGATGTAAATGTTATCTCTCTAAATTTCATTTTTGCACTCACCCTTCTGTGGTGATACGTGCGGTTGCCTCTGAAGTGGTGCTGTTTAAACAACTTGCAATACATTCTCAATATAAACACAATTAAATTACACAGTTATTATTAATTTACAAGGTACTGTTTATAATACAAAATTATATGAAAGTACATGGAAATAATAACTATGAATCTAACTATACTTATGCCTGTATTCTTACCTGTGGGAACAAGAAAAACAGGGAAGTTTATTGAGGCTTAGGAACAATTTCCACACGCTATACCAGGAGGTAATATAATACAGTTGAAGACACAAACTTTGGAATCAAAATGACTTGAGTACATTCTAGCTGTGTGACCTAGAACAGAACATTCCTGTCTCAGTTTCCTTGCATTTAAATGCAGTAAATGCCAACTACCACAGAAAGATACCTTAAGGAGTAAATGCATAAAAACAGTTACAGAATCAAGAGCACAGAAATAAACCCATGCATATTTGGTCAACTAATATTTAACAAGAGAGTCAAGAACACTCAACAGGAAAAGGATAGCTTTTTTCAATAAACGGAAAACTGGATGTTCACATGTAAAAGAATGAAATTGGACCCTATCTTTGAACCATTCACAAAAATCAACTAGAAACAGTTTAAAAAGTTAAATGTGAGGCCTTAAATCATGAAACTCCTAGAAAAAAATGAACATGTGGGCTAAGCTAACTGGCCTTGGTTTTGCAACAATTTTTTGGAGATGACACCAAAGCAGTTGACAAAAACAAAGTGGGACTACATAAAACTAAAAAAAGCTTCTACAGCAAAAAGAAATGATCAACAAAATGGAAAGGCAACCAGTGGCATGGGAGAAAATATTTGCCAAACACATATCAGATAAGGGGCTATCTATCCAAAACTTACACACCTTAACAGTAAAAAAGCCTAATAATTTGATTTTTAAGTGGGCAGAAATAAGAACATTTTTCCAAAGAAGATGCAGAGATGTCCAACAGGTATATGAAAATATGCTCAACACACTAATCATCAGGGAAATGCAAATCAAAGCTACAATGAGATATCACCTTACACCTCTTAGAATGGTTATTATCAAAAAGCCAAGAAGCAACAATGGTAGAGAGCATTGGGGAAAAGGGAACCTTAAACTCAGTGGAAATGTAAATTGGTACACTCACTATGGAAAACAACACGGAGGTTCTTCAAAAACTTAAAAATAGAACTATTATATGATTCAGCACTTCTACTTTTGGTGATATATCCCAAAGAAATGAAATCACTATCCTGAAGAGATATTTGCATCCTAATGTTCTTTGCAGCATTATTTACAATAGCCAAGATGTGGAAAAACCTGAGTGTCTGTCAATAGATGAATGGATGCAGAAAATGTGATATATTATATATATATATTTATATATATAGAGAGAGACAGAGAGTTTTTAATTCAGTTGTAAAGAGAAGGAAATCCTTCTACTTGCAACATAGAGGGACCTTGATGGTATTACTCTAAGTGAAATAAGTCAGATTGAAAGACAAATATTACATGATCTCACTTATATGCGGAATCTTAAAAAAAAAAAAAAGGTCAAACTCATAGAAACAGAGTATAGAATGATGGTGGCCATGGCTTAGAGTGAGGAGTAAGAAGAGGTGTTGGTCAAGGTTAAAACTAAAATTTTTTGAATTAAATGAGATAAGGAGATTGGGATTGACATATATGAACTTTATTATTGTTTAAATGCTAAATCATGTCCAACTCTTTGTGACTCCATGGATGTAGCCCATCAGGCTCTTCTGTCCTTGTCCCAGGCAAGAATACTGGAGTGGGCAGTACTGGAGTGCAGGCAGATTCGTTACTACTGAGCCACTAGAGAAACCTCAATATATATATTATGTATGAAATAGATAACTAATGAGATCCTATTGTACAACACAGGGAACTCTACTCAGTGTTCTGGGGTGACCTAAACGGGAAGGAAATCCTAAAGCGAGGAGATGTATGTGTACATGTAACTGATTCACTTTGCTGCACAGCAGAAATTAATACAACATTAAAAAGCAACTATACTCCACTAAGAATTTTTTTAGTTAAATGAGATAATCATACACCCAAAATAAAGTAAGTGATGTTTATTACTATTTTCTTTGTGTGGCCTCCTATCAAGTAAAATCATGAACTAATTTCCCCTATTGCTTCTCCAAGATTTCCCCAGATACACAAACGTTATTTTGGCAGGTTGATAATACAATCTGTCAAGCAACCAAAATATATCTATCCTAGAAAATCTGAGAGAACTCACTCTATTGTAATAACTGGTCACTCCTGTGGATTTATTTTCTTACCCCAAATCCAGAACTTAACAGTCCTCTTTTTCAATTTGAAGATGCACTATATGCTAGAAATAATTGGCAGAGTGTTAACTCTCTGAAAGACCAGGTTTTTAAGAGAAAGTCATAGTTTGAGGAAAGAAAACAGATGGGTAGGTACTGGATATAAGAAGTGATGTTGCATAAGAAGAGAATAACTTTGTTGAGCACTATAATATGGTGATTCAGGGTGAGCGTCATGGAGAGTAGAGTGGTTGTTACCAGGAGTTGCAGGTGGAAGTACAGGGGAGATATTGTTCAAAGGGTACAAACTTTTAGTGATAATATTAACAAGTTTGGGGATCTAATGTGCAGCATTGTGATTATAGCTAATAATGCTGTATCACATACTTGATACAGAGTGTATCTCAAATGTTCTTACTACAAAAACAAATGGTAACAATATCAGTGGATGAAGGTGGTAACTAATACTATGATGGTAATCACTTTGCAATTTATAAATGTATCAAGTCAACATGTTTTTACACCTTAAATTTACACAATGTTATATGTCAATTATACCTCAATAAAGCTGAAAAAGTTTTTTGGTTTTTTTTTTTAGGTTGACGGTCACGAAGGCAAGTGACCAGGGTTGGAGTCCAGATCTGTAGAATCTAGCCTTCTCTGCCTGTTTCATCACCAAGAAACTGGGGATAATAACACCTAATGGTAATACTTAATACAGTTGACATGAAGACCAAACAATTTAATACATGTAAAGTCCAAAATCACTGCAGATGGTGACTGCAGCCATGAAATTAAAAGATGCTTGCTCCTTGGAAGAAAAGTTATGACCAACCTAGACAGCATATTAAAAAGCAAAGACATCACTTTGTCAACAAAGATCCATCTAGTCAAAGCTGTGATTTTTCCAGTAGTCATGTATGGATGTGAGAGTTGGACTATAAAGAAAGCTCAGCACTGAAGAATTGATGCTTTTGAAATGTGGTATTGGAGAAGACTCTTGAGAGTCCCTTGGACTGCAAGGAGATCCAACCAGTCCATCCTAAAGGAAATCAGTCCTGAATATTCATTGGAAGGACTGATGCTGAAGCTGAAACTCCCATACTTTGGCCACTTGATGTGAAGAGCTGACTCATTGGAAAAGGCCCTGATGCTGGGAAAGATTGAAGGCAGGAGGAGAAGGGAACAACAGAGGATGAGATGGTTGGGTGGCATCACTGACTCAATGGACGTGAGTTTGAGTAAACTCTGGGAATCGGTGATGGACAGGGAAGCCTGGCATGCTGTAGTCCATGGGGTTGCAAAGAGTCAGACACAACTGAGCTACTGAACTAAACTGAAAGGCCAATAGAAGTACCCAAGATATGATAAACAGCCAGTGAATGTTAGCTATTACTACTATGCATCAGGTTTGTCCTAGGCACTAGGGCACAATGAAGTATAAGATAGACAAGGTTATTGCATGAAAGAGCATAACTCCCAGACAAGGGGTGTGCCAAATTTCTTGTTAGTACTCCAGATCTTCTTTCCATACTTTTCCTCTCTGCTCTGTGCCTCCAGAACTGACTATGAAACCACATCAATAAGTTTTCTTGTCTTCTGGCTTCCAATAGTATACCCAGGTTATCTACACTTTTCCCCAGCAGATTATAAATTCAGAGGTTCCCATAAAACACTTGCTCAGTTTTGATAATTCACCAGAATGACTTACATATCTCAGAAAAGTGCTAAACTTACTCTTCAGTTCAGTTCAGTTGCTCACTCGTGTCTGACTCTTTGTGACCCCACGAATTGCAGCATGCCTCGCCTCCCTGTCCATCACCAACTCCCAGAGTTCACTCAAACTCATATCCATTAAGTTGGTGATGCCATCCAGCCATCTCATCCTTTGTTGTCACCTTCTCCTCCTGCCCCCAATCCCTACCAGCATCAGAGTCTTTTCCAGTGAGTAAACTCTTCTCATGAGGTGGCCAAAGTATTGGAGTTGCAGCTTCAACATCACTCCTTCCAATGAGCACTCAGGACTGATCTCCTTTAGAATGGACTGGTTGGATCTCCTTGCAGTCCAAGGGACTCTCAAGAGTCTTCTCCAGCACCACAGTTCAAAAGCATCAATTCTTCAGCACTCAGCTTTCTTCACAGTCCAACTCACATCCATACATGACCACTGGAAAAACCATAGCCTTGACTAGATGGATCTTTGTTGGCAAAGTAATGTCTCTGCTTTTGAATATGCTGTCTAGGTTGGTCATAACTTTCCTTCCAAGGAGCAAGCGTCTTTTAATTTCATGGCTACAATCACCATCTTCAGTGATCTTGGAGCCCCCCAAAAATAAAGTCTAACACTGTTTCCACTGTTTGCCCATCTATTTCCCATGAAGTGATGGGACCAGATTCCATGATCTTCGTTTTCTGAATGTTGAGCTTTAAGACAACTTGTTCACTCTCCTCTTTCACTTTCATCAAGATGCTTTTGAGTTCCTCTTCACTTTCTGCCATAAGGATGGTGTCATCTGCATCTCTGAGGTTATTGATATTTCTCCTGGCAATCTTGATTCCAGCTTGTGTTTCTTCCAGTCCAGCGTTTCTCATGATGTACGCTGCATATAAGTTAAATAAGCAGGGTGACAATATACAGCCTTGACGTACTCCTTTTCTTATTTGGAACCAGTCTGTTATTCCATGTCCAGTTCTAACTGTTGCTTCCTGACCTGCATATAGGTTTCTCAGGGGGCAGGTCAGGTGGTCTGGTATTCCCATCTCTTTCAGAATTTTCCACAGTTGATTGTGATCCACACAGTCAAAGGCTTTGGCCTGGTCAATAAAGCAGAAATAGATGTTTTTCTGGAACTCTTTTGGTTTTTCCACAATCCAGCGGATGTTGGCAATTTGATCTCTGGTTCCTCTGCCTTTTCTAAATCCAGCTTGAACATCTGGAATTTCACAGTTCACATATTGCTGAAGCCTGGCTTGGAGAATTTTGAGCATTACTTTGCTAGCGTGAGAGATGAGTGCAATTGTGCAGTAGTTTGAATATTCTTTGGCATTGCCTTTCTTTGGGATTGGAATGAAAAGGACCTTTTTCAGTCCTGTGGCCACTGCTGAGTTTTCCAAATTTGCTGGCATATTGAGGGCAGCACTTTCACAGCATCATCTTTCAGGATTTGAAATAGCTCTACTGGGATTCCACCACCTCCACTAGCATAATTCGTATGGCCCGCTTGACTTCACATTCCAGGATGTCTGGCTCTAGGTGAGTGATCACACTATCGTGATTATCTTGGTCATAAAGATCTTTTTTGTAGTTCTTCTGTGTATTCTTGCCACCTCTTCTTAATATCTTCTGCTTCTGTTAGGTCCAGACCATTTCTGTCCTTTATCGAGCCCATCTTTGCATGAAATGTTCTCTTGGTATGTCTAATTTTCTTGAAGAGATCTCTGGTCTTTCCCATTCTGTTCTGTTTCTCTATTTCTTTGCATTGATCGCTGAAGAAGGCTTTCTTATCTCTCCTTGCTATTCTTTGGAACTCTGCATTCAGATGCTTATATCTTTCTTTTTCTCCTTTGCTTTTTGCTTCTCTTCTTTTCACAGCTATTTTAAGGCCTCCCCAGACAGCCGTTCTGCTTTTTTGTATTTTTTTCCCATGGGGATGGTCTTGATCCCTGTCTCCTGTACAATGTCACGGACCTCATTCCATTGTTCTTCAGGCACTCTATCTATCAGATCTAGGCCCTTAAATCTATTTCTCACTTCCACTGTATAATCATAAGGGATTTGACTTAGGTCATATCTGGATGGTCTAGTGGTTTCCCCACTTTCTTCAATTTAAGTCTGAATTTGGCAATAAGGAGTTCTGAGCCATAGTCAGCTCCTGGTCTTGTTTTTGCTGACTGTATAGAGCTTCTCCATCTTTGGCTGCAAAGAATATAATCAGTCTGATTTCGGTGTTGACCATCTGATGATGTCCATGTGTAGAGTCTTCTCTTGTGTTGTTGGAAGAGGGTGTTTGCTATGACCAGTGCATTTTCTTGGCAAAACTCTATTAGCCTTTGCCCTGCTTCATTCCGTATTCCAAAGCCAAATTTGCCTGTTATTCCAGGTGTTTCTTGACTTCCTACTTTTGCATTCCAGTCCCCTATAATGAAAAGGACATCTTTTTGGGTGTTAGTTCTAAAAGGTCTTGTAAGTCTTCATAGAACTGTTCAACTTCAGCTTCTTCAGCATTACTGGTTGGGGCATAGGCTTGGATTGCTATGATATTGAATGGTTTGCCTTGGAAATGAGCAGAAATCATTCTGTCATTTTTGAGATTGCATCCAAGTACTGCACTTCGGACTCTTTTGTTGACTATGATGGCTACTCCATTTCTTCTAAGGATTCCTGCCTGCAGTAGTAGATATAATGGACATCTGAGTTAAATTCACCCATTCCAGTCCATTTTAGTTTGCTGATTCCTAGAATGTTGACATTCACTCTTGCCATCTCCTGTCTGACCATTTCCAATTTGCCTTGATTCATGGATCTAACATTCCAGGTTCCTATGCAATATTGCTCTTTACAGCATCATACCTTGCTTGTATCACCGGTCATATCCACAACTGGGTATTGTTTTTGCTTTGGTTCCATCCCTTCATTATTTCTGGAGTTATTTCTCCACTAATCTCCAGTAGCATATTGTACCTACTGACCTGGGGAGTTCCTCTTTCAGTATCCTATCATTTTGTCTTTTCATACTGTTAATTGGTGTTCTCAAGGCAAGAATACTGAAGCGGTTTGCCATTCCCTTCTTCAGTGGACCACATTCTGTCAGACCTCTCCACAATGACCTGCCCATCTTGGGTGGCCCCAGAAGGCATGGCTTAATTTCATTGAGTTAGACAAGGCTATGGTCCATGTGATCAGAGTGGCTAGTTTTCTGTGATTATGGTTTCAATGTAACTGCCCTCTGATGCCCTCTCACAACACCTACCATTTTACTTGGGTTTCTCTTACTTTGGACAAGGTGTATCTCCTCATGGGCCCCTCTCCTGACCTTGAACATGGAGTAGCTCCTTTCGGCCCTCTTGCGCCTGCACAGCCACCGCTCCTTGGATGTGGGGTTGCTCCTCTCTGCCACCGCCCCTGACCACGGGCATGGGGTAGCTTACTCTTACATTCATTTATAAAGGATACAAATGAACAGCCAGATGAGGAGGTACATAGATTGAGGTCTGGTACCTAGGAACCTCTGCTCCCAGGGAGTCAGGCTTTGCCATTCTTGAAAACAAGGATATATTCACCACCTCAGACGTTCTCTTAGTCTTGTGGTTCAAGAGTTTTACAACCCAATCTCTGGTCCCTATCACTTTCCAGGAAGTCAGGGACTGGGGATGAAAGGGGAAATAAAATTGATTGTTCTTTCTGCTAACAAGCCTCTATTCCAAAGTCACTGAGGGAGCCCATTTTGAGTCATCTCTTTAGTATAAACTCAAGTGTGGTTGAAAGGGGCTCCAATGAACAACAAAAGATAATCCTATCACTCAGGAAATTCTGATGGTTTTTAGGAAATCCGTGCCAGGAACTGATGACAAAGACCAAGTATATGTTTATTATACTATGCTGCTGCTGCTGCTAAGTCGCTTCAGTCGTGTCCAACTCTGTGCAGCCCCAGAGACAGCAGCCCACCAAGCACCCCTGTCCCTGGGACTCTCCAGGCAAGAACACTGGAGTGGGTTTCCATTTCCTTCTCCAATGCAAGAAAGTGAAAAGTGAAAGAGAAGTCGCTAGGTCCTGTCCGACTCCTAGCGACCCCATGGAGTGCAGCCTACCAGGCTCCTCCATCCATGGGATTTTCCAAACAAAAGTACTGGAGTGGGTTGCCATTGCCTTCTCCCTATTATACCATAATCTGTATGAAATTATATACACATCCAAATTAGGACTCATTTCTCATTTTTTAATTAAAACCTTTAAAAATATCTTTTCAAATTTCAGTTTAAAATGATATATTAGGGGGAAATAACATATTAAAGTTTCATCAACTTTTTGAATAAACTTTCTTCATT
This sequence comes from Capra hircus, assembly GCF_001704415.2. Taxonomy (NCBI): domain Eukaryota; kingdom Metazoa; phylum Chordata; class Mammalia; order Artiodactyla; family Bovidae; genus Capra; species Capra hircus. The sequence goes on along the minus strand of NC_030836.1, from coordinate 17,919,442 downwards.
TTGTTTGTGTTCAGGTTTCCCAACCAAGTTTTGAAAATATATTTTAGAATCCTGAAGTGTTTCTGTATCTATATGGTAAAATTCAAACAACTTTATAATGGGTAGGCTCTCTAACTATACTTTGACTCTAAAGAAAAACCCATGTTAGTATGTGTGTTTAAACTACCACACCCACAAAATAATGCAAAATAGAAACAACTGTTATAATTCAAACAATTTAATTAGTATCCTCACAGAAGACAGAGCATCTACAAAATAAAAACAGGAAGTTTGAAAAAGGAAAATAATGTCGGAAAACAAAAATATAAGTGCCAAAATTTTTAACAAAAGTGTTGTAAGGTGAAAAAGAAACCTCCCATAAGATGGGGGGTAGAATCTGCATAAAATGTAAGACAAAAATACAAAGTTTAACATTTGACTAACAAGAGATCAAGAAAGACAGCAGAAATGGCAAGGACAAAATTGACAGAGAACTAACAGTAATGAAATATTTGGAGCTGAAGGACATGAGTCTTCAAGTTGGAAAGTTCATGAAAGTCTAGCATAAGGAAGGACTCAGAGTCCATGCTCAGACAGATTGTTCTGAAATAGTAGAACCACAAAGAAAAAGAAGGGAAAATCAGGTCACCTGCAAAGGATGACCTGAATACCAGAAGACTATCAACAATGCCTTCCAAGTTCTGAGGGAATCTGACTACTGTACAATTTATGGAGAAGAGAAAATCACTGAGAATGAAATAATATCCACATGCCCCCCATTCAAAGTAAGTACATGCTAACATTTTTTTCATTTTTGCTTCAGAAAATAAGTAAAAAATAGAGCACTCCATACTTCAACTATTCTCACAAATTGGATGTGTATCTCCTAGTCTATATTTTCACACTTTTACTACCTGTATGTGTAGCTATAATCAATAGTGAGAGCTCTGGGCTTCCTAGGTGTCAAAGTGGTAAGGAATCTACCTGCCAATGCAGGAGACGCAAGAGATGCAAGTTCGACCTTTGAGTCAGGAAGATCCCCTGGAGTAGGAAATGGCAACTGACTCCAAAATTCTTGCCTGGAAAATTCCATGGACAGAGGAGCCTTGTGGGCTACAGTCCATGGGGTCACAAAGAGTCAGACACGACTGAGCAACTGAACACAGCCACCATGAGAGCTGTGTATTTGAAAGGTATTTGCATTGAAATCTTGTGGTATATGCCCTTCTGCAGTTTGTTTGGCATCTTCTCTGTTCTATCTGCAGGCAATGTAGGTCACTGCCTGGGGCACATCCAGGCTTTGTGCGCCCTGAAAGTTAGACAATTGGTGGTGAGGGGAAGGGAAGGCCTCTTTAAGAACATTTAATTGTGAATATAAAATTATATCTGACAGGAAATTTTTATTTAGAGTGGGAAAAAAATTACAAGTCACAGATGTTAAATGCTGACACACTTCTTCATACTTTTTTGCATACAACTTTATTTCTCAACAACCTCTTCATAGGACAATTATCTTATAATATCATTTTCAATAGAGAGAATAAAAAGATAAGTCAGTCTTGTCTTTATGGTGATCAAAATTCACTCTCTGTAGCTGATAGTTTAGAAAAAGTTTCTTTCTGTTTCACATATCATTATCTGTAAGGTCCTACAAATTGTCAGGATTACTGTCAACTTTAGGAAAGCCTCAGTTTTGCACTCTGATATTTTCCTTTTTCATAGCAATCTGTTCTTATTTTGTGGATGTACCATCTTTTATGAGGATACTAATTAGATTATTCTTTTAAATGTTTATTTCTTATTTTGGTTTGTTCCCGTGAGTTATCTCTGCTTCCTACAGTATTATTATTTTATCTATTAGTTTATCTTGTCCTAGTCATCTTTGATTGTCTATACGTGCTTGAGAATGAGGAGAGAGGAGAGTTGCCTGTGACTTCTGTGTGGGAGGGTGGTTGGGAGGCTGAAAGCTTTGTTTCAAAAAGAGCAAGTAGAAAATCGGCCACTATACTTGGAGAGTCTAAAATCCAAACACCAGAGAATAGTCCTAATTCACTCTCTTTCTTTAGAATAAACCATCAACTTCTTTGCAAGCTTTGGAGTAATATCCTGGCAACCAGATTCTCTGTACCCAGGGATGGGATGGGAGGATTGATGATTGTTTTGGCTCTATAGCTCATTTCTATCATGAGGGTAACGGCGGCGAAAACACTGAGAACACAGCATAAAGAACATCCTCTCTTATTTACCTCTAAAACTCATCTATTTATAGAGGTCTATTTTACCATCTTCCTTTCAGGATGTGAAGGTAAATCTCAGGAACAGCTATGCCTCTGGAATTTTGCTTGAGAGCTGATCAATGCTTTCAGCAACAATGCCCTTCCTCCTCCATATGCTCGCAGACCAGAAAACACTTCTCAACGCTCATCTTACAAGAGTGTGAGCAAGGCACAAAGATGTGACAAATACCAGTCCCACATTTTTAATAAAAACTGGGTCAGCCACAGACCTGAATAGCACCAAAACACAGCTGCTTTCTTCAAATTTTTCTTTCCCCCTGACAACAAGGTCTAATTATAAGTTGTAAGAACAACTAAATCCAAAGTGTTGATTATAATATGAGTGTCATCTTTGGTAGGTGAATTTTGCATTGCACTATATAACTCCCAGTTCAGAATCAGAGTAGCTTCCAATTTGACTTAGAAACACAGAGCCCTAAGTCTATACCGTTTGCAATTTGCAATATACATAAAAAGGGGGAAGGATATTCCACCATCATTCTAACACAGAGGTCTGGTCAAACTGGTTCTGTCCCGTCACACTTTGACAAGGGGGTAAGGATTTCCCTTCAGGACATTATAACTCCTCCAGGAAGCCACATCTCCTCTCCTTGTGTTCTGAGGCTGACAAGATTCAATGCTGTAATACGTGAAAGGTCAGATGGGAAAGGAGAGCTTGCCAAGACCTCCAGGGCAAAAGAACTCATTCCAAATCAGATGTTCAGGGGCAGCCTAATTCTGCAGGCTGTGCAGGGTTCACTCCAGAGAGCAGCATGAGGGACAGCTGGTCACTGAAGCAGTTTCCGCTTCATGGCTTCCCACCTCTACCTCCCCCCCATTTCAGACTTTGCCACATCTTCCCCTTCTGTGATCTGTGGTGAATGCCACCCCCACTCTCTTTTCATGCTACTCTGGCCTGCGGTCATTTATCTGGTCTCTGAGCAGAAAAATCTGCAAGGCTGCAAACCAAACTTTATGTATGGAGCAGAATTTCTGGACTTCATAGGTAGGTGACTCATGTCTATCATACAGGCCAGGAATGGGGATGGGAGCAGCCATTCGGGATGAGGTTAACAGGCCTGATGAGCTCAGTGGTACTGGGAAGGTATGGTGAGGGAAGGAAGATTGTATCTTTTTTTCTTTTTAAAGATTTCCTGCCTTAGAGACTTCCCTGGTGGACCCGTGGGTACGATTCTGTGCTGCCAGCGCAGGAGGCACAGTTTCGATCCCAGGCTGGGGAACTAAGATCCTACATCATGAGTGGCACGGCCAAAAGATTTTTTTTTAAAGCTTTCCTGCTTTAATCAACTTTTTTGATCACTTGACCAACTTCTAGTTTAGATAGAGGCCTCCTACTGTGCTGCTACTGCTAAGTCGCCTCAGTCATGTCCGACTCTGTGCGACCCCATAGACGGCAGCCCACCAGGCTCCCCCGTCCCTGGGATTCTCCAGGCTAGAACACTGCAGTGGGTTGCCATTTCTAGCCGCAATTCATCAAATATCTGCGAGGGTCAGCACTGTCTTACGTGTTTTTCATTATTTCAATTCTTTTCATAATTCTTACAATGTTGGCAGTCGTATCTGCATGTTATAAATAAACTGAGGCTGCTAGAGGCTGATTATCTCACTCAGGACAATCCTGCAAGTTAAATAATGGAATAAGAATTTGAGTATTAGTCATTTCCACTGGAACACTAATAGAAGACTGTGTGGAGGGTCAGACCAATGGGCTATCCAGACTAGAGTCTTTGTGATGAGTGCAAGAAGAAAGTGTTGAAGAAAGGCTTACTCGCAATTCCTTAGCTCATAGGCCAGCTGTGTGCCCACCACATTCCTACTATTTACATTCACCTAGAGGGCCTAGAGGAGCTATCCCACGTTGAAGGTCAGGAAAGGCAGCGGTAAGGAGATACCCCTCAACCAAGGTAAGGAGCAGCGGCTGTGCTTTGCTGGAGCAGCCATGAAGAAATACCCCACGCCCAAGGTAAGAGAAACCCAAGTAAGATGATAGGTGTTGCAAGAGGGCATCAGAGGGCAGACACACTGAAACCATACTCACAGAAAACTAGTCAATCTAATCACACTAGGACCACAGCCTTCTCTAACTCAATGAAGCCAAGCCATGCCTGCGGGGCAACCCAAGAGGAGCGGGTCATGGTGGAGAGGTCTGACAGAATGTGGTCCACTGAAGAAGGGAATGGCAAGCCACTTCAGTATTCTTGCCTTGAAAACCCCATGAACAGTATGAAAAGGCAAAATGATAGGATACCAAAAGAGGAACTCCCTAGGTCATTAGGTGCCTAATATGCGACTGGAGATCAGTGGAGAAATAACTCCAGAAATAATGAAGGGATGGAACCAAAGCAAAAACAATACCCAGTTGAGGATATGACTGGTGATACAAGCAAGGTATGATGCTGTAAAGAGCAATATTGCATAGGAACCTGGAATGTCAGGTCCATGAATCAAGGCAAATTGGAAGCGGTCAAACAAGAGATGGCAAGGGCGAATGTCAACATTCTAGGAATCAGCGAACTAAAATGGACTGGAATGGGTGAATTTAACTCAGATGACCATTATATTTACTACTGCGGGCAGGAATCCCTCAGAAGAAATGGAGTAGCCATCATGGTCAACCAAAGAGTCCAAAATGCAGTACTTGGATGCAATCTCAAAAACAACAGATTGATGTCTGTTCGTCTCCAAGGCAAACCATTCAATATCACAGTTATCCAAGTCTATGCCCCAACCAGTAACGCTGAAGACACTGAAGCTGAACAGTTCTATGAAGACCTACAAGACCTTTTAGAACTAACAGCCAAAAAGATGTCCTTTTCATTATAGGGGACTGGAATGCAAAAGTAGGAAGTCAAGAAACACCTGGAATAACAGGCAAATTTGGCCTTGGAATACGGAATGAAGCAGGGCAAAGGCTAACAGAGTTTTGCCAAGAAAATGCACTGGTCATAGCAAACACCCTCTTCCAACAACACAAGAGAAGACTCTACACATGGACATCATCAGATGGTCAATACCGAAATCTGATTGATTATATTCTCTACAGCCAAAGATGGAGAAGCTCTATACAGTCAACAAAAACAAGACCAGGAGCTGACTGTGCCTCATATCATGAACTCCTTATTACCAAATTCAGACTTAAATTGAAGAAAGCAGGGAAAACCACTAGACCATTCAGGTATGACCTAAACCAAATCCCTTATGATTATACAGTGGAAGTGAGAAATAGATTTAAGGGCCTAGATCTGATAGATAGAGTGCCTGATGAACTATGGATGGAGGTTCGTGACATTGTACAGGAGACAGGGATCAAGACCATCCCCATGGAAAAGAAATGCAAAAAAACAAAATGGCTGTCTGGGAAGGCCTTAAAATAGCTGTGAAAAGAAGAGAAGTGAAAAGCAAAGGAGAAAAGGAAAGATATAAGCATCTGAATGCAGAGTTCCAAAGAATAGCAAGGAGAGATAAGAAAGCCTTCTTCAGCGATCAATGCAAAGAAATAGAGAAACAGAACAGAATGGGAAAGACCAGAGATCTCTTCAAGAAAATTAGACAACATCACTCATTATTAGAGAAATGCAAATCAAAACCACAATGAGGTACCACTTCACACCAGTCAGAATGGCTGCGATCCAAAAATCTGCAAGCAATAAATGCTGGAGAGGGTGTGGAGAAAAGGGAACCCTCCTACACTGTTGGTGGGAATGCAAACTAGTACAGCCACTATGGAGAACAGTGTGGAGATTCCTTAAAAAATTGCAAATAGAACTACCTTATGACCCAGCAATCCCACTGCTGGGCATACACACTGAGGAAACCAGAATTGAAAGAGACACATGTACCCCAATGTTCATCGCAGCACTGTTTATAATAGCTAGGACATGGAAACAACCTAGATGTCCATCAGCAGATGAATGGATAAGAAAGCTGTGGTACATATACACAATGGAGTATTACTCAGCCATTAAAAAGAATTCATTTGAATCAGTTCTGATGAGATGGATGAAACTGGAGCCGATTATACAGAGTGAAGTAAGCCAGAAAGAAAAACACCAATACAGTATACTAACACATATATATGGAATTTAGGAAGATGGCAATGACGACCCTGTATGCAAGACAGGGAAAGAGACACAGATGTGTATAATGGACTTTTGGACTCAGAGGGAGAGGGAGAGGGTGGGATGATTTGGGAGAATGACATTCTAACATGTATACTATCATGTAAGAATTGAATTGCCAGTCTATGTCTGATGCAGGATACAGCATGCTTGGAGCTGGTGCATGGGGATGACCCAGAGAGATGTTATGGGGAGGGAGGTGGGAGGGGGGTTCATGTTTGGGAATGCATGTAAGAATTAAAGATTTTAAAATTAAAAATAAAAAATAAAAAATAAAAAATAAAAAGAAAATTAGACATACCAAGAGAACATTTCATGCAAAGATGGGCTCGATAAAGGACAGAAATGGTCTGGACCTAACAGAAACAAAAGATATTAAGAAGAGGTGGCAAGAATACACAGAACGGTACAAAAAAGATCTTCACAACCCAGATAATCATGATGATGTGATCACTCATCTAGAGCCAGACATCCTGGAATGTGAAGTCAAGTGGACCTTAGAAAGCATCACTACGAACAAAGCTAGTGGAGGTGATGGAATTCCAGTTGAGCTATTTCAAATCCTGAAAGATGATGCTGTGAAAGTGCTGCACTCAATCTGCCAGCAAATTTGGAAAACTCAGCAGTGGTCACAGGACTGAAAAAGGTCAGTTTTCATTCCAATGTCAAAGAAAGGCAATGCCAAAGAATGCTCAAACTACCGCACAATTGCACTCATCTCACATGCTAGTAAAGTAATACTCAAAATTCTCCAAGCCAGGCTTCAGCAATACATGAACCGTGAACTCCCTGATATTCAGGCTGGTTTTAGAAAAGGCAGAGGAACCAGAGATCAAATTGCCAACATCCGCTGGATCATCGAAAAAGCAAGAGAATTCCAGAAAAACATCTATTTCTGCTTTATTGACCAGGCCAAAGCCTTTGACTGTGTGGATCACAATCAACTGTGGAAAATTCTGAAAGAGATGGGAATACCAGACCACCTGACCTGCCTCCTGAGAAACTTATATGCAGGTCAGGAAGCAACAGTTAGAACTGGACATGGAATAACAGACTGGTTCCAAATAGGACAAGGAGTACGTCAAGGCTGTATATTGTCACCCTGCTTATTTAACTTATATGCAGCGTACATCATGAGAAATGCTGGACTGGAAGAAACACAAGCTGGAATCAAGATTGCCGGGAGAAATATCAATAACCTCAGAGATGCAGATGACACCACCCTTATGGCAGAAAGTGAAGAGGAACTAAAAAGCCTCTTGATGAAAGTGAAAGAGGAGAGTGAAAAAGTTGACTTAAAGCTCAACATTCAGAAAACAAAGATCATGGCATCTGGTCCCATCACTTCGTGGGAAATAGATGGGGAAACAGTGGAAACAGTGTCAGACTTTATTTTGGGGGGCTCCAAAATCACTGCAGATGGTGATTGTAGCCATGAAATTAAAAGATGCTTACTCCTTGGAAGAAAAGTTATGACCAGCCTAGATAGCATATTCAAAAGCAGAGACATTACTTTGCCGACTAAGGTCCATCTAGTCAAGGCTATGGTTTTTCCTGCGGTCATGTATGGATGTGAGAGTTGGACTATGAAGAAGGCTGAGAGCCAAAGAATTGATGCTTTTGAACTGTGGTGTTGGGGAAGACTCTTGAGAGTCTCTTGGACTGCAAGGAGATCCAACCAGTCCATTCTGAAGGAGATCAGCCCTGGGATTTCTTTGGAAGGAATGATGCTAAAGCTGAAGCTCCAGTACTTTGGCCACCTCATGCGAAGAGCTGACTTATTGGAAAAGACTCTGATGCTGGGAGGGATTGGGGGCTGGAGGAGAAGGGGACCACCAAGGATGAAATGGCTGGATGGCATCACGGACTCGATGGACGTGAGTCTGAGTGTACTCCAGGAGATGGTAATGGACAGGGAGGCCTGGCGTGCTCCGATTCATTGGGTCGCAACAAGTCGGACACGACTGAGCTACTGAACTGAACTGATTACATTTGTGCGGACATGACTGAGCAACTGAACTGACTGATTAGAAGCTAACATTTATTAGGTATGAACTATATGCCAAGTACTGTGCTGTCATCTCATCTGCTTCTTGTTGTCTTCTATAAAGTGAGAATCATTACCCCTATTTTTCTGAGAAAGAAATTGATGCTCAGAGTTATTGTGTAAGTTTCCTGAAGTCAAAGAGCCATGCTTTGAACCCAACTTAGGGAAATTCCAGAGCCTGCTGCATGTAGCCTCCATGATTTGGAACCTGTGCCTCTTGAAGCCATTTCAATGGCCCCTTTAGGTTTCAGGACAGATCATTTAGTGACAAAATATAAGAAAGCCTTTGGGGACTTCCCTGGCTACCCAGCAGTAAAGAATCTGCCTTGTAATACAGGGGACACGGGTTCATGCCTGGTCTGCATCCCCTGATCCAGAAAGACCACATGCCTTGGGAAAGCTAACCCTGAGCACTGCAACTAAGACCCAACCTGATGCAGTTAAATAAATGAATAAATATACATATTTTTTTTAAGAAAGAAAAGAAAGCCTTTGTGCCGATGCATTCCAGGCCTTCAGGATGAGTTATTCAAATGCTGAGAAGCTGGATGACATAATGGTGTCAGCAACTGAAAACATCTAGAAGAGTTTCCAATTACATTTGTGAAAATCTGCTTCAACTCACTACAGGGCAAGAGGAGCCAAAAGCAAACAGTCCTGTGCTAGTCTCGGTCTTCTGGAGACAGGGACTATCTTGTTCATCTGTTTCCATATCCGCAGCACAAGAACAAGCACACCAAAAATATATATATATATATATATATATATTTTTTTTTTTTTTGCCATTTGTTGAATACTCACTATGGGCCAGATAAACCGGCTTAATTTCTACAACTATCCTGAAAGTTAAATATTATTATCTCCATCTCACAGATACAGACTCTAAGGCTTAGAGAGATTAAGCAACTTGCTGCTGAGTCACAGAACTAGTAAAACTCAGTCTACCTGAGAAGTCTTCTCAGAGATCAATCTGGAGGAAAACATTTGAAGGAGAAAAACAAGAGACAAGAGTTTCTAAACATCAGCACTAGGCCAAGTCATAGACACAGGAAACAGTGGTTGGTCTTGCTCAGACCTAATTCAATAGCAACCTTTTTTGAAACTCGCCTTTATCAAAGCTTTCCAAAACATTCAATTTTGTTTTCATAGAAATAATAGCTCAATCCTTCTTTATACTCAGACTTCACAGATTTACACTTTATTTAGTTAAATTATACCATGTGTGCCTGGCAAAAATCAATTTGTTAGCAAACATCACTGAATCCTGGTAAGCATCTAACTCATTTGGTGCTGAGTTATTTAATTTCCTTATGCCATATTATTCTCACTTGCAAAATGGTGTTGTTCTAAGTATTTAATGAGTTAATCTGTATTAAAAAAACTTGGTAAGTGCTCAGTAAACATTGGACGCAGAAGCACACAGGTATACCTTCACTGATACATCTTCCAGAAGGAATGGAGAGCATCATCTACTTTCATGAGTTGGTTACATGGAGTTTTATTAGATAACTATGCCTGTTAGGGATCATAGAAAATCTGCCCCCTCCTCCAAATACTGTCTTCTGCTCCCTGGTTTTCTAATTAAACATGTAGTTTGTCCTCAGTATACCTGACACATACCTTATCCAAGAGACTGCTTATTCACAGGTTTTGTCTGAAGGCAGGAAACAGAACAAAAGCAAGTTGCTCCTTCAACACTCTAATGGCTGCCACAAAAATAAACAAACTACATCTGCTTTATTCTCTCAAAGAGACACTCCCAATGAGTTTCTTGATCTCTATGTATCTCTCTACAGCAAATACAGTCTCAGGGCCATCAGGTTGCAAGGTATACACAAATTCCAAGAGCACCACTGTGAACAAAAAATACTACACTCTCTGGCACTGAAGGGCTCCCACTGTTGGCTCCATTTCCCAGTTACTGGCAGCCAGTCATATGCATCCTAGCCATGCCACATCTCACTGAAAAATTATAGCTAGAATTTAATGTGCCCAGCTAAAGTCATGTGCCCATCCACGTGTTAACTTCTGCGTTCAAGGAAATGGGGAGTAATGTGATTGGCTAGGCCTGCACCCCATGTAGAAGAGAAGGGGCAGACCTATGCAAAGAGACATATTTTCTTAAAGAATATTCTATTATAAGGAGGATAAGCAGGCAGAAGTGCCAGATCCCTTAACACAGGCTGAAAGATGGTTGTCAACCTCTTTAGTCCTAGACCATTTCAGACAATAAGAATCTGCCCAGTTTTAAAAGGCCTTTTAAGAAAATTAACTTAATATTTCTAATACTTATTCACAGATTTCAGTCTCCTCACATGAGGCTCTTTCTCAAATCCACTCTAATCTAAATTCCTTGAGTTCCTATTAAAGGCATTTTTCTCCTCATTTGTAAAAGTTTAAAAAAAAATAGTTACATAAATGCTTTACTCTATTATCTAGTCTGAAGATGTTTTTGAGCAGGAATCATTTTGTAGCCGAGTAAGACCCTATAGGACCTTCCCAGAACAGGACATCCAGTCACCCAATGTCCTTTCTGTGCCTCTTGTCTATAGGAAAATTTTAACCTCCTTCCCCAAGTGTCAAAGAATACATTTAATCAAAGAAGTGAGAAAAATGCAGAAAGAAAAGAAAACCGCAAGTAAGACAAAATAATACGTTAGCCATTAAGTATGGCTAAAAAGTCAAGGACCTTTAATTCTTCCTAAAGGGCTATAAGTAATATTCTGAGCCCTACCCTTAGAGCTGTTTTGCAGATACTGAAACCCCCATCAGGTGGAAGAAGTTATCTGTGTGTGGTCCACAAGCATGTAGACCTTGTGGGATGGAACCAAAAGATTGATCATGTTGATTCCCAATTACCTTACTGCCAACCAATAAGAAGAATGCCCAGGACCTGATCATACACCCCATAGCTCCCCCTCCTTCACCCTGTCTTTAAAAATCTTCCCCTGAACACCACTGAGGAAGCCAGGTTTTTTAAACACTAACTGCCTGGACTCCTTGCTTGGCCCCTGCAATAAAAAGTACATTTTGCTTCATGGCAACCTGGTGTCAGTAGATTGGCCTTACTAAGTGCAGTTGAGCAGCCCTGAATTTGATTTGGTAACAATTTCATCAATATGGTGCTACCTGGAGTAGTATGGCAAGAAGAGTCCAGAGAAAGAAAACTGTGATCATTTTGTGATGTCTGCCTGCTCCAGGTTCTGGAATGGAGAGGGGGCCACACACTTGGCTGCATTTGCCTCCCTGATTTTTATAGGAGTGAGTGAAGTCGCTCAGTCATGTCCGACTCTTTGTGATCCCATGGACTGTAGTCTACCAAGCTTCTGTGTCCATGGGATTTTCCAGGCAAGATTACTGGAGTGGGTTGCCATTTCCTTCTCCAGGGGATCATTCCTGACCCAGGGATTGAACCTAGGTCTCCTGCATTGGAGGCAGACATTTTACCCTCTGAGCCACTAGGAAAGGCCTTGATTTTTATAATCCATCTGGAAAAAAAAAGTCTTCTTCCTTTATCCAGCACCCTTACTCAAACAGGGCAAGCACTGAGGAACTGTCAGGAAAAGTGGGATACAGACAACATGCTTGTTAAGTTCTTCAAAGTCCCCGTTTAAATCTTGAGATCTACTTACAGGGTCAAAAGTTATTCCTCAGTGAATCAGCAAAGACATTGAGTGTGATTAGCAGTTTTCGGATGCAAAAGAACATTGCAAACTGCTCTGTACCCTGCTTGGATGTGTTGAGGTGCCATCTCAGGTGTTAGCAAAAAAAGATGTGAGAGAGAAAGAATTGTTACACCCGGCAACAGCCCTTCCTTTCACCATGATCACATCATCCAAGGTGTGATCACGGACATCAGATGTGCTTTTACTGAATAGTGTGAATTGACAACTAAAGAACAGCAAGATAGGCAGTTTTGCAAACAAGTTTTTCTATTTATTTGCTCCATTGACTTTCAAGGGTCAGACTGAATTATCATCCTGAAGATTTTTTCTTTTTGGCCATGCTGTGAGGTTTACGGGATCTTAGTTCCCCAACCAGGGACTGAACCCTAGGCTACAGCAATGAAAGTGTCAGATTCTAGACACTGGACAGCAAGGGAATTCCCTCCACTATCTTTTTTAATACAAAAAAATTCAAATAAATAAAATTGGAGAGAATAGTACAAAATATACCCATCATCCAATTCAATAATAATTAGGATTTTGCCACACTTGCCTTGTCTATCCTTCTTTTTCTGTGGAAGTATTTTAAAGCCCTCATTATTTCTTCTCTAGATACTTCATTTCACATCTCTAAATTATATGAATATTTTCTTATAAAACCACTCTGCCAGAAACACATCTAACAGAAGCAGTAATTCTTTGATATCATCTTATTCTTAGACTATATATCTAAAGATATATATATTTTTATAGTTGGCTCTTTAGAATCAGGATCCAGGTGAGTTCTATATTTTGTGTTTGATGGTTATATCTTTTGAGTCTTTCTAAATCTAGAACAGTCTCTCCCCACCTTGCCCCAACTTTTAATTTTTCTTTATGCCATTGATTTCCTGATTTCGCTTCAGTTGTGTCCGACTCTGTGCGACCCCATAGATGGCAGCTCACCAGGCTCCCCCATCCCTGAGATTCTCCAGGCAAGAACACTGGAGTGGGTTGCCATTTCCTTCCCCAATGCATGAAAGTGAAACATGAAAGTGAAGTCGCTCATTCATGTCCGACCCTTCGCGACCCCACGGACAGCAGCCCACCAGGCTCCTCCGTCCATGGGATTTGTCAGGCAAGAGTACTGGAGTGGGGTGCCATTGCCTTCTCCGGATTTCCTGATTAAATTAGTTCTATTGTTCTATAGACTATCCTATGGATATATTCGGAGTTTATCCATTTATGTCCTTGTGGTATCACTTAAACTTGAGGCTCTACCACCTGTAGTTCACGTAAACTGGAGGTTAGTTCTAAAAGGCTTGTTAGATTCAGTTTCTATTTTCCATAAGGGGGAATCTCAAGAAGCACATATCTTCTGGTGGTCTCACTCTTAGGGAAGTTAAGATTGATCAGCAGATTCAGGTGGTGTCAGCTAGATCTCTCCATTGTAAACTTCTCCATAAGCTGTTTTTTCTAGGGAAGGGCCAAGATGTCAGGAAGACCCTGAGCTCACCTCCTCCCAAATTACAACTATTTTCAGAGCAACTATGAGAACTACTTGAAGAGTTGCAGAAAAGATCTTCTACAACTAAAGATATAAAGAAGAAACCACAATTAGGTAGGAGGGGTGGAGCTGCATTATACTCAAGACCCATAACCCACAAATGGGAGGTTAGTTACAATGGCAGAGTTTCTTCCCAAGGAGGAAGTATTCTGAGCCTCCAACCAAGGGTCCTGCAACAAGAAGATAGGGCCCCTAGACCATGTGACTTTGAAGGCCATCACAGCTTACTTTCAGGAGAGTCAGAAGGCTGTGGGAAATGGAAACTCCACTCTTAGAGTGCACACACAAAATCTCTCAGGCTCCAAAACACAGGGACACAGCTCTACCCACCAGCAGGCCAGCTGCATGGTTAGCTGAGTAGCCTGGGAAATTCCAGAACTGGTGCCCACCAACTGGTGGGCCCATCCAGGTCTTGGGACTAATAAACCATAGGAAGGACTCCAACATGGCGCTTGCCAACACCAGTGTCCTCGTGATAGAATAAGCTCCCCAAAATGTGACGAGAGGGGAAAACCTATAAGCAAAAATACTCTGCAAAGCTATCATTCAGATTTGAAGGAGAGATCAAGAGATTTACAGACCAGAAAAAGCTAAGAGAGTTCAGTATCATGAAATGCACTAAAGTTCCCCATAAGCCTTTCATCTAATGCGTTCACCCTTTATTTATCTTTGCCTTAATCGGTTCTATCATTAGGCTAACAAAATGGTGATTTTTCTAATTCTGTAAATCCTTTCACATTTATCAGCTGGGAACAGTCTGTATAGAAGAACTTTTCTTCAGTAATTAGGGCTATTTGGTCATCCTGAAATACAGACTGAATTGGAAAAGCAGGAAAATGCTTACTTATTTCTCTTAAATTGCCAATTTTCAGGGTAACGTCCATGACCTAGTTACACCAATGTTACCCAAAGAGTTTGTTAATCTATTTAAGATACTCCACCACCCCACCCACTCATGAACTCATTATGTTTTACATATTCTATGTATTTCAATCAAATGTAATCATTACTTTTTTTGCATACTTCAGTTATTCCATCTTTGACCAATTGGAGCCTCTTCATGTTAGCTCTTGCGTCCTTTTGATAAAAAGAATCTTTGATAACTTCATAGTTTTGGCTCATGAAGATGTGTAAACTTTATCTTGTATATGTACTGCCCCAAACTTGGAATCAGTGATCCAAGATTCTGATTCTTTTAAACAAGGAATGCCATTTGGGGACCACAATCTGGGCACTAGACATTGCCCATTGTTTGTGGGGTTTTAATACTTCTAAGCCTTTCTGAAAAGTGTAGAAATAGTAGAAACTATCATCATAAGCAAATACTGATATGTCTAATTCAAATTTAATACTCAAATTTATTTTTAGTAATGCCTTTGATTTTATATTTCTCTTCTCTTACACTAAAAACCTTGGTTCCTAAAAACATTAACATAATTATTTACTACTTAAAACACTAATATAAAGACTTCTATTATACCTATGGCTGATTCATGTTAAGGTTTGGCAGAAAACAACAAAATTCTGTAAAGCAATTATCCTTCAATTAAAAAATAAATTAATTAAAAAAAAAAAGACTTCTATTAACTGTGGTGTTGGAGAAGACTCTTGAGAGTCCCTTGGACTGCAAGAAGATCCAACCAGTCCATTCTGAAGGAGATCAACCCTGGGATTTCTTTGGAAGGAATGATGCTAAAGCTGAAACTCCAGTACTTTGGCCACCTCATGCGAAGAGTTGACATATTGGAAAATACTTTGTTGCTGGGAGGGATTGGGGGCAGGAGGAGAAGGGGACGACAGAGGATGAGATGGCTGGATGGCACCACTGACTCAATAGACGTGAATCTGAGTGAACTCCAGGAGATGGTGATGGACAGGGAGGCCTGGAGTGCTGTGATTCATGGGGTCGCAAAGAGTCAGACACAATTGAGCAACTGAACTGAACTCATTAGCAATATAACTATTGAAAGAAGTGTTAGATTTCTTTACAGCTCTCTTTGCCCTTAAAATATACTCCACTATGTATGTATAGCAAATGTACCATATTTTAGAATCTCTTTAAATGTTTTCTCTCTGCAGCTACTTAATTAACTTCATATACAGTTAAGATCATTGTTTTGGGTTTGTTTTACGATCTTAGGAATTATTTTAAATTAAATTAAAATTTGAATTTGTAAAACACATTTATGTGATTCCAATGTCAAAAGTTCATAACAAATACATTCAGAAAAGTCTCTTTTCCGTGCTTGTTTCCTCTGCCCTGTATTATGTTGAATTGTGCAAAACTGCCAAAGTTTAATTATTTTATCAGCAAAAATGCAATTTCTGTGGTTGAGCCATATATAAATCCCCACACTTTGTACAGAAAAGATAGGTACTATATGTGTTATTATCCACTTTGTTTTTTTCACTTATATATTCTAGAGATCATTTCTCCTCCTTCATTCAGGTGTGTATTGATATACCATGATTTTTATTCAACCAAATCTCTATTACAAAGCATTTAGTTTCCAATCTTTTGCTATTAAAAATAATGCCTCCATGGGAAACAGACATAGAGAATAGACTTATGGACATGGGGAGTGGGGAGGAGAGGGTGAGATGTATGGAAAGAGTAACATGGAAACTTACATTACCATATGTAAAATAGATAGCCAACAGGAATTTGCTGTATCACTCAGGAAACTCACACAGGGGTTCTGTATCAACCTAGAGGGGTGGGACGCAGAGGAAGATGGGAGGGAGGTTCAGAAGGGAGGGGATAAATGTATACCTATGGTTGATTCATGTTGAGGACTGACAGAAAAAAACAAAATTCTGTAAAGCAATTATCCTTCCATTAAAAACTAAATAAAAAATTTTAAAATTCCTCTATGAATAACCTTGTAAGAATGTCATTTCGTATTTTAACTTGGTCCATATTTTAATTAACAGATATAAGTCCACCCTATCTGTAAGAGACCACCCTCTACCACACCCAGCCTAAGTCATTCATTCTAGTAAACAATTGTCCTGGTCTTTGGGTATCCAAGGTCTCCCCTTGTGGCTCAGCTCGTAAAGAATCTGCCTGCAATGCAGGAGACCTGGGTTTGATCCCTGGGTTGGGAAGATCCCCTGGAGAAGGGAAAGGTTACCCATTCCAGTATTCTGGCCTGGAGAATTCCATGGATTGTATAGTCCATGGGGTCGCAAAGAGCTGGATATGACTGAGCGACTTTCTCTTGGGTACCCAATGCCTTTGAACAGCTTTCTGATGTTAGGAGAATTTTCCCTTTCTGAGTTCCACAAAGTTAGAATGCAAGGTACTCAATCCCCTTCCCCCTCCTTTGCAGTTAGGGCCAGGGCATGTGACTTGTTTTCCTCTAATCAAAGGCATTTGTGTGAGACCCTGGTGAAGAAAGGGGCAGTGAGAGGGGAAAGGCTGCACAGTGCACTCTTTTTCTGGCGGAGGGTGGGTGGCAGAGCCAAGTGGTTTAGGGGAACTGGGATGGTCTGTAAGGTTGAGGTTCTGGTGCAGAAGTTGTACTGATGCTTCTGGCAGCAGCTGTTGTTCAGTTCCTAAGTCAAGTCCAATTCTTTGCGATCCCATGGACTGTAGCCCGCCAGACTCCTCTGTCCATCGGATTTCCCAGGCAAGAATACTGCAGTGGCTTGCCATTTCCTTCTCGAGGGGATCGTCTCGATCCAGGGATTGAACCCATGTCTTCTGCATTGGCAGGCATATTCTTTACCACTGCGTCACTTGGGAAACCCGTTTAGCAACAACGGCTGTACCTGCAGTCAAATTGAGTTCTTGGCAACATATAGTGGCTGAATGGTGACAGGGAAGTGGCCTCAGTCTGCTCATTAGGCTAGCTATGCTACTAATTTGGGGGGATTCTCTTGGAATCTTAGCCTCACAATTGTTTCTTCCAGTCTTCCCAACAATTCTATGAGCTACCCATTATCCTCTGAATAAAACTCTTTTCTGTTCAATCTGCCAACATCTGCTTCTGTTACTTGTGGCCAGGAAATAATTTATGCAACAAATCCTGGGAGTTAAGCTTTAGTACCACAGGGGCCTGACCATCCTCTGATTTGCACTTTGGCCCTTCCTCCTTCCTCCTAAGAATGCTTGTGAGTTCAGGGATAGAAGGTCTGTGGTCTAATAAAATTAACTGGGTCATCAGGAGCCCAGAGCTTTTTTGCATGAAATCCCTTTGAAAATCTTATGACTTGAAAGTCATAAGAAGTAGAGGGACTTCCCTGGTGGTCTAGTGGCTGAGACTCTGCACTTTCAATGCAGGGGTACCAGGTTAACTCCCTGGTCAGGGAACTAGATCCCACATTCCACAACTAAGAGTTTGTATGCCACAACTAAGACCCAGCACAGAGTGTTTTCCTGTAAGTTAGAGGAGAAGAAGAAAGACAGACGTCAGTGGTGGGGAGGAGGTCAGCAGTGGCCCAGCAGAATTCCTGAGGTCAACAGAGCAGAAGGATGGTGAGACCAACAGAGAGAACAGAGGGACTAAATGTTAAGAATCTTGCCCTCAATTCCTAGGCTTCTCAGGTGAATAACTAGGGCAGGAGATCTTGAAAAAAATACAATTTCTAGATCATATGATATATGATATCATTATATGTGGAACCTAAAAAATGGTACAAATGAATTTATTTACAAAACGGAAATAGAATCACAGATGTAGAAAACAAACTTATGGTTACCAGAGGGGATTGTTGCTGTTCTTCAGTTGCTAAGTCATATCTGACTCTGTGACCCCATGGACTGCAGCACACCAGGCTTCCCTGTGCTTCACTATCTCCCAGAGTTTGTTCAAACTCATGTCCATTGAGTCGGTGATGCCATCCAACCATCTCATCCTCTGCTGCTCCCTTCTCTGTTTGCCCTCAGTCTTTCCCAGCATCAGGGTCTTTTCCAATGAGTCGACTCTTTGCATCAGGTGGCCAAAGTTTTTGAGCTTCAGCATCAGTCCTTCCAATGAATATTCAGAGTTGATTTCCTTTAGGATTGACTGGTTTGATCTTGCAGTCCAAGGGGCTCTCAAGAGTCTTCTCCAGCACCATGATTCAAAAGCATCAATTCTTTGATGCTCAGCCTTCTTTATGGTCCAATTCTCACATCCATACATGACTACTAGAAAAATCATAGCTTTGACTATACAGGCTATTGTCATCAAAATGACATCTCTGCTTTTTAATACACTGTCTATGTTTGTCATAGCTTTCCTCCCAAGGAACAAGCACCTTTTAATTTCATGGCTGCAGTCACCATCCACAGAGAGTTTGGAGCCCAAGAAAATAAAATCTTTCCACTTTTTCCCCATCTATTTCCCATAAAGTGATGGGACCACTTATTTTGATTTCACGCCATTAGAGTGGTATCATCTGCATATCTGAGGCTGCTGATATTTCTCCTGGCAATCTTGATTGAAACTTGTGATACATCCAGCACAGCATTTCACATGATGTACTCTGCATAGAAGTTAAATTAGCAAAGTGACAACATTCCAAGGAGGGGAGGGGGGATAAATTAGGAGACTGAGATTGATATATATACACTACTATATATAAAATAGATAACTAATAAGGACTTAGTGTATACTTCAGGGAATTCTACTCAATACTCCCTGTAGTGACCTATATGGGAAAAGAATCTAAAAAAGAGTGGCTGTATGCATACATATAACTGATTCACTTCACTGTACACATGAAACTAATGTAATGTTGTATATCAGTTACACTCCAATAAAATTTTTTTAGAAAAGAAGATAATGACTTACAATCATCTTGTGAGTGGACCCATCTGGATCCAGTGACAATCTACACGAGGCTATATGTTAAAGCTACTATTATCTCTCATAGATGGCAACTATTTCCCCCACCAAGTTAATCATTTGTCTTTTCATTTTGTATTTGCTGACCAAAAAGTTTTAACAGCATATACTTGATTTTATTGATACTTTTTTTTGTCATATTTTCCATTTCTTTTCTGTTTAGGTAACATCATCCCTTTCCAAGAATATGTTCAATATTATATTCCCTTTTAGTTTTTTTGTTTTATTTATTCATATATAACCCTTTATTCTATCTAGAGCTTATTTTGATATATGGTGTGATCACCATGTGTCTTAATGGGCTTAATGAATAAAGCTGACAGGCTAAAAACAAGGCAACATTAGACATGCTTTGCAAATTAAAAGAATGTTGTGCAATAAGGAGATACCATTTTGTACCTTAAAAATTATCAACCGTTAAGAAAAAAAACTTCGTGAAGGTAAGCATGAAGGAAATGGCACCCTAAAAGTGCTGTTTTCAACTTACCCATTCTGTTAAGAGCCTATAGTTAAATAGCAAGCAAGGTAAGAACGAAAAGAGAGGGAACCTATTAATTAAAGGAAATTTATACAAACCAATACAAATGTGAACCTTGTTTAAAGCATGATTTTAAAAAAGCCAAATTTTTTTTTAAAATGAGACAACTAGAATTTGAGCTCTAACTATACATTGATGGCAGTAAAAAAAAAATACCTCTTTGTTAGTTGTAATAATCGTGGATATGTTTTTAACCAAGTTCTTATCTTTTAGGGATACATACAAAAAGATCTGATGTCTTGGATTTACTTCAAAATAATGTAGTGATTGGGAAAAGAAAAGAATATAAATGGGACAAGATTGGCTCTCAGTTGTTAATTGTTGAAGTTGGCTCATGGGTGCCTGAGAGTTTATTACACTATCCTTTCTATTTTCACATACATTAATATTTGGATTTTTCCATAATAAAAGGTGAAAAAAATAGAGATTAAAAGTATATAATGGCAGGGGGAATTGCTAAATATTCCCAGTTAGGTAATAAAGCTCCGGTTTCTCAGAGTGTCACAACTGGGCCAGATCATGGCCTCACCTAAGGTGACTGCTCCTCACCAAGGTCGATGGAATTTCAAAAACAGCAAATCTTTACAGAGAGCTTTCTGGATGTCAGGCCCAATGAAAGAAAAAGGTCCTTCCACTGTGAAGCAGAAAGAGGTGGACAAAGTACCATTTACAAAAGTAGCACAATGAAATCATTGCTCCAACAAAAAGTCCCTGAAGAGTCATCTAAAATAAACATCTGTCATTTGTGGAATTTTAAAAATATGTTTTAAAAAAGTCTTCTGGCCACACTACTCAGCATGTGGGATCTTATTTCCCTGACTAGGGTTCAAAGCCGCACCTCCTGCATTGGAAGCTCAGAGTCTTAACCACCGGATCACCAGGGAAGTCCCTAAAATACGTTTTTATTAAGAAAAGAATAAAACAATCAGACCAGGTCACATTGCTATTTAAAATGATCCACAAATCTAATTGTCATTAGGATAAAGCTCCTTAGCCAGGTCTACATCATGCCCCAACCCAGCCTCTTCCCTAGCTCCATCTTCGCTCCTCATCCGGACACACTTTAAACTTCAGCTATGGTAAAGGACCTGCAGTTACCAGAACATACCTCTTGGAGTTTATGTTCTCCTGAGGAAGTTCCCTTCATTCATTCAACAGCATTCATTGGTCTCATCTGGCCCAGGCCCTAGGCCATGCTCTGTCTCATCAACACCAGGATTGCCTTTCTTCCGCATCAGTTCATTCTTCCAGCCTCGACTTGTTTGTTTACATGTTTCCCCAAGAAACATTCTTCAGACCACTCAGACTGAACAAGGTGCCCTTCCTCTGTGCTTTCTATATATAAGGATATATGGAGGGCAGCAGAGAAGGAGAGGGGACATGTTGTATTTCTCCCACCAGACTTTGAGGTCAAGGATAAAATCCTATTTAGGCATAGTATATGGTTTAAGGCCTGAGTCATATGAGAAGATAAGTAAATGCTTATGGAATAAATGAGTGAATGAATGAATGAAACTTCCCAACTAGCATGTAAACCCACAAACGCAATGTTTTTTGTTGTTTTGTTCTGCTTTATCCTTAGCATCTGAGACAATACTTGGCACATTAAATATTTGTCAAAGTAGTTAAATTTGCCTGTCAAAGAAAAACAAATGAGATTACATTAAGGCTTTTATGCAAATTTCCCATTTGCTGTAGTCAACCTGTCATAGCAAAAGACTGATTCATGACTAAAAAAGGAATTAGAGGCAAAAGGTATTTTGGAGATCAAATGCAATGAAATGTTGTCCATACGTTATTGAGTTAGTAACCTGGATTTAAAATCTATCTCTGGGACTTCCCTTGTGGTCCAGTTGAGAATCCACCTGCCAATGGAGGGGACATGGGTTGGATCACTGGTCTAGGAAGATCCCACGTGCCTCGGGGCAACTAAGCCCATTCACAAAACTACTGAGCCTGCATGCCACAACTACTGAAGCCTGAGCACCTAGAGCCCATGCTCTGAAACAAGAGAAGCCACGGCAATGAGAAGCCCACACACCACAGCTAGAGTAGCCCCACTCACTGCAAGTAGAGAAAGTCCACGTGCAGCAGCAAAGACCCAGAGCAGCCAAAAATAAGTTAAGAAAAAAAAAACCTATCTCTTCAGTCAAGAAAGATGAGGGCGTCTATTTATTTGTTTTTACATGTATTGTTTTAGAAGACACTAAGCAAGATGTTCATTTTACTTCACCTAAAAGAAAGTCAGTATTTGGGGGACTTACATAGATTCTCATCTGACATAGGTCACTTTTCTCTGTGGCCATACAGCCTATGGATCTGGGGAAATATATCCAGCACTGGAGTAGCACATGATCTCCTACATCTGGGACAGCCGGGACCCAAAGCCATCCATCGTAAATGACATCAGCCTTACTGATCTAACTTTAAAAAAAAAAAACAAACAAACAATAGAATAATTTCTTCTTGCCCAAACCTTACTATAGTGGTTTGGACCAGCAACTCCATAGCAGGATGATGGGAGGGCTGCATGGACAAAGGACAATTGTTGGCCTCCCGCAGCAGAAGAATGGTTTACAAAATGATCTTTCTTAGGAGCTCTGCTTGGGACTATTGTACACCACATGGCAGGTGCTCTGACATAAGTAAGGCCAAATTGGTTTCCATTTGGATTTATTTTCTTTTTGAAACCATCCTTATCTAGAACTGTCCTCTGTAAAAGTCACTAGAGCAACAGGAGGGAAAAGTGAGATATTGAACTCCCAAGGGAATCAAGGGAGACTTTCCTTCCCCTTTCTTTACTCATCCATCTTTCCATGGTTGCCAGCCACTGGGACCTCATTTGAGAGGTTTTATTTCCCTGCTTTCTTTCAAGATTCTGCCTCAAATAATCCTCACTGGCTTTCAATGAAGCAAGGTAGGACTTCCATTTACTTTATCCAATATTCCCCTACATTCAACCCTGAAAACAGCATGCAGTGAATTATCCTCTACAGGAACAAAGAGCAGAATGGAACCTGACTATTTCCCATGAGGCTGATTTTTGCTAATCAAACGCATTTATCTTCTGAAACACTTTCACACCTGCTGAGAAATAAGAAAGGATATACCTTCCAGAACACAACTTAGAAATGTGTATAAAATAGATAATACTGAGGTCTTCATGTGACAGCAATTTGTGGAGGGGCAGTAGGACCATTTTGGACCACCATCAAGATACACACTACATACCCTCTTCCTCCTAACAATTTCACAGCATTCTATCTCACAGAAATGTTCATACCTGGGAGTAAAGACATATGAATGGCATTACTGATTGAATCACATGTAAGTGCCACATGAACTGACAAAAAGAGAGACTATATATTGTAATGTGATAAAAGTAAATTGCAAAATAATACATAAATAATATAAGATTCCACTTTTGTTTAAAAACCCACATTTTATTTATGTAGATACATACACCTATATATATTTATAGATGTAAAGAAAAAGCCTAGAAAGATACCAGAACCAAACTGTTAACAGTGGTTCCTTCCTCCGAGAGTATAACTGGGGGAGTTTCATTTTTTACTTCATATACTATGGTATTATTTATTTTTTAGATAAAGAAAATAAATAACTAGATTAGTGTAAGGTGGCTAACATTTACAGAGTCTTTATTCTATGTTGGGCATGTGATGGACACTTTGTATATCATCTCACTTATTCTGCAAGCCATCTGAAGTAGGTAATAATCATCCCTGTTTACAGATAAGAAAATAAGTTCAGAGAAGTCAGTAACTTGCCCAACCTAACAGGGTTAGTAAGTAGTGGAGTTGGAATTCAGACCCAGGACTTTCTGACTCCAAGACCCAAGATCTTCCCAATGGTCCAACAATGGTATCTTCTGTAACATAGTCTTGGCTCAGTAGATGGGCCATTGCCGCAAGATTGCTGAATATTAGGTTTATTCTTGAAAACTTTTTTTAATGGAAATTTTCAAACATACACAAAACGGGAAGGAATAGTAAAAATGAATCCATGTGCCTGCCATCATCCAGAGTCTACAATTATTAATATTCTGTGTCACTGTTTCTTCTATTCCAACACACACTTTTTAGAAAGCATTTCAATGCAAATTCAAGACACCATGCCATTTCATCATTAATATTTCAAT
Source organism: Capra hircus (assembly GCF_001704415.2). Classification (NCBI taxonomy): domain Eukaryota; kingdom Metazoa; phylum Chordata; class Mammalia; order Artiodactyla; family Bovidae; genus Capra; species Capra hircus. The sequence goes on along the minus strand of NC_030836.1, from coordinate 17,895,259 downwards.
CTCTGAATATAAGAACATAAAAAACATAATAGTATGTTGTAAATCCTCTATACTTCAATAAAATAAAAAATAAACTTTAGAAAAAAGAATAAGGGTGTGATAGATATTGTTTTCACCAATAATAAAGTTCACAATAATTCCTTAATAATATCAATATCCAATCCATGTAAAGTTTTCTAAATTGTCTCAAAAATATATTTTTAGGTTTATTCAAAATTTGTCTGTCTCCTTGAATTCTAATTTTTCCCCTCCTTTTTATTTTATACAACTAATTTTTGAAGAAATTGAATCATTTGCCTTATAGAATTTCCCATCTTCTTGATTCAATTTCTCATATATCAGTGGGGTCATTTAACATGCTCCTCTTTCCTTTATCCCCTGGAGAAGGAAATGGCAACCCACTCCAGTATTCTTGCTTGGAGAATCCCATGGACCGAAGGACCTGGCAGGCTACAATCCATGGGGTTGCAAGAGTCGGACACAGCTTAGCAACTAAACCACACAACCACAACTTTCCTTTATATTTCTCACAAGATGATGGTGAGAGACTTGTTAAATTCAGGCTCAATTTTTTTGGCAAGATTGTTTCTTAAGTGGTAATATATACTTCCTATTGCACCTTATCAGGAGGCAATAGATGTCTGTCCCACTTTTAGTAAATGCTAAGGTTCAGTAGTTGCCAACCTGGCATATACGTTATAAAGTTCCTCATCAAATTTTTACCTGATAGCTTCAGCAGCCATCGATGATTTTTTTTCTCTTATATCCATGATTTCATTAGGAGCTTAGGTTCACTTAAAATCATAAGACTGACTTCCCTGGTGGTTCAGAGGTTAAGAATCTGCCTTGCAATGCAAGGGACACCAGTCTGATCCCTGGTCCAGGAAGATCACATATGCCACGGGGAAACTAAGCTCACATGCCACAACTGATGAGCCTGAGCTCTCGACGCCTCCAGCCCCAACTACTGACCCCACATGCCACAACAACAGAAGCCCACGCACCCTGGAGCCTGTACTGCTCAAGAAGAGAAACCACCACAATGAGAAGCCCTTGCACCTCAGCTAGAGTAGCCCCAGCTCACCACAACTAGAGAAAGCCAGTGTACAGGAAAGGAGACCCAGCACAGCCAAAGAGTTTTTAAATATATGCATAAATATTTCTTTTAAATCCTATAAGGCTTAGGTATTTTTAAAAAACATCCTATGGGTTCTTCTCTGGTGGTCCAGTGGTTAAGAATCCTCCTGCCAGTACAGGGCACACAGGTTCCTTCCCTGCTCAGGGAATTTCCACATACCTCAAGGCAACTAAGCCCATGTGCTGTATCTACTGAAATGCATGCACCTGGAGCCAGTGCTCTGAAACAAGAGAAGCCACTGCAATGAGAAGCCCATGCACCACAATGAAGAGTACCTCCTCAGTTCAGTTCAGTTCAGTCGCTCAGTCGTGTCCAACTCTTTGCGACCCCATGGATTGCAAAACGCCAGGCCTCCGCCTCCCTGTCCATCACCAACTCCCAGAGTTCACTCAAACTCATGTCCATCAAGTCGGTGATGCCATCCAGCCATCTCATCCTCTGTCGTCCCCTTCTCCTCCTGCCCCCAATCCCTACCAGCATCAGAGTCTTTTCCAATGAGTCAGCTCTTCGCATGAGGTGATCAAAGTACTGGAGTTTCAGCTTTAGCATCAGTCCTTCCAATGAACACTCAGGACTGATCTCCTTTAGAATGGACTGGATGGATCTCCTTGTAGTCCAAGGGACTCTCAAGAGTCTTCTCCAACACCACAGTTCGAAAGCCTCAATTCTTCGGCACTCAGCTTTCTTCACAGTCCAACTCACATCCATACATGACCACTGGAAAAACCATAGCCTTGACTAGATGGACATTAGTCAGCAAAGTAATGTCTCTGCTTTTGAATATGCTATCTAGGTTGGTCATAACTTTCCTCCCAAGGAGCAAGTGTCTTTTAATTTCATGGCTGCAGTCACCATCTGCAGTGATTTTGGAGCCCCAAAAAATAAAGTCTGATACTGTTTCCACTGTTTCCCCATCTATTTCCCACGAAGTGATGGGACCAGATGTCATGATCTTCGTTTTCTGAATGTTGAGCTTTAAGCCAACTATTTCACTCTCCTCTTTCACTTTCATCAAGAGGCTTTTTAGTCCCTCTTCACTTTCTGCCATAAGGGTGGTGTCATCTGCATATCTGAGGTTATTGATATTTCTCCTGGCAATCTTGATTCCAGCTTGTGCTTCCAGTCCAGCGTTTCTCATGATGTACTCTGCATAGAAGTTAAATAAGCAGGGTGACCATATACAGCCTTGACATACTCCTTTTCCTATTTGGAACCAGTCTGTTTTTCCATGTCTAGTTCTAACTGTTGCTTTCTGACCTGCATATAGGTTTCTCAGGAGGCAGGTCAGGTGGTCTGGTAATCCTATCTCTTCAGAATTTTCCACAGTTTATTGTGACCCACACAGTCAAAGGCTTTGGCATAGTCAATAAAGCAGAAATAGATATTTTTCTGGTACTCTCTTGCTTTTTCCATGATCCAGTGGATGCTGGCAATTTGATCTCTCGTTCCTCTGCCTTTCTAATATCAGCTTGAACATCTGGAAGTTCACAGCTCATGTATTGCTGAAGCCTGGCTTGGAGAATTTTGAGCATTACTTTACTAGCATGTGAGATGAGCGCAATTGTGCAGTAGTTTGAACATTCTTTGGCATTGCCTTTCTTTGGGATTGGAATGAAAACTGACCTTTTCCAGTCCTGTGGCCACTGCTGAGTTTTCCAAATTTGCTGGCAGATTGAGTGCAGCACTTTCACAGCATCATCTTTCAGGATTTGAAATAGCTCTACTGGAATTCCATCACCTCCACTAGCTTTGTTCATAGTGATGCTTTCTAAGGCTCGCTTGATCTCACATTCCAAGATGTCTGGCTCTAGGTGAGTGATCACACCATTGTGATTATCTTGGTCATGAAGATCTTTTTTGTACAGTTCTTCTGTGTATTCTTGCCATCTCTTCTTAATATCTTCTGCTTCTGTTAGGTCCATACCATTTCTGTCCTTTATCAAGCCCATCTTTGCATGAAATGTTCCCTTGGTATCTCTAATTTTCTTGAAGAGATCTCTAGTCTTTCCCATTCTGTTCTTTTCCTCTATTTCTTTGCATTGATCACTGAGGAAGGCTTTCTTATCTCTCCTTGCTATTCTTTGGAACTCTGCATTCAGATGCTTATATCTTTCCTTTTCTCCTTTACTTTTCACTTCTCTTCTTTTACAGCTATTTGTAAGGCCTCCGCAGACAGCCATTTTGCTTTTTTGCATTTCTTTTCCATGGGGATGGTCTTGATCCCTGTCTCCTGTACAATGTCACGAACCTCCATCCATAGTTTATCAGGCACTCTATCTATCAGATCTAGGCCCTTAAATCTATTTCTCACTTCCACTGTATAATCATAAGGGATTTGATTTAGGTCATACCTGAATGGTCTAGTGGTTTTCCCTGCTTTCTTCAATTTAAGTCTGAATTTGGCAATAAGGAGTTCGTGATCTGAGCTGCAGTCAGCTCCCAGTCTTGTTTTTGTTGACTGTATAGAGTTTCTCCATCTTTGGCTGCGAAGAATATAATCAATCTGATTTCAGTGTTGACCATCTGGTGACGTCCAAGTCATCTCTTGTGTTGTTGGAAGAGGGTGTTTGCTATGACCAGTGCATTTTCTTGGCAAAACTCTATTAGCCTTTGCCCTACTTCATTCCGTATTCCAAGGCCAAATTTGCCTGTTATTCCAGGTGTTTCTTGACTTCCTACTTTTGCATTCCAGTCCCCTATAATGAAAAGGACATCTTTTTTGGGTGTTAGTTCTAAAAGGTCTTACAGGTCTTCATAGAACTGTTCAGCTTCAGTGTCTTCAGCGTTACTGGTTGGGGCATAGACTTGGATAACTGTGATATGGAATAGTTTGCCTTGAAACAAACAGAGATCATTGTGTCATTTTTGAGATTGCATCCAAGTACTGCATTTTGGACTCTGGTTGACCGTGATGGCTACTCCATTTCTTCTGAGGGATTCCTGCCCACAGTAGTAGATATAATGGTCATGTGAGTTAAATTCACCCATTCCAGTCCATTTTAGTTCGCTGATTCCTAGAATGTCCATGTTACTCTTGCCATCTCCTGTTTGACTACTTCCAATTTGCCTTGATTCGTGGACCTAACATTCCGGGTTCCTATGCAATATTGCTCTTTACAGCATTGGACCTTGGCGGTGGCTGGGAGGAGCTACCCTACGCCTGAGGTCAGGGGCGGCAGCAGAGAGGAGCAACCCCACTTCCAAGGAGCGGTGGCTGTGCGGGCGCAGGAGGGCCGACAGGAGCCACTCCACGTTCAAGGTCAGGAGAGGCAGCTGTGAGGAGATACCCCTCATCCAAGGTAAGGAGCAGCAGCTGTGCTTTGCTGGAGCAGCCATGAAGAGATACCCCACATCCAAGGTAAGAGAAACCCAAGTAAGACGGTAGGAGTTGCGAGAGGCATCAGAGGGCAGACACACAAACCATAATCACAGAACACTAGCTGATCTAATCACACGGACCACAGCCTTGTCTAACTCAATGAAACTAAGCCATGCCATGTGGGGCCACCCAAGACAGGCGGGTCATGGTGGAGAGGTCTGACAGAATTTGGCCCACTGGAGAAGGGAACGGCAAGCCTCTTCCGTATTCTTGCCTTGAGAACCCCATGCTGCTGCTGCTGCTAAGTCGCGCCAGTCGTGTCTGACTCTGTGCGACCCCGTAGACGGCAGCCCACTAGGCTCCCCCATCCCTGGGATTCTCCAGGCAAGAACACTGGAGTGGGTTGCCATTTCCTTCTCCAAGAGAACCCCATGAACAGTATGAAAAGGTAAAATGATAGGATACTGAAAGAGGAACTCCCCAGCTCAGTAGGTGCCCAATATGGTACTGGAGATCAGTGGAGAAATAACTCCAGAAAGAATGAAGGAATGAAGGGTATGCCCTACTTGCCGCAACTAAAGAAAGCCTGTAAGCAGCCATGGAGACCCAGCAGCCAAAAATAAAATAAATAAATAAAATTTTTAAAATAAAAACCATCCTAAGATGGCAATACGGCATCTTAGTTTTGAGGTAAAGTATCCAAAAAAAAAAAAAAAAGGAAGAAGAAGAAGAAATCTCCTTTTATCTTACCTATCATGGTTTTGGATTGTTTGTTTTTTCAGTTTGTTTTCACTTTTGGGTTCTTTTCACAAACATGATTGAGTTTTTAGCCTTATTTTCCTAAAACCATCAGTATTCTGCAACCCTCTATCTCCCATGTGTGTCCATTTTGCTACTTAGATTGACAGTTTTATTAACCTATTATTCAGAATTTTTATCTATGTTTCAATCCCTAAATAATCCATAAAAAGTAAGAAGAAAAAGGAGAGATATCCTGTTCCTCTATATCAATACTACAGTAAGTCAGGTAAACATTTCTGAATCATTTTCAATTTCATACCCAGGATAACTACCTGTACCTGTTTTACATTAGAAAAACTTGTTATTTTCAGAGATTTTAAATCTTTATTCATTCTGCATTAATTGTGGCTTCTCTCCTGGGCTAAGTTTTGAAGCTAAATGAAGGAAAAGCCCAGGTTCTGTCCTAAGATTCTCAATTACCTACATTGATAAAATAATGTCCAGAAGGTTCTTGGGATCTGGGGAAGAGGCATCTGAGACTGTGAAGTCAGAGAAAGCTTCTCAAAATAGATGTTTAGCTGAGTTTTGAAGGATGAGTGGAAAACAACTAGGGGAAGAGTATTCCAAGAAAAGAAAAGCCATACAAAGTCACAGAAGCAGGGAAGAATAGGCCCGTTCAGAGCACTGAACATGGTTCTGTATGGCTGGGGGGTAAGGTTTACAGGAAGAGGGAGCCGTGGTGGAGGAGCAGCAGGGCCAGAGATGAAGAGCCTTATCTGCTAAAGAGTTAGGAAGTCTCTGAAGGCTTTTAAGCACGAGAGTGGCAGACTCTGATTTATGTTTTTCCCCTCAGTAGATTTATTTCTTTTTTTCTGTTGAGGTGCAATTCATGTAACATAAAATTAATCATTTAAAGTGAATAACTCAGCGGCATTTAGTACATTCACAGTGTTGTACAACCACAACCTCTGTCTACCTCTAAAACATTTTCATCTCCCCCAAAGGAAAGCCATACCCATTAAGCAGTCACTTCCCATTCCTTCCTCCCGCCAGTCCCTGGCAACCACAAGCCAGCTTTCTGGTGGATTTGCCCATTCCCTCAGTACATGTTTTTTCTGTTTTTTATAATTTTATTTACTTAGTTATTAATTTTGACTGTGCTGAGTCTTCATTGCTGTTTTTTGTTTTTTGTTTATTTTTTGCTCAGGCTTTCTCTAGTTGTCATGAGCAGGGGTCTACTCTTCATTGCGGTGCTAGGGCTTCTCATAGCAGTGACTTCTCTTATTGGGGGGCACAAGCTCTAGGCATGAGGGCTTCAGTAGTTGCAGCACATGGGCTCAGTAGTTGCAGCTCCTAGGCTCCAGAGCATGGGTTCAGTAGTTGTGGTGCATGGGTTTAGTTGTTCCACAGCATGTGGGATCTTCCCAGACCAGGGACTGAAACTGGTGTCCCCTGCATTGTAAGGCAGACTCTTAACCACTGGACTACCAGGGAAGCCCATCCCTCAGTATACTTTTTTGTATGGCAAAACAAAGAAAATATTGTAAAGTAATTAGCCTCCAATTAAAATAAATAAATTTCTATTAAAAAAATAAAAATAAATAAAAATTATAAAAGTAATATGGATTCATTATAGAAGAATCAAAATACAAGTGAGAAAAGATGAAAATATTGTTCATAATTTTAGCATTTTAGGTAACTTTTTATGCTCTGTATCCTTCTAAACTGTTTTATCTGAGTTCCCTCTCCCCATGTACTTTACAGGTCTTGCCATCCTTTGGGATGGAAAAAAATTCTGCTCAAACCTTTGTCCTATGAATGGGTGTGAAACCCAAGTCTCTACCAATATTGCTGAGAGTTCCTGGGGGTTTTGTGGAGGTGGGGGGTAAGAGTATGTTTCTTCTGATTATCTCTAACTCTGATTTTCTGCCTTGATCTCCACCACTTATTTCACCTGCTGAGTGTGAAATGTCCCTTCTACATTTCCACAACCCTTTCTCACCCCAGAATATGGCCTAAACAAGGTTGTGTGTTAGCAAACATTTAGGGAAGATTTGGGAGCAAGAAAAAAATGGCTTACAGTGAAGTTTGACATAGAGAATAACTTGAAACCCCATATTAGAAAGCAGTTCTTTTAAGAGTCCATTAGTCACTCTCATCGCTGGAAAACTCTCACTGGCCAACTCTCCAGAGGTACTACAGTAGCACCAGCTGCCCAGTTCTCTCCTGGAGAAGATAATGAATATCTTTTCCATTTTCCAAAGTCAATTCCCTTAGCTATAAACTCCAAAGCGGTCATTTCCAGTTCCCATTCTCTTTTGCACAAGGCAAGTTAATGAGTCTTTTGCTTTATTCTAAATCACACAGAGATAAGTTATCTTACTAAATCAAAACACTCCCTCCCTATTTGAACTCTAGTGTGAGGTTGTCAAAATAATAACTTCTTTCCCCCTACCGACTGCATTTTCATTATTGTTATTTTAAATAATATTCCTTAAATATTTTTTGTTCCTAAGTATTTTTCTATATCTTTTAAAATGGCTGCATACATCCTCTGTTTTTGGATGCTTAGGTTGTTTCCAATTCTTTATTATTATACATACTGCCATGTTATATATTATATATATATTCCTTATTATCCTTCTTATATCCTATATATATTATATCCTTATTATTATATGTATATCCTATCCTTAATTATTTCTTTGCTCTATATTCCTCGAAGTATTAATAACATTCCTAAACAGTAAATCCTGTAATATTTTTTTTGTTTGCTTAAACTGTGTGCATGAATTCTCTTATGTTTTTCTCTTTTCTGTTTGTTTTTTGCTTTGGGGGCTTTTTTGGCCACACTACATGGCTTCTGGGATCTTAGTTCCCTGTCCAGGGGTTAAACCCCCCACCTCCTACCATGGAAACATGGAGTCTTAACCACTGGAGCACCAGGGAATTCCCTGTATAAGTTTATATATCCCACAATGTTTGAAGGGCTTGAATCTCCAAACTCTTTGTTAATTGTGCATATGTTTATCCTTATTGTTTTCTTTATGGTTTAAATTTGCATTTCTTGACTGACAGTGACATTTAACTTTTTATGTTTATTGGCTATTTGAGGCTTTTTCTTGTGTAAAATACATTTCCTGGTCAGTTGTATATCACATTTCTCTGTTATTGATTTGAAAAAGATCTTTGAACATTAAGGATACAAATCTTTGGTAAAGGATACTTTCTTCCAGTGTCATTTGTCTTTTCGGTTGGTTTATGGTGAATTTTGCTATATAAAAGTTTTATGTTTTATATAACCACCACATCTATCATCTACGGGCTTCCCTAGTGGCTCATAGGGTAAAGAATCTGCCTGCTGTGCGGGAGACCTGAGTTCCATCTCTGAGTCTGGAAGATCCTTTGGAGAAGGGAATCACTAAAACTTTAGTATTCTTGCCTGGAAAATTCCATGGACAGGGGAGGCTGGTGGCTACAGTCCATGTGGTCAGTCGCAGAGTCAGACACAACTGAACCACTAAGCCTTTCACTTTCATCATCCTTTATGCTTCTTACTTTTTTCATTGAAGGTGATCCAAATAATCTTCATTTTATCTTTGCTGTTGTTGTTGTTGTTCAGCCCCTAAGCAGGGTCCCATTCTTTATCACCTTATAGACTGCAGCACACCAGACTCCTCTATTCAAGTCTATTGAGTCAGTGATGCTCTCGAACCATCTCGTCCTCTGCAGTTCTCTTCTCCTTTTGCTTTCAATCTTTCCCAGCATCAGGGTCTTTTCCAGTGAGTCATGTCAGGTAGCCAAAGTTTTGGAGTTTCAGCTTCAGCATCAGTCCTTCCAATGAATATTCAGTGCTGATTTCCTTTAGGATTAACTGGTTTGATCTCCTTGCTGTCCAGGGGACTCTCAAGAGTCTTCTCCAACACCACAGTTCAAAAGCATCAGTTCTGGAATTGAGCTACAGGAGTTGCTTGTATATTTTTGAGATTAGTTCTTTGTCAGTTGCTTCATTTGCTATTATTTTCTCCCATTCTGAAGGCTGTCTTTTCTTGCTTATAGTTTCCTTTGTTGTGCAGAAGTTTTTAATTTTAATTAAGTCCCATTTGTTTATTTTTGCTTTTATTTCCAATATTCTGGGAGATGGGTCATAGAGGATCCTGCAGTGATTTATGTCAGAGAGTGTTTTGCCTACATTTTCCTCTAGGAGTTTTATAGTTTCTGGTCTTACATTTAGGTCTTTAATCCACTTTGAATTTATTTTTGTGTATGGTGTTAGAAAGTGTTCTAATTTCATTATTTTATAAGTGGTTGACCGGTTTTCCCAGCACCACTTGTTAAAGAGATTGTCTTTTCTCCATTGTATATTCTTGCCTCCTTTGTCAAAGATAAGGTGTCCATAGGTGCATGGATTTATCTCTGGGCTTTCTATTTTGTTCCACTGATCTATATTTCTGTCTTTATGCCAGTACCATACTGTCTTGATGACTGTGGCTTTGTAGTAGAGCCTGATCAAAAAATGGGCCAAAGAACTAAACAGACATTTCTCCAAAGAAGACATACAGATGACTAACAAACACATGAAAAGATGTTCAACATCACTCATTCTCAGAGAAATGCAAATCAAAACCACAATGAGGTACCATTTCACGCCAGTCAGAATGGCTATGATCCAAAAGTCTACAAGCAATAAATGCTGGAGAGCGTGTGGAGAAAAGGGAACCCTCTTACACTGTTGGTGGGAATGCAAACTAGTACAGCCACTATGGAGAACAGTCTGGAGATTCCTTAAAAAACTGGAAATAGAACTGCCTTATGACCCAGCAATCCCACTGCTGGGCATACACACCAAGGAAACCAGAATTGAAAGAGACACATGTACCCCAACGTTCATTGCAGCACTGTTTATAATAGCCAGGACATGGAAACAACCTAGATGTCCATCAGTAGATGAATGGATAAGAAAGCTGTGGTACATATACACAATGGAATATTACTCCGCCATTAAAAAGAATACATTTGAATCAGTTCTAGTGAGATGGATGAAACTGGAGCCGATTATACAGAGTGAAGTAAGCCAGAAAGAAAAACACCAATACAGTATACTAACGCATATATATGGAATTTAGAAAGATGGTAATGATAACCCTGTATGCGAGACAGCAAAAGAGACACAGATGTATAGAACAGTCTTTCGGACTCTGTGGGAGAGGGAGAGAGTGGGATGATTTGGGAGAATGGCGTTGAAACATGTATAATATCATATATGAAACGAATTGCCAGTCCAGGTTCGATGCAGGATACAGGATGCTTGGGGCTGGTACACTGGGATGACCCAGAGGGACGGTACGGGGAGGGGGGGGTTCAGGATGGGGAACACATGTACACCCGTGGTGGATTCATGTTGATGTATGGCAAAACCAATATTGATTGTAAAGTAATTAGCCTCCAATTAAATAAATTTATATTTTTAAAAAAGCATCAATTCTTCAGTGCTTAGCCTTCTTTAAGGTCCGTCTCTCACATCTATACATGACTGATGGAAAAATCATAACTTTGACTAGATGGACCTTTATCGGCAAAGTGATGCCTCTTCTTTTTAACATGCTGTCTAAGTTTGTCACAGCTTTCCTTCCAAGGAACAAATGTCTTTTAATTTCATGGCTGCAGTCACCATCCACAGTGATTTTGGATCCCAATAAAATAAAATCTGTCACTGCTTCCACTTTTCCCCCTCTATTTGCCATGAAATGATGGGACCAGATGCCATGACCTTAGTTTCTTGAATGTTGAGTTTTAAGCCAGATTCTTCACTCTCCTCTTTCACCTTCATCATGAGGCTCTTCAGTTCCTCTTTGCTTTCTGCTGTTAGAGTGGTATCATCTGCCTATCTGAGGTTGTTGATATTTCTCCTGGCAATCTTGATTCCAGTTTGTGATTCATTCAATCCAGCATATTGCATGATGTACTCTGCATAGAAGTTAAATAAGCAGGGTGACAATATACAACCTTGACATATTCCTTTCCTAATTTTGAACCAGTCTGTTGTTCCATGTCCGGTTCTAACTGTTGCTTCTTGACCTGCATACAGGTTTCTCAGCAAACACATAAGGTGGTCTGGTATTCCTGTCTCTTTAAGAATTGTCCAGTGTGTTGTGATTCACATAGTCAAAGGCTTTAGCATAGTCAATGAACAAAAGTAGATGTATTTCTGGAATTCCCTTGCTTTTGCTATGATCAAATAAATGTTGGCAATTAGAATTCTAGTTCCTTTGCCTTTTCCAAATTTAGCTTGCACATCTGGAAGTTCTCAGTTCACATACTCCTGAAACCTAGCTTGAAGGATTTTGAGCATTACCTTGTGAGCATGTGAAATGAGTGCAATTGTTCAGTAGTCTAAACATTCCTTGGCATTGCCCTTCTTTGGAATTGGAATGAAAACTGACATTTTCCAGTCCTGGAGCCATTGCTGAGTTTCCAAATTTGCTGACATATTGACTGCAGCACTTTAATAGCATCATCTTTTTAGGATTTGAAACAGCTCAGCTGGAATTCCATCACCTCTACTAGTTTTGTTGGTAGTAATGCTTCCTAAGGCCCACTTGACTTCATACTCTAGGATGTCTGGCTCTAGGTAAGTGACCACACCATCTGGGCCATTGAGACCCTTTTTGTATAGTTCTTTTGTACATTGTTGCCACCTCTTCTTAATCTCTTCTGCTTCTGTTAGGTCCTTATTGTTTCTGTCCTTTGTCATGTCCATCCTTGCATGAAATGTGCCCTTGATATCTCCAATTTTTTTGAAGAGATCTCTAGGCTTTCTTATTCAATTGTTTTCTTCTATTTCTTTGTATTGTTCATTTTAGAAGGCCTTCTTGTCTCTATTTTCAGGAACTCTGCATTCAGCTGGGTGTAACTTTCCCTTTCTCCTTTTCCTTTTGATTCTCTTTATCTCTCAGATATTTGCAAAGCCTCCTCAGACAACCACTTTGCCTTCTTGCGTTTCTTTTTCTTTGGGATGGTTTTGGTCACTGCAGTCTGTACAATGTTTTGAACCTCTGTCCATAGTTCTTCAGGCACTCTGTCTAACAGATCTAATTCCTTGAATCTATTCATCATCTCCACTATATAATTGTAAGGGATTTGATTTAGGTCATGCATGAATGGTCTAGTGGTTTTCCCTATTTTCTTCAATTTAAATCTGAATTGTGCAACAAGGAGCTCATGATCTGAGCTACAGTCAGCTCCCAGTCTTGCTTTTGCTGACTGTACAGAGCTTTTCCATCTTCAGCTGCAAAGAATATAATCAATGTGATGTCAGTATTGGCCAACTGTGTGATGTCCATGCGAAGAGCCATCTTCTGTGTTGTTGGAAGAGGGTGTTTGCTATGACCAGTGAATTCTCTTGAGAAAACTCTGTTAGCCTTTGCCTTACTTCATTTTGTACTCTAAGGCCAAATTTGCCTGTTACTCCAGGTATCTCTTGACTTTCTACTTTTGCATTCCAATCCCCTGTGATGAAAAGGACATCTTTTTTGGTGTTAGTTCTAGAAGGTCTTGTAAGTCTTCATAGAAGCATTCAACTTCAGTTTCTTCGGCATTAGTGGTTGGGGCATAGACTTGGATTACTGTGATGGTGAATGATTTGCCTTGGAAACAAACTGAGATCATTCTGTTGTTTTTGAGATTGCATCCAAGTACTGCATTTCAAACCCTTTTGTTGACTGTGAAGGCTATTCCATTTCTTCTAAGGGATTCTTGCCCACAGTAGTGGATAAAAAGGTCATCTGAATTAAATTTGCCCATTCCTATCCATTTTAGTTCACTGATTTCTAAGATGTCAGTGTTCACTCTTGCCATCTCCTGCTTGACCACATCCAATTTCCCTTGATTCATGGACCTAACATTTCAGGTTCCTATGCAATATTCTTTACAACATCGGACTTTACTTTCACCACCAGACACATCCACAACTGAGCGTTGTTTCTGCTTTGGCCCAGCTACTTCATTCTTTCTAGAGCTATTAGTAATTGCCCTGTACTCTTCCTTGGTAGCATACTGGACACCTTCTGTACTGGGGACTCATCTTCCAGTGTCATATCTTTTTGCCTTTTCATACTTTTTTGCCTTTTCATGCATTCTTGAGGCAAGAATATTGGAATGGTTTGCCATTCCCTTCTCCAATGAACCACATTTTGTCAGAACCTTTCCCTATGACCTGTCCATCTTGGGTGGCCCTGCATGACTTCATTAAGTTACACAAGTCCCTTCTCTACAACAAGGCTGTGATCCATGAAGGGATTATTTTATCTTAGAGTTTTTTTTAACTGTATTTATTATTTATTTGCCTGGGCTGGGTATTACTTGAGGCATGCAGGATCTTGATCTTGACTGCAGTGTGTGAGATCTTCTAGTTGTAGCATGCAAACTATTTGCTGCAGCATGTGGGATCTAGTTCCCTGACCAGGGTTCAACCCAGGCCCCCTGCATTGAGAATGTGGAGTCTTAGCTAGTGAACCACCAGCAAAGTCCCTGATTTGTCCTTTAAAATTATAACAGTAGGTTTGAAATGTAGATTGCAAAGAGGCAAGATCAAAGGCAGAGGAAATATTTTAGGAGGTGATTACAGTTCTGAAATAAAACAATGGCAGTGGAAACAGAGAAGAGGTCTGGATTTAAAAGATATTTAAGATGAAAGATCAACAGTGACTCATTGGATATGAAATCTGAAGTAAAGAAAGGAATTCAGGAAAATCACTAGGTTCTTAGTTTGGTGACATTTACCAAGATGAGGTAGGTTTGGTGGGGATTGGAGGAGAGGATAAAGGATGAGCTCAAGTTGGACACCCAGGTAAGATAGGTAAACCATCATGGATCTGGAGCAGAGATATTTGAGATGCAAATATTGAGCTGGTGGTTATCACGGAAGACAGATAAGTGTGGAGAGTGCGAATACAAGAAGAAATGACACCACAGAGAATATGTAATTTTAAGAGAAAAGAGAAGGAAGATGTCTCTAAGAAGACACAACCAGAAAAGTAAGAAAAGAATTTACTCTTAATCAGGAAAAGAAAGAGGATAGACTTTCAGGGAGAGAGTGGCTAATACTGCCAAATGGAACAAAATTTTCCAGTAAGATAGAAGCTAGAAAGTATCCCCTGAATTTGCCAAGCCCTCCTTGAGGACCTCCACCAAAGAAAATGCTATAGAAAGTTGAAGGTGAAATCTGACTGTGCTGTGTAAGATGCACAGCTTTATACCCTTCAACCACTTTCCAAAGGCACCTCTTACCTCCTGGACTGCTGCTGCCTCTGCTCAGTTCCCTGGAGTCAAAACTGGAGCTCTGGACTGTATGGCCTGTTCACTCTCCCATCTGCACTGGTTTGCTCCCCTACTCTCAGGACAAGTTACCATATCACAAGGGCATGGAGTCTTGCTTCTGGAACTGGTGCCAATAGGCCAGATGATGCACAATAGGAGTTGCACAGTGTAAGTGTAGGAGAGTTATCCTGTTGTGAAGCAAACCTTGACAAATAGCAAATGGGAGAAGGGAATAAGGCAAATAGAGGCATTTTTCTTAGTCTTCCTCTTCCACAGACTCTTTCAAGATTATGATTTCTGGGACTTCCCTGATTGTCCAGTGGCTCGGACCATGTACTTCCAGTGCAAGTAATCTGGGTTTGATTCCTGGTCAGAGCCCTAGGTCCCAACAATGGTCAAATATCTCACATGTGGTAACTAAGACCTGGTGAAGCCAAATAAATAAATATTAAAAAAGAAGATTATGATTCCTCTCTGTGACCATGACAGAGAATCACTGTGGCTCAAAGAATCTCTCTGCTAAAATACCTTTTTATTTCTCATCATGGCCTGGTGGAAGCAGTACCAGCAAGGTAACACATCTTGCTGCATTGGTTGATTAGATTTTTCTTCACTTTTACCTTCCTAAATTTGTCCCTGCTCCCTCCAAAAGAATCAGCTCTTTAATTTTGACCCTAGACTTAATGATCCAGAGAACTTGGGCTAAGACATGGTTGTTAAATTGGTAAATTAACTAGGAAAGAGACTATTTAAATCAGCTCTCCATTTGGGCTGCTCAAACCAACAGAATCTTTAATGTATATGCTCTGTTTTCTGACATTTCAACACAATGAAATGAGAAAGGGAATAAAAAGGAGGGCACTGTAACAGCATGAATAGCATTTTGGTTTGAGAAAGGTAGAGCTAGACCAAGAAGAAAACTGTCAAATTATTGGGCTTCCCTTATGGCTCAGGTTGTAAAGAATCTGCCTGCAATGCAGGAGACCTGAGTATGATCCCTGGGTTGGGAAGATCCCCTGGAGAAGAGAAAGGCTACCCAATCCAGTATTCTGACCTAGAGAATTCCATGGACTGTATAGTCCATGGGGTCGCAGAGTTGGACATGACTGAGCGACTTTCACTTTCATAAGATGAAAAGGATATAAACATTAATATTAGATCACTGCTGAGCTCACATATTTCCCCAGGTCAGGTTATCCACAGAACATTACAATCTAGTTTTATCTATAAGTGACTATCAAATTACCTGTAGCCAGGGAGCTCAACAAGGTGCTCTATGACAACCTAGAGGGGTGGGATGGTGTGGGGGGATGGAAGGGAGGTTCAAGAAGGAGGGGACATATGTATACTTATGGCTGATTCATGTTGTTGTCTGGCAGAAACCAACACCACATTGTAAAGCAATTGCCCTCCAATTAAAAAAAAATTTAAGGTATTTATAACATCCAGCAAAATCCATTATCCACAATATGTCTCTTTACTTTGCTACAGCAGAACCAACCTTTAGCCCTTCAACTCAACCAATATCTACCAGCCCCAGTCATGTGGCAGGTAATGTCCCGGGCTTTGTAAAGTAGAGCAGTTGCTGGGGGGTGGGGGGAAAAGAGTTTCAGATGAATAAGATCCAGATGTACACTGAAAATATATAATCTCAGAGGTAAAAATATGATAAAGTGCACAGAGTATTAATATATAGGGTCATATAAAGCTTTTAAAGTACAAATTTTATTAGTGCCAAGGAAAGAAACAAATAAAATTCTAAGAAGGTCAAAATAGGGAGAGATTGTTAGTGGAAAATAATGAGGAAAAAATTCATTGACAGAGGTAATACATTTGGTAAACATAATTTTAATAGTTGGCTATGGGGAAAGATAGGTGGATTATTAAGAGTAGAACCAAAGTCATAGGACCATGAAATAGTTGAGTAGAACTGTGGAATGATAGACCTTGACACTTTTGGCAGGTGAATCCAAGAACTTTGAGAACCTCCAAGCAGTCATATACCATCTATCATATATTTCGCCCATAAAATGCGTGCCTAATGGTGAGTATATAACTACAAAGCCATCATATGATAGGATGGATGGACCATGGGCTCAGGTACCACCTAAGTGACTTGCTCCTTCATGCCCATATCCTAGTGCACAGTATTCAAATTAGGTCTCAGCAAAATGACACATGGATACCTTTTACTCAGGAACAGTCAAAACTTTGAATCAACATCCTCTTGAAGTTCCATTTGGCTGAAGTGTTTAGCATGACTCAGCCCAGAGAAGAATCTTGCTTGTTTTAAGATAAAAAGAAACATGCTATCATTTGTTTGAAATTTTCTAATATTTTTTCTATTTTGATGAAGCATGTTTGCATGAAGATATCCAAAGTTTTATCTTCTTCTCTCCTATCTAAACTAGATAAAACCTAGAGAAAATTCATCTGAAGATCAAGAAGCAGGACTTGGCAAGTCCAGCCCTTCAGTAGGCCTGGCAGCCCTCTGGGAACCATGGGAAGAGAGGCCCACAGTAGCTTCCCCATCTGTCCTGGGTCTGGGAATACTGCCCAGTAGAAGCCTTAGAGATAATCAGGACTCTACAGTATTGGCTGGAAAACATTCTAACTTTGATCACAACCCAGTTCTCTCTCCTGATGGCTCTGGCAGCCTTTAAGATGAAGAAGTGAAAAGGAGACTGCAGGAAGAAACAATTAAGATTGCACATACATGTGCGCATACACACAAACACATTAAACCAAAACCAAACAGTGGTCTCCATTGTTTGACCTGCTGCCAGAAACACTAGGCATGGAAAGAACAAGAAGCAGTTACCAAGAAGAATCCAAAAAGCAAAGCTCTAAAGAGCAACTGACCAAGTGAAGCCTAAATAGTTTTTCAGAAGCTTCAGCTGAAGGCTTCAGTCAGCAGAAGCATGGATCAGGACAGTCAAGATTTGAGAAGAAATATACGCCAATTAAACTCATGGCCAAGTATGATATCCTGGGATATCAATACCACAAATCTGATTTTAATTTTTTAAAAAGGCCCTCTAAAACCAAAAAGAAAATTTCCTGCTTACTAAAAAGATATTTCTCTGTCCTTCTTGAGTGTGTAACACATTGAATGGATACTACAAAAAGAGTTAAAGCCATGTTTAATAGGGTTGTCTAAATAATGAATTAAAGAGAGAAAACATTTCTTGTCAGTAATCCCTAAATATCATCTCGAAAGGCCTTAAAATATAATGAAAATTCATAGACTATTAGGTAGCTATTAAATGTCATCATTAGGAAAACTACATAAAAACATGGGTAAATGATCCTTAAATAAGGTTGAGTGAAAAAATTAAAATAGAAAGCATTTGGAATTATAATAATAGCCTGTATTTATTAAGGGTTTACAATTGAAATATACATACACATATGGGTGGGTTTCTGAAGTGGCACTAGTGGTAAAGAACACTCCAGCCAACACAGAAGACATAAGAAATATGGGTTCAATCCCTGGATTGGGAAGATCCCGTAGAGGAGGGCATGGCAACCCACTCCAGTATTCTTGCATGGAGGATCCCATGGACAGAGGATCCTGGTGGGCCAGTCCACAGAGTTGAGAAGAGTGAGACATGACAAATGACTTGGCACGTACACACACACACACACACACACACACGGGTATGAATTAAATTGAGATAGTTGTATTAATATATGAGATTTGGGATGATATTTTTATTTTCTTGAAAATTTTCTTTGGTATTATTATAGCAAATAGTATTTTCTATATGATATATTACCTATACAGATAATATATAGGTATTATCTATGGCATAGAAAGTTATGACCAACCTAGACAGCATATTAAAAAGCAGAGACGTTACTTTTCCAACAAAGATCTGTCTAGTCAAGGCTATGGTTTTTCCAGTGGTCATGTATGGATGTGAGAGTTGGACTGTGAAGAAAGTTGAGCACTGAAGAATTGATGCTTTTAAACTGTCGTGCTGGAGAAGACTCTTGAGAGTCCCTTGGACTGCAAGAAGGTCCAACCAGTCCATCCTAAAGGAGATCAGTCCTGGGTGTTCATTGGAAGGACTGATGTTGAAGCTGAAACTCCAATACTTTGGCCTCCTGATGTGAAGAGCTGACTCATTTGAAAAGACCTTGATGCTGGGAAAGATTGAAGGCAGGAGGAGAGGGGATGACAGAGGATGAGATGGTTGGATGGTATCACCGACTCAATGGACGTGGGTTTGGGTGGACTCTGGGAGTTGGTGATGGATGGGGAGGCCTGGCGTGCTGCAGTTCATGGGGTCGCAAAGAGTCAGACACGACTGAGCGACTGAACTGAACTGATTATTATAGCAACTTATCAATTAAAATAAATACAATCAAAGAACTAATTCTAAAGGAAAATGAAGTGATGAACACCCAAATTACTGCTGATTTCTGTCTGTCTTTCTTTTTTGAGTTACCCATTCTTTTTTTAAAAAATTGACATATAGTTGATTTACAGTGTTGTGCTAGATTCTACGGTAGAGCAAAGTGATTCAGTAATACATATACATATTCTTTGTCATATTCTTTTCCACTATGGCTTATTACAGAATATTGAATATAGTTCCCTGTGCTATACAGTAGGACCTTTTTTATCTATTCTATGTATAGTACTTTGTATTTGCTAATCCCAAACTCCTGATTTATCCCTCCCCCATTTCCTTTTTGGTAACTATATGTTTATTTTCTGTGTCTGTGAGTCTGTTTCTGCTTTGTAAATAGTCCATTTGTATCATTCCCATATCATATAGTGAATGTCATATCATATAGTGTTTGTCTTTCTCTGCCTGACTTAGTATGATAATCTCTAGATCCATTTGCCATGATGAAAATGGCATTATTTCATTCATTTTTACGGTTGAATAGTATTCCATAAAATTGATCTTTTTTTCTTTTATGCTTTTTCATGTGTCCAAATTTATGATGGGAAAGCAGTGACAGGAAATTTGACTTCTATAGAAAATAACAGCAAAGAAATTACTCTGCAAACTCAAAAAAAATTTTTTTAATCAGACAAAATGAGGGATTCATGTTCAAAAGCTTGAAAACTTAATTTAAAGCAGTACTCATTTCTAACACATGACATGAAGGGTCTCTGATGTCCCTTCAGCTATCTGAGAGATTTCCACACGATGCCCACAGTGTGATGGGGAGTATAGCTCCACCACTTTCTAGCTGTGTCCTTGTGTGTGTGCTCAGTCACTCAGTCACGTCCGACTCTCTGAGACCCCATGGACTGTAGCCTGCCAGGCTACTCTGGCCATGGAATTTTCCAGGCAAGTATACTGGAGCGGGTTGCTGTTTCCTACTCTGGGAGATCTTCCCAACCCAGGGATGGAACCTATGTCTCTTGTATCTCCTGCATTGGCAAGCAGATTCCTTACCACTGTGCCACCTGGGAAGCCTTGTGTCCTTGGTCAAGTTATTTAGGCTCTCCAAGCCTTAGCATCTTCCTTTTAAAAGTGGAGATATATATAAACCACTTCATAAGAAGGAAGATGCTCATTTCATAAGAAGGAAGATGCTTACTTCATAAGACAGTGGTAAGATTTAAATAGGTTAACAGGCGGTAAAAAATCCACCTGCTGATGCAAGAGGTACAGGAGACACAGGTTCAATCCCTGGGTTGGGACGATCTCCTTGAGCAGGAAATGGCAACCCATGCTAGTATTCTAGCCTGGAAAATCCTGTGGAAGGAGCCTGGCGGACTACAGTCCAAGAGGTTGCAAAGAGTCAGACACGAAGGAGTGGCTGAGCACACATGCTCACAAGACTTAAATAGTATATGGAAGTTCCTAACACCTTGCCTGGTAGGCATTCCATGACTAGTAAGTCCTAGTTCCCTTGCCTCTCCATTCCCTGCTCATAAATCCATCATAAAAAACTCAACCTACCTGTGACTAGTTAATTACCAGGTCATTAATAATACTATTTCCCACTTATTATCTGCCTACTTGGAGATTCAGGCCCTGGCACATGGTGGGTTCCCAGTAAAGAGATGTTTAATGGATAGAGGGATGGATAGCTTCATTTCTGTCTTCAGATTCCTAACAGAAAATATATTGAGTTTGCTCTGTATATTTCTAAAGAATACAATTGGGACCAGAAAGCACAATGATAATCTTTCTTTTTTTTTTCTTTTAGCAGAAAAAATAGGTTTGGCTAAGCAAGGATCTGGCTATTGGAGAGGAGGCCTTGGGAAGAACAGAAGTACAAAGGAGGCTTCTCTGAACAAGACACATACTCTCCAGGTCTTTGGACTTTGCAGTCAAAGCTAGAGTCAGTTTCACAAAAATCAAGAAGAGTATTTTAATAAAGCTGTCCGAACACTGAAGTGTGTGCTAAGTCACTAAGTGTTGTCAGACTCTGGAGTCCCATCGTTGACTGTAGCCCACCAGACTCTTCTGTCCATGGGATTTCCCAGGCAAAAACACTGGATGGGGTTGCCATTTCCTCCTCTAGTGTATCTACCTGACCCAGGGATCAAACCTGAATCTATTGCCTTTTCTGCATTGGCAAGCGGGTTTTTTTTTTTTACAGCAGAGCTACCTGGAAAGCCCAAACACTGAAGAGGCTGCCTCAGAAACGATAGGTTCCTCATTACCATTCTCTGGGCTGGGAAGGATGTTGCCATGGTTGCTGTTATGTTGGAGAGGGAATTCTAGCTTTAGGTTGGTGATTAAGATGAGAAAAACTCTTTTTAGCCTGAGGTTTTGATTTCATTTGAGACTCTACTGACACCTAGAGGCTTATTTGTAAATATTACTACAAATCTGAGCCCAAAGAAAGCTCTCTTACTTCTCAGTTCAAATTTTCAGCTCTACTTAGGCCTACAGGTGCTCCCTGTCTCCAGATAGTCCCAGGGGAGGAGTCTCAGAAAACTAAATATTATGATCATGCAACAGCACCATATCTTGACACAGCTACAAGACCAAGACAGAAACATAGTTACAGGAAGCTCTTTCTCCTTCCATCCTCAAGAAGGAAACAGGTCACACATGTGACCAAACAAGTTACCATGTGAGGTGGACCCACGAAATAGCTAATGTGGGTGATCATGAAAATTGAATAAATAAAAATATGAGGTGTGGACTTCCCTAGTGGTCTAGTGGTTAAGAAATCTGCCCGTCGATGCACAGTACACGGGTTCAATCCCTGGTCTGAGATGATTTCACAAGCTGTGGGGCAACTAAGCCCAAGTGCCACAACTACTGTGCCTGTGTTTTAGAGATCAAGAGCTGCAACAACTGAGCCCACCTGCCCTGGAGCCAGTGCTCTGCAAGGAGAGAAGCCACCACAGTGAGTATTCCACACACGGCAACTAAAGAAAGCCCATGCATAGCATGAAAATACAGTGTACCCAAAGATAGATAAATAAATGAAAACATGGGTGGGAGGGCTTTCAGGGAGGGATTGACATGAGAACTGGTTCTTAATGGAGAAATAATGCAGGAGAGCAAGGCAGGGTTGGAACGGATGGCAGTGAGTGTGCTCAAGAGCCTGGACTTCAGAGTCCAACGGACTCATGTCAGATTCTGGCTTCTCCTCACTAGACATGACTGCAGCTAGTCTCTTAGAATCTCTGGCATCATATTCCTCTAACAGAGGGGATACTCATGCTTTCCCTGAAAGCTTGTTGTGTAGATTAGAGATAACACATGTAATTTTACTTGCTTAGTTTGGGCACATAATAAGCACTCCAGTGGCAGCTTGTATTGCTCTGGATTTGACACAGGGGTTTACCTGGAGGGTCCCGGGAATATAATGTTAGACAATTTGACTGGGACAGAGTGATTGTGTGGAAGCATAAGAAGTGAGCCTGAGGCATGTTATGTGCTAGACAGAACCTAAGACTAGAAGTCAACTGAACCTCAGTTTCAGTTCTTGATCTCATTTCTAAGACAAGTCACTCTCACTTTCTCTGAGTCTTTCTTTCCCATATGTAAAGTGAGGTGTCAGTCATTTCTCTCCCTGGCTAAGTATCAGAATCATCTAGAGTGCTTTCAGAAATTCTAATGACCATACGGTACCCCAGACCAGCTAAATCTGAACTTCTGGTGCTGGGACTCCAGACAGTAGACTTTTTTAAAAACTTTTTTTTATTGAAGTACATATTTAATATATTCAGGGACTTCCCTGGTGGTTCAGTGGCTAAGACTCTGAGCTCACAATGCAGGGGGACTGGACGGTTCATTCTCTGGTCAGAGAACTAGATCCCATATGCTGCAAGTAAGAATTCACATGCTGCAACAAAGATCGAAGATACTGCATGCCACAACTAAGACCTAGTGCAGCCAAATAAATTAATTACATAAAAAATACATATTTAATGTATTTAATTTGATTAGTTTGGACATATGCATACAGCCATGGGGGCTTCCTAGGTGGCGCTAGTGGTAAAGAACCCTCCTGCATAAGAGACGTTGGTTCAATCCCTAGATCAGGAAGATTTCCTGGAGGATGGTAAAGCAGCCCACTCCACTATTCTTGCCTGGAGAATCCCATGGACAGAGAGGCCAGGCAGGCTATAGTCCATGGGTCACAAAGAATTGGACACAACTGAAGCCACGCACGCACACACGTATACACCCATGATATTACTGAGGCTTCCCCTGTGGCTCAGCAGTTAAGAATCTGCCTGCCAATGCAAGAGACCTGGAGATGTGGGTTAATATCTGGTCTGGAAGATCCCCTGGAGGAGGCAATGGCAACCCACTTCAGTATTTTTGCCTGGGAAATAAGATCCCTGGAGGAGGAAATGGCAACCCACTCCAGTATTCTTGCCTGGGAAATCCCATGGACAGAGAAGCCTGGCGGGGTACAGTCCTTGGGACTGCAAAAAAGTTGGACACAACTGAGTGACTAAACTGCCACAACAACATAGTAAGTCTTGATATGTATTTGTGTAAGTTCTCCAAATTAATTATTCTTTAAAATGGCTTCACAGGTGACACTAGTGGTAAAGAATCTGCCTGCCAATGCTAGGAGACACAGGAAATACAGGTTTGATTCTTGGGTCAGGGAGATCTCCTGGAGCAGGAAATGGCCACCCGCTCCAGTATTCTTGCCTGGAAAATTCCATGGGCAGAGGAGACTGGTGGGCTATAGTCCACGGGGCTGCTGAGAGTCAGACACAACTTAGCAACTGAACAACAAATGATATTGCCACCAAGATAAAGGTAACAAACATGCCCATCACCTTTAAAAGTTTCCTTGTGACCCATTATTTTGTGTGTGTGGTAAGAATATTTAACATGAGGTCTATCCTCCTAATATATTTAAATGCACAATACTGTGCTGTCAACTATAGGTACTATGTTGTACAATAGGTCTCTAGAATTTATTCCCCTAGCATAATTGAAACTTACTCATTGAATAACTGCCTATTTCCCCCTTCTCCCAGCCCTTGGCAACCTATTCTAGTCTCAGATTCTACAAGTTTGACTATTTTAAATACTTCATATGAGGGGTGTTGAAAAGCAGAGACATCACTCTGCCTATAAACATCTGTATAGTCAAGGCTCTGGTCTTCCCAGTGATCACGTACGGTTGTGAGAGTTGGATCGTAAAGAAGGCAGAGCGCCAACTGATGTCTTCAAACTGTGGTGTTGCAGAAGACTCCTGAGAGTCCCTTGGACTGCAAGGAGATCAAACCAGTCAATCTTAAAGGAAATCAGCCCCAAATACTCACTGGAAGGACTGATGCTGAAACTGAAGCTCCAGTATTTTGGCCACCCTGATGCAAATAGCCAACTCATTGGAAAGGTCCCTTATGCTGGGAAAGATTGAGGCAGAAGGAAATGGCATCAGAGGATGAGATGGCTAGATGGCATCACCAATGCGATGGACATGAACTTTGGCAAATTCTGGGAGATTGTGAGGGACAGGGAGACCTGGTGTGCTGCAGTCCATGGGGTCATGAAGAGTCAGACACGACTGGGCAACTGAACGACAACAATACAGTATTTGTCCTTATAATACTGGCATATTTCACTTAGAATAATATCCTCCAGGTTCATCCATGTTGTTGCAAATGGTAGGCCTTCCTTCTTTTTTAAGATTGAATAATATCCCATTCTATGTATATACTGCATTTTCTTTGTATATTCATCTGCTGGTGGACATTTGTTTTCATATTTTGGCTACTGGGAATAGTGCTGCAACAGGTATGAGAGTGCAAACATCTCCTTGAGATCTTGATTTTAATTCTTCTGGATATACACTCAGAAAAGGAATTACTAGATAATATGGTAGTTTTAGGGGCTTTCCATGTGGCTCAGTGGTAAAGAATCTGCCTGCCAATGCAGGAGACATGGGTTGAATCCCAGGAAGATCCCCTGGTGAAAGAAATGGCAACCCACTGAAGTATTCTTGCCTGGAGAATCCCATGCAGAGAGGAGACTAGTGGGTTACAAGCCATGGGATCACAGCATCGGATATGACTGAGCATGCACACACCAATGGTAGTTTTATTTAATTTTTTGAAGAATCTCTAAACTATTTCCCATAGTGTAATAGCTGGGTTATTTAAATTCCCAGCAAGAGTGTATAAGGGTTCCAGTTTCTCCAAATCCTCACAAACACTAATCTTTTGAGTGGTTGTGTTTGTTTTTCAGTAGCCACCTTAACAAGTGTGAGGTGATATCACTTTGTGGGTTTTTTGGTTTGTTTTTGGTTTTGCTGGCTCTCTCTAGTTGTGATGAGTGGGAGCTACTCTTCATTGCGGTGTGTAGGCTTCTCATTTTGGTGGCTCCTTCCACTGTGGAGCACAGGCTCTAGGCGCATGGGCTTCAGTAGTTGCAGCACACAGGCTCAGGAGTTGTGGTTTGAGGGCCCTAGAGGGTACTGGCTCCAGTAGTCGTGGCACACAGGCTTAGTTGCTCTGTGGCCTGTGGAATCTTCCCAGACAAGGGATGGAACCTGTGTCCCCTACACTGGCAGGTGGATTTTAATCCATTGTACCACCAGGGAAGTCCCTCATTGTGGTTTTGATTTGCTTTCCCTGATGGTTAGTGATGTTTATCACGTTTTCATATACCTTGTGGCCATATACATGTCTTCTTTGTAGAAATATGTTTTAAAATTCTTTCCTGTTTTTCATTTGGGTTATTTTTCTGCTACCAAGTTGTAGGAGTTTCTTGTGCATTTGGGATCTTAACCTCTTCCCAGATAAATGGCTTGAAAATATCTTTTTACATTCCATGGATTGCCTTTTCACTCTTGTAATTATTCCCTTTACCATAAAGAAATTTTTTAATTTGATGCAGTCTCTACTTTCTCACTCCACACACAAAAATAATTAAAATGGATTAAAGACATATATGTAAGGCCAGAAACCATAAAACTTCTAGAAGAAAACATAGGAACTACACTTTGTAACATCAGTCTTAGTAATATCTCTTTGGATATGTCTCCTCAGGCAAGAGAAACAAAAACTAAACAAATGTGATGACACCAAGCCACAAACATTTTGCACAAGAAAGGAAACTATAAACAAAACAAAACAACAGCTTACTGAATGAGAGGAGATATTTGCAAATGATTTATCTGATAAGGGGTTAATGTTTAAAATATGCAAAGAATTCATACAACTCAACATCAAAAAAACAACCTGATTAAAAATGGACAGAGAACCTCAATAGGCATTTTTCCAAAGGAAACAGAAGGATTGCCAACAGGCACATAAAAGCATCAAAAATTATCAGGGAAATGCAAATCAAAATCACAGTGAAATATCCCCTCACACCTCTCAGAATGTCAACATCTATTATCAAAAAAAACCAACAAATAACAAGTGGAGAAAAGTGAATTCTTGTGCACTGTTGGGAATGTAAATTGGTGCAGCCACTCTGGAAAACAATATAGAGGTTTCTCAAAAAACTAGAAATAGAAGTACCATATATGGAGAAGGGAATGGCAATTGGAGAAGGCAATGCAATCCACTTCAGTATTCTTGCCTGGAGAATCCCATGGACAGAGAAGCCTGGCAGGCCACAGTCCAAAGGGTCGCAGAGAGTTGGACACGACTGAACAACTAATACTACTACTACTACCATATAATCCAGCAATTCTACTTTTGGGTATATATCTGAAGAAAATGAAAACACTAATTTGAAAAGATATATGCTCCTCTATGTACATTGTAGCATTATTTATAATATCCAAGATATGGAAGCAAAAACAAGTGCCCATCAGTAGAAGAATGGAAAAAGACACAGCAGAAAATTTTTTGTTGTTCAGTCTCTCAGTCATGTCCAACTCTTTGTGACCCCATTTACTACAGCATGGCAGGCTTCCCTGTCCTTCACCATCTCCTGGTGTTTGCTCAAACTCATGTCCATTGAGTTGGTGATGCCATCTAACCATCTCATCCTCTGTCATCCTCTTCTCCGCCTGCCTTCAATCTTTCCCAGCATCAGGGTCTTTTCCAATAAGTCAGCTTTTCCCAGGTGGCCAAAGTATTAGAGCTTCAGCTTAAGCATCAGTCCTTCCAATGAATATTCAGGGTTGATTAAATGTATCTGTTGGTAAAAGTAAAGTCCAATGCTGTAAAGAACAATACTGCATAGGAGCCCGAATGTTTGGTCCATGAATCTAGGTTAATTGGAAGTGGTCAGACAGGAGATGGCAAAAGTGAATACTGACATTTTGGAAATCATTGAACTAAAACGGACAGGAACGGGTGAATTTAATTCAGATGACCATTATATCTACTACTGCAGGCAAGAATCCCTTAGAAGAAATGGAGTAGCCCTCACACAAAAGACTCTGAAATGTAACTCTTTGGTGCAATCTCAAAAACAACAGAATGATCTCGGTTTGTTCCCAAGGCAAACGATTCAGTATCACAGTAATCTAAGTCTGCGCCCCAACCACTGATACCAAAGAAGCTGGAGCTGAATGGTTCTATGAAGACCTACAAGATTTTCTAGAACTAACACCAAAAAGAGATGTCCTTTTCATCATAGGGAACTGGAATGCAAAAGTAGGAAGTCAAGAGAATCCCGGAGTAACAGGCAAATTTGGCCTCGGAGTACAAAATGAAGCAGGACAAAAGCTAACAGAGTTTTGTCGGTCACAGCAAACACCCTCTTCCAACAACAGTGGACAATTACTCAGTCTTTAAAAAAAAAAAAAAGAAATCTTGTCATCTGCAATAGCATAGATAGACCTAGAGGATATTATGTTAAGTCAAATAAGTCAGAGAAAGGCAGATAATGTATGATTTCACTTATATGTGGAATCTAAAAAAATGAAACAAATGAACAAACAGAACAAAACACAAACAGGAGTGACAGTAGCAAATGCCAGAATGGCAAAAGCAACAACAGTCAAAGAAGCACTAGCCAGAGGGGAAGAGAAAACCAGCCAGAAGCCATCTGCAGCCAGAGAGATAAAGCTGTATGCCCAGATTCCCCCTGTAGAGAAGATGGACATATCATTGTCCACACATTCTAACTGTGAGAAGCTTTCACTGACTACAAACTGCGTTGAAAAAACTGCAAACCTAATGACTTAAAAACCTTAAGAATATTGTCTTTAGGAAGAAACAACACAAACAACTTAAATGAACTGGAAGTAGTAGGGGACACATTAGAAGAACTGTGGATCCCCTACAGTTTTATTGAGAAGTTGAAAGGGACCCATGTAATGAAGGAACTGAAGATTCTTTACATGTCTAATAACCTGGTGAAAGACTGGGCTGAATTTGTGAAGCTGGCAGAACTGCCATGCCTAGAAGACCTGGTGTTTGTAGGCAATCTCTTGGAATCGAAACATTCTGCTGAGGGGAACTGGATTGAAGAGGCAACCAAGAGAATGCCCAAACTGAAAAAGCTACATGGTACCCCAGTAGTTAAAGAAGATGAGGAAGAAGGTAACTAACACTACATTTTCCACTTTGTGTTAACTTCTTTAAATATCGTAAGAATAGATGTTTTAAATAGTTGTCTATTTTAAAGATTCTGTGTGGGGCAAATGGTTCTTAAACCTCTCATTCCTTTCTTATATTCACTTAAACCCATTCAGTATTTCTCCAACAATAACACCAACCTTATATATTCTAGTTCTCTTTTTAGAAACTATGCATTTTCAGTTTTTTCTTCAGTCCCAGTTACATACTGTGTGGCCCCATCTACTGAAACCTTTATAGTCTGGTCATTTTTAACAACAAAAGAATAAGTGTGTTGCTTTATTAGGTTTGTTTAGATTTTTTAGGCCAGGCATTTAAATATATACACCTAACTTTTGAATCTGTAGGCCATCTTTCCTGAAGGTCCATCTCTTTATGACTCAGTAGCACAAATGTGTCATGTGTTTGGTTTGGGAAGAGTTCCTCTTAGAAATACAGCAGCAGCCCTAGAATCAAGACACCAAAGTTGAATTAGAAGAGATAGGGTGAAAAAAGGAAAAATTAGTACCTTGGTGGCCTTATAGCCCATGTTATATTTATTTATCTTTTGTTCCACAAGTGTGTGCATTGTCAACTGGAATTTACATTGTGTTAACCTCCACATCCACTCAAGTCCTGTGCACAATCAGCCACTTGTTCTATGATCCAAGTCAGTGGTTAAAATGACTGTCATGATCGCCCCTTTGACCAATACTTTGGCCTTATTACACATGTGGACCTGATCTTAGGCAAACTTTTTGGTTTATATTTCCTTGTTTGTTTGATAAGGAAATGCAGATAAGCAGTAGTTATATTTAAATTCCTAGACTAAATGTTGATTATTCATATTTTTAAAATTTTTCCCTAATAACTTCGATCTATTGACTCTCATGTTGAAAGAAGTAATTGCTGTAAAGGTATAGAGCTTAAAAGACTGAATTTGGTACCTTTCAATAAGTCAAATTTAGTATTTCAAAATATATTTTTAGAAATGTTTAACAGCTCTAAAAATGAATTATGTAAATAGTCGTGGAAGGAAAAGAGATGTCTCATTACAGAATCCCAGGCAAATGGCAATATTTTTAAGGACTGCCTCTTCTATGAAGGATACTAGGTGACTTAACCTCAGAACTGCAAAGCAATAGCTGGATGCAGAGTTTAGAATTTATCATATATGAAAAATTGTTTTTGGAAAATGCAAGATATGGTAGTCAGTAATCCAGATGAAGTCCATAGTAGGCCATGACTGAGTCACTAACGGATTGCAAAAAAGAAGTCAAGAAGCCCTCTGCCAAACTGTGCCGAAAGTCCTGCAATCAGAGACTATTAATGCTTGCTATTAATATTTCCCCATTTACTTGCGTAAAACCAGTCAAAGAAACAAAACTGGTCCTGGCTTTCAGAAGTTTTCAGCTATCATTTAAGTAGGAACTACATGACTGCTCTGAATCACTCTGATCAAAAGGGACCAATGCTTTGACAATCAATTGTAAATAAAAGCTTAGTACTTTTTTAGCTTACTTTTGCTCTTCCTTAGTTTGATAGGAAGAAATCTTTGCTCTGACTGGCTTAGACAGTCAGAGCCTTTGAGTATTTCTTTTCCGAAACATAGACAATGAGAATTACCCTTGGTGATATTTAAGTCCCATAAACTAAGAGGAAAAATGATCTTCTTTTCTTGTACTTTGCACTTCATCTAGTTGGTAAGTTTGAAGCCATTTTGCTACACATGGATGTATTTTCAAAAGTTACACTGGAAGTGAATATAATAGGGAATGAATAAATGATTTCATACTGAATTTATTTATAAAATGGCTTACACTGTTGATTTTTTAAATTCTGTAGTATAGAAACTAATTTTCTGTTTCTCCTTTAAAAAAATTAATTGGAGGCTAATTGCTTTATCTTCTTATTTCTTAATGTCTTTTAATTACTGGTAGTTCTCAGAGAAGTGTAGGTGCTTTTCTGTATTCATTTCACAAAATTTATAATTCAGTTTCACTCAACAAATATTTGAATGACTTCTGTGCATCTTTTTCTTAGAATTAGAGCCAGAATTCATGTCATTAGAAAATGAAAGATAAGGTATATGAAGAAGTTCAGAATATTCTTTCTAATAATTCTTTACATCATCCTTTACTGCTGCAAATTTAGCTGATAGTAAATATTTTCCATTTATGCTTCTTGGATTAGATATTTGACCTCCTTGGAATGGATTCTTCTCTGTGTTCCTTGTTTAAAGCATGCCATTTTAGTGGATCATTCAATTTCTTCTATTCCTGTAGTGATGGAATCAGTGAAAGTGAAAAGTGAAGGTCTCTCAGTTGTGTCTGACTCCTTGTGATCCTATAGACTGTAGCCCTCCAGGCTCCTCTGTCCATGGAGTTCTCCAGGCCAGAATCCTGGAGCGGGGAGCTGTTCCCTTCTCCTGGGGATCTTCCCAACCCAGGGATTGAACCAGGGTCTCCTACATTGCCCACACATTCTTTACCAGCTGAGCCACCAGGGAATCAGTACAGTATTTCAGTTCTTCATAGGAAATTTTATTATAGCCTAATGAGGAATTCAGCTTTCCTATGTTCCCTAATTCTAATCTTATGTTTGTATTACCCAGTCAGGTCTTGAAAGACTTTTGTGTTCTTTGTAAATAGGAGTTTGTTCCTTTAAACCAGAGTTTCTCAACCTGGAACTATTAATATTTTATGCTGGATAGTGTTGCAGGGGATGACTGTTCTTTGTAGTATGGGATGTTTAGCAACATCTCTGGCTTTTACCCACTAGATGCCAGTAGAACACTCTCCCAATTTGTGACAACCAAAGTGTCTTTAGACATCACCATCTGTCCTTTGGGAAATAAGGGTGGGAACAGATTTGCCCCTGGTTAAGAACCAGTGCTTTGTAGCAACATTCCTTTTTCCAAAGTCCATTTGTTTTCAGTTTGTAATCATATGCTACCTGAGTTGTTTCAGAGAAGGTGATGTATTTGATAATCATGGATGGAAGGAAATAGTCACTGGTGTTTTCTTCTGTAATGCTCTTTTAAATAATTTTTATGTAACATTAGAAAATCAGGGCTGGAAGGCTCAACTTACATTTTTCAGCAGGGTCTCCACTTTTATTGTTTAGCATTCTTAGTTATTTTTGGACAATAAGTATTAACCTACCTCTCCTTGCTATCAACAGAATCCAACTTTATGATAGTTTTGCTTTGCCTCTGAAGTTTAACATTTTGAGTATACTTTAGAAAACAGATCTTCATTCTTTAGGTGTTCTTGATTCATTCATTGTCCAATAACGCACAAATTCTGTAGACTGTAGCAGTCATTAAATAAGAAAATATTGTTTTGCCAAGAAAACGTACTGGTCATAGCAAACACCCTCTTCCAACAACACAAGAGAAGACTACACATGGATATCACCAGATGGTCAACACCAAAATCAGATTGATTATATTCTCTGCAGCCAAAGATGGAGAAGCTGTATACAGCCAAGAAAAACAAGACCAGGAGCTGACTGTGGCTCAGAGCATGAACTCCTTATTCCCAAATTCAGACAAATTGAAGAAAGCAGGGAAAACCGCTAGTCCATTCAGGTATGACCTAAATCAAATCCCTTATGATTATACAGTGAAAGTGAGAAATAGATTTAAGGGCCTAGATCTGATGGATAGAGGGCCTGATGAACTATGGAATGAGATTTGTGACATTGCACAGGAGACAGGGATCAAGACCATCCCCATGGAAAAGAAATGCAAAAAAGCAAAATGGCTGTCTGGGGAGGCCTTACAAATAGCTGTGAAAAGAAGAGAGGCAAAAAGCAAAGGAAAAAAGGAAAGATATAAGCATCTCAATGCAGAATTCCAAAGAACAGCGAGAAGAGATAAGAAAGCCTTCTTCAGCAATCAATGCAAAGAAATCGAGGAAAACAACAGAATGGGAAAGACTAGAGATCTCTTCAAGAAAATTAGAGATACCAAGGGAACATTTCATGCAAAGATGGGCTCGATAAAGGACAGAAATGGTATGGATCTAACAGAAGCAGAAGATATTAAGAAGAGGTGGCAAGAACACACGGAAGAAATGTACAAAAAAGATCTTCACAACCCAGATAATCATGATGATGTGATCACTCATCTAGAGCCAGACATCCTGGAATGTGAAGTCAAGTGGACCTTAGAAAGCATCACTACGAACAAAGCTAGTGGAGGTGATGGAATTCCAGTTGAGCTCTTTCAAATCCTGAAAGATGATGCTGTGAAAGTACTGCACTCAATATGCCAACAAATTTAGAAAACTCAGCAGTGGCCACAGGACTGGAAAAGGTCAGTTTTCATTCTAATCCCAAAGAAAGGCAACGCCAAAGAAAGCTCAAACTACAGCACAATTGTACTCATCTCACACGCTAGTAAAGTAATGCTCAAAAATCTCCAAGTCAGGCTTCAGCAATACATGAATCGTGAACTTCCTGATGTTCAAGCTGGTTTTAGAAAAGGCAGAGGAACCAGAGATCAAATTGCCAACATCCGCTGGATCATGGAAAAAGCAAGAGAGTTTCAGAAAAATATCTATTTCTGCTTTATTGACTATGCCAAAGCCTTTGATTGTGTGGATCACAATAAACTGTGGAAAATTCTGAGAGAGATGGGAATACCAGACCACCAGACCTGCCTCTTGAGAAATCTGTATGCAGGTCCGGAAGCAACAGTTAGAACTGGACATGGAACAACAGACTGGTTCCAAATAGGAAAAGGTGTACGTCAAGGCTGTATATTGTCACCCTGCTTATTTAACTTCTATGCAGAGTACATCATGAGAAACGCTGGGCTGGAAGAAACACAAGCCGGAATCAAGATTGCCAGGAGAAATATCAATAACCTCAGATATGCAGATGACACCACCCTTATGGCAGAAAGTGAAGAGGAGCTAAAAAGCCTCTTGATGAAAGTGAAAGAGGAGAGTGAAAAAGTTGGCTTAAAGCTCAACATTCAGAAAATGAAGATCATGGCATCCGGTCCCATCACTTCATGGGAAATAGATGGGGAAACAGTGGAAACAATGTCAGACGTTATTTTTTGGGGCTCCAAGATCACTGTAGATGGTGACTGCAGCCATGAAATTAAAAGATGCTTACTCCTTGGAAGAAAAGTTATGACCAACCTAGATAGCATATTCAAAAGCAGAGACATTACTTTGCCAACTAAGGTCCGTCTAGTCAAGGCTATGGTTTTTCCAGTGGTCATCTATGGATGTGAGAGTTGGACTGTGAAGAATGCTGAGCGCTGAAGAATTGATGCTTTTGAACTGTGGTGTTGGAGAAGACTCTTTAGAGTCCCTTGGACTGCAAGGAGATCTAACCAGTCCATCCTGAAAGAGATCAGCCCTGGGATTTCTTTGGAGGGAATGATGCTAAAGCTGAAACTCCAGTACTTTGGCCACCTCATGCAAAGAGTTGACTCATTGGAAAAGACTCTGATGCTGGGAGGGATTGGGGGCAGGAGGAGAAAGGGACGACAGAGGATGAGATGGCTGGATGGCATCACGGACTCGATGGACATGAGTCTGAGTGAACTCCGGGAGATGGTGATGAACAGGGAGGCCTGGCGTGCTGCAATTCACTGGGTCGCAAAGAGTCGGACACGTCTGAGCAACTGAACTGAACTGAAATATATATGAAAGTAGCTGGTGTAGACGGTGGTTTTGCATGTGACCAGAAGAATGTCTGGTCAAGATAACTTGGCTGGTAACTTGGTATGGTTACTGGATCCATTCCACAAATAGAGGTGGTATAAGATGTTAATGTGGTTCCTCTGTAGAAAAAGAAATTTTGACTTGAATAGATACTTCTTCTGATACCTCTTACCAGTGGTCTAAAGTAGAATAAGGAGGAGTAAGAAATGAATCTTAACTCTTAACTTATCCTCAGAGTTGGTGATGTATAAGTTGAGTTGAAGGTAGTTGTCTATGTGACCCGAAATCTTCTAGCTGGATTTTTCTTAGGACTAAATGGAAAAAGCATAGGGCCTAGAAAGGTTGGATTAAGACATTAACTTTAAAAAAAACTGGGGGGAAGTGTCAAAGCATCAATCATGAGTAGTCTGATTGTCTAACTACAATCTGATTGTTTACAAAGACCTTACATTGTAAATATTGGCAAAGGAAGAAAAATAACCGTTAAATTGAAAGTTATCCTTTAGCAGAAAGCAATTCCTTTGGCATGCATTTTATTTGGCCTGCTTAATATGCCAGGAGAAATATCAATAACCTCAGACATGCAGATGACACCACCCTTATGGCAGAAAGTGAAGAGGAACTAAAAAGTCTCTTGATGAAAGTGAAAGAGGAGAGTGAAAAAGTTGGCTTAGAGCTCAACATTCAGAAAACGAAGATCATGGCATCTGGTCCCATCACTTCATGGGAAATAGATGGGGAAACAGTGGACACAGTGTCAGACTTTATTTTGGGGGGCTCCAAAATCACTGGAGATGGTGACTGCAGCCATGAAATTAAAAGACACTTGCTCCTTTGAAGAAAAGTTATGACCAACCTAGACAGTATATTCAAAAGCAGAGACATTACTTTGCCGACTAAGGTCCATCTAGTCAAGGCTATGGTTTTTCCAGTGGTCATCTATGGATGTGAGAGTTGGACTGTGAAGAAGGCTGAGTGCTGAAGAATTGATGCTTTTGAACTGTGGTGTTGGAGAAGACTCTTGAAAGTCCCTTGGACTGCAAGGAGATCTAACCAGTCCATCCTGAAAGAGATCAGCCCTGGGATTTCTTTGGAGGGAATGATACTGAAGCTGAAACTCCAGTACTTTGGCCACCTCATGCGAAGAGTTGACTCATTGGAAAAGACTGTGATGCTGGGAGGGATTAGGGGCAGGAGGAGAAGGGGACGACAGAGGATGAGATGGCTGGATGGCATCACTGACTCAATGGACGTGAATCTGAGTGAACTCCGGGAGTTGGTGATGGACAGGGAGGCCTGGCATGCTGCGATTCATGGGGTCACAAAGTGTCAGACACGACTAAGCGACTGAACTGAACTGAATATATCTGCAAAAACAAATGCAGTGCAGCAGATCTGGTGCTTCTAACACAGCTAACTTGACCATATTCCTTTATCTTCACTTTAACATGAGTGTTTTTAAATAAAGTGCAATCAAAAAAAATTAAGTGTATGTTTTTTTTTAATCACTGAGCTTTTAGAAATCCTTCATTTATATCTCCATTCCTGCTTTATTATCAACCAGTGAATACAAAGGAATAAAATGAGCACTAGACTGAGTCTCACCTTTTTCTAACCTAAGATAAGTTTTCACTTGACATTTGGAGGAGTCATAACTGAATTCTAGTTAATTTCCCATATTGGGCTGGTTAGAAGGGAACCAGCCAACCAAATTATGATCTAGCAAATTTAACAAGGAGGTGGGGGAGAAGAAGCTATTTTACAGTAAATTTGCACTTTAATATAAATTGGATGTTGGTGGAAAGTATTTTCAAAGGGCAGATGGATAAATACCTAGCCTGCATGTGGATATTTATTAGAAAATTAAAGTTCATCCTTGCTCATTCTAAGCCCACTGGAGCTGTAGTTGTGTGTCAACATAATCAGAGTCAGGATTTCCCTATTCCCTAGCTGGTGTCATCTTCCATGTCTGCTTCATCAACAGTTATCCCTCTAGGGGATTTATTAAGTAGAATTCTGCTACTCATAATGGAAACTTTGTGAGTTATCTTTCCTATATCTAGGTTTTAAAAATTAATTTAGATGTTGGCTAGATTAAGCTGTGGCTAATGTTACAAGGGTGAGACGTTCTTTGCTTTTTTGATCAGCAGGGTACCTGCGTCTGAGGTGCTATTGCCTAGAGGATCAATCTCATCAAAAGACCAGTGAGTTGGTAGCCATAGAGAACATACATATAGGCAGCTCCTTCTCCCAGGGTGTCAGTCATGGTCACAAGCATCATTCCAGAGTCTTTGGCATCTAGAACCAAAGACTCCATTCTTCTCCATTTTGAAGAACATTTTAACATGTATTAATACTTTGGTATTAATAATCTTTTATATGCAGGAATTCTGTAACATGACTTTATGACTAAACTTATTGTGTCAAATTACTTAGAAATGTTGAGTTTCTGAATGTTATTTTGTAAGGCTTGTTTTAAAATAATAATAAATTCTGTTATTAAAAAAAAAATACACAAACAGATTCATAGATCTAGAGAACAAACAGGTTGTTGCCCGAAGGGAGGGAGGGAGGGAGATGAGGAAAAGAGGTGAAGGAGATTAAGAGATACAAACTTAAAGTTTCAAAGTGAGTCACTGGGCTGAAATGAACACTGTGGGGAATATGATCAGTATTTATATAACATCTTTGTATTGTGACAGATTGTAACTAGATTTGTTGTGGTGATCATTTTGTAATTCATAGAAATAGCAAATAACTACATGTGTCCCAGGAACTAACATATGGGTTCAATTATGCTTCAAAAATAAACAAACTCTTAGAAAAAGAGATCAGATTTGTGGTGTGTGACAAGGGGGACTGAATGAAGATGCTCAAAAGGTACAAACTTACAGTTATAAGATAATTCAGCTCTGTTCAGTTCAGTTCAGTTCAGTCGCTCAGTCATGTCCGACTCTTTGCGACCCCATGAATTGCAGCACACCAGGCCTCCCTGTCCATCACCAGCTCCTGGAGTTTACCCAAACTCATGTCCATTGAATGTAATGTATAACATGACTAATATAATTAACACGGTTGTATATTATATATGAAAGTTATTGAGAGAGAAATCCTAAGAATTCTTGTAACCAAGCAGGATCACATGGGGCCTTCCTGGGAGCAGATCTCTCCTCCATATCCTCTGCTTTAGCTCCTCTCTGAAGTACTAAGATAATAGAATCTGGTGCACATTTCCTGAGTTGTTTTACAGATGTGAAAAATCCCCACCAAATGGAAGATGTTAACTACTTGATGACCATGAGCACATAGGCCTAGGCCTAAGGATTGATAGTGTTAATCCCTGTAACACCACCCTGTTACCTCACCATCACCCAACTGTGCATGAGCTGATCACACAACCAAGAATGCCCCTCCCTCACCTTGCTCTTAAAAATGGTTTCCTGAAACCCCTTGGAGAGTTTGGGGGTTTTGAGCTCCACCCACCTGTTCTTCTTATTTTGATGCCTTTATAATAAAGCTGCACTTTCCTTCACCACAACTCATATCAGTAGATTGACTTTAGCACATGGATGAGTGGGCCTGGGTTTGGTTCAGTAACATTCTCATCACAAGGAAAAAATATTTTTTGTATTGCTCTGAGATGATGGATGCTCACTAGATTTATTGTGGTAATCATTTCATGATATATGGAAGTCAAATCATTATGATGTACACTGAACTTATACAGTACTATATGTCAATTCTATCTCAATAAAACGGGAAGAAAAAATATTTTTAAAAATTATGTGCAATCATAGATAAATGTACTATAACCTGCACAGCTGGTAGAGAGTCCTCCTGCAAAGCAGGAGACCCTGGCTCAATTCTTGGGCAGGGAAGATCCCCTGGAGAAGGAAAAGTCTACTCACTCCTGTGTTCTTGGACTTCCCTGATGGCTCTGTTGGTAAAGAATCTGCCTGCAACGCGGGAGACCTGGGTTTGATCCCTGGATTGGTAAGGTCCGCTGGAGGAGGGCATGGCAACCCATTCCAGTATTCTTACCTGAAAAATCCCCATGGACAGGGCAGCCTGGTGGGCTACAGTCCACAGGGTCGCAAAGAGTTCAACATAACTGAGCAACTAAGCACAGCACATGATTGTTTTGGGGTAATGCTAGTTCTGTGACAGATGATAGATGGATAAATATTATATAATGGCTACTGCTTATTGAGTCGGAGAAGGCAATGGCACCCCACTCCAGTACTCTTGCCTGGAAACTCCCATGGATGGAGCAGCCTGGTAGGCTGCAGTCCATGCGGTCGCTACGAGTCAGACACGATGGAGTGACTTCACTTTCACTTTTCACTCTCATGCACTGGAGAAGGAAATGGCAACCCACTCCAGTGTTCTTGCCTGGAGAATCCCAGGGACAGGGGAGCCTGGTAGGCTGCCATCTATGGGGTCGCACAGAGTTGGACACGACTGAAGCGACTTAGCAGCAGCAGCAGCAGCTTATTGAGTAATGTCAGGCACTTTACCAAGAACTCTTTATGTGTTATTTAACCCAAGGGGTAAGGATTTTACAGATGAAGAATAAGTTTAGAAAGATTTTCATTTGCCCAATACCATACAGCTAAAGGTGGGAGATAGAATTTTAACGGAGATCTTTGATATCCCAGTGGAAAACTGACTGCTATATTCTACCGTTTCACATTAACTCCCACATATCATTCGAAATAGTTTCTTTTAATTCTGCCCACTTACAAGCAAATGTCAAGATCCTAAAGCCTATCAGTGGATGTATTTCTGGGAACTTAGGGACTTTTACACTATTTCTCAACAAATATTTCTGGTTACGATAGGTCAGTTTCTAAATATCATCTATAACTTATGTACTGCTTTTTTTTTTTTTTGGCTTCACCTGTGAGATTTTATTTTTTTTATTTTTTTTTAAATTTTAAAATCTTTAATTCTTACATGCGTTCCCAAACATGAACCCCCCTCCCACCTCCCTCCCCATAACATCTCTCTGGGTCAT
Organism: Capra hircus; assembly: GCF_001704415.2. Classification (NCBI taxonomy): domain Eukaryota; kingdom Metazoa; phylum Chordata; class Mammalia; order Artiodactyla; family Bovidae; genus Capra; species Capra hircus. Next base: position 17,856,112 of record NC_030836.1, on the reverse strand, counting down.
CCCCATGCACCAGCTCCAAGCATGCTGTATCCTGCATCAGACATAGACTGGCGATTCAATTCTTACATGATAGTATACATGTTAGAATGTCATTCTCCCAAATATTTTTATACTGCAACAGTTGGCTACAGGAGCAGGAGTGGCTCCCAAACCAATGAGCAAGATGCTGCCATCTTGTGGCCTTTTTTTATAAGACCAAACATGTAATCCAAGAGTGAGGATTACCCAAGATAAAATTCTAAACACACCAGCCATTTTGCCATCCTTCTTTTGTCTTTCTACCTGTAACATCAATTTGTTTCTCCAAATATAATACTAAGAATGAATAAACACAGCAATAAAAGAAAATACTACAACATAAAGACAAAATAATAAAGTTATCCTCTCCTACTATTTACTAGTAGCCTATTACCTTGATCAAGTTATTCAACTTTTCTGGGTTTGAGATTTTCTTAACTGTAAAATGCGGACAAAAACACTTTTAGTATTGTTTAAAAAAATAAAATATAAATGTAAAGATCCTGGCAAATTGTGGCCATGTGAAAAATATTAGTTCATTACTCCCTTCCCCTCTTTCCTAACCCTTCTTTTCCTTGATTTCTAAGCTCTTCCCACTTAAGATATCTTAGTCTTCTGTTTTCTGTTCACTTTCCTAAGTATTTTCTCCATTGTCCTTTCTGTTTCTGACTCTACCCTGTAGCCACCCCCCATACACACACACACACACACACACAGAGAGAACAGTGTCCATTAGTTAACCCTTACCAAGGTAAGGTCAGACTTGCTAAACCTCTCTATATTATCCAGATAACCATCCCAAAACATCCCCCAACTGGGTTTAGCTGAGCAATTTTCCCATTACAGCACTTTATGATCCTGAGCCTGGAACACTCAGATACTGCTTATCCCTTGACTCTGACCCTCTCACTCCAACCCTGGGAAACCTGACACACACACCTCAACGCCCTCCTGATCTCACTGCCCAGCATGCTCCTACTCCCACAGATCACTCTGCTCTGCTCACTGGCCTCCTTCCATTTGCTGCTCCATTTGGCTGAAAGGCTGTCCTGGATATTCACATGGTTTAACCCCTCACTTCTATAAACTCCTGCTCAAATATCACCTTATCAGAGACAACGTCCTTGACATTCTATATAACTATATAAAAAAGCACAGGCACACAAAACCCCAGCCACTTCCCATCCCCTTTACTCTACTTTGTTTTATAGTACTTCTAACCACCTGTCATACTGTTACTATACTAGAGCAAAGGTGAATGAGTTGGTAGCTCCTTCTGTGGGAGGCCAAGGTTCATTGAGTGGAAGGCCAAGATTCACTTAGTGGGGTATTGGGTCCTCAGCAGTGGATTATTCCTGGAAACATGAATTATTACATATGTTAGCTGGTGATAACACATGTAAGATAAAGCTATAGAAATTCAATTTTCATTCTTGCTGCTGCCACTCCTAAGTATGTAATCTATCTTCCTTTCCATCTTAGAATGTGTGCGTCTTCTGGTTTCATTTTTTAGTGTTTACCATTTAGAGTAGGAATTCTAAACCCAGAGTTCAGAAAGGGATTTCAAAGGCTTCATGAACAACTTGAAATTATTGGCAATATTTGGGAAATTATTGGGATATTTTTGTTTTCTGGGGCAAATGTTCAGGACGTTGATAAGATTCAAAGAGCCTATCACTCCCTCAAAAAAAAAAAAATAAAGATTAAAAATCATAGTCTTAGGAATGACAGCATAATAGTCCTCTAATCTAATATGCATAATATCTATCATTCTTTAATAGTATCCTTTCTCAATAGCTAAACACCAACAGAAAAAGGATAGTATTTATTCACTGCTAGCAGACTGGCTGGCACCTACTGATTCTTAATAAGTACTTATTGAATGAATGAAGACTCCATGGTGATAAGAGCCTATTAATTAGACATTCTGTCCATAATCTTCATTGAGCCAGATCTGCTCTGGGGTGGGCGGGGTGGTGCCCAGTTAGATCCAGTTAGATTCTGTTCACCATTTAGAGATAAGGGAAGAATTACTCCTACTGAAAAACATAAATATCATTTTTAACAAAGAAAAAGCCACCACAATACACACTGTAAGAGAAATTGATTAAAGATGAAATAGGTAGTTGAGCATCAAAAAGGGAACAGTGAATGGGAAGTTATACAGAGTGAAATTCAGAAAGAGGTATTTCCCATAACCAGAATTCAAACAGTTTATAATCCTGACAAAAATCAAGTTGGTTCAGTTAAATCCAATACTAGAAATTTAAGTACATGTTCCAACCAGCAGTCCCATCATTAAAGACAAAAGGAAGTAGAAAAACCAGTTGGTTGAGGTTTGTATTTCTTATAGATTAGGTATAGTGAAAAGGATTTCTGGTATCTATATATTAGTTTTTAAGCATTATTTTTATTTTTATTTATTTTTTTATTTTACTTTACAATACTGTATTGGTTTTGCCATACATTGACATGAATCCGCCATGGGTGTACATGAGTTCCCAATCCTGAACCCCCCTCCCACCGCCCTCCCCATACCATCTCTCTGGGTCATCCCAGTGCGCCAGCCCCAAGCATCCTGTATCCTGCATCAAACCTAGACTAGCGATTCATTTCTTACATGATAGTATACATGTTTCAATGCCATTCTCCCAAATCATCCCACCCTCTCCCTCTCCCTCTGAATCCAAAAGTCCATTCTAAACATCTGTGTCTCTTTTGCTGTCTCGCATACAGGGTTATCATTACCATCTTTCTAAATTCCATATACATGTGCTAGTATACTGTATTGGTGTTTTTCTTTCTGGCTTACTTCACTCTATATCATAGGCTCCAGTTTCATCCACCTCATTAGAACTGATTCAAATGTATTCTTTTTAATGGCTGAGTAATACTCCATTGTGTATATGTACCACAGCTTTCTTATCCATTCATCTACTGATGGACATCTAGGTTGTTTCCATGTCCTGGCTATTATAAACAGTGCTGCGATGAACACTGGGGTACACGTGTCTCTTTCAATTCTTGTTTCCTCAGCGTGTATGCCCAGCAGTGGGATTGCTGGGTCATAAGGCAGTTCTATTTCCAGTTTTTTAAGGAATCTCCACACTGTTCTCCATAGTGGCTGTACTTGTTTGCATTCCCACCAACAGTGTAAGAGGGTTCCCTTTTCTCCATACCCTCTCCAGCACTTATTCTTGTAGACTTTTGGATCACAGCAATTCTGACTGGTGTGAAATGGTACCTCATTGTGGTTTTGATTTGCATTTCTCTGATAATGAGTGATGTTGAGCATCTTTTCATGTGTTTGTTAGCCATCCATATGTCTTCTTTGGAGAAATGCCTATTTAGTTATTTGGCCCATTTTTTGATTGGGTCATTTATTTTTCTGGAATTGAGCTGCATAAGTTGCTTGTATATTTTTGAGATTAGTTGTTTGTCAGTTGCTTCATTTGCTATTATTTTCTCCCATTCTGAAGGCCGTCTTTTCACCTTGCTTATGGTTTCCTTTGTTGTGCAGAAGCTTTTAATTTTAATTAGATCCCATTTGTTTAGTTTTGCTTTTATTTCCGGTATTCTGGGAGGTGGATCATAGAGGATCCTGCTGTGATTTATGTCAGAGAGTGTTTTGCCTATGTTCTCCTCTAGGATTTTTATACTTTCTGGTCTTACATTTAGATCTTTAATCCATTTTGAGTTTATTTTTGTGAATGGTGTTAGAAAGTGATCTAGTTTCATTCTTTTACAAGTGGTTAACCAGTTTTCCCAGCACCACTTGTTAAAGAGATTGTCTTTAATCCATTGTACATTCTTGCCTCCTTTGTCGAAGATAAGGTGTCCATAGGTGTGTGGATTTATCTCTGGGCTTTCTATTTTGTTCCATTGATCTATATTTCTGTCTTTGTGCCAGTACCATACTGTCTTGATGACTGTGGCTTTGTAGTAGAGCCTGAAGTCAGGCAGGTTGATTCCTCCAGTTCCATTCTTCTTTCTCAAGATTGCTTTGGCTATTTGAGGTTTTTTGTATTTCCATACAAATTGTGAAATTCTTTGTTCTAGCTCTGTGAAAAATACCGCTGGTAGCTTAATAGGGATTGAATTGAATCTGTAGATTGCTTTGGGTAGTATACTCATTTTCACTATATTGATTCTTTCAATCCATGAACATGGTATATTTCTCCATCTATTAGTGTCCTCTTTGATTTCTTTATCAGTGTTTTATAATTTTCTATATATAGATCTTTATTTTTGTATATCTTCTTTGGAGAAATGTCTATTTAGTTCTTTGGCCCATTTTTGATTGAGTCGTTTATTTTTCTGGAATTGAGCTGCATGAATTGCTTGTATTTTTGAGATTAGTATTTTGTCAGTTGCTTCATTTGCTATTATTTTCTCCCATTCCGAAGGCTGTCTTTTCACCTTGCTTATAGTTTCCTTTGTTGTGCAGAAGCTTTTAATTTTAATTAGATCCTATTTGTTTATTTTTGCTTTTATTTCCAGTATTCTGGGAGGTGGGTCATAGAGGATCTTAAGCATTATTTTTAAAAAATACACTTTTTGACTCAGGTCATTAAATTACATTTACTCTGTGTGTATGTGTGTATATATTTTATAGATTTTTATATTTTGCATTTGACAGACTTTATAGATAAGCAATAAGTACACTGTTTTTCAGGCAACCGCATCCTTCAATAAAGGGCTCAAACAGTAGCTCCAAAACAGTGCTTCTTTGCTTCTGCTTCCATTCACTCCACAGAAAAGCCAAAAACTGCCTTATTTTTTCCCAAATAGTTTTGTGAAGCCTCAAGCGCACCTGCAGAGCACCTGTCTTCATCATTTTTTTCCACCTTGTTCTAGCTCTTGCTCTCTGCAGAAATAGAAACCCCATTCTTCTAATTAAGGCTTAAAGGGCAGACAGGCCTCTGGCACCTAACTCTGCAGTTGCTGGTGCCCATATGCGCCTGCATCTAGGCTATTAAAGTCCTGCTTGAGGTCTTTCCTTTCTAAACAGTCATTAAGAATTTCATAGTTCAGTTCAGTTCAGTTGCTCAGTCGTGTCTGACTCTTTGAGACCCCATGGACTGCAGAATGCCAGGCCTCCCTGTCCATCACCGATTCCCGGAGTTTACTCTAACTCATGTCCATTGAGTCAGTGATGCCATCCAACCATCTCATCCTCTGTCATTTCCTTCTCCTCCTGCCTTCAATCTTTCCCAGCATTGGGGTCTTTTCAGATGAGTCAGCTCTTCCCATCAGTTGGCCAAAGTATTGGAGTTTCAGCTTCAACATCAGTCCTTCCAATGAACACTCAGGACTGATCTCCTTTAGGATGGACTGGTTGGATCTCCTTACAGTCCAAGGGACTCTCAAGAGTCTTCTCCAACACCACAGTTCAAAAGCATCAATTCTTCGGTGCTCAGCTTTCTTCACCGTCCAACTCTCACATCCATACATGACTACTGGAAAAACTATAGCCTTGACTAGACGGACCTTTGTTGGCAAAGTAATGTCTCTGCTTTTTAATATGCTGTCTAGGTTGGTCATAACTTTCCTTCCAAGAAGTAAGCATCTTTTAATTTCATGGCTGCAATCACCATCTGCAGTGATTTAATAAAATCAGTCACTGTTTCCACTGTTTCCCCATCTATTTGCCATGAAGTGATGGGAATGGATTTCACTCTCCTCTTTCTTTCACTTTCATCGAGAGGCTCATTAGTTCCTCTTCACTTTCTGCCATAAGGGTGGTGTCATCTGCATATCTGAGGTGACTGATATTTCTCCCGGCAATCTTGATTCCAGCTTGTGCTTCATCCAGCCCAGCATTTCTCATGATTACTCTGCATATAAGTTAAATAAGCAGGGTGACAATATACGGCCTTAACATACTCCTTTTCCTATTTGGAACCAGTCTGTTGTTCCATGTCCAGTTCTAACTGTTGCTTCCTGACCTCCATACAGGTCTCTCAAGAGGCAGGTCAGATGATCTGGTATTCCCATCTCTTTCAGAATTTTCCACAGTCAAAGGCTTTGGCATAGTCAATAAAGCAGAAATAGATGTTTTTCTGGAACTCTCTTGCTGTTTCGATGATCCAGCAGATGTTGGCAATTTGATCTCTGCTTTCTCTGCCTTTTCTAAAGCCAGCTTGAACATCTGGAATTTCATGGTTCATGTATTGCTGAAGCCTGGCTTGGAGAATTTTGAGCATTTACTAGCATTTGTCAGCATTGCTTTTACTAGCGTGTGAGGTGAGTGCAACTGTGCAGTAGTTTGAGCATTCTTTGGCATTGCCTTTCTTTGGGATTAGAATGAAAACTGACCTTTTCCAGTCCTGTGGCCACTGCTGAGTTTTCCAAATTTGCTGGCATATTGAGTGCAGCATTTCCACAGCATCATCTTTTAGGATTTGAAAGAGCTCAACTGGAATTCCATCACCTCCACTAGCTTTGTTCGTAGTGCCACTTCCTAAGGCCCACTTGACTACACATTCCAGGATGTCTGGCTCTAGATGAGTGATCACACCATCGTGATTATCTTGGTCATGAAGCTCTTTTTTGTACAGTTCTTCTGTGTATTCTTTTTTTTTTTAACCACATTAATAAATTTTATTTTTATTGTGAAACATAAGATTTCTTTAAAATGAGCAGAATATATGTACATTTAACAAAAAATTACAAAGCAAAATCTGTTGTAACTACCATCCATGTCAAAAAATGAAACATTACTACCACTCCATAAGCTCCTATGCCATCTTCTAGTTGGATATTAAATATTCAGCCTATGTTCTTTCTGAGGACAGCCCCAAAATATATTGTACATATTTAAATTACCAAAAATTTGTAACTTTACCTTTCAGGGTAAACAGTCCATCAAATACTTTAACATTGTTTACTCTGTCTATACTTAGGTTATTGTTGTGTTTTATTTTTCTAACCACTTTAGAAACCACTACTATTTTATATTTAGATTACAAAATTGATACATTTCCATTACTCTCCCTTTTCTCTCACATTTTGGGCCTTCCCTCTGCCTCAAATGTATCATCTAGAATCTTAGTGAGGATCTGACAGGTGCTGCAATCTTAGTTATCTAATAATGTTTATCATGTGGTCATTTTCTTTAAAGATTTTTTTTGAATACAGAATTTTAGATAGCAAGTTGTTTCATCACATTCATGATGACTTTCTGCTATGTTCTGGATCCCACTGACATTGAGAAGTCAGCTGTTGTTCCTTTGAGAAGCTGAACACAATGTTTTACCATTGTTTTAAATAGTAAAACAAAATATATAGTAAAACAAGGCACAACCAAGTTTCTAACAGATATAGGAGATAACATATAAATTTTAAATGGCAAAATGCTTCATCCACAAGCTCCATAATTCTAAAAATTAACAAATTCCCATATTTCTAAAAATTATCTTTCCAAAATTTTCCCAAAATTGTAAACAAAGTTACAAAATTGGAGGCTCACTTTAATGTGCATAAGTATCTATTACCCAGTTTTGTATGAGAAGACACCCAGATGCTGATGTTAAATCTGCAATTGTCTTCCCCACCTCCACGATGCCAGCGCCTCCACCACAGACACCTGCCTAGACAGGTCAAACATGGACAAGTAGGGCCCAAGGTAGGATTATAAAGAAAGTATTTGTGGTAACATGAATACGACTTCTTGTTATGTTCATAAAGCAGAAAAGCAGAGCAGTATTAAAGAGCAAGGAAAGAGAATTTGGAATTAGACCAAATGAAGAATCTTCAATCTTGATGGTGCTGCTTAGAGGTCTCGATCCCACTTAACTATCTTGGGTTGTGTTAAAGTAATGTGATTCACTCGGCAGCTGTACTGATCCTTGCTGTTGGGAGTGAACTCAGCGTGGGACAGAAGGTAGAAAGACCAGTCCTTGCTGAAAGACAGGTCTGACTGCTCCGATTTAATCTTCTCCCCGTTCTTCAGCAAATCGATTTCAATCTGGGGTTGATGGAACCCATACACATAGCAATTCAGGTAATTTGGCTTTCCATCTTCTGGCGGGTGTCTTGAGTATACCTGGACCTCTGGAATACGCTGGATGGTGTCCAGTCCAGACAGCAACAGCAGCCCGAGAAGGACCAAGGCCGTGAAGCCAGCCATCCTTGCAGCAGCTGCGCGGGTGGCAGAGTCTCTTCTGTGTATTCTTGCCACCTCTTCTTAATATCTTCTGCTTCTGTTAGGTCCATACCATTTCTGTCCTTTATTGAGCCCATCTTTGCATAAAATGTTCCCTTGGTATCTCTAATTTTCTTGAAGAGATCTCTAGTCTTTCCCATTCTATTGTTTTCCTCTATTTCTTTGCACCTTCTCTTATCATGACCAAAATCACCAGTGACAGCTCCAAACTGTCTTGAAACTTCCTGATGTTCCAATTCCACTAAAAATAATTAAGAGCAACCTCTATTTCGCAGTGATATTTAATTATTTTTAATAAATAAAATTCTATCCTTTACATACAAATATATTAATAGTACAGAGAGTTCTTATATATCCCATACTCAGTTCTCCTTATTATTAACATCTTACAGTAATATGGAACATTTGTCATCATTAACAAACCAATATTAATGTTAAGTTCAGCCACTCCGTTGTGTCCGACTTTTTGTGACCCCATGAATTGCAGCCTGCCAGGCCTCCCTGTCCATCACCAACTCCCGGAGTTTACCCAAACTCATGTCCATTGAGTCGGTGATGCCATCCAGCTATCTCATCCTCTGTCGTCCCCTTCTCCTCCTGCCCCTAATCCCTCCCAGCATCAAAGTCTTTTCCAATGAGTCAACTCTTCCCATGAGGTGGCCAGAGTATTGGAGTTTCAGCCCAAATTATTAATGTTATTATTATCTAAGTCCATATTTTATTCTTATTTCCTTAATTTTTACCTGTCCTCTAGCTGTCCCAGGATCCCTTCTAAGATACTACATTATATTTCATCATTGTATCACCTTAGGTTCCTCTTGGTTATGACAGTTTCTCAGACTCCCTTCATATTTTAAGATCTTCACAGCTTTGTGGAATACTGGTCAAGTATTTTGCAGAATGTCCCTCAACTAGGATTTGTCTTGTTTTTCTCATGATTAGATTGGAGTTATATGTTTTGGGAAGGAAGACCAAAGAAGTGCCATTGTCATTACATCATATCAATACTACCAACATGACATCATTCTTCAGATTAACCTTGATCATCTGGCTGAGGTAGTATTTTCCAGATTTCTCCACTGCAAAGTTACTCTCCCATCCTTCCCACTCCCCTGCCTTCCAGACTAGTCTCTTAGAAAAGAAATCAATAAGCACAACCCACACTTAACAAGTGAGGAGCTATATCTAGTCTCCTTGTACCTAGTAGCTACATATAATTATTTGGAATTCTTTTGACTGGAGATGTTTATATTCTCTCCCACTTATTTATTTATTCAAATATATAGAGAGATATAGATATATATCAGTATGACTTATAGACATTTATTTTTGAGTTATAATCCATTACTACTTTATTGTATTGCTTAAAAGGTCGGGCTTTGGCCAGCTCCTTCAGTTGGCTATTGTGTCCCTTTGACATAGTTCTGTCTTTTCTTTTTTTAGGACTTTCTTACTCTCTGGCATTACAAGATGTTCTGGTACTATAGATACTCTTGTGTATTTCCTGCTCCAGTTTTTAAATCAGTCATTTCTTCAAGGAGTCCTGGTTGCTTTCATTGGAGCATGGCATTAGAAACCAAGACCTGGATACTAGGTGCATGGCTGTTGGGGTATTCTACCTTCTAGGCCCTCCCAGCTAACAGAGTAAAGAAATATGTGCGTGTATACTAACCCATATATATATATATAAAGTGAAGTGAAAGTCTCTCAGTTGTGTCCAACTTTTTATATTAAGTGTTAAGAGCCCATGGACTCTACAGTCAATGGAATTCTCCAGGCCAGAATACTGGAGTGGGTAGCCTTTCCCTTCTTCAAGGGGTCTTCCCAACCCAGGCATCAAATCCAGGTCTCCCACATTGCAAGAGGATTCCTTACCAGCTGAGCCACAAGGGAAGTCCATGTATATATATGGGCTATATATATATATATATATGTATACATATACATACACACACATACATATCTATTTCTGTATGTAACCATATGTATGTATATTAAGTTGCACACAAGTTCATACTGATATCTCCAACTGCAATATACTTATAATTCAGAATTGTTAAATTATACCATCATTGGTACACAGCTTTTTCAACTAGAGTATAATGCTGATGTATGGCATTTTTATTTTTGCATTTAATTTTAAAAACTTCACTTACTTCCAAAGTTATTAATACTTAGGTTTCTCTCAGTCCCTTCAGTGAGATTGTTTCATAGATTTATAATATAGTTAGGTTATTTCATCCCATTCTTTATTCCATCTTGGGATCCTCCAGTCTCCTAAATCACTTTAAAATTGTGCATATATTAAAGTTCTATGGGGGACTTCCCTGGCAGTCCAGTGGTTAGGTTTCCATGCTTCCAATGAAGGGGACTGAGGTTTGATCTTAGTGGGGAACTAACACCCACATGCCATGCAGTATGGCCCCCAAAATAAATAAGACAAATTAAAAAAGGTTCCATAGGTTATATGCACAGTATCATATATCAACCATTACAGTATTATACAAAGTGGTTTCACCATTGTTAAATATCCTCTGTGCTTAGAGGATAGGAATTGCTATTCCAGAGAATAGCAAGAACAGATAAGAAAGCCTTCTTCAGCAATCAATGCAAAGAAATAGAGGAAAAGAACAGAATGGGAAAGACTAGAGATCTCTCCAAGGGAACATTTCATGCAAAGATGGGCTCGATAAAGGACAGAAATGGTATGGATCTAACAGAAGCAGAGGATATTAAGAAGAGGTGGCAAGAATATATAGAAGAACTGTACAAAAAGGATCTTCACGACCCGGATAATCACGATGGTGTGATCACTCGTCTAGAGCAGACATCTTGGAATGTGAAGTCAAGTGGGCCTTGGAAAGCATCGCTATGAACAAAGCTAGTGGAGGTGATGGAATTCCAGTTGAGCTCTTTCAAATCCTGAAAGATGATGCTGTGAAAGTGCTGCACTCAATATGCCAGCAAATTTGGAAAATTCAGCAGTGGCCACAGGACTGGAAAAGGTCAGTTTTCATTCTAATCCCAAAGAAAGGCAATGCCAAAGAATGCTCAAACTACCACTCAATTGCACTCATCTCACACGCTAGTAAAGTAAAATAATGCTCAAAATTCTCCAAGCCAGGCTTTAGCAATATGTGAACCGTGAACTTCCTGATGTTCAAGCTGGTTTTAGAAAAGGTAGAGGAACCAGAGATCAAACTGCCAACATCTGCTGGATCATGGAAAAAGCAAGAGAGTTCCAGAAAAACATCTATTTCTGCTTTATTGACTATGCCAAAGCCTTTGATTGTGTGGATCACAATAAACTGTGGAAAATTCTGAGAGAGATGGGAATACCAGACCACCTGACGTGCCTCTTGAGAAATCTGTATGCAGGTCAGGAAGCAACAGTTAGAACTAGACATGGAACAACAGACTGGTTCCAAATAGGAAAAGGTGTACGTCAAGGCTGTATATTGTCACCCTGCTTATTTAACTTCTATGCAGAGTACATCATGAGAAACGCTGGGCTGGAAGAAACACAAGCTGGAATCAAGATTGCGGGGAGAAATGTCAATAACCTCAGATATGCAGATGACACCACCCTTATGGCAGAAAGTGAAGAGGAACTAAAAAGCCTCTTGATGAAAGTGGAGAGTGAAAAAGTTGGCCTAAAGCTCAACATTCAGAAAATGATCATGGCATCCGGTCCCATCACTTCATGGGAAATAGATGGGGAAACAGTGGATACAGTGTCAGACTTTATTTGGGGGGGCTCCAAAATCACTGCAGATGGTGATTGCAGCCATGAAATTAAAAGATGCTTACTCCTTGGAAGGAAAGTTATGACCAACCTAGGTAGTATATTCAAAAGCAGAGACATTACTTTGCCGACTAAGGTCCGTCTAGTCAAGGCTATGGTTTTTCCAGTGGTCATCTATGGATGTGAGAGTTGGACTGTGAAGAAGGCTGAGCACTGAAGATTTGATGCTTTTGAACTGTGGTGTTGGAGAAGACTCTTGAGAGTCCCTTGGACTGCAAGGAGATCCAACCAGTCCATTCTGAAGGAGATCAGCCCTGGGATTTCTTTGGAGGGAATGATGCTAAAGCTGAAACTCCAGTACTTTGGCCACCTCATGCGAACAGTTGACTCATTGGAAAAGACTCTGATGCTGGGAGGGATTGGGGGCAGGAGGAGAAAGGGACGACAGAGGATGAGATGGCTGAATGGCATCACTGACTCGATGGACGTGAGTCTGAGTGAACTCCAGGAGTTGGTGATGGACAGGGAGGACTGGTGTGCTGCGATTCATGGGGTCGCAAAGAGTCGAACACAACTGAGCGACTGAACTGAACTGAACTGAACTGTGCTTATTCAACCCTCCTCCCCACTGAATGCCTACTGATCTCTACTAACCTATTTTCTGTCTCAATAGTTTTGCCTTTTCCAAAATGTCCTACAAGGACCTCCCTAGTGGTCCAGTGATTAAGAATCTGCCTAGTAGTTCAGGGGACTTAGGTTCAATCTCTGGTCAGGGAACTAAACTCCCACATGGCATGGACAACTAAGCCCATACGCCACAACTCCTAAACCCATGTGCCACAACTAGAGAGTCCATGCACTGCAACAATATCCCACATGACACAATGAAGAGCCCATGTGCTACAACTAAGACCCAACACAGCCAAATAAATATATATATATATATTTTTTAATGACAAAATGTCCTATAAGTAGAATCATACATTTTGTAGCCTTTCAGATCTGATTCTTCCATTGAGCAGTATACATTCAAGATTCATCCATGTCTTTTCTTAGCTTGACAGCTGAGCTCTTAAAAAAATTTTTTTTAAATTGTAGTAGAATACACATAAAACTTACCATCTTAGGATTTCCCTAGTGGTCCAGTGATTAAGAATCTGCCTTCCAGTGCAGGGTAAGCAGGTTCAATCTTTGGTCAGGGAAATAAGATACCACATTCCATGAAGCAACTAACCCTGTGCACCATACTACTGAGCCCACACGCCATGACTAGAGAGCCCAAGGGCCACAACTACTGAAGCCCACGCACTCTAGAGCCCATGCTCCACAAGAAGCCTGTGTGCCACAACAAAGACCCAGCACAGCCACACAAAAAATTTTTTTTAATTTACTTTTTTAACCATTTTAAGTACAGTTTAGTGGTTTTAAGTATATTCATATTGTTGTACAATCCACCATCCATATCCAGAATTCTCATTATCCTGCAAAACTAAAACTCTATGCCCATTAAACAATAACTCCCCATTCCTTCTTCCCTCAGTCCCTGGCAACCACCCTTCTGTTTTCTGCTATGAAGTTAACTACCCGAGGTCCCTCATACAAGCAGAATTTTACAGTATTTGTCTTTTTGTTACTAGTGTATTTCACTTAACATAATGTTCTCAAGGTTCATCCAACTTGTAGCATATGTCAGAATTCTCTTTCTTTTTAAGGCTCAATAATATTCCATTGTATGTTTATACCACATTTTGCTTATCCATTCATCTGTCAATGGACATTTAGGATGCTTCTACCTTTTGGCTGCTGTGAATAGCTCAGACCTTTTTCTCACTGAACAGTATTCCACTGAATGGGTGTTTCTATTTAGGTAGAACTTTTTTTCAATTGTGTAGCCTTTTTACCTTTTGACAGAGGCATGAATCCATGGAAGTTGAGCTGCAGGCTAATCTAAATGACAGCGATCATGGTCCTTTCACCATTTCTTCTCCTTTCTGACAGTGGTTCACATCCTTGAACCATGCTTGGCGACTCAGCTCTCTCTTAGGATGGCTTCTTTCCTAAGATACTACAGGAGCCACATACAGATTCCTAGTCTGTTCCATCTGTCCTCCAGCAATGCTTGAATCTTAAGGAGATACAGTGTAGGCACCAGCTGGGACCCCTGCTAGATAGAGAAAATGGAAGCACAAACCATGAGTTATTCCTCAGTAGCTGCTATAGACCAAATTGTGTCCCCTCCAGCCCCAAATTCGTATGTTGAAGCCCTAACTCCCAGTCTGCCTATATTTGAAGACAGGGCCTTTAGAGAGGTAATTAAGGTTAAATGAAGTGATAAGGCTGGACCCCTAATCTGACAGTGCTGCTGTCCTTTTAAGAAGAGCAGAAGACACCAAAGATCTCTCTTTCTCAGTGAGATTAGAGAAGACAGCCATTGGGGGACAGAGTAAGAGGGTCACCATTTACAAGCCAGGAATAGAGATCTCATCAGAAACTAACCCTGGCACCATGATCTTGTACTTTGAGTCTTTAGAATTGTAAGAAAATAGACATCTGTTGTTCAAGCCACACAGTCTGTAGTATTTTGTAATGTCAGTCTCAGCAGACCAATACAGTAGCAAGGAACTTCCCTGGTGGCCCAGTGGTTAAGAATCAGAGGACACAGTTTTGATCCCTGGTTAGGGAACTAGTATCCCACAAGAAGCACAGTGTAGTCAAAAAGAAAGAAGGAAATAAACAGGAAGATAGACTACTTTTGATAACATATCACTGAGGTAGGAGCAAAAAGATCTCACAAACAATTATATGTAATAGAGCACTAGATAAGTATTTTCCATTTTAAGACTCAATTATTGCTATGTGCTGTGCTTAGTCTTTCAGTTGTGTCCAACTCTTTGCAAGCCCATGGACTGTAGCCCACTAGGCTCCTTTGTCCATGGAGATACTCCACACAAGAATACTGGAGTCAGTTGCCATGCCCTTCTCCAGGAGATCTTCCCAACTCAGGGATCAAACCCACATCTTCTCATAGCGGGCAGATTCTTTACTGTCTGAGCCACCAGGGAAGCCCAAGAAAACTAGAGTGGTAGCCTATCCTTCTCCAGGGGATCTTCCCTACCCAGGAATTGAACCGGGGTTAATTGAAGTGCAGGCAGATACTTTACCAGCTGAGCTACCAGGGAAGTCCAATTATTGCTGTGGACTTCTCTAAAGTTATGTTTTGGATTTCTGAAGCTGAAAGCTCAGTTTCTCTACACACTGGTGCCTAAGCAAATCTCAGAGACAGTTTTGGGTGAAATAGAAAAGGACAGCTTTATTACAGTAAGCCCCCTACATAACAAACAAGTTCTATTCTAAGAGCACATTTGTAAGTCAAATTTGTTCCTAAGCTCAACAAAATTAGCCTAGGTAACCAACTAACACAGTTGGCTATACAGTACTGTATTGTGATAGGTTTATAAGTAATATATAAAAAACAAACCAACACAAAAAATAAACATTTTCAATCTTACAGTATCTTTAAAAGTACAGTACAGCTGCATACAGCAGTGGCAAGGAGTGAACAGGAAAGAAGAGTTACTGACTGGAGGAGGGAGAGGAGGTGGGAGATAGCAGAGCTGAAGGACTGTCAGCAATAGATGTAGGATAAGCTGTAATTTCACTCATGTCTGACATTGATGGCACAGGTTCTGGTTCCTTAC
Organism: Capra hircus; assembly: GCF_001704415.2. Taxonomy (NCBI): domain Eukaryota; kingdom Metazoa; phylum Chordata; class Mammalia; order Artiodactyla; family Bovidae; genus Capra; species Capra hircus. The sequence continues at coordinate 17,840,484 of NC_030836.1, read as the reverse complement.
TAGATTCCATTCTATCTTCCCTCTTGCTTCCAGACATTCTGAGCTTGAAATAAAGTTACTGTACCACTGTACGGGCTCACTAAGCGCAGGCGGTGGCGGCCGAGAGCTACCCCACGTCGTGGGACGTCAGGGACAGCGGCCTAGAGTGCCAGGCTGTGACGGCGCAGGAATGGCCGAGAGGAGCTACAGTGCATCCGAGGTCAGGGGCGGCGGCCAAGAGGAGCTACCCCGCGTCCGAGGTCAGGGGCAACGGCGGGGAGGAGATACCCCGCAGCCGAGGCCAGGGGCGGCGGCCAGAAGGAGCAACCCCATGCCCAAGGAGTGGTGGCTGCCTGGGCACAGGAGGGCCTAGAAGAGCCATCACACGCTGAAGGTCAAAAAGGGCGGTGCGAGGAGATACCCCTCATCCAAGGTAAGGAGCAGCAGCTGTGCTTTGCTGGAGCAGTGGCTGTGCTTTGCTGGAGCAGCTGTGAAGAGATACCCCACGCCCAAGGTAAGAGAAACCCAAGTAAAATGGTAGGTGTTGCAAGAGGGCATCAGAGGGCAGACACACTGAAACCATACTCACAGAAATCTAGTCAATCTAATCACACTAGGACCATAGTTCACCAGTTCAGCTCAGTCGCTCAGTCGTGTCCGACTCTTTGTGATCCCGTGAATCGCAGCACACCAGGCCTCCCTGTCCATCATGGCTTGGTTTCATTGAGTTAGACAAGGCTGTGGTCCTAGTGTGATTAGATTGACTAGTTTTCTGTGAGTATGGTTTCAGTGTGTTTGCCATCTGATTCCCTCTTACAACACCTACCATCTTACTTGGGTTTCTCTTACCTTGGGCGTGGGGTATCTCTTCACGGCTGCTCCAGCAAAGCACAGCCGCTGCTCCTTACCATGGATGAGGGGTATCTCCTCCCACCACCCTTCCTGACCTAGCCTTGTCTGACTCAATGAAACTAAGCCACGCCCACGGGGCAACCCATGACGGGCAGGTCATGGTGGAGAGGTCTGACAGAATGTGGTCCACTGGAGAAGGGAATGACAAACCACTTCAGTATTCTTGTCTTGAGAACCCCATGAACAGTATGAAAAGGCAAAATGATAAGATACTGAAAGAGGTACTCCCCAGGTCAGTAGGTGCCCAATATGCTACTGGAGGTCAGTGGAGAAATAAATCCAGAAAGAATGAAGGGATGGAGCCAAAGCAAAAACAATACCCAGCTGTGGATGTGACTGGTGATAGAAGCAAGGTCCGATGCTGTAAAGAGCAATATTGCATAGGAACCTGGAATATCAGGTCTATGAATCAAGGCAAATTAGAAGCAATCAAACAGCAGATGGCAAGAGTGAACATCGACATTCTAGGAATCAGTGAACTAAAATGGACTGGAATGGGTGAATTTAACTCAGATGTCCATTATATCTACTACTGCAGGCAGGAATCCCTCAGAAGACATGGAGTAGCCATCATGGTCAACAAAAGAGTCCGAAATGCAGTACTTGGATGCAATCTCAAAAATGACAGAATGATCTCTGTTCGTTTCCAAGGCAAACCATTCAGTATCATAGTAATCCAAGTCTGTGCCCCAACCAGTAACACTGAAGAAGCTGAAGTTGAACAGTTCTATGAAGATCTACAAGACCTTTTAGAACTAACATCCCAAAAAGATGTCCTTTTCATTATAGGGGACTGGAATGCAAAAGTAGGAAGTCAAGAAACACCTGGAGTAATAGGCAAATTTGGCCTTGGAATGCGGAATGAAGCAGGGCAAAGACTAATAGAGTGTTGCCAAGAAAATGCACTGGTCATAGCAAACACTCTCTTCCAACAACACAAGAGAAGACTCTACACATGGACATCACCAGATGGTCAACACCGAAATCTGATTGATTATATTCTCTGCAGCAAAAGATGGAGAAGCTGTATACAGTCAACAAAAACAAGACTGGGAGCTGACTGTGGCTCAGATCATGAGCTCCTTATTACCAAATTCAGACTTAAATTGAAGAAAGCAGGGAAAACCACTAGACCATTCAGGTATGACCTAAATCAAATCCCTTATGATTATACAGTGGAAGTGAGAAATAGATTTAAGGGCCTAGATCTGATAGAGTATCTGATGAACTATGGATGGAGGTTCGTGACATTATACAGGAGACAGGGATTAAGACCATCCCCATGGAAAAGAAATGCAAAAAAGCAAAATGGCTGTCTGGGGAAGCCTTACAAATAGCTGTGAAAAGAGGAGAAGCGAAAAGCAAAAGAGAAAAGGAAAGATATAAGCATCTCAATGCAGAGTTCCAAAGAGTAGCAAGAAGAGATAAGAAAGCCTTCTTCAGCAATCAATGCAAAGAAATCGAGGAAAACAACAGAATGGGAAAGACTAGAGATCTCTTCAAGAAAATTAGAGATACCAAGGGAACATTTCATGCAAAGATGGGCTCGATAAAGGACAGAAATGGTATGGATCTAACAGAAGCAGAAGATATTAAGAAGAGGTGGCAAGAATACATAGAAGAACTGTACAAAAAGGATCTTCACGACCCGGATAATCACGATGGTGTGATCACTCATCTAGAGCCAGACATCTTGGAATGTGAAGTCAAATGGGCCTTAGAAAGCATCACTACGAACAAAGCTAGTGGAGGTGATGGAATTCCAGTTGAGCTCTTTCAAATCCTGAAAGATGATGCTGTGAAAGTGCTGCACTCAATATGCCAGCAAATTTGGAAAATTCAGCAGTGGCCACAGGACTGGAAAAGGTCAGTTTTCATTCTAATCCCAAAGAAAGGCAATGCCAAAGAATGCTCAAACTACCACTCAATTGCACTCATCTCACACGCTAGTAAAGTAATGCTCAAAATTCTCCAAGCCAGGCTTCAGCAATATGTGAACCGTGAACTTCCTGATGTTCAAGCTGGTTTTAGAAAAGGCAGAGGAACCAGAGATCAAATTGCCAACATCTGCTGGATCATGGAAAAAGCAAGAGAGTTCCAGAAAAACATCTATTTCTGCTTTATTGACTATGCCAAAGCCTTTGATTGTGTGGATCACAATAAACTGTGGAAAATTCTGAGAGAGATGGGAATACCAGACCACCTGACCTGCCTCTTGAGAAATCTGTATGCAGCAGGAAGCAGCAGTTAGAACTAGACATGGAAAAACAGACTGGTTCCAAATAGGAAAGGAGTACATCAAGGCTATATATTGTCACCCTGCTTATTTAACTTCTATGCAGAGTACATCATGAGAAACGCTGGGCTGGAAGAAACACAAGCCGGAATCAAGATTGCTGGGAGAAATATCAATAACCTCAGATATGCAGATGACACCACCCTTATGGCAGAAAGTGAAGAGGAGCTAAACAGCCTCTTGATGAAAGTAAAAGAGGAGAGTGAAAAAGTTGGCTTAAAGGTCAACATTCAGAAAACGAAGATCATGGCATCTGGTCCCATCACTTCATGGGAAATAGATGGGGAAACAGTGGATACAGTGTCAGACTTTATTTTGGGGGGCTCCAAAATCACTGCAGATGGTGACTGCAGCCATGAAATTAAAAGATGCTTACTCCTTGGAAGAAAAGTTATGACCAACCTAGATAATATATTCAAAAGCAGAGACATTACTTTGCCGACTAAGGTCCGTCTAGTCAAGGCTATGGTTTTTCCAGTGGTCATCTATGGATGTGAGAGTTGGACTGTGAAGAAGGCTGAGCACTGAAGATTTGATGCTTTTGAACTGTGGTGTTGGAGAAGACTCACCAGTCCATTCTGAAGGAGATCAGCCCTGGGATTTCTTTGGAGGGAATGATGCTAAAGCTGAAACTCCAGTACTTTGGCCACCTCATGCGAAGAGTTGACTCATTGGAAAAGACTCTGATGCTGGGAGGGATTGGGGGCAGGAGGAGAAAGGGACGACAGAGGATGAGATGGCTGGATGGCATCACTGACTCGATGGACGTGAGTCTGAGTGAACTCCGGGAGTTGGTGATGGACAGGGAGGCCTGGCGTGCTGCGATTCATGGGGTTACAAAGAGTCAGACAGGACTGAGCGACTGAACTGAACTGACCTGAACTGGACATGCAAATGCATGTTCATATCTTTGAAACTTGCAGCTTCAAGGTTTGTATATAGGGAGACTTACTGTACTTTGCTAGGCAAAGGGGGACATAGAAGGCTTCTCCCTTGAAAAACATGTCACAACCTAGGAGGATTTGATCAGGAGTTTTGTAACAATGCTTCCCAGTGGCTCAGATGGTGAAGAATCTGCCTACAATGCAGGAGACTTGGGTTTAATCCCTAGGTTGGGAAGATCCCCTGGAGAAGGAAATGGCAACCCAGTCCTATATTCTTGCCTGGAAAATTCCATGGATAGAGGAGCCTGGCAGACTACATTCCATGGGGTCACAAAGAGTCAGACATGGACAGGGCAGAGCATGTACTTTGTCTTGTCTTTTATAACAATATTTCCCAAGGGTGGGGTGTGACAAGATTAAGATGTTCAGGATCTCAGGTGGTCTCCTAATTTGGTGAGCTTCTCAACAAATTTATCTTCCCTTTAATCTTGCCCCAGGTGGTTTCTCAACTGCTCCTCCCTTGATTAGCAACTATTGCAATCAACTATTGGGACTCAGGAAAGGTCATGGAAGCTGGAGTCTTGCCTACAAGAAATGAGGGACAGAAACAGGCCTCCATATCCAAGATTTCCACAGGGCCTCTCATGGTTTCATTTCCTCTACACATAGGAAGCAATGTATATAATCTTGTTCAGTCACTCAGTCATGTCCAACTCTTTGAGACTCCATAATGTGTAATAGGCTTCCCTAGTGGCTCAGATGGTGAAGTGTCTGCCTGCAATGTGGGAGACTGGGGTTGGATTCCTGGGTCAGGAAGATCCCCTGGAGAAGGAAATGGCAATCCACTCCAGCACTCTTGCCTGGAAAATCCCATGGATGGAGGAGCCTGATAGGCTACAGTCCATGGAGTCACAAAGAGTAGGACACGACTGAGCAACTTCACTTAATGTATAATAAGACATAATTGTTTCATATTTTATTTAAATAACTCATGGCAAAGATTATAGAGACTGTCACATTATAAATTTAGGACTTCATGTCTAAGAATCACCACTCAAAATAACTAATTTGTGATGGTTACACAACTTTGTGAATACAATGTTGTGTTAGTTACTCGGTCATGTTTGACTATTTGCAACCTTCTAGACTGTCCAGGCTCCTCTATCCATGGGATTCTCCAGGAAAGAATAGTGGTATGGGTAACCATTCCCTTATCCAGGGTATCTTCCCAACCGAGGGATCGAACTCAGGTCTCCTGCATGGCAGGCAGATTCTTTATTGTCTGAGCCACCAGGGAAGCCTCATGAATAGAATAAAACCACTAAATTGTACACTTCAAAAGGGTGAATTTTATGGTATGTGAATTATATCTCAATAAAAAAATTTGTAATGACTCTTTACAAGCACTTTATCTGTATTGTCTCATTCAGCCTTCACAACAAAACCCTTAGTTATCTATCATACTACTATGATGAGGAAACTGAAGCTCAGAGAAGTTTAATGATTTGGCAATTTCCACAAGATCTCATTGTCAGTACAGAAAAGATCCAGACCTTCGTTTTCAAATATTAAATCCAGTGCTTTCACCATACCTAGTATTATGTACTTCCTGTCTCTCATTATTTCTGTAACGCATAGACAAAGTGGTTAAAATGTGGCCAACGTTGCTGAGGAAGCCAGACTCTCCTAATTTTCAAACCTATGGTAGAGTCATTCTTTCTCATGAAGACACTGGTGTTGGAAATGGAATTTTGAGATCCCGGTCTGCAAGATGCAGGTTTGTCACCCATACTGAAATAGAAGGAAAGGGGGCAGGGCACAATCTGTAAAAGAATGACAGAGCGTGATTGCCTAGAGGTAAAGAAAGAATCTGCCGGCAATGCAGAAGCAGCAGGAGACGTGGGTTCAATCACTGGATTGGGAAGATCCCCTACAGAAGGAAATGGCAACCCACTCCAATATTCTTGCCTGAGAAATCTCATGGACACGGGAGCCTGGTGGGCTACACTCCATGAGGTCACAAAGAGTCAGTCGTGACTGAGGGACTAAACAACAAGTTCAAGATGGCTAACAAGTCAACTTCCACTAGACCTTGAGCATCAGTATACACTCTTCATGACACATCAGCAAGCTTAAATGACACACCCACCAGTGCCATGACAGTTCTGAGGCCAACCGTCAAAGGCCAAAACGTGGGCAATTGCCCAGTTCTTCGAAATCCCTGCCCTTTCCTCTGAAATAGCTGGAATAATCCTCCCACTCATTAGCCTATGAAATTACCCAACCTATAAAAACTAACCAGACCATATTTCAAGGCCACTCTTGCCTTTTGAGATGGCCCACACTCTGTCTGTGGAGTGTCTCTCTGTAAATAAATCCACTTCTTACCTATGACTTTTTCTCTAACTGAATTTTTTCTGCAATGAGACATCAATAACCTGAGCTTCATGAAGTCCTGAAACAAAGTGTCTGCTCTTAGTTGGAAGACCTTGGGTTTTGGCTGTGTTTGAGTCCTGGTCATATAGGTTAGCGTCCCAAACTGGGTTTTTGCCGGGTTGGAGTCCCAGCACATGGAAGTCCCAACCTGAGATGAATGGTTTCAATATCAACAAACATTTATGCTGAAGGAAATGGGGTGGATTAATTAGTGACCTCTTGTGTCTGAAAACAGAGATTCATATGATGTGAAACCCTCAATCACAAGTAATTGATTGGATTTATTTTGGTCTTGTTCTTTAACTGAAACAATGACCAAAGTTCTTTAAATAACAATGTATATTATAATGTTATTACAATTTCTAATAAAGTCCAAAAGACTAGTTTTCTACATGGTTTTTGCTAGCAAAAGTGAATTATCAGCAGAGCAGTAAACAAAATGGTCAACTACAGATTGGCACTTGCCATCTACCTCTATAAGGATTAAATCATGTGTTAATACAGCTGCTGATTTACACTTCCTGAAAGTTCAGGGTGGAGAGAAAAAACAAGGCACCCTGTGCTTAGGGAAACACTGGCAGAAAGGGTCTTCAGATAATTAGATATCTATTTTCAGGAGCAAATATTATGAGCCCAATTCTTGTATCTCCTCATATCTACAAAAGCACTAAAATCCTTCATGGTGATGACTGCTCCTCTTGACCAGCAGAAACCTTAGGCAAAAAATATATGCTTGATTGCATGTATTCTGCCCTTCACCAAAATCACATACATGCTGACGCTCCCCTGCCTCTTTAGAGCAGCTTCTCAGAGCTGTCTGAGGTGCTGTCTTCTGAGCATAGCCTTCACTTTGCCCCAAATAAAACTTAATTCACAACTCTCACATTGTGCATATTTTTAAACTCATCAAAATATATCCACAGTAACTAAAAGTCAAGTGACTTCTAGTAAAGAGGAGCAATGAAAGGGTTACACTCACAGACGTTTGAAAGCAATTTCTTTCAATAGCAGTGACCAAACAATAAGTTTAAATTTACTCTAAATTGTTTCCTGGTCAAACACAAACACAGGAAAGAGGAAAGGACCTCATTTGTCTACAGTGTTTGTTTTCTGAAATAATTTGTTTCTCTAATTCAGGGAATGTCTATTGGCACCACAGAAAATTTGAGAGTTACAAAGAGAACTTTGATGAGTTGTAAATGGACAAATTGAGATTGGGAAACAAAGCTGAGGAGAACCAGCAAGAACACCTTCCAAGTGCTCTATCACTTGAAGGTGAAAGTGAAGTCGCTCAGTCGTGTCCGACTCTTTGCGACCCAGTGGACTGTAACCTACTAGGCTTCTCCGTCCATAGGATTTTCCAGGCAAGAATACTGGAGTGGATTGCCATTTCGTTTTCCAGGGGATCTTCCCAACCCAGGGATCGAACCCAGGTCTCCCGCATTGGAGGCAGACGCTTTAACCTCTGAGCCACCAGGGAAGCCTTCATTAGTCCCCTCATTTTTATTTCTCTCTCCCTTCTCTACAGCCTTAAGAAATGGGGACTTGTGGTCAACGGAGCCTGCGGGAGGCAGGACAGAAGCTGAAGAGTTGCAGAGGTATCTGCACCCCTCTCCCCCAGCTAAACCATGATACCTATGTGTGCTAAGTGACTAGCCCGCCAGGCTCTACCCATGGGATTTTCTAGGCAAGAACACTGGAGTGAGTAGCCATTTCCTCCTCCAGGGGATCTTCTTTTTTTCCTTTTTTTAAAAATTTATTTTAATTGGAGGCTAATTACTTTAAAATATTGTGGTGATTTTTGCCGTACATTTACACGAATCAGCCATGGGTGTACATGTGTTCCTCCAGGGGATCGTCTTGATCCAGGGATGGAACCCGGGTCTCCTGCATTGTAGGTGGAATCTTTACCACTAGCGCCACCAGGAAAGCCCGTGACACTTATATCATTAGCAGAAAACCAGGTGGCGTTAGTGGTAAAGAACCTACTTCCCAATGCAGGAGACTTAAGAGACACGGGTTCCAACCCTCGGTTGGGAAGCTCCCCTGGCGACGGAAATGGCAACCCACTTAAGTATTCTTGCCTGGAGAGTTCCATGGACAGAGGAGCCTGGCGGGCTACAGTCCATGGGGTCACCAAGAATCAGACACGACTGAGTGACTTAGCACGCACGCAGGCACGGTAGATACCAGGCCTGAGGAATCGCAGACATTCCCTCACAGCTGCACCCATAACGTGGCCTTCCCAAATGGGCGAGCTGTTGGGAGTGGAAAGCGGTGGCAAGATCCGGTCTTTCACCTTTAGGCTAGCACTATTGATCACCTTTTGTCAGCTAAGCTCTGTGCCACGGTGCCTCTCGGATTTTTTCTTTTTTTTTAAACAAACCCATGAGGTGGGTCGTGTGACCCACAACCCTCTGAGGTAAATGTTACAGGTGGCAGGTGAAAAAAAAAGACTCAGGAAGACGCAGTGGCATACCCTTCTTCACACAGATCAAACCTTATTTCTCTATGAAATTCACTCCTCTTAAACCAGTACCAGCCCCACCTTATCCCACGCCGCCCCACCCCCGGCCTCCACCGCTTCTCGCCTTCTCAGTCGTCCCAGCAACTAAAAACGAGGTGGTTGGCCGAAAAGCTCTTTAGGGGGTCTGGATTGCAGTGTGACGGCTTTACAGTTTTAGGAGCTGAAAAGTAAAACCCTCAGCGTTCTCACGTCAAAGCACCTGTTAAGGCGCAGAGGGCGCGCGCCTTCCCTCTCAGCGCCCGGGACCGTGGAGCCCAAGTCTAGCCTCTCGCAAGGGCGCACGGGCCGCCGCGCGCATGCGCAGTGGTCTCCGGACGCACGCTGTCCCTCCACTCCCTGCCCCACCCGCGCCCGCTCCCAGTCCCTGAGGGAAACAGCGAGGGCGTGTGTCTGGCTTCTGCTGGCCGTTGGCCCCCTCAGACGGTGCCCTGGCAGAGCTCTCCTCGCGGCCCGTCGCCTCCCCTCCTCCCCGGCTCTGGCAACAAAACTCTAGCATTGAGCCGGGGAGATGGGGAGGAGTCCTTCCGCGTGGCACCCCCAGGGCCTCCAGCTGGTCTGGAGTCGGCCCGCCCCGAGGGGCGTGAGGAGGGGGCGGGGCTGAGGACTTAGGACTGGGGCCCAGAGACCGCCTCCTGCCGAGCCCGAGCAGACAGCCCAGTCTGGTGCTGAGAGAGCCATGACTGCGCTACGGGGGCTCTGGCCCGAGATGCAGGATACCTGCACCTCGCTGGGGCTGATGTTGTCGATCGTGCTGTTCATGGGGCTAGCCCGCGTGGTCACCCGGCAGCAGCTGAACGGGCCCATGGCCCACGCCTTCGTCTTGGAGTTTCTGGCCACCTTCCAGCTCTGCTTCTGCACTCATGAGTTACAACTGCTGAGTGAGCAGGAACCCCTGCACCCCACCTGGCCGCTGATGCTAATCTACTTCTTCTCATTGGTGCATGGCCTGACTCTGGTGGGCACCTCCAGCAACCCGTGCGGCGTGATGATGCAGATGATGCTGGGGGGAATGTCCGCTGAGACGGGTGCGATTAGACTGTTAGCTCAGCTGATTGGTGCCCTGTGCAGCAGGTACTGCATGGGCGCCCTGTGGAGCCTGGGGCTGACCAAGTACCACGTCAGCGAGAGGAGCTTCGCTTGCAGGAATCCCATTCAAGTGGACTTGCCCAAAGCGGTCATCATAGAGGCTGTCTGCTCCTTTATTTTCCACAGCGCTTTGCTGCCCTTCCAGGAGGTCCGAACCAAGCTTCGTATCCACCTGCTGTCAGCACTCATCACCTTTTTGGTTTATGCAGGTTTGTTATTCCCACAAAACACTGGGCACGCCCGGAGCTTCTATGACTTAAGACTCTTAAGTTCTTTGCCAGGATACATTCGAAACTACTAGCTTCTGTAATGTCAGTATTGGTATTTCCGTAATTCTAATCATTTTACAGCTCATTCTTTACCGATCGGGTCCAAATATAGATCCTCCATTCAGTGCTTTCTTTTTAACACCCAGAGAAAGCCACTTCTGTGCTGAAACAGAGATCATGTGAGATACTGCCAAAGGTTCAAGTATCCTACAAAGGGATTGTTGTAATAGTAGAGAGAAAAGATAACATCGGCTACCTCTTGCCCACTTGGTATATAGATCCTTGCTGAGGCTCTCGCTGAAAAATGATCCTGGCTTTCAAAAGTTCCTTCCAATTTAAAGCACAAGCTACATGACTAGCTAGTAGTAAGAGTGGGAAATAAAATTCTATAGTTCTATTTATTTTTCTACAAAATTACTTAAAATCATTTATTTCCTAATTCGTCTTGAAATGAACTTTTAATGGCCTATCAAGAAAGATGTGTTTTAAAATCAAAACTTGCTTGAAATCAAAGATTTTTAAAAAATAATTATTGAGAAAATTCTTGAGAAAAAAGTTATTCTTGAGAAATCTGCTTGATTTTTTGTAAATCGTATTTACCTTGACAGATCTTAGATATAGTGGATATTCTAAATAGGACAGGAAAATATTCTAAATAGGATAGGGAAATTTGAAAAGCAATGATGAAGCACATCATTTTAAATGATCATAATAGAATATTTTAACTAGAACTATTATCTGAATTGTAAAATGTTTTGGAGGTAGGAATCTAATAAAAAGAATTAGTAGTAAGACTCTGTCTTCTGCCCATTGAAAGGGAAACTATGAGTAGAAGCAAACCTTAAGATAAGGGCTTTTAAACATATGCTCGACTTCCTAGGTAAAATGAAAGCCTTTCTGATTCATTTCACCTTCTTAAAAATCTAGTACCATCCTTTTTGTAGACTCAGATGGAAATGAGTGGTATAGGAAAGAAGGAAGGATATGTGCATATCTGAGGAGTTGGTGAGTAGTTGCTTATTAAAATTTTATGTTTGGACTAAAGCAGAAACATCCCCTGTATATGAACAGAATCATCCCTTGCAAAAAGTTATGCCACAATTTAGCTCTGTACTTTAATAAGATGTGGTAAACATTTAAAAGATGTTTTAGGGACTTCCCTGCTGGTCCAGTGGTTAATACTCCTCACTTCCACTGCAGAGCAGGGGGGTGGGTGAAGTTGGATCCCTGGTCCAAAGAACTAGACTTCACATGCCCCACAGGGGCACCCCCCAAAAAAAGTTTTAAATTAATACAATGTTATACAGAGTTCCTTATCCTTCTCTTGATAATCTATAAATTGGTATTCTTCCTTTTTGTACTTTTAATATATTTATGATTTCAACAGTAATACTGTATATAATATTAGCCAGTATCTATTTTATAAGTGACAAAGAGTTTGAGAGAAGAAAAACAATATTTAAAATTATACATAAATATAAGGAGAGTTATTGGAAAGGACCCATAATATAACAATTTAAGATATCCAGAAATGTTCTTTTCCTTCCCCTCACATTACTAACATCGACATTGCTGAAATGAGGCTACTAATTGATGGAGGAGGAGAGACTGAAAGGATGGCTAGAGCAGTGGTTCTCAACATTCCCTCTGCATAGGAATCACCTGGGGAGTGTTTTAAACATATCCATATTTGGGTAGAGAGATTAAGATTTAATTGTGGAAAAAACAAAATAAGATTTAATTGCTGTGTGAAGGAGCCTAAGCAATGGTAGATTTAAAATTTTCCCAGGTGATCTCAATATGAAACCAGGGCCGAGAACCACTGCTCCAGTCTAGATTTTGCTGGTCAGTTCATCACAGCCACTAGTCACATGTGATTATCAACTAAAATATTCAATTCTTCAGTCACAACATTTCGAGTACTCAACAGCCATGTGTGGCTAGTGAGTACCATATTGGACAGCGATGAAAACTGCTGGGACAGAACCTAACAATTATTTATTGTTGTTACAGATATTGATTATTATGATGTTCCTTTTCTGCCAAATAAGGTAGATAAAAATATTCATTGGGCAGTGTGCAAGCATATAGGAAATTTATGAGTTTTGGTATTTAATCCTTACAACAACCCACTGATGAATAAATACATTATTCCCATTTTAAGTGAAGTAAGTGAGGGTTAGGAACAGAAAATGACTTGTTCAAGATCACACAGCTATTAACAGAATGAGCTGGAACCATGGTTCAGATTTACACTAAAGCTTATACTCATTTCATTATCAGCATTTTACAGCATGCTCCTAAAAAGTAACAAAAATATATACATACAATTGAATATTGTTCAGCCATGAAAAGGAATGAAGATCTGATACATGCTACCATAGGAATGAACCTTGAAAACATTATGCTAAGCAAAATAAGCCAGAAACAAAGGGACAAACGTTATATGACTTGACTTTATATGAAATATTCAGAATAGGCAAATCCAGTCAGAAAGTAGAATAGAGGTTACCATGGGTTGGGCAGCAAGGAGGAATAGGGATTTTTTTGCTTAATGGGTACAATTTCTGTTTGGGGCAATGGAAAATTTTAGAAATAGTGATGGTTGAACATTATAACTAGTGCCATGAATATACACTTTTAAATGGTTAAAATGGCATATATTTTACCGTACCATAACAAAATTTAACAAAGGATTGTTACCAAATAAATTTAGCAAACACTGGATTAAGCAGATTTTCTAATTTAGGACTCACAGAGTTTTATTATGCTACTGTTTATTGTGAAACTCCAAGAGAAAGATATGGAACAGTTTTTCAAACACAGGAATACTTTTGTCTAGGAATGTGTAGTAGAAGAGAGCATACTTTGGGAAATGCTGCCCTAAGCCATATCACTCCCCATTATTTTCTATGGATATAAATCATAACTTTAGGTCAGAGCTACTTAAATAGAGTGAACTGTTTCAGGACTAGCTCAGTGTGTATCTCATCAGGCAGACATAAGGACTCTGCAGGAAGGAGTTAAGAATAGATAGGGAAGGGAAGGCAGGGGAAGTATTAGCTAAGTCAGGAATTGTTACAAGTTGCTTCAATATGTCACTCTCTCTCATTCTGTAATTTCTAAAATACTATTGGGCTTCCCTGGTGGCTTGGCGGTAAAGAATCCACCTGCAATGCAGGAGACCATCAGCAATGCAGGAGACATGAGTTTGATCCCTAGGTTGGGAAGATCCCTTGGAATAGGAAATGGCAACCCACTCCAATATTCTTGCCTGGGAAATCCCATGGACAGAGGAGTCTGGCAGGCTACAATCTATAGGGTTTTAAGAGTTGGACACAACTTTGCAACTAAACCACCACCACCAAGATAATATTAGTATTAGTTTGACTAAGTTGCATGCTGGGATATTTCTTTAATCACTTGCATGCGAGGATACCCAGAAGTCTCTAATACAGGTCATATCAAAAGAACTGATTATTTAAGCTTATAGAACATAACTGTTCAGCAACAGAGCTACAGGCTCCTTGGATAGCCAACGACTAAGCATCTGATTGCATATTTATTGATTTAGCACCCTGCACATTTGTGCAGATGGAGGCCACTGATGTCTTTAATACTTATGTATTTATTGGCTTCCCAAATAAAGTGAAAAAAAGCTTTGTGAGTTATTAATGTATTAAAACTATAAAACGATTAATGCAAATTTCAAGCAAATCTTCCATTAGGAAGGTTTAGGTTTGGGGAATTTGGTTCAATGACTAGGATAAGAGAGAACTGCATAAATTAATTAGATATTGGAAAAAAATCTATTTTACACATCCAAGTAGGTTGTATTTCTTAGTGTACCCTGTTCATTTCCTTTGCAGAACTTTTGTTTATATACTTGTTTTCTGATGTAATACCTGTCTTCCTCCACCAGACAGTAAGCTTTATGAGTATGGAGACTAAAATTGTTTTATTCATTATGAAACATAACCAGGACTGAGCATAGTGTCACCTGTTACAAATAAATACTCATTATTTTTAGAATGAGTAAAATGAATGAAATAGCAAAGAGTCTATTCACTTAAAAAAATCAAAAGAAATAATACATATCTGGGTATTCCATATTTTATGTCTAAGAGCTTCCAAAATAAGCCTAATAAAATGTCCAAAGTAATTTCATTTTTACTCCATTCAGGAGCTTTTGGAGTCCTTCTAAGTCATGAAGAATTTGGATAGATTATTTGTCAAAGAAGGGAGCTAAGTCCTTTATATATATATACACACACACATATATATTTACTTTTAACACAATAACCATAATGACATAGGTTCCAATCTACAAATGAAAAACAGCTTCAAACAAGGCACAAAATATTTTGGTTTTTTCTCATGCCAGTATAATACAGTGGTAAAGAGCATAAGCCTCTTGGAGTTGGACTGTGTCCTTAGGGTAGACAATTTAGGTCTGTTTCCTCATCCTTAAAATGGAGAATAACACTATCGCTTCAGAGTATCATGAAAAATAATGTACTCCAAGTTCTTCCCACAGTAACTGGCATAGATGTCTGGTCACTGGAAAGGGTGATTGCATTTATAAATCAGTTAATTGACACTCTAGCTTTTATACAAGTCTTGCATGATTTTAGTGTCATTCTGTCACAGAGAACTTGATTTGCTTTAGTACTGAGACACATGCTGCTGCTGCTGCTGCTGCTGCTAAGTCGCTTCAGTCGTGTCCAACTCTGTGCGACCCCATAGACGGCAGCCCACCAGGCTCCCCCGTCCCTGGGATTCTCCAGGCAAGAACACTGGAGTGGGTAGCCATTTCCTTCTCCACTGAGACACACAAGTTTCTATAATTACCAGATTTGGAACTCTGTCTTTTGACTGTCCTAATTTCACCGAGTTCACACTGTCCTCTGAGATTCTTGGCAGCCAGCTGGATCTCCCTGTTGATTCCTCTTCTTCAACAGGTGTTATGGCTTCCTCCCTCCAGACATAAATACATAGTAACTAATTTTTCAGAGTCATTTTCTCCAAGTTCTGTGCCTGATGGATAATTCTTACTTTTTAAATAATTCATATTTAACTACAAAATACATGAATGTATTCTTTTTGTAAATAATGGAAACACTACCAATGAGACTCTCAATGCCTTTTGATTACCATCCTTCATACCTGTCCCCTTTCCTTCCCTGCCTCCTCTTCTCACCAGTCTAGTCCTCTGTGCCTGCGTGTCCTTCCAAACTCTTATGTACATTTATTGTACATATTGATAGGACCCTACAGAAACTATTATCAGTTTAGTTCAGTCGCTCAGTCGTGTCCGACTCTTTGCGACCCCATGAATCGCAGCATGCCAGGCCGCCCTGTCCTTCACCAACTCCTGGAGTTCACTCAGATTCACGTCCATCGAGTCAATGATGCCATCCAGCCATCTCATCCTCTGTCGTCCCCTATGTGTGTTCATATTAAGATGAATCATACCTTACTTTCTGCAGTATTTTTAGTGGTGTGGTTCAATGATACTATCTTGGAGATCTGTGTTAGTAAAGAGATCTTTCTTATTATTTGAATACTGAACAGCATTCCAAATTAATAATAAAGTTATTTATTTAGCTGTTTTCTTACGAATGAACATTTAGGTTTGCCCCAGTTTGTTGCTATTATAAATAAACAACCTTGTATGTGTCTATTAGTATACAGGTACCAGTAGTTCTCTAGGACAGTGGTTTTCAATGAAACAATTTTGGCAACGTCTGGGAACATTTTTGTTTGTTACATGGGGGAGATGAATATGCAACTGACATTTAATGGGTCAAGGCTAGGAATGCTAAAAATCCCACAGTGCATAGGAGAACCCCAACAAAGAATGATCCAGTTAAAATATCAAAGCCAATGCCATGTTTTGGAACTTTTGACACAATGGATTTCTGAATCAGTTAACTTACCCTTAATGCTTAAAATAACAATTGTTTTTTCATGATTTTGTGGGTTAGATAGGAAATTCCCCTGAGATCATATAGCTGGACAGTTTCTTTTGAAGAGCAAAGGTGTTTTACTCATGTGTCCAGCAGTTGGTCCCAACAGCCATCTAAGATACCTCAGTTTTTCCCTCGTAGCCTCTCATCCTCCATCAGCCTAGACCAACTCATGTACATGGTCATTGTATTGTTCCAACACAGCAAAGAGTAGAAGCCAATGATAGATTTATTGAGACCTGAACCTAGATTTCAGTGTTGCTCCTCCCATTCAGAATTCACATAGCATCACTTCTGCTGCATTCTATTTGTTAATGCAAGTTGCAAAGCCAGCCCATACTCAAGAGAGAGGAACAGACTTGTACATCTTAGGAGAAGCAGCATCTACCAAGTGATACTGAGCAGAACTGGTGATGGGAGGATTAGAAGACAAAGAGTATGAAGTAACTGGAGTTTTAGCGTGGTATAAAACCAAATGATATTGGTGGTCGGGTGGTTCTGGTGCTGAGTCCCTCAGGCTGCAGAGTAGACTGGAAGGTCACAGCCAGCGAAGCAGCAGCCCCAGTCCCCAGAAGATGTTGCCCCCAGAACCGACGCGTGACTCCTGGGTGTTAATGCCATTAAAACCCGCGTGTCACCCGGCAAAAAAAATCAAGAACAAAAACAAAAAACAAATGATAGTGTTCTTAGGCCTAATAGAAATACCAAAGACCTAATGGGAATACTGAAGCAACCTAATCATGAAGGTAATGGTTGTCTATTGATAAATGCTTTAGAAAGTCACAGGTCACTTGTATTATCACTGTACATATTATATTTTATTGTATAATCTGTGTGGAAAGATCTGTCTGAGTTCTTACCTTTCTGTTCATGGTATGCAGAACATAAGAACTCAATAATTTTTTGTGGCATTAATTTGAAATGACCACATGCCAACCAAATAATTCTGCTGGCCCCTGGCAGTTGCAGGCTCAATATTCCAGGATTTGACTATTCAAGAGTGGTTCTGAAGGTCCATGATGTGATGTCATTCATAATTGCTAAGGCATGAATATGAATCGTGCCGTGAGGCTGGCATGCTAGGAAAAAACTCTTAGCCATGGAGTGAACTCAGTTCATTTCTCAACATCTTTATCTCAACACAGCTTCAATGTTTTCAGCCTGTCAAGTGTGAAATTTTATGAAAAGGTCACTTAATCTCCAATTTTATTTCACATCATTTTATAAAAACTGTTAACATGCTCTTGTGGCATGTGTCCATGTAAAATTTGTGAAGATCTCTGATCTGTTGCTGTGGCTAAGTTAGAGGCAGAGGAGTGTGCTCAAGCTTCCACATGGAACCACCACCAGAAATGTCTCTATCTCAGGGATACAATCAGGGTATGTTTTGAAAAGCTGAGCCACAGTTTTGGTGAGTACCACTGGACAGCCAGTCCAACCTCTTTCGCTTTTCCTCACTTGCTGTGTGGCCACAGCTATAAAATTCCTGGGCCCCATCTCAGAGAGAGCCTAAGTGAAGAGCTGGACCCTAAGTCCTGAAAAGCAGGCAACAGTTAGAATTTGCGCTCATCTTTCATGATTACTCAGTCACTTCTTTTTTTATTAAATTTTTTTTCTGTAACCGCTTTATTGAGATATAATTCACATACCATTCAGTCACTTCTTTAGGGCTTTGTTGACAAGTTAAAGGGGAATCAATGATAATGCTTTGGTCTATTTTACTTTTTGTTCCAACACCAAGGTTATTTCTGTTCAAGAGGATCCTGGGGTACTGTACTCAGTTAAACAACATTTTCATTATATTTTCATTAATTTAAGTTGAATGTTAAGGACAGCCAAATCTATTTGATGAAACTGTAGGAATACTAATAGAGCAGGTTAACTTTCAATGTGTATTTCATAATATACTACAGGAAAAGCACTGGATGAAAACTCTTAATGTCCTTTGTCCTTCTGCCTTTTTTGCACCTGGCATATTATAATCTATAATCTATTTTTATATTCTACAATATGCCAGGTGATTCTGCAAAGGAAAATTACAGAATAAGAAAACTTAAATACCTAAATAAAAGTTTTATTAAGTAATCCCTGTATTTCTAGTTGCAAGAAAATGTAAGATATATGGTTTGATATCATTCTGCTTAATATGTATTACAGGAGGAAGTCTAACAGGAGCTATATTTAATCCAACTTTGGCACTTTCACTGCATTTCAAGTGTTTTGATGAAGCATTCCTTCAGTTTTTTATAGTATATTGGCTGTCTCCTTCTTTAGGTAAGTATATTTTTATTCAATATGATGAAAAGATTAGAATATACTAAAATACGATATGGAATGTCACAAAAAAGTTATGAAATATGTCTGAAATAACATTTTATTTTATGCAGTATCCGTTAAAACTCCTTTTGTCTTCAAAGAAACAAGTTAAGAATAGTAAGTTTGAAGTTTAATCTCTCTTTAATATGCCCTTAGATATGAGGGCAAACAAGTGAGGAGTGATTACTTCCACTAAAAAATAATCTTTTTTTGCTAAAGGAATTTGTTTTCTCAAGTTTGTGAGCTCCAGATAGAATACTATTTAGCTCATTTGACCCATTTTGTCGAAGAGCATTTTGTGAGACAATACAGAACTATAATAAATGTAGTTTTAAAATTTTCCACAAATTGCATTCCCGTTATTTCTATCTGGGTCAGATATGTAAAACTCTTCTTCTCAAATAGGTCAAATAACAGAAAAAAAGTTACAAAATAACTGTAATCATGATATGCATATTCTTATATGTTATCAGCATTTCTTGATTTTGTTTAATCATCTGTTTTAAGCCTGACTGTAATTCACAGCTGTAAATGAATATGAGGATAACTGGCCTTCTATTAGTTCATTCTTCTTTTTATCCACAGTTTGCATTTTGTTTCTTGTTGCTCATTTCTGTTAAAAAAAAAAAAAAGGGCAGGGGAAGGGGAGGTATACCTACAGAAGAGAACATTGGCATAACAGGTGTGAATAGCCATGACACTTTACTCCTCCCATTCACCCTCCATTCCTGTCATTCAGGACTTTTCCTCACGTTTAGCATCTGTTATGCTCAGTAATATCTATACTAAACATGAAGAATATCAAAAAGAAACTGTATTTTAAACTGCTAATAACGGTAACTTTTTTTCATGTATTCATTACTAGTGTTTTCCAGTAACTTCTTCAAAGGTAAATTATCTGTTCTTGATTTTTAAGAAGTAAAAAAAGGTCACTGAAGTTCACAAAGAAGTTAAAAAGGTCACTAATTGGACAGGTCTACTAATAGTTTTTAAATATTTATTTATTTGGCTGCACCAGGTCTTCATTGCAGCACATGGGATCATTGATCTTCATTATGGCACATGGGATTTTTTTTTTTCAGTCATGGCATATGGGATATAGTTGCGGCATGCCAACTCGTAGGTGTGGCACGTAGGATCTAGTTCCCTGACCAGGAATTGAACCCAGGCGCCCTGCCACCTCCTCCAAATTAATAAGATGTTAGAAATGTGACAGTAAGGATGTATATAGATTTAATTTTCTAGCTTATACATTTCATATAATGAAAATTAGCAAATTATATTTGATTCTATAAAATTGCAACTCCATTTTTAGGAAGTTGTAAACGTAATGTCTTCTTTTCTAGCTCCAACTTTAGAAAGAAAATGTCAAATTTTGTGAATTAGATTGATTCTGATTTTTTTTTTAATCGAAAGCTTCTGGTTGCAAAACAGGCTCATCTTTTTAAAATTTGTTAAGTTATCCAAATATTAGTCAAACCTTAATTTCCTCTTATCAAACAGGAGTAAATTATCAAACCTGCATGTGATAAAAACACATTCTTAATCTAAGTTTAACTGATTTAGAGCGTTAAGCCTAACCTTTAATCAACCCTGAATATTCACTGAAAGGACTGATGCTGAAGCTGAAGCTCCAATACTTTTGACAACCTGGGAAAAGGCGACTCATTGGAAAAGGCTCTGATCTGGGAAAGATGGAAGGCAAAAGGAGAAGTGCGTGGCAGAGGATGAAGTGGTTAGATAGCATCATTGACTCAATGGACATGAATTTGAGCAAACGCCAGGAGACAGGGAAGGACAAAGAAGCCTGGCATGCTGCAGTCCATGGGGCCACAAAGAGTCCGACACAACTTAGTGACTGAACAATAGAGCTTTAAACCTACATACCTTAAGACAGAACCATTAACCACCACAGATTTCTCTTAGACAGTGATTTGAGTGCCATGGCTAAGTCCCCTCTGTTTCCCATTGAAAAATTTTAAATCTTTAATATAAAAATGTCTTTTAAATTACCTATTATACATATGCTAATTTATCTGATATGACCTCAAAAATGAAAATTTACTAATGTGATTTTTAAAAGCATATTTATATTCAAGTTTTAAAATGTCAACTGAAATTTTTGTTTCAGAAACTTTGCTTAATACAGTTCTAAAAGCTACTAATGGTTGAGATTAAAATGGAGACCCAAGCCAAGTTTCTCACTTTACAAGTCAATAATGGAGCTAGAAATAGAACTCCAGATCTTTCTATTTTATCTATCCTTTGAATTCATTATTTAGATCCTATTGGCTTTTCCAAGTAGGTACTGTTTTTAATGATTCATGGTTGAAGAAAAATTACGTGAGAATATTAGACTTTAAAATATCTACATGATGGAACTTCCCTGGTGGTCCAGTGGTTAAAACTCCATGCTTCTACCACAGGAGGCATGGGTTCGATCACTGGTTGGGGGAACAAAGATCCCACAAGTCATGTGCTACAGCCAAAAATAAATAAAACAAAATATCTACATGTTTTATGTAGAAGTGATATAGCTAATTCTTTTAAATACACCTCTACAAATCTCTTGGTAAATAATTGTATATAATCTTAAATTATAATCACTGATCATAAACTTCTTAAAGATTATATTATTTATTTTACTGTTTGTCTTTCAGGTATATTGCTGATGATTTTGATGTTCAATTTTTTCCTTCCATGGCTGTATGACAACCACACAACTAATAAAAAGGAGTGACTATTCTAAAAGACTCAGACTAAATTACAGGACAGTCAAGCTGGATGTGATAAAGATTTGATCACCTAATATTCAACACTGGTTGCACTGGATTCATCAATATTATCTTCCTTTGAAGAAGCTGCCTTAGAGCTTTCATCACTGGAACTTAAAAAAAAATTACTGTGAAAATGAGGTATCCTGTGTTTCCCAGTTAAGGCTTGTTCTTTTAAGTGTGTATTAAATGCTGCTAGAAAAGACTCTACATTAAGTATAAATCTCAAGTGATAATTGTTAATTCTGATGAAAAAGAAACTAAGTACAGGGTGAGAAGGGAAAGATAATGGTGGGACCAAGAAAGAGTATGTGTATCAGGCATCATCCGAACGAGCAAGATTTTTAACAAAGTACAACCAGTCATACTTACAGAACTGGAGAGGGATACTTTTCAGCCACTACCTCGCACAATGATACCATCAGCAGTGTCATCTTTCAATGGGAAAGTTGCTATTAGAAGTAGATTATCTACTGATATGGGGACTCCTGAATTTTAAATATATTCTAATTTAAAATATTTTCTCTAAATAGGCAACTTCAGAAGCTTTAGGCGAGCTGTCATTCTTTAACAGACTTTACTAAAGCACTCATACAAAGTTTAAGCTTTTCACATTATTTGACTGTAACAGCTACTTTATGAAGTACATAGGGAATGGATTTTTAATCTCCATTTTACAGATAAGGAAACTAAGTCTGGAAGGGAGTTTACTGCTCTGCCCAAGGTGAAACACAGTCAAATACCATCTTTAGACTTCTACTTCAATACAAAAATATCTTCTCAGTCATCATTAAGACTAAAGGAAAACTGGAGATTTTGAAGAAACATTAAATATTTTATAATGTTACAGTCTGTTTAGGAATTAACAGCTTTTTTCAGGCTTAAAGAACCTTCAAGTTTTCCTCTATTAGAAGCTTTCTTTTATTAAAGTTCAGAAAGGCTAAGTATGTTCTTCTTCAAAGGAATTCCACCATCAGGGTCAGAAATGAAAGCAAAAAGAAAAAGTTGGGGGGGGTGAAATAAGATCTGTTGAGTAATAATCAGTTAAGCAACTGATAAACTGCCAGGTGATTTAAGTGCTGCTTGGTGATCAGCCTATGATAGTCACTCTCCATAAACCTGCAGACTGAACTCAAAAGCTGCAGGCTACCCAACAAGGCAGCTAGCTTGAGGGTCGGGGACTTTGACTCTTGAACTTGGCAAACACAGAGGGTAGTAGTTTCTATTTTCAAAAGCAGAGTTCAAAAATTTGCAACAATGGCTAAATGAAATCTCTGACGTGTTTCATTTGATCTGCATAGTATTTCAAACAAGTTAGTATTTGTAATATTTTTTTAAAAACACAAAAATCCACAGTTCTGGCTTCTCTTGAAAAAAAAAAAAAAAAAAAAAAAAAAAGATGAGTCAACATTAGGCCTGAATTCTGCTATTACAACCAAAATAACTGGTCCCAGGACTTCCCTGGTAGCCGAGTGGCTAAGACTCTAACCTCCCAGTGCCGGGGGCCTAGGTTTGATCTTTGGTCAGGGAACTAGATCCCACAAGCCTCTACTAAAGATCATGCATGCCACAACTAAGACCCAGTGCAGCCCAATAAAATTAAATTAAAAAGCCTGGTCCCTTTAAAATAATCCCTTTGCCACTCCCTATGTCTTCCAAACATGAAGCTGAATTTCACTTGTTTCATGGCTTTTTCTGTATATAATTTTAAAAAATTCATATCTCTTTATCATGAAACTGTGGTTTAAGAAAACTGAGTGTTACTTTGTGAAAATACCCAGCTCTCTAAACTTCACTTCTCAGAATTAGAGGTTATGACTTCTGATGACATGGTTTCCCCTTGCAGCTCTCTCGAATGGTAGCTTAGCTCTTTTCTCTGCTGCCTCCATTAATAACGTCATCAGACCATGCCATCTTCTACCTATGCACTCCTTACTGCAATTCTATCTACTGTATCTATTGTATCTACTGTATAGCCCCCTCAATTCCTTCTTGATCTTTTAGGAATGTAGTTCCTTTCTAACTCATTCTCTATACTACTCTAGTTACATTTGCTGGTGATTTCAATACTTACAAAGATGATCCTTCCAGTATCTTGGCCTCCCACTTCATTGGCTG
Organism: Capra hircus; assembly: GCF_001704415.2. Taxonomy (NCBI): domain Eukaryota; kingdom Metazoa; phylum Chordata; class Mammalia; order Artiodactyla; family Bovidae; genus Capra; species Capra hircus. Next base: position 17,816,918 of record NC_030836.1, on the reverse strand, counting down.
AACTTGAAAGGCTCTTCAATAATTTTTCCTTTCTCTTCTGCCTCAGCTACAAATTTGGTCATAACCTTGAGCTTGTCATTACCAATAATTCAGACTCTTCTCTGACCTCAAACACCTTTCCCCAACCACTAACCCCTCTCTCCAGCTTACTTCACCCTACTTTCTTTATCTCTAATGATACTTTGAACCCCCATGGGGAACTTGGGTCCACTGATACTACCACCATCTCTCTCCCCTATCAATTACTCTTCTGAAGCAGCTTAAATTACACTCTTGCATAGAATCTTAATTCCCTTGTTCCTCTAACTCCTCATGCTCACTTGGCTTAATCTAAATTTAATTAATTCCAACTGTCTACTTATTCCATGCCTGCCTCCATACATGAAATATAAGAAAAACTGGATACCAGTAGGACAGTTCTTTCAAAGACTTTTGCTATAAACAAAGAAAATGTGGGTGGTATCTAAAGGCGGAAATTGGATCAAGAAAGAATTTCTTTTTTTAAGGTGGGAAAGATATTGACATGTTTACATGCTGAGAGGAATGATGCAGTAGAGAAAATGATGATGTCAGAAAGGGAGGGGAGATTTCCCAGGTTCACAGTTTTTAATAGGTAAGAAAAGATAAAAGCAAATGCACAACCGAAGGGCAGGCCTTAGCTAGAAGCACAGACAGATGGTTCACAGAGACAGGACAAAAGGTAAGAATATATGGGCAGAAGAAGAGTTAGGTAAGCAGATGTGATGATGTTGAGTCTGAAGAAGTTCACTTTTCCTCCTCCCATTTTTTTCTTGAAGCATTCTAGTCAGGCCTTCAATTCCACCATTCCACTGAAATTCTTGCCAACGCCATCAATGACTTTAATGTTGTTAAGTCAAGGTCTCATACTTCTTACCTATCAGCAGCATTTGCTGCAGTTCATTGCTTTCTCCTTGTGAATCACTTCACTTCCCCCAAATCATTGCCTTCTCAAGTTTATTCTTCCTCCTTTCCTTCAAACTAAATGATAGCTTCCCAGGGCTCAGTCCTCTGAGCTCTTTTCTATTTCTACTTACTCCCTTGTAATTTAACCCAATCTTGTGGTTTTATAGCAACTGTATCATAACTGCCAAATTTCTATGTCCAGCTTATACAACCATCCTGAACTCTAGACTCATAGCCATCTGTGTATGAAACATCTATACTTTGTTGTCTAACATATAACTCAATACATGCAGCTCTAGTTAAATTCAGTGTATCCACTCTATTGGTGGTATTTGTAGTTATTCAATATTAAATCAGTGCTTCAATAAACATTCTTGTGCACATATTTTTCTAGGGTAGCAGGCTTTCATACTTTTCATTATGGCCTACCAGCATAGTTTGGTCAAGCCTCCATCTACTTATTCTTGCCCAAATTACTGCAATAATTTCATGTTTCTATTGAGTGATCCTATTAAAGCAATCAAATCATGCAACACCTCTCTATTTCAGACTGAAAGGCATATATTCCTTGATTTAACTATTACAAAACTGTTGGTGTAAAACATAATGTGCTGGGAAAAACTGCACATGAATCAGTGTGATTTCTGGGTATATGGACAGTACTGCCCTATTTTAGCAATCATTTATGAGCTGCTTCACACTGTTTAAAAACATGCTATGGCAAAACTGTATTAGACTGCTAGGGCTAGAATAACTACACTTGACAGCATCCTACATAAGGAATAATTCCACAACTTCTTGCTTTTAAACGCACACAAGATTCCACAACTTCTTGCTTTTAAAAGACACCATAAACAAAATGAAGACATGTCACAGACTAGGATATTGGAGTCTAGAATATATAAAGGACAGACGATTAAGAAAAAAAATTAGGCAAAAAAAACATAAAAGAGTCACGTGTACAAAGCAGAAAGGTGTTAAATCTCACTAATAATCAGGAACATGGAAACTATAATCATGAAATTCTATTTTCATATTCATCAGGTTGGCAGAAATTCAGAAGTCTGGCAATGTCAAAAATTGATAAGGATATAGAGAAGCAATTAATCTTACTTCCTAATGGTAGAAACTATTATTATAAATAGCCACAATCGTTTTGGAGAACAGTTTAGCAAAATCTAGCAGAGTTTAAGATTTAAGTATTTTAAATAAAGTTTTTTTGGGGGGATTAGCAGAAATTAACATTTGTGGGTCCTGTTGGTCGGAAAGGTACTTCTTATTGCAGATGTAATGAAATGAAAGCTACTGCAACACACAAACACTGCATATAAGCATAAGACGTGTAAGAATATCTGCTGCGGCACTGCTTTAATAATGAATAACTGGAACCTTAAATGCCCATCATGAGAGTGAATGAGCTGTGCTAGAGAGCTGCCTGTATCAAACTTCAAAAAAAAGACATCTCTTTGGACACATCTCTATTGGCTGCAGCTGGCCTGAGCTGTGGTATGTAGATCTGTCACATGGGACCTTTCACTGAGGCACATGGGATTTTCTAGCTGTGGTGTGAGGGCTCAGCAGTTGCAGTTTGTGGGTTCTCTAGTGGGCTCAGCAGTTGAGGCATGTGGGCTTAGTTTCTCTATGGCATATGGGATCTTAGTTCTCTGACCAGATATCGAACCCATGGCCCCTGCATTGCAAGGTGGATTCTTAATCACTGGAACACAAGGAAGTCCCTGCCTATTATCGACTTGAATGAAACTATTATAGTGCTAAGTAAGAAAAACAGCAGAAAGATTCAATTAGTAATAGTTACAAAACATGCAACCCAATACTATGTAGTTTTACTGGATATATACACATGGAGCAAAAATGCAAACACATATATAGTTATGATAAATACAAAATTTGGGACAGTGGTTACCTCTGAATAAATACCAAATTTGGGATAGTGGTTATTCCACTATTTGAGATAGTGGTTACAAAGGGAGCTTTAATTGTATGTGAGTTATGTTGGTATGTGTTACATTAGTCTTTTTTTAAATTGAAGTATAGTTGCTGCTGCTGTTGCTAAGTTGCTTCAGTCGTGTCCGACTCTGTGCGACCCCATAGACGGCAGCCCACCAGGCTCCTCTGTCCATGGGATTTTCCAGGCAAGAGTACTGGAGTGGGTTGCCATTGCCTTCTCCTGAAGTAGTTGAGAACAATGTTATTTTCATGTGTATAGCATAGTGATTGATTATACTTTATTAAGTTATTACAAGATAATGGCTATAATTCCATGCTATGCATATGTCCGTGTTGCTTATCTACTTTTCATAATATTAATAGTTCATATCTGCTAATCTCATATCTCAAATCTGTTCCTCCTCCATTTCTTCCCTTTGGTAACCACAAGTTTGTTTTCTGTATCTGTGAGTCTGTTTCTGTTTTGCATATACATTCATTTGCATTATTTTTCAATTCCACATATGTGATATCATACAGTACTTTTTTCCCCTGACTTATTTCACTAGACATAATATTTCCTAGGTAACATTAGTCTTATTAATATGCCAAAAATATTTCATGACAAATTATTTATAAAATTAGGTAATAACTAACTTTTCCTTTACCTGCAGAGTTTTGCATTTAAACAGTGAATGACATAAATTTTCTGATTTTTTGAAACTCTAAACTGTTTCTAAACTCTAAACATACAGGGACTTCCCTGGTGGTCCCGTGGTTAAGAATCCACTGTGCAATGCAGGGGATGTGGGTTCAATCTCTGGTCAGTGAACTAAGATCCCACCCTCCACTGGGGAACTCCCATGAGAACTGGAGCCTATGAGCCACAACAAAGACCCCACATTCCGCAACTAAGACTTGACACAGCCAAGTAAATAAATAAAAATAAATGACAATATAAAGCCCAGATCCCTATTCCTCAGATTAAAAAAAAAAATACATGGAGAAGGAAATGGTAACCCACTCCAGTACTCTTGCCTGGAAAAATCCATGGACAGAGGAGCCTGGCGGGCTGCAGTCCATGGGATTACATGACTGAGCATGCGTGCATGAGGGTTGAGGGAGATGGGTTGGTAGCAATAAACTGGTAGAACTAAAAAAAAATATACAACTGTGCAGGGGACAGGTTAGTTTTCTGGTAAGGTCATAACAAAGTACCATAAAAACAAGGTGGTTTAGAATAAGAGAAATTTATTTTCTCACAGCTCTGGAGGTCAGAAGTCCAAGGTCAAGATGTCAGAAGTCATGACCCCTCTTAAAGGCACTAGGGAAGGATCTGTTCTGGACCTTTTTCCTAGCTCTGGTAGCCTCAGGCTTTCCTCTGCTTGTATACGCCTCACTACAGCCATCTATCTTTACATGGCTTTCTCTCTGCCCGTGTCATCTGTGTCCAAATTCTCCCTTCAGACAGGTATGTGTCCCTCCAGTAATGTTATATTAGGGCTCATCCTAATGACTTCATTTTAACTTGATTACCTCTGTAAAGACCTTATTTCCAAATGAGGTCACACTCTGAGGCTGGGTGTTAGGACTTCAACATCTTTTTGAGGGGAGACAACTCAACTCACCAACAGGGAAAAAAAACTCAAGTTTCCCTCCTACCTCTGTCCCCTACCTCTCCGAGAAATAACTTTCTCATGTATCATGTATATGCACATGACACATATAATCCCCACCGTAATTAATGGACCTTGGAGCTTACTGAGTAATGGTACTCAGGCTCTACTTTTTTTTAAGGGATATAGTTTTCCATTGTACAGAGGTACTGTAAATAGTTCACTCAGTGGGAGGAGGGTTCAGAACGGAGTGGGGGCAGGGGGAACACATGTACACCCATGGCTGATTCATGCAATGTATGGCAAAAACCACTACAATACTGTAAAGTAATTAGCCTCCAACAAAAATAAATTAATTTTAAAAATATTTCATTCAGGCTTAATTACAGACATTGAGTTTATTTTTAGTCTTTTACAAATAAAGATACTATTCATATCCTTGTGCTTAGACTTTTCCTAATGTGAAAATTGATCTTTTAAATAAATTCCTTTAAGTGAAGTTTTTGGGTCTCTCATGGGCACTTTATTATTATTTTTATACTCAGCAAGTGGTCTGGATCTTTTCTTTTAATTGGAGGACTCAGGTGCACTTTCAATTTTGACTTATCTGGTGGCACAGTGGATAGGAATCTATCTGCCAATATGGGGGACATGGATTTGATCCCTGGTCCAGGAAGATTCCACATGCCTTGGAGCAAATAAGCCCATGCGGCATAACTACTGAGCTGCATGCTGCAACTACTGCACAGCTTCCCCACAGACTATGCTTTGCAACAAGAGAAGCTACCACAATGAGAAGCCCTTGAGCCGAAGTGAAGAGTAGTGCGCCAAAACTAGAGAAAGCCCCTGCAAAGCAACGAAGACCTAGCACAGCCAAAAATTTTTTAATTAAAAAAATAAATTCTGACAAACAGTATGTTCCCTGTTTTATAAAAATCTTAACTTTAATTAAATACAACCACAACTTATAAAGTTTTTTTTTTTTTTTTAAGGTTTAGGCTTGCAATTGTTGTTTGGTTGCTAAGCCTCAGTGTCTCTTTTGCAACCCCATGGACTGTAACCCACCAGGCTCCTCCCATGGGAAGTCCATGGGATTTCCCAAGCAAGAATACTGGAGAGGATTGCCATTTCCTTCTCCCAGGGATCTTTCTGACCCAGGGATTGAACCCGTGTCTCCTGCACTGAAGGCAGATTCTTTACCACTAAGCTACCAGGGAAGCCCAGCTGTAAATTTTGCAAGCCAGTATCCAAGGATCTTTTCTATTTGAGGTAATCCACCACTGTGAGAATCTGGGCAAGGGCAGTGCCCTTCCACAACAGAAGCTGAACAGGCCAGATATTCCTGTTTTCTGGCAACATACAGAGTGCCAATCAGGACCTTGTGGTCAGTCACTCAAAGACACAAAACAATTAAATCAGCCTAACACCCAGAGGAATCACATCTTACGTAAACCAACTGGAGTCCCTAACCTTTTTCTGAGCCTAGTTTATTTCAGCTTTCATGCCCATTTCATGAGCTACCAAATAGCCTTCTAATACTTTTTTTGTCCTGCTTAACTTAGCCAGTTTTGGATTTATTTACAACCAGAATTTAGGCTGGTAATTTTGATCATACTTTTATGAACATAAATTGATATACTAACCTCATATATATTTGCATTATACACTATGAAGGTTGTTATTTTGGGGTAATATGTATTTGCTTTTCTAATTCTGTCCACTACTTACTACTACTGCTATTGATATGCCTGATGCAACCACCTTTTTCTCCTTTTTAACCTGTTACATGCCAAAGAAACTAGATGCTCAAGTATAATGGACTTGTTTGTAGAGCAAGAGTACAGACTTGTAGTGAAGGCCTGAAGGTTCTTTGAGAAAAAATGCATAATTTTATCACATCTCTTTTAATTGCTCAGTGGAATTTTAAATATTAGGCATCTCAAATGTATTCTAAAGGGTGAGTTAACATTGTATTTGTAGCCACTTCTTTCTGTTATGGAAATAATTAATTACTATTGGTAATAATTACCATTTACTGCATCATCTTTCAGGCACTGTTGTCAGTGATTCATATAAACTTCAAAATAATCCAAAAATAAAATTGTAAGAATTAGCCTTATACACTTTTATTTAGCCTTCTCATCCCCAAGTTATATATTTCTATTTTTCTTAAAATTATTGTTAAAAACAATTCTAAGTTCCACTGCTCTCCCAAAAAGTTTTTCTGATTTCTCATCTGAAGTTATTAAGTCCCCCACATTAGATATTGGTTTTATCTACATAGATAAGAGCAGACAGAGCGATATGGTAATGAAAATATTTTTCAATTTTACCTTCTTTGTCATGGGATGGCAGCAATTCTATTAGAACCCTCAGAAGGGCTTTTCTTAGAATTAACAGAAGGAAATGGCAACCCACTCCAGTACTCTTGCCTGGAGAATTCCATGGACAGAGAAGCCTGGTGGACTATAGTCCATGAGGCTGCAAAGAGTCAGACACGACTGAGTGACCAATAAGTCACAGAAGGTGGTATTAGATTCACTCATTCTCGAAATACTTGAAAAACCTCATTTGTATGAGAATTAGCTACATAGTGACTCTATTTGAAATACTGCAGATAAATAAAACTTTATCTAAATATCTAAAATCTCTCTGAGCAATGAGTAATCACACTTGTCTTCCAGAAGTAAAGGGCTATATACCACAATCATCTGTGCATAATCTCTAGTCTTCAACAATACCAGCAAAGATCCCAACAATATCTCAAAATACATAATCAACAAACAGTTAAAGAAACCTGTGTGAAAAGTATCAATATCTGACAAAGTAATCTAAGGGGGGAGAATGTCTACATCTTTTCTTTAAACTCTCTACCTCAAGAAATAGGAAACAAACCAATTCCAGCAACCCTAAAATTAAGTTCAAATAGAATCAAGAAATGTTGCTTTAAGGTCATTTAATGGAATAAAGATCACAGCACCATGAAAAAAAAAAGAAATGTTGGCTTAGTGATCATTATGAGTTTTTAAAAACAGCCTGACCTTATCTTTTCTTCTCACCTTCTCTTATTTTCCCAAAGCTATGGGTACAGCTCCTACTAATACAGAATGTTACAGTTGAATTTTTTAAAGTCATTCAGACATTGAAAGTCTAGTTCTCTTATTTTACAAAGATGAGGAAGTAGGTCCAGAGGGGTTAAATACTGTCTGCCAAGTCAGAACTAGATGCGTGGTCTCCTGCATCTTAGCCGACTGCCTTATCCACAATACCAGGCTGACCACAGCAGCGCCTACAGGAAACACAGTGCACATGATCTCAACATTTTGTCAGCATGTTATCAAAGAGCACTAAATGTTTCACTGAAAGTCATGCTTACATGACTTTCATGCTTACATGACATGCTTACATGCTTACATTGACTTTAAAAAGCAATTCAAATAGAACTTCTAGGAAGAGCCCATGAGATACATGGACTGCTTACTGCAGAATGGACAAATGTCTAGGACAGAATCACGAGTGCTACTGAGACTGTTAGCAGAGAAATTTGGGAACTTCCTGTGCTATCCACTGAAATTTTAACATTGAAAACCCCGCAGTAAAGAGAAAATGTGCTTCCTTTCAGCTGCTGGTAGACGGTAAGGCTGTATGGTATTTGGGAGCACAGGCTTAAAAATCACAGCTCCCTATCTATATGACCTTAAATGTTACTTTACCTCTCTCTGTAACTGTCTCCTCATCTCTAAAGTGGGATCATAAAAGCACCTATACTTCATAAGGTGATTAAGAATATTATACATAGCGCATATGAAGAACCCAGGACAGTACGGAGAAAGTCTATAAAAAGTGGCCTTTTTACTTGCTTGTTTTAACAAATTCAGTATTTATGAGAGTCTGCTCAGAAGAAAGAATATTAGTTTTTCCAGTCTACCATGCAAGATGAGAGAAACCAAGTAAAAGCGCTGAAAAGAACACTGGGTTTAGTGGTGACAAACTAGTTTAGTCACTAATTAGGTAATTGTGAAGAGCTTTTCTAACCTATTTTTTTGGTCATAAAGTCCAGGTATAAACCTGTAATTATAAATCAGCCTGATAGGTATCTCTGAAAACTGAGAGCTGAAAAGTATGCTATGAGAAGCCACTCCTGGTTCAAATGGAAGCAGCTCTGCAATGTTTTATGACCTTGCCCTGTCCCTCAGAAGCCCTATACGTTTCTTATTCCATGTTCATGTTCTCAGCAAAAGTCAAAGACCAACAAGAATCTCGGTTTTTATCAAAACACTAATTTTTTACAAACTGTTTCTCATTAATAGTTTTAGTCAAGAATGAGAGCACAATAATATAGAAAACCTAAATTTATTTGTTAAGCTATCACAAAGACAAAACAATTATCTGAAATACTTTGAGAACTTCATCCCAATTCCGCTTGTTCTTTAACAGAAACTGACCTGAGAGGCTGGCAATGAAAGGATACAACCTAAGCGGTTATAACAGAACAGACTGATGAAACTTGGTGAAAGGAGCAAAGGCTAGGCAGGAGCACTTGTGTTAGTGGTAGTACGTGCGGCTGGGCTGTTTCTGAAGAGGCTCCCTAGAGTTAAATGACCTGGGTCCCCAGTTAGTAAAAAGATCTTTATCCTTATGGAAAGTGCAGAGATTAGGATTTCTCTGAGACCTCTGTTTTTCTTTTTTAAGGAGTTAAGGGTATCTGTAGGCCCTAAGGAGTATAGCTTAGATTCAGCCTCTCTTTCCCACGCAGTCTACCTACACCTTCAAACGCCAGTGCATTTCCACCACTTAATCCTGCTAGGTTTTGAGGATGCATATAGAAAAGGTGGGAATCATAGGCCTACTCAGAGAGTACACCTAGACACAACAGTTTGGGGTAAATCATAAACTACAAATACCCTTCTGGTTAAGTTAATTCACCTTTGTTAATAAAGGTCATAGTTTCTTGTGCTGGTGACAGCTTCTTGTCTCAGTATACTCTGTCTCAAGAAAGAACTGGTTCAGCTAAGTTTTGGAGAAAGAAAAAGACTTTCATCAACACCCACTCCACAGTGGAAGAGGCACCAAGTTCTCTCCTACAGTTATGAGCAGAATCTGAAAAACAAAAGGTTTACAGTGTTTATACTAATAGCTATTATTTATTAAATGCCTAGTCAGGAGTGCCAGAGGACTTACATATATTATATTTCAATCTTTGCAATAATCCTGCCAGGTAGTTACTATCATCCTCATTTTTCAGAAGGGGAAACTGAGAATTGTAGAATTTATACTCCTTGCCTGAAGGCACAGAGCTGGTAACGTGGTGGAGCTATGATTCCAGCACTCATGTGCCTCCCCTCAACTCTATCTTATGCATCAAGAGGTCCTAGTTTCATTATATTGAAATTTTTAATACCTGCCTACATACTCAAATTATTTCTTATTCTCTCCTCAAAGGCAAATGTACTTTTAACTGATTAAAAATTTACAGACATTGTTTGGAATTTAAATTAATTCATTAATTAAGATTAATGCAGGATAATTAATTCATTATCCAGATGAAGAACTTGCATAAACTTTATGAATAAAAATCTCTTTGCTCCAGCTATAGCACAAAATGAACATAGAACAAATTATCGGTTCACTAGAAAGTTGTGGCTATTTTACAGTTATTTCATCATAAAAACTGTACTACAAAGAATCCTAAGAATTCTCACCAGAAAAATGCTCCAACATTCCATTTGTGTAACCATTAGTGACATACCAAATACGTTTCTCCATCTTATTAACAGAGAAGTTGGTATTCTTTGAATAGTCCCTTTTCAAGAAGAAATATGTTAAAGCCAGATCAAAAAATCTGTTTTCCAGTTTTCGTAAAAATTACTGAAAGAAATCCATATACTCTAAAGAATGTGATAAATAAGAATCTCAGCAATAAGGGAAGAAGACATATTGGTACTGAAAGATTTCCCATAAAGTATTATTTCAATAGTGAAATATTGATATCCAGAACTGTGAAATCTGAAAATTAACATTAACAGAGCTCCAACAATGCTAACACATACTTTAAGCTAACTGTAGAGGAGACACTGCTGATTTTAGATGATATGGCTACCAATGACAGAAGTAAATAAAGAGACATAAATTACAGAACTTTGAAGGTTATTTTCTAATAGTTCCACTGGCAGCAGCTGAGAGGAAAGCTGAGATCCATTAGCACAATTCATGGTTACTATAAGATGTTATATTCACAAAGGCAATAATCTGCTTTGTGAATTATTGCAGCAAATCTCTGTTTTGTGTTTTTGATGAGATGCTAAGGTTTCAAACATTGTAAGCGGGAAGGAAAAGTTGACTCAAGAGCAAAGCAGGACATGACCTCAAGTTCTGCTGCTCCCACATGAGTCAACCAGGGAGATCTCTGCTTTTGAACAAAGGGTAATGTCCTTCTCTTGACTCACTGAAGATCAGCGTCTTATCCTTCCATGTACTCTCAAATGGCTAGCAAAGTGCTTGGCAGCTAGTAAGTGCTCAGTGAATGTTAACCTGAACATTACCATGCTGGCAGATCTTGATTTCTTAGGGGCAAAAACTACATAGTTTCAAGTAATTTCATAAATGGATTAAAAAACATTTCCCCACAGCTGCTAATTTGTTAGAGTTCTCCTCAAATCTGAAAATAAAAATCAATTGTTTCACATGATTTTCATGTTCAGTGACAAGGGAGAAAATACTCACCCTAAAGCAGCATCCATCATTTTCAGTGATCAACATCTGCATCCTCAAACTGTCCAGCAACTGTTGGTGTAGTATCTACCTCCATCCCATCTGAAGAAAAAATTAACCACTGAGCAACAGTCTACTAAGCACTTCCGATAGTGAAGTCAGCTTAGATTTCAACCAGAAGGAAGCTAGCGCCCTCTGCTGCCAAGAGTTGCTATTTCTTTCTCTTGACAATTAAAACTGCCAAAGACCAGACTTAAGAAAAATGCCACCTGGGGATTTAGGCCAAGTTAAAATTAGTCTGTGTATTTAACTTTCACTTTGCAACTCTCAATCTCAGCACTGCAAGAACTCCAGGCAGGGACTTTCAAATGCAGCAAGCATCCATTTTTCACTCTTCACAGAGCTGTGCTAGGTGTTTCTCTGTGCAACTTCTTTTTCTAAAGCATGAAGTACTAAGTTTACAACATAATTCAGTAGAAAAGACTGAAATAAATAAGTAAAGTGAGATTCTTACTTATCTCTGTTTTTTTAATCTCATTGGGAAAAAAAAAAAAAAGATGGGGGAGAACCAACAACCAAAAAAAGCCCTCTGGAAAGAGCTGTTTAAAGCTGCTTTCGCCACTTCTTTACCTCCCACTCACGCTCAACTCTTTAGCCCACCACAAACTGGCTTCTGCCCACAGCCCATTGGCACCCCACCACCTGGACATTCAGCAGGACATACAAATGAAACACTTATATAAAATTAACTCACCTTTCCACATAGAAAATACATCCCTTTCCAGAAGGATACTTCTTACTTGCCCAACCCAGAAACCCCTACCATATCTCTAACTTCTCCTGCTTCTATCTCTTAAATACCTCTCAAATTTGTTCAGTCTTTTGACATTACTGCCACTCCCTAGGCCACTATCTCTCATCTAATTTAAATCATAAGCTACTTAACAGGGTTTCTCTTCTTTCCTCTAGTATTTCCCTCTGCAATTTTTTGTATCACAGCCAGAGTCATCTTCTAAAACACTAATCAAACTAAAATTCTTCAATGGCTTCCCACTGACTTAAACACAGGTTGAAATTCTTTAACACAGCTTTCAAGTTCCTTTACTATACAGTCCAGTTCACTATTCCACCTTTATCTGTTACCATAATAGCTACCCATCACACTCAAGCATTCCAGATACAATGAACTTTCAGTTCCACAAAGCTGAATGGTCTCTTGATCCTTCATACATGACTGACTCCCTGACCTGCCTCTCTCCCCAAACTGTATGTAATCCCTCTTCACTTGGTTCATTTTTATTTATCTTCAGACTTTGGCTTAAATGTCACTTACTCCATGAGGTTTGAATCTCTCCCTGACTGTCCAGCCTCTGATTCCATAGTTCCTCAAGCTTCCCCTTTATCTCAATGTTGTATCACAATGTACTGTAACTACCAAACTAGTTAGTTTCATTTTCTCTCCACTAGAATGCCACTGATAGATATTAACTGCATCTTCCTTAGGCACTCCTGTATTCTCTCTACCTGCCACAGTAGCTCAACAAACACCTCTTACATAAACAAACACATGAAGCTCTGAGATGCCACCAGCAGAAATTTCACTATGGATTTATCAGAATATCATGTGAAATACCGTGAATATATTATTTTAAAAATAAATTTAAAAAAAGAAATTGCACAGGTCAAATTTAATAAGTGGAAAAAAGAGTGATGTGGGTACCCAGAATTTAAGAAGACAGAGAATGGTTTAAGCTGAAGAAGTTTTATGTATAGGCAACTCAATACATCAGTGAGGCTTAGGAATACAAGTCCAATTATCTCACTTTAGCAACAAGTGTTTGTGACCTTAAAGTCAGTTGCTATAAAGCATTAAATAAAAAGCTCTATAATTAAAAACAACAAAAAGCCTTCAGTGATGAAAGGTTTTTTAATGTCCAAGGGTACTCTCCAGCTAATCACTATAATAAAAAAAAGGAGTATCTTGAATTCTTTCAGCTAAGATTTTGGTACAGCACTAGACATCACCCGAGTCACCTAACCATAAACCCTATGTTAGAAGCTCACCATGTAGGGCTTAAAATGGAGAGGAGAGACAACCAACAGTAACGTGACCCAAGCCTAATTCCAAATTAAATATCCCAGAACTTCAGGACCCTCAGGTCAGAAAGCTATGTGCATGGAGGTAATGATCACAACATTCTGAGAGAAACTTAAATATCAATAAAAGGAAAACTATGAAAACCCTCTTTAAGAACATTCTGCATCACTAAAAATTAGAAGTGTTAAGATTCTGTAACAACACAAAATACTGAACTGAATACATAGAGGATACAAGAAATGCTCGTAACAGTATCTGGCAGATTGTTTTTACACATTAGCTTATTTAATCCCCTTACCACTTATTAGCTATTTGACTGCAAGCTAGGTATGTGACCTTTCTGTGCCTTAGTTTCTTCATCTATAAAATGGGGATCGTAACAGCATCTCCTGTGGAGAAAGAAATGGCAACCCACTCCAGTATTCTTGCCTGGGAAATCCCATGGACTAAGGAGACCAGCGGGCTACAGTCCATGGGGTCGCAGAGTCAGACACGACTAAAGCAGCTAAACAACATCATCTACCAGAGGGTTCTTGGAAGAATTAAATGTGTAAATACATATAACGTGCTTCCATCAGGATTTGACACATAGGAACACTACCTAAATGTTTTCTTGAGGGTAGTAGGAACAAGATTGGAGACAAGTGGTGCAAAGACAGAGGTGTCTCTCCAGAGTCCGAGAGAACTTATATGGTGAATATCGATGACACAGAGTGTTCTCAGAAGATAAATAAGGCACAGTGAGGTGGAGGAAAGAATGATGTGAAGCAAAAAATTTCCTACTATAAATCCAGTGTGAGGAAAAAAGGACCTATGTTTGGAGCATAGCAGTAGTTATAGCAAGGAGATATGAAAAGTCATTTAAAGGAAAAATCCATAGCACTCAGTATTAGACTGGGGGGAACAAATGATAAAGGTGGAGTCAAAAGAATACAAAACCTACAGATTTTTGTAAGTCAGGGAAAAAAAAGTTTTAAAAAACTTACATATAGTTCCTATTCTACGTAATTCTACATTTGCTTCCTACACTATCAAGAATTAATTCTGAGTACTCACCTTCATAATCTCTTATTGAATCTTCTGTCCGGACTCCAGCCATGTTATACTGGCTGCTCACAGACTGAGAAAGCATTCCTTCCAATCTCTCCAGTGTGGCTTGGCCTTCTGCTGTTAAATGGGATAATCCTTCTTCATACGTATAAAATGTAGGGATGTCCCCCTGCCCTTGTTCTAAATAAATTAAAAGCTTTTAAGCCATTATAGAACAATTAGGGGAAAAAAAAAGACAATCAATAATGCATCTACTGAAGATAAGGTACAGTGAAAAAAGGCTTCAAGGAAAACACGCAACATTTATTCAACATACACACATCAGCCATCTACTGAAGACAAAGATACAACAGAAAATGTCTTTACTCTCTAAGATGAGAAGGGATTCTAAGAGATAACAAGCAAGTATATAGCAATTCCCAAAGAAGCAATTGTCCAGGGACTAGAAGGAAAAGAGGGTGCTCCTAAGATTACAGAGTTTTATCCCAAGGTAGGAATTTTACATGAGTGCTTTTTCCTGATTAAAATGCATCCTGCTTTAAAAAAACCAGAAATTCTGGAAAATACAAACAGGATTTAAAAATTAAATTACCCTGAAACTTCAGCAAAGATGAGAATGTATTTAGATGTATATAAAGCAGAATCCCAGAAATGAGTCTGTCTCAGGCCAGGAGGTGGTACATATGGAGGCAACAGCTTTAGGGAGCCAAACTGGTATCCATGAGAAAAGAGAAGAAATCAGCAGACACCTCAAGTAACAAGACTCCATACAAAGCTAGTGACTGTATTTTGCTCTGGGGAGGTAAAGGGAGATAATCTTAGATAGATGAAGTATGGTTCTGGGAAAAAGACATCACCTTGGCAATGAGGTGGTTGATGGAATACATTGAAGATGTAGATGATACAGGTTCCAAGCAATGGAGAGAGAAGGCTTGTTTTCTGGGAGCAACTTCATCAACTTAAAAAGATTCTCCCAACTACCCACTATCTTATCAGTCTTTCCTTCTGTTTATTTCTATTTTCTTCCCCCAGAGGGGGGAAGAAAACGTATTTCTATGTTTTGCCCTCAAGCTTGGGACGCCTGTAACATTTTCTAACTTGGCTGAGACATGAATTGTGCCACTCACTTTTATTAAAAACCAAGTTACATGGATACTTAAGAGATATAAAAGAAGTATAATCCCATACTCTATACATGTTTAAAATGAAACACACATACATAAACGTTTTAAATACATACACAAACACTCAAAAAAAATCCACTTCACTAACCATGGGCTTCCACATCATATTCGTCTCCATCGTAATCATCTGAATCTTCATCCTCAGGATCTGGATGCAAAGCCTGGCATTCACACATTGCAGTGAACATTGCCTCTACTGAACAAGTAAATTTAAAATTTCTCATTATTTTTTTCCTGATTAATGTACAATAAAAATCAAATAAGACAACCATCAGGGCAAATAAATTTAATGAGTAGACAAGAGGTATATTGGTGGTGATTTAGTTGCTAAGTTGTGTCCAACTCTTGCGACCCCAAGGACTGTAGCCTGTCAGACTCCTCTGTCCATGGGATTCTCCAGGCAGGAATACTGGAGTGGGTTGCCATTTCCTTCTCTAAGAGGTATATTGCTGCTGCTGCTGCTGCTAAGTCGCTTCAGTCGTGTCCGACTCTGTGCGACCCCACAGACGGCAGCCCACCAGGCTCCCCAATCTGTGGGATTCTCCAGGCAAGAACACTGGAGTGGGTTGCCATTTCCTTCTCCAATGCATGAAAGTGAAAAGTGAAGGTGAAGTCACTCAGTCGTGTCCGACTCGTAGCGACACCATGGACTGCAGCTCACTAGGCTCCTCTGCCCATGGGATTTTCCAGGCAACAGTACTGGAGTGGGGTGCCATTGCCTTCTCTGAAGAGGTATACTAGGGTCACAGTATTTACAAAATATACCAAATTTCAAGGAAAATCAATCTTGACAGCAATGGACAAGCCACAAAATATTAATAATAAGACCTCTTTTTGAAATATTACTGAAATCTCCTCATGCCTTGGATTTTCCAAGAAAAAGCATCAGAGTCCTGGTCAGACTGCTGGCATCAGGGTGAAGGCCCTCAAGGCAACGCTCTCTCCAGTTGTCCTGGCTTCATCCACTTCAGAATTGCCATGAGCCCTCTGTCCTCTATTCAGTGAGATTCACAGTCAACAGCACCAAGTCCATAAATAACAGGTCCCTCCATTCACAAAAGACACCAGTGACATGGTATCTACTATACTCACTTCATTCACAATCTTTATATTAATAGGCATCTGGTCCTCAATGATACTACAGATGCTAAAATGAAGAAAAAGCAATAGAACAGAGGTATTGAGAGTGCGGGCTTCCCTGGTGGCTCAGTGGTGAAGAATCCATCTGCCAGTGCAGGAGACACGGGTTCGATCCCCAGATTGGCAAGATACTCTGGAGAAGGAAATGGCTACCCACTCCAGTATTCTTACCTGGGAAATCCCATGGACAGATGAGCCTGGTAGGCTACAGTCCATGGGGTCACAAAAGATTCAGATACAACCTAGCGACTAAAACAAGAAACAATAACAACAAATGAGGATGAAGGTGTGTTTGTGTGAGACGGGGGCAGGGGATAGAAAGAATGCTTGGTACTTAAAGGGGAAAAAATCAAATGTTCTACAGGATACTCACATGCTGATTTATCACTAGGCACAAATCTAAACTCAGCAATAGGTTCAATGTCATCATCACTATCTTCCTCCTCTTCATCAGCAACCGATTCTTTTGACTCTTCTAGAAACGGTATAAAAAAAGTTTTTTAATGATGTTTATGTTTAAAAATAAAATCTTAAAAGTATTTCTTAAAGGATGTTTAACAATACATCTAAATATTTTTACTCCCAATTATAAAACATTATTTTAGAGCTAAAAAAAGACTCTGGATAGTCTCTCTGGTCTAGTCACACTGTACTTGAAGTTCTAGGGATACCAAGCCCCAACATCATGGTAGGGGGTGAGGAAACCCAGAGAGTCAGACCTCTAACAATTAGTGTTCCACTGTCATGTCTGTTTATTCCCACCATGAAACAATGGGTTCAGCAGCAGTCTGTAAACCACTGTGATTCATCATCAACAACTTACAGATAAGAAATCTAAGGCCCATAAAAATTAACTGACTCAAAAGATAAATTAATAAAGTCTATTGGCAAGAAAAAGCTAGAAATGTTCAATAAAGAGAACTAGCACATCCTGTTGGTCAAAATGGAAACTGCTAAAATCACTCCAGATGTATATATCCTATTACCCAGCAACTCATCTAAGTACATGAATGTTCCCTGAAGTACTTTATGTACTATAGAAAATAAAAGAAATAAATGTTAATTAAAAAAAGGAAATAGATGTATTATAGCCTGTATTATGTTCAGTAGATAATATCTGAAAATGAATGTGATTTATATGTATCAAAATGAAGGAATTTTAAAACATAATTGAGTAAAAGAGCTCATTGGAGAATATATATAATACCATTTGCATTAAAGTTTTAAACACAAAAGAGAACCATTATATTGCTTAAGGGTGTATATATATACTCAGTAAAAATCTAAAAGCATAGACAGGAAGGACACGCATCATCTTTAAGAAAAACTCTGGAGACAGAATTAGGAATGAAATGGGGAGGGATATAAAAATAAATTTCCATAGTATTAATATAATTTTATTTCATTTAGACTAATTATGAAATAATGTTAGAATTCACATTGGATATTACATAATAAAATTTTTTTTTAATTATTCTGAACTTTTCAACATATGAATTATTTCATAATGTTTTTTTAAAAAGGTGAATAAAACAGACCCTCAAACCACCAAAACATGTTCAACAAATCATCTTAAAAATACAACTTCTGTTTAGCATATTACAGCTGCCATTTTGAAAAAATGTTAATTCTCCATATAGATGGAGATAAAGTAGAAAGGCATTCAAAGTATATACTTTCTGGAAAGCAAGCTAACAATATATGTTAAGAGCTTTTTAATAAGGTGTACCCACTATATTTTTTAACTTTTATTTTTATAAGTCATGCAAGTTCACTGAATAATGAAAAAATACAGATAAGCGAAAAACACAAAATTTTAAATGGCCACTATTAGCAACTTTAAGTAACAGATATAATAGAACTTTTCTGTCCTGTTTCTGATGTTATTAAATTGTTACATAAAAGAAATGTGTCTTCTGTAAAATAGTAAAATACAAAAATATTGGACAGTTCTAAAAACTTCTTAGTAGTTGAATACATTATGGTACTACCAAACTTTTTCAATGCATTTTTAAAAATGGTATCATACTATAACTATTGTTCTACAACTGAATGGACATCACTTTTCAAACCATAAATTGAAGCTGGTACAAAAATAATGGAAAGAGTCAAGATGGATTCAAAGTAAAAAGTCCCTACCCCTCCAGTCCTCTCCCTAGAAATAAACCACTATTACCAGCTTCTTTTATACATCTACAGGAATCTATCTAAAGGCAATAAAGAGAAATGTAATATAGCATTTTTACAATTAGGAAAAAAACACCACTATGACAAACATTAATCATCTAGTACTAGATCACAGTAGTGTCCACCATAGTCTGTCTCCTTAAACGTTTCTAAAATTTTAGGAATGGGAATGTATTTTTTTAGTTATTTAAAAAATAATCTAATGTTCTCAACAATAAGCTGATGGTCTACTTTAGTGGTTAATGGAGGTAAGCCAAACAGGAAAAAAAAAAAAAATATATATATATATATATATATATAATATGAGGCTTGAAGAATCAGGACAAGAGGACCAAAGACTAGAAAAACAGGATCCACATCTGTGCAACTTATAAAAGTGCAGTTCCAGATAAACAGAAATGGAGAAGTATTAAAATAAAGGTGATGGAAAAAAACTATTCCCTAGTAAGACAGAAAAGTTTTACTTATTTTAGTAAGAGTTTTAATTCCATCTATCTCAAGAAGATAATCATATAGAAATAAATGCTTAAAATACCTACCCCAAACCTACCGAATCCTTATTACCTAGGTTTGGGACTCCCAAAATTTGTATTTTTAACAAGTTTCCAAGGTGTTTCTAGTGTGCAGCCAGGTTTAAAAACCAAAAATTACTATAATGCCCTAGTTATTCTGGATAAAATGGAAGCTCAGAGAGATGAAAATGACTTGCCTACCAAGTTAATGACATAGTTTTCTTATTCAGTGTGCTTTTCCTCTTAGCTAGCTTTATTCAAACCCTACCTCTTTAACTTTATTTTCTGACATACACCTTTGTCCAATGCCAATGCTCTACACTATTTATGAGCGTGTCACACCAGAATTTAAAACTGACTAACAAGATATCTCTAAAATTTCACATCTACAAATGAATGGCAAAAAAAAAGGGCGGGGGTTAGAGGGGTGGCACAGGGAGGGTGGATTCCCTGGCAGTCCAGTGGTTAGGACTCAGGCTCTCACTGCCAGGACCTTGCATTCCATCCCTGGCCGAGCAACTAAGATCCTATGAGCCTTGTAGCATGGCCAAATAAATAAATAAATAATAAAAATAAATAGAAATAAACAAAATTTCATGTCTATATATGAATGAATGAATGAAAGCTTTCAACTAAACATGGCATATAAACTCTTGGTTATAAAATCATAGTTGCAGATACTTAGATGGGAAGTGAACTTTGTGTCCAAGGCCACCTCATCTGGAAGTCTCACTACAACACAAGGTCAACAACTTTTTACTTTTCCTTCAGTTCAGTTCAGTTCAGTTCAGTTCAGTTGCTCAGTCGTGTCTGACTCTGCGACCCCATGAATTGCAGCACGCCAGGCCTCCCTGTCTATCACCATCTCCCGGAGTTCACTCAAACTCACATCCATCGAGTCAGTGATGCCATCCAGCCATCTCATCCTCTGTCATCCCCTTCTCCTCCTGCCCCCAATCCCTCCCAGCATCTTTTCCATCCCATCCCAGAGTCTTTTCCAATGAGTCAACTCTTCGCATGAGGTGGCCGAAGTACTGGAGCTTCAGCTTTAGCATCAGTTCTTCCAAAGAACACCCAGGACTGATCTCCTTCAGAATGGACTGGTTGGATCTCCCTGCAGTCCAAGGGACTCTCAAGAGTCTTCTCCAATACCACAGTTCAAAAGCATCAGTTCTTCGGCACTCAGCTTTCTTCACAGTCCAACTCTCACATCCATACCTGACTACTGGAAAAACCATAGCCTTGACTAGAGGACCTTAGTCGGCAAAGTAATGTCTCTGCTTTTGAATATGCTATCTAGGTTGGTCATAACTTTTCTTCCAAGGAGTAAGCGTCTTTTAATTTCATGGCTGTAGTCACCATCTGCAGTGATTTTGGAGCCCCCAAAAATAAAGTCTGACACTGTTTCCACATCTATTTCCCATGAAGTGATTGGACCAGATGCCATGATCTTAGTTTTCTGAATGTTGACTTTTCCTTACCCTCTTTCAAATTCCACTAGATTTTTATCTACCTCTGGACGCTTCCCAATGTCAAGAGTTTTAAAATCTCACACCAAAAATATTTTCAAATCGCTAAATCAGTCATTATCACTTAATGAAGCAGGGTGTGCCAAAAGTCTTAAAATCAAATAATTAGTGTCACACAGTATAAATGCTCATCTTATATCTGAAACCTTACTAAAATCCCAAATTGGAGGAGCAATAGCTCAAAAGGAAAATACATGGCATTGTTTCTTACATGCTATTTCAAAAAGCAAAGCACTATCTTCAAATCAAAAGTTTACTAAAATGTAACAATAGTCTTTCAACTCCAAAGTTATTCATTCTCACAAAGGATGAACATATTAAACTAATATACTATACAAACTTTAGTTATACTTAAAAAATCAAGCATAAGTTTTTATTTCATGCTTAACTTGTTTCTCACTCAGAATTCTTGAAACTCATTGTGAAAGTGGCTCAGGCATGTCCAACTCCTTGTGATCCCATGGACTATACAATCCATGGAATCCTCTAGGCCAGAATACTAGAGTAGGTAGCCTTTCCCTTCTCCAAGGGATCTTCCCAACCCAGGGATCAAACCCAGGTCTCCCATATTGCAGGCAGATTCTTTACCAGCTGAGCCACAAAGGAAGCTCAAGAAAACTGGAGTGGGTAGCCTATCCCTTCTTCTGGGACTTTCCTGCCCCAAGAATCAAACCGGGGTCTCCTGCATTGCAGGTAGGTTCTTTTTTTTTTTCAAGGCGAACTCTTTACCAACTGAGCTCTCAGGGAAATTCACTATGGAGAGCCTAAAAAATGGATTTTAAAAATCTTTCTTACTTCTTCTTCATCAACCACACTAGATTTTTACGACTCTGTTGTTTCTTCCATCTGCAAGATGTGGGAATCTTGTACCATAGGGTTTCTCAATCTTGAGACAGTAATATTGACATTTGGACTGGTTAATTCAATTCTCTGTTGTGGGAGCCTGTCCTAGGAATTGCAGGATGTTTAGTAGTATCCTTGGCCTCTAACTAGATGCCAGTAGCACTCCTCTCCACCTCTAGTGGTGACAAAAATGCCATGACAAAATATAACTGCCAAATGTCGGGAGAGGGCAACATGTCCACCATTAAGAACTATTTCTATAACAAAACAAGACAGGTTCTATCCTAAACTCTTAGAAGGGAAGCATATGGATCCAAGCCTCTAAGGGTGCTAAAGGTAAATGCCTTTACACAGAGAAATAACAACAAACTCAAGAGGAGAAACAAGAAATACAAATGCGTAACAGCTAAATAATTTTAAATGCAACTATTAATATGTAGAAAGTGAAAGGCAGTGTGCAAATTATTTTACTGTGCTGAAATTTTGCTTAAGAAAGTATTATCCAAAATAAGTGAATGGCTTGAATACTACACTGATTATCATCAGTGACTGCTTTTTGAAATATACTGCCAAAGGAAGCTCAAGATTAAATTATACCATACATACCTCCAAATTTGGCATTCACCATAACATACAGATGCTCTCGAGGATAGGCGTTTAGGTCCCTGGATACTGCATGCAAACTAATGGTGGGGTATTCCAGAGAGAATCCTAATCCAGAGCCATCTAACCAAGACAGGCGGCTGAAAAATATGTGTTAAGTGGATTATTTGAAGAAATTAAATCCTAATTTGATGTCCTAACATTTATAAAGCTTCACCTTGGACATATATTAATATATATGTGAATAAATTCAAGCATATTGTTTAGAAATTTCCTAAAAGAAGAAAATTTGCAGCAGGAATTTAATTTCTTTAAGACAATTCTGTTATAGTTCACTTTCCCCTATCTAAATATCCAAACAGGTTTGAAATGCTATTTTTCTTAAGTCACATGTGTGTTTCTATGCCTTTTTATGCTTGTTTACATTTGAAACATCTTCAGGCATCTTCTTTGGTTTGGCAAATCTTTTTCATCTGGGTAAGTCCCAGTCTTTCCATAAACCCTCTCTTCGATTATTCCAGTGCAATGATCTCTTCTTTTCTTAAACTGCACTTAGGCTCAGTAATATACTACTGAGCACCTAACTCTGTGGTAATGAATTTTATATGTATTGGACAGAACATGAGTTACTTGACAAAGCTTTAACATTCTTCAAAATCACTGCCACAGTGCTTAGCATGTAAATATGCAATACCTAAGAAGCACTAATTTCTCCACTAATCCTACATTAAATAACATACACATGAAATGGTTGTAATAACACAAGTTGGAAAATAATCATCATATTGAAAAGCAGACATTATGAAGCCTTTCATTTATTTTGCAACTTAAGGAGAAAGCCACAAATAAGCAATGTCTAGTTATCCCTCAAAAGTGGTCCATGCAAATATTTTATTGCTTTAACAAAGGAAAAGAATCAGGAAAATCAGTAACTGAGTTTTGAGTAAGGACTGGTTGACTTTTTTGGTAATACTTCACCTATCTGGAACTGCACCATTTAGCAGGGAAAAAAGTTTCAAAAAAGATGGTTAAGAAACCACAAAAATGTTAATAAAATAAAAGCTAATGCACTATACTGGTTGCACAGGGCTGGAGGAAAATACAAAGTGACTGCTAATGGGTGTCAGTTTCTTTGGGGGACAATGAAAATATTCTAAAATTCCTGAATATTCTTATATTCAGGAATTGGGAATTCCCTGGCAGTCCAGTGGTTATGACTTGGTGCTTTCAGTGTTGGGGCCCAGATTCAATCCTTGGTTGGGGAATTAAGATCCCACAGGCTGTGCAGCATGGCCAAAAAATAACTAAGAAATTAAAACTAAATAACACTGTGTTGATGGCTGCACAACTGTTATATATACCTATTTATTAATATATAACATATTTATGTATGTTATATATATTATATGTATGCATGCCAAGTCGCTTCAGTCATGTCTGACTCTTTGTGATCCCACGGACTGTAGCCCATCAGGCTCCTTTGTCCATGGAATTCTCCAGGCAAGAATAGTACAGTGGGTTGCCATGACCTCCTCCAGGGGATCTTCCCCACCCAGGAACTGAACCCGTGTCTCCTGCTGCTCCTGCACTGCAGGCAGATTCTTTATTGCTGAGCCACCAGGGTAGTCCTATACACACACACACACACACACAAATATATTTAAATACATGGATTGCATGCTATGTAAATTAGGTCAATGAAGCTTTTACTTTAAAAAGAAGTTAATGCAATAAAAACCCCGTATCTTCTATTTCTATACAACTGTAACAAGCCTGGCAGTCTGATATCTAAGGAAGCAAAAACAAACACAATAGTAGACCCTAGGACTTCTTGTGTGGGAACAATGACAGTGCAGCAGTCTGAGAGCATTCATACTCAATGTAAGGGGAGGCTGAACTTTATACCTCAATCCCCCAAAGGAAATCAATGGCTAATAGCACAAAACAAGTGTGTAACACTTGACTCTCACTTATAAAAGCAAAGGCAGTAGATTATGGTGAAAATTGTACAACTCTGTAAACACACTAAAACATAAGGAACTGTACACTAAAACAGAAAAAAAGGCAAAAAAAAAAAAGCACTGTCATTGAGAAAGGTTTCAACACGCTTATTGAAAATGAAAAACTGGGAAGCTTTTTAAAGTGGTAAACGTTCTAGAATAACTCATTCCATTGGGTCCAAAGAAGTAGATTTTATTATTGTAGTTAGATTGCACGTGCTCTATGGGCCTCTCCTCTACTGCCTTCCTCTTAATGTGGAGAAGAAATAGTGCTCAGACATCACAGAAGTACTGCCAGTTCCTTATTAAAACTATATTATTTAAAGCAAATAAACTCCTTTTTTCCTCACCTCAGAAATCCCCTGGCATTATCATAATTCAGAAAGGAGTATTCCAAATTTCAGTATCCAAAATGATTTGAAATACCCAGAGCCACAAAATTTTCTTTAATGACTCAATTAGGATATGGAAAAGCTGAAAAACAAGTACAGACTCAGTGCCTGTAAATTATGGCTTTCACTTTAAAAAGCACATAATTACTGCTCTGTAGTTCCTTACTGCTGGCAGAACAAATGCTATCTCCCCAGAGCATTTCCCGTGGAGCGCTCATAATCTTATATAGGAACACGGATTATATACTCAACAGAACAGAAGACAGTTTCACTCAAAAGCAACATTTACTCTCATTATTAAGTTCTGATTTTTTACTTATTTTCTTCTTACATATTCTAGAGGAAAAGCCCTTCAAAACCAAACTATCTAACTATACCCTGTGCTGTGCTTAGTTGCTCAGTTGTGTCCAACTCTTTGCAACCCCATGGACGCCAGGCTCCTCTGTCCATGGGGCTTCTCCAGACAAGAACACGGGGGTGGGTTGACATGCCTTCCTCCAGGGGATCTTTCCAACACAGGGATCAAATCCAGGTCTCCCCTATTGCAGGTACAGTCTTTACTGTCTGAGCCACCAGGGAAGCCCTAACTATATATCCAGCCCCAAAGAAACCATGAGTCACATAAGGGAAAAACAAGAATCTGGAAGCTAGTAAAGATACAGAGGAAATGTTGTGCTATCCTCCAATGGTTCCACACAAGAATTAACAGTGTACTTTATTCCTGGCATGGGGAAAAAGACAGGACAGAAAGGTAAGAGAGATGTTAAATTTAGGTTGGCTTAATTATCTGGCTTAAAATTTATTTGGGAATAAATATAAACTAAAAAAGAGCATTACTTATAAATTTAAGTTACCTATTTTTAATTTAAATATTTTATTTCACTTGTTTCAAATGATCTAATTTGAATGATTCATGCCTCTGTTCCTTTCTTCATTTAGACAAAAAGTCAAATTCCTATAAAAACTAAGCTTTGAAAGTAAGTCCAAAAGAGTTCCAAATCTCTCAATCTACATCTGAAAAACTACCTAAAAACAAATCAGACCCTGTTCCTCTTTGCCTAAAACACTAAAGTAGTTTGCACAATGCCTTTAGGCTATAAGCTAAGCTCACGAACATGACTCCCTCCTTCTCCAGCTTTATTTATTTATTTTTGGTGGTGCTGGGTCTTTGTTGCCGAACAGGCTTTTCTCTAGCTGTGGTGCAGGGTTTCTCATTGCAATGGCCTTTCTTGCTGCCGAGCACCGGTTCCAGGGTGCACAGGATTCAGTAGTTGTCGCTCCCGGACTCTAGAGCACAGGCTCAACAGTTGTGGCTCAGGAGCTTAGTGGCATGTGGGATCTTCCTGGATCAGGGATTGAATCTGTGTCCTTTGCATTGGCAGGCGGATTCTTTACCACTGAGGCATCAGGGAAGCTCCTTCTCTAGCTTTACTATGTTTCCACTCTTTCTCCATTGGTCCCTCAGATAAAAGAACTGCTTGACTGTGCGCATGTGTGTGTGAACACACAATATATATCCTCACACACATAATACTGTTTCTCATCCTTGCCTCTGAGCATCCTGTTTCTTCTAATTAGAATGTTTCCTCTTAGACCCACCTCATTTACCTGGCTAACTGTCAATCTTCATTCATCACATCCTCTATGAAGCAATCCCAGTTTGTTGCGATCTTGACTCTGTCAAGACACAGGGACTTTCCTGGTAAGAATCCACCTGCCAGTGCAGGGGACACAGATTCGATCCCTGGTCCAGGAAGATTTCACACGCCACGGACCTGTCCTGTGCACCTCAACTACTGGTGCCCACATGCTCAACTACTGAAAGCCATGTGCCTAGAGCCCTGTGCTCCATAACAAGAAGCCTGAACACCATAATAAAGAGTAGCCCTGCTCACCACAATGAGAGAAAGCATGCGCAAAGCAAGGAAGACCCAACACAGACCAAAAAAAAAAGAAAGATTTGGAAATGCTAGGTGGGAAAGAACAAAAAGGGGCAAGAAACCAAAGAGGTAATGAATAAAGAGGGATGAAAAATGGTGTCCAAGGTACTGATAATATTCTACTCTTAACCTTGAGGTGCTATGCTGGTGTTAGTTTAAATATAAAACCATCTATTTATAATTCATATTTTTGTATGTATATTTTACAAAAATACTTTTTTAAAAAGATGTCAGTAAAAAGTTGAAATAAATAATTTTTAAACAGTTAAGAGCTTAAAAGGAGTTTGTACTTCCTCACTACGGTTATACAAGAGAAAGTCCTTATCCTTTGATTTTGGCACAAGTATTAATAGGTGAAGTGATGACATGTCTGCAACTCAAAAAGCTCAGAAAAAAGAGAGAGATAAATGTGGCCAAATGTTAACGACTGATGAATCTCTGTGAAGGAGCTATGGCTATTAATTTACAACACTTGCAACTTTTCTTTACTTTTGAAATTTATCCAAATGAAAAAACAAGTATAGGACCTTCCCCTAACAGGATTTATATTATACAGGAGACAGTGCACAGAGAAGCCACGGAGAAAAGTGGGATTGTGTAAGGGCTAAGAATATATGTGTTCCACTTTCCACTCCTTGAAAGAAAGGAGATCTTCCACTCCTTGCAAGATCTCTGAAGATCTTCATGTCAATACCCTCAAATACTGCTTTTCAGATTTGATTTTATTTGACCACTCCTCTCTTTTTCCTCAAGTCTCTTCTTCCCTGGTGGCTCAGACAGTAAAGCATCTGTCTACAATGAGGGAGACCTGGGTTCGATCCCTGGGTCGGGAACATTCCCTGGAGAAGGAAATGGCAACCCACTCCAGTACTCTTGCCTGGAAAATCCCATGGACGGAGGAGCTTGGTGCAGGCTTTTGTCCATAGGGTCGCAAAGAGTCCAGCACGACTGAGCAACTTCACCTTCACCTTCTATAACATAACTTGTGTAGATGTGTCCCCAAGGTTCTATCCTTGGCCCTCTCTTCTTCTCAAGTATCTAATCTATTCATCTTTAACACAACTCTCCCAAGAAATACGCTCATATGTGCAACTAATCCACATTTGCAGACCAAACTCATTATCTGTACCTTACCCCAAACTTGATCTTCCTCCCATCCAAATTTCCTATCTGTGACTGGCCAGAAAACTAAGCTTTGTTCAATGACTAGATTTCCTTCGAAAGCAAGGGGTTCTTTACATCTTTTTGTGCCTGCTGTGGCAGGGAGAAATTTGGCCTCTATGACTCTCACATCTCCTGGTGTCAAACCTGTGAATATGTTACATGGAAGAAGGGACTTTGTGTATGTAATTAAGGTTACTAATCAGGTCACAAGAAAAGAGAGAGATTACCCTGGATTATCTGTGTGGGTCCAACATAATCATGTGACTTCTTAAAAGCAGGGAATTTTCTGACTGCAGACAAAACTGATACAGAATAAAGAGAGAAGTGGAGGACAGGAAAAGATTCAATGTGTGACTGTTGGCTTGAAGATGAATGGAACCATATGTCATGGAAATGAGAACTTCTATTCTACAATCTCAACATGTAAAACAAGTCTATGAAAGTAAAAACTGCTCCAGGTACCCAAATAAAAGGGCAATTCCTTCTAGGAATGGAAATGAGAGTTAGGTTCCTCTGGATACAACCCCTACCAGTGTGGGGGTGCAGGTGTTCCTCTCCCCACTCATACCTACAGAAAAAAACCTATACCCCCTTAACCAAGCTTTAAAATCCTGCACAATTTGCTCTAAACCTACATATCCTACCCAGGGCAACACCTCCCATTCCTGATCGTCGACGAGGCAGGCACTTCGATGACTCTTCTTCACTCAGGTCCTGAAACTCAAAACCTTGAGACCTTGAATAAAAAGCAGCACCCCATCAGACCTCCAGAAAACAGGTGGGTAGAAAGCACAATGAATGAGGCGAACACCGTCTGACGAAGACAGACATGAAGGCTCCGAGGAGAGGACACTGGAACACACAAGTCTTCTCCTCAGCAGAGGCACCTCAAAGGCAAAGCGGGGCACGCGCTCCCCCGCCCCATGGCCTCAGCGGTCTCAGTCTTCCTCACGCTACTCCGCACCGCCCGCGCCCGGCAGAGACGAGGCGAGCAGGAAGCCAGCCCTTGGAAACAGAGACTCTACCTTTCAGCGATGTAAAGGGTGCCGGTGCCGAGGCCCTTCCCGTTCAGCACAGCCTCGGTGTCTGGTTGCTGCTGCCGTAGGCCCTCAGCCGACCCGGGCGGCGGGAAACTTCTGAGGAAGCTCATTACTGCGAGGAGCGCTGAGACACCGGCCAGGAGCTGGCTGAGGCACCGCAAACCCTTCGCCGCGTCCCGCCCCGGAAGCAGTAGCAATTCCCCCCGGAAGTGTAACTTAGTCGGCCCCGGAATTCGAGCCAGTCTACCATAGAGATGAGACGTTCTAGGACAAGCTCTCACAGGCTTGAGAGAACCGAGTTTGTCAGGTTACGGCCTTTCCCATCTCCCTCGGATTTCTAAGGCTCCAGGTTTGGAATAACGGAGTGTTCTCCCCACATCCTACTTCAGGATCGTCACAGCAACCTTGTGAGAGAGGAAGCACAGGAAATAATAAATTTCTTCTTTCTGCCGAAGTGGAAACGGAACCGTAAGGCAGGGAGTCTCTTGCCTGAGGTTGCATAGCAATGAGAGACCACACTGATTTACAAGTCGGTCACCTAAGTGGGTTCGGCTCTTCTCACCTGCGCCCGCCTCGTCTAGGCCTTGTTCTTGTCTCAACAGCCACGCCCCAGACATCAGTATAGGTCCTAACGCCGTCCTAGTACACGAGCCACATATCCCCTGGTATCAGATGTGCAAACGAGCGCAAAAAGGTAATCAACCCTGGGTTAAAAGCTAGTTTTGTCAGCAAGCATATGGGGCGCTGAGGGGAAAAGAATTAATCCATTCGACTTGGAATTCTTTATTTCTTCACTAGACACTGAAAAAGTATTAAGAGCTAATAAAAACTTTTAAAATAATCATAAAAGTAGCTAATGGTAACCGGGTATTAAGTGTCAAGCCCCGTTCAAGGCGTGCGTGCTAAGTCGCTCCAGTTGTGTCCGACTCTGCGACCTTACTGACTGTAGCCCGCCAGGCTCCTCTCTTTACCCTTATTATTTCTTCATTTCCTCTGTGACAACTTTATGGGGAAGATGGAGCTGAAACGAGAACTAGTGGAAAGTAGTAGGAATAGATCCTGAGAGATCCTTCCCTGTGGCCTGAGCTTCCTCACAGCTTGGCAACTGGGTTTTGACGTTGAGCATCCCAAGAAAGAGAGTGGTATAAGCTGCACGGCCTCTTCTAACTTAGCCTTGGAAGTTACAGAGTGTAACCACAAGTAGTATCTGATGGATTTTTCATCATTTTTTTTAAAATGTACTTTGTGGTCCTATATGCTTTGACATGCCTGCAGCCCTGGCTGACAACTTGACTGCAGGTTTGGGAGTGATCCTGAGGCAGAGGAACCCAACTAAGCTGTGTCAGATTCATGGACGGACAGAAACTGTGAGATAACAGCTGTTGAATTTTGGTGTGTTTTTTTGTTTTTGCTTTGGTGTGCTGCAGTGCAAGCAGGTATCTTAGTTCCCCAAGCAGGGATTAAAAACTGTGCCCTCTGCAGTGGAAGCGTGGATTCTTAACCACTGAACCACCCAGGAAGTCCCAAATAGTGGTTTTTTAAGTAACTAAGTTTTGGGGTAAACACAGCAATAGATCACTAATATGCTTACTAAAGAGAAGAGAAAGAACCCTGAACAGTATTAACCACCGTGCTGCTGCCTAAAACGCTTGACTTAGCAAGCTTATCCATGCCGAAGATTTGAATTAACCTGTGTGGCTGATTCCCAAATCTATATCTCCATCCCAGAACTCTCTAATGAACTACAAATATTTATATATTTAACTACAGCCTGCTAGACATCTCCACTTGGAAGTGCTACAGGAGCCTCTCCATAAACTATGGACTTTGAGGGACAATGATGCATCAATGTAGGTTCATCAGTTGTAACAAATGTACCTCTGTAGTGGGGAATGTTGATTATGGGGAGGCTACAGGAAAACAGTGGAAACAGTGTCAGACGTTATTTTTTGGGGCTCCAAAATCACTGCAGATGGTGACTGCAGCCATGAAATTAAAAGACGCTTACATAGTATGCAGTACTACTTGAGTGAGCTATTTTGGACGTAATACCAAGTTCTAGTGTTTGCTTCTTAGTATTGAACCGAATTTACAGTCCGTCTTAGACATTGTGCATTAAAGTAGTCAAATCCGTTCTTGTGTCTTTCTGTTAACGTGCTCTGTACCACTGGTGAGTGCTCCCTAGTTTCCTTACCTGCTGCTACAAAAAGTTATTTTACATCCCAATGGCTGTTGCCAAGGCCACAAAAAAGAAAAGCTATATTTGTATGCAACACTAACCCTTTGCTAATGTATGTTTCTGCTTGCTGTGCCTTGTTACGGCTGCTTTTTTGTGCTAATAAAGTATGTTTGGTGTTCTCCTTGTAAAAAAAAATAAAATAAAATAAAAGACGCTTACTCCTTGGAAGAAAAGTTATGACCAACCTAGATAGCATATTCAAAAGCAGAGACATTACTTTGCCGACTAAGGTCCGTCTAGTCAAGGCTATGGTTTTTCCTGTGGTCATGTATGGATGTGAGAGTTGGACTGTGAAGAAGGCTGAGCGCTGAAGAATTGATGCTTTTGAACTGTGGTGTTGGAGAAGACTCTTGAGAGTCCCTTGGACTGCAAGGAGATCCAACCAGTCCATTCTGAAGGAGATCAACCCTGGAATTTCTCTGGAGGGAATGATGCTAAAGCTGAAACTCCAGTACTTTGGCCACCTCATGCGAAGAGTTGACTCATTGGAAAAGACTGATGCTGGGAGGGATTGGGGGCAGTAGGAGAAAGGGACGACCGAGGATGAGATGGCTGGATGGCATCACGGACTCGATGGACGTGAGTCTGAGTGAACTCCGGGAGATGGTGATGGACAGGGAGGCCTGGAGTGCTGCGATTCATGGGGTCGCAAAGAGTCGGACATGATTGAGCGACTGAACTGAACTGAACACATGTGTGGAAGTGGGGGTATATGGGAATCTCTGTACCATCCTCTCTAACCTGTTGTAAACCTACAACTGCTCTAATAAAATCAAGTCTTCATGAAAAAAGTTGAATTTACAGGAGTTCCCCACTACTCTAGTGGTTAGGATTCTGGGCTTTCACTGTCGTGGCCCAGGTTCATTCCCTGGTCTAGGAACAAAGATTGCAAAAGCTGTGCGGTGTGGTGACCAAAAAAAATTGAATTTACAGTTTTCTCTCTCAATTCTGTTATTTTTCCAGTGTCCCGTCTTATGAAAAAATACCGCATTTCATTGAGTTGCTCAGATTAGAAACCTGGCATTTATCATTATTTCCTTAAACTCTTTCACTCTTCATATCCAGTAATACAGTAATAATAACTATATTTATTATTATTTTAACAAGAAAATAGCAACTAACACTTATGGAAGGCTTATGTGCTAGATACTGACTGTTTCAGGCACTTTGTTTCAACTAGTTTAATCTTCACAACACACCTAAGAAATAAATGCTGTCATTATTCCTATTTTACAAATAAGAAAACAAGTAAGGATTAAGTAACTTGCCCAAGTCCATAGCCACTAAAGTGGCAGAGTGTGATTTAGAAACTAAGCTGTTGGGCAGCACAGCCTATACATTTCAAGGACTACATTCTAATGCCTCCCATCAACCAAGTCCTGTCATTTCTTAATTCCTGTCTCAGGAGTTAAGTGTCACCTCACTCTTCCCCTACTGTTGCTCACTCAGGCCGTGGCATCTCTTAATTAAACTATTGTAAGAGCCTCTGGGATGCAAAAGTAGGAAGTCAAGAGATACCTGGAGTAACAGGCAAATTTGGCTTTGGAGTACAGAATGAAGCAGGGAAAAGGGTAACAGAGTTTTTCCAAGAAAATGCACTGGTCATAGCAAACACCCTCTTCCAACAACAAAAGAGAAAACTCTACACATGGACATCACCAGATGGTCAATACCAAACTCAGGTTGAGTATATTCTTTGCAGCCAAAGATGGAGAAGCTCTATACAGTCAACAGAAACAAAACAGAGCTGACTGTGGCTCAGATCATTAACTCCTTATTGCCAAATTCAGACTTAAATTGAAGAAAGTAGGGAAAACCACTAGACCAGATATGACCTAAATCAAATCCCTTATGATTATACAGTGGAAGTGACAAACAGATTTAAGGCATTAGATCTGATAGACAGAGTGCCTGAAGAATGATAGACGGAGGTTTGTGACATTGTACAGGAGGTAGTGATCAAGACCATCCCTGAGAAAAAAAAATGTGTAGGTGATGGAATTCCAGTTGAGCTATTTCAAATCCTAAAAGATGATGGTGGGAAAGTGCTGCACTCAATATGCCAGCAAATTTGGAAAACTCAGCAGTAGCCACAGGACTGGAAAAGGTCAGTTGTCAGTTTTCATTCCAATCCCAAAGAAAGGCAATGACAAAGAATGTTAAAATCACTGCACAACTGCACTCATCTCACACGCTAGCAAAGTAATGCTCAAAATTCTCCAATACAGGCTTCAACAGTATGTGAACCGTGAACTTCCAGATGTTCAAACTGGATTTAGAAAAGGCAGAGGAACCAGAGATCAAATTGCCAACATCCACTGGATCATTGAAAAAGCAAGAGAGTTCCAGAAAAGCATCTACTTCTGCTTCATTGACCAAGCCAAAGCCTTTGACTGTGTGGATAATAACAAACTGTGGAAACTTCTTAAAGAGATGGGAATACCAGACCACCTTATCTGCCTCCTGAGAAAACTGTATGCAGGTCAAGAGGCAACAGTTAGGACTGGACATGGAACAACAGACTGGTACCAAATTGGGAAAGGAGTACATCAAGGTTGTATATTGTTACCCTGCTTATTTAACTTATATGCAGAGTATATCACACGAAACGCCAGGCTGGAAGAACTAAAGAGCCTTTTGATGAAAGTGAAAGAGGAAAGCAAAAATGTTTTTCTTAAAATTCAACATTCAGAAAACTAAGATCATGGCATCTGTCCCATCACTTCATGGCAAATAGATGAGGAAACAATGGAAACAGTAACAGACTTTATTTTGGGGGGCTCCAAAATCACTGCAGATGGTGACTGCAGTCATGAAATTAAAAGACGCTTGCTCCTTGGAAGTAAAGTTATGACCAATCTAGACAGAATATTAAAAAGCAGAGACATTACTTTGCCAACAAAGGCCCATCTAGTCAAAGTCATGGTTTTTCCAGCAGTCATGTATGAATGTAAGAGTTGGACTATAAAGAAAGCTGAGTGCTAAAGAATTGATGCTTTTGAACTGTGTTGTTGAAGAAGATCTTGAGAGTCCCTTGGACTGCAAGGAGATCAAACCAATCCATCCTAAAGGAGATCAGTCCTGAATATTCATTGGAAGGACTGATGCTGAAGCTGAAACTCCAGTACTTTGGCCACCTGATGTGAAGAACTGACTCTTTAGAAAAGACCCTGATGATAGGAAAGATTGAAGGAAGGAAGAGAAGGGAACGGCAGAGCATGAAATGGTTGGATGGCATCACAAACTCGATGGACATGAGTTTAAGCAAGCTCTGGGGGTTGGTGATAGACAGGGAAGCCTGGCATGCTGCAGTCCATGGGGTCTCAAAGAGTCAGACAGGACTAAGCGACTGAACTGAACTGAAGAGCCTCCAAATTGGTCTTGGTTCAGTGAACCCAGAGGCCTCATAGTCTTTGGGTTAAAAGAGACAGGAAGGATTTAATCATGTAGTAAGTGTAGTATTGAAGTCCATACAGCCCCAGCTGCCATGGGATTGCTCTGCATGAGGATCCAGAGAGTACCTCATGGAGAACTGGGACTTGAGGGTGAGAAGTTCAAAGACAAAGAAGATAAAGCAGGAGTGAAGGTGATTCCATCCAGTTTCCTGACCAGGGATCAACTCAGGGCCCCCTACATTGGGAGTGAGGAGTCTTAGCCACTGGATCACCAGGGAAGTCCCAGACTGTCTTTTTATTGTTGAGTTGTAGGAGTTATTTATTCTAGATACAGGGAAGAATACTGGAGTGTGTTGCCATTTCCTAATCCAGAGGAATATTCCTGACCCAGGGATCAAACCCACATCTCTTGCATCTCCTGCACTGGCAGGTGGATGGATTCTTTACCACTGTACTAATTTATTTATAAGTAGAAAAATTAATTGTATTTCTATACAATGACTCAGCTGGTAAGAATCTGACTGCAATGCAGGAGACCTGGGTTCGATCCCTGGGTTGGGAAGATCCCCTGGAGAAGGGAAAGGCTACCCACTGCAGTATTCTGGCCTGAAGAATGCCATGGACTGTATAATCCATCAGGTCACAAAGAGTGGAACACAACTGAGCAACTTTCACTCACGGTGACTGCAGCCATGAAATTAAAAGATGCTTGCTCCTTGGAAAGATATCTATGACAAACAGACAGCATATTAAAAAGCTATAGTCAAAGCTGTGGTTTTTCCAGTAGTCATGTATGGGTGTGAGAGTTGGACCATAAAGAAGGCTGAGCACTGAAGAATTGAAACTTTTGAATTGTGGTGCTGGAGAAAACTCTTGAGAGTCCCTTAGATAACCAGTAAATCCTAAAGGAAATCAAGCCTGAATATTCATTGGAAGGACTGAAGTTCCAATATTTTGGCCATCTGATGGGAAGAGCTGATTCATTGGAAAAGACCCTGATGCTGGGAAAGATAAAAGGCAAAAGGAAAAGGGGGTGGCATGAGATGGTTAGATAACATCACCAATTCAATGGACATGAAAATGAGCAAACTCCATGTGACAGTGGGGGACAGGGATGCCTAGCATGCTGTGGTCCATGGGGTCACAAAGAGTCCAACACAACTTAGCAACTGAACAACAACAACAACATTTATATACATTAGCAATGAACAACCTAAAAATAAAATGTAGAAAAAATCCCATTTATAGTAGCATCAAAATGAATAAAATACATAGGAATATATTTAACAATAGAAAACTACATAGAAAGCTAAAAATATTCTTGAAAAAAATTAAAACCTAAAACAAAAGGAAAGACACCTCTTTTAATCATGTTCACTGATTAAAAGACTTATTATTGTTAAGAAACAAATGATCTGCAAAATGTAATCCCTATCAAAATTCCAGTTGGCTTTTTGACAGAAATTGATATACTGAAACTTCAATTCATATAAAAATTCAAGATACCTAGAATAGTAAAAAAAAAAAAATTTTAAAACGAGCCAAGTTAAGAGGACTCACTTCCTGATTTCAAAACTTTTTACATAGTTATAATAAGACTGTAATACAGGCATAAGGATAAACATATAGATTAGTGGAATAAAATTGAGAGTCCAGAAATAAACTTGTACATTTTTGGTCTATTAAGTTTTGACAAGGATTCCAATATAATTCTGTGGGGGAAAGAAAATTCTTTTCAATTAATGATGCTGGTACAACTGGATGCAAATAAATGAATTTTGATATTTATCTCATACCATACACAAAAATAACTCAGAATGAATCAAAGATCTAAACATGAGATAAATTTATAAAACCCTTAAAACTATAAAACACAAATCTTTGTAACATTGCATTAGGCAACAGTTTCTTAGGTAAGACATCTAAAGCACAAGTAAAGCAAAACAAAACAAAACAAAAAACAGGAAAACTAGATGTCATCAAAGTTTATGTCAAATGACACCATCAAGAAAGTAAAAAAATAAGTTGCAGAATTGGAGGAAATATTTGCAAATCATATATTTGGCAGGGGTCTGGCATCCAAGATGGACTCCCCTGGTGGCTCAGACAGTAAAGAATCTGCCTATAATGCAGGAGACCCAGTTTACATCCCTGGGTGGGGAAGATCCCCTGGAGAAGAAAATACAAACCCGCTCCAGTATTCTTGCCTGGAGATTTCCGTGGACAGAAGAAACCGGCAGGCTACAGTCCATACAGTCCATGGGGCAGCAAAGAGTCGGACACTCAACAATTAAAAGACAGATAACCTAATTTAAAAATGGGCAAATGAGGGACCTCTCCATGGCTCAGTGGCTAGATCTCTGCGCTCCCAATGCAGGGGGTCCAGGTTCCATCCCTGAGTGGGGAACTGGAGCTCATATGCTGCAACTAAGGGTTCACATGCTGCAACTAAGGGTTCACATGCTGCTGCAACTAAAGACTCTGCATGATCGTGCATGATGCAACTAAGACACAGTGAGGCCAAATAAATAAAATAGATAAATGTATTTTTTAAATGGGCAAATGATTTAAGTAGATGTTTCTGAAAAGAAGCTATACAGTTGGCTATTAAGCACATGAAAAGATGTTCAAAATCATTAATCATCAGGGAAATGCAAATTGAAACCACAATGAGAAATCACTTCCTATCCACTAGGATAGCTATAACAAAGACTGACAAATAAGTATTACTGATGTGGTGCAACTGGAACCTTCCTGCATTGGGAGTCAGAATGTATAAAGATGTAGATGCTGTGTAAAACAGTTCAGCAGTTTCTTAAAACTTGAAAGAGAGTTACCATATGATCTGGCAATTCCATTCCTAGCTGTGTGGTGACAGAGTTGAAAACATATGTCCACACAAAAACTTGTACACAAATGTTTATTATTTATAATAGCCTAAGAGTGGAAACAATCCAAATATCTTTCCAGTGAGTAATGGATATATAAGATGTGGTAATATCCACAGAGTAGAATATTATTCATCTATAAAAAGGGATGAAATACTGATTCATGCTAAAATATAGATGAAAACATGCAACATGCTAAATAGAAGTCAGACACAAAAGGCCATATAGTGTATGATTCCACTTGTATCATATATCTAGAATAGGCAAATCCTTATAGACAGAAAGTA
Organism: Capra hircus; assembly: GCF_001704415.2. NCBI lineage: Eukaryota > Metazoa > Chordata > Mammalia > Artiodactyla > Bovidae > Capra > Capra hircus. The sequence continues at coordinate 17,779,229 of NC_030836.1, read as the reverse complement.
GATTAGTAGCTGTCAGGGACTTGGAGAAGGGATGGTGAGTGACTGCTAATAATACGGGATTATTTTGGGGGCTGATGACAACCTTGTGAATATACTAAAGACCACTGAATTGCACACTTTAAAATGGTGAACTTTATGGCATGTGAATTATATGTCAATTAAAAAAAACAAGAGGGCTTCCCTTTTGGCTCAGTGGTAAAGAATCTGCCTGCCAATGCAGAAGATACAGGTTCAATCCCTGGTCCAGGAAGATCCTACATGCCACAGACCAACTTAAGCCCCCTGTGCCCCAACTACTGAGCCTGTGCTCTGGAGCCTGGGAACCCCAACTAATGCCCTAGAGGCCATGCTCCACAACAGGAGAAGCCACCAAAATGAAAGCCCGTGCACGCCAACTAGAGACTAGCCTCCACTTGCCACAGTGAGAGAAAAGCCTGCAGAGCAACAAGGACCCGGCAGAGCCAAAAATAAATAAATTTTAAAATAACAAAGGTTTTAAAATAAAATTTACAAGTACTTTTACTTTGGAAACCATTCCATAAGCAAATCTGTATTATTAAATTCACAGGACAATCATCCTACATACAGACTGCTTCCAATAAGACTTTTCTGGCTGTGGGTCCCTCCTTTTATCCTTGCTTCTTTGGCAGTTATCTGTTTCTGCTTGTGGAGTCTCTCAGGAAAATTCCAGCCCTGCCTTCTCAAGCAGTCTGAACATGAAGTTAACTTTCTGATTTTCTAGAACTGAGTCAGCTTGCTTCTCTTTGATGGGGGTAAGCCCTGCCGTGCCATGCCATGCTAAGTCACTTCAGTTGTGTCTCTTTGTGACCCCATGGACTGTGGCTCACCAGGCTCCCCTGTCCATGAGATTCTCCAAGCTAGAATACTGGTATGGGTTGCCATTTCCTTCTCCATGGTAAGCCCTAGTTACCCTCAAAATTCATTCTTAAAAAAAGATTTAGACTTAAATTATGTAAAATCTACTTTTACTTTTAGGGTTCAAATTAGAGATAGCACAGGTTCTAAATAGGGTTCTATCATTGTTAATAAGTCCTTCCTCTAATATTTTGGCTCCAAATGATAGAGTAAAAGCTATTTGATTGCACGAGTTTATGGTATAGTTACTGGCATTCCACTAGCACACAATAATGCCAAAGAGAAAAGAAAATAGTCGTTTCAACAGGAAAACATTAAACAAGTGCAGGGGAAAGGGAGGACTATCTCTCCTATTTTAAGTTTCAGCTCTAACAGTTGTTCCTAATGATAGAGTTCAACTATGCTCCTGAGAAGCCTACTAGTCCTAGAGTTTCTCTTAGAAATTGCTGACAATTCAGTGACAGTTTTCAAATCTAGTTTAACATTTTGATAATCTATTTATTTTAAAGACTGGTAGTCAAGGAGGAAATAATTGAGAGGCAGATTAAATGGGAGACAGGATGACACTTGTTTTCCATAAGGGAGATCTTTGTATATATAAAGAGAATACAGAGAGGAATCAGTGAGAAAGAAGACCCAGAGGAGGCAACAGGGAAGGGGTCAGATCAAGGACGCAGGCAAAGGGGATATGGCAAAAACAGAGGTGACATCTGTTCCTTGGAGGCTGGAGAGAAGGATGGATGCTCGTGTGGATAAAGTAGCTCTGAAATGGTCAACAGGAATACTGAGGAGTGACTTATACCATGAACTAGTAAGCTCCTAGTTAACTTTGCTTTTGGAATATGACTTTATGTGCAAAACTAATATCACAAATACGAAGTCACATATCCTTAGAGTGTTTTTCCACTTTAGACCTCAAAGAGCTTATGCAAAGTGACTAAAGAATCAAAATGACACACAACCATTCATCTCATGCAACATTTAGTTTCACTAGAATATTTTCATTACTTTTTGTAATTCTACAGCTACTAAATGATCACAGTATAGAAGACCAATTCTGTTTTTAAAAGAAAAGAACTCTTTTATATTCTCTGGTCTCATAGCCTGAAAGGGATGTGGGCTGACAGTCATGTTCCGGACCCCCCTCTCAGCTCCAGAAAAGAGCTTTGAACTCTCTCAAGTCTGCCACAGCACTGTTACCCCTGGCCTCCAACACAGCACCTCACCTCCATTTAACCAATGCTGTTTAAGTGAACATTTCAAATAAATCACTGAGAAGCATTGTAGCCGATCATTTCTTGCCAGCATAAATAAGTTTTCACTTCACTGAGTGAATTCTGATCCAAGAAGTTCTTTACTTAATAGTTTATCAGTATTTTATATCAGAACTGCAAATAATTAACTCTACTAGTTCGTTGGGGGAAAAATGAGTTTGTTGTGACTCCTACTGTATTTCAAGAGTAAGGAAAATCTTTGAAATCCAACATTTATAGGTGAGAATTATACTGAGGATTGGAAGGGCCCCTTAGAAGTCTAACCCCTTTTAAAATGTGTTTATCTATTAAACTCCTGCCAAATGGCAGTTCAACCTAAACCCGAACATCCCTTATTGGTAAGAATTCGCTCCCAAGTTATTAGAGAACTCTGTAAAAAAAATTTCCGAAAAATAAATGGAAAGCTTTTGCCTTATGGCTTCTGCCCTCTGGTCTAGTTCTGTGCTTCCACAGGGCAACACAAAACAAGTCCAAGGCCTCTTTAATGTGTCAGTTCTCCAGAGACTGAAGATAGAAATCAAGAATAGCTTCCTAATATCTGTAATTCACATCCTTGGCAAACAGCTATAACAATTATTTTGGGAAAATTGATGACTTGCAAATTTACTTTCTAGATTGTAAGAGAACAGTTCATCTATTCTGGGGTAATAAAAACTTTCAACCATCATCAACAGTTACAGAAAATTCTTAGCTTTCTATGTGCTACAAAGTTTAAAATAAACTAAATCTGCAAACACATCATGCTAAATACATCAAATTATTTAATTTTTTATTATGACAATTGACATATATTAAGTGAAAGAAATGACAGAAGTATTATAATAAAACATTTTGAAAGAAAAAAGTTACACAATTAGGCCAGTAGCCATAAAATAGCTTTTAGGCCTATCTTATAACACCAAGAGTTCTGATCAGACTGTAGTGAGACATTGAACATTTCATTAACAAAAATATTGGCACGAGCCACAACATATTTTGGTTGTCACTTACAAGGAATATTGTATTCAAACAACTATGCACTGCAATTCTAACACACTAGGTGTTCATACACTGCAGTTAACCCCTGAAGCTTTAAGCTACCAGGAATTCCCGTATTTTCTATGCACAAAATTTACTTTGTGCATTATTGGAATCACACTTCCAGTTTTCATGTCTTTCCCCCCCTTATACATGCAGTATGTCTTAAGTGGCAGAGAGCATGCCAGCTTCTGTTTAGCTAATACCACATTCCTTATTACCTCAAGAGTTTTATGTTAATCTTGGAGTCTGCTTTAGCGCTCATCTCCTAGAAACAAAATAAAGCATTCTGAGAACGTATCTAGGAATATTTTTTATGCATAGGAAAATAAAGCATTTCATATAAGCATGTCTGAAAACCCAAGAGGCATTTTGATCAAACACTCCCTGGATCCTAGCTATTAGTTTAAAATGGGAATCTAACATATACCATCTACAAATTCTTATCTGGGATTTATATTCCTTGCCTGGAAATTTATGATTCCCAAGCTTCATTTCTGAATAGACGAGGATAGCAAAGAAACTGACATCCCACAATAACTGGAAATAGATAAAGGTAACTTAGGTAGAAGTTATGAATTTAATTCTTTACAAGAATACACTTGTGCTACAAAAGTGAGAAATCAGAATGGTACATTATCAGATGGCAAAAAGCACTAGTGTTTAAACAGAGGTGTCAATATAACTTATCAAAAATGTGCCATGTAAAAGACTGCTATAATTAGCAGCTCTGTAAGATTTCAAAGTATTTATCAAATAAGAAGGGAATTTGAATTTGAATCTGATATCCCTTCCTGCCATGTCTCCAGCAGACAACTATTCCTGTGGAATTAAGTCTACTGAATTGAGTCTACAAGAACCAAATCGAACAATTCTTTGTTTTTACTTCTTTTACAGATTGAAAAGAAACAAAGCTGTGTTCCACTCCCAATCCCCCCATCCCAACACAGGGTACACCCTTTCAAGGTGTATAAAAAACCCTGGCGGGTTTGGGCAAGCTACAATTCAGATACGATGATCAACACATTACTTTCATAACAGAACACAACACCAGACCAACACTGAGAAAACCCTAGTTAAGCATCACGAAAATCACACACTTTAAGAAAGTATCATTAACTGCCAAATTTGAGCTATAATAGCTGTTCTAAAATTGAAAATCCATTTACACTAAAATAAACTAAATCTATGTATGGATGTCTTAAGTATGTGTGTGTGTGTAATTTTCATGCAATGATCTTAAAGCTTTGGAGACAGGTTATTAGCCTAATTTCAAGGCTTGTCCATATAGCAGTATTGACATGCACCAACTCTGCTAAAGGGCAGAATGAAAAAGACCATGGCACAAAATTTTAAACAATTTTAGGTTTAATTACATAATGCACCTGTAGATGTTCTAGCATAAACACAATTGTAAAAATCTACATCCTATTTTAGGGTATTTTCCACCTCCCATCCCTTAAAAGCTGTACAGTTATAAAAATGTGACTCTCAAGCAAAATAAACTTTTTTTTCTTTTGCAACATACAAAATAAGTTAAATGATTCAGAAGATTTTGAGCCATTAAGTCTCCCAATAACTGTGTTCTTGGCCATCCAATAAATGTGACATGCAGATAGCTCCTGGTCTAAGACCAGAACTCAATAAATACACGTCAAACAAAACCCCAAACACTTAAATTATATTTCTTTAGAAACTGATGAAAGTCAAGAAAATATATAGTTAGGGCTAACAATTCCATTCTTAACTTACATCATCCAGTGGCAAAATGAACAAGGCAGGTCACTCAGTCCTTAGTGCATTTTCTAGTTTGTACCGGTTTGGCAAAAAAAAAACACAAATGTAGTTCCTTTAAAAATTTTTTTTTTTTTCTCATTCACAATGTCTAAGGAGATTAATTAATTTATATTTGTCTAATAATTATGTCCTTTGATATAACTTATGCATAGGATAGACATCTTAGTTATTAAAATAAAAATCTTTTATTAACTGAAATCACTACAATGTGCCAGAATTGGGTTTTCAGTATTTCCCAGAGTGAAATGGTATAAATATAAAATGAAAAAAAAAATTGACATGAGCAAAATGAAAAAAAATTCACTAATGGAAATCGTATTCTAATCAATTTCTGAGAGGGTTTACATGAATTTTTAAGTGTTGAGTGTACCGTCTAGAGTAGTTACATACCAAGTACACTACATTTTGGCTTATAATGACTGCTTGATTGCTGGGGAATGACTATCTTCATATATGTTACATAGTTACTTAGCAATTCTTGGCACTCAAAAAATGATTTGAGTGAAATATTTTGAAGACAAATTATTAATTATACATATAACAACTCAGTTTAAATACATTGATAATAAAAGTTCTTGTCTTTCAGGATTGATATAAAACAGTGAAGTAAATCAGCAGTTAGCTTGCCACTTCCAAGGTAGGATTACAGGTACACACTGGGAATGGTGGATAAAATAGGAATGGATTTTATTCTAAGGAGGTTTAATAACAGATATTAAATAGAGGACTAAGTAGATACAGAAGGTATGCAGTCTTGGCATTCTTGCTTCTTGGCAGAACCAGGATGTTAAACCAAGAAGAGGAACTTCACTATTTTTCTCTAGGCTTTCTGTAATTAAATTATGTTCATAATCTCATATCAGTTACAATTATGTCTTTTTTCTTGTGTCAAATAACTTCAAAGCGTCCATTTTTATTTCTTCTAACATCTAAGATATGTATATACATATTAATTTATATATATATACACATACATATATATGTTCATTCCATTTTAAAAATATTTGGGTTTTGAATACTTGTCCTATAGCTGTGAGGCAATGCCATGAATCAGGGACCTTGTTCACTGTTGGTGAAGGGCAGAGTTCACAACCTTTTCTGAATATTAAACCTGTAGATTCAATAAGATTCCTTTCAATTGTACGGTAGGACTAGAGAATGGCTAACACCTCTTATCCCCACAAACACAGGCTAAAAAGGAATTCTTTGTGACGGAGAAAATTCCATTAACCCCACTTAAAAATAGCTAACATTTCCCCTCTTTTTAAACTCTTAAGCAGGCTTACATTTTTCTTTATATATGTTCTTTGTGTATCATGGGATGGGTTCCATCAATCGAAAAGTAAAAACTGGAGTTTGTAATGTCCTGTTATTTTGTTTAAAAATCTTTTTTCCAACAACTTCTTTAGCACTTGAAGTCCTTGATTCTTTGGTAGGTCATTAAAAAAAAAATCACACATGAATTTATTCTAAATGAAACTCCTTTTTATTCTCGGAATCTGCAGCCTCGACCAACTGGAAAAAGATGTGCCAAGGAAATCCATCCTTAATAAATCAGGTATATTCTTGAAAATATCTCTGCCATCATTCTCTAGTACTGTGCCAACAATAGAAAATGTTTACACGAAACACTATTTCATCAGCACATGTCTACAAAACAAAAACATATTATTTTCAGTCTGAGTTTTCATAAATTTTAATTCAAAGTTTCTGCTTTGTGAAAATTTGGCTAGTTTTCAAACCTTTACAGAAACTGCAAACTAAATATTCTGAGTACTAAACTACATCTCTCCTTAATACATTTGCTATAGTGGAGTTTGATATTGGGAGTCCGATTTATACTTCCAAAAAGGGGTTTTAGAGTATTAAAGGGTTCTATTATTACACAGCAGCTACTGGGAGCCTAAATCCATGGTCAGTACTCTAACTACAAGAATCCAAGATGTTCTAAACTCTAGATGAATCGCTGCTTTCCTGTACAGCAGTCCTAATGTCTGAATTAGGACCGTTCCTAATGACTGAATTATGTTTTTGGATATAAAACATTCTCTTTTTCCTATATTTTGTTTTTACTTCTTCAAAGCATGTTCAGAGTTGGTATTTCAGCAAACACAAGACTCTTTGAGGGACTGAATCTAAACACCAAGCAGCAGAATTGTTTGTGAACTGTTCAACATTTCATCAGCCATAATTAACCTATCTGCATGATAATTTGTAACTATCAGGTGCTTGGATTGTACTCTTTGTAGATGAAGCAAAGTTAACTGGTTTATAATCAGAATGTAAAGGGAATTCAAAAGGAAACACTCACTATTAAGTTCACAAACACTTAATTCAAGTTTGGAAAATAACAGGCAGCAAAAGTGGCATCATAACCCATGTCAGTGAGACATTTGCTAAATGGAATACTCAGTCTTTACTAAGATAAAAATTAGCCTTTTGCTCTCTATGGCAGAAGGGTAAAATGAACTTATTTCACATTAGGCATCCTGTAAAATAAATAATCTACCCATGTAACACTTCTTGTCGTTTGCTTAACTGAAGAGAACAGGTTGAAGCAGAAGCTCGTGTGTCCGGAGGTAGAGAGAGAGATTTTCTACACCTTAGTGGCTTCACCCCGTTGCAGGACTAAAATGGTAGCAGAGGACGGGGGCAGGATAGGCCACCTGCATGTTCTAACCACTTACCATGCATTAATAGGAACCCTTCTATTGCCTCCTGTTTACATTGTTAAAAGGCTCACATTCTTAACTGACTTTCAAATAAATGGGACGAAAATAGCCAGAAAGCAGGCCTGGTAAGTGAATGTGGCTCCTTACACAGCCCTACTTACTGTCTGGGAATATAAGTCCTTTACTCCCTTCTGGTGGAATATTGTCTCAAAATAAAAATCACAACTTGCTTGGAACCACATGCCACTGGTGCATCCTATTTTTAGGCTGCTTTCATTACTTTATTTTTTATACAGATACATATACACTGCTAGAATCAAAGCAAAAATATTAATGGGCAGGTACTACAGAACTAAGGTGAAACAAAACAAACAGGAACCAACAAGTGAAAAACAACAGCTATAAACTTTCAAGGCCAAAAGATAAGATTTAAGGGCAACACCTGTGAAGGGAGGAAAAAAAAGAGCAGGAAGTTTCTAGAGGTATTTATAATGCAAGTCTAATGCCAGCTTTTTAATAATAAAAAAGAGAAGTGCTTTATTATTCACTGACTAGCACACAGAATGCTTAATTTGGAAAGAAAAATTAATGAAGTTCCTTGGGCCAGCAGCAGATATGGTGTGTCCATTGCCGGCAACAGACACAACACTGAAACAGAAAACCCAATCCCAGGGCAAAAGTATTCACAGAAGTAACGGCTGAAGGTTTCAGAATTTGACAGACAAGGTTTAATCACAAGTGCTACACTCTGTACAACGTTATTTATGGCTCTGCCTGAAATTTTACAGCTGAAACAGAAACTAAGACAAAGTTCATATTTTAGTGTCAATTACATGTTAGATAGTTAGTTACAAACCCCTATTTTCTTGAAACAAAGGGCTTATCTTTCTTTAAAATGTTGAGATGTTTGAAATGGATATATCTATTAAGTATATTGGTGGTTTTCAATCAACTCTACGTTGGTCATGTGACTATTAATGAATTTTAATAGAAGTCTAATGGCCAACGGCCAAAACTACATTCAAACCCTGCTAATATATCCAGGCAGATAGGAAATTCTAACACACACACATACACATACACACACACACGCACACACACACACACACACACATGCTAAAATTCAAACTAAAAACCTCCCAAAGGAACTGCTTTGTTTGTAGACTTCAATTTGAAGTAGATACTAAGGGCAAGAATAGACCAGTTAAAATTCACCTGAAAATCCTTTCCCCTTCTTCAAATGTGCTAAAATACTGCAGTCAGCTTAGCATCCATTATCTTCATGTATGTTATGTATAGGTGTATTTCTTTGAAAATGATAATTCAGATAAATATTAAGTGGCCAGAAAACAAGAGTTACATTATCTGCAAAGTTTACAGTCCATTCAGGCCTTAAGAAAGACCACACTCATTTCACTAATAACTCTCCATGATGGCATATTAAAGGCCACGTCATCACCACTGCATAAAGCTGTTTAAAAAAATTTGCTATTAGCACAACCTGGTTGTCAAAGCTTCATTATACATTTTACTATACAAATGCTTTTCAGATGATTTTTTTTTTAAAACAAGAAACTGCTATAACAGAAACTTAGGTTACAGTTTTTTATGATGGTATTTTTTTATCGGTCTCTTCTTTTTTAGGCGTGGTTATCTCCAATAGTAAACAAGTTGATTTCATGAATGCCATTTATGTATGATGTTATCTACAATTCTTAAATTGCAACAATACGGACTTGAACTTTTAAACAGTTTGTTAATCATCATCTATGCCATGAATGTTTAAATATAATATATATTTAATATGAAAAAGCTAAAAGCACAAGTGCTTTCTCCCACCCCTAATTCTGTTTTGGGCCCTCACAGATTTGGAATGCATTCTTATCCACCCTTTTCACAAAGTCAGGAGAGCTCAGGAAATATAAAGTCAAAAATATACAAATCTTTGTTGTTATAATAAGATTTTTTTTTCCCCCATGACTGAAATTACCAAGGACCATGAACTTGGAAAAAGAAAATCAAAAGGAATTTACAGCAATTATTTATCTTCAAAGTTCAAAACTGGTCACTTCACAGAAAGACTTCAGGGTCTGTTGAAATTTTTCTTCTAAAAAGTCATTCTGTAGTGGAGTTTTCTAGGAAAAATAAAACAGCTTTTAATAACTGGCCCGCTGGTGTGAGAGCTACCGTGGAATAAATTAGCACAAAAATGGAAAAAAGTCTTATAACTGTTCACTGTTACAGACATAATCAACAAGGTCAGTCACTCTTAAAAGCTCATCTTCGTCCTCTTCTGGTGCCCCTGCCTCCTGCCCACCGCTTGTCCCATTGGGGGCCAGGCTTGCACTGGCTGTGCTGCTGTCCTTGGGGGTTTGAGGCTTCTCAGCTGGCTTGCCAATCAAGTTTTCAATGGCTTTGCCAGGACTCTGTCCATTGGTGGAAGGTAGGTCCACTAAGCTATAGTCCAATGGGCTCCCCACCTTGCCTACATTTTCAAAGTCCTCCTCCTCATCACTGTCTATCCGATAGGGCTTTTTGGTGCTGTCTTGCTCTGAGGGCAGGACCCTGGGCTGGCGGTCATGGGCAGGTTGATCTGCATCTCCATGAGCATTGTCACAACTCTCCTCTTCATCTGTCTCAATCCGGTGTAGCCGTTTTCGGGATGGTTTACCTTCTCCTTCCTCCTCATCTGCTTCAGAATACTCATCTGTGCTTCGACCCCGTTTTCGAACTGACCGTTTTGATTCTTTAGCTAGCTCATCATCTTCAGAGTTCTTGGACATATAGCTCTCTAGAATAAATAGCACATTTAAGCCATTGGCACAGTTAACCATTAACAGATATAAGTAATCCTCTTCTTCCTCCCATATTCATCCCATGTCCTACTTTCAGACTTGCTTGTCCATAAATATTTCCCTTCAATAACTGGCCTCATTTATCTCTCTTCTCATTATCACAATGTCCAATATGATTCACAGTATACTTTATCTATGATTTTAGGAAAGAGCAAAATCCTTAATTAAATAAAGGCAGGTTAGTCACAAACTAAGAAACTCCTTCCCACTAACCCTCAAATTAAGAGAATTGTGTAAACATACCGATAAGGAAAAATTAAAACTAAGCACTGCATCTGAAATACTGCACTCTCTTTCCATGTTATTACATGTCCTTGGTAGCCGGTAAACGTTTTCTTTTGTCTATACTTGATCTCACCTGGTCTCATGGCTTTGCATACCACCCATTTGACGGTGACTCTCACATTTGTTTTAGGCAACTAATCCCTAAATTCCAGGCTCATGTATCAAATTGCCTACTCAACATCTATGCTTGGATTTCTAAACAGGCAGAACCAAGCTCCTACACTTCCTCCTCAACCTTGCACAATTCTGGTCTCTACCATCTTGGTTATTGGCAACTCAATTCTTCTAATCACTCAGTCATCCTTGATTCCTTTTTCCCATCTAATCCAACAGTAAATTCTGTGGGCTATATTCAAATATATCCATAATTTGACTGCTTTTCACCCCTTTACTGCTATGGCTCTAGTCTCACCCACCATCATCTCTCTCCTGGCCTATTTTAATGACCCCCCAACTAAACTCCTATATTCCTTCCCTATACCCTTTAATTTACTCATAACATAGATACCATTTTAAAACTTAAGTCAGATAATATCACTCCTTTGCACAAAATCCTCCAATTATTTCTCATTTCACACAGAATAAAGTCTGAAGTCTATACAATGGCCTAATGCATTATCTAACTATCCAATATGGTATTAAACAGAGTAAGACTCTATGGTCCTTGCCCTCCATGTCTTCTGCTTGCGTTTCCACAAACTAAATTCTGTGGAGAACTTTAGTCAAAGAGTAAGTTTAATCAGAGAAATGAGAAAATGCAGAAACAAAGAAAAACAGTCAAAGGAGATCAAATAATAATAAAGTAGTCATTAAGCATAGTCAAGGACCTTTAGTTACTTCTCAAGGGCTATAGACAATATTCTGAGCCTCATCCTGTGAGCTGTCTTACAGATACTGAAACCCCAGATGAAGAAGTTAACTACATCATGGCCAGACTGTAGCTGTGATGTGAGCTGCTACAATCCCAAGAACTGGCTTCAAAGAAACAGGAATAAACCAACTCTGGAACTGAAGATTAACCGTACCTAAAACAGCCAAGAGGATGCTGGTCAGACAACTGATGACCAATCTGAGTTGACTGTGCTGCTTCTGCATGCAGCCCCTTCCCTCAGCCTACAAAAGCTCTCATGCCCTGCTTGTCAGGAGGGGAGTCAGCCTTTGAACAGATGTCTACCCTTCCCACCCCTCATCAACCCCTTCCACCCCTCACCAGTGCCTGGCATCTGAAATAAAGCAAACTTTCCTTTCCACCAACCTGGCCTATTTATTGGCTTTTGTGCGGTGATCACCTGGACCCCACTTTTGTGTAACAGTCCCCACTCACCACAGGTGGGAATCAACTCTTTTTTTTTAGGTCTTTACTCAAATGCTGACTTCTGAGGGAGGCATTCCTTTAGTACTCTATCTGAAATTCCAACTACTCCTCCAACCCTCCCTTTTTACTTTTCTCCACAGCACTTATCTCCACCTAATATATCTACTTATTTGTCATGGTTATTGTCTCTCTTCCCCTAACAAAAATAAGAGTTACATAAGGAAGCTGTATTTTTGGTTATTCTTTTCACTGTTCTATTCCCAGTGCCCAGGACAGTGATTAGTTCATTAAGTATTTAATAATTGAATTAATGAATTTATATTTGTCTTGAATGACACAAGAAGAGATACACATTCACCCAGATGTTTACCTCCCTTCTTTAGTCTTCCATACCCAGACATTTTTCTCCCTTACTCTCCTGGCTTGGGCTCAAATTTAATTGACAAAGATCTATGAAAGCAAATAATCTTCAATACAGATCACAAACAATGGAGAATTAAATATATAAAAAAGAAATGGGGGAAGGTGAAGGTTAGAATCAATTAAAATGAGAAGAACTCTAGAATAAATAACTACAAAGACTAAGCGGACATCACAAATTCATATTTTAGAGCTCGTAATTCTGATATGGTGCACAGCTAAAGCTATTAAAAAATTAAAAAAGTTTACTGACTAAAGCTCACTGTCAAGGTGAAGAGAGACAGTAGGCACTCTTGACTTGCAACTGTCCAGCTATTCAGGGCACAGGAGGTTATTTCAAAATGAGGGCCATAAATTATCAAGAAGCAAAAGAAATCTTGTTAATAGATCACAATTTTCTTACACTCTTCTAGTTTCAATGAAGAATTTAATTATTACAATGAAGAACTTAAAAATTAGTATCTTATCAAGGGTCAGTTATTTAAACTACAAGCTAACCAGGCATAAAATAATGGGTTTTATCTCAAAGATACTATGGGCTATATTAAATTTCTAAGAAATGGTACAGAATCATAATCATGAGTTCGCTTTTATAATTTGTACTGCTGCCTTGTCCAAATGTCTGTAAACTGGAGAGCTATTCCTTACCTTCACTATCTGAGCTAGAGAGCCTACGCTTGTGAACTCGTCTGATTTCTTTACCACGACGCAAACTCTTCTGGGAACCATCACTTTCTGAATCTTCCTTGTAGTTAATTTGTCTCTTCTGGTTCCTTCTAGATCTTCTTCGCCGAGTTTCTACAAAATCATCGCTAAAGTCATCACTAAAGTCACTTTCTGTTTAAAAAAAGGAGGTGGGTAGAAAGGAAAAAGAAGCACAAATTTTAATTTTTAATTCCACCAAACAGAAATGTTAGTTTAGCTTATAAAAATATAAAGCTATTACACAGAGTTCAGTCATAACTTTTAAATGAACAGTAACGTTTATAAATCTCTAATTTTCTTCTTAATAATATGAGTACATCTCAGGGGAGTTTTAATGCCAAAGCTCACAAATGTATCCTACTAGCAGTCAACCTCAAGGTTAAAAAATGTTTTATTGGTAATTCCCTGGCAGTCCAGTGGCTATGCCTCTGTGCTCTCACTGCCAAGGGCCTGGGTTCAATCTTTGGTGGGGGAACTAAGATCCTGTGGCACAGCAAAAAAAAAAAAGTTTTTCATAAACCTTATCTTACAACCTGAGCTACCCAGTCGGCTGCATGGCTGCCACAACTGTTCTTCTTGGTGGATGGTTACTGTTCTGCCTCATGATAACCTGCTGTTCCTATGAATACAGCCGTATGGCTACATTCATAGCATCATAATGCACTGCAGAGGTTAAACTTTCTAACCATAGAAAACTGTTGAGCTTGTTTCAAGTACAGAGCTGGGGTTACACGTTTGGCTTTTACCCATGCAGAATTAAAATCTGCTGAATACAACTCACAGGGCTACTTTAACTCACAAAGCACGGCTATATAGCACTGTTCCTGTCAGTCATTGCTGATCAATAAAACAAACTCAGGCTATGACATTATGTCAGAGTAGTTTTCAGGAAAGCTAACACATTTCACTGAATCATCACATCTAGCTTTGTTCTCTAATGGATTTCAGATATTTAAAAACTGCTAGCCAACAGTTTAAAGGGGTCCCCAGAGGCCAAATCTAGGACGAACCGAGTCAAAATAGTGATGGTAGTAAGACCGAAATAAGAATCCATTAAATCCATACTGATACCAAAGAAATTAATATACAGGGCAGAACAGAAAGCTCTTTCTTACAGAAGAGCAAGTAATAAAAAGGAAGGAAGGAGTTAGAAAATCATCAACAAATGCTAAAACTAGTGGATGCAACATCTGATAAGGAAAAAGGCATTTACAGCCTCAAATATCTTGTAAGAATTACTTATTAATTACAAAGGGAAAATAACAGAGACTTGGAGAACACACATTAATTATGTGATATTCTGGCCAAAATGTGTAACGAGAATCTAATCACAAGGAAACATAAAACCAAATGAGTTATATTTTACAAAATAACTAGTGTGTACTCTTAAAAAATGTTGTGGTCAACAAAGACAATATTTCAGGAATATTACAGATAAAAGGGGACCAAAGAGACATGAATACGTGCATAATGTAATCCTGAACTAGATCCTTAACCAGGAAAAAATGTTTACATAAAGGACAATATTGGGGCACCTGGTGATATCTGAATGTGTACTACTGACAAGTTAATGGTATTTTATCAATATAAAAATTCCCCATTTTGATATTATACTATGGTTATGTAAGAAAATGTTCTTGTTTTCAGCAAATAATCACTGGTAAAGGGGCCTGATGTCTCCACTTACTCAAAAGGTTTAGAAAAAGATATAAACAAAACAAAAAACTCCACAAGCCTGGTCCGAGTTGGGATATAATACTCCTGTCTGTAGCATTTCCTCAGTAAGACGACAGCTACCTATCTGCCAATCCCATGGAGCATCTTATCTGTCGATTTAGCTGCCATGCCTCTCTTTAATTAATAGGGATAAATAAATAACATCAATCACTAATAACTTATAAAAACTAATAAATTACTGATTATGATCTAAATGTTAGAAATAATTAGTGATCTTTCTCTAACAGCTAGACATCTGAGGAAAAATGTTCTCAGATTATTAAAAACAATTCCCCCCCAAAATAAAATAAAATAAAAACGATTCCTAAGAAACACTCTGGAGGTGAAGTCTAGGCATGGAAACACATGGCACCAAAAGGATTCATCACGATTGTAAACAAGTTTGGCATGAAGTTAACATATCCGTCCGTATCTGTCTTCTCAGACGTGCTTTATGTGAAAGATTTAATCAGTGGTGAGTTGTAAGAATAGAACACAAAGTTTCATCAGACAGCTTATATTACAACTGAACAGAATTTTAAGAAATTTTAATTCCAGAAGTTACAAGAATTTCCTTAGTGAGCTGTGGATATGAATTATCTTTACCAGAGTCTCTGCTGTTCTCCTCAGACTCCTCCTCCTCGTCATCGTCAGAGCACTTTCTCTTTGGGGTCTTTCTCCGCAAACGCCTGCTTTGCCTCATAGGCCGGGAGGGGTGTCGCCTTAGTCTTCGGCTACAGAAATCAGTGTCGCTGTCATCATTAGATGGTGGGTCTTCTTCACTCTCATCTGGGTTCTCATCAGATACAACAAATTCATCCTGAGATCTATCCAAGAGAAACCGGATGAATTATGATGGTACACTTGTAACCATGAGCCCATTTTGGAGTTATCAGTTCAAATTCTAACAAGTCCAGTGAAATTATTAAGCAATGTTTAATGGAAATATCTAGGTCATTGGATCAATTTCCCTGTTTCTAAAACGAAGAGCTGTTTTGCACCCATTCTTTTTTTTTTTTTCCAAAGGAGTTATGAAGATCAATTGATGCTCATTTTTGTACATAAATTGCTTTTGCCTCTTGGGAAGTCCCCCATGTGCCTCAAATTCAACATGTCCAAAAATGAACTCATTATTTCCTAGCCTACTCCTCTCTTCTGTTCCCTAGCCTGGTATTTGGTACTATCACCCATCTAGTAATTCAAGGCAGAAACTTGGAATTTATCCCAATTTCCTTCTCCCTGTTCATTTCTCCTATCAATGACTAATTCCTCTTGAGTCTACTTCATAAAGATATCTCAAACCTGATACCTTTTCTCAGTTCAGGGTCTCATATCCCATCTAAACTACTATAGCAATTCCCCAAAGTCTCTTTAATCTCTATGCTCATGTCCCCTCAATAAATCCTACCAATGAATTCCAGGATGAATCTTTCTGAAACATAAACCTCATATTAGTCTGGTATTTAAAACTCTTCAGTGGGTTTTCATCATTCTTATGCAGGACAAACATAAAACTCCATCATCTGGTTCCTTTTTATGCCTTGGCTACATCTCTAGCAGGGCAATCTCTGCTGCTACCTTAATTCTTTTTATCCTGACAAACCAGGAGTTTCCTAAATATTCTATGACATTTTATGCCTGGCTGCCCTGGACAGGATTTCTTTGCTTAGAATACTATTTTTCTTTATACTGCTTCTAATCCCAAATTCATCAATCTGCCCAATTCATTCTTCACATTTCAGACAGAGCTTTATTTCCACTCTGAGGCTTTCCTTGACCTCCCTGGATTGATATGGCCCTCTTCTGTACCCTGCCTTATGTTTTAGTAGCAATCATGTAGAAGGACTTTTCTGTGATTTATATGTTTGTTTCCTCCACTAACAATCTGAGAGGAGAAACTGTGGTATTCCTTCCATATATCTGCTCTGTAGAGAAGCTTTCTGACATTATAGAAGAAAGCTTCTATACTGTAATTCAGTATAGAATTACATGCCCCAACCCAAACCCCTATAGGTCACCAGTAAATAGTTCCTAATTACTTATACCTGCCCATTTCTCACATTTGACTGGGAACCAATGCAAGCTGCATGGCTTCAATCCTTGGTCACGGAACTAAGATCCCACATACTACATGGCTTGGTCAAAAAATAAATAAATAGTTGTTGTTCAGCTGCTTAGTTGTGTCCGACTCCTTGTAACCCCAAAGACCCATAAAACTTCGTTTTAATCTAGGAAGAGCCAAAATCAGCATCGTTGGATCTGTTTTAAGTACCCTGAAAACAGACCATCTACATGCAGGACAAAAGCCCCATCAGGGCCAAGTTTGGCTGGAAGCCCTGTTCAAGCCTCGACCTAGGGAATGGGATCTACCGACAGACCACGCACCCATCACTGATCTTGAATTCATCCTCACTCTCCTCTTCATCCAGGTTGCTGTCACTGTCCAGATCATTCAGTCGCCGGCGTTTCTTCCGGCGAGCAGCAGCTGCCCTCTGGGGTCGTTTATTTTCTTTTCTTTCTTCATCCAAAATAGTAGAGATGTCTTTTCCACGGTGGCCTGTGATGGTGGAGATATCTTTCCCTCGGCCAACTCCTGAGTCCAGGGGCAGGGATGTAGGGTTGAGGGGAAGAGAGGGAGGGAGAGAGAAAGACAACTCTATGTTTATTAGAAGTTTCCCTTTGACATCTACAGATTGTCCTTAGCAGCTTTTTCATTGGATTTCTTTATTTTCTTCCTAGAAGCTATGCTTCTCACAGCTTTAACTGACAGAGTTTTCAAGAAAGTTTTACATTTGTTTATCCTATTAAATGGGGCTTTCCAGGTGGCTCACTGTCAAAGGCTCTTCTTGCCACTGCAGGAAATGCAGGTTTGATTCCTGGGTCAGGAAGATTTGGAGAAGGATGTGGCAACCCACTCCAGTATTCTTGCCTGGGAAATCCTACGGACAGAGGAGCCTGGTGGGCTACAGTCCATGGGGTCGCAAAGAGTTGGACATGACTGAGCAACTAAGCACAGCACACTTTTGAAACAATTAGTAAGCTCTGAGTCTACACACTGGCACCATGTCCATGGATTATTCTGAATCTCAGTCAACATCGTAGTGATTGTGATACACATTGAGGAGAATGAGAAAATATGCTTGCTTGCTGCTCTTTAATCAGGGCATTTTAATTAACATACTGGCGAAGTGAGATGAAGAAAAGAGAATGATAAACACGTACCTCCTCCATCAGCCTCTTTGATATCATCTTCTATAGCTTCATCAATTGCTTCATCAAACTCATCAAATCTAAAATACATACAACAATCACATTATATAGCCTGTCCTGGCAATATGGTCTAGGAAAATTGCCTCTAAAATAAAAAAGGCCAGAATATGAAACTGCTCTCTGCTACTTTAGGGCTGTGGAACTTGGATTAGATCACCCCATACTCCTGTTAACTTCAATTCCTTTGGTACAATAGAGTTTTATAAATCAGTATCTAATTCTAAATTGTTGTTATTTTACTTTTAAAGAGTATCTATACCAGACATCAACAAGTATTTTTTAAAGGGACAGATAGTAAATATCCTAGGCTTTGTAGACTATACAGTATTTGTTGTAACTACTCAACTCTGTAGTACAAAATCAGCCATAGACAAAAAGTGAATGAATGTAACTGTGTTCCAATAAACTTTATTTTTTAGACACTGTGATATGAATTTCATGTGATTTTCAAATACTTTTCTCCTTCTGTTTTCTTTTTTCAACCATTTATAAATATAAAAGCAACTCCTGGCCATGTGGTATACACAAACCAGTAATGAGCTGGATTGGCCCACACATCATAGTTTGCTAACCCAATTATACAAATCATATGACAGAGTAAACTGAACAAACTTAGTATTCCAGAAATAATACTAAGTGTGAGGAATATATTATTGTTGCTCTTATATATTATATTATCATTATTACCGAAATTCTTATACAGACAGTCAAAATTTTAAAACTAGGTCAATGTACTTTTTCTCAAAAGGGCTTTTTCGGGACTCCCCTGGTGGTCCAGTGGCTAAGACTCTGAGCTCTCAATGCTGAGACCCTTGGTTTGATACCTGGTCGGGGAACTAGATCCTACATGCCACAAAAGACCCTGTGCAGCCAAATAAATTTAAAAAAAAAAGGGCGGGGGGGGACTTTTTCTTCTACCTAAAGAAAAAAAAAACAAGACTCGATGATTCCTAAGATTTTTTCACATACAAAGCTCCTTTCACTTTAGAACTGAGGTGATGCAAAGATATGGGGACTTGTTGAAGACTATGCTAAACACAGTAATTACTAGGCTCATGTGGCTATTCATATTTAATTAAAATAAAAAATGCTGTTCCTCACTAGCCATATTTCAAGTGCTCAACAGTGATATATGGCTACTGATTTCCATACCGCACAACAAAGAAATAGAACATTCCCATAACCACAGTAAACTGGATAGCACTGGATGAAAGTTATCCAGTGATTAACAACACAGATAAGACTAATAAGCAAATACTTTGCCCTTTGGAGTTGAGAAATTCATTACAGCTACAGACTTCCTTTCTAGGAAAATACATATAGAAACATAAAATTTTACATATTTCAGAGGAATCACAAGTTTCAGGCTAAGAACTCTTCTTCTACAACATATTTTTAAATGCAACACTTTACCTCCAATCTTTTATATAATGCTATGAAAAACATCCTTGTAGATGTAACTGAGCTTTTTCTTAAGAGGAATTCTAAGAAAGAAAAAAATCTGTCCATCTATTCATGAGGCTAGAAGAAGAGATACAGATCAAGCCAGATGCAAAGTTAATGGAAAAATGGGAATTCTCCCAAGGACATGATGCAGCTGTAAAGTATCATAATAATGATACTTTATTCCTTTTTTTTTTAAGTAGAAAATTTTTATTACTTTGCCAGGCAAAGGCGGCCACAGTTAATGCCCTCAACACTGTGTCCCCAACAATCTATCTCTTTGAGGCACTACTACCTTCTTACTGAGACACTGTGTTTTCTAAATTCAGAGAGTATCAGAACCTTTGAACAAAGGAAATTATATCAATAAGCAAGAAACTCCCACCCTTGACTAGAGGATCTAAGTCACTTTTAACACAAATAAAGAGTTCTGATTCACATTTCAGACTCAGAGTTTGCATAAGCTGTTAGACACAACACCCTACACTTTATCTTCATCGTTTTCAAGAAAAGAGGACGCTGGGTCAACCACGCAGTCTACATATGATATGGACCCTTTCATAGTCCTGCTTTCGCTTTGAGACTTACTCTTCATTTAAATGTCATCTAAACTCTATCCTTAATAAACTCTTCAATTAAGAAAAGGTGGCAAGAATACACAGAACTATACAAAAAGATCTTCATGGTCCAGATAACCACAATGGTGTGATCACTTACCTAGAGCCAGATATCCTGGAATGAGAAGTCAAATGGGCCTTAGGAAGCATCACTACAAACAAAGCTAGTGGAGGTGATGGAATTCCAGTTGAGCTGTTTCAAATCCTAAAAGATGATGCTGTGATAGTGCTGCACTCAATATGCTAGCAAATTTGGAAAACTCAGCTGTGGCCACAGGACTGGAAAAGGTCAGTTTTCATTCCAATCCCATAGAAGGGAAATGTCAAAGAATGTTCACACTACCGCACAACTGCACTCATCTCACACACTAGCAAAGTAATGCTCAAAATTCTCCAAGCCAGGCTTGGAACAGTAAGTGAACCGTGAACTTGCAGATGTTCAAGCTGGATTTAGAAAAGGCAGATCTTTTTCAGTTCTTTTGTGTATTCCTGCCACCTTTTCTTAATAGCTTTTGCTTCTGTTAGGTCCATACTGTTTCTGTCCTTTATTGTGCCTATCTTTGCATGAAATGTTCCCTTGGTATCTCTAGTTTTCTTGAAGAGATCTCTAGTCTTTCCCATTCTATTGCCTCTATTTCTTTGCATTGATCACTGAGGAAGGTTTCTTATCTCTCCTTGCTATTCTTTGAAATTCTGCATTCAGATGGACAATATAGTTCTCCTACAATGCTTATTCTGATTATGTAAATTTGTTCCAATATGACTGACCTATTAGGAAATACTTCAAACATAACATGTATTTCATACTTCCTTATACGTAATTTTCTTCACGAGAAACACTAGGTAAATACAGAAAACCACCAGCTGCATAGGAATACACAAAACAAACACGTGCACATGCCTTATAAATATCTATCGGCTCCCTAATCTCATTATGTGTGCTATAAGCTACAACCATCTGCAACTAGTATTACAACTTTCTGGCTAATTTTAAAAACCCTTCATGCCACTATACAATAAATTACAAACTGCAAGTCTCCTCACAATTACTTCTGCAGACAGCTTCAGGGCTTTTTCAACATAAAAGGTCATTGTTTATTGTAGTATTTATGTTATCTCTTAACCATTTAACATGTGTCAAATGGTACTGCCATTTTTATAAATATTTTTTAATGTGTAACTAATGAAATTTTTGTTTGCCTCTAACACCATATTTTCCATAACCCCTATGGCTTTTATTGTGCGATTGTACAACAATGGCAATTTTTAGGAATGTATTGGTTGTGTTGTAGTAGAAGTAACTTTAATACTTGAACTTTCCATTAGGTTTTGACTTCACTAGTTATAATAATTTTATTTAAAAAAAGGTACCTTTTCTTTTTCAAAGTCTTTCTTTTTTAAAAAAGAATAAGACAGACACCATTCCCATAAACATTAAGGATTTTACTCTTACTGATCTAATGCATTTTATAAGTTTTAACAGTAACAACAGAAACTACACAAGGGGAACTCTTTCATGATCACTGATGAAAGTTTTTAAACAGGAAGCAAGCTCAAAATTCTCTAAAGTCAATTTTGCTTCTCATCTCCAGTTATTCAAGTTAAAAGACTTTTGTTGTTGTGTAACAACGGTCTAAAATAATTAAAATATCAGTTATTTATTATTTGTGTGAGACAGGGTGGTTTAGTGGAGAGAACACTAGATGAATAAACAATCAGAAGATAAGATTTTAGTCCAGGTTTAGCTGCTAACAGAGTTACCATGGAAAAGTCTGTGGTGTACTTCTGAAGGCAGATGGTAAACCAGATTGCATTAACTGAGTCTTTCAATAAGCACCAATGGAGCACTATGCTAGCTGTAAAGAACAGAGGGATGAATAACACGGACATGGTACTTCCCTTCATGTTAACAGTGTAGTGTAGGAGAGCAATATTAATCAAAAAATAAAAATCACAATTGTTACAACTACAGAAGTACTCTCAAGGAGAAGAACTGGTTGCTGTAAGGGCATATAATAGAGAGATTTGATTAAGAGACGGTTATTATTTAACAAGGTTAAAAAAATAGAAGGGAATTTCAAGGCAGAGTAATCAGTCTGTACAAAGGGACTGAAAGAAGACAACGTGGCTAACGAGAGAAAGGGGAAAATGTAGCTGAGGTGGAGCTGAAAGGCCAAGAGCAGGGCAGACTACGCAGTGCTCCGGGCCTTGTTAAAGGCGTCAGTCCTCATCTCCAGAGCTACAGAAACTGGGCAAAGTATGTTAAACAGAAGAGGACAGCATGAACAAATGTACATTTGGAGAAGAGGATGTTGGCTGCTCTAAAATTCCGATTCTAAAGACAGTGACTAAGAAATATATATACAACTTCTAATGATTACTGTAACGGTAAAATCAAGGTTGTTTTAAAACCAGTTTCCACTCTTTCATTTCCACAGATTTCATACCTGTAACTTATACACTTCCGTGTTCTTGTCGACCTCCTTTCAAGCAAATTTGCTTTGGATTTTTTCGAATCTTTTTTCTTTTCTTCATGATCTTCCGAAAAATCTGGCTCCTGGTTTAAAAATATGATAATAAATACACAGGCTATTATGAGACAACAAAGTTCCTCAGAATTAATAGCTTTCTAAAGTCCATCTAGGCAGCACATGTGAAAGGTTAAAAAAAAAAAAAAGTGAAACGGTCGCCTCAAAACTGAATAAACAGGGCAACACTCACTATAGAGATTAAAAATAATACTGGTGGATCAAAGGATGAAAATACTTCTGTATCAAACTTATGCTTTTGTGAGTTTATAGTTACCTCTTTTAAAACAATCATGATGAAGTCTACCTACTAATAACTAAAGTTAACACACATAAAATAGTCAACAGATATGCTGAATAAATGAAATAATGGATTTAGAAGAAGAAAGGGACATGGTGCTCTGGAAAAAAAACCAGACAGGTGATTTCAGTGTGTGATTTAATTAAGCCTGGAATGAAACTGCATTTGAAATGAAGAAAATGTCTTCAAATGAAAACCATGTCACATATATTTTCACTCATGACATACCTTTCTTAATTACTAATTAGATTAATAAATATAAAACAATGATATCCCGTCAAAGAAACCAAACTGTAAGAACACAAAATATCACCAAAAGCAGGAAATAAAAAACCAAATATCCCTGAACCACTTTTTTAGTCACTTTACATAAACAACACAAAAAGAAGCTAAAAACAAATTACCCAATATAGGGTAAAAAATCAGAACATTAACCCCATGGGGTGAGCTGTAAACTTAGTTCGGATGCAATGTTACATTTTAGGGCTATCTGTACACATAATTTCAATCATAAGGGAAATGGGTGATTTTTTGAAAGTGCTAAACTTCATTTTCAATAATAGTGGTATATTATATATTTAAAACCACTCATATAACAAAGTGAATTAAATTTTAGAACACTTTTGGCAGTCTCCTGTCTAAAAATACTATAAACCAGAAACTTACTTGTGGAGGAATGATGTTTTCAATACTAATACCCACATACACCAAGCGTTCTTTCCTTTAAAAAAAATGACAAAAGAAATAAAAATGTAGCTTTGGAACATACTAATGTAATTATTTTTAATAGCATATAGGTAATTTCTCTGAATTGTCTAACTGGCTTAAAGGACTCCCTAGAGATATGAAATGTAAAACTTGTTTCTTTAAACTTCATTTTACTTCATATTATACTGTATTCATGCATTTCATGTTAATGTGGCTTGTTAAAATTATTTAGAATACAAGTTTGTTTGACATGAACTATTAATCTGGACTATTTCAAAGGGCTGTTTTCAAAGTTTTCTATCAAACTACCCTGTACATGGTTGACAGAGGGATATTAATAAATCTTGTGTTAGTAAAAAAAAAAAAAAAAAGCATACAAAGTGAGATTTGCCAAAAATAAAACTTATGAAAATATTACTAACATAGGTAATACTAAAAATTACAACTTTATGGTAATAGCAGAAGCTAGGTCATGAACATATTAGTTAATATGTATGAAACTTATAGTATAGGTATCTGTGGCAGGCACAAAACTAAAGGTATGAAAATCTCAGCTACAGAAGTGATTGATACCAGGCAATAGAAACCTTGTAAATAAAATAAACAAGGAAATTTGATGAAAAGAGCCATGCTGTGACTCACTGATGAAGTGATTAGATGAAATGCCAACTCTGATCGGACAAACTGAATCTTTGTTATGCTGGAAGTTCTCAGCAATACTGTATGTGAAAGATTCTAAACCCATTCACTTCTTGTTTGCAGAGAAGAAAAGCAGCAACATAGTTATAGATCTCTGTACTACACAGGATGCTTAACAAAAAACTTATCTTCAGAGCCAGTTGAGACTTTTCCAGGAAATGTGGATTTATGAACAGTAAAGATACATCCAGAGTTTCCCTTCTAAGAAACCTTTGTTGATTGTAATTCAAACACCAAAAATTGCTGTATAAAACAGTAGTTTTCTCTGGTTTTCTAACAGTTAATTCCATTCACCAAGGACAGCTGAGCTCTTGTATCCACATGCCACTGTACGATCCAATAAACAGAAATATAATGGTAACCACTCTTCCATTTGTGATGTCCTACATAGGACATTAATGATCTAGCTGCGTAGGTTCTTTAGAACACAGCCTTTACTGCCCTGTAAACTCTGGGCCCTAACTAACAAGAATTTTATAGTCTTTTTAGAGACAGGTTATGAAACTATTAGGCTTCCCAGGTGGTGCCAGTGGTAAAGAACCCAACTGCCAATGCAGGACATGCCCGAGACAAACATTCAATCCCTGGGTCTGAAAAATCCCCTGGAGGACAGCATGGCAATTCCCTCGAGAATTCTTGCCTGGAGAATCCCAATGGACAGAGGAGCTGGGCGGGCTACAGCTCAAAGGGTCACAAAAGTTGGACACAACTGAAACTTAGCACACATGTATGAAGCTATTAAATAAAAACTGGCATATAAAAATAATAAAATTATTTTAAACAAAACTTGTTTTTTTAAAAAACAGTACAGTTAATGAACTAAAAACCAGGAAAGGAAGAACAGCACTAGCTGAAATTAACAGGGAGGGCTACATGGATAAGTCAAAACTTCAGCTGTTATTAAAAATGTCTGACATGTCTCTAACCAAGTTTGCTGTGATATCAATTTCCTCTTTTGTATTGCAAAAGCTTTATTTTCACTTGTCCATTATTTCTCTTCTCAACTCAATGGAAAAAACATATAGTCATGTTGCAGGTTAGGTCATGATTTACATCAGACTTGGAAATCCAAAGGTAAATAAGACATGGTTCTTGCCCTCCCAATTATTTAACAACTGACTGTACTCCATATGAACAGGTATAATGGAACTGTGAAAAAAGAACAGATTTTTGTCTAAAGAGCTGAGAAATCTGGAAAGACCTTATATAGGTGGTAATATTAATATCTGAGTAAGATCTTAAAGGTAAGTATGACTTCTCCTCAAAGAATTTTCTTGCTTAGTAACCTTAGGGAAAGTTACATCTTCCATTCCATCTCACGAAATAGTTTAATGATCATATTGGGCTCAGACCTTACTATTACCACACGCCTTCTAAGATTTCTGTTTCAAGGAACCTGTTTTCTGGTTTCTACTGACTCACTTCCCAGCTGACTCCTTCTAGTACACTGATTTTGACAATTCCCTGACTCCAGTGGAAACTCTATCCATTGACCCTACTCTCTCTTCACTTTTTGGCACTCCCTTTGTATCCTTACTTTCCCCCTTACCTGGCTTAGACTTCATGGTCCATCATTATAAATACTCCTTTGCATACACTTTCAAATTCCTTGTCTTTTTCTCTCCTTCCCTCTGTTAAATTACCTGGAAAATGCCAACCCTGATTAAACCCAACTCTGTGCTAGCAAAGCACTAGTAACAGTACTCTGGAAGTATAGAGCTATTTGAATTCCCAATAATTTCTGGCACCAAGTCCTGGAAGGGACTTTACAAATCAGTTGCATGGACTTCTGAAACATCGGACATCACAAAGCATCACAGTTTCAGTTCTATAGACAGTTGCTGGCTAGTTACTAATTACTCACTGACACATCCTTCTTTTTCATCATACCAGAGCCATATACTATATACCTCATTTTGATTACATTGCCTGGCATAAAGTAGGTGCTCAATAAATGTTCAATATATGTTGACTAAAAGCACAAACAAGGAGAAAGATGCTCTAGCACTATGACACAGGGAGTAAGCAAGGCTCCAAACTGTTAGGATGAATGCTAGAGAAATTGTTTCACAGATCTAAAACTGGATGAATAAAAATGCTCACTTTTAAAAAAGATGAAGTCCCCTGAAATTTACAATTAATGTATTATTTACTTTAGAAACACACATATTTTGCTATTTAGAGCTTCTAATATAAACATACATTAGGAACTATAAATAATGAAGGCTATGTTAACCAGATTCTGGGGGAAAATTAGCAAACAACAGTAACAATTCGGTTAACCTGCCTTGTCAGAATGGTCTCTCATATAGGAGTTAGTGTGTGATCTAAAGGCACACACAATTACAGATGTCCTCTTAAAGGATGACATTTAAGTAAAGAGGATTATCAAGGATAGAAGAGAAACTAGATGAACTAGTAAATGGGAGACCAACAGCGTAAACAAATATTGTGACACATTTTCATATAAATTTCTAAAATTTAAAGCATTTCTTAACTAGAGCAGCATTTCCTAAAGTATAGGAGGCAAAAGTAAATGCTCACCGATCTTTCCACATATAAACCCGACAAGCATCACAGGACTCCAAAGGACAAACAGATACAATGTATGAGACAAATTCTTAGTGGCTTACATTCTTGGCTTTTAGAGAGAATCCATTTTCTTCCATGTCCTTAAAGAATAAGCCTATTAGCTATCAACAATTTTATATCAGATAGGCTTCAGAACATGAGAAAACTGCTCATTTCTCAGAAGGGCAGGTAGATTTCAGGAAGACTGAGTCCAATTTTTAATTATGACTTAATTATGACTAATCTGAAGCATCCTTAATTGAATCTCTTCCAGTGTCAAAAATTAGTGTGTTTAGTCATTCAGTCATGTCTGACTCTTTGCAACCCCATGGACTATAGCCCACCAGGCTCCTTGGACAGGGACTTCTCCAGGCAAGAATACTGGAGTGGGCTGCCATTCCATTCTCCAGGGGATCTTCCCAACCCAGAGATCAAACCTGGGCCTCCTGCATTGCAGGCAGATTCTTTACCATTTGAGCTACCAGGGAAGCCCATCAAAAATTAAGACAGCAATTTGCACATCAAAAGTCTTAATAACTATATACAGGACTATCAGTAAGAGTTCCTAAATATAAAGGTATTTAGACAACTGATTAACCCATGTCCCCTGCATTAGGAGCACTGAGTCTTAACCACTGGACCGCCAGGGAAGTCCTTGAACCCAGTTTTAATGCTCACCTTTGTAGAGAGTAAAATGTGTGGATTATGGAATGAGCAGACTGCCTGAAAGTAAACTAAATTTTTTAGGGTAATATTATGTGATAGCAGTAAAAAAGTAGCAACAAATGAAGGAGACGCTGCTTCGATTTTTCTCATATTATGAATACATGGGCATCAAGTCCTACTGATTAAGACTATGAAAATTCTCTTCAGCCTCTCCACTTTATTATCATGATGAGTGATCTAGTTCAGACCTCACTGACTCCCACAGACTTTATTCCAATGGCCTTAATGCTAATTCCTTCTTCTTGCTGTTACCAGGGTATATTTTTCCAAAATAAAAGTCTGATTATGCATATCTCTCCTTTGATAGTTTCCCCACCACCTCTAGAGAATAATCACATTTCCCAGCCAGTTATGCAAAGCTGTTCACAATCTGGCCTCAGTTTCGTTTTTAGCTTCACCCCCCCACCCCTCTTACTCTCACATTTACACTCTGTCTCTGCGTTTATTGTGCTCTTTGCCTAAAACATCCTTTCTCTGCATGTCAGTCTGTATCACCTCTACTTATGTTGCAAGGACTTCCCTGATAATCCAAACCCTTGGAGAACTACAGCGCTCCTCCACAATGTTCCAATATTGCTCTAAATGTACTTCAATTTGCCTACTAATCTGCATCACTGGTTCATACACAGAAGATAAGCTCCAGGTAAGCAAGAGCTTTGTTTTACTCATCTTTTCTCTTCAGTTTGGAACACAGCCTAACTGCTTTAGACCATACTGCAGGGGCATACTGAAAAGGGAATCGCTGCTTACAGTCAGTAAGCTCTTTATTTCACCAATGTTAATTCTACCCACCCAAAGAGAAGCCATGGGAAACTAAGTTGTAGACCAATTCTTTGTGTTTTCTTGAACTCTCTACATACTTAGACACATATCCTCCACAATACTCAGGCCAATACTTATTCAGAGTAGGTTATGATAAAAACTTTAGATCAGGGATTTGGCAAACTTCCTGTAAAAGGACAGATAATATATTAGGCTTGGGTTATATGGTCTCTGTTACAACTACTCAATTCTGTAGCTTTCCTGCAAAAGCAGTCACAGATAACATATAAACAATGAGCATGGCAAAGGTTATTTATGAACAATGAAATCAGAATATGTAATTCTGATGTGCCATGAAATATGACTTTTGTTTTTATTTTTTTCTAATCATTTAAAAACAACAAAAAAAAGACCCATTCTTAGGTGGCAATACGAAAACAAGAAGTGGGCCACATTTGGCCCACAAGTAAGAGTTTACCAATCTCTGCTTTATACAGACACGTTAGTCTATACTGGAAGATAATTCTGATGTCAAATTCCCAAGTGAAACATTAACACACATATCACAGTACCTGCGTTCAGCACGCTCCTTCTTCTTTAAGGCAACATCCAAATCTTGTAATTGTTCTTCTAATTTTTCACATAGTAGTTTCTGAAAACATAAAGCAGATGAGTGTCATCTTAAACACCTTTCCACAATCACTTATCTCTTGCCTATCAGCAAAAGCTACAGTGCTAAGAGAGCTAATAAGGGCCCACAGAGAAAACAGTGAAATGTTCCTTGTATATAATTAAATAAAGGATGCCACTTCAGTTCATCCACTCTACTGAAGATGGGCAGGCTATCTTTGAAGTAACACATACGTTAAAGAAACTTACAGCTTTGTGAAACATATTCTATATCTACCCTGCTGGCAGTAATTAATGGTTAAAATAGCATTTGGTTCAACATATATACATGACAGTGATTAAAAAAAGTTTTTAAATGCCAAGGCATTTTTAAGGAAGAAGGTTACATGTACAAGAAAATATAATGGTGCCAATCACTGTTTTTTTTTTTAAGAGAATGGAAAAAAAATTTACAAAATCATGCCAAACAGTTAATAGGTCAAAATAGAGCTGAACAATATAGAGCTGTCAGAGTGATGCTAAGCCAAATGATTCCACTTAACTAAAAAAATGCAATGAAGACCACCATCTTTGGGTGTTTTTTTTTTTTTGAGCCATGCTGCACAGCTTGTGGCATCTTAGTTCCCTGCCCAGGGATTGAACCTGGGCCCCCTGCAGTGGAAGCACAGAGTCCAGACCACTGGACCACCAGGGAATTTCCAAATTTTAAAGCAAAATGAGACTGGAAAGGACCTTTTGAATAAAAAAAATATTCTGCTCTTCAGGTTTTAAAAGAAATCCACCGAATCAAGATATGAGAGAAACAGAATCCATGATTCTATTCATAGTACCATTATAATGGTCCGTAGATTATAACATCATCTATAAAACTGACAAAAGAAGGCAGGCAGAAATGAAAAAGAGGATGAAACAAAGGGATAAACAACAGGAAGAAACTAATTTCTTCCCTTGTATATTATCCTCATGGAGGGGAGAGGTGGCTGTGCCTTTAACAAATGTGAGAAAAAATAAACCAGAGATTATAATTTTGTAAAAAGAAGAGGTCCTTTGAGAATTGCTTTGGGTAAAAATAAAGGGAAGACCTATAAGATACTAACAAAGGTAGTTTTTAATCAATAGCCTCTACTTTTATAGAAATTTAAAGAAGAGATAAGCAATATCTATAAACTGAAGATTAAAATGTTTAGTGGCTGTCAAGAAATATTAATTTGAATATAAAAGCAGAGACTGGAAAACCAGAACTGTGCTGGGTTGTCATACATGCTGGCAAGGGGGGCAGAACCATTCTCCATCTGGAATAATCATTAGAGGAGGGCGAAGGCAGGCAGTGTGGTATCCACTGTCACAAGAGTCACACAGAAGGATCTGAAATAAACCATAGATTAATGTCAGCCTATCTCTATGGGTAATATTCAGTAACTCTTAAGTTAAAATAAAGACATTTCTATATATCTTAGCATGATACTAAGAAATACACTATATTATACTCTTTATCTGCATAAAGCATAATAATAAAAACCCTCAGTTAATTAGGAATTTAACAGGTCTTTTTTGTTTGTTTGTTTTTGGGCCATACCACACAGCTTACAGGATTTTAGTTCCCTAACCAGGGTCTGAACCCTCATTCCTTGCATTGCAAAGGGATTCTTAACCACTGGCCCACCAAGGAAGTTCCCAAGGACCACAGCTAATTCAGCATCATTCTCCTACCACTTAACACACAATAGTGGCTTGAGATTTCTATTTTGGAGATTATTCTGAAATATTCAGCATATGAAATTAACCATATTTCAGATCTTCAGTTTCCAATGTCATTCGCTTTGGCACAGTAACCAGCAAATGGGATTTTCAGAGCAGTTAGTAAGATAATAGAATAAAAATCCTCCGTATGTTCTAAGAAGGGTGCAACTTTCTCCACTTCCTGGATGTCATTTCTGCTTACTTCATTTTACTTCTCAATTCTGTACACCTCTTTGTCATTGTCATCTATTATCACCTAGTGTGTGCCTAGTCACTCAGCTGTGTCAGACTCTTTGTGACCCTGTGGACTGTAGCCCGCCAGGCTCCTCTGTTTCTGGGAATTCTCCAGAATACTGGAGAGGGTTGTCATGCTATCCTTAGTCAAAATGTTCTTTCAATTAAAAAAAAAGGTAATGGTAGGAAAAGAACACAAATGTTGATTTTTACTTGATTTAAAGGGCAGAAAAGACCACTATCACAAATCTTCTCTTTGCCTTTCTCCACTTAAAAATTTAGTTTGAAGATCATAAAAATAGTTAGAAGGGTCTTCTCAGTGTAATTTTGACATCTGTTCTTTTCAGAGCTATATCTTTTCCTTAAACCCTCTGAAACTACTGAGCTATGATAAACTTGACTGATTAATTTAGTTTCCAGATATGATTTTCACATTTAGGAAGAAAACTGCAAGTTAAACCACAAATAAATAGCTTTACCTCAGCCCACAAGTATCAGGAGCTGTTCTGAGCAACTTTACATAACTTGTTTCTGCTCTACACAACTCTACCTATGTGGAAGCATCTTTATGTCTCTTTCTACGTAATAGGTAGAGCTTGCTTTTGAAGTCAGATCTATTCAAAACAGAACAGCTGGGCATAACAAGAGTACTTCTTCAACAGGTTCTTTAGGAAGCACTCATAAACTACAAAAATATGTATCTAGGTGAGGAACTGGGTTTTTTTGGGGGGGCTCCAAAATCACTGCAGATGGTGACTGCAGCCATGAAATTAAAAGATGCTTACTCCTTGGAAGGAAAGTTATGACCAACCTAGACAGCATATTCAAAAGCAGAGACATTACTTTGCCAACAAAGGTCCATCTAGTCAAGGCTATGGTTTTTCCAGTGGTCATGTATGGATGTGAGAGTTGGACTATGAAGAAAGCTGAGCACCAAAGAATTGATGCTTTTGAACTGTGGTGTTGGAGAAGACTCTTGAGAGTCCCTTGGACTGCAAGGAGATCCAACCAGTCCATTCTAAAGGAGATCAGCCCTGGGATTTCTTTGGAAGGAATGATGCTAAAGCTGAAACTCCAGTACTCTGGCCACCTCATGTGAAGACCTGACTCATTGGAAAAGACTCTGATGCTGGGAGGGATTGTGGGCAGGAGGAGAAGGGGATGACAGAGGATGAGATGGCTGGATGGCATCACTGACTCAATGGACCTGAGTCTGAGTGAACTCCGGGAGATGGTGATAGACAGGGAGGCCTGGCATGCTGTGATTCATGGGGTCACAAAGAGTGGGACATGACTGAGCGACTGAACTGAACTGAAGAACTTACTTTCCAGATAAGAAAGTCCCGTGTAAATCTGTCACTATTTTTCTGAATATATCTGGTCTATAATTATCCTCTAAATTTTTTTTTACAACTACCCATTTCTAAAGTTTACAGCCCTACTGGGTTATTACTTGACTTATTCATATGTTTTTACAGAAAGGCAATAAGCCCTTCAGGTCTTACTCATTTAAAGCTGCCACTTCAGAAATAACATTATAAAGTAACTTAAAGGGAAAGAACAAAATTTTAAAGAAAAAACAAAAAACAAACAAAATACCAGAATAGGAATATTTGAATGAACTGATCTGTGAGATGAGATTAACAGTGCATGCTTAAGTGGAGGAAACATCACTACAAAGCTAGGTAGAATGAAAGCAAGATCCTAATCCTCCCTAGAATTAGGTTATTATCTGAGAATAGAAAGAAAGGATTTTACACACAAAAAATTGAAATCATGATCAAACCCAGGTAAGTTATAATGTTTCAGACAACCACAGCATGGCAATAATATGCATACTGTCCATAGAGATCAGGTACACACTAGTTCAGGATGGTTTGGAAGGCCGCATTTTTTGCATGGCTCATCATCATCTGCTAGGATGGCTTCTTCACTTTCCTTTTCTTCCTCCTCTTCTGAGGCTGCAGATGATTTTTCACTGTCAGACCCTTCACTTTCATCATTGCTGGAATATTTCCACCTGCCACGTGTTCGAGAACCAGTCCATCGAACTTTGCCTTTGGGCTTTACCTTGTGTAAAATAAAAGATTAGGACAATTTAATGTAGTAACAATGTAAAAAATACAACAACACGCTTCCGATTACATATGCATCGTGGAATATTTAGTGAATATACAAAGAAGAAAAGAAAAATTACTGTAGTTTCATCAACAGATATACTTACTATTAAATTTTGGTATATATTTCCATTATTTTTTCTACTTTTTGGGAGGGGAGAATTATAATGAACATTCTGTCTTATTAAATATTTGCCCTAGTGATAAAATATTCTAACATCGTGTGTGTGTATGTATATTTTATATAATATGCCATCACATAGCTATATCTAATCCACAACTACACAGACATTTAGGTAGTTTTCCATTTTTTCACCTTCATAAACAATGTATTTTTGCAAACATAAAATTTTTACATAAACCTCTGTGGTTAGGATAAATTCCTGGAAGAGGATTCTGGGTCAAAGGGCATGCACTTTTCAAAGGCTCTATAATTGAACACTGACTATATTCTCACACATTGTTAACATTTCTCATATCAGAGAAATGGATAACAACTGCATAAAAATTTCTGACAAACTTAAAAAATGCATTATTCAGAGACTAACGTTATAATGTTGGGAACTGCTTTCTGTTGGTTGGCTTCACAATATTTTAAAGTCATATTTCAGTTCACTCCTACAGTTTAAGTCCTCACCAAGGACCAAAATAACTCTAACAATGGGAGGAAATTTTTAAAAATAAAAATTTAGTATTTTAAGGAACTAAGGACCACTTACAATTAAGAACAATGTTATCACTTAAATAAATCAAAAACAAAAGGAGCACTTTTTTTTTTTAAGTAGCACTTTAACTACAACAAATTTTCCATAGGCTGGCTAAAGACTTGTATAAGATTTTGCTTAAAACAAGAAGGTCATAGAAGAAAAAAAAAAAATCTAGCTCTAAGACTAATAACTGAAATGGGGAAACAGAGTCTCTCTCAAACACTGGCAATGAGAGGGTACATTAATGGGGCCTTTTGGAAAGTAAAGAAGCAAAAGTTATCAAAACTTAAAATACATATGTCCCTTGACCCAGTAATTCCAATTCTAGGATTCTATTCTAAAGAAATACTCACTCATGTCCAAAAGGATCTTCAATGCAGCATTGCCTGTAATAGTGAAAAATTGGGAACAACCTAAATGTCAATCAATCAGGGAGCAGTTAAAGAAACTGAGGCACATCCACACTATGGAACACTATGTGGCCATCAATAACTGAAAGCAGACTCTATCTACTGATATGGAAAGTGCTCAGACACACATTGTTAAGTGAAAAACTCACAGAAAAATGAATTTATCTTTAAGTGCATGGGAAATATTTACAAACACAGACAGGAATATATGGAAAAAAGACCAAAAAAGATGCAGCCCAAACCGTTAATAGTGTTTGTGAGAAATTTTCATTTTTCAAGTGTTACAAGTTAAGTATTACTTGTAGAACTTACAATTAGAATATATTTCTATACTGCCTATAATAGAGAAAAAGTTTAAAAGATGATATAGTCTGAAATTTAATGTCTGGAGATAACTAGTAAGACATCTCAGATATAGGAAGAAAGGCTTTTTTTCTTGTTGCTGTTCTATCTTTGAATGAGTTGTTTTAGCCAAAAGTAAAAAGCTATGAACACTTAAAAGTCGAAGATTTCTAATAAAAACTAAAGCTCAGAGTAGGAGAAATTTTACCTTCGTTACTTTAGAATTTGTATCCTTCTCTGCTTTTTTCAAATTTTCTTTTTTGTCTGTCTTTTGCAAAGCTGCTGACTCTTCTTCTACTTCATCTTCTTCCCCTCTTTTTTTATCAGCTTTCTGATCTCTGATTTCAGCCACTTTTGCTGTGGGTCTAGATATTCTTGGAGACCTCCTCAAAATACGCCCAACGTTTGTCTTCTCTTCTTCCTTTTCTGTCTTCTCTTGCTTGGTTTCTGGCTCTACAATTTTGGGAGGAGAATCTGACTTCTTTTTCCGACTAGATATCCTAATTGTTAATTTGATGCCTTCTTTCTGCCTTTCTGAGGTTATCTCTGTGTTTTCTGAGGCAGTGTTTTCTTCTTCAGGAATCAACTTATATTTCAATTTGCTTTTTTGCATAGAACCCTTTGTCTCAGAAGGATCACCTGTGCCAGAGGTCTGGGCATTGTCCAGATTATCGACTTCTACCTTTGTTGATTCAGAATCCACTTTTAAAATTTCTGGGTCTACTTTCTCCAGGGACTGACCTTCAAATGAACTTGTATTCTGACACTCAACTTCTGAGGCTAGTTTCTCACAGTGGACAGTCACGTTAGATGATGGATAAGTTTCAGCTGCCTCAGGAGACCTGGCCTTTAATGATTCTACAGTTGTCTTTGGAACCTCCTCCGGTATTGGACTCAATCTTTGTGTGTCCTTATCAAGAAAAGTCTTTTTGGACTTTTCAAGACACTCTAGGACTGGTGGGCGCTTATCCTTCTTACTTTTGGGAGACGTCTCTTCAACTCTCATACTATAGGATTCAGTGGTAGATAAAGCAGTTTTTAAAGAGAGATCCTTTGCTATTTCTGCAGTCTCAAGAGAGGTTTCCATTTCTGAAGGACCAGTTTCCTCTATGTGCTCTTTCTGACTCTGGGTCTCTAAGACTGATATTGAATTATCTGTATCTTTCCCTAAAGGGACCACTTCTTTCTCAAGATCACCTATTTTTACACTTGCAATGACAGAATTTACAGACTCTGCTCCGTTTCCCTCCATGATGACACTTCTATCCTTAGAGGGGCTGCAACTATCTTCCTTTGTATCATAAAACTTTGTCTCCATCTGTTCTGTCTTAAAATGTGGAGTTACCTTTTCATCACTAACTTCTCCATTTACCAGCTGTTTCCCTTCATGACCCAAAGCAGTGATTGTAGAGATCCTTTTACAAGTCTCTTCCTCTTGCTTTATTTCATCTTTCAGAAACTCTTTTGTTGGAGTAACTGATTTACACAAAGGTCCTTTGATTGGACTATCAAAATCATCACTCAGTTTAATTTCTCGTTTTTTTAGTGGAATCTTGGCCTGCTGGTCATTTTTAAGTTTCTCGGTTTCTTCAGTAGACTTTTCAGTAATTTCTTGAGAAGATTTAACATTGCCAACAAAGTCTAGCCTCTCAGGCTCTAACTTCTCCACACTACCTTTGATATCTCTAGGATCTGCTTTACATTCTTTCATTTCCACTTTTACAGGTTTGACATTTTCCTTGAAGGAATCGCTTTCTTCTTTGATAATCTTTTTTTCTTCGCTTTCTGGCACAGATTTTTCCAGCTTCACTATGACTGGCAATTTTCCAAGTTCCTTTTCACCTTCTTTTTCTATTTTCACAGTAGTCCCTTCTAGAGGACTGGGTGTAGAACATTTTTCTGAATCTATTGGCCGCTCTTCACTTTTCGTTTTTGCACTTCCTTTCTGTTCCTCTAAAAATAAGAAAAAGTTTACATGAATCTAAGCATTCAAGTATATGAAATGTATAAGGCATAACATAAAAAATATTTCCATTTGAAGTTTCTCTCTTAGAAGAGATGGCTATTGTCACGGGACATTTGACAATAAAAGATGAAAGCAGACAGTAAAGAAAATACCAAGCTCGGAAGTACAACGTTTAGACATTAAAAAACTGTCATTTAGAAAGATTTCTGCTTTATACTTTTAACTTCAATGCTCTCAATGAAATGCAAACATTTATACAGCTCAAATAATT
Organism: Capra hircus; assembly: GCF_001704415.2. NCBI lineage: Eukaryota > Metazoa > Chordata > Mammalia > Artiodactyla > Bovidae > Capra > Capra hircus. Next base: position 17,742,255 of record NC_030836.1, on the reverse strand, counting down.
TATTCAAGCTCAAGTGATGGCTCAAAACCATGAAACTAAGAATACATCATAATAAAACATTTCCAAAAGACCATATTTGTTTTAAAAACTGACAACTGTTCTCTACAAGTTATAGAGCACTTCATTTCATTGAGAAAACATGAAAAAGGCAGTGTGGAAATGTTTTATGTTTTAATCAGGTTACAAAAGTAACAATTCTGTACACAAAAAGGAAAATATGCCCACAATCTGAATACCTACAATTAGTATTTTATTTGAGGTTACTTCTAGTTTTATGTGTTTTTGACAAAGTTGGAATCATGCTGCCCCATTGTCCTCACTGAAACATTAGCATTTTCTTATGACATTTATGAAATGTCTTCAGAGAATTGGTCTTAACTGTGTAACACTCCTTACTGTGATTATATTACAATTTACTTTATCAAATGCCATCAATAAACATTTCAGAATGTAATATATTACAAAGAAACTATGTTTACCTGTTAACTCCTCTTTTTACCTTACTGGCTAATATTTACAACTTTTACAGAGTACCTACCAGTGCAAATTTAAGTATAACGAAAGTCATATTTAGTATATACCATAATCTTTGAATGAGATTACGGACAAGGCATATATGTTTTAAAATTGTGCTAAGGGAATCTGAGCCATGTTTTCAGAATTCATTAAGTACTAATTTTACCTATAAGAATAGCAAGGACAGATAAGAAAGCCTTCCTCAGTGATCAATGCAAAGAATTAGAGGAAAACAACAGAATGGGAAAGACTACAGAGCTCTTCAAGAAAATTAGAGATACCAAGAGAACATTTCATGCAAAGATGGGCTTGATAAACGACAGAAATGGTCCTTCTTATGGACCTAAATGGTTCTGTTATGGACCTAAACAGAAGCAGAAGATATTAAGAAGTGGCAAGAATACACACAAGAACTGTACAAAAAAGAGCTTCACGACCCAGATCATCACGATGGTGTGATCACTCACCTAGAGCCAGACATCCTGGAATGTGAAGTCAAGTGGGCCTTAGAAAGCATCACTACGAACAAAGTTAGTGGAGGTGATGGAATTCCAGTTGAGCTCTTTCAAATCCTGAAAGATGATGCTGTGAAAGTGCTGCATTCGATATGCCAGCAAATTTGGAAAACTCAGCAGTAGCCACAGGACTGGAAAAGGTCACTTTTCATTCCAATCCCAAAGAAAGGCAATGCCAAAGAATGCTCAAACTTCTGCACAATTGCACTCATCTCACACACTAGTAAGGTAATGCTCAAAATTCTCCAAGCCAGGCTTCAGCAATATGTGAACTGTGAAATTCCAGATGTTCAAGCTGGTTTTAGAAAAGGCAGAGGAACCAGAGATCAAATTGCCAACATCGGATGGATCATCAAAAAAGCAAGAGAGTTCCAGAACATCTATTTCTGCTTTACTGACTATGCCAAAGCTTTTGACTATGTGAATAACAAGTAACTGTGGAAAATTCTGAAAGAGATGGGAATACCAGACCACTTGACCTGCCTCTTGAGAAACCTATATGCAGGTCAGGAAGCAACAGTTAGAACTGGACATGGAACAACAGACTGGTTCCAAATAGGAAAAGGAGTATGTCAAGGCTGTATATTGTCAACCTGCTTATTTAATTTCTATGCAGAGTACATCATGAGAAACGCTGGGTTGGAAGAAGCACAAGCTGGAATCAAGATAGCCGGGAGAAATATCAATAACCTCAGATATGCAAATGACACCACCCTTATGGCAGAAAGTAAAGAGGAACTAAAAACCTTCTTGATGAAAGTGAAAGAAGAGAGTGAAAAAGTTGGCTTAAAGCTCAACATTCAGAAAACGAAGATCATGGCATCTGGTCCCATTACTTCATGGCAATAGATGGGGAAACAGTGGAAACAGTGTCAGACTTACTGCAGACGGTGACTGCAGCCATGAAATTAAAAGATGCTTACTCCTTGGAAGGAAAGTTATGACCAATCTAGATAGTATATTCAAAAGCAGAGATATTACGTTGCCAACAGAGGTCCATCTAGTCAAGGCTATAGTCTTTCGAGTAGTCATGTATGGATGTAAGAGTTGGACTGTGAAGAAAGCTGAGTGCCGAAGAATGGATGCTTTTGAACTGTGGTGTTGGAGAAGACTCTTGAGAGTCCCTTGGACTGCAAGGAGATCCAACCAGTCCATTCTGAAGGAGATCAGCCCTGGGATTTATTTGGAAGGAATGATGCTGAAGCTGAAACTCCAGTACTTTGGCCACCTCATGCGACGAACTGACTCACTGGAAAAGACTCTGATGCTGGGAGGGATTGGGGGCAGGAGGAGAAGGAGACGACAGAGGATGAGATGGCTAGATAGCATCACCGACTCAATGGACGTGAGTCTGAGTGAACTCTGGGAGTTGGTGTTGGGCAGGGAGGCCTGGCGTGCTGTGATTCATGGGGTCGCAAAGAGTCGGACACGACTGAGCGACTGAACTGAACTGAACCCTTGCCATGGGAAAACTTTGATTTTAAATGAATTTTTACCAAGATAGGAATTAAAAATTTTTTTCTGAACAGATTCCTGCCAAGTTGATATAGCAGACAGTTTCAAAGTTTTCATGGGAATAAAATGTAATGGAGAGAAGTGAGATAAAGACTTCTTTAAACTGAGAATTCAGTATTACTTCTAAGAAGTATTTTTATTACAAATCACCCATTTTGTTTACGTTCAATCATAACTGCAAGTGAAAAAGTTCAAGAACTGCTGATAACCACTGAGAACCTGAAATTAGAGTACTGTTCCGCCCTCTTTACATGGTCATACGTTAATTAAAAAATATGTATGTCACTACGAAAATTAAAGACATGGCAGGAATGATCTAGTCTGAATGTCTCTGTCTCCCACTTATTAAGCAAGTTCAGTAAATTCCTATGCATTGACATTGGTTAGTGTATCAGAAAATTCAAGAAATATCTTGGATAACAATTAATATATAGATTACCAGCTTTATCAATAACTTTAGCTTAATACAAAGAGTATACAGAAATATAGGACACAATTTAATTTTTTTTTAATAGATTTGGTTCAAAAAGCAACTCAGGATCTCACTGTGATTCTCACCAAAGGCAAAATGGCACTTTGCTTTTGGGGAGGTGAATGATTAAGTCCTTTAAACTGATTCTGATCTGAATAACATGACAAAATAAAATGAAGAGTAACATTAGGTTGAGACTCCTAGGTTCGGTAATCCTAATTCAGCTAGTGGTGTATCTCTGAATATCTTACAAACTCAGTGATCCTCACTTCTTCATGTACAAACAAAGAAGCTGACTAAGTGACCTCAATAATTATTCTTCACTGGCTTGTCTTTCTCTTAGTCCCAAAATATTCAATATTTGTTGGCTTAGCTCTTACAAGAGAAAAACATGACAACAATGACAACTGTAGCTCCTATAGATCACATGGGTGTATCCTTAAAGCTGAAGACAGGAAAACTAGGACACAGAACGAAACTTTAAGCACTATCATAATTGGTAAGAAGGTCATTTAGTTATATAAGCATTTTCAACAAAGTTTTGTGAAAAGCAAACTGTAAAGGAAGATGCAAATGAGTTTAAGAGACATGAAATTTGAAGCAACAATACTCAAGGAAAAATTCACCTCCAAAATCACAATGCAGAAGCAATGTTGCTTGACAAACTTGAAGGGATTCAAGACAGCTGTTACCTATTGCGGGTTTCTAAAGCACATTCATTCATTTACTCAACAAATATTTACTAATCACCTGTTATGTGCTCTCCCACCCGTCCCAACCAGAATCACTATGTAATGAAACATTGAATGTTCATGTAAATTACAGTGAAGGACATTGCTAGTTGCCTATCCAGTATCTATCTTCTTTCTTACTACTAGAATTCTGATTTTGTTCAGGAAAGTACTTGCCTCTTCAGAAACCTTAAAGCTAAAGGTCATTTGAACCAATTCTGGCTAATGAGATGCATAAAGAAATCTACTGGGTAAGACTTACAGGGTTCAGTTGACCTATGCCTTCTGCCCTTTCCCCTTCTTTCTGTCCAGAGCCTGCACACAATACCTGAAAAGGGAACAATCAAAGCCACATGCTAAGGATGGCAGACTAGGAAGGCTACTTGACGGCTTTATGGAGCTGCTTAACCAGACCAGAGTGCTTACCACATGACTTTTTATTATAAGAAAAAAATTTACCTCACACGTGTCAGAATGGACATCATCAAAAGGAATACAAATAACAAAAGCTGGTGAGGACATGAAGAAAAGGGAAGTGTCCTATGCTACTGGTGGCTAAGTAAACTGGTGCAGTCACTCTGGAAAACAGTTTGGAGGTTTCTCAAAAAACTAAAAGTAGAAATACTATGTGTGCTCAGTTGTTCAGTCATATGCAACTCTGCAACCCCATGAACTGTAGCCCGCCAGGATCCTCTGTCCATGAGATTGTCCTGGCATGAATACTGAAGTGGGTTGCCATTTCCTCCTCCAGGGGATCTTTCTGACACGTGGACTGAACCCATATCTCCTGCGTTAGCAGGAGGATTCATTACCACTGAGCCACCTGGGAGGCCCAGACATTTCGTATGACCCAACAATTCCACTCTTGGGTATGTATCTGAAAGAAACATTAATCTGAAAAGACTCATGAACCCAATGTTCATAGCAGCACTATTTATAACTGCCAAGGTACGGAAGCATCCTAAGTGTCCATCAATAGATGAAATGTATAAAAATGTAAATATATATAATGAATACTGCTGCTGCTACTGCTAAGTTGCTTCAGTCATGTCCGATCCTGTGTGACCCCACAGACAGCAGCCACCAAGCTCCTCTGTCCCTGGGATACTCCAGGCAAGAATACTGGAGTGGGATGCCATTTCCTTCTCCAATGCATGAGAGTGCAAAGTGAAAGTGAAGTCGCTCAGTTGTGCCCGACTCTTCGAGACCCCAGGGATTGTAGCCTACCAGGCTCCTTCGTCCATGGGATTTTCCAGGCAAGAGTACTGGAGTGGGTTGCCATTTACTACTTAGCCATAAAAAAGAATAAAAGCTTGCCATTTGCAGCAACATGGATGGACTCGGAGGGCATTATGCTAAATGAAGTAAGTCAGACAGAGAGAGACAAATACTGCATGATTATCCCTTACGTAGAATCTAAAAAAATACAACAGACTACTGAATAAAACAAAGAAACAGACTCACAGAGGAAGAGAACAAATCAGTGTACCAGTGGGGGGAGGAATGCGGGGTGGTACAACAGGGATAGAGCAGAAAAAAAGTATTATAGGATTATATGAAGTCATGTGTGTTGCTACTGCTGCTAAGTCGCTTTAGTTGTGTCCGACTCTGTGCGACCCCATAGACGGCAGCCCACCAGGCTCCCCCGTCCCTGGGCGAGACGTCCCCAGGCAAGAACACTGGAGTGGGTTGCCATTTCCTTCTCCAACGCATGAAAGTGAAAAGTGAAAGTGAAGTCGCTCAGTCGTGTCCGACTCTTAGTGACCCCATGGACTGCAGCCTACCAGGCTCCTCCGTCCATGGGATTTTCGAGGCAAGAGTACTGGAGTGGGGTGCCATTGCCTTCTCTGTCATGTGTGTTAAACTTTTGAAAATTGTAAAGCACTACAGAATTTTTTTAAATCTCTTAATTAAAAAAAAAAAAAGAAAAAAAATTCCATTTGAAAAAACATGTAGCCAAATACAACCCTGTCTGATTTCCTTTCCTCTTACTCTTGCTTCCTACTACTTGCTCTTTCCCATACTCAACAAAATTAATCTGTATCATTTAATGTCATCTATTCAGTGATAAGGAATAACTAATCTCTGATGCTCTAATTTCCTTATAATTCTCTTCTTGTAAGACAAGACTTGAGAAATTTTTAAACAGCATAGTGATTTCAGATTCTGCTCTAACGTTATCTACTTATAGTGAGTATAAATTAACATAAACACTGTAAAGAGCAAGTAGGAAATATCTACTCTAAAGCCTGAAGAAATATACTCTACAGTTTAGCAATTCTACTCAAAGAAAGTAAACTTACATAAAACTAAACAGAAATATGTACATGAATATTTGCTGTAGCACTGATATAAAAGAGGAAAATGAGAAATAATATCTCTGAAACAGAAAAATGAATAATCACTACAGAGAAAAAAAAAGAAATGAATTTATAAAGATCAATATGGATAAATCTCAAAAACAGAAAGATGAGTGAAATAGCAATATGCTAAAGGAGAGGTTGTATGATAGTACTTGTAGAGGTTCTGAAATGCATAAGATAATGCTATATGCTGATGTGGCCACAAACATGTATAGCAAATTTACATGATTCACAGGATTGTGGCACTGCTTAGACAATAAGTGTAGGGGGAATGGAATGGAAAATGAAGGGTAAGGGAAATGTTTAACTGTTCTATAAGTTTTTAAAAATTAAAAGCAAATTTTAGTAATATTTAAGTATTTCATATTATCATGTGTTTATTTAAATATTTCATTAAAAATTAAGATTATGAGCCAGATAAAACTTAAAAGCTTGCTTGCTACTTACATATACATATTGGCCAGGTATGATACCTTGGGATAACTGTCTTAATCTAAGTTTCTTTGGATTCTTTAAAAATGAAGTCAGAATACCTAACTCAAGGAAGTGCTGTGAGGGTTTTTAAAAAATGAAGCCTGAAAACCACTTTACACAGTATGGTTTGGCAGTCATTATGATGACAAAAATACATTATTTGGCTCCTTCTTACGACAACCTTTAGTTACATCAGAAAATTCCCTTAAGCAATCAATTTTTAACCACTCAACACTGCCTAGAAGGCCATTTCTATTTTTCTTTACCTCCTCATTCATATTTTCCCATTTTGAAAAATAATTAAAATGTGAAATAACTAACTTCTAGGGTTGTTAATGATTATAGAAGGGTGCACTCAATGTTGGTATTGCTATTGTTCTGCTCAGTCGCTTAGTCGAGTTCGACTCTTTGTGACCCCATGAATGGCAGCACACCAGGCCTCCCTGTCCATCACCAACTCCTGGAGTTCACTCAGACTCACGTCCATCGAGTCAGTGATGCCATCCAGCCATCTCATCCTCTGTTGTCCCCTTCTTCTCCTGCCGCCAATCCCTCCCAGCATTAGAGTCTTTTCCAATGAGTCAGGTCTTCGCATGAGGTGGCCAAAGTACTGGAGTTTCAGCTTTAGCATCATTCCCTCCAAAGAAATCCCAGGGCTGATCTCCTTCAGAATGGACTGGTTGGATCTATTATTATATATGTTATTGGGAAAATCTTACATCCTTCAAGCTCAAATGCTACTCCATTTTAGTTTTACCTGAGTGTTTCCCCTACAAAGAATTAACCACTGTATCTTCTTCTGCATTTGTGTCTTGCTTTATATAGGCTTTTATAGCATTAATAATTGCCCAGAACTACAACTGTTGGTTTATAAATGTCTGCCTTACTAGTGTGATGAATATTACTCTGTGAAGAATCATGAATTTTTACTTGCAGTAAGACACTCAAACACCTCCTGAATGTATTGAACACAACTGAAATGGCAACAAATTCTGGACTAAATGTTGATAAATTATATCAAAACATTCTAAGATGTAACCTTTATAAACAGCAAGTCTTTAAAGTAGATTATAGGATAATATTTAATTTCAAATCCTTCAAAGTTTACCTGACCAACTTACACAGTGAGATTTGGGAAGAACATAACATTTCAGTTCAGATCAAGTCAGTTCAGTCGCTCAGTCGTGTCCGACTCTTTGCGACCCCATGAATCACAGCACACCAGGCCTCCGTGCCCAACACCAACTCCGGGAGTTCACTCAGACTCACATGCATCGAGTCAGTGATGCCATCCAGCCATCTCATCCTCTGTCGTCCCCTTCTCCTCCTGCCCACAATCCCTCCCAGCATCAGTCTTTTCCAATGAGTCAACTCGTCGCATGAGGTGGCCAAATTACTGGAGTTTCAGCTTTAGCATCATTCCTTCCAAAGAAATCCCAGGGCTGATCTCCTTCAGAATGGACTGGTTGGATCTCCTTACAGTCCAAGGGACCCTCAAGTCTTCTCTAACACCACAGTTCAAAAGCATCCATTCTTCGGCACTCAGCTTTCTTCACAGTCCAACCCTCACATCCATACATGACCACTGGAAAAACCATAGCCTTGACTAGACGGACCTTTGTTGGCTAAGTAATGTCTCTGCTTTTGAATATACTATCTAGGTTGGTCATAACTTTCCTTCCAAGGAGTAAGCATCTTTTAATTTCATGGCTGCAATCACCATCTGCAGTGATTTTGGAGCCCCCCAAAATAAAGTCTGACACTGTTTCCACTGTTTCCCCATCTATTTGCCATGAAGTGATGGGACCGGATGCCATGATCTTCATTTTCTGAACGTTGAGCTTTAAGCCAACTTTTTTACTCTCCTCTTTCACTTTCATCAAGAGACTTTTTGTTCCTCTTCACTTTCTGCCATCAGGGTGGTGTCATTTGCATATCTGAGGTTATTGATATTTCTCCCGACAATCTTGATTTCAGCTTGTGCTTCTTCCAGCCCAGCGTTTCTCATGATGTACTCTGCATAGAAGTTAAATAAGCAGGGTGACAATATATAGCCTTGACGTACTCCTTTTCTTATTTGGAACCAGTCTGTTGTTCTATGTCCAGTTCTGTTGCTTCCTGACCTGCATATAGGTTTCTCAAGAGGCAGGTCAGGTGGTCTGGTATTCCCATCTCTTGAAGAATTTTCCACAGTTCCTTGTGAGCCACACAGTCAAAGGCTTTGGCATAGTCAATCAAGCAGAAATAGATGTTTTTCTGGAACTCTATTGCTTTTTCGATGATCCCATCCAATGTTGGCAATTTGGTCTCTGGTTCCTCTGCCTTTTCTAAAACCAGCTTGAACATCAGGAAGTTCACAGTTCACATATTGCTGAAGCCTGGCTTGGAGAATTTTGAGCATTACTTTACTAGCGTGTGAGATGAGTGCAATTGTGCTGTAGTCTGAGCATTCTTTGGCATTCCCTTAGATAACAGTTAACAGATACTAAGGAATACTGCACTGAAGAAAGATTTAAGAAATATACTTACTTAAAGACTAGGTAAAATACAAGAAAAAGCTAAAAAGTCCTAGAAGAAAATAAGCCATGATATGATCAGGCAATTCATAAAAGATTAAATGTTCAAACTCTACTTGAATCAAAGAAATTAAACTTTAAAAAGCAATATGATTTTAGTCAAACCAACCAGCAAAGTTCCTATTTATGATAACATTCAAAGTTTCTAAAAATATGGTGAAAGAATGTGTTCAAACACTGGTGGTGTTAGTATAAACTAGTATAACCAGTCAATAATAAATATTTGTTAAGCGCTTAATTCATACTTCAAACTTTGTTCTTTAGAGTTTTTAAAGCCATGGGAACGTTCTCAAAGTAGAATGGTAAGTACAAGAGTAGGACACTGGACTTGCCTGGTCCAGTGGTTAAGAATCCACCTTACAACGCAAGGGAGGCAGGTTTGATCCTAGGCTGGGGAACCAAGATCCCACATGCTGTGGAGAAACTAAGCCCTCAGGCCACAACAAAAGATGCCAAGTGTAGTTAGGAAGACCCAATGTAGCCAAATAAATACATAAATATATGTACTTTTAAAAGTTGGATATAAAACTGTATTTATCATATCAACTCTAATAAATACACAAATAAGCAACTGTGCCTAAAATGAAGACTGGAAAGAAGGAGACTGCAGTGGTGCTGTCATTTGGTCATGCGACACTAATTTTTACTTTTTTTGTTTATACTTCCCCAAGCTTTCCACAGTGAACATGTACTATGTTTATAATCAGATAAATGATAAGCAACCCAATTTTGGGTCACCACACTTTCTGGTTTAACTAGGACTGAGGGGTTTTCTAGGACCTGAGACTTGCTGTGTTAAAACTGAGACAGTCCTGCACAAATCAAGTATAGCTGGTTACACTATTCCCATTCATGGTGCTGTGCTCAGTCACTCAGTTGAGTCTGACTCTTCGTGACCCCATGGACTGTAGCCCACCAGGCCCCTCTGTCCATGGGATTCTCCAGGCAAGAATACTGGAGTGGGTTGCCATGCTCTCCTCCAGGGGATCTTCCTAACCTAGGAATCGGACCCAGGTCTCCTGCATTGCAGGTGGATTCTTTACCATTTGAGCCCCAGGGAAGCCTGGTGAGTTGTCATTAAAACTACCTATGTACCTTTTAATTACATATGTCATTAAAATGAGATACATACAGAACTTATTTTGTTTCTTTTTTAATATTTATTTATTTCGCTGCACCGGGTATTGGTTGCAGCACATGAAATCTAGTTCCCTGACGAGGGATTGGGCCTGGGGTCCCTGCACTGAGAGCAGGATTCTCAGCCATTGAACCACCAGAGAAGTAAGTTCCTGTATATAGCTCTTTTGAAAATGGTACTGCTAAGTATCTTTCAAACCATTTCTCCTCACTTAGTATATCAACCTGAGTAAAATACACTGACCATTTTGCAAGATGGTCAATTAGAGCTTAAGCAACAAATGATAGCAGAGCAACGCAAATCTAATCGTGTCATACATTCAAAATTAATTCACAATAAACAGGCACAATGCACGTACCATAAGCAGAGCTCTGTGTCAGCTACTGAGGATACAGAAAGAAAAACTCAATACCATCCAGTAACCTTACTGTTTTTTCTTCTAGCAACAGCTATTTCACTCCTTTTCACTCTCCTCAATACTCTAATCTTTCGGCCATGTCCCCATTTTCAGATGATCCTGTCTTCAATTTCAGACAGAAAACAGAAGTCGTGAGACAGAAGCTCTTTACATCATTAGACCTGTAAACCCATACCTGTTAAAAGAGAGACACTATTTTAAGGTAAGACCAATCCTCCCACCTATAGTTTGATTCCATGCCCTCCAGCCTAAGGAGGAACAGTTTTTGTTTTTCACCAAAATGGCTAAAGCCCTCACTTTATTTTTTTTTTTTTTTTAACTGGAGGCTACTTACTAAACAATGTCACCATGCCACTTGTTTTAACGTGATCTCATTGGCCACAGTATGGAGACCAGAAGAAAATCAAGGACAGAAATAAGAATAGTAAGGGAATCATATCAAGAGAATAATAAAAGCTCTTTAAGGTCACATCACCTTATTCATATTAAAAGCTAAAATTCTCAACATACCTGCATGGCTTATTCTCTCAGATTCTTCAGTTCTTATTCAAGTATCACCTTTTCAGTGACTCCTTTTTTGACATCCCCCTTCCCAATCTAAAATTTTACCATCTCTTTCCCCCAAAGTATTCTACCTCCATAGCTCCCTGTTATCATTTAACATACCAAGTATTTTACTCATTAACCTTCTTCATTATCTCCCTATACTATTATGTAAGCACTGTGAAGGTTCAAATTTGATTGGTTTTGCTCAGTTTCATTCCTACTCCCAAGAATAGTGTATGACACAGAGCATGTTCTCAATAGGTATTTTACTGACTGAAAATGAATGAAATATTACAGGTGAAATATTATCCGTACCTAAGTAAGGAATTTATTCCTGCAATTTAATTTTTTCTGGCAAAATGATTTCACCATTTTTAAGACAATGACAGACTTCAGTTCCAAAAAGGGCTCAAAATATTGAAATTATTTAAAATTTTTAATTTTATACTGGAATATAATTGATTTACAATGTTGTGTTAGATTCTGGTGTATAGCAAAGTGATTCAGTAATACATACATACATGTATCTAACTATTCTTTTTCAGACTATTTTCCCATTTAGGTTATTATAGAATACTGAGTTCCCTACACTATGTAATAGTTCCCTTCTGATTATCTATTTTATATATGGTAATATATATATGTTAATCCCGAACTCCTAATATATCCTCCACCTCCAACCTTTCCCCTTTGTTAACCAGAAGCTTCTGTTTTGAGAATCTGTTTCTATTTTTAAGTAAGTTCATTTTTGCATTTAAAGATTTCATATATAAGTGATATTACATAGCATCTGTCCTTTTCTTTCTGACTTACTTCACTTAGTATGATAATCTCTACGTCCATCCGTGTTGCCATTTTTCATTCTTCACTGTGGCTGAGTAATAAATATTCCATTGTATATACTGCATCTTCGTCATCCGTTTTTTGTCGATGGACATTCAGGGCTGCCTCTACATCTTGACTATTGTAAATAGTGCTGCTATGAACATCGGGGTGCATGTATCTTTTTAAATAATGGTTTTCTCCCAATATATGCCCAGGAGTGGGATTACTGCATCAAACAGTAGTTTTATTTTATTAAAGGAACCCCCATATTGTTCTCCATAGTAGCCGTACCAATTTACACTGTCACCAACAGTGCAGGAGTCTTCCCTTTTCTCTATACTTTCTCCAGCATTGTTTGATACTGAGCAGCACGAGCTATTTGTACAGTTAGAGATTAATCCCTTGTTAGCTGCCCATCTTTTGCAAATATCACAACACCCCCTCATTCTGAGGGTTGTCTTTTCATTTTCATTATGGCTTCCTTTGCTATGTAAAATCTTTAAGTTTAATTAGGTCCCATTTATTTATTTTTGTTTTTCTTTTTCTTTTTAGGCCACACTGGATAGCATGCAGGACCTTCGTTACCTGATCAGGGATTGAATCCATGCCCCTCAAGAGTGGAATCGCAGAGTCTCAACCACTCAACTATCAAAGATGACCCTGTTTTTATTTTCATGACTCTAGAACTCTGGGAGTTGGTGATGGACAAGGAGGCCTGGCGTGCTGCAAGTCATTGGGTCACAAAGAGTTGGACATGACTGAGCGACGGAACTGAACTGAACTGAACTGAGGATCAGCTCAGTCACTCAGTTGTCTGAACCTGACTCTTTGTGACCCCATGAATCACAGCATGCCAGGCCTCCCTGTAAATAACCATCTCCCGGAGTTCACCCAAGCTCAAGTCCATCGAGTCGGTGATGCCATCCAACCGTCTCATCCTCTGTCGTCCCCTCTTCCTCCTGCCCCCAATCCTTCCCAGCATCAGAGTCTTTTCCAATGAGTCAACTCTTCGCATAAGGTGGCCAAAGTATTGGAGTTTCAGCTTCAACATCAGTCCTTCCAAAGAACACCCAGGGCTGATCTCCTTTAGAATGGACTGGTTGGATCTCCATGCAGTCCAAGGGACTCTCAAGAGTCTTCTCCAACACCACAGTTCAAAAGCATCCAATCTTTGGCACTCAGCTTTCTTCACAGTCCAACCCTCACATCCATACATGACCACTGGAAAAACCATAGCCCTGACTAGACGGACCTTGTTGGCAAAGTAATGTCTCTGCTTTTGAATATGCTATCTAGGTTGGTCATAACTTTCCTTCCAAGGAGTAAGCGTCTTTTAATTTCATGGCTGCAGTCACCATCTGCAGTGATTTTGGAGCCCCCCAAAATAAAGTCTGACACTGTTTCCACTGTTTCCCCATCTATTTGCCATGAAGTGATGGGACCAGATGTCATGATCTTTGTTTTCTGAATGTTGAGCTTTAAACCAACTTTTTCCCTCTCCTCTTTCACTTTCATCAAAAGGCTTTTTAGTTCCTTTTCACTTTCTGCCATAAGAGTGGTGTCATTTGCATATCTGAGGTTATTGATACTTCTCCTGGCAATCTTGATTCCAGCTTGTGCTTCTTCCAGCCCAGTGTTTCTCATGATGTACTCTGCATATAAGTTAGATAAGCAGGGTGACAATATACAGCCTTGACATACTCCTTTTCCTGTTTGGAACCAGTCTGTTGTTCCATGTCCAGTTCTAACTGTTGCTTCCTGACCTGCATACAGATTTCTCAAGGGGCAGGTCAGGTCATCTGGTATTCCCATCTCTTTCAGAATTTTCCACAGTTTACTGTGATCCACACTGTCAAAGGCTTTGGCATAGTCAATCAAGCAGAAATAGATGTTTTTCTGGAACTCTCTTGCTTTTTCCATGATCCAGTGGATGTTGGCAATTTGATCTCTGGTTCCTCTGCCTTTTCTAAATCCAGCTTGAACATCTGGAAGTTCATGGTTCACGTACTGCTGAAGCCTGGCTTGGAGAATTTTGAGCATTACTTTACTAGCGTGTGAGATGAGTGAAATTGTGCGGTAGTTTGACCATTCTTTGGCATTGCCTCTCTTTGGATTGGAATTACTCTAGGAGGTGGATCCAATAATCCTGTGATTTATGTCAAAAAGTGTCCTACCTATTTTTTTTCCCCTAAGAGTTCTATATTATCTGGTCTTACATTTAGTTCTTTAATGCATCTTGATTTTATTTTCCTGTATGGTGTTAGGGAGTGTTCTAATTTCATTCTTTTTCACATAGTTGTTCAGTTTTTCCAGCACTACTCATTGAAGACACTGTCTTTTCACCATTGTCTATTCTTGCCTCCTCTTTTGTAGATTAATTGGCCACAGGTACGTGGGATTATCTCTGGGTTTTCTATCCTGTCCCTTTGATCTATATTTTTGTTTTTGTGCCAGGACTACAATACTTTTCTGACTGCAGCTTTATAGGATAGTCTGACATCAGGGAGCTTGATATCCCCAGATCCATTAGGCAAAGACTGCTTTGTCTATTTGAGGTGTTTTATGTTTCCAGACAAATTAAAAAAAATTTTTTTGTTCTAGTTGTTAAAAATGCCATTGGTAATTTGACAGCGAGATTGCCTTGGGCAGTATAGTTATTTTGGGTATAGTCATTTTGACAGAATCAGTTCTTCCAGTCCAAGAACACAGTGTAATATATCCTTCCATCTGTTTGTGGCATCTTTGATTACTGTCATCGTCTTATAGTTTTCAGAGTACAGGTCTTTTGCCTTCTTAGGTAGATTTATTTCTACCTAAGGAATAAAGTATTTTTTTCTTTTTGATCCAATGGTAAAGGAGATTCTTTCCTTCATTTCTCTTTCTGATCTTGTTAGTGTACAGAAATGCAACAGATTTCTGTGTATTCACTGATGAACTGTAGTAGTTTCCTGGGCTCAAAATATTGAAATTATCATTTGATATATTACTACTATGCATCAAATGGACAAGTAGGAGCTATCCTCACACTTCTGTGTCAGTCACTCAGTCATGTCTAACTCTTTGTGACCCCATGGACTGCAGCCCGCCAGGCTCCTCTGTCCATGGAATTCTCCAGGCAAGAATTCTGGAATGGGTTGCTCTTCCCTTCTCCTGGGGATTTTCCTGATCCAGAGATCGAACCCAGGTCTCCTGCATTGCAGGCATATTTGTTACTGTCTGAGCCACCAGGGAACTATCATTTTATCCCATGTTAAAGAGATATAAATTGGTGCCAATCCTTCTGTAACTTATTTAAAAATTACATGGTAGATATCTGACAAATACATCAAGAAATTTTTTATAATTAAGTATAACAAAATAAAGCCAGAGAAAACAAATGACCCATGTAATAAATTACTGGAAGGCAAACAGGAAATAGAACCCTGTTAGCATCCCAAGAGTCACACTCAAGCCTTTGCCCAACAGTAATACCCTCTCTAACAATAATAACTATTACCTCAAGTTTTATATTATATTGAGTTAATCACTTCCTTATTTTGATTTATAGTTTAGTTTTACCTGTTTATTATTTCCTTTTTTAGGTCTCTTTAATCTACTCTTGCTCTTTCATCCTTCTTTTTTTTTTTTTTTTGCAATTTATTTGGGTCACCAAATCAAGCAATTTGATGGTGATACAAATCTGCAATATCTGGATTTTACTGAGTGCATTCCCAGATGCCTTTGTTCTTTTTCTCCTGTAAATCACCACTTTAATCTACAGCCTTCAGCAGATTCATGTTTACCACAGAATACCACAGAATTTCTGTGGTAAAAGTGCTTTGGTGGTGATATGTTGTTTATCAAGAGACATTACTGTTTAATCATCCTTTTCAGTTCAGTTCAGTAGCTCAGTTGTGTCCAACTCTTTGCAACCCCATGAACTGCAACACGCCAGGCCTCCCTGACCATCACCAATTCCTGGAGTTCACTCAGACTCACGTCCATCGAGTCAGTGATGCCATCCAGCCATCTCATCCTCGGTCGTCCCCTTCTCCTCCTGCCCCCAATCCCTCCCAGCATCTTTTCCATCCCATCCCAGAGTCTTTTCCAATGAGTCAACTCTTCGCATGAGGTGGCCAAAGTACTGGAGTTTCAGCTTTAGCATCATTCCCTCCAGAGAAACTCCAGGGCTGATCTTCAGAATGGACTGGTTGGATCTCCTTGCAGTCCAAGGGACTCTCAAGAGTCTTCTCCAACACCACAGTTCAAAAGCATCAATTCTTCGGCGCTCAGCCTTCTTCACAGTCCAAATCTCACATCCATACACGACCACAGGAAAAACCATAGCCTTGACTAGACGGACCTTAGTCGGCAAAGTAATATCTCTGCTTTTGAATATGCTATCTAGGTTGGTCATAACTTTCCTTCCAAGGAGTAAGCGTCTTTTAATTTCATGGCTGCAGTCACCATCTGCAGTGATTTTGGAGCCCAAAAAAATAAAGTCTAACACTGTTTCCACTGTTTCCCCATCTATTTCTCATGAAATGATGGGACTGGATGCCATGTCTTCGTTTTCTGAATGTTGAGCTTTAAGAGATGTTACTGCTCAATAAATAAAACCTTTCCTTATTAGGGAATGCAAAGTGATGATATTCCCATTCTGTCAATCTTTTATCAATTATTATAAATTATATAAAAATAAGCTTTGCTAATGTATTATTTTGTTTTATGGTGGTATAGTTCATACTGAAAAGGCAGGATGAAAGCTCAATTCTTTCTGCTTAACAGTTTTCAAATTAGTAATTTGGTCCCCACTGGTATGCTTCAAATGTTTCTATTAGTATCATGATGAAATTTGTATCAAGATTTAAGACTTATTCAATGGGGCTTCCCTGGTGGCTCAGTGGTAATGAGTCCCTTTGACTGCCACTGTAGGAGGCACAGGTTTGATTCCTGGTCCAGGAAGATCCCATATACTGCAGAGCAACTAAGCCTGTGCATCACAAGTATTGAGCCCATGCTCTGAAGAGAAGCCACTACAATGAAAAGCCTGCGCACTGCAACTTGAGAGTAGCTCCCTACTCTCTGCAAGTAAAGAATGCCCGCGCAGCAACAAAGACCCAGTACAGGCAAAAATAAATCAAGTGTTATATATATATAGATATATAAAAGATATATTCTTCAATGTGTTTCAATCCACTATAGCTATTATCCTTATGATGCTTATCCCATCTTAGCCAGTGGAAACCTCTTTAAGTTGGTTCTTGAGGTTTTTTTGGTGTGACTTTGGTAAGAGTCCTTACTACTTGGAATGACATGACGTTTCTTGGTTCACTATACCCAAGAACTGGAATAAGCCACTTTTCCAAGAAGCCTTGATTTACTTTAATGGGAAATTGTACTTCAAGAGCAGAATCTGGTTGCTAAGGATGCTCACTACTACTGGGTTGGCCATTGTTTCTAGGTCTGTTCAGTAGACAGAGCTAGAAAATAATAAAAATAATCCTTGAGTTTCATAACAATATTTCCTTAACTTTCTTACATCTTATTTCTTTTTACCCACACTGAGAATCTTGGTTTTCAAGAATATCACAAATGATACAATTAGAATATCAATTACATTTCACACATATTATGCATCTTTTCAGAACACCAACACCACACCAAAGTAATTTAATGGAAAGTCCACAAGTTTTTGTATGTACTCTTCCCATTCTTTCTCCATTTGTTTTGTCTTATATAAAACACAAAGTTATTAAAGACTATATGTTCTTTGCTCTATCTGTCATTTAGATTTAGTTACATGTAGTGAAGTGAAAGTTGCTCAGTGGTGTCCCACTCTTTCCAACCCCATGGACTATACAGTCCATGGAATTCTCCAGGCGAGAATACTGGAGTAAGTAGCTGTTCCCTTCTCCAGGTAATCTTCCCAAACTCTAAATTAATGCTCACCCAACATTCTTTTTCACATCTTTATTATGAAATAGTTTTAGACATACAGGTATCTTACAAAAATAGTTCAAAAACACCATCACTTTGTTTCTCATAAGTTAACAACTTTGCCCTCATAGCACACGTCTCAAAACTGGGAAATTAACATTAGTAAAACACTATTAAACAGATTTGATTAAATTTCGCCAGATCCCCCCATCCCCTGCCAGGTCTGTTCTGTTTTGAGGATACATGTCTCATTTTGTTCTTGGATTTCTTTAGTCTCCTCCAATCTGTGACCATTCCTCATTCTTTCCTGACCTTGACAGTTATTTTGCAGAATACCTCTCAATCTGGTCTCGTCTGATGTTTTCTCAAGATTAGATTAAGATATACATTTTTGATGAAAATTCCACAAAAGAGATGCTATGCATTATACCAGAGGGTATATGATGATGTAAATACCTTGATCATTTGGTTAAGGTGGTGTCAGCTGGTGATTCCACTGTAAAGTTAACCATTTCCCTCTTTGTAATAGGTAAATGTCACAGGAAAGACACTTGGAGATTATGCTAATATACTATTTCTCCACAAATTTGCACCCACTCATTTTAATGTCTGTCAGATCTCACCTGTGACACTCACTACTGTACTATTTCCCTAATGGTAAATTTCTATTTCTCTCATTCATTCCACACTGCAGGAACGTATAGTCCCTGACACGTAGAAGGAATTGATAGTCACCTGCAGGGAAAAGTGATCCCTTCTCCATGTATTTATTTACTCAATCATGAACTTACAGAAATGTGAAGTCATAGATTTAAAATCTATTGCTGCATAAATCTGTGGCTAGAACAGTTCTGCTTTCACCACTCCTTCCAGTCAGCACTGGGTCCTACTGAGATGCCCAAATTATTTTCTGAGTACATCCTTAATTTCTGGCATTCTAAAATATTCTAGCTTATCTTGCATTTTTCTTGCCCATCCCCTAAAGCAACTGTCTCTATGGGGCACTAGTTCCTTTTAGTAGAAAATCGTATTTTGAAATAAAAATCTAGAGGCCAAGAGTGCTCACTCTTACTGGGTTATCACTGTTCTCAGATTCCTCTCATGAACACAGGTAGGAAATGTGTGTGTGTGTGTGTGTGTGTGTGTGTGTGTGTGTGTGTATAAAGCCATACAAATGAATATATTTATATTTATTACCATATCACCCACTAGTCTTTTTGGCTATCTGAAGCTCATTCACTAGAAGATTCCTATAAAAAGAGTCATAGAAAATAGATCTTAGATATTGATAGCAATTTACATGCAGTCTCTATCTATAAGTCATTTTGGCTAGACATAAAATCCCTGGTTCACATTTTTTCCCTTACATATGTTATGGCATTTTCTTCTGGCATAAGGCATTGCTTTCAAATATAGTGATGGCAGTCTGATATTTTCTCTATAAGTCACCTGGTCTTTCTGTCAAGATGGCCAAAGTACTTTCTTCAAAGCTGAAGGGTTTTACTAGAATATGTCTTGATGCTGGTTTTTCTGGGTTGATTTTCCAAGGTCTTTAATGTCTTTAAAATACGTAGTCTTACATTCTTTTTTATTTCAAGAAGTTATGGGAAGGGACATGGGTAAACCTATGGTTGATTCATGGTAGTCTGATATTGATGTCTGGTAGAAAGAATGTTTGGTATTTGGTAGAAATCAATGCAATACTGTAAAGCAATTAACTTTCAATTAAAAATAAAGAAATTTTTAAAAAGAAGTTATGTTAAGCATAGTCTTTAGCATTTTTGTCTGTTTCCTTGCTTTGGTTTTCTTTTCTATGGACCTCTGTAGGATTTTTATTGCGTATCTTCAAATCTTTATCTCTTTTTCTCAAATCTTCGTCGACTTGCTTTTGTTTTTGTTTTTAAAAACACACAACATTCCACCTGCTGTTTTTTTTTCAGAATAACAAAAAATATTGTACTAAAACTTAAGACTTACAGAAATTTTCAGACAAGCCATACAAAATGGTCATAAGCTTTTTCTTGAAGGGAAGATTCTACACTTGACAGCAAGGTCACAATGTTATTAGTGAGGGCTGTGATGTCTGTTTAATGTCTGTTTGGTTCAAACAATCAAGCTTGTCCATCTACAGCATCTAAATAAAGTTAGACTTGGCTAGAGAGCATATTCTAAAGAAATGGTTAGCTGTTTTTAACCAACGCACTTAGATCACCATAAAAAAGGGGAAAGTAGCCCATAAAATTAAAATCAAATTACGTTCCACCCCCCCCACCAAAAAAATAAAATAAAATGCAAAAAACACCCACACACCTGCAGCTAACCTTGACAACTACCTTCACCCACAGTGCTTTATACTTAAACCATGATGGGGAAATGAATAAAAGCAGAGAGAGGCCACTGCTTTCAAATGTTTTGCAACATTCTAGACGATACTTCTGGCCTCTGCTCATGCTTTACAACAGTGAATCAGGACAAGACATAGATTTGTTAATGTGCATTTAATCAGTAAAGGTTTGAAGATGCCTGGGTTTTCATTCTGTAGTTTCTAAGACTGTGTCCATTAAATGCAAACAAAAAAGGAAGAAGTCTTGGCAGAACAGAAGTGATACACACTTGACAATCGAATCAATTTAAATTATTATTCATGGCATATAGCCAGTCCATGCTCTAGCCGTTTCTAGGGCTTGGGCTTCATTGGTCTTCCACTGCTCTGCTACATCATTTGCTAATGGATCATCTGGAATGGGAGCACTTAACAAAGCCTAGATCGATAGCAGAACTGTGTGAATCTGCAGTGCTGGGGACCACTTATCTTTCAAAATATCTAAACATATTCTTTCCAACTTGTCTACATTAGGATGATAAATTTTGGTCATGAAATGTACTTTAAGGGCTGCCATTGGGTATTCTTCTGGAAGGAATAGTTCAAGCTTCAAAACTCCTCCCTCAAAGTGGGAATCCTGAGGGCTGGCAATGACCACATGAAAATAACGGGCGTTGCTCCCATCTGGTTTTGCTTTAATGCCGGGAACTGGTTCTGCCGGCAAACGCTGGGTTTCCTTAATAATCCTGTGGGGCAGCCCGGCCATCTTGTCAGATCCTAAGTTCGGCCTCTGGTCTCTGGCTCTATTCCCCTCACGCATGGGTCATCTGCTGTTATTTAAGGGCACTAATTCTTGTGTTTGTTGACTCAGATATTATTTACAGATTTTTTAAAAAATCGTTAGCTCTGCCACCTATTCATTTAGTGTTTTCATATGTTTAGTGAGAATGTCTTTTGGTTAAGTTTTCATTTCTGCCATGATGTTAATGTGCTTCTTATTTTCTTTCATTATTATAATTCTATGGGATTTGGTCTTGATCTTTTTTAGTTACTCATTTTTATGTCAAGTAGATAGTTTTTCTAATTTTACTGCTTTCAAGCTCTGCATTTTTCATATTAAAAATTAAACTAATTTACTTTATGAGATTATACAACTCTAGACCTCTCCTATACTTTCATTTGAATTTTTTTTTTAAACTTGTCTCTACTGTTCCTATTCTATTTAATTTAGATCCTATTCCCAGCAGACTGCATGAGCTCTGTGTGGAGTTTAGTTCTGGAAGGGATCTTCAGCTGGAGAGGTTTGAGAAGCCATACCACCCAGAGTACCCAAGTTCTGTTAAGATCTTAGTTTCAGATACTACAGTTTTTTACTTTTGTTATCAATATGTTCCTATTATAGGGGAATCTGTAGACAGTCAAAAACCATGCCACTGACACTTTCCAAAAATTATGAATGACAACTTAAATTTTCACCTGTTGATTCTAATCATAACAAATTTAATCAGAAAAGAAAATGTCAACAGTTTCTCTAACCATGAAAGGGTTTTCTTTTCTTCTTCCTTTCTTCTTTGCTTTCTAAAGAAGGTGATCATTTCACAGCAAATACAAATGTCAAATCATGTTGTACGCCTGGAACAAATCTAAAATTGTATGTCAATTATACTTCAATTTTAAAAAATCTGAAAATTCAAAAGTGGGTTTAGACTACTTTAAAAATTATTAAGTTTTACTGATATAGGTCACAAACTGAATTTTAGGATATAGAAAAGAATTTGCCAAATGAGAAATACAGCTCATGGTTAAAACCACCAAAGATATTTGAAATCATATAATCACTAGTAAAAGGAAAATAATCAGGATTTTTGCTAAAAGAAATATTGGTATGTACAAACATTATACCCTACATTAAAATGCAAATTTACTTGGTTTTATGCAATCCTTGCAGCTAGGGGATGACTTTATGATTAGTTTCCTCAAAGCAGCAAACAAGGTAAGAACATATTATTTTCAGGTTCTAATCTAAACAGTAAAGGAAAACTAAAACTAGAGGAAGAAAGGACGATAAAGAGAGCAAATTCTGTACCCTGTCATTAAAAGGCATGTTATCAAGGAAAAGTATTCACCAAACGACATCAGACAAAACTTCAATTGGTTTCTCTGCTTCTAGAAAAGTTAGGACTTGCTTCTGATCTTCTGAAAAGGTTAAGATTTAATCTCCTCAGTTAACTGTATTAAAAAAGTCAATCAGGAAATCAAGCTTAATAACTATAGTTATCATAGACTTAGGAATTTGCTAACGGTGACCCAAAACAAAAAAAGAAAACCAATCCACACCACACACACATAAAAATGATTTAAAAATTGGCTTACTTAAAAAAGGACTTAAAATATTTTCCCAA
The DNA here is from genome assembly GCF_001704415.2 of Capra hircus. NCBI lineage: Eukaryota > Metazoa > Chordata > Mammalia > Artiodactyla > Bovidae > Capra > Capra hircus. Next base: position 17,719,522 of record NC_030836.1, on the reverse strand, counting down.
ACAACACATACTAATAAGAACATGAAAATGTCTTCAACACCATTGGTCATTTTGAAAATGTAAATCAAAAACCATAAATACCACTTCACATCATTAGAATGTCTATTATTTTTTAAAAAATAACAAGTGATATGTAGGATGTGAAAAAATTGGAATCCTTATGCAGAACTGATAGGAACATGCAGCAGCTGTAGAAAATGATACGGCAAATCCTCAAAAAATTAAAAACAGAACTATCATCTGATCCAAAAATTCTACTCCAGGGATATACCCAAAAGAAGCGCAAGCAGATATTTGCACACCCACTTTCATAACAACATTAATTATAACAGACAAAAGGTAGAAGAAACCTAAGTGTCCAATGACAGATGAATAGATAAAATGTGGTAGACACATACAAGAGAATATCAGCATTAAAAAATAAAAATTCTGCTACGTTATAATATGGAGGAATACTGAAGACATTAAGCTCAGTGAAATAAGGCAATTACAAACGGACAAATATTGCATGACTTCTTTGAAGTGAGGTTCCTAGAGTTAGTCAAATTCATAGTCAGAAAGTGGAATGATGGATGCCTGTGGCTAAGGGGTGGGGGAAAAGGGTAGTTAGTGTTTAATGGGTACAGAGTTTCAGTTGGAGGATATGAGCCTGGAGATGAATGGAGGAGACAGATGCACAACAATACAAATGAACTTAATGCCGCTGAACTGTATACTTAAAAATGGTTAAAATGATAAAATTTTATGTTATATATATTTTACCACAATAATTTTTTTAAAGTTCATTAATATCCTCTGTATTCTTAAATTAGTAAAAGATATCATGTCTTGATGGCTGGAACACTTTAATGAGAATTTTTTAAATGCCCAGTATAAAAGACCAAAGTACTCAATAGTTTTTTGCCTCTTTTTCATTAAATGATAGAAAAATCTACTTCCTTTAATAAGAAGAGTTAAAACTCTTCAAATTGAGGGAAATTCAATTGATGTAGGTGGGAAGAAGAGTGGAAAAGAGAAGAAATTACAAAACAAAGAAAAACAAAACACACAAAAAAAAACCTTGTTTAGTTGTTTCTTCCTCCTTTTTAGTCTCCTCTTCTTCTAAGCTGGGACTTTCCCGGGAAGAGCTGTCCTGTTGGCTAGAGTTCTTCAACAGAACAGGATCAATTTGTGCTTTCAGGAGTGCAAGAGTCTCAGCCAACTCGTTTCGATTTCTAAAAAAAATGGAAAAACAGAAGGCAGCATAAAAATCTTTCTCCTGTTCTAAGCTTTGTGGTTGCCAATAAGGGTGGGGAAAAATGGGAGTCTGAGATTAGCAGATGCAAACTAATTTATAAAGGATGGATAAACAACAAAGTCCTACTACGTAGCACAGGAACTATATTTAATACCCTATGATAAAGCATAATAGAAAAGAATATGAATATAAGAATATTCATATGGATAAGTTACCTCGCTGTACAGAAGAAATTAACACAACACTGTAAATCAACTATACTTCAATAAATTTTTAAAAAAATCTTTCTTCAGTTCTAAAATGATTTCAGAATAACACCTATTAGAAATTAACATTTAAAAAAGAAAAACATATTAAGAACATCCAAAACACTAGTACAGCTAACCCTAATGAACCTTACATTTTAAAATTAAGTATTAGGAATGAATGCATATTAAAATAAACTGTTCACCAACGAGGAATCTTAGACTATGTTTTTATTAGAATGGCGATTCAAATCTTTTTGGTTAAAAAGAACAGTAGGAACAAATTAAACAAAAACCAAAGTTTGATAATTTTTTTAAATATGATGCAATCTCTCAGGAGTACAAAACCAGAGTAAATTCAGTTTGAATAAAAATATAAGAAAATCCCCAATAAATAAGATACCAATCTACAAATTATCTATTTTTACTACCAAATCCAGAGGTATATATAATATGGTCAATTTTAATGCCACATACAATTAACAGTAAAACAATAATTTAATCATAAATAATTATTTATAACAATAATAATTTAAATTTTTTCTTGCTCAGAAAAACAGTGTGTAACAGCAGAAATAAAAAGGAAACCTTGGACTCAGACTTGGGAAATATAGTTCTAGATCTGCCACTAAGTTAATGAATCAGCACCATGATCTCCCCATCTGTGTCATCAAAGGACTGTGCACGCACCTCTTAATTCTATGTAGTTAGTATCAAGATGAAATTATCTGTTCTATCTGTCATGCCACATATGTCCTCTATCCCCAATTCCACCACCATTCTAGCTAAACACTACTGCTTGAAAGTGGAGACTCTCTTATGAAGTAGGCTCTAAAAAATATTTAATGAATAAATAGAATCCCTGTTCCTAAACCAAATGGCTATGTACCCCTGGACAGGTCATATATTTTCATCAGACCTGAGTTTCCTTATCTATATAAGACTGGATTCTCTTAAGTATTATTAAATTGGTTTCCAAAGAAAGTAAAAAATCACCAGTGACAGACATCTTTCAGAAATTAAAAGGACAATCATTTTGCCATTGTCTATGAGAAAGAACACACAGGGTTATATACATTATAAATATTGTGCATGGCAATGACTATATGTTTATACATAGTATAACTATCACATTAGCATACACAATAAAATGAACAGTTTTAGACTTTTAATTATCTAATAGTAGTAGGTCACGTCAGATGCTGTTTCGAGATTGTGTGGTACTATACCCACTTTACAAAAAACAAAAATAGTTTCTATTTTTGAACTTCATTAGCCCAACCTGCTTCTAACCTAAGCCTCTATCCACTTAATGTTATTATCATCATATTTCAATGAGAATTTCACATGTATAAGTGCCCCAATCCATTTGTTATTTTCTGAGGTCATGCTGGAAACTGAAAAATATATTGAAGTATTTCACTATACCTTCTTTTAAAAGCTGTGAACATTAGAAGCATGCCAATACTTGCTAGAAAATCCAAGTCAATTACTTTCAGTACTCTAAGCAACAAAAAAATCTTACAGAAAAGTTGATTAAAGAACTCTCCTAAAGGCTTTTAACCTGTCTACTACATTCAAATGCAAACCTAATAAAGCCATTATCTTATAAAAACAGAAAACTACCCATCTGGATTTCTCCTGTTTCAATCTTACAATTAGATTTAGTATGTTAAATAATTTTTAAAAGTCCTAAATTGGAATGGAGGAAATTTTAATATATATAGATTAAAATTATATCCAATTTCTTACCACTTTTTACAGAACTTTTTTATTTTTAATGTAATTTTAAAGTGTTACCTTCCATTTACAGTTATTACAAAATACTGGTTTTACTCTCCATGTTTTACAACACATTTTCAGCCTATCTTACACCCAATAGTTTGTACCTCCCCTTACCACTGGTAACCACTAGTTTGCTCTCCATATCTGCTAGTCTGCCTCTTTTTCCCTTTACTCACTAGTTTGTTGTAATTTTTAGATTCCACATATAAGTGATATAATTGAGTATTTGTCCTTCCTCTGACTTCACTTTGCATAATGCCCTTCAAGTCCACCCATGCTGCTGCAAATGGAAAATTTCCTTCTTTTTATGGCTGAGTAGCATTCCATTGTGTATATATACCCCAACGGATTTATGTATATTAATTTTGTGTTCTGCAACTTTTCTAAATTCACTGTTGAACTCTAGTAGTTTTCTGATAGCATTTTCAGGATTTTATGAATAGCATCACATAATTTACAAACAGTGTGGCAGTTTAATTTCTTCACTGTCAATCTGGATTCATTCATTTTTCCTCTCTGGTTGCTGTGGTAAGGATTTCCAGAACTGTGTTGAATAAAAGTGGCGAGAGTGGTCATCGTTGTCTCCTTCTTGATCTTAGAGGAAACGCTTTCAGCTTTTCACCAATAAGTATGATGCTAGCTGTGGGTTTGTCACGCGTGGCCTTTCTGATGTTAAAATGTTCCTTCTATGTCCACTTTCTAGAGTGTTTTTTTATCATAAATGGACATTGAATTTTATCAAAAGCATTCTGTATCTATTAAGATGACCATATGGCTTTTATTCTTTAATTTGTTAATGTGGTTCATGTATCATGTTGGTTGACTGATTTACATATACTGAAGAACACTTGCATCCCTGGAATAAGTCCCAGTTGATCATGGTGTAGGATCCTCAAAATGTTTATTTACTTGTTTGTTTTGACTGTGCCATGAGGCATACGAGACCTTAGTTCCTTGACCAGGGACTGAACCCATGCTCCCTGAAGTAGAAGTGTGGAGTCTTAACCACGGGTAGTTAAGACTTTTAATTTGTTGCACTCAGTTTGCTAGTATTTTGTTGAGGATTTCTCAACATTCATCAATGATCCTGGTCTGTGATATTGGCCTTTTTTTTAATGATACCTGTGTCTGGTTTTTGTATCAGGATGATATTGGCCTCACAGAATGAGTTTGGAAATGTTCCTTCCTCTGCAATTTTCTGCAACAGTTTCAGAAGCATAGGTGTTAACATTGCTGTTTGGTGGAATTCATAACTGGCTCACTGCTGTATACAAGAAACTAACACAGCATTATAAAACAACTATACTCTGTTAAAAATTAATTAAAACAGAACAAACAAACAAAAAATGGTTTGGTAAAATCTACATGTGAAGCCATCCAGTGGTCCTCTACAGGACCTTATAAAGGAGTCTGTGGATTCTAACAATTCAGTTGTTTTGCCCTTTCCCCTCTATTGCTTTATTTTCTTTAAAACATTTCTTCACTCAGACATGTTAAATCATACTCTCTTATGATCTCAGGTTATTTACACTTCTGTTCTCTTCAGTCCAAAGTGTGTTTTGGACTAACTCCAATTATTCTTTCAAAGACAGGCAGATAGATGTGCAACGGAGACTACCACAGCATTGTTAATTGGCTATACCCCAATACAAAATTAAAGATTACAGCTTCAAAGACAAGCAGAGAATGGAAAAATAATGTGGTACACTCATGGAACGGAATATTATTTAGCTATAAAAAGGAATGTAGTACTGATTCTTCATAGATGAACCTTGAAATATGCTATCTCAAAGAAACCAGACATGAAGGCCACGTATGGTATGATTCTATGTATATAAAATGTCTGGAATAGGCAATTTAGGGAAACAGAAAGTAGGCTGGCAGCTGCCACAGGCTGGGGAAAGGGAGAATGGTGAGAAACTGCCAATCTACATGGTGTAGGGATCCTTTGTGGGGAGGAAAATGCCCTGGAGTTAGATCATAATGATAGTCACATAACTTCGCAAATATACTAAAAATCACTGAATTGTATTTTTCTTTAAGTGATGGTGGCTTGGAGATGCATGTAAGGAAAAAGGAACATGTAAACACTGGATAATTTTGCATAGAGAGCTGATTAGATTTGCTGATAGAATATATGTGAAGTGAGAGAGAAAGAAAATGTGCCTCCCAAGTTTTGAATCCAAGCAAACATGGATGCTATTAACTGTGATAGGAGAAACATACCCAAGTGGAAAGGTTGGAAGCTCAAGTTTTGGGCAGACTGATTTTGACAGATTCTGAACTATCTATACCTACAGATAACCTAACTATCTACGTTAACTATCTGTTAACCTAGACTTGAGTGAAACTTTTCTTAAGGGATGTTCAGAATTAGAATTGGTAGGGATACACAAAAGCAACTGTTCAGAAGCAACTGATCTGGTAGCACAATTCAACTAAAAAAAAAACACACAGACAAAAAAACAAAGCCAAGCACAGGCATCGTCTTCTGCCAAGTATGGGTTAGATACCTTGATCCTCCATAGCACACTGGAGAGTAATCTCCATCACAGATCACATTTACGACACTACATTATCATTTCCTATTTCCCTGTATCTTTCCCCAACAATATGGAAAGCTCAGGAATGGCATTAAGTCTTTTCCCTTTAAGAGCCCAGGACAGTGACACAGCAAATCTTTAGCAGATGTCTGTAATATACGATTCCACTATTCACCAATAATATTCCACTTTTCTCATATAATTTCATATCACTGAGCAGATAAAAAGGAAGAAAACTGAGTACAACAGTATCTAAGGGGGTCAAAAAACTGAAAGAAGATATTAATGAATGATATTGACAGGAGTATATTAATAACATAAGTTAACATTAGTGAGTGATTACTATGCTCCAGGCATTACTCCAAAATCATGACATGAATTAGTTCATGTAATTCTAATATAATCTGATTAAATAAGTACTATTGTTACCCCCATTTTTTAGACTAAGAAAGTGAGAACATGCAGAAAGATACAATGATCTATGATCAGAGTTAATTAGTATATATTAAAGGCAGAACTGAATTATAGAAAGTCTGACTTCAGAAACCATATTTTCAAACTCTGTGCTATATTAATTATAGAAATGCCTTGACAGATTTCCTAATTATGTGTACATGAAAACTCTGTACACTATTTAGGAAACAGCTTTTTGAAAATGATTATGAAATAATTATTAGTATTTAAAATATTTTTAATGAGGTATAATTTACATCCTTTGAAATGAATAGATCTTAGGTGTTCAGCAAACCAGTTCTAACAAATGCATATACTTGTGTAATCCATAGCCCAATCGAGAAAAGGAATATTACTATCACCCCCAAACCCCTCCTACCCTGTCCTACTCAATTCCTCTGCTCCACCAAAAGCAAAACGGAATCAGTTTCGAACACTGTAAGCATAAATGAGTTAATTCCAGAACTTAAATAAAATGGTATGTCCTTTTTTTGGGATAAGGCAATGGCACCCCACTCCAGCACTCTTGCCTGGAAAATCCCATGGATGGAGGAGCCTGGTGGGCCACAGTCCATGGGGTCGCTAAGAGTCTGACATGACTCAGCGACTTCACTTTCACTTTTCACTTTTATGCATTGGAGAAGGAAATGGCAACCCACTCCAGTGTTCTTGCCTGGAGAATCCCAGGGACAGGGGAGCCTGGTGGGCTGCCGTCTATAGGGTCGCACAGAGTCGGACATGACTAAAGCGACTTAGCAGCAGCAGCAGCAGCAGCATGTACTTTTTGACTTCTCACACATGATAATTCCTTAAGAACAAAGCCACAGAGTTGCACGCATTATAGGTCATTTCTTTTTATTGCTAAGTAATAATCCATTTTTGAGGACTATTATGAACAAAGATGCTACAAACATTGTTACACAAGGCCTTTCAAAACATCATATAGTTGAAATCATACAGTTAATTTCAGATTGCCTTCTCTTATTAACACGATTTAAATTTCCTCTGTCTTTTCATGGCTTGATAACACATTTGTTTTTCAGATGACAATATTCCATTGTCTGGATACACTGTAGCTTATCCATTCACCTAATGAAGAACATCTTGGCTGTTCTCAGGTTTTGGCAAGTTTGAGTAAGCTGCTACAAATATTCCTGTGCAGGTTTTTATAAGGGCATAGCTTTCAACTTCTTTGGGCAAATGCCAAAGAGGATGACTGCTGGTTCATATGATAATGTTTAATTTTTCAAGAAGCCACCAAACAATCTTTCTGACTGTGTCATTTTGCATTCCCATCAGCAATGAATCTAAGTTCCTATTGCTCTATATGCTCACCACCATTTGCTGTTATCACTGTTCTCGATTTTGTTGTTTAGTCCTTAAGTCATGCCCAACTCTTTTACGACCCTATGGACCAGAGCCCCCCGCAGGCTCCTCTGTCCGTGGGATTTTCCAGGCAAGCATACTGAAATGGGCTGCCATTTCCTCCTCCAGGGGATTTTCCCGACCCAGGGATGGAACCCACATCTCCTGCATTGCAGGCGAATGGGAAACTGGTTCTCGATTTTAGGCACTGTAGTAGGTGTCTAGCAATACCTCACTGTTGTCTTAATTTCCATTTGCCTGAACATTGGGCAGGGTGCATATTTTCCTGTGCTGATTTGCCATCTATTTGATAAGGTCGTTGGTCCACTTTAAATCAGGTTGTTTGTTTTCTTATTGTTGGACTTTAAAAGTTATTTGTATAGCAATTTAAATAGCAAGCAGTGCTCTATCAGATACGTCTTTTGTAAATAATTTTCTCCCATTCTGTGATTTATATTTGCATTATGTTGACACTGTCTTTCACAGAGTAGAAATTTTTAATTTTAATCAAGTCCAGCATCATCAATTCTTTCTTTGATGGATTACAGCTTTGATACTGTAACAAAACCTGTAACAAACCTGAAGTCATCTAGATTTTCTTCTATGCTTTCTTCTTGGGAGTTTTATAGTTTTGTATTTTATATGTAGGTCTGTGATTTACTGTGAGTTAATTTTTGTAAAGGTTGTAAAGGTGTGGGTCTAGATTCAGCTTTTTGAATGTGGACGTCCAGTTGTTCCAAGATAATTTGTAAAGACTATCTTTTCTCCACTGTATTCCTTTTGCTCCTTGGTCAAACATAAGTTGATATAATTGTGTGCATCTAATTCAATGGTCCCTATTCTGTCTCAGTGATCTACCTGTCTATTCTCTTGCCAATACTAGATTCTTCATTATGGTACATTTACAGAAAGACACAGACTCAGGTAAGGTCAGTACTTCAACTTTGTTCTTTTATAACACTGTGTATTATAGGCCTTTTGCCTATAAATTTGAGAGTCAATTATATTGATATCCACAAAATAACTTGCTGGAATTTTGATTGGGACTGCAGTGAGAAGGCAATGGCACCCCACTCCAGTACTCTTGCCTGGAAAATCCCATGGGTGGAAGAGCCTGGTAGGCTGCAGTCCATGGGGTCACTAAGAGTCGAACACGACTGAGCGACTTCACTTTCACTTTTCACTTTTATGCGTTGGAGAAAGAAATGGCAACCCACTCCAGTGTTCTTGCCTTGAGAATCCCAGGGATGGGGGAGCCTGGTGGGCTGCCATCTATGGGGTCACACAGAGTCGGACACGACTGAAGCGACTTAGCAGCAGCAGCAGTGACTCTACAGAGTCAGATCAGACTCTCCCAATATCATGACGATATTAAGTGTTCTTATATATTTGAACATGGAATAATGGAATATCTCTCCATTTATTGATTCCTTTTTTATTTCTTTCATTAGCTTTTCTTTCCTCATATAGATTTGTGCATACTCTTGTTAGATTTACACCTAGGTATTTCAGCTTTAGGGGCACTGATGTAAATGGTACTATGCTTTTAATTTCAGATAACATACATTTGCTGATGGTATATATCAAAATGATTGACCTCTGTGTATTAATTTTTTTGTCCTGCAACACTGCTACAATAATAAACTAGTTCCAGGAGATTTTTTTGGTTGATTCTCTCAGATTTTCTACAAAGAAGATGATGTCATTTGCAAACAACAAGTTTTATTTCTCTGTTCCCAATGTGTATGTCTTTTATTTCCTTTTTTTACTGCACTAGTTAGAACTTCCAATATGATGTTAAAAAGGAATAGAGAGAGTAGATGCCCTTGCTTTGTTCCTAATCATAGTAGGAAAAACTTCAAGTTTCTCTTCATTAAATAGATGCTCCAAGTAGGTTTTTGGTAGCTTTTTAGAAGAATAATTTAAAACACTCAACTAACAAATCTTTTAGATGATCCTTCACTTTTGTTGAAAGTCAAGTATTAGAAACCTTCCAATTTTGTGTAGGATTTATTTTCTGCCTCCATGCTGCTAAGTCACTTCAGTCGTGTCTGCCTCTGTGCGACCCCATAGACGTTAGCCCACCAGGCTCCCCCGTCCCTGGGATTCTCCAGGCAAGAACACTGGAGTGGGTTGCCATTTCCTTCTCCAATGCATAAAAGTGAAAAGTGAAAGTGAAAGTGAAGTCGTGTCCGACTCTTAGGGACTCCATGGACTGCAGCCTACCAGGCTCCTCTGTCCATGGGATTTTCCAGGCAAGAGTACTGGAGTGGGGTGCCATTGTTTTTCTGCCTCCATAGGAAATCAGTATTTTTTTAGCAGTCACACAGGGTATTAGTTCTTGAACAGGGATTGAATCTTGGCCCACAGCAGTGTAAGTGCAGAGTCCTAACCCCTGGATTGCCAGGAAATTTCCAATACGCTTTTTTAATCAAGGGCATTTCTGTCTCTTTCACTAAAGACTTCTAATCATCAAACAGTGTTGATGTCTATCAAATGGTTTTTCTGTTATGTATTGACATGATCATGTGATATTTTCTTCTTTAGCCTGCTGATAGTGAAAATTGATTTTCAAATATTGAACCAGTCTTATATACCTGAGATAACTCTTACTTGGTCATATTATATATATATATATTTTTTTAATGCATTGTTGGATTTGATTTGCTAATATTTTTTGAAAAGTTCTGTATTTATGTTCTTTAGAGATGCTGGTCTATAATTTTTTTCTTGTAATATCTTTTCCTGGTTTTGGTAAGGCTGGCCTCATTCAATGAATTCAGAATTACCTTCCCTTCTTCTATCTTCTGAAAAGACTGAAACCTACAAGTTTAGAAAATGTTTTTTGATAGCATCTATCAGTCTTCCAACAATTATTTCTCTGCAATATAAAACAAACAAATGTTCTCACCTCCATAAACTCATTCTACTACCCCATAATTTATATCCACTGAAGCAGGTTGAGCCCTTGAAAGAAATACTCTTACACAAATCAATTCTTTAAATGTTTACAGATAGTTATATCTCCTTATACTTATGCTAGATCAAGTATTTTCAGTTTATTAAATCATTTTCTTTGTGATTCCTTCCATAAAGAACACATTCCACTATACTGATATTCTTCTTAAGAGTCTGACATCCAATTCTAAATACTATACTCCAGGAAGAATCTTACATGTGACAAATGGAATGATGCCCTACATTGTTTTGGGTATCGAATGCATTTTAGTGACCACTAAGATCTCAATTTTGAGGAAAGAAAAGAATAATAGGGCTTCCCTAGTGGCTCAGTGGTAAAGAATCCACCTGCCAATGTAGGAGATGCGGGTTCGATCTCTGGGTCAGGAAGATTCCTTGGAAAAGGAAATAGCAACCCACTCTAATATTCTTGCCTGAGAAATTCCATGGACAGAGGAGCCCAGTGGACTACAGTCCAAGGGGTCACAAAAAAGTGTCAGACTTAGTGAATAAACAACAAAGAATAGTAACACAATGCTTTTCACATTCAACCTTCACAAAAATGAGAGACCTATATGAATGAAAAAGCTCATTACATTTGTCCAAAACAGTACTAGTATGTTAACTGAAATGCCATGTCACAGAACATATCAAGAATTTATCAAAACTATGATACTTCCTTAGAAAATACACACATTAAATACAACTAAGAGCTACTGCTTACAATATAAGGAATTCCACAGGTGCATGAAAATCATCCAGAGATCCCAGAGCTATACTATTCACCACTACATCCCCCACGGCTCAGCACAGTGCCTACTACACAAGCAGGCGTGCAATTCTAATCTATGACTTTAATGAAATAAAGGAACAGTAGTGCGACAATCAGTTGTTTAGAATCTGCCTTTAATTCCCTGAAATGAGACTCAATACACCCAAAGTAGTATTAATGATCCCAAATATTACTACATATTTGGAAAAAGCTGGCTGGCAAATTTGCCCTTTTGTCTTCCTGCAGATAAACATTTCTTTAATGAAGTAGCTAAGTTTCAATCTTAGGGGTTAGAAGTTTTAAGAAAATGTAGTAATTTAAAAGGTTAGGAGAAGGAACAAATTTTTATCGAGCATGTATTACAGCCCTAGTATAACTTATCTTATAGTCCTCAGAACAGCTTTACTGGGGAAGTATTATCAACCTCATTTTAGGAAAGAGTATGGACAGGGAGGCCTGGCATGCTGCGATTCATGGGGTCGCAAAGAGTCAGACACGATTGAGCGACTGAACTGAACTGAACAGAACTGATGACAGTAATTAAGCAATCTTCTTACAGATGATAAGCAGAGGAAACTAGATTCACTTATTAGCTATAAAATCTATGGTCTTTCTCTTACATCAGGCATTGGGGTATTATCTACTTAAAACATCATATACTAGCAGTTGTTTAAAAGCACATATGACTGATTAATAATAATCATAATAATTTTTCTCCGTCGTAAGTTTTTCTTCCACAAAGCAGTTGTCTCAAACAACTATGCAACTTTAATAAAGAAAGCAGCAGAATGGTGGTAAAACATCACAAACAGAACCTTATATAATGTATGTACTCACAGGGGGAGATGGTGAGTACATCTTATTTCAGGACCACTTTATTTATTTTAATTTAGTAAGTTAACTATATGGAAAACCATATTATATGGTTTATATTTTATGTAATATATGATGCTATTATATCATATATGATATAATATTATGTATGATGATATATCATACATAATATATAATAATATATCTCACCATAATATGATGAAAGAATTGTTAAAAAACAATCCCCCAAGAGCTCATTCAAAGTTTATTCTTAGGGAATAAAAGTTCAGCTTCCATGACCCAAACAAATAGCATGAATTTCTAGAATTTTCTCTTAAAAACATTAATAAATGACCACTAACAAAAATCTGCTAAAATCTAAGCAAAAACAAAGATGAGTTAAAGTTAAAAGAGTCTTCATAAGCCACTAGACATATATCCATTAGTTCTCCCTACTCTAGTTATAAATCCCATATTTTTAAAATTAATGTAAGTTGTGGAAATTAATACAATAAATTCTAAATAATTAATTTGCAAAAACAGAAAATTGGAGACACAAAGATTCTGAATAACAATCTGAGAGTCACTAATCAATTTTTTTTAAAGTTTTATTTCAAACCTTTTTATTAAATTAAATGTTTCCATTCAAATATATTTATCAATACAAACATAAGAAATCAAGATTTTCAAAAAGGATTAGGACAGAAAAGCATAATGTTCCTCAGATTTCTTCAGACCTCACTAAATAAATGTATGCACAGGAAAAACTGAAAATGTAGTATATTTTCACATGAAAATATGTGTCACATGAATCAGACAAATTTAAGAAGAATAAACAAATAATGCCTAATAGAAAGCTATATAGCTAAATAAAAATCAATTTATGTTTATCTGGGAATTCCCTGACACTGCAGTGGTTCGGATGCTGTGTTTTCACTGCCAAGGGCTTGGGTTCAATCCCTGGTTAGGGAACTAAGATCCTACAAGCTATGCAACACAGTACAAAGATATATATATATATATATATATATATATATATATATATATATATATATATATAAAAGATATATTTGTGTTTTTCTTATATTTCTTTCTAACAATGGTTTTCTCTGGGTATATTACCCATGCATCATTATTTTTTGAATTCTAGCTCCCTAAAGTACTAGGTATATGTCCTGATGTGGACCACATTGCTAAACATATTTATTTATTTGACAAATAATTAAGTGCTTCCAATGGGTACTGTGCTGGGCACTAGGCTAGGTCCTACAAACTCCTAACCCCATAAATAGAAAACAATCACCAAGCCTCAGAGATTATATTCTGGTAGAGAAGAGATCAAAGTAAGAAACATGCAAATAAATGTAAAAAAATTTCCAATAAAACATACCTCACAATGCATTTCCATGAAGAGCCATCTTGATCATCTTGTTCTTCTATGTACATTCTGACATTGTGATCTTGATCCAACTGGTACCAGTACATGAGGCCATCTTTGTCACGGCCAATTGGCTGGAGACGCATGGTATCGGCATCCTCCTCATTGATAATATTCTTGAATTTGAGATTGTCATCAAATTGACACTCACAGAGGTACTGGAAAATAGTCACAACATGATTTAAAATACCCCATAAATGTTTCTCCATCACAATAAATGTGTTATGTTCAACCAAGAAACTGATTCAGGCATAAGAAGAGAAAGAGTATGTTTGTCCATCTTTTACTTTCCTCTCTCCTCTTTTGTACACTTACTTTACAATAAGCAATTTTAAAAGACAAATTTCTAATTTAACATACAATTTTAGTATTACATAAATTTATAGGTTTAACACAACCAGTGACCCAAAAATTAAGTTACATTCTAAAGCACTGAGTGTTTGTATTAAAGTCTCCCAAATTGGTTCACGGTATAAAATTTTCAGTGACTTTCTCTTAAAGCTTTTAGATGAACTTTATTCTTCAAATGGCTGTTTATTTTTGAAAGCTTGAGACATACATAATTTTTACCAAAGGCAGTCTTACTGATAACTGCCTCTGGAGAATTTTCTTTAAAAAAAAAAAAATCATACTGCCAGCACCAAAATGGATGAACTAACTTTTTATTAAAATTTTTGTATATGATTAGTGTATATAAGATTTCTTCCCTGAATCTTTGATTTAGTAAACCAGTAAAAGATTAACCACAGTTTACCATATTTGTTGGCTATGATTCTGAAGGCTGCCAACAATGCACAAAGTTAATCTAGGGTAACTGTTTGCCATTATCCTTACAGGCAGAGATCATTAAACCTAGATATAAGTGTGTATTGAAAAACAACCAAAAACAGTAATTTAAAGAAGAGTTTTATCACCAAAAAATTAATAAATAAATGAAAATTCTATTGTCCTTTTCCACTAACAATAAAAATTTCTACTTTCTAGTTGCTTCCCAATTCAACCAGAAGGAGTCAAAGTGATTTTTTTAATTAAAATAATTTTAACAAATAATAAACTTATTACCTTTAAGAGTGCTAACTTGCATTCAACACTCATTTCAAGATAGCCTTTCTTCTCCATCTCCCATGCCCAGGTGCTATTAAACTCTTGGCATATCTGTCAAGAAAAAGTTAAAGTCTTAATACAGAAAAGCAATTTTTATTTACATTGGTAGTTTTGTTGTACAACTATGTTAACTGTTTTGTTAATACATAAAGGAAAAAGTTTATGCCAAACACAGTCCAATCAAATCACACTCTGAAATATCTACTATTTAAATATATCAAAAACGTTGACTACTACTACTAAATGATGACTGCATTCAAGGTGAGCTGTGACCTCTGCAGCTGTCTCCTTTGCTCTCAAGAATTTTATATACACTTTTGTGGCACAGTTTCCCAAATGCAAGTAATTATCTGATTCCACCTCTCCAAATAGCCTAGTTCCTCCAGGACAAGGACAATAATTTATTTCTATGCCTAGACTAAAGCAAGCTAAAAATAACATGCCAAATTGTAGACACATTTTTATTCGAGTAACTCTCCAACTCGAAGTCCTCCTAATTATGGGTAAAGATTTCACTGCTTGGCTTCTATAATGTGGCATTAACTTAAATTTCTAGGTTTCTCTTTCCACACAAACATTTCAAGCAAACCAGAGACAATTTAACAGTATGAAGAAAGAAGATCTGGATAACCATTACACTTATCAGGAGAAATGCCATGGATTCTATGACCTCTGTGAGCCAGTTTCCTCAGCAATAAAAGGGAAGCAGTAGTAATATTGATCTTAAAGGTTGTGAAGTAGACATGAAAAATGATATAAAGTGCCTACAAACTTCACACTTTTTTTCCAATCCAAGAAGCAAAGAGTAGAATGAAGGCCCAGGGAGAAGAACCAACAAAAGGCACAAGATTATCTGGTTGGGAAACTGGCTAGAAAGGCTGGAGGAGAAAAACAAAAAGGCAACTGAGACTGCTTACATAACCATCTCAACTTAGGAATAAGACTAAGCTGGCCCTCCTGGAAGGGGTTACTCTTTTCCTCTCCTTACCAGTGTCGTCGTCTTTTTTTTTAAACCAACTTGTGTAATAGAATCACAGGAGATCATTGTTAGGATAGAAAAAATATAAGCAAGCAGTACGGCCAGGAACTCTATAATGGAAGATCTTCAAAGGCAAAAAGGAAGAAAGAGCTCTCCGTTCAATGGAATACCATACTTCTTTGACTGCTACAGCATTGTATTTTGCAGAGAAAAAATACTCAGACGTACAGAGTGAAGGAAATTTTTCTGGAATACCACACAGGGAAATGGCCAAAAAGCATAGCAGAAGATGACCAGTGTCCTTAGTCATTAGGGAAATGTAACTCAAAATCACACTGCAATACTACTTCATACATGTTAGGATAGCATAATCAAAAAGAAGGAAAATAGCAAATGATAGGAATGTAAACTAGTGTAGCCACTTTGTTCAAAAAAAAAAAAAAGGTTAGCAGTTCCTCAAAAAGTTAACACTGAGTTACCACATGACTTAGCAATTCCATTCCTTGGTATGTACATATAAAAAAATGAAAACATATGCTATACAAATGTTCATCTCAATATTATTTATAACAGCCAAACGGTGGGATCAACCCAAACTTACATCAACTGATGAATGAATAAAATAATAGTTGGAATATAAATACAATGCAATTTTATGCATCCATGAAAAGGAATGAAGTATTGCTATACTGTATAGCATGGATGAATATTAAAAACATAATGCTAGGTAAAAAAAATCTGATATAAAAGGTCACAGATTTTGGAGTGTTTGTATATAGAATTTCTACAAGAGTCAAATCCATATAGACAAAATTGCTAATGGGTAAGTAGAGGGAGGAACAGTTGTTGCTAATGGGCTTCCTTTTAGAATAACTTTAAAAATGCTCTACAATTAAGACAGTGTTCTACTATTAAGATAGCTCACATACTTGTGAATATGCTTAAAAAACTGAATTGCATATTTTTAAAAGGTGACATTCATGGTATGTCAGTAATATCTCAATCAAAAAAAAAAAAAATCAGAGGGACAGTCAACAACACAGACTAAAGCTTATGACTTGGCTGAAGCATTTCTTGAGTGTTCTACTGTATACCACACCCCGAAAATACTTTGAAGGCTAAAGCTGAGCGTGGGGAAGCTCAACTTCACCCAGAGGGGCTGAGAATGACACAGCTTCAAAGCAGAGCCCACAACCTAGTTACCAATGCACAGTCAATGGCTCACGGCGTCACTGATAGCAAATACAGCTGAACAACTACTGATTATCATTTACTGTGTGAAAGAGAAGGAGAGAGAGAGTGAGGTAGATATAGAGATAATTAAGATACAGGCCTCTGCATCTGCACTACTTAGCTTCAATTTACTGACCTTCATTTACAATGTTCAGGGTGTAAAACCTTTGCTGTGCTGATATTCAGAGATAAACATGCTATTCATTTTCAGTTTCTTTTCAATATAAATTTATTTAATTAGAGGCTAATTTCTTTACAATATTATATTGGTTTTGCCATACATCAGTTTCGTTAAGCAATGTGGACTTATACTGTGCTATTTGAAGACCTCCCCTCAAGGCCCATTACTCAGATTTGCCCAAACAGCCATAACCTATTTTTACTACCTTCCCAGGGATGCAGTGGTAAAAAATACCCCTGCCATTGCAAGAGACACAAGAGTGTGGGTTTGATCCCCAGGTTGGGAAGATCCCTTGGAGTAGAAAATGGTAACCCACTCCAGTATTCATGCCTGGAAAATTCCATGGACAGAGAAGTCTGGCAGGATACAGTCCGTGGCGTCTCAAAGAGAGGGACAGGACTGAGCAACTGAGCACAGCACATTGTTACCACAAAGGAAATACTGCAAATACAAAAAGTACTATAAACGACACTTAAATAATTCTTATGCAGGACTACATAATCTCATCAGAGGTCAGCAAACTGCTAAGAGACAAACAAATAATTTAGGTTTTGTGACCACATGGCCTCTTTTTCAACTATTAAACTCTGTTATAGTGCAAAAGCAGTCATGTTGCTAAGTCATGTTCAGAAGCTAAGTCACGTCCGACTCTGCAAATCCATGGACTGCAGCATGCCAGGCTTCCCTGTCCTTCACCATCCCCCAAAGTTAGCTCAAACTCATATCCCATTGAGTTGGTGTTGCCATTCATGATCTCACCCTCTGTCATCTCCTTTCTCCTCCTGCCTTCAATCTTTCCCAGAATCAGGGTCTTTAACAATGAACTGTTTCTTCGCATTAAGTGGCCAAAGTAATGGAGCTTCAGTATCAGTCCTTCCAATGAATATTCAGGACTGATTTCTTTTAGGATGGACTGGTTGGATCTCCTTACAGTCCAAGGGACTCTCAAAAGAGTCTTCTCCAACACCACAGCTTGAAAGCATCAATTCTTTGGTGCTCAGCCTTCTTTATGGTCCAACTCTCACATCGGTACATGACTACTGGATAAACCATAGCTTTGACTATATGAACCTTTGTCAGCAAAGTAACGTCTTTGTTTTTTAATATGCTGTCTAGGTTTGTCATAGCTTTCCTTCCAAGGTTCATTTCACTGCTGCCGTCACCATCTGCAGTGATTTTGGAGCCCAAAAAATGAAGTCTGTCACTGTTTCCATTGTTTTCCCATCTATTTGCCATGAAGTGATGAGACCAGATGCCATGATCTTTGTTTTCTGAATGTTAAGTTTTAAGCCAGCTTTTTCACTCTCTTCTTTCACCCTCATCGAGGCTCTTTAGTTCCTCTTCACTTTCTGCCACTAGAGTGGTATCATCTGCATATCTGAGGCTGTTCATATTTCTCCTGGCAATATTAATTCCAGCTTGTGCTTCATCTAGCCTGGCATTTCTCATGATGTACTCTGCTTACATGTTAAATAAACAGGGTGACAATACACAGCTTTGACATACTCCTTTCCCAATTTTGAACCAGTCCATTGTTTCTTAGCTGGTTCTAACTGTTGCTTCTTGACCTGCATACAGATTTCTCAGGAGGCAGGTAAGGTGATCTGGTATTTCCATTTCTTTAAGAATTTTCCACAGTTTGTTGTTATCCACACAGTCAGAAGTAGATGTTTTTCTGGAATTGTTTTGCTTTTTCCATGATCCAACAGATGCTGGCAATTTGATCTCTGGTTCCTCTGCCTTTACTAAATTGAGCTTATCCATCTGGAAGTTCTCGGTTCATGTACTGTTGAAGCCTAGCTTGAAGGATTTGAGCATAACCTTGCTAGCATGTAAAATGAGTACAACTGTGCAGCAGTTTTAACGTTTAGCATTGCCCTTCTTTTCCAGTCCTGTGGCCACTGCTGAGTTTTCCACATTTGCTGGCATGTTGAATGCAGCACTTCCACAGCATCATCTTTTAGGATTTGAATTAGCTCAGCTGGAATTCCATCACCTCCACTAGCTTAGTTCGTACTAATGCTACCTAAGGCCCACTTGACGTCACATTCCAGGAAAAGCAGTATTTTCTATAATACATAAATCAGTGAGCAATACCACTTTACAATACCACTGTATTTGTAAGGAAATTTGAATTTCATATAATTTTCATATGTTAACCATTCTCCCAACCATTTCAATATATGAAAACCATTCTTAGTTCTCAAGCCATACATACATAAACAGACAGAAAGGTGAGATTTGACACAGGGGCCATAGTTTGCCTAGAGGACCAGAAACTAGCTTTGTTTATTAGAGACTGTCTAGACAGTTCTTCTCAGAGAAGGCAATGGCACCCCACTCCAGTACTCTTGCCTGGAAAATCCCATGGACAGAGGAGCCTGGTAGGCTGCGATCCATGGGGTCGCGAAGAGTCGGACACGACTGAGCGACTTCCCTTTCACTTTTCACTTTCATGCACTGGAGAAGGAAATGGCAACCCACTCCAGTGTTCTTGCCTGGAGAATCCCAGGGACGGGGGAGCCTGGTGGGCTGCCACCTATGGGGTCACACAGAGTCGGACACGACTAAAGTGACTTAGCAGCAGCAGACAGTTATTCTTGGGGCCTTAAAGCAAAAGGATCCCTACTAGATTGGTAATCCACATTAATTCCCCAGGTTTCATCTGATTCTAACCAAGCAGCCTATTTAATTTGGTTTTGCATGCAATTCCTTTTTAGAGAATGTATCAATATCCAAAACATCCACATTTATCACCATAAATTATCATTCCATAATGCTGGTGTTAAGTTTGATTCTCTCTAAATATGCTAATGAGTGATCATGTCTAGTTGTTTCCCCCTGTACGGTGCATAAGGAACAGTCTTTCTGATACACACACAAAATCAATGTTCCGTGCCTGCAAGGTTGAATGCCATTCAGCATGGGAGGTCTCTTGGCTGCCTGCCTGTTGTCATTCCCAAACTCCCTGTGTCTATTCTTCTTGACTTCTACAGAGAAAAAACAAGGTTGAGGGTGGAAAATAAGGGGTAGGGGGTGTAGGGGGCATTTAAAAGCTCACAGCAGCTAAACATGTATAAGAAAGGTGGTTTAACATGCCTGTTCAGCAAAAACACAGACTTTATCTCAGTGAGATCATTAACATATTAATCTTAGACTCATATACACAATGGAAGCACCAGTAATAATTCTCTTTTTGGCAGTTTAGAAGGAAAGGAGGAAGGGTGTAGAAAAACCACAAAATTCTCAGCATGAACATCCAAATGTTGGCACTGAGAGACTAGACCACCACTTGAATGGCTTCTATCAGCCTAAGGACACACCCCTGCTCTTTCATTGCTATCTAGAAAACTCAAGCTTGCCAAAAGGATTTATTTTTTGTTCCAGCCAACACCTGATCAGATCCTGGAGGACCTCTAAATCTCTTTTTTTTTTTCCTTTTTGTCACACCAGGCAGCTTGCAGGATCTTAGCTCCCTGACCAGGAATTGAACCTGCTCCATCCCAGTGAAAATGACAAGTATTAACTACTGGACTGCCAAGGAATTCCCCCTAACTACTTTTAAAACAAACAAAGTTAAAATTGTAAATCTTTCCTCTAAACCTTTGAGAGGTGTTCTCTATATGTCCTACAAGACAGGCGTGTCCTTCTCAAGGACCTGAAAGCCAATCCTTTTGTATGTAATCATCAGACTGCAGAAGTTGCAGGCACAAAAGGCCTAATCAAGCTGACTTTGACCAACTCTCATAACTGGCTTTTGTGATTTTTTATTTCCCTAACCCAGCTCAACTCCTTTACTCTCTCATTACCATCTCCCCAACTCCCTCATCCTACCTTTAAAATACCAGCCACTGCTGGGCAAACTGAAATTGAGTTCAAGCTCCACCTACTAGAGTTAGTTATTTAATAAATCTGTCAGTACAGCCTTTAACCAGTGTTCGGTTTTGTTTACCTTTGATAAGGGAGTCCCTTAATATCATTCAGATGGAAATCTTTATTTTACAATTTAAAAAGATGAAGTTTAAAGAGATTCATTCATCCAGTGATTCCACAAGTATTTATTGAGTACTTGTTCTATGGCAAGAACTAATCAAAGAGCTGGGACACCGTGGTAAAGAAAAAACCCAACTGCCACCATGGAGCTTATATCCTAGGAGGTAGTCAAATGGGTGAAAATGAGAAAATATCAAGTGGAGACAAAACAGAACACTGTGATAGAGAAAAGGTTTAGTGTTCAGGCAAGGCTTCATTTTAAAAAGCTGACATTTGACACAAAAAGTTGAGATAGGACTGATAAACAGAAATCAGCCATAAAAAGACCTGGTAGAAGAATGTTTCAGACAGAAGAAACAAGCTGGCACAAAGGTCTGACATATCTAAAAACAGAAAAAAGGATCATTGTAAATGAAGCAGAATAAGGGGGAGAACAGAAAAAGAAAAGGAAACCAAAGTCCAGATGATGTAAGCAATGGTAAGAAATTAAAATCTAATTTCAAATGCAATGGGAAGATTTTTTTACATTTTGGGGAGTGGGTAGTATAGGTGGTTCAGAATATTGTGTTAAATGCTAGAGAAGGTGTCGGGAAAAGAAAACCCTCCTACACTGCTGGTGGGATTGTGGCTTGTACAGCCACTATGAAAAACATAAAGAGGTTCCTAAAAAAACCAAATATAGAGATGCCATATGATCCGGCAATCCCACTTCTGGGCATCTATGCAGAGGAAATTCTCATTATAAAAGATGCACCCCTATGTGCATAGGAGCACTATTTATAACAGCCAAGACAAGGAAGCAATTAAATGTCCATCGGCAGATTGATAAAAAATGCGGCATATATTATATACACAATACAATGGAATATCACTCACACATCAAAAAGAATAAAATGTCATTTTGCAGCAACATGGATGGGCCCAGAGATTATCATACTAAGTGAAATTAGAAACAGAAAGACAAATACCATATGATACATCACTTATATGTGGAATCTAAAATTTGACAAAAAATGAACTCACCTACAAAACAGAAAGAGACTCACAGACACAGAAAACAAACTTATGGTTACCAAAGCGGATAGCATGCATGCTCAGTCCTGTCCGACTCTCCAACCCCAAGGACTGTAACCTTTCCAGCTCTTTTGTCCATGGGATTTTCCAGGCAAGAATACTGGAGTGGCCATTTCCTTCTCTAGGGGATCTTTCTGACCCAGAGATGGAACCCATGTCTCCTGCATTGGCAGGCGGATTCTTTTTTTATAAATGAATATTCTTTTTTTTTAATTAATTGACTTTTTAGTTGAAGGATAATTGCTTTACAGAAATTGTGTTGGTTTCTGCCAAACATCAACATGAATCAGCCATAGGTACACATATGTCCCCTCCCTCCCATCTTCCCCCGCCCATCCCACCCTCTGGGTTACAGAGCCCCTGTTTGAGTCCCCTGAGACACAGAGCAAATTCCCACTGGCTATCTATTTTACATATGGTAACGTAAGTTTCCGTGTTACTCTCTCCATACATCTCACCCTCTCCTTCTTTCCCTGGTCCCATGTCCCTAAGTCTGTTCTCTATGTCTGTGTAGCCACTTGGAAGCCCAAAGGGGTTAGCAGGTTAGCAGTTAATTTAATTAACTCCTAATTTAGGAGTTTGGGATTAGCAGATACAAACTACTATATATAAAATGACAGCAAGGCCCTACTGTGTATCACAGGAAACTATATTCAATATCCTGCCATAGACCATAAAATGAAGACTAAGATAACCAAAAGAATATGAAGACTATGGCTGGATCACTTTGTTATCTGCCAGAAAACAACACAAAACTATAAATCATCCATACTTTAATTACAAATTAAAAAAAAATACTGTGTTAGTTCCAGGTATATGCTGAGGAATGGGACGCTGGCGCTATGGTGGCTTGATTTTCAGTTTTGAAAGGAACCTCCTTACTGTTTCCCATAGTGGCTGCACCAATTTACCACAGTGCAGGAGGGTTTTAATATGATGAGATGATTTTTAATGGGGGAAAAATTAGATCAGATATATGTTTCAAAAATGGCAGCTGTGTGTAAAATAGATTGTAGAGGGGAAAGAACAGAAACTACACAACTTTTAAGGCAAGAGACAATGATGACATGGACTATGGTGTGGTAGTGGAAACAGAAGCAAACAGCTGTATTTTGAAGGGAGAATTTTAAGGACTTTTGAAAGAACAGATGTTGAAGGTGACTGAAAAGGAAAATCAACTAAATTCCTTGTCTTGACATCTAAATTCCTTGACTTGAACAAATGGAAGGATAAAAGTGCTTTTAATGAAGGTATAAAGGAACACTTGAGGGAAAAGAGATGTCTTATACCTACAGAGTTTGAGGTACCTATTATATACATCTAAGAAATGTCCTTCTCAAATTTAGTGACTGAACTAAATCTGAGTTAAAACTGAAGCTATGACTCCTGGTTCAGATCTTTCCACTGCATCCCATACAGTTTTCACTAAAACCTTTTCAAGTCTGAGTCAAGAAGAATTTTTTTGGCTGAGCTCTGAGAAGTCATCTTTTAATTCCTAGCATGTGACAAAGCGTAAGATACACAGCAGGTACAAAACAAATATCTGATGAATAAACAAAAGACATAGAAAAATGATGTTTTTACCTTAATTTAAAAAATTATTATTTTAAATTATCCATCAATAACTTCTGACTAGAATAGCAACAGCTAACATGTATTGTGTGTTTACCACATGCCAAGTACTATTCCAACCACCTTAAAATATTAATTCAGTCAATTCTCATAAGTCTTTATATGGGTGTACTATTATCCTTAGGAGGTTCTGTGCTTTAGCCAAGAAATAAGAGAAATAGGAATTAGTATCTCTAGTAATTTATAGTGAAATCAGTAATATATTTGAGACACCAATTAGGTCAGTTATCACCAACCATACTATGGACAAAGGCTAGACTGAGAATTAGAAATCATGTAGTTTTGTTATTACACTCAAATTAACCCTCATCAAGTATCCCTGACCAAATATGTAAATATGTCCAACTATTTTATATATAATATTCTTTCCAGAGGACTAAATGAAACATTTACTGAGCACATTTAGTATTAGGAGAGCAAAGATGAATTAACAGTCTGCACTGAGAAGTTCAGAATTCAGAGAAAGTCATGAAAACAAGTAATGTGAGGTGAGAAGCAGTCACTGAGTCATCTACAAACTGAGAAACTGGTATGTCTATGAACTACTATGAAAATAAAGGAGAGAAACCCTTCAGCCAATGGATGAAGGTGTGACACTTTCATTCAAGTGGTGACACTTATGCTAGGACCTAAAGGATGAATGAGGTTTTATCAGAAAAGGAGGTAAATAAATAGTATTTCAAGAAGAAACAGAACAGAATATGATAACCAATTGGGGATGTGAATATTTTGGTATGTTCTGTCGAAATGAAGGCGAATAAAAGAGCTCTTTCTGCTGAGCCCTCGAGTCCTAAATCATGAGTGCTGAGGGGTGGGTGGGAAGAGACAAGGCCATGAAAGTAGGTCATTGCTCATAAATATGAGGACTCAACAAGCATTCAGAAGTACTGATGAAAACCAGTTCTATCGCACTATGGCAAGACAGGACAGAATCCAAGGTCAAGGAGACCCACTAAAGCCTGTTTTGCAATAACTCACAGAAAAGGTGATGAAGCTTGGCCTAACCCTGCAGAGGATACTCAAGAGAAGGCAGATTCAGATTGTTAGTGCACATATCTTACAAAAGCAACAAGCTTTATGCTTAATACATTATACAGTAAATGTTTTACTCTTTAAAATAGACCTTTCACAATTATTACTTCATTTGGGGTAGATGGCCCATAAAGCTACAAGATTTTTTAAAACAAAACAAAGTCTGATCATCTTTCTATTTTCTATAGTATCTCCCAAGTTCAAGACCTTACTGACAGTGGACACTAAATATTTATATTATCAGTAGTCCCTACAGAGTCAACTTACTATTTTGATGAGCTACCTGGGAATACTGCCTATAACAATGCATATTAAGAGTTATATATAGAATGGAAGATTCTTTCATTCCTTAAAATATATACTGGATCTATTTCAATGGGAAGACTTCTCAAGCAACATGGTTTTAAAAATCAAAAGAATACCAAAACCCCAAGTGACTAGAGCATAGCCATGTATCAATTAATGGGTTTATTCCACAAAAAGGATAAACAGGTCTTTACCAGTACTTTGGTGTATGTTAGACACTGTGACTGACGTCAGGATAGGATGCTACAACTCTTACAAAAGGGCCTCAGTTGAACAGGCAGCTGGAATCTGTTAACCTACAAATATGGCACATTTACACAGGTCAAAAATTCGAGAAGCTACTCTCAAAAGTAGTCTATTCTGAAGAGTAGTAAAAGGTACCTTGCAAGTATCTGGCAAAAATCCAGCAAGAAAAATCAAATCTCTATCATAGCTATTTTATACTCATAGATAAGAGTAACCATATACCTAAAATACACCCAAGTGGAAAGAATGTAATTGGTAAGTTCCTCTTTCCAAGAGATCTACTTTTTATCAATTAGCTAAATAGGAAGGGAAATAAGATTTTAGTATAAAACAGATTGAGATTCAAATCCAGGCTCTATCAACAGTGTGATCCTGTCGAGGTCAATCACCTCTCTCAATTCAGGGTCTTCCTCTGTAAAATGGAGGTTATCTTGCTAATAAAAGAGATGAGATTAGGAAGATGCCTATCAGATCCTCATGGTGCCACAGCTACATATATAAATGCAAACCTGAAGATGGATCCAGAAAAACATGACAAGAACCAACTGGAACACGAGAAGAAAATAAAGAGAATTAAGAGCTGTTAGGAAGTAGACTGGGCTTTCCTAGTGGCTCAGTGGTAAAGAATCCGCCTGTAACGCAGGAGCCATAAAAGTTGTGGGTTCAATCCCTGGGTTTGGAAGATCCCCTGGAGGAGGGCCCAGCAACCCACTCCAGTATTCTCGCCTGGAGAATCCCAAGGACAGAGGAGCCTGGCAGGCTACAGTCCATAGAGTTGCAAAGATTCCAACACAACTGAAGCGACTTAGCAGTAACAGGAAGTAGATCAGTGTTCTTCAAACTGTATATAAACATTGTTTCAAGGTACTTTTGTTTCAAATATATTTAAAATACCCAATATTTAAATAAAATTATTGGTGACTGATTTAATTCTCTACTTTTATTTTCTGGGTAATTAACCCTATATATAGGCTTCCCTGGTAGCTCAGATGGTAAAGAATCTGCCTGCAGTGTGGGAGACCTGGGTTCAATCCCTGAGTTGGGAAGATCCCCTGAAGAAGGGAGAGCTATCCACTCCAGCAATCTTGCCCAACCATGGATACAGGAGCCTGGTGGGCTACAGTCCATGGGGTCGCAAAGAATTGAACATGACTGAGCAACTTTCATTTACAGGCTTCCCTGATGGCTCAGGGGTAAAGAATCTGTCTGCCAATGTAGGAGAGAGATCTTGAGAGATGTGGGTTTGATTTGTGAGTGGGGAAGATGTCCTGGAGGAGGAAATGCCAATCCACTCCAGGCATTCCTGCCTTGGAAATCCTATGGACAGAGGAGCCTGGCAGGCTACAGTTCATGGGGTCACAAGAGTCAGACATGACTTAGCAACTAAACAACAAACCCTATATTATACTGAATCGGCTGCCTTGTTAGGATCCAATATGGTAGTAAACATGTTGAAGTTAAGATTACTGCCAGATCTAGAGAATATTCCCTGACTGTTGCATTTTTATATATTGTGGAAATATACACAAATTTAGTATGTAGAGAAATATTTTTGTATATAAACATAAAATTCACCATTTTAGTCATTAAGTGTATAATTTAGTGGAATTAATCAATCACATTCACAATGTTGTATAATCATTGATACTTTTTTATTTCCAAAAGTTTTTTTATTATTCAGACAAAAACTCTTTCTTTTCACTACACCACTTGGCTTGTGGGATATTGGTTCCCCAACCAGGGACTGAACCCAGGCCCTCTGCAGTAAAAGGGTGGAATCCCAATCACTGGATTGTCAGGGAATTCCCTTCAAACAGAAGATCTTTAAGCTTTAAGCAATTAACTCCCCATTCTCCTCCCACTCCGCAGCATAATCTCTAATCTACTTTAATATCAGTTCTTTTGTGTCTGGCTTCTTTTACTTAGCATAATGTTTGCAAGGACTGCCCATGTGGTAGCAAATATAAGAAGTTCTTTCCTTTTTAAGGATGAAAAATATTACATTGTATGAATGTATCACATTTTGTTTACTGATGGACATTTGGGTAGTGTCAACCTTTGGGCTATTATGAATTAAGCTATAATAAATACTGGCATACAAGTGTCTGTCTGAGTTTCTTCTGAGTATACAGCTAGGTGCAGAACTGATGGGTCACACAGCAGTTATATGTTTAGCTTTTTTTTGACTGTACAGCGTGGCATGCGAAACCTTCCCAAACAGGGATGGAACCCGTGGCCCCTATATTGGAAGCACAGAGTCTTAACCACTGGACCACGAGGAAAGCCCTGTTTAGCTTTTTAAGGATGGGCCAAATGGTTTTCCACATCAGCTGCACCATTTTGTATTCCGATTAGTTTCAGCATCTCTACAAACTCATCAATATTTATTATTTTCCTTTAAGAGTTATTGCAGATGGTGACTGCAGCCATGAAATTAAAAGACGCTTACTCCTTGGAAGAAAAGTTATGACCAACCTAGATAGCATATTCAAAAGCAGAGACATTACTTTGCCGACTAAGGTCCGTCTAGTCAAGGCTATGGTTTTTCCTGTGGTCATGTATGGATATGAGAGTTGGGCTGTGAAAAAGGCTGAGCACCGAAGAATTGATGCTTTTGAACTGTGGTGTTGGAGAAGACTCTTGAGGGTCCCTTGGACTGCAAGGAGATCCAACCAGTCCATTCTGAAGGAGATCAGCCCTGGGATTTCTTTGGAAGGAATGATGCTAAAGCTGAAGCTCCAGTACTTTGGCCACCTCATGCGAAGAGTTGACTCATTGGAAAAGGCTCTGATGCTGGGAGGGATTGGGGGCAGGAGAAGGGGACGACCGAGGATGAGATGGTTGGATGGACGTGAGTCTGAGTAAACTCCGGGAGATGGTGATGGACAGGGAGGCCAGGCGTGCTGTGATTCATGGGGTCGCAAAGAGTCGGACACGACTGAGCGACTGAACGGAACTATTAGGCATAAAGTAATACTGAGTTTCTGATTTTCATTTCGTCCATGACTAATGATGTTGATTCTTTTCACATGCTAATTATCAATCGCTGCATATCTCTGAAGAAATGTCTACTCAAATATTTTGCATTTTTTAAACTGGGTTAGTCTTTTTGTTGTTTTTAGGAATTCCCTCTATAGTCTATAAATTTTCTTATCAGTCATACAATTTGCAAATTATTTTCTTCCATGATGTGGGTAGTCTTTTTACTTTCTTCATAATATTATTTGATGGACAACAGTTTTTCATTTTGATAAAGTCGAATTCATGTACTGTTTTTCTTCTTGCTTACATGCTTTTGGTGTCAAAATTTAAGACTCTACTGCCAAGCTGAAGGTCATAAAGATCTATCCCTAAGTTTTATTCTAAGAGGATTATGGTTCTAGCTCTTTCAATTAGGCTGTTAACCCATTTTGAGTTAATTTTTGCATATGGTATGAGGAAGGGTATTTACTGCATTTTGCAACTTGTTAAACCTCAAGAAATTTACATTTCATACTATAGGCAACAATCAAAATAAGTTTTAAAAACACTACAATAAAATTATCACTACAGCATATATACTTCATCCTTTCATTTTCAGCTCAGACAAAAATCAAGACATATACGCATCATTAACAATATTTTTAATGGATTCCTAAAGTTTTTTTATACTTAGAAAATTTCAGGAGAGTCTAATTTTACTTCCCAGGTTTATCTGGTTAATAGCTAAAGTGATAACCTTAAATTGCTATTTTTATGTAACTTCTTTCAAAACACATTGATACTAGAGTTATAGCTAAAGGAGCAATACAATGGAGAAGTTCTGACTAATACAAGTGTGCACACTTGGGGGAAAAAAGGAACTTCTGGAGGGGAAAAGCAGGTTTCTGAAGTCTACTTCAAGGGCACGCTTACACAGATTTCCCAGCCATAATTAAGGCACTGATCCCTCTGACTGGAAAAGTCTTCAGATATATTATCAACACAAAACATTAACTGGACCACCAGAAGAAAAACTAAAGCAGATGCAACCCAACACTTCTGTATCTACAAGTATAAATAATTCGGTCTAAGTTGCTGTCAATTCCAAAAGAATGCCAGACACAGAAAAAAAAAGTAAACTTGTTACAGTTTTTCTGATAATTTATTTTTAATGTTTAAACAACATTTGCTGGGTTCCAACTATTTGATAAGTACTATGCTGAGAGAATTCATATATACTTTCACAAGAACTGACTAAACTTACATACCTAGTAATCAGCAGGGTTCAGGGTTTTTCCCCAATAGAAATCCAGTGCTCTTACTACATCATCACATGCAATTCATTCATGATGGTAAACTGTGGCTACTGACACACTGTGCGTGAGTACACATGTGTGCTTAGTTGCTCAGTCATGTCCAACTCTTTGCAACCCCATGGACTGTAGCCCGCCAGGATCCTCTATCCATGGGGATTCTCCAAGAAAGAATACTGGAGTGGGTCGCCATGCCTTCCTCCAGGCGATCTTCCTGATCAAACCCAGCTGTCCCATAGTGTAGGTGGATTCATTACCACCAGGGAAGCATGAGTAAATGGTACTCTTTAAAGAACATTTGCAAAGTTAAAAGTATGAAAATGCTTTCCAATATACAGAGCGTTGGGCTTTCCTGGTGGCCCAGTGGTAAAGAACCTGCCTGCTAATGCAAGAGTCATGGGTTCAATCCCTAGGTCAGGAAGATCCCCTGGAGAAGGAAATGGCAACCCACTCCAGTATTCTTGCCTGGGAAATCTCATGAACCGAGGAGCCTGGCGGACTACACTTCACGGGGTCTCAAAGAGTCTGACAAGACTCAGCGACTAAAACAACAACAATAACAACAACAATACAGAGCGTTAAGTATTCATTTTGTGGCATAAGACAAACCTATATTCAATCCTTGCTTCATCATCTACTATTTATGGGACTTTGGGAATTATTTATTCTCCATGATCTAGTTTGTGCTGTGAATTAAATGATACTGTATGTAAAATAGCCTAGGATCCAGTATATAAGTTCTCAAATATTAGCTCTTATCATTATTACAAAAATATAAGTTTTGGAGAAACTGAAAGCCTCATAAATTGCTGATGAGAATGTGAAATAGTATAGTGACTATGGAAAACAGTTCGGCAGTTCCTCAAAAAAATGCCATATGACCCAGAAATTTTATACACTCCTAGGTACATAGAGTAGAGAAAAATTCATGGCCACATGAACACTTGTATATCAACATTCATAGCAGAATTCCTAATAGCCAAAAGGTGAAAAAACCCAAATGATCATGCATTGAAAATGGATAAATAAAATGTATTAACCATACAATGGAAGAATATTTTGCAATAAAAAGAAATGGAGTACTAACATATACTATATATAAATGAATAAACTTTCAAATCATTATACTAAATGAAAGAAGACACAGGAGACCACATATGTTATGATTTCATCCATAAGAAATGTTCAAAATACACAAATTCATAGAGACAGAAAGGAGATTGAGAGCTGGCCAGGATCTGAGCAGGAAGCGGCTATGACTGGAACAGATTGCTAATGGGTACAGAGTTTCTGCTTGGGATGACGGAAATGTTCTGGAATTACATAGTGGTATGGTTGGACAACATACTGAATATACTAAAAGTCAATGAATATATTTTAATATGGAAAATTCTATGTTGTATGAATTATACCACAATTTTAAAAAGAAAAACACAACTTAATAAACAAGGCCAAAAAACTGAAAGATAACAACCTTAGCTTATTTTTGAAAAGTAAACAGCAGTAGATAAATATCTACCCCTTGTCAAAATATGTCCTAAATAACAAATAACAAAAGATAGTCCTTATGACTTCCTAATAAAGGACAAGCTGCCTAAGGAATAAAAGCAATGAGCCTTACTGAAACTGCCATTTAGATTAAAGGTATTTACAGACAAAATGGGCTTCCCTGTTGACTCAGACTATAAAGAATCTGCCTGCAATGCAGGACACTCAGATTCAATCCCCCAACCACTAATGACAAAGAAGCTTAAGTTAAACAGTTCTATGAAGACCTATAAGACCTTCTAGAACTAACATCAAAAAAAAAAGTCCTTTCATCACAGGGGACTGCAATGCAAAAGTAGGAAGTCAAGAGATATACCTGGAGTAACAGGCAAGTTTGGCCTTGGGAGTACAAAATGAAGCAGGGAAAAGGGTCTAACAGTGTTTTGCCAAGAGAATGCACTGGTCATACCAAACACCCTCTTCCAACAACACAAGAGATGACTTTATACATGGACATCATCAAATGGTCAATACCAAAATC
The DNA here is from genome assembly GCF_001704415.2 of Capra hircus. Lineage (NCBI taxonomy): Eukaryota > Metazoa > Chordata > Mammalia > Artiodactyla > Bovidae > Capra > Capra hircus. Next base: position 17,687,830 of record NC_030836.1, on the reverse strand, counting down.
AGATTGATTATATTCTTCCCAGCTGAAGCTTTATACAGTCAGCAAAAACAAGACCAGGAGCTGAGTGTGGCTCAGATCATGAACTCCTTATTGCAAAATTAAGACTAAAATTGAAGAAAGTAGGGAACATCACTAGGCCATTTAGGTATGACCTAAACCAAATCCCTTATTAATTGTGGAAATGACAAATAGATTAAAGGGATTAGATCTGATAGAATGATTGAAGATCTATGGACAGAGCTTTGTGACACTGTACAGGAAGAGGTGAAAAAACAATTCCCAAGAAAAAGAAATGCAAAAAGGCAAATGGTTGTCTGAGGAGGCCTTACAAATAGCTGAGAAAAGAAGAGAAACAAAAGGCAAATGAGAAAAGGAGATATACCCATCTGAATGCAGAGTTCCAAAGAACAGCAAGGAGAGATAAGAAAGCCTTCCTCAGTGATGAATGCAAAGAAACAGAGGAAAACAACAGAATGGGAAAGACTAGAGATCTCTTCAAGAAAACTGAAGATATCAAGGGAATATTTCATGCAAAGATAGGCACAATAACAAAGACAAAAACAGTATGGACCTAACAGAAGCAGAAGATATTAAGAAGAGGTGGCAAGAATACACAGAACTATATAAAAAAGATCTTAATGACCCGGATAACAACAATGGTATGATCACTCAGCTCTCACCTAGAGCCAGACATCCTAGAGTGTGAAGTCAGGTGGGTCTTAGGAAGTATCACTAAGAACAAAGCCGTGGAGGTGATGGAATTCCAGTTGAGCTATTTCAATTCCTAAAAGATGATGCTGTCACAGTGCTGCACTCAATACCAGCAAATTTGGAAAACTACACAGTGGCCACAGGACTGGAAAAGATCAGTTTTTATTCCAATCCCAAAGAAGGGCAATGCCAACAAATGTTATAATTACTCATTTTAAATGCTAGCAAGGTTACGCTCAAAATCCTTCAAGCTAGGCTTCAACAGTACATGAACCAAGAACTTCCAGATGTATAAGCTCAATTTAGAAAAGGTAGAGGAACCAGAGATCAAATTGCTAGCATCTGTCGGATCACAGAAAAAGCAAGAAAATTCCAGGAAAACATCTGCTTCATTGACTACACTGAAGTCTTCGACTGTGTGGATGACAACAAACTGTGGAAAATTCTTAAAGAGATGGGAATACCAGACCACCTGACCTGCCTCCTGAGAAATCTGTATGCAGGTCAAGAAGCAACAGTTAGAACCAGACATGGAACAACAGATTGATTCCAAATCAGGAAAGGAATACGTCAAGGCTGTACACTGTCACTCTGTTTATTAACTGATTTGTAGAGTACATCATGAGAATTGCCGGGCTGGATGAAGCACAAGCTGGAATGAAGACTGCCTGGAGAAATACTAATAACCTCAGATATGCAGGTGATACCACTCTTATGAAAGCAAAGAGGAACTGTAAGAGCCTCTTGCTGAGGGTGAAAGAGGAGAGTGACAAAGCTAGATTAAAATTCAGCATTCAAAAAACTGAGATCACGCATCTCATTCCATCATTTCATGGCGTATAGACGGGGAAACAATGGAAACAGTGACAGACTTTATTTTCTTGGGCTCCAAAACCACTGCAGACAGTGACTGCAGCCATGAAATGAAAAGACGCCTGCTCCTTGGAAGGAAAGCTATGACAAACTTGACGTATTAAAAAGCAGAGACATTACTTTGCCAACAAAGGTCCATCTAGTCAAAGCTGTGGTTTATCCAGTAGTCATGTACAGATGTGAGAGTTGGACCATAAAGAAGCCTGGGTGCCAGAGAACTGATGCTTTCAAACTGTGGTGTTGGAGAAGACTCTTGAGAGTCCCTTGGACTGCAAGGAGATCTAACCAGTCCATCCTAAAGGAGATCAGTCTTGAAGATTCACTGGAAGGACTAATGCTGAAACTGAAACTCCAATACTTTGGCCACCTGAAGCCAAGAACTGACTCACTGGAAAAGACCCTGATGCTGGGAAAGATTGAAGGCGGGAGAAGGGGACGACAGAGGATGAGATGGTTGGATGGCATCACCAACTTGATGGACACGAGTATGAGTGAACTGTGGGAAATGATGAAGGACATCATGGCGTGCTGCAATCCATGCGTCGCAAAGAGTCAGACATGACTGAGCAACTGAACAAGAACCATTACCTAATTTAATCACTTTCCAAAGATTTCTAAGATTATCTATTATCTTCCCTTTACATTTGAGGGACAAATGAGGTCATTTTCTGTTGAGTGGTAGATAAACACCCCAGAAAAGACACATTAGGTTATTTTCTACTAAATGTCATTATCCCTCTAGTACTGAACACCAGGAAATACTCTGCTTATCCAATAAACCTATTTATTTTCATATTTTAACATTTCTTAAAATCAAGAGCCTTTTAAAATCCATTGATTACTACATTCCGTGTGACAGTATTTCTTTTTTCACTGAAAAACTGTCTCTAAATCACTGGCATGGCATGCACCGAAGAAATCACAAAACTGAATAAAAATAGCATTAATAAATTACCATTTGTCTCTTAGAAATAATTCGGAGCTAAAGGAAATCAACTCCTTTAAAGGATAACGTATTAAAAATTAGCTTTTCTATTACTTTTAGGGCCTCTTTACTGCTGCGTTTGGGCAGGAGGCAGGGTGGCAGGAAAGCAGAGGCACATTCTGTTGAATGCATGTGTCTGTTTATTGACATGATGATATTCATTATCCATGGCTAAGATGTCTTAACTTGCTCACATGGTATCTAAAGTCATTAGCAATCACAGCAAACAGAAGTTTCATGGAAGAACATGAATTTACTGGAAGAGTTTTTTTATGACTCACCAAGTAAAAGCAAAGTGAAGCCCAACAAGCCCAAGGTCTATTCAACTAAGAAAGGGGTTAACAGATCTTCTCAAAACTGCTATTTTAAATTTCTACTAACTAGATTTCTTTATTTTTAGGAGGGTAACTTCACTTTAGAAGTCACCAGCTAGATTTTCAGGTTCTTTTACATACTGGATGATATTGGAGAATATATATTAGCAAGTCCAGGATATAACACAACAATGAATGCCCTTCTTGAGGTGAGCTGCTAGACACCTCTCTTTGCCTCCATCAGGTATCAAGACTGACTGACTCTACCTTCCAAATATTGATAGCTCTCACCTAAATCCTTTTCCTTCATGTTGCTGCTATTTAGTCACTCAGTCATGCCCAACTCTGCGATCCCATGGGCTATAGCCCGCCAAACTCCTCTGTCCGTGGGATTTCCCAGGCAAGAATACTGGAATGGGTTGCCATTTCCTTCACCAGAGGATCTTCCTGATCCAGGAATCAAACATGCAACTCCAGCATTGCAGGTGGATTCTTTACCGTCTGAGCCACCAGGGAAGCCCTTTCTTTCCATACTTACTGCCAAAACCTTATTTCAGGCCTCTTAATTGGTTGGCTGAATTATTACAGTAACTTTCTTTCACATGAACCCTAGGCTTCTACTCACTGCCATTCTCCATATTATAGTGAAGCCAAACTATTGGTAATTTCCCGACAATTTTCTGCTCACTCTACAGGTCTCAGTTCAACTGTTTAAGAGAAACACAACAAGACATGGCAAACAGATGCCATTGCTGACTGACTTGCGGTAGCAGTGTAGTCTGCTAAACTAGGGTTGGCAGGAAAAGCTTAGATTGGTAACATCTGCTATGAGCCAAAGACCAAGGTCTAACAGATAATGGATATCTGCTCAAGATTTAAACACAATTTGCTCTCCATAATACAAATGGACAACAGTACCACTTAGAGAAAGATGAAAAATCGAAAGCCATGTTAACGGGGAAGGTAAAATTTCCACTAGAAAAATACCTAATCAGCCCTTGGGTTTCTTTGGAGGGAATGATGCTGAAGCTGAAACTCCAGTACTTTGGCCACCTCATACGAAGAGCTGACTCACTGGAAAAGACTCTGATTGGGGGCAGGAGAAGAAGGGGACAACAGAGGATGAGATGGCTGGATGGCATCACCAACTCGATGGACGTGAGTCTGAGTGAACTCCGGGAGTTGGTGATGGACAGGGAGGCCTGGCGTGCTGCGATTCATGGGGTCACAAAGAGTCGGACACGACTGAGCCACTGACTGAACTGAACTGAAAGTGAATACGGCATACAAGGTCTAGTTCTCATGAATTCTGATGAAGGATAGAGATTATTTAAAAGGCAACTGAAGCTATGTAAAATGGAGATATCCATCTATGAACCTACTCCTGCTGAGTTTGCGTTAAGACTTCATATATAGAAGGTACTTTCTCCTTCCTTTTTTTATAAAGGACTGTATTTAAGGCCATAAAAATGTGAAGACTAAATAAACTGGCCTAGACAGCAACCAGCAGAATACAACTCAGATTCCATATAGTCATTACAGTAAAGACACTTTCATGTTGAGCATATCTTCATTTGTCTCTGTGATTCATATAAAGCCATCTATTTTTGCCTTCAGAATTTAAGAAACAACCTACCATGTCAGTAAACATGTTAAGAGTTTTTGTGGTGTGGTAGAAGGAGAAGAGAAGAAGCGGACGATAGAGGATGAGATGGTTGGATGGCATCACCGACTCATTAGACATGCTGCTGCTGCTAAGTCGCTTCAGTCATGTCCGACTCTGTGCAACCCCACAGATGGCAGCCCACCAGGCTCCCCCGTCCCTGGGATTCTCCAAGCAAGAACACTGGAGTGGGTTGCCATTTCCTTCTCCAATGCATGAAAATGAAAAGTGAAAGTGAAGTCGCTCAGTCGTGTCCGACTCTTAGCGTGTCGACACCATGGACTATAGCCCACCAGGCTCCTCCGTCCACGGGATTTTCCAGGCAAGAGTACTGTAGTGGGGTGCCACTGCCTTCTCCATGAGTTTGAGCAAATTCTGGGAGACAGTGGAAGACAGGGAAAGCCTGGCATGTTGCAATTCAGGGGATAGCAAAAAGTCAGACACAACTTAGCAACTGAACAACAACCTTCTATTAACTAAATTACATTAATATTAAGCTTTTATATACCTTAAAAATAAGGTAGGAATATAAGCTTTGATAGTATCTTCAGCATATATCATCTTTAACAAGAGTCTTCTTCTTGAAGCCAATGTCAGACATTAGTTTTGAGTCCATTCATACATTATTTCATTAAATTCTCACAATTCTGAGCTAAATGTTAACATTTAATAATTTTCCCCAGATTTACAGATCAATCAGCTTAGATTCAGATGAGTGATAAAAATTTCCAGACGTCGACAGTGCTGAGAAACTAAGAAGGGAGCCCAGATTTTCTAACATCAGAACTCTGTTTGGGGGCTTCCCTGGCGGCTCAGTGGTAAACGAATCTGCCTGCCAGTGCAGGAGACATGGGTTTGCTCCCTGGTCTGGGAGAATCCCATGTGACAGAACTAGCGAGCCAGCATTCTAGAGCCGAGAGGCCACAACCATCGAAGCCCGGGCACCCTGGAGCTCGTGCTCCACAAGAGAAGCCACCGCAGTCAGAACCCCATGTACCAAAACTCAGTTCAGTTCAGTCGCTCAGTCGAGTCTGACTCTTTGCAACCCCAAAGACTGCAGCATGTCAGGCTTCCCTGTCCATCATCAACTCCCAGGGTTTACTAAAACTCATGTCCATTGCGTCGGTGATGCCATCCAACCATCTCCTCCTCTGTCGTCCCCTTCTCCTCCCACCTTCAATCTTTCCCAACATCAGGGTCTTTTCCAAGAAGTACCAAAACTAGAGAGAGCTCATGTCCTGAAACAAACTCCCCGCACAGTCAAAATAAAAAATATTTTAATTTTTAAAAAAGTTAATGGAATTTATAGTTATTTAAATAAAATAGCAGCAACATTACCATGTCATAAAAGGAAAAGGGACAGGGAAGCAAAAGTCTTAAAAATCAGGGGGAAAAAAGGACAGTAAATATATATATGAAGTTAGCAAATCCCTATAAATAGATATCTAAGTAGGAAAATTAAAATTTGTAATACTAAAGAATGAAGCATGTTCTCCTACATAATGGAATGAAATTAGAAATCAAAAACAGGAAAACACTGGGGAAATTCAGAAACGTGGAAACAACATACTACTAAATAACCAATAGGTCAAAAAAGAAATCAGAAAGGAAAAGAGAAAATACTTAGAAATGAATGAAAGTGAAAAACAATGTGCGAGTTTACAGGATGAAGCTAAGCAGGGATTAGATGGAACAGCTGAAAATAAATATATTGGAAAAAAAGGAATACCTCAAACTGATAATCTAAACTTTTACTTTAAGAAAAGAACAACTAAACACAAAGCAAGTGCAAGGAAGAAAATAATCAAACAGAAAAACAACAGAGAAATTCAATTAAACCAAAAGTGGGTTCTTAAAAAGATAAAATTTTACAAAGCTCTAACTAGACTGACCAGGAAAAAAGAGAACACCACATCAGTAAGAAGAGGAAAGAAACGAGGAACATTATTACAGACTTTGCAAAAGTAAGAATAATTATAAGTGAATTCTATGAACAACTGTATGCCAATAAAACAAATAATCCCCTGGAGAAGGGAATGGCTACCCATTCCAGTATTCTGGCCTGGAGAATTCCATGGACATAAGAGCCTGGTAGGCTACAGTCCCTGGGGTCACAAAGAGTTGGACATGACTGAGCAACTTCACTTCAAAACAGTTAATCTAATAATATAGACAATTTCCTGGAAAGGCACAAATACTGAACTTGACACAAGAAGAAATACAAATCTGCATAAACCAGTAACAATTAAAGAGACTGGTTTAACAAACGAACAAAAAAATTTTCAACAAAGAAAAGCCCAAGCCCACATGGCTTCATTGCTAAATTCTAATACCTCACAGACAGCCATAAAAAAAATGAAAGCAGAGGAAACATTTCTCAATTCAACATTAGACCAGCATTGCCCAGATTTTAAAACCAGACAAAGATACCTCAAGAAAAAGAAAATCGATATCCCTTATGAACACAGGCACAAAAATCTTCAAAAATAAATGAACAAACCAAAGCTACAACATATAAAACAGATTGTGGACCATGACCAAGTGGGATTGACTGCAGGATTGCAAGGTTTCAACACATGAAAACTAATCAATGTAACACACTACAGATCAATAAAGCACAAAATTCACATGGTTATCTCAATAGATGCAGAAAAAAACACTTGACAAAATCCAACAGCTTTCATGACAGAAATACTCAACAAACCAGGGGGAAAAAGAGAATTTCCTCAAACTGACAAAGGACATCAATGAAAATCCCTCAAATAACATACATACATAATAAAAGCTGAAAGACCAGAAACTTTCTCTCTAGGATCAGGAACATGACAAAGATGTCTGCTCTCACCATTTCCATCCAGCAGTGTATTAGAAGTTCCAGGAAAGCAATTACACAAGAAAAATAAAGGGCATCCAGACTGGAGAGGACGTAAATGTCTGCAGATGACATAATCATGTATATAGAAACTCTTAAGAATTCACTACAGAAAAAGCTACTTGAGCTAATAAATGACTTTGGCAAAGTTGCAACATACAAGATCAATATACAATCATTAGCTGTATTTCCACAACACTAAAAATGAATGATATGAAAATGAAATTATGAAAATTCCATTTACAATACCATCAAAAATGGCAAAATGCTAAAGAATAAAGTCTAAGACCAGAATTCGAAAACTGCAAAACAAATTTTTTTTAATTTTATTTATTTTTTGACCACGCCACATAGCACATGAGGTCCTAGTTCCCTAACAATGGACTGGACCTGTGCCCCTGCACTGGAAGTGCAGAGTGGCCAAGGAAGCGCCCACAAAATATTATTTAAAGGAATTAAAGACTTACATATTTTGAAAGACATCTCATTTGCATGGATCAGAGAACTTACTATTATTAAGAAGCCAATATTCCCCAAATTTATCTACAGATTATATACAATCCCTATACAAATTCTAACTGGCATTTTCGCAGATGTTGATAAGCTGATCCTCAAACTCGTAAGGAAATGAAAGTGATGTAGAATAGCCAAAACACTTCTGTAAAAGATAAACAATTTAAATACTTGCCACAAAGCTACCATATCCAAGTCAACATGAGTGTGCTGTGTGCTTAGTCCCTCAGTCGTGTCCAACTCTTTGTGACCCCATGGACTGTAGCCCGCCAGGCTCCTCTATCCATGGGGATTTTCCAGGCAAGAATACTGGAGTGGGTTGCCATGCCCTCCTCCTGGGGATCTTCCCAACCCAGGGATCAAAGCCAGGTCTCCCACAATGCAGGCGGATTCTTTACTGTCTGAGCTACCACAGTAACCAAGACTATATGGTACTAGCATAAATAACAACATGAAAGTCAACAGAATGAAGACTTCAGAAATAAATTCTCACACTTATAGTCAACTGACTTTCTACAAGGATGTCAAGGCAATCCAGTGAGGGAAAAAATAATGTTTCTGACAAATCATAACAGAACAAACAGATATCTATGTGTGAAAGAATATAGCTGAACTCCTATCTAAGAGTATATTCAAAAATTAAATGGGTTAGATCTAAATTTAAGAGCTAAAAGTATAAAAGCTCCCAAAATATAGGATTAGATTTTCATGACCGTGTGTTGGGCAATGACTTCTTATATATGACACTGAAGCACTAGCCACAAAAGAAAAAAATTGGAGTTAATCTAAATTAAAACTTCCATGCATCAAAAGACATTACATAGAAACTGAAAAGATAACACACATAATTGGAGTAGATATTTGCAAACCATAAATCTGTTAAGTGTCTAGTATGCAGTATATACTTAAAAAACTCAAAAACAAAGACAGTCAATTAAAAGATGGACAAGGATATGAACAGACATTTTTCCAAAGAAAATACACAAGCACATGAGAAAAAGGCTCAACATCATTTAGACTTTAAGGGAAATGCAAACCAAAACCTCAATGAGGTAACACTTCCATCTCCACTGGGATAAATAAAATCAATCATTTAATAACAAGTATTGGTAAGGAGGGATGTGGAAAAGATGGAGCCCTTATAGGTTCCTAGGGGAAATGTAAACCATTGGAGCTGTTTTGGAAAGTCTGGTAGTTTCTCAAAAAGTTAAAGAATTACCATATGACATACCAATTTTACCCTTAGATAAATACTCAAAAAACTGACCACATCTACCAAAACACTTGTTCACAAATGTTCATAGCAGTACTATTTATAATAGCTGAAAGACAGAAACAAGTCAAATACCATAAACCGATAAATGGATAAAATGTAGTATTATCCACATGATAGACTATTAATCAGGCTCAAAAAGGAACAAAGTTCTGATAAGTGCTACAACATAGATGAGCCTTAAAAACATTATGCTAAGTGAAAGAAGCCAAACACAAAGGCTACAAATTCTAATTCTATTTATATGAAACTTTCAGAATATGCAAATCCATAGAGTCAGGAAAGAGATCAGTGGTTGCTAAGGACTAGGGAAGGAGGAAGTAACTGCAGCTGGGTATGAGGGTTTCTTTTGAGGCAATGAAGAGGTTCTGTTTTGGATAATGGTGATGGTTGCACAACCTTATGAATATACTAAAAAAACACTGAACTGTATAATTTCAAAGGGCAAATTTTATGTTATGTGAATATATTTCAATTAAAAAACACTCAGAATCTGTGGTTATAATCTTAGAATTTAAGGATTTTTAAATCATCCTATTCTAATTTTCACATTTTATGAAGAAACTAAGATACAACGGGGGCAAAAGCAGATCATCCATGGACCCAAAGTTTGTTAACAGCAGAGCTGAGATTAGTATACAAGATATTTCTACTTCAGTTCTTAGAAAGTGTAAAAAACAAACAAATCTACTTTAACAGACAGATTTAGATACAACTACACTGTTTTAAAATGTCACATTAAAAATGACTATCCTGAAAGGGAACACTCTTATACTGCTGGTGGGAATGCAAACCAGTACAGCCACTATGGAGAACAGTGTGGAGATTCCTTAAAAAAACCAGAAGTGAAAGAGACACGTGTACCCCAATGTTCATCGCAGCACTGTTTACAAAAGCCAGGGCATGGAAGCAACCTGGATGTCCATCAGCAGACGAATGGATAAGAAAGTTGTGGTACATATACACAATGGGATATTACTCAGCTATTAAAAAGAACACATTTCAGTCAGTTCTAATGAGGTGGATGAAACTGGAGCCTATTATACAGAGTAAAGTAAGTCAGAAAGAAAAACACCAATACAGTGTATTAACGCATATATATGGAATTTAGACAGATGGTAACGACGACCCTATATGCGAGACAGCAAAAGAGACAGAGATATAAAGAACAGACTTTTGGACTCTGTGGGAGAAGGTGAGGGTGGGATGATTTGAGAGAATAGCATTGAAACACGTATAATACCACATGTGAAATAGATGACCAGTCCAAGTTCAATGCATGGAACAGGGCACTCAAAACCAGTGCAGTGGAACAACCCAGAGGGATGGGATGGGGAGGGTGGTGGGAGGGGGGTTCTGGATGGGGGGGACCCATGTATACCCATGGCTGATTCATGTCAATGTATAGCAAAAACCACCAAAATATTATAATTAGCCTCCAATTATAATAAACAAATTAATTAAAAAAAATAAAAAACAAAAAAATGACTATCCCGGGCTTCCTTGGTGGCTCAGTGGTAAAGAATTCACCTGCCAAAGCAGGAGACACAGGTTTAATCCCTGGTCCAGGAAGATCCCACATATCATGGAGCAACTAAGTTCATGAGCCACACCTCTGAGCCTGTGCTCCAGAGCCCAGAAACTGCAACTACTGAGACGTGCCCCAACCGCTGAAGCCGGTGGGTCCCAGAACCTGTGCTCAGCAACAAGAGAAGCCACTGCGATGAGAGAGAAGGCCCCACTTGTTATACTAGAGAAAAGCCTGAGCAGCAACGAAGACCAATGAAGTAAAAGTGAAAGTTGCTCAGTTGTGTCCAACTCTTTGCAACCCCGTGGACCACACAGTCCGTGGAATTCTCCAGGCCAGAATACTGGAGTGGGTAGCCTTTCCCTTCTCCAGGGGATCTTACCAACCCAGGGATAGAACTCAGGTCTCCTGCACTGCAGGCAGATTCTCTACCAGCTGAGCCACAAGGAAAGCCCAACAAAGACCTAGCATAAACAATAAATAAAATTACTTTTTAAAAGATTACTGTACTGAAATTCCAGCACCTCTTTTTAAGGTCCAGATCTAGATTCTTAATCCTTAATGAATACTTTGTTAAAGGTAAAACAGCAACATCACTGGTACCTCCCTTCAACCACTGGCATTTTTTAAGACTTTAAATAGTTAAAAATCCGCTCCTTTATTATTCACAGCTTAATATAGTACAGAGATATAATTAAATATTAGTTAATCAAGGCTTTCAGAAAATCCCATAGCACCAAATTTTTGAAATGCTAAGCCAACTTTTCAGGGTTTCAAACTTGTTCAAAAGATACTGATTCATCTCAGAGTGGGCTTTTCAAAAGTTAAGACACTCCTACCACTCACTGAGAGTTGAGGGTCTAGTCTTCCTCTCCCTAAACCTGGGAGAACTGTGACTGCTTCAGCCAACAAAGTATAGTGAAAGTGACCTCAGATTCCCAATCCACAGTGTCACTGAGGTGACTAAAATGATTATTGTTTTATGTCACTTAATTTGAAGTGATGTCCAAATTAAGTGACATAAAACAATATGCAGCAAAGATACCAGGAACAGCAAGTGTGATTTTCATAATAAGAAAAAACAACTCTTGTCTCTTGACGGTTCTTCTTTTCACAGCACTCTACAACCATATACATACACTACCCCCTGCAAAAGCAGACACGACAACACATGTACGCAAAGCTTCGTGTTTTGTATACAAGATATATACAAAAACAAATTTTTTTGTCTAGACAAGAAAATTCCAATTTTTCAATCACCTAAAAATATAATCTTAATATTCTAATATGTTAAGAGTTCAAATACCATACCAACTCCTCCAACACAAAAAAAATTGTGTGGATCTCAAAGTTTGGATGCAATTCCAGACAATTTTTCCTGAATGGCCTTGCCATTAATAGGGTTTATCCCAAAGCAACTGTTTTCTGATTACCCAGACTATTCTCATTTACAATAGGTTTGGTCTAATGATAACTTAGTCTTTCATACTGACTCAAGAGTTTTTGAGTCAGTATTACCTTTTAAGTAAAAGACATTTTAACTTTTAGGTAAAAGACAAATTTTGGCTCTGTCTATATATACTATGTGATCTCAAAGAAAAATGACAACTTTATTGGGCCCTGTCCATACTTTAATTAAGTTGATTAGGATGATTTTAAGGATCAACTGAGAGAAAACATGAAGAGTCCTGAGCACAGTGTTTGGCACAAAAGATATGTATCACCTCTAAAATCTTCAGGACTCTAGACCAGTGCATAGTTGCTGCAAAAGTAGTCATATGGATTTCTGGTTCATACTTTGCAACTTTAAGAACATTTTAAAAGAGCACATTATGAAATATAATATCAATTTATGCTAGATAGAATAATATTTCAGAGAAGGTGATTTATAAATATTTACCTTGATCAAGTATTTTTCCCATCTGTCTGCTGTAACTGATTTGCCAATCTTCCTCATCAACTTCAAATGGAGCTCCACCAGTTCTTTAGGTACTTAAAAGGAAGGAAAAACACCATTAATCAGCAAAATAAAACATTTCTTAATGAGATTATTGGAAAAAAGAACTTTCTCAAAAGATGACTACTTTTTCAAAATAGATGTTGATCTAGTTATCTTTTAGACCTCTGAATCAGAAAAGACTAAACCAGGATAAGAAACAACTAAAAACCACTTTGTTAAAGATGGGCAAGGATATACACATTTTCTTTCAAAACATCAACAACTGAGAGTGAACTCTAGAATTCCCTGGTGGTCTAAGGCACCACGCTTCTACTGCAGCTTGATCCCTGGTTAGGGAACTAAGATCCCACATGCTGCACACAGCCCAAAAAAAATAGGGAAAAAAAAGGGGGGGGGTGGTGAACTCTAAATGTAGACATTTGGGTGATAATGTATCAACATAGGGTTCATTCATTTTACCAAATGTACCAAGATACTGTGGAATGTGGACAGTGAGAGGTTGTATTAATATATTCCTAGGGGAAGAGCGTATATATGAACTCTCTATACTTTGTGCTCAATTTCTTTGTGTGACTCTAAAACTGCTCTAAAAAATAAAGTCTATTTTAAAAAATCAAGTAAAAGCAATTAACCATACAATTAAAATTTCTACTATATGTTTCTCATATTTGGTTTCTTGACTGAGACTGCAAACCTAAGACATGGATTCACAGAATTAGAAAAGGATCAATGAATATAAATTCCGATTCATAGATATCTCAGAAATAGAGCCTAATGGTTTTCAAACTATTGCAGAAAACTACCCTTCTGATCTATTCCTTACCTAATGTGCTAAACTCCTCTAGAGCATCCCTATAAATCTTTGCTTGACAAGCTTTAGGGACAGAACATTTATTTAACCTTAGAAAATTCTAATTATTAGAAAGTTAACCTTATACAAAGTAAAACCTCTGCCTACCTACATCTTCCTCCCTCTGGTTCTTGCTCTTATTCTCTAGTTTCAAAGAAAATATTTTCATCTCCTCTTTTAATGGAACCTTCAAATATTTGAAGATAGCTGTATCTTCCCTAAAGTTTTCTCTTTCAACTATGTAAACAACCAGAGTTCCTCCAAATATCCTCTGGGCATGATCCTGATTATGTGGTATAGATGTATTAATTAGACCTGAGGGAAATAAAAGACACATACATTTAGCATTTTCCAAATACTGCTAGTAACCTAGGAGAAATTACATTTATTCTATCTAAAAAGTTTCCATAATCAAATATATTAGGAAAATGCTGTATCAAAAAATATATACTTATTTTTACTATAGAACTTCCTGAAGCTTTTACTGATTATAGTCTTACATACACAGTCCTATATTCCTATCTTGGATATAGTCTGCAGCATTCTCTAATATATTTGATCATGGAATCTTTTTCTGTGAAACACGTAACACCTTGCAGTATACAAGGGCTCTGAAGTACAGGTTGGAAGGTGACTAATTTTTTTTTTCAGTTATTCTTTCAGACTCTTTATTCTCCACTAAAGTCACTTCTAACTTGAAATGACTCTGAAGTATAAAAACGGGGAAGAAGCATGGAGGGATGACTAGAGACAAGTAAACTGACAATTAAACTAAGCCAAGGATCCCCTGGAGAAGGCAATGGCACCCCACTCCAGTACTCTTGTCTGGAAAATCCCATGGACGGAGGAGCCTGGTCGGCTACAGTCCATGGGGTCACAAAGAGTCGGACACGACTGAGCAACAACACGTTTAAGACCAGAATGTATGGGATTGAGGGTATAGTGGAGAAAAGGGGGCAAGGACATTGCTTACCGAAGTAACAAGACATAAAAGGCTGAAAAACAAAGTGAGCATGGAACTGGAAGCACCCACGTAAAGGGCATGATCATGTAGAACCTTATAAGGCCAGGCTATAAAGTTTACATTTTATTCAAATACAACAGAATGCTCTATAATTTAGAAAGCTCTCAAAAACTGAACTGCAGGAAAATAGATTGCTTTTATTTGCTTATTTCTTTTAGGAGGTGGTATGCAGGGTAGAGACTAAATATAAATTCAGGAAAATATCAATCCAGAAAGATGGAAGAAACCTGAACTAAGGCAGAAGTAGTGCCAAGAGAAGTGGTGGAGATTTGAGATATATTTAGGAAAGAAATAACAAAACTTAGGGATTGACTGCACAAAGCGCAAGAGTCCAGAAAAACTGAAGCACTGACTTAGGCAACTGAGTACATGCCAATGACAATAGATCAGGAAGAAAAAGACCTGGCTCCACTACTTAAGATGAGACCATGACCCTGGCCAAGTTCTTTAAACAATGACTCTCAAATTCCTCCTTGGTAATAAAGGGTTGAACTGGCCATCTTAAAGTTTTAGAAACACAAAACATCATACAAAGCTAAAATACCTTTATTTTCATTTCTGTCATGATATTTGGGGATCCAAGGTCAGTTTCAATTTCTCCGTTTTCCTTTTACCCAAACACAGTGGTACCTTTCTACATCTCAAACCTGCTCCGTATTTCCCCCAATTTCTCCAGGATATTGCACCTTCTCACTTCAGAAAAACAGGTATGGATACTCGCCTGTATCCAAACCAATCTACAGAAAAAAAGAGAAAGTACTGCTTTCATGCCACTTCTCAGTTCATAAATATCTCTGATAGCCCCTAATAAACTCATTTAGATTTCTCACCGAGGCTTCAGAGTCCCAATATTCAGTTTCAACCTAATTCTCCAATCCTCTCTTACTTCCGCACTGAAATCCTTGATTCAGATCATTCTGGCCTGTTCAGTACCACTAAGCTTACTCAGTACACAACCCGTCCTGACTTTATTCAAGCACTCCACTTTACTGTTTTCTCCCACTTGCATCATATTTATCTTTTACTGTCTGGTCAATAAAAGTTCCCAAAGTCTCTGCGATACGTTTACAATGATTCGGGCAACATTTTTGTCCTTGGAAAGCCTATGGTATTCGTATTATCTTCATCACTCATTTATCAGTTGAATAAAAGCTCTGCACTCATGTTCTATACGTATCTTGCATATCACAGACAAATGAAATCACAAAAAAATTTTTAATACAATTGGTACCCATAATTTTTTTAATTTGTAAAGAAGTCAAAATAAATCTTATTTTTAAAACTACAAAAGGACAAAAACAAATATATAAATAAATATTATTTCATCTCACTTTGCAAATATATTCATTCTTGATATAGGCATATAAAGTAGGTTGTTTATTACTTGCCTTCCTTATTAAAGCATTGGCTCTTTCACAGCATTATCCAATAGAAATACAAAATGAGTCACAAAATTTCAGAATTTCCAGTAGTTTATTCATAAAATAGGTCAAAATTAATTTTAATATTTTATGTTAAATTATAAAATTTAACACTATATAACTCGTTATTTCAACATACTATTGTCATTTAAAATTTCATATTTTTACATTTTTACTTGACATTTTACCAACTTATTTTTTAATTGAGTATAACTGACTTATGATATAATATTACTTTCAGACGTACAACGTAATGATTTAATATTTGTTACACTGCAAAATGATCACCACGGTTAAGTCTAGTTAACACTCAACACCATACACAGTTACAATTTTTTTTGTTATATGAGAACTTTAAAAAATTCTTTATTTATTGGCTGAGCTGGGTCTTCATCGCTGCATGTGGACTTTCTCTAGTTGCAGTGCATGGGATTCTCACTGCAGTGGCTTCTCTTGTAACAGAGCACCAGCTCCAGAGCTTAAGGGCTTCAGGAGTTGTGGTACATGGGCTTAGCTGCCTCGTGGCATATGGATACTTCTCAGATCAGGGGTCAAACCTGTGTCTCCTGCATTGGCAGGAGGATTCTTAACTACAGGATCATCACAGAAGCCCTTATGAGAACTTTTAAGATCTACTTGCTTCAGTTCAGTTCAGTTCAGTCGCTCAGTCCTGTCCGAATCTATGTGACTACAGGGACTGCAGCACGCCAGGCCTCCCTGTCCATCACCAACTCCCGGAGCTTACTCAGACTCATGTCCATTGAGTCGGTGATGCCATGCAAACATGTCATCCTGTGCTGTCCCTTTCTCCTCCTACCTTCAATCTTTCCCAGCATCAGGGTCTTTTCAAATGAGTCAGTTCCTCACATCAGGTGGCCAAAGTACTGGAGTTTCAGCTTCAGCATCATTCCTTCCAATGAATATTCAGGACAGATCTCCTTTAGGATGGACTGGTTGGATCTCGTTGCAGTCCAAGGGATTCTCAAGAATCTTCCCAACACCACAGTTCAAAAGCATCAATTCTTCAGCGCTTAGCTTTCTTTATAGTCCAAATCTCACATCCATACATGACTACCAGCAAAACATAGCTTTGACTAGACAGACCTTTGTTGGCAAAGTATTGTCTCTGCTTTTTAATATGCTGTCTAGGTTGGTCATAACTTTTCTTCCAAGGAGCAAGCATCTTTTAATTTCATGGCTGCAGTCACCATGTGCAATGATTCTGGAGCCCCCCAAAATAAAGTCTGTCACTGTTTCCATTGTTTCCCCATCTATTTACCATGAAGTGATGGGACAAGATGCCATGATCTTGGCATAGTCAATATAGAAGAAATAGATTATTTTTCTGAAACTCTCATGCTTTTTTGATGATCCAACAGATGTTGGCAATTTGACCTCTGGTTCCACTGCCTTTTCTATATCTAGCTTGGACATCTGGAAGTTCATGGTTCACGTACTTCTGAAGCCTGGCTTGGAGAATTTTGAGCATCACTTTGCTAGCAGGTGAGATGAGTGCAATTGTACGGTAGTGTGAGCATTCTTTGGCATTGCATTTCTTTGGGATTAGCATAAAACTGACCTTTTCCAGTCCTGCGGCCACTGCTGAGTTTTCCAAATTTGCTGGCATACTGAATGCAGCACTTTAACAGCACCATCTTTTAGGATTTGAAATAGCTCAACTGGAATTCCATCACCTCCACTAGCTTTGTTCGTAGTGACGCTTCCTAAAGGCCCACTTGACTTCACATTCCAGGATGTCTGGCTCTAGGTGAGTGATCATACCATCATGGTTATCTTGGTCATGAAGATCTTTTTGTACAGTTCTCCTGTGTATTCTTGCCACTTCTAAATATCTTCTGCTTCTGTTAGGTCCATACCATTTCTGTCCTTTATTGTCCCCACCTTTGCATGAAAATATGCAAAGATAGGCATAATTTTGGTATCTCTAATTTTCTTGAAGAGATCTCTAATCTTTCCCATTCTATTGTTTCCTCTATTTCTTTGCACTGATCACTGAGGAAGGCTTTATTATCTCTCCTTGCTATCCTTTGGAATTCTGCATTCAAATGGGTATATCATTTCTCTTTTCCTTTGCCTTTCACTTCTCTTCTTTTCATAGCTATTTGTAAGGCCTCCTCAGACAACCATTTTGCCTTCTGGCATTTCTTTTTCTTGGGGATGGTCTTGATCCCTGTCTTCTGTACAATGTCACGAACCTCCATCCATAGTTCTTCAGGCACTCTGTCTATCAAATCTAATCCCTTAATCTATTTGTCACTTCCACTGTATAATTGTAAGGAATTAGATTTAGGTCACACCTGAATGGTCTAGTGGCTTTCCTTACTTTCTTCAATTTAAGTCTGAATTTGACAATAAGAACTTCCCTGGTGGCTCAGATGGTAAAGCATCTGTCTACAATGTGGGAGACCTGGGTTCAATACCTGGGTTGGGAAGATCCCCTGGAGAAGGAAATGGCAATCCACTCCAGTACTATTGCCTGGAAAATCCCATGGACAGAGGAGCCTGGTAGGCTACAGTCCATGGGGTCGCAAAGAGTTGGACACGACTGAGCGACTTCACTTTCACTTGGCAATAAGGAGCTCATGATCTGAGCCACAGTCAGCTCCTTGTTTTGTTTTTGCTGACTGCATAGAGTTTCTCCATCTTTGGATGCAAAGAATATAATCAGTCTGATTTTGGTATTGACCATCTGATGATATCCATGTGTAGAGTCTTCTCTTGTGTTGTTGGAAGAGAACTGTTTGCTGTAACCAATGTGTTCTCTTGGCAAAACTCTGTTAACCTTTGATCTGCTTCATTCTATATTCCAAGGCCAAATTTGCCTGTTACTCCAGGTATTTCTTGACTTCGTACTTTTGCATTTCAACTCCCTATAATGAAAAGGATATCTTTTGGGGGTGTTAATTCTAGAAGGTCTTGTAGGTCTTCATAGAACCATTCAACTTCAGCTTCTTCAGCATTATTGGTTGGGCATAACCTGGATTACTATGATACTGAATGGTTTGCTTGGAAACGAAGAGAGATCATTCTGTTGTTTTTGAGATTGCACCCAAGTACTGCATTTCAGACTCTTTTGTTGACTATGATGGCTACTCCATTTCTTCTAAAGGAATCTTGCCCACAGTAGTAGAAAACGGTCATCTGAATTAAATGCTGCCATTCTGGTCCATTTTAGTTCATTGATTCCTAAAATGTCGATGTTCACTCTTGCCATCTCCTGTTTGACCACTTCCAGTTTACCTTGATTCATGGACCTAATTCCAGGTTCCAATGCAATATTGCTCTTTACAGCATTGGACTTTACTTCCGTTACCACTCACATCCACAGCTGGGTGTTGTTTTTCCTTTGGGTCTGTCTCTTCATTCTTTCTGCAGTTATTTCTCCACTGATCTCCAGTAGCATGTTGGGCACCTGCCAACCTGGGGAGTTCTCCGTTCAGTGTCCTATCTTTTTGCCTTTTCATACTTTCATGGGGTTCTCCAGGCAAGAATACTGAAGTGATTTGCCATTCTCGTCTCCAGCAGACCACTTTTTGTCAGAACACTCCACCACGATCTGTCCATCTTGGGTGGCCCTACACAGCAAAGCTCACAGTTTCATTAAGTTAGACAAGTCTGTGGTCCACGTGATCAGATTGGTTGGTTTTCTGTGACTGTGGTTTCTACTTGCTCAGCAACTTTCAAATATGCAGTACAGCATTATTAACGGCAGTCACTATGCTGTATATTACCTTCCCATAACATACTTACTTTGTAACTGTTAAGTTTGTAACTTTTGACTGTCTTCGTTCACTGTACACTTTTGGGGGATACTCAGTATTCAAAACATTATCATTTTATCCTTACAGCACATCTCAGTTCACACCAGCCACATTTCAAGTGCTCAGGAGTCACATACAACTAGTGCTACTGCACTGGATCACACAGAGCAAGCATATTTAAAATTAAAATTTATAAATTGTAATTTATAATTATAAAATTTATAATTATAAAACCCCATAATTTACTAACAATCTACTTGTTTTTTTGTGGTGATACAGCTGACATATAATATTATATTTAGTTTCAGGTATATAACATAAAGACTTGATATTAAAAATTACTGCAAAATGGTCATCACAATAAGTCTATCTAACATCCAATTTACTTATACTTTTTATTGCAAACATAACTGATTATGACCAACCTAGATAGTATATTAAAAAGCAGAGACATTACTTTGCCAACTAAGGTCCGTCTAGTCAAGGCTATGGTTTTTCCTGTGGTCGTGTATGGATGTGAGAGTTGGACTGTGAAGAAGGCTGAGCACCAAAGAATTGATGCTTTTGAACTGTGGTGTTGGAGAAGACTCTTGAGAGTCCCTTGGACGGCAAGGAGATCCAACCAGTCCATTCTGAAGGAGATCAACCCTAGGATTTCTTTGGAAGGGATGATGCTAAAGCTGAAACTCCAGTACTTTGGCCACCTCATGCGAAGACCTGACTCATTGGAAAAGACTCTGATGTTGGGGAGGGATTGGGGGCAGGAGGAGAAGGGGATGACCGAGGATGAGATGGCTGGATGGCATCACTGACTCGATGGACGTGAGTCTGAGTGAACTCCGGGAGATGGTGATGGACAGGGAGGCCTGACGTGCCACGATTCACGGAGTTGCAAAGAGTCAGACACAACTGAGCGACTGAACTGAACTGTATCACCTAATGGACACCTGTAGCTCTTAATATTTTGTCTATTGATAAGAAACAGACAAGAATTTCAACAGAAAAATTAACCAGTATAATAGTTAAATTGAAAATATTACAATTCCCATACTTCACATTCTCTTAAACAATGCTGTCAATATCTGCACTTTCCAAAACAGTCATTAGCTGCATGTGCCTATTTAGTACTTGATATGTGGCTAATAAAAGGAACTTAACTTAATTTTAGTGATTTTTAAAATTAATTTAAATAGCCACATGAGGCAAGTGACTAGAGTTTGGTACAGCCTTAAGTTATCAATCATATTTTTTTAAACATACGATCATTCTCTTAACACACACTCTGACAATCTGTAAATTCACTTATTTAAAGCCTAGAACATTTCTTAATAACTTAATTTTGGGAACATTAGGAATTATTAACTTCTAAGAATTATCTATTAACCAGATTCAAGTCATTCTGTAAACTACAAATTTTGTCCCAATTGAACTAATTCTCCGCCTTTTCACATGATAGAGCTGATATATAACCTTTAATGGACCCATTTCTTTCACAAGGCCTCAGGAAGGTGAAAGATTCTGAAGCAAAAGAAAAGGTCAGGCAATGTGTGAATTCATGGAGGGTCTGCCAGATGATGCAGGTATGGAAGCAGCAGTAAGTGGCAGAATCCCAGAACATATTACTGATCCACTCCCCAAAGACATTCTATAGCTGACATTTTTCTAAGCACCCTTCCAGCACCAAGCCTTATGAATGCTGCTGCTTCTGTATTTCTAGTTTTATTATTTACAATTCTGCTTTTTTAATGGTAGAAATTTACAGCTGCTCTTAATAACTAAATGACACAATTCTTCTCATTTCTCAATGACGTCTTTTACTTAAACATCCTCTATGCTTATAAACAGAGACATACTTGGAGTCACAAAACAGTTGATTTTATGTAGGCCACTGATAAAAGGACATTGATTTCAGATACAGGGATTTAAGTATCAGCTTACAAAAAGCTTTTACTTAATGCCAGTTTCTATAAACTCTGGTGGGGGAGCACAGTTTTAGACATAATGACACTGGTCCCACAGTCCACTTAATCCTCGAAATAACTATTATGTTTTTATATACCTATCTTCAAAAGTTCATTTAATCAATTGCCCTAAAAGTTTTCTAAAGATTAAAAAAAAAAAAAAAAAAACTAATGGCTCAAGACTCTGAACTGTAACTCAAGTCACTATCTGAAAAGTTACAGTTTAGAGATGCAAGATGCCAGATAATATAAATCACTAAGTGATTACCATAATGGGGAAAAAAATCCAAGAATAGTTGTTACATAGGCAGACAAACCAAGGGGTATCTAATGCTCCATTTACGTTTTAGGTTTCATTGAAAATCATACCACTGATTCAATATAGGTAGATACACACCACCAAACATGGCTCAGATTATTCCAGAATCAAAACTGTGAAAACATCTCTGCTACAAAGTAGTCAGTCAGTCAGTTCAGTCGCTCAGTCATGTCCAACTCTTTGCAACCCCATGGACTGCACCATGCCAGGCTTCCCTGACCATCACCAACTCCTGGAGCTTACTCAAACTCATGTCCATCAAGTCAGTGATGAAAAAGCAGTCAGTGTACCTACTACTGCAAACATCAGCATGGCTGGAGGTCTGATAACCAGCATCCAGCATTTCTTCCTAAAGAAGGTAGATGTTCATGGAGAGGAAAGGCCTCCAGGTAAAATGAAGTGAGCCACCCTCACATCAGGCCATCTTTAAAGGGTTACTCTTTCCTTATATACACTTAACAAACAGCATTCTTGCCGAGGGAGCCTAAGGTACTTAAAGCAATGGCTTCCAATAACATATGCCTCCAACTCTCTCATCAAATAATACTATTTCCCTTTTCTCTCTAATCAATTAAATAATCACGGGAGGAAGGAAAGGATAGGTAGGGAAGAAAGGCGAGAAAGACTCAAAAGAAATTTTAAGAGAAACTGATATCAAAGTAGTCAAGAAGGAGGAGGGATTTTCCTTCAATATTTTTTCTTGCAATAATTTTAAATCTAGTAAAAATTTGAAAGACTAATACATCCTTCACCTAAATGCACTAACTGCCAGCATTTTAGGAAAACATTTTTACATAGGATAAAACCATCTGTGAAAAGCTGTGTAATTAAGAAAAATACCACAAAGCAGCAGCCAATTAAGCCAAGGAAGGGAAGAATGTGCCAGGCACATGGAAATGCCTGTAGAGACGTTCTGTGGCAACTAAAACCCATGCAGTGTGGTAGGAAAGAGAAAACGGTGAACGATGTCACTAAAGAAGTAAGCAAAGGTCATTATCTCAAAAAGCCTTGGGAGCCATGCAGAGTTTTGATTTTGAGTGTAATGAGACATCAAGGGAGAGATTTAGAAAAGCTTCCTCTTCTAAGTTTTCTGGCTTTTTAAATATTTATTTGGCTCCACCGGGTCTTAGTTGCAGCAAGTGGGATCTAGCTCCCTAACCAAGGATTGATCCTGGGCCCCCAGCATTGGGAGTCTTAGGCACCGAACCACGAGGCAACACCTCTGATGTAAGCTTTTAGAAGATTTTTCTGTGTCTAGGATCTGCTTCATAATAACCTAGACAACAGAGGACAGAGTTACAGATGACACAAAATCACAAAATTTCACTGAGCCTTGGTGATGAGCATGTGAAACTGCATTATACAACCTTTTAATTTTGTGTAAGTTTTATATTTTATATTTTAAAAGATACAAGGGCTATGGAGATTACTTTGATTGTTCTGAGGAAAGAAACAGAGCTGGGGGGTGAGAAGAGGGATACTACTAATTAGGAAGCTAGTGCCATACTCCAGGCAAGAGATAGGTAAGACTCCATGCTCCCAATGCAGGGGACCTGGGTTTGATCCCTGGTCAGGGAACTAAATACCACATGCCACAAGTAAGATCAAAGATTCTGTGTGCGGCAACTGGAACAGATAAACAAACAAAAAAGACAATGATGGCATGGGCTAAGGTGGTAGTAGAAAAGATGTAGACAAGTACCATCGAGGAAAACTGAAAAATCTAGAAAATTTCAAAACTTCTAACAAGCACCCTCACCAATCTTAATCTGAGAAAGTGACTATTATTTATCTGTCTTTTATGTAATTCCTATTGATCTGTTCATTTTTAAAAGCAGAAACCACAACCTTTTGTTTGATTGGTCACGATTTAGAAAGGCAACATATACATACAGACATTTAACAATAAAGTCAAATAAGTTTATATGTACCACCACGTCTTATTTCTCATAATCTTCAACATTTCAAATGTTCAGAAGAGTTGTTTAGTTATGTCCGACTCTTTGTGACCCCATGGACTGCACTCCACCAGGCTCCTCTGTTCATGTGATTCTCCAGACAGGAATACTGGAGTGGGTTGCCATTCTCTTCTCCAGAGGATCTTCCCAACCTAGCGATAGAATCCAGGTCTCCCACATTGTGGGCAGATTCTTTACTGTCTGAGCCACCAGGGAAGTTCACACTGTACTTAAATAGAGTTGCACCAGGTAAACTAAAGACTTACAGCTCTAATTTTCAATGTCCAAATCTAAGTATTGAGGTGGGCATTTATTTGCCTTAGAATAACACAGCAGTAATCATAGGATTTAGCATTCTTGAACTGAAAGTACACTCTCTGATAAACTAGAAAACTTAGCAACTAAGATGTGATAGTAATTGCCCAAGATCAAAGAGAGCAAAAGGAAGATCCCAGACCTCTGGCCTTCTAATCCAAGCCTCACTGTGACATTTTATCAAACGGATGGAAGCATGGTTCAGAAGATCTAAGTTATGAATCAAGCACCTTTTTGCACAGCTCAGTATCTGGGTTCTTATCTTGGATTGCTCCTGCCTATGCACTCTGAGGCATCACACATTTCTAAAATGTAATCCAGCTAAAAGGTTGCTGTGACAACAAAAAGACTATTACTACTCCTCCTTATCCACTCTTCCATTTTTCAACAGAATCGTGAACTTCCAGATGTTCAAGCTGATTTTAGAAAAGGCAGAGGAACCAGAGATCAAATTGCCAACATCCACTGGATCATGGAAAAAGCAAGAGAATTCCAGAAAAACATCTATTTCTGCTTTACTGACTATGCCAAAGCCTTTGACTGTGTGGATCACAAGAAACTGTGCAAAATTCTTCAACAGATGGGAAACCTATATGCAGGTCAGGAAGCAACAGTTAGAAGTGGACATGGAACAACAGACTGGTTCCAAATAGGAAAAGGAGTACGTCAAGGCTGTATATTGTCACCCTGCTTATTTAACTTCCATGCAGAGTACATCATGAGAAACACTGGGCTGGAAGAAGCATAAGCTGGAATCAAGATTGCTGGGAGAAATATCAATAACCTCAGATGTGCAGATGACACCACCCTCATGGCAGAAAGTGAAGAAGAACTAAAGAGCCTCTTGATGAAAGTGAAAGAGGAGAGTGAAAAGGTTGACTTAGAGCTCAACATTCAGAAAACTAAAATCATGGCATCCAGTCCCATCACTTTATGGCAAACAGATGGGGAAACAGTGGAAACAGCGGCTGACTTTATTTTGGGGGGCTCCAAAAATCACTGCAAATGGTGACTGCAGCCATGAAATTAAAAGACGCTTACTCCTTGAAAAGAAAGCTATGACCAACCTAGATAGCATATTAAAAAGCAGAGACATTACTTTGCCAACTAAGGTCCATCTAGTGTTTTCACTTTCATGCTCTGGAGAAGGAAATGGCAACCCACTCCAGTGTTCTTGCCTGGAGAATCCCAGGGACAGGGGAGCCTGGTGAGCTGCCTTCTATGGGGTCACACACAGTCGGACACGACTGAAGTGACTTAGCAGCAGCAGCAGTCAAGGCTATGGTTTTTCCAGTGGTCATGTATGGATGTGAGAGTTGGACTGTGAAGAAAGCTGAGCGCCGAAGAATTGATGCTTTTGAACTGTGATGTTGGAGAAGACTCTTGAGAGTCCCTTGGACTGCAAGGAGATCCAACCAGTCCATCCTAAAGGAGATCAGTCCCAGGTGTTCATTGGAAGGACTGATGCTGAAGCTGAAACTCCAATACTTTGGCCACCTGATGTGAAGGGCTGACTCATTTGAAAAGACCCTGATGCTGGGAAAGATTGAGGGCAGGAGGAGAAGGGGACAACAGAGGATGAGATTGTTGGATGGCATCACTGACTCAATGGACATGACTCTGCGTGAACTCCAGGAGTTGGTGATGGACAGGGAGGCCTGGCGTGCTGCAGTTCATGGGGTCTCAAAGAGTTGGACACTGAGCGACTGAATTGAACTGAGATGTAATTTATACACCATAAAGTTCATCCTTTTAAAGTACACAAAAATCAATGGTTCTTGGGGTGTTTATATGATTGATGTTTAATACAAACAACATAAAATTATTATCTTAACCATTTTAAGTGTACGTTTCAGTGCCATTAATTACATTCACAATGTTGTGCATCCAAGACTGCTGTTGCTACTTTCCTATCCATTTTTACAGTTAGAACTTTTAGAACTTTTGAGGACTTCCCATGGTGGTGCAGTGGATAGAAATCCACCTGCCAATGCAAGGGACATGAGTTCAATCCCTGGCCCGGGAAGATTCCACACGCCACAGAACAACTAAGCCCATGTGCCGCAACTACCGAGCCCCAGTGCCTCAACTACTGAAGCCAGCTCGCACCAGCGCCAGTGAATCATAACTGCTGAGCCTGCACGCTACAACTATGAACCCCACACACTAGAGCCTGTGCTCCGCAACTAAAGAAGCCACTGTAATCAGAAGCCCATGTACTGCAATGAACAGTAGCCCCAGCTCACTTTAAGTACAGAAAGCCCGAGAAAAGCAAGGAGGACACAGGGCTGCCAAAAACAAATGAATAAGAATTTATTTAAAACAAACAAAAACTTCTGAAACAATCACTTCACTTTCAAATTGCTTTTTAGAAAATTTACAGTTATAAAAAGCAAAGTTCACTACAGTTTATATTCTCAATGGGAGCAATACTGCAACCAAGGGGGCAAAAACTGGTCCTGCAGGAGGGTAAAAAATCTCAGATAATGGTTTATGGTTCTTCACAACTTAACCCTATGAGACAAAATCTTACTCCTTAGCATTTAATTTCTCTTGCTAGGGAGAAACTAATTTTAAACTTTTCTCTTTAGAAACGTGATCATAGGAAAAAAGGTTGAGAAACACTGTGCTTTAGAATTCAAAAGCAAGCATTGTTACTTAAAATGAAAAACACAACCTTCAGACAATGCTCAACCTGCAAAATAGGTAGTATCCACTGAAACCAAAGCCAAGTTTTAAATTGCTTTGCTAACCGACAAGAACTGATTGTTATCTATAATGTTAAACAAAATAATGGGGAAAATTACATTACAGTTTTAATATTTATTATAAATAAAGCAAAAAATCAAGCACACTAGCTAAAAAATTGTTTTCATTCATCTCAAAGTTTGATAATTCAGAGAGACTAAGAACTAAGCATAAACAGGAAAAGAAGAGAAAGAAAATAAAGGCAGACTCTTTGATGTCATATAGTCTTTATTTAACTAAATAAATACCTATATACAGTGATTTCCTAACACCAGACCTCTACAGAGTACCAAATTTCTATCCACATCATATATGTTTCATAGAATTTAAAAACTTAAATGCACACTAAAAGATGCCTTTATGATTCAATACCATGATTTTAGGTGTTAGGAAATCAGTTGGATGTTTCTTTTAAAGACAGTTCTGCAGATATGAACTTAAAAGAATTCTATTCCATTATGAAATTTATGTTATCTTCATTCCTACCTAACAAGTGATCAATTTATACTTTTCTTTCAGTCAACATTCATTCAAAAAGCAGAAGTAACTATATAAGTAACATACTATGTCATCTTACAGGTTCTATATCATCTTACAGGTTGATAAATCTTGGCAGAAAGCATAACAAAATGAATTCACTGTAACTTCTACAATTATTTCAATAAATGAGAAGATGTATATGAAAACACTTTATAAGCCATAAAGCAATATATAAACCAAAGTTACTGTTATTCACCACCAGATGGTGATCATGTCTTATTTAAAGCAAATGCTGACACCTTATTTGGGGGCCAGCCAGCTGACTACTAAAAATTATTTATAACTAAGCCAGGTTGTCTAAATAAAATGCTGGTGATTTAAGTACGTTCCACTGAAACACCAGCAAAACACAACCCATAAAAAACAGGTTCTGCCTAAAGATTTCCTAAGGCGCTGATCCATTCTTATTGACACTTGATAGTTACAATTAAAGGAAAAAGACAACAGGGCATGTTTTCTGACAGTCTTACATGGGTTACTTAACCATTCAGACAACCGTGAGTCACCCCAATGTGTTATTTTAAAGCAAATTCCAGGTACGATTTCATCCACAAATATCACTGTATATCTCTAAAGGATAAGGACTATTTAAAAATAAGCATAATAATCTTACCACTGAAAAACTGGAAATTCTGTGACATTAAAGAATTAATAGGTTTTTTTAATCTTTAAAAAAATCTTCAATTAACCAAGAAATAAAATTGTATTTTATTGTTACCTCTGTAGCAGATGCTGGCAGCACCTCACCTTGAACCCCTCACCACTTACATGGTTCCAGTACAGGCCAACCTGTAAGCTTGTGCAAGTCTTCACATGAGTTTCTCTCTGACTACATGGCAGGGAGGTTAAGTGCTCTTGAGAGCATCCCTAAACAAGTAACTGGCAGAAGCTCCTTAACTCCTCTGCTGGAATCAATCTGAGATATGATCTGCACTGTCTTTTACCTCAAAAGAAAAATTTAGTCCCAGTTGCCGATAAAGAAACTTACTTAAAAACACATTCCATATTGGCTTTTTCCCCCCCTTTCCCAGGATCACTCCACTACTCTCCCCACTGATGTTTCCTGGCATCAATTTTCAAATAAACTATATGCACTCACATTTTTGTCTGCTGCCAGGGAAATCCAACACAAGACAACCTCTTAATTTTGAATGAAAGCTATGGATATCCTAAAAAATGTAAACATAAAAATTTATGTAAGTATGTTCAAAGAGTTTAGAAACAACCCAAAAGACATATAAATATCTCAGTTTAAAGAATCCTTCCTTCCTACAGGTTCAGGATTGCTGAGATATTAAATATGTTTCTGAAAGTGTTCCACTGAGACTGTTCAACTATGCTGAAAAACTAATGTCCTCACCTCTTACTCTTCACTGCTGGTATAGAATTATCATTATCTCAGTATTTAGTTCTTATGTGCACAAAATCTAATCTAACTGAATGAAAGTACAATAACTGTTGACTTAATTTCTACACTTTAAAAAGAAAAAAAAGTTCCTAGAGTGAACGCTTTACTAAGACTGGGTCCCTTATAGTTAGTTACAGTTGAGTCGCTTAGTGGTGTCTGATTCTTTGCCATCCCATGGACTGCAACACACAGGTTTTTCTGTCCATCACCAACTCCCACAGCTTGATCAAACTCATGTCCATCGAGTTGGTGATGCCATCCAATCATGTCATCCTCTGTCATCCCCTTTTCCTCCTGCCTTCAATATTGCCCAGCAACAAGGTCTTTTCCAGTGAGTCAGTTCTTCACATCAGGTGGCCAAAGATTTGGAGTTTCAGCTTCAGCATCAGTCCTTCCAATGAAAATACAGGACTGATTTCCTTTACAATTGACTGGTTTGATCTCATTGGAGTCCAAGGGACACTCAAGAGTCTTCTCCAACACCACAGTTCAAAAGCATCAATTCTTCAGCCATTAGCCTTCTCACATCCATATATGACTACTGGAAAAACCATAGCTTTGACTAGACGGACCTTTGTCAGCAAAGTCATGTCTCTGCTTTTTAATATGCTCTCTAGGTTGGTCATAGCTTTTCTTCCAAGGACAAAACATCTTTTAATTTCATGGCTGCAGTCACCACCTGCAGTGATTTTGGAGCCAAAGAAAATACAGTCTGTCACTGTTTCCATTGTTTCCCCATCTATTTCCCATGAAGTGATGGGACTGGACAGCATGATCTTAGTTTCTTGAATGTTGAGTTTTAAACCAACTTTTTCACTCTCCTCTTTCACTTTCATCAAGAGGCTCTTTAGTTCTTTTCTCTCTTTCATAAGGGTGGTGTCCTCTGCATATCTGAGGTTATTGATATTTCTCCCTGTAATCCTGATACCAGCTTGTGCTTCATCCAGCCCAGCATTTCTCATGATGTACTCTGCATAGAAATTAAATAAACAGTGTGACAATATACTGCCTTGTTGTACTCCTTTCCCAATTTGGAACCAGTCCATTGTTTCATGTCTGGTTCTAACTGTGGCTTCTTGACCTGCATACAGATTTCTCATGAGGCAGGTCAGGTGGTCTAGTACTCCCATCTCTTTAAGAATTTTCTACAGTTTGTTGTGATCCACACAGTCAAGGGATTTGGCATAGTCAATAAAGCAGAAGTAGATGTTTTTCTGGAATTCTCTTGCTTTTTCTATGATCCAAAAGATGCTGACAATTTGATCTCTGCTTCCTCTGCGTTTTCTAAATCTAGCTTGACCGGCTTGAAATTCTCAGTTCACATGCTGTTGAAGCTTCACCAGAAGAACTTTGAGCATTACTTTGGTAGTGTGTGAGATGAGTGCAATTGTCCAGTAGTTTGAACATTCTTTGGTACTGCCTTTCCTTGGGACTGGAATGAGAACGGACATTTTCCAGTCTTATGGCCACTGCTGAGTTTTCCAAATTTGTGGGCATACTGACTGCAGCACTTCCACAGTATCATCTTTTAGGATTTGAAAGAGCTCAACTGGAATTCCATCATCTCCACTAGCTTTCTAAGGCCCACTTGACTTCACATTCCAGGATGTCTGGCTCGAGGTGAGTGATCACACCATCATGGTTATCTGGATCATAAACGTCTTTTTTGTACAGTTCTTCTGTGTATTCTTGACACCTCTTCTTGATATCTTCTGCTTCCGTTAGGTTCTGCATTCTGTTTCTGTCCTTTATTGTGCCCAAGACAGACAGGTCATGGTGGAGAGTTCTGACAAAACGTGGTCCACTGGAGAAATGGATGGTAAACCATTTTGGTATTCTTGCCTGGAGAACCCCATGAACAGTATGAAAAGGCAAAAAGATAGGACACTGAAAGATGAACTCCCCAGGTCTATAGATGCCCGATATCCTACTGGAGAAGAGTAGAGAAATAGCTCCATAAAGAATGAAGACATGAAGCCAAAGCAAAAACAATGCCCAGTTGTGGATGTGATTGGTGATGAAGTAAAGTGCGAACAACATTGCCTATGAACCTGGAATGTTAGGTCCATGAATCAAGGTAAACTAGAAGTGGTCAAACAGGAGATGGCAAGAGTGAACATCGACATTTTAGGAATCTATGAACTAAAACGGACAAGAATGGCAGCATTTAATTCAGATGACCCTTTTCTACTACTGTGGGCAAGATTCCCTTAGAAGAAATGAAACAGCCATCATAGTCAACAAAAGAATCCAAAATGCAGTACTTGGATGCAATCTCAAAAACAACAGAATGATTTCTGCTCGTTTCCAAGGCAAACCATTCAGTATCACAGAAATCCAAGTCTATGCCCTAACCACTAATTCTGAAGAGCTGAAGTTGAATGGTTCTATAATGACGTACAAGATCTTCTAGAACTAACACCAAAAAATGACGTCCTTTTCATCACAGGGGACTGGAATGCAAAAGCAAGAATTCAAGAGATAACTGGAGTAACAGGCCAGCTTCACCTTGGAGTACAAAATGAAGCAGGGCAAGTAAGAGAGTTTTGCCAAGAGAATGCACTGGTTGTAGCAATACCCTGTTCCAACAACACAAAAGACGACTCTACACATAGACATCACCAGATGGTCAACACCGAAATCAGACTGATTATATTCTTTGCAGCCGAAGATGGAGAAGCTCTATACAGTCAGCAAAAACAAGACTGGGAGCCAACTGTGGCTCAGATCATGAACTCCTTATTGTCAAATTTAGACTTAAATCGAAGAAAGTAGGGAAAACCACTAGACCATTCAGGTATGACCTAAACCAAATCCCTTATGATTATACAGTGAAGTGACAAATAGATTCAAGGGATTAGATCTTATAGACAGAGTGCCTGAAGAACTATGGATTGAGGTTCGTGACATTTTACAGGAGGCAGTGATCAAAATCATTCCCAAGAAGAAAGGCAAAATGGTCGTCTGAGGAGGCCTTACAAAGAGCTGAGAAAAGAAGAGAAGTGAAAGTTAAAGAAGAAAAGGAAAGATATAGCCAAAGGAAAGATATTCTTTGGAATGCAGAGTTTCAAAGAATAGCAAGGAGAGTTAAGAAAGCCTTCCTAAGTGATCAATGCAAAGAAATAGAGGAAAACAACAGAATGGGAAAGACTAGAGTTCTCTTCAAGAAAATATGAGATATCAAGGGAATATTTCACGCAAAGATGGATGCTATAGTCTTTGCTTATTTGGCAGCATATGACAGCAGTTCCCACAACTTCATTCTTGAAACCTGGCCATCCTGTGACACCACTTTTCTGATTCTTCCTCTTATTTCTTGGCCCTGTACTGGATTCATCTGCAGGCTCACTTCTGCACTTTCCTTGAAAGCTGGTTCTATTTTAGGACTTCTTTTGTCTAAGTTATCTCATCCATCTCTTTGTTTTAACTTAAATATGTTGTCTCACTCTGCTGGTTATGGATATGTTCAAGTATCAAAAAACCTAACTAGAGTGGCTTCAAAAGTATGGGATTATTTTTTCTCATATAACAGGAGGTCCAGACTAATGAGTTATTAGTCTGGTTTAATGGTTCAACAGACCCACCATACTAAACTTTATGAAATACCCAAATATTCCATGCTGTTTCTAGCCCCTAGACCTCTGTATGTGCTGTTCCCTCTATTATCAACTCATCTCTCTTCATCCTCAAAGTTGTTTCGTTGTCATATCTTACGAAATCATTCTTTTATCCATTCCATGATTATCCCTTTATCAGGATTAAGTGCTCCTGCTGAATATCCCAACATTATTCTACTTATACTTTACCCTGTATTATAAATGCCTTTCTGATTACCTCTATCCCACATTAAGTAGGCCTCTATCTTCAGCACCTAGGACAGTGCCTACCACATACCATATATTCAGTAAACACTTGTTCAATGAACAGATGATTTGGAATAAAAATTTTTAATAAGAGAAATGTGGATCAAAAATTACAGTGAGGTACCACCTCACACAGGTCAGAATGGCCATCATTAAAAAGTCTACAAATAATAAATGCTGAAGAGGGTGTGGAGAAAAGAGAACCCTCCTATATTGTTGGTGGGAATGTAAATTGGTAGAGCAACTACAGAAAACAGTATGGAGGTTGCTCAAAAAATTAAGAGTTGCCATATGATTCAGCAATCCCACTTCAGGGCATATATCCACAAAAAACTGTAATTCAAAAAGATATATGCACTCCAATCTTCACACCAGCACTATTTACAATAACCGAGATATAAAAACAAAGTAACATAAATGCCCATCAACAAATAAAGAAGAAATACTACATACATACAACGGAAACTGCTGCTGCTAAGTCACCTCAGTCATGTCTGACTCTGTGTGACCCCATGGATGGCAGCCCACCAGGCTCTGCATCCCTGGGATTCTCCAGGCAAGAGTACTGGAGTGGGGTGCCATTGCCTTCTACATACATACATACAATGGAAACTCAGTTCAGTTCAGTTCAGTTTAGTTGCTCAGTCGTGTCCGACTCTTTGTGACCCATGAATTGCAGCACGCCAGGCCTCCCTCTCCATCACCACTCCCGGAGTTCACTCAGACTCACGTCCATCGAGTCAGTGATGCCATCCAGCCATCTCATCCTCAGTCGTCCCCTTCTGCTCCTGCCCCCAATCCCTCCCAGCATCAGAGTCTTTTCCAATGAGTCAACTCTTCTCATGAGGTGGCCAAAGTACTGGAGCTTCAGCTTTAGCATCATTCCTTCCAAAGAAATCCCAGGGCTGATCTCCTTCAGAATGGACTGGTTGGATCTCCTTGCAGTCCAAGGGACTCTCAAGAGCCTTATCCAACACCACGGTTCAAAAGCATCAATTCTTCGGCGCTCAGCCTTCTTCACAGTCCAACTCTCACATCCATACATGACCACAGGAAAAACCGTAGCTTTGAATAGACAGACCTTAGTCGGCAAGGTAATGTCTCTGCTTTTGAATATGCTATCTAGGTTGCTCATAACTTTTCTTCAAAGGAGTAAGCGTCTTTTAATTTCATGGCTGCAATCAGCATCTGCAGTGATTTTGGAGCCCCCAAAAATAATAATATAAAATGATAATGATAATTATTACCGCAACTGTGTGGTAATAATAAATAATAATGTGTTTCCACATCTATTTCCCATGAAATGGTGGGACTGGATGCCATGATCTTCGTTTTCTGAATGTTGAGCTTTAAGCCAACTTTTTCATTCTCTTCTTTCACTTTCATCAAGAGGCATTTTAGTTCCTCTTCACTTTCTGCCATTAGGGTGGTGTCATCTGCATATCTGAGGGTATTGATATTTCTCCCGGCAATCTTGATTCCAGCTTGTGTTTCTTCCAGTCCAGCGTTTCTCATGATGTACTCTGCATATAAGTTAAATAAGCAGGGTGGCAACATACAGCCTTGATGTACTCCTTTTCCTATTTGGAACCAGTCTGTTGTTCCATGTCGACTTCTAACTGTTGCTTCCTGACCTGCATACAGATTTCTCAAGAGGCAGGTCAGGTAGTCTGGTATTCCCATCTCTCTCAGAATTTTTCACAGTTTATTGTGATCCACACAATCAAAGGCTTTGGCATAGTCAATAAAGCAGAAATAGATGTTTTTCTGGAACACTCTTGCTTTTTCGATGATCCAGCGGATGTTGGCAATTTGACCTCTTGTTCCTCTGCCTTTTCTAAAACCAGCTTGAACATCAGGAAGTTCACAGTTCACATACTGTTGAAGCCTGGCTTGGAGATTTTTGAGCATTACTTTACTAGCATGTGAGATGAGTGCAACTGTGTGGTAGTTTGAGCATTCTTTGGCAGTGCCTTTCTTTGGGATTGGAATGAAAACTGACCTTTTCCAGTCCTGTGGCCACTGCTGAATTTTCCAAATTTGCTGGCATATTGAGGGCAGCACTTTCACAGCATCATCTTTCAGGATTTGAAACAGCTCTACTGGAATTCCATCACCTCCACTAGCTTTGTTCGCAGTGATGCTTTCTAAGGCCCACTTGACTTCACATTCCAGGATGTCTGGCTCTAGATGAGTGATCACACCATCGTCATTATACGGGTTGTGAAGATCTTTTTTGTACAGTTCTTCTGTGTATTCTTGCCACCTCTTCTTAATATCTTCTGCTTCTGTTAGGTCCATACCAATTCTGTCCTTTATCAAGCCCATCTTTGCATGAAATGTTCTCTTGGTATCTCTCATTTTCTTGAAGAGATCTCTAGTCTTTCCCATTCTGTTCTTTTCCTCTATTTCTTTGCATTGATCGCTGAAGAAGGCTTTCTTATCTCTTCTTGCTATTCTTTGTAACTCTACATTCAGATGCTTATATCTTTCCTTTTCTCCTTTGCTTTTCACTTCTCTTCTTTTCACAGCTATTTGTAAGGCTTCCCCAGACAGCCATTTTGCTTTTTTGCATTTCTTTTCCATGGGGATGGTCTTGATCCCTGTCTCCTGTACAATGTCACAAACCTGACACACTGAAACCATACTCACAGAAAACTAGTCAATCTAGTCACACTAGGACCACAGCCTTGTCTAACTCAATGAAACCAAGCCATGCCCACGGGGCAACCAAAGACGGGCAGGTCATGGTGGGGAGGTCTGACAGACTGTGGTCCACTGGAGAAGGGAATGGCAAACCACTTCAGTATTATTGCCTTGAGAACTCCATGAACAATGGAAACTACTTAGCCATAAAAAAGGAATGAAATAATGTCACTGGCAGCAACATGGGTAGACCTAGAGATTATCATATTAAGTGAAGTTAAGTCAGAAAAGGACAAATAACATATGATATGACTTATATGTGGACTCTAAAATCAACACAAATGAACTTACATATGAAAGAGAAACAGACTCACAGACACAGAGAACAGACTGGTGGTTGTCAAGCAGAGGGTGGGGTGGGGGATGAATTGGGAGTCTGGGATTAGTTGATGTAAACTATTATACATACAATGGACAAACAAGGTCCCACTGTATAGCACTGCTGCTGCTGCTGCTGCTAAGTCACTTCAGTCGCGTCCGACTCTGTGCGACCCCACAGATGGCAGCCCACCAGGCTCCCCCGTCCCTGGGATTCTCCAGGCAAGAACACTGGAGTGGGTTGCCATTTCCTTCTCCAACACATGAAAGTGAAGAGTGAAAGGGAAGTCACTCAGTCGTGTCCGACCCTTAGCATGGACTGCAGCCTACCAGGCTCCTCCATCCATGGGATTTTCCAGGCAAGAGTATTGGAGTGGGGTGCCATGAAGTACATTAAATATCCCGTGATAAAGCATAAAGGAAAAGAATATGAAAAAGACTGTGTGTGTGTGTGTGTGTGTGTGTGTAGATATATGACTGAATCACTGTTATATAGCAGAAATTAACACAATATTGTAAATCAACTATACTTTGACAAAACAAAATTTAAAAATAATTTATTCAAAAACATACTCTTCTCATAACCCAAGGAACTGACTGATTAGCAAATGAATAAACAATAATACACACTTCTTGCTCATACTTAAAGAAGCAGATAGAAAAAGATATATTTCTAAAACCTCTAAAGGAAACATAGAAAACAGAATGTTGCCAATGTGCGTTTATACCAACCAATCAATTCCACCCACACTATCAATTTCAAGTTGCAATCATAAACTGTCTTTTATGAATGATTAAGCTTTCTAATGTAATGAGAACTAAGATAAGCCAAAAAAAAAAAAAAAATAGAAGAGACTATGACTAAATGAATGATTTCCCTGTGACCTTCTTCCTAGTCAATGACCCTACTTTTAGCCTCAGGCAACCACTGATCTGCTTTTTGTCAGTACAGATTTGTCTTTATTCTAGAGTTTCACAGAAATGGAATCATATAGTATATCCTCATTTTGTTTGACTTTTTAAACTCAGCATAATGTTTTTTACAGTCACTCACATTTTGCATATGTTAGCAGTTCACACCTTATTAATATGAGCAGTATCCCATTCTATGAACATATTTGTTCACTCAATCATCTGATGCATACTCAGGTTATTTCCAGTCTGAGGCTACTATAAGTAAAGCTGCTATGCACATTTGTGTACAAGTCTGTGTGTGGACAAACATTTTTATTTCTCTTGTGTAAACAGTAGTTAGAACTGACAGCGTGTATAGTATGGTGGTACAGTGGTAAAGAATCTGCCTGCCAATGCAGGAGATGCAAGAGATATGGATTCAATCCCTGGGTCGGGAAGATCCCCTGGAAGAGAAAATAGCAATCCACTCCAGTATTCTTGCCTGGAGAATCCCATGGACAGAAAAGCCTTGCCAGTTACAGTCTTTAAAGTCACAAAGAGTGGGACACAACTGAGCACACATGCACTCATACACAGTATAAGTAGGTGGGAGAACTATCAGTAACCTCAGATATGCAGATGACACCACCCTTATGGCAGAAAGTGAAGAGGAGCTAAAAAGCCTCTTGATGAAAGTGAAAGAGAGTGAAAAAGTTGGCTTAAAGCTCAACATTCAGAAAACGAAGATCATGGCAGCCAGTCCCATCACTTCATGGGAAATAGATGGGGAAACAGTGGAAACAGTGTCAGACTTTATTTTTGGGGGCTCCAAAATCACTGCAGATGGCGATTGCAGCCATGAAATTAAAAGATGCTTACTCCTTTGAAGAAAAGTTATGACCAATCTAGATAGAATATTCAAAAGCAGAGACATTACTTTGCCAACAAAGGTCCGTCTAGTCAAGGCTATGGTTTTTCCAGTGGTCGTGTATGGATGTGAGAGTTGGACTGTGAAGAAGGCTGAGCACTGAAGAACTGATGCTTTAGAACTGTGGTGTTGGAGAAGACTCTTGAGAGTCCCTTGGACTGCAAGGAGATCCAACCAGTCCATTCTGAAGGAGATCAGTCCTGGGATTTCTTTGGAAGGAATAATGCTAAAGCTGAAAGTCCAGTACTTTGGCCACGTCATGCGAAGACCTGACTCATTGGAAAAGACTCTGATGCTGGGAGGGATTGGGGGCAGGAGTAGAAGGGGACAACAGAGGATGAGATGGCTGGATGGCATCAATGACTCGATGGATGTGAGTCTGAGTGAACTCCGGGAGTTGGTGATGGACAGGGAGGCCTGGCGTGCTGCGATTCATGGAGTCGCAAAGAGTCAGACACAACTGAGCAACTGAACTGAACTGAACTGAACTTCATAAGAAAGTCACAAGTGTTCTGGTAAAATGGTTTTATCATTTAACCTTTCCACCACCATTATGCCAGTTGCTATACATCCTCGCCAACATCTGAGGTTGTCAGTCATTTCCAAAGAATGCACCTTTCGGCATGTGGAGAAATGTCAGTAACATCCAGCTTGTTCATGTCCTATATTAGGACTGATTCCCTATCTAGTGCACTATCAATTATCGAGAGGAGTGTTGAAATTTCCATATGTATCTTTCAACTCTGCCAATTTGTTTCCAATATTTTAGAGCTCTTTTATTGGGGGGATGGGAAGACACTGTCAGAATCATTACATCTCCCTGAACAAAGTAACTCTTGCAACATTATAGTCCATGTTCTGGAGTTTCCTTCTGGTATTAGTATAGCTATTCCAGCTTTCTTATGATTAGTTTTGCAGAGTATAGCACTTTATATCCTTCTAATTTTTCACCTATA
The DNA here is from genome assembly GCF_001704415.2 of Capra hircus. NCBI lineage: Eukaryota > Metazoa > Chordata > Mammalia > Artiodactyla > Bovidae > Capra > Capra hircus. Next base: position 17,649,147 of record NC_030836.1, on the reverse strand, counting down.
ACTCTGGATTTTTTTGGATTTTTGTAGCATACAGTTGGGTCTTATTTTTTCATCAATCTGACAATCCCTTTTATTTAATTTTAATTAATTTTTATTTAAATATCACAGGTAGCTATTGGTGACCAGACTGAAGAGAGGAGGTTAGGCCAAGGGTTAGGAAACTACAACACGGCAGAAGGCAAATGCATCCCATTATCTGCTTCTGTGCAGCCTGTGAACTAAGAACGCTTCCACTTTTCCTAAAAGTTGGGAGTGGAAAAAAAAAAAAAAATTAAAGAAAAAAATAGTATTTTGCAATGCATAACAATTACATGAAATTCAAATTGCAGTATATACATAAGGAAAGTTTTAGTGAAACATAGTCATACTTATTAATTTATGTACTATCTATGGTTACTTTTATTTTTGCTATGGGGCTTCCCTGGTGGGCTCAGACCATAAAGAATCTGCCTGCAGTGCAGGAGACCAGGGTTCAATCCCTAGGTCGGGAAGATCCCCTGGAGAAGGAAATGGCAACCCATTCTAGTATTCCTGCCTGGAGAATTCGATGAACAGAGAAGCCTGGTGAGTTATAGTCCATTGGGCTGCAAAGAGTCGGACATGACTGAACAACTAACTAGAACTAGATTTTTTGCTACCCTGGCAGAACTAAAGAGTTTCAAGGACATTATACTGACCCCAAAGCCTAAAACATTCTTAATATCTGTTTTTTTAAAGAAGTTTACCAAATCCTGATTAAAACTATTTGCATTTAACGCAATTATTGATATAATTGGATTTAAATCTACGATCTTACCATTTATCTTCCATATATCCATATATTCTTTGTTCCTTTCTTCCACCTTTTCTTGTCTTCTTTGGGATTAACTTGGCATACTCTAGCATTTCATTTCATATCTAGTTAACGGCATAATTCTTTATTTTAATACTTAGTGGTTGCTCTGGGTTTTACAATATACATCTTTAACTCAGTAGAGTGCACCATCAATGATACCTCTTACTTCACAAAAAATGTGAACACCTGCTACCCTTACAACACTGTGGTGTACTTCCATTTCCCTGCTCTCATCCTTAATACCTTGTATATCAGACATTTTACTTCTACATATATGTCATAAAACTTATATTATGACTTTTCTTTATAAACAGCCAATTATCTTTAAAATTAGGGGAAATGTACTTTATACTCAAATATATTCATTATTTCTTGCACTCATCATTTCTTTGTCCAGATCTAAGTTTTCATCTGATCCATTTTCCCTCCATCTGAAAGATGTTTCTTATAATAACTTTCAACAACGTAGTAACAAATTCTATAGTTTTGGATGAAAATGTTTCTATTTCACTCTTGCTTTCAAAGGAAATTTTGCCAAATATAAAATGTTTCATCATCTCCTAGTTTACATAGTTTCTGACAAGAAGTCCTTACGTTTCTCTATACATAACATGTCTTTTCCTTTCGCTGCACTCAAAATACTTTTTCATCACTGGTTTTTAGAAATTGTTCGCATGGTATTTCTGTGTGGATCTATCCTGCTTTGGGTTTGTTAAGACTATTGGATCTTATGAGTTCATCGTTTTCAGCAAATTTGGAAAATTTTGAGCCACTACTTCTTACAATACTTTTGGTTCCATCCTTTGAGAATGTCAAATACACTTTGTTGAGCTTACCTGGTACTATCTCACAGACCAATGAGCCACTGACTATTTTCAGCTCTCTTTCTCAACTTCATTTTAAGATTATAATGTTTTGCTATATCTTCAAATTTACTGGTCTGTTCTTCTGCTCTGTCCAATCTGCTGTTAATCTGTTCAGTTAACTTTTGATTTCAGATAACCCTTTCTTTACTCTTAGAAGTTCTATGTGGTCCTTTTTCATGTCTTTCCTTTCTCTAGCCATTACATTCATATTTTTCTTTACATTTAAATTTTTAGTTTTTTTATTTAACTTATTTTATTTTTAATATCCCTGCCTGCTAGCTCCATCACCTCTTTCATTTCTGGATCTATTTCTTTGGACTGATTTTCTCCTGGTTATAGACTACCTTGGACATGTTTCTTGCAATGTCTAGGAATTTCTGCTTAGATGTAGAAAATATCAATCACATTGTTGTTTTTGAGTGTTTGCAATCATCAGAGAGTTGGGCTTTGTTTTAGCAAGTAATTATTTAGAGATCTATTTGACACCCCCCTACCCGAGGACTTTCCTGTCTTTACAACATGACAAATCCAATGGGTTCTCCACTGAATGTCTTAGATGCACCAAAAGATCCTTCACTCTGGTCAAGAGTTAAATGTCTCCTGCATAAATCTGGTAAATATTCTGCTAGTAATTCCCTGGGTGTTCACTGTCTGGCTTTACAGAGTTTAACTTTATGCATTCACAACCTAGTATTCATTAAAGACTCAAGGTAACCCATATAAACATTTCTGGAGCTTTTTTAAAAAAATTATTTTTGGCTGTGCTTGGTCTTCATGCTCCACAGACTTCTCACTGCAGCAGTGTCTCTCGTTGCAGAGCACAGGCTCCAGGGCACATGGGCTTAGCAGCTGCAGCACATGGGCTTAGCAGCAGCAGCTCCCAGGCTCTGGAACACAGGCTCACTAGCTGTAACACACGGGCTTAGCTGCTCTGTGGCAGGTGGGATCTTTCCAGATCAGGAATTAAACCTGTGTCTCTTGCATTAGCAGATGGATTCTTTACCACTGAGCCACCAAGGAAGCCCCTTGGAGTTCCTTTGATTGCATAGTTCCTATCTTTTTAGAACTTGACCATGCAACTTGTAGCTGCCCAAGCCCTGCCAAAACCCAGTCTGTGCCTCAACTGAGCGTGGCTTACAGGATCATTAGGCTCCCCCTCCCTGCTTCTTCAATTCCAAAGTTGATTCCAGGCAGAAAGCCACAGCAGTTGTAGAAACTCATATTCTTTATTACCCCTCTCTCAGGGACCACAATCCTACTCTGCCTTTGGTGTAATATCTAATAAAAGACGGTTCATATATTTCGGTCCAGTTTACCAACTATTCGTGACAAAGGAGTAAAGACTCCTTATTGCTCCATTATCATCAGAAAAGAAATTCCAAATTTTTTGAAACAAAATTAATGACAAATGTGCTTGAGCAGACCATACAAATTCAAAGAAGAATGAATTATAAATGGATCTATTTTTCACATGTCAACTACTTAACAGGAAACAATAGGGATATCATATGATGGTTTCTAAAATTTCCAAAAAAAGCAAGAGGGAACACTGGATCCTTAAAACAACTTTAAATAAATATTGTTGTCACCATTATGAAGAGACTCACAAACAAATAACTTGCCCAGGACACATAAATGTCAAGTGGCAAATCTAATATTATAACCCAGGTAACACTAAATACCATGTTTTCACTCTGTGTCACATTGCATCCCATTTTTTTTCAACACAAATAAGTTTTAAGAGATTTGGCTTGCCAAACTGAATTTATTAAAATCGCCTGTGTTTTACTTAGCAAAAGTTACTATTAAGTATCAATAATAATATTCGATCAATATGGGAAAAACATAGTACCATAGTGAGTTGAAAATATTTCATACAAAAACAATGATACAAACAACTGAATTTTAAAAAACACCAAAAAATAATGCAACAATGAATAGCGTAGGTAACTCTACTCAATACTCTGTAATAGCCTATATGGGGAAAGAGTCTTTAAAAAAAAAAAAAAACCCTGAGAACTGATTCACTGTGCTACATACCTGAAACCAACACAACAATGTAAATCAACTATATGCCAATAATCTTTTTTAAAAAGAAACAAATGAGAATAAAACCATAAAAAGAAAGAAAAAGCAATGATACAGTATCATTTTTAGCCTATCTGGCATTTGGATAAGTAGCTATGTATTTACTTAAATCTAAAATTGGCATTTAAAAACAAGTGATTTGTGGACCTTTGGTTATGATTCACTCAAGCTAGTAAATCCAAAAGGAATCCATAATGGAGATACAGTACACCAAGAGAGTGGGCTGTCCCTTTCCCACAAATCCCTTATTTCATGGATAGACACTATGTTCATTATTTAATTTTGGAGACCGCCTATAATGGAAGTTCCTTTAAAATTTTATTCGTAAGACCCAGAAAAGGGGTTAACATGCAGTAGGCACTAAATGCACACTTGGGAAATGAAAGGTCCCGATATTTTAATTCTCAAAATAATGGAGGTACATTGCATCAAGAGAGTGCATCAAGGGCTGTCCCTTCTCCACAAATCCCTTAAAATGACAGTAAAAAACAAATTTAAAAAACCAGAGAGGGAGAAAAAGTAATAGGCTTGTGTTTCCAATTAATATGGAGCAACACAAACAGTATTTACCTGAAACAACCAAATAACAGAACATAATATATAAAAAGCAGCACTCAAGACATAACACAAGACGTGAGAGAAGACAGTGAAGAGTGATACATAAAAGATTAGAAGCAAAGTCAATAAACACTACAGTTATCCCAGTGTATTACTGGGTAGGAGGCAAAGAGAGAGGACCCAGGCAAAATCTGGCAATTCCCCTCTGTCAAAGATGGGAGGCTGGGAGTCAAAAGGCAAATTGGAGATAGGAATTAGCATTCATGGAGTAGTGCCCAAAGAGGTGAGAGGTGCAGAGACCACTCTGGAAATCTGCAAACAGCCCTTTCTGAGTCTTCAGCAAAGTACTGATCAGTGTACATATGTGAGGAAACAACCCAAGGTGAGGGAAAGAATCACTAAAAGGACTAGAGGAAATAATGTGCCCAGCACCCATACAAGTCTTGTAAGTTCTGTCCCCAGCAGCCAAAATAGAAAAAGGTCACATTTCACATAGGATTGGTTAGAGAAGAGGTCAGTAAATTATATCCCACGGATCAATCTGGTCCACCTTCTGCTTCTCTACAGCCCAGAAACTCAGGATAGCTTTCACATTATTTTTTTAAAAAGTCATGTGGTAATATTTCATGACAACTGAAAACTAGATGAAATTCAAATTACAGCATCAAGAATAAATCTCACAATATCCTCACTCCTTTAAATACTCCCTATGGAGTATAGTGCTTGCACACTATAACAGAAGGGATAGGTAGCTGCCAGAAAGATGAAACAGCTCACAAGGCCTAAGATATTTACTATTTGACTACAGAAAAATGAGTCTTGCTGTCAGAAGAAAATAAATTCTGCAATAAACGCATATCCTGTCCCACCTAAAAAAGCTTAGAGGCAAGATATAAAATAAACAGTTCCAAAGCAACTGAATCACGTCCAGAATTTAAAAAGACTATTATATTAACAGGTATACAAAAATGTCTAGCATCTAGCTTGGTTAAAATTAACAATGTCTAGTATCAAATCAAAAATTACCAGACACAAAAACGAAAGCAGAAAATTAAACCTACCATGAAAAGAAAAAAACAATTAAACCTGACTCAGAAGTGACTCAAAGAATAGAACGAATAGACGCCGACATGGAAAGGTATTATATGATTATAAGTTACTATAATACATCGGTTCAAGAAGCTAGAGCAAAGACTGAATGTGTTAAATGAAGACATGGATACTATTTCTTTAGAAAGACATAAATAAAAATTTCAGAGAGGAAAACTACAGTGCCTGACATTAAAAATACAATAGGGACTTCCCTAATAGTCCAACAGCTAGGACTCTGCACTCCCAATGCAGGTGCCTGGTCAGGGAACCAGATCCCACATGCCGCAGCTGAGAGCTTGCGAGCTGCAACCAGATCCTGCATGCCACAACTAAGACCCAGTGCAGCCAAATAAAATCTAAAGGCACAAAGTTCTAGTTATAAAACAAATGTCATGTAACATTCAGAATACAGAACACAGGCAATATTATAATAACTGTAAATGATGACAGATGGTAACTAGGCTTATCACAGTGATCGTCTCAAAATGGAATTAATATAAATGTCTAATCACTATGCTGCACACCCGAAACTAATATTGTATGTCAACTATACCTCAACTAAAATTTTTTAAAAAGAGCAAAGGAGGTCAGTTCCATTTGACGATGCAGAAAGATCCTGAACTCACCTCCCATGAAACAACAAATCCACAAGTAAATACAATTCCCTCTGAAAGAGACCTGAAAACTAGATGAGAAGAATTTCCATAACAAAGGATAAAAGGACAGCAGTGACATGGGTAGACGAAACAGAGATACTCCAAAGGAAAAACCACACCTCACCCACAATCCACAATTGGGAAGGATCACAAAGGTATGGCTATTTTCCCTGAAGAGCAAGGGATTTGAGTTTCACATTGGGCATCCCAACCCTCAGATTCTGAGCAGAGGAGCCCCCCAAAAAACCTGGCTTTAAAAACCAACAACAAAGACTCCCCGAGGGGTCCAGTCTGCCAATGAAGGGGACATTTGATTCCTGGTCTGGGAAGATCCCACATGCTGAGGAGCAACTAAGTCTGTGAGCTTCAGGGCCCACGAACCCCAACTACTGAGCCCAGTGAAGCCCGCATGCCTAGAGCACAGGCTTTGCAAGAAGCCACCGCAATGAGAAGCCCACGAACCAGAAATGAAGAGTAGTCCCAGCTCACTGCAAGTAGCAAAAGCCCACACACAGCAATGAAGACTCAGCACAGTTAATAAGTATACAAAATATTAAAAAAAAAAAAAGAAAGAAAGAAGGAATATGTCCAGGAAAACTACAGAATGATAACAAACAAAAAAAACCTGCTCCTAAGGGGATTGCATACGACTGCATCAAATGAAACACCAGTGCATAAACACAAGTTTGAAAAGACCCGGGCCAGAGGGGAAGGGGATCTACTTACTAATTTTGAAACATCTATCTGAGAGGAACCACTCGGGATGCTTCCTAGGGACGAAGACGCTGGCGGAAGCCATTCTGGAAATCTCCACCTAAACCAGGGGCCCTCAATCCCCAGGCCAAGGACCAGTACTGGCTGTGGCTGTTAGGAACCTGGCTGCACAGCAAGTGGTGAATGGCAGGCCAGTGTGTGAAGCTCCCCAGTGCGCACGTTATCTCGTAAACCACCACCACCTCAACCACCCCCTACCCTCCATCCCTTTTCCCCCACTCTCTACTCTATTCCATGGAAAAACTGTCTTCCATTGAAACCAGTCCCTGGTACCAAAAAAAATTTTTTTTTTAACCAAAAAGTTTGAGACCACTGATATTACCTGTTAACATCAGTGGGCATGGCCCACCAAGAGCCCCATACCTCTGTGCCTCCTCCAGGCCTGAAAGCCAGTCAGATGAAAACCCCTCCTACCAGCACCTAGCAGCCAGACCCCACAGTCATCCTCAGGACCAGTGCCACCCACCAGTGCATCACAGCAGCAGCTCAACCCTGACACAGCCAGAGGGGGCATGCAGCCCCCACGCAGGTACCCACTGAGTGCTAGCATCTGAGGCCAGGCAGGACTGCACTTCTGAGCAGCATAAGGTATCTCCTACATAAGGCCACTCCTTCAAGACTGAGAGGGGTAGCTGATTTACCTACTATACACACAAACAGAGAATCAGGCAAAATGAGGAGACAGAGGAGTCTGTTCCAATCACAAGACAAGATAACACTCAGAAAAAGAACTAAACAAAATAAAGGTAAGCAATCTATCCAATAAAGAGTCCAAAGTAATATTTATAAAGGTACTCACTGAACTTGGGGGAAGAATGTATGAACAAGTGAGAATCTCAACAAAGAGAGAAAATATAAGAAACTACCAAACAAAATTTTTATAAAAAGTTATAATTGAACCAATAATAATAATAATGAAATGCTATTTTGGCCACCTCATGCGAAGAGTTGACTCATTGGAAAAGACTCTGATGCTGGGAGGGATTGGGGGCAGGAGGAATAGGGGATGACAGAGGATGAGATGGCTAGATGGCATCACTGACTCGATGAACGTTGAGTCTGAGTGAACTCCGGGAGTTGGTGATGGACAGGGAGGCCTGGCATGCTGTGATTCATGGGTTGCAAAGAGTTGGACACAACTGAGCAACTGAACTGAACTGAACTGAACTGAACTGAGAGAGGTTCAACAGCAGACTAGATGAGGTAGAAAAATGAATCAGTAAGTAAGTAAGAAGAAAAATGATGGAACTCACCTAGACAGAGCAGAAAATGAAAACAAAAAAATTTAATGTAAATTGGTAGAGCCGCTATAGAAAATAGTATGGATTTCCTCAAAAATCAAGAATAGAACACTACATGACCCAGCTACCCTACTCCTGGGTATTTTTTTCCAAAGAACATGGAAACACTGATTCAAAAAGATATATCCCTATTTTGCCATCTGTGACAAGAATGGACCCTGAGGGCATTATGCTAAGTGAAGTAAGTCAAAGACAAACACTGTATGATTTTACTCATATGTGAAATCTGAAACAAAATAAAATCCAACGAACAAAATAAAATGAAACAAACTCGCAGACAGAGAGAACAGAATAGTGGTTACCAGTGGGAAAGGTGATTCGGGGGGTGGGCAAAATGGGTGAAGGCGGTCAACTGTTTGGGTGTGTGTGTGTGTGTGTGTGTGTGTGCTCGCGCGCACACTCAGTCATGTCCGACTCTTTGAGATCCCAAGGGCTGTAGCCTGCCAGGCTCCTCTGTCCATTGAATTCTTCAGGCAAGAGTACTGGAGCAAGTTGCTATTTCCCATTCCAGGGGATCTTCCCAATCCAGGGATGGAATCCACATCTCATGCATCTCCAGCATTGGCAAGCGGATTCTTTACCACTGCGTCACCTGGGTAGTCCTGAGTGTAAGGTAATAGACGGTGAACAGATTTATACTCTGTAGTGCACACAGATGTTAAACTATAATGCTTTCAGTTATAATGCAGTCTAACTGAAAGTTACATAACATAAAATGAGAGAAAAAAAAAAAAGCCCTACCTTAAAAAGGTGAGAGGTGAGAGAACACAAATGTAACACAGAACAAGCAGAGGAAAGAAAACAAGTAGCAGAAATCAATGAAACCAAAAGCTGGTTCTTTGAGAAAAATTAAAATGATTGATAAGCCTCTATCCAGACTGAGGCAAGAGGGAGAAGGACACAAATAAACAATATCAGGAATGAGATGTATTACAGACATGAAAAAGATAAGAATACAATACTAAGAGCAAATGCACACTGTTAAATTTTTTAACTTTAGTGAAGTGGAAAAATTCCTTGAAAGAAACCAAGTATCAAGGCTCATCCAAACAGAAACAGATAACATGAATAATCCCATATCTATTAAAGAAATGAAATCTGTAGATTAAAGCCTTCCCATAATGAAAACTACAAACCTAGATAGTTTTACTGGTAAATTGAGCCACAGTTTTAAAGAATACCAATTCTATAGATAAAATTTCAGAAAATTGAAAAGGAGGAAATACTTTCCAATTCCTTCTATGAGGCAAGTATTATCTTGATATCAAAATCAGAAAAACACACAATGAAAGAAAACTACAGACTAATATCCCTCATGAACATAGATGCAAAGTTTCTTAACACAATTTTAGCAAATATATAAAAGGGTAATCGATAAAGAGGAGAGAGAAAAAGTTGGCTTAAAAACTCAACATTCAAAAAACTAAGATCGTGGCATCCGGTCCCATCACTTCATGGCAAATAGATGGGGAAAAGATGGGATTTCCCCAATGGTCCAGTGGGGTTCAATTCCTGGTCAGGAAACGAAGATCGCACGTGCTGCAACTGCTGAGCCCATGCACTCCAGAGCCTGCGCATCACAACCAAAGATCCTGCGTACCGCAATGAAGATCCCACATGGTACCACTAAGACCCGACGCACCAGAAATCTAAATATAAATAAATATTAAAAAAAAAAAAAGATCCAACACCCACTTCTGATAATCTAGAAATAGAAGGGAACTTCCTCAACCTGAGAAAGGGTATAGTGAAAAATCTGTTATCAACATACTCAATGGTGAAAAACTAAATGCTTTCCCCCTAAGATCAGGATGATCTTAGGCCAAGAACGTCCTTGCTGCTGCTGCTAAGTCGCTTCAGTCATGTCCGACTCTATGCGACCCCATAGACAGCAGCCCACCAGGCTCCCCTGGCCCTGGGATTCTCCAGGCAAGAACACTGGAGTAGGTTGCCATTTCCTTCTCCAAAGCAGGAAAGTGAAAAGTGAAAGTGAAGTTGCTCAATCATGTCCGACTCTTAGCGACCCCATGGACTGCAGCCCACCAGGCTCCTCCATCCATGGGGTTTTCCAGGCAAGAGTATTGGAGTGGGGTGCATTAACTACCACTTATATTCATGACTCTACATGTAGTTCTGGGAAGAAAAAGAAATCAAAGATATGCAGACAGAAAACAAAGAAGCAAGACTGTCTTCATTTACAAAAACCAGGATCATGTACAAACAATCTTTAATCTTTAAAACCTGAGACTTCCCTGATGCACCAGTGGCTAACATTCTGTGTTCCCAAAGCAGGGGGTCTCTGTTCAATCCCTAGTCAGGGAACTAGATCCCACATGTTGCAACTAAGAGGTCGCAAGCCATAACTGAAAAAAAATCCCACATGCCATAACTAAAGATTCCGCATGCCACAACTAAAGATTTCATTTGCCACAAAAAAGATTAAAGATTTCAATGTGCCCCAATTAAGACCCGGCGCAGCCATATAAATACTGCTTCGTGCAAAAGTAACTGTAGTAATTTGTGCATTGTTGAACTTAGCCATTTGACATTGAAATACATTCTTTTTTTAAAAAAAAAATACATTTTTAAATAAATGTGGTTATGGTATACATCATTTTTACGTGCATTTCTCATTTTATGTATTTTTGCTAATGACTTATTACTTGTTTATTTTATATTTATTTTAGACTACAGAAATGATGTTAGACCAAAAGTAGTAAATTCTAAAGATTATTTTTTATTCAAGTTCGAAATGGGTCATAAAGCAGCAGAGACAACTCGCGACATAAACGACACCATTTGGCCTGGGAACTGCTAATGAACACACAGTGCAGTGGTGGTTTGAGAAATTTTGCAAAACAGACAAGAGTCTTGAAGATGAGGAGCGCAGTGGCCAGCCACTGGAAGTTGACAGCGACCAACTGAGAGTAATCATTGAAGCTGATCCTCTTGCAACTACGTGAGAAGTTGCCGCAGAACTCAACGTTGACTATTATGATCATTTGGCATTTGAAGCAAATTGGAAAGGTGAAAAAGCTCGAAAAGGGGGTGCCTCGTGAGTTGACCACAAATCAAAAATATTGTCGTTGTGAGGTGTCATCTTCTCTTCTTCTATGCAACAATGATGAACCATGTCTCGATCAGACTGTGGCATGTGATAAAAAGTGGATTGTATATGACAACAGGTGACGACCAACTCAGTGGCTGGATCAAGAAGCTCCAAAGCACTTCCCAAAGCCAAACTTGCACCAAAAAAGGGTCACGATCACTGTCTGGTGGTCTACTGCCAGTCTGATCCACTACAGCTTTCTGAATCCCAAAGAAACCATTAAACCTGAGAAACACGCTCAGCAAATCAATGAGATGCACCAAAAACTGTACTGTCTGCAGCTGGAACTGGTCAGCAGCATGGGCCCAATTCTTTTCCACGACAGTGTCCAACAGCACATGGCACAACCCAACCCTTCAAAAGTTGAACGGATTGGGCTATGAAGTTTCGCCTTATCTGCCATATTCACCTGACCTCTCGTCAACTGACTACCACTTCTTCAAGCATCTTAACAACTTTTTGCAGGAAATACTTTTCTACAACCAGGAGGAGGCAGAAAATTCTATCCAAGAGTTCATCAAATCCCAAAACGCGGATTTTTACACTACAGGAATAAACAAACATTTCTCATCGGCAAAAATGTGTTGACTGTAATGGCTCCTATTCTGATTAATAAAAATGTGTTTGAGCCTAGTTTTAATGATTTAAAATTAATGGTGCAAAACTGTAATGTTTTACACCAACCTAAATAAATTTTTTTTTAAAAAAGCAAGGAAACAAAGGAAAAAGCACATCCTAAAAAATTTTAGAGCTCTGAGGATTAAGAAAAAAAATCATAAAAATCTTTCAGGACGAAAAAGAAACTCACAAAGGAACAAGAATCAAACTGGCAGATGTCTCATCAATAACAAAAGATGAAAAAGTTCTGGGAGGAAATTATTTGAATACTGTATTCAATTTAAATGGCCAGTTTAAGAACAGAGGACAAAATAAAAATATTTTCAGACATTCAAGAACGCAAGTTCAGCTCTTAGAAATCCTGTTTGAAAAAGAACGTACTACAATGGCACCCCACTCCAGTACTCTTGCCTGGAAGGCCCCATGGACGGAGGAGCCTGGTGGGCTATAGTCCTTGGGGTCGCTAAGAGTCAGATACAACTGAGCGACTTCACTTTCACTTCTCACTTTCATGCGTTGGACAAGGAAATGGCAACCCACTCCAGTGTTCTTGCCTGGAGAATCCCAGGGACGGGGGAGCCTGGTGGGCTGCCATCTATGGGGTCGCAGGGAGTCGGCCGCGACTGAAGCAACTTAGCAAGCAACAACAAAAGAATGAATGTAAGAGGGAAAATGTGGGAATCAAAACCAGTGGTGAGTAAACAAACTACTAAAACATACTGTCTAATTTAAATAATTGTTGAGAAACATAAATGAATGAATGACAATATGGAACTAAAATCCCAGGTAATTAAAACACGGCAGCTTGGTTGTGGGACTGAAAGGCATGGTCAGGGAGGAAGCCTGTTAAGCTTTTTACATTGCTTGAGTTATTAAAGCAAGTTACAGTGTTTAAGTATCAACCATAGAGAGAATGGAAAAAAACTCCCAACATTAATTTCCTTTAGATACAATTATTTACATTATTGATAATTCTAGCTTAAGAAGTATTTATAATGTCTTCAAGGGGTAACATTTTGTCTTTCAAGATGATAGTGCCATCCTTCACTAACTAAATGGTGTGAGACCAAACTCAAGTAATAATACAGGTTTGAATTACCACATGGTGTCTAACAGCATGTGTAAAAGTTGAAGAAAGATCACTCCTAAAATGGAATGCAACTTAAAATTTCTGTTAAAGAATCTTTCAAGATTAATCAAGAATTACTCATCAACTATAAACACAAAAGACACATTTACTTAAGTACTTCTCATCCATATAATGGACTCAACCCACACTACATATTTAATATATCTATTTATTTAGAACAGCATTTCAATTTATTTGAAGTTCCAGATGCTTATTTGTGGGGAGGGGGGAACAAAATGTCTAACAACTAACAGATCTTTACTCAGCAGAACCCAGTAATTGCTATTATAGCAAAACATTTCTGCAAATGAAAATGACAGACTCGGTTAGAGAAAGCTTTACTTAGAAGAGAATACAACTGGGCATCAATGCCAAGACAGTTTAATAAAGCTAATTTTAATTATTTTAAGTACATAAATAAGGCATTCTATAAAAATGTCCTTAACAAAATGTTAAATATATATTTAACATATATACAGCAACTTCAATATATCACAAAAAAGAGCTATAAAGTAAGTTATACTGCCATAATCTGTTTATTCCAGAACAAGCTTTTAGTAGCTATAAAATAAACATGGCTAGTTCTTCAAATAGTGCTCACATACAAAGTCTGAATTTTTTCAAATAGGGAATCACACCATCCCCACATATGCTATTGGCTTTTTTCGCCATTTCTTTCCTCAATAATGAAACTATCAATTACCCACTCAGAAACCTAGGAATCATACTAAACACTTTTTAGTCATACGAAAGATCTTTTTGAGTTTCCCTTTCTTTTGGTGGCTCAGAGGGTAAAGCGTCTGCTTGCCATGGAGACCTTGGTTCAATCCCCAGGTCAGGAAGAGCCCCTGGAGAAGGAAATGGCAACCATTCCAATACTCTTGCCTGGACAATTACATGGACAGAAGAGCCTAGTAGGCTACAGGCTGTGGGATCTCAAGGAGTCACACACGATCAAAAGATCTTTTTAGTTGAAGATCTTTTACAATAATCTGATTAAATCCTTATCAATTCTATGTGCAAAATCTTACTCCTATCTGGCCTTTCTTCTCACTCCCCACAGCCACTGCCCCAACCCGTATCAATAATATTCTCTAGCTGATTTTCCTACTCTCAAGCCTCCACACTGCCTTTCAACAACTTAACAAATTTTAGTTTTACCAGTAAGAATTTCGAGTTACCCCTGGTGAAGATGATATAAAACGATTCTTTGAAAAAAGACTAAAAATTTTATAAGTAAATAGCAAAAGAGAGATGACTTTTCCCTGGGATGTCTTCAGAAAAGAAGAAAAAGTGGATTTTTGAACTATACTCTGAAGATTCCTATAAACATTAATAAGCTTAGAAGACAGAGGTTAATACAAGCTTCACCATGCACTTACAACCTTGTACAATCATATATCCTAAGAAAAGAACTGAGAGATTACACAAAGATTTTCCATCTCAGGCTTCTAAAGTACTATTATAAAACCCAAGATAGGGACTTTCCTGGAGGTCCAGGGACTCTGTGCTCTCACTGCCAGGGGCCCAGGCTCAATCCTTGGTTGGAAAACTAAACCCCTACAAGCAAAAGATGAAAAACAAATAAATAATAATAAAACCCAAGATGGAGAGAACCTGGGGGGAAACCTGGAAAGAAGGAAGCAGGGAGGGAGGAAGGAATGGAGGAAGAGAGGAAGAAAGAAAAAGGTAAAAAAAGGAAGAATGGAAACAAGTGGATAGAGGGGCATTCAGCAGTACAGTGGACCCTGGAACAACAGGGGTTTGAACTGCATGAGTCCACTTACACAATATATTTTTTTCACCACATTACTATACCATCTACAGATGGTTTTAACGATATGTGATTGGTTGAATTCGCCAACATGGAATTCCACACAGAGACGGCTGGTCAGCTGTGAAGTTACATGTGGACTTTCCACCACATTGAGGGTTCAGTTCAGTTCAGTCGCTCAGTCGTGTCCAATTCTTTGTGACCCCATGAATCACAGCATGCCAGGCCTCCCTGTCCATCACCAACTCCTGGAGTTCACTCAAACTCACGTCCATTGAGTCGGTGATGCCATCCAGCCGTCTCATCCTCAGTTGTCCCCTTGTGGGCATCCCTAAATTCCTTGTATGTCGTTCAAGAGTCAGTTATACCTATCCACATAAGCAATTGGAGAAGGCAATGGCACCCCACTCCAGTTCTCTTGCCTGGAGAATCCCATGGACGGAGGAGCCTGGTAGGCTGCAGTCCATGCGGTCGCAGAGTTGGACACGACTGAGCGACTTCACTTTCACTTTTCACTTTCATGCATTGGAAAAGGAAATGGCAACCCACTCCAGTGTTCTTGCCTTGAGAAGTCCAGGGACGGGGGAGCCTGGTGGGCTGCCGTCTATGGGGTCGCACAGAGTCAGACACGACTGAAGCGACTTAGCAGCAGCAGCAGCATATAAGCAATACCCAAAATGAAAAGGAGAGTTACACTATGACAAATCTCTAGCAAGCAAAGAAAAAGAAAAACTAAAAGTACATCAAAAGAGTCATCATTACTTACTTGACATACATGACATTTACTCATTCAACCAACATTTGAGCACCTACTATATGCTAACTGTTATGTTACAAATAAGTGAATAATGTTAGAACAAAGTGAATAGGGCAAAATTAATTCTTTATGGATACTAAGTCACTGACATCTTGCCTTTATTTCATGCACTTTTTTTTCACTTAAAAAAAAAAAATACTTGTAAGGAGCTTATAACTCATGTCCCAGTGTGATTTTCTCACGTGGTTGGAAGTTCCTCAACCACAAATCTTTTGGAAAGCTAATGACTAAAGTTTCTTAGATACACATATTACTTCACACTTTCAAGCCTCTTACCATGCTGTTTACTATCTGGAATGCTTTTCCATCTCCTATTCAATCATCCAAATTTTCATAACTATGGTGATGCTATGATATCTCTGGCAAAGTAGGGTATTTGCACTTTTATATTATCAAAGTACCTCCTCCCTTACAGCAGCTATATATGTAACTGTTTGCATTTCTAGATTCACGAAAACATGACCATGAAAACAAATACACGCTGTCTACAAGAGACAACCTGTAGAGTCAAAGACACAAGGAGGTTAAAAAAAATGAACAAGTATGTATTCTCTGAGAAGCAGTAACAAAAGACAGCGAGAGAGGCAATATTAATACCAGACAAAATAGACTTTACGACAAAATTTGAAGCAAAGTACCAGGACAAATAGGTGAGGACAGACATTCCTTTATTACACATTAGTATCATTGAGGCTATGGGATTTCCCTGGCAGTTCAGTGGTTAAGACTCCGGGAGTTCACTGCCAACGGACTGATTCAATCCCTAGTTGGGGAACTAAGATACACGTACCACCAATACAAGAAAGAAAAGAAAAAAGAATTATTGATGCTAGAACCCCAGTCCTCAGAGACTAATTTTACTGGCATGTGGTAATGTCCAGGCATCGGTATTTTTCAAAATAATCCCCCCCCAAAATTCCCCAGATGATTCTAATAAGCAGCCAGAAATAGTTAATTAACTCACCTAATTATAATATACCACTGAGCTAGAAGGAAAAAAATAAGATCCCTTCTTTATTTAGGGTAAACGGAAGTTGTAGCAGTAGGGGAATCCACCCTGAAGGCTTTTGATGATATGCTTACAGCTACAGGAGATGGAATCTTAATTTTAAAAGATTCAAGAAGAGAAGTAGAATTGACCCCTGAACAATATGGGGTTTGGGGACACTGACCTTCCACACAGTTAAAAACCTGAGTGTAAATTATAATGATCCCTCCATATACACAGAGTTTCCCAGGTGGCACAGTGGTATACAATCCACCTGCCAGTGCAAGAGACACAGGGTTCGAGCCCTGGGTCAGGAAGACCCCTGGGAGAAGCAAATGGCAATCCACTCCAGTGTTCTTGCCTGGAGAACCTCATGGACTGAGGAGCCTGCGGGCTATGGTCCACAGGGTCACACAGAGTAAGACACAACTGCGAACGTACATGCATGCTCCACATCCACGATGCCTCCGTATCTGCAGTTCTACATCCACAGATTCAACCAGTCCTGTATCACGCGGTATGGTAGTATTTACTACTGAAAAAAATCCCCATGTAAGTGGACCCACACAATTCAAGCTCATGTTGCTCAAAGGTCAGATGTATCTCTAAAGCTATTAAGCAATTGTCTTATTTATCATTGTCTTAAGCAATGATTAATAGATGTTCAAGACATAAATTCATGTTCAGGGCAATCAATTGTTATTTATAAATTTGCATTTCTTTACTTTTAATTTATTTCAGTAACCCATTAAAATACAACTTTTATAATAATGTTCACACTAATAAATTGGAACTTTTCAAAATAAAAAAGTATAAATGAGTAGGAAACCATTGATATAATCTGACTCAGAAGCCTAAATGTGAACACTCAGACCACAACCATGATACTAAAGATGACATTATAATCCTAAGATTCTACCTGAGTGGACAGTACAGTATTCAATAACTAAAGCTTTGAAGCCGGATTTACCCATTTTTAAATTCCCACGGCACCATAAACTATCTTTGTACCAAATTTTTCTCCAACTCCTAATGCTGTGTGACTTCAGACACGTTACTGCTTCAGGCAAGTGTTACAGTAATTGCTCTTAAGACTCAGTTGCTTTATCTATAATGCAAAAGTAGCAATATAACAGCAATATACAGTTGTTATAAGGATTAAACAATCTTGGCAGAAAGCCTGATTCAACAATAAGTTTGAATAACTATAACATTATTACTAAAGACATTTTACGTATAAAATTATGGTAAAGATGCATACTCCAAAGCCCCTTTTGTTTTTTTTTTAATAATTTAACTTTGTTTCTATAAAAGACAGGAATGAAGAATATAATTAAGGTTGAAAGGGAGGTCCAAAATATGGGAAAATAGGCAAGAAAAAGGATGACACATAGATATCATGGTGAATCAAATCAGATAAATGTAAGAAAAGAAGATAAGCCACAAAATGAAAAGGCCATCAAGGCAGAAAGCAAGACAAGGACAAACCAGTTGATCACAGTCAAAATTTATAGAACAAAAATTCTCTAAAATGAGGAATATTATAGAATGTCTGGATTCACATGCCAGCCCGAGATAATACTACTTGAGATGGTTCCTTTATGATTCTAATAAAGTAAAGCTTGATAAGACTTCCATGGGAGTATAAATTAAGCTCCATTATATTTCTGATTAGACAAAGTTCTTCAATGTGTTAAAATCTTGCTATATCCCCAAACTCCAAACAAAAAAAAGCAGGTTACAATTTGGAATAATTCATTCTAATTTTTTTCCCTAAAAGACTTCTAACATTTAAACAGTGAGGAAATGGTACATATTTATTTGCAGAACCAACTGTGAGGATGCTTGGGACAAAAGGATCAGGAAAAATATCAAAGTAAATTTCCTGATATATCCAGAATTTCAAATGCCAAAGTTTTACAACCGATACTCTGTTAATTTCCCTGTAAAATACTGATTCTCAAGACACATAAAATCACCCACTAGTAAGTAGGCTATTTTCCAGTATGTTCTCCCCAACCCTCTGTGCTCTAAGTAACCTAAGTAAATCTTTTAAGCTCTACCTTCAGTCAATACATACTTTCCCATCTAAGAACATGGCATCATTGTTCACCCAAGTTTATCCTCACCAAGATCTGGGACTCTACCTCCAAATCAGATCTTAAATCAGTACATTTGAACTTTGAAGTCAGTGTTAACAGCAATATTGTAACAATTCAAAGCCTTACTGCCAATCAGTATGTCACTCCGCCTCTGTCCCAGCCTTGCCTTAGGATAATTAGACCAAGGAAGCCATGGCTATCCTTGAGTTAAGGAATTTAATTCAATGTAATGTCTTCATCAACCTGTTAACTGAAAAGCTTTTAATATTTATTTGGCTGTGCCCGGTCTTAGTTCAGCACACAGGATTTTTAGTTGCAGCATGCAAACTCTTAGTTGTGACCTGTGGAAATCTAGTTTTCCAGGACCCACTCCCAACCTCACCAGGCTCCGCCGTCCCTGGGATTCTCCAGGCAAGAACACGGGAGTGGGTTGCCATTTCCTTCTCCAATGCATGAAAGTGAAAAGTGAAAGTGAAGTCGCTCAGTCGTGTCCGACTCTTAGCGACCCCATGGACTGCAGCCCACCAGGCTCCTCCACCCATGGGATTTTCCAGGCAAGAGTACTGGAGTGGGGTGCCATTGCCTTCTCCGACATATATCACTACATTGTTATAAATTTTTTTTTTCCTGCAGTGAGAACTTTTGAGATGTACTCTCTTAGCAAGTTGCAAACATATAAAACAGTATTATTAACTATAGTTACCATCCTATACATTATATCTCCATAATTTATTTTATAACTGGAATTTTATACCTTTTGACTACTTTCATCCATTTCACCTCTGGCATAAGACTATTTTTAAATAATTTTTTGTGATTACTGAAGACATACATAATTAGTATTGAAAATGAAACCTGGAAAAATGTAAGACACAAAGAAAAATAAAAACCTATTAATCACACCATCCAGAAAATTATTAAGATAAAATCGTACATATAGAAGAAAAAAAAGCACAGAGATAGGATAAATACAAAACTAAGCAAATTAAGTAAGCTTAGCAAACTTCACTAAAAATATGAATTATTTCAGCATATACAGTATACTTGCCTATATAATAACTTAAAAAAAAAAATCACTGCTTCATTGTCTATCTTTGGTGCTAAACTGTGAGCTCCATAAGGACAAGGATCTTATCTATTTTGCTCCTTAATGTATCACGCGTATGCAGTGCATCTGGCACACAGTACATAATCAATTGACAATTGTTGAAAGAATCTATAATCCTTTTTTTTAATGAGGCTCCAGATTATTCTCTCAAGCAATAGATATTTCAAAAATTCTAAAATTAAAAGTAGAAAACACATTGATACCCTTTGTAACAGGATCTGCCACAAAAGTAAAAGCAGAAAACAAAATAAAATGAAAAATACTCAGACACAGCATGTTAAGACTATTAAAAAAAATTATGACTATAACCACCAAGGATAGAGCCAAAGAAATTTTAAATCCAGGAACACACATAAATACCTTTCTTGAATACATGATTCATGTTAACATGTACTTTGGGTCTGAATTGTTCCAACTTTTCCACACCGTATGAGGCTGTACCTCTCACCATAAAGTTACCGTATGAGGCTGTACCTCTCACCATAAAGTTATCAGAGATAATTTCAGTCTATTAACTTATAGACTAGAATTCATAGACTACTAACTTCAGTTGATAAAATCCCACAGAAGAAAAAGTAAGTATTTGAATGGTGAGGGTAACTCAATCTCAGTTTTGCTACTTACTTCTTACTAGATTAGAAAATCCTTAAAAGAAGGGTACAGGACTTCCCTGATGGTCCAGTGGTTGGGAGTCCATCCGCCAACACAGAGGACATGGGTTCAATCCCTGGTCCAGGAGGACTTCTCATGCTGTGGAGCAGCTGGGCTCGTGCACCCTAACTGCTGAGCTGGCACTCTAGAGCCCATGAGCTACAACAGCTGAGCCCACACTCTGGATGACTGAAGCCTGATATGCCCAGAGCCTGTGCTCCACAAGAAGAGAAGCCACCACAATGGGAAGCCCGCGCACCAGCAGACCCTGCACACTACAACTAGAGAAAGCCCGCACACAGCAACAAAAACAGTCAGCCAAAAATAAAATAAATAAATGTTTTAAAAAGGAAAGGTTTACTGTATTGGTGTTTTTCTTTCTGGCTTACTTCACTCTGTATAATCGGCTCCAGTTTCATCCATCTCATCAGAACTGATTCAAATGTATTCTTTTTAATGGCTGAGTAATACTCCATTGTGTATATGTACCACAGCTTTCTTATCCATTCATCTGCTGATAGACATCTAGGTTGTTTCCATATATGGAATTTAGAAAGAGGGCAATGATGACCCTGTATGCTGATAGCAAAAAAGACAAAGATGTGTATAGCGGACTTTTGGACTCAGAGGGAGAGGGAGAGGGTGGGATGATTTGGGAGAATGGCATTGAAACATGTATACTATCATGTAAGAATCGAATCGCCAGTCTATGTCCGATGAAGGATACAGCATGCTTGGGGCTAGTGCACAGGGATGACCCAGAGGGATGTTATGGGGAGGGAAGTGGGAGGGGGGTTCATGTTTGGGAACGCATGTATACCCGTGGTAGATTCATGTCAATGTATGGCAAAATCAATATAGTATTGTAAAGTAAAATAAAGTAAAAATAAAAATTAAAAAAAGATAGCATGGAGGTGAGTTGAATTTAAGGGAGGATAGTACACAGGTCGGACACGACTGAGCGACTTTACTTTTACTTTTCACTTTCATGCACTGGAGAAGGAAATGGCAACCCACTCCAGTATCCCAGGGGGAAAAAAAAAATAATTAAAAATAAATAAAATAAAAAGGAAAGGTTTAATTTTTTTCTTTAAATCACCATAGGGAATTTCCTAGTCCAATGGTTAGGACTCTGCTCTCATCGGCAAGTACTTGGGTTCAAACCCTGGTCTGAAAACTAAAATCCCACAAGCTGAGTGGCCAAAAAAAAAAGAGGGTATTTTTAAAAATAAATAATCATCATAATGATTACTGTAATTAAAATATAGCAAATATTCACTATACATATAAGGAAAAGAAGTAGCTAATAAATGCTTGTCTTCCTTACTGAGAATTTAACAACACAGATAAATTTCAAGGCAAACTTCTTAGTAATTAAAACAATAAGAAAGTCAGTTTTCATTAACAGGCCCAACTTAGCCAGAAAATTCCTTCTGTCCCTAGTACCTCCAGTTGTGGGACAAGGCCAACAACCTCCCTCCAATCCTTTGTAACTTTTGACTACCACAACTCTATGATATAACAAATATGATGAAGAAGAAATACTTTTCTCTCTTTCCTTCTAATAAATGTGTAAAGAACATTTCTTTCAAAGGCAGAAGAACTGAAACTGGACATTTCAACCAGATTAGGCTCTGGTTCCAGCAATGCTACCACCAACAATCTACCACTGTGGATCCATGCAACTTCTGGCACATGCACCTGGTAAGATCTTTTGCTCAAAGTAACAACTGGTAACTCCAATTACAGTAAAGTCATCTTTCTAATTTATGAGTGAACCTAAAAACTACTGTCACACAATTCAGTTATCACTAACAGAGGAGAACATATTAAGTTACAGTCACAACGCTAGTTAAAACAAGAAAGTATATCCTTTTATAAATACTTGACATTTTGAACACAAGAGTTCAAAGTTCAAATCATTAAAAAACTCAAAATACAAATCAAACCTAAAATTGCTCTAAAAATTAAAATTTAAAAACTCCAACAAGCCAAAAACCTAATGATTCAACTTATTTAGTACTATACAATAACTCAGTCAACCATATCCATACACAGATTAGGGGACTGTTATTAGATAAATATAACTTCTCAATCAGTACCCATACTAAGACTACCTTTAAAAGATGGAAAAGTGTATTTTCCTCTTGAAGAAAGTCCTCTGGAGAAGAGGGAATATACTGGGGAGCTTTGGATGTTGGTAATTCCACAAAGTCAATGTCAACTTTTATTTATATTCATACGTCCTGATCAACCATCACTCATCAAGAGGATGCTGGTGAAGTCCATACAGAGCACAGAACTGGGAGGGCTACAGTGTCAGCTGGCACACCCTTTCCCTATTCTAATTAATATCACTATGAAATCTAAATAAGATTCTAGCAAAAACTATATAAGCTTGGGCACTGAACAGCTCAATCAAGCTCTTGAACCTTAGTTTCTATACTTGCCAAATGGGAATAACAGTACCAACCTCAGAGAGTAGCTGTAAGGAATAAGGAGATGTTTGTACACAGTTAATGCTCGGTAAGTGGTAGCTATTATTATATCCTTAAGACTAAAAAAGTAGTTTATAAAACCAAATTTGGGACTTCCCTGGTGGTTCAGTGGCTGAAACTCTGCACTCCCAATGTAAGGGGCCTGGGTTCGATCCCTGGTCAGGGAATTAGATCCCAAATGCCACTAAAAATCCCTCATGCCACAATGAAGAGTGAAGATTCTGCATGCCACAACTAAGACCCAGTGTGCCAAATAAATAAATATTTTTTTAAATAAAATAAAAAGTAATAATTGACACTGTAGGGGACAAACGAAGCATTCTAAGCTGAAGCCATAATGTCAAAATAAGACTTAAAAACTTGAGGGAAAGATCATAAAGTGCCTAAACAAGGACAATATAGAGAAATGGTCTTCTCCAAAGATGATGTGGTGTCAACATACCTACCACAATAAATGACTAGGCGAAAAGTATTTAATGGGCAACTCAGAAGAGTACACTTTACAAACTTTTTAAGGTATAATCACACCAGGAAAAACCAAGTTTTCTACAATAGGATTCTTTCAACAGCACTAAGACCTGCTTTTTAAGAATAGTAAAATGTATACAGAGCAAAACTCCGTTGTTAATAACAAAGACTATCCCCCAAGAGCACAAAAGCTCAACATTATACTGTGCTTAAAGTCCTTTCTCACGACATGCTAAAAATTAATATTTTCAGTCCAAATGCACTTTTGTATGTTACCTCATAAATACCTTTAATAAAATTTGTAACATAACAGTATTTTGGGGATTCCCTGGGGTTCAAGTGGTTAGAACTTGGCACTTTGACTACAGTGCCCAGGTTCAATCCCTGGTAGGGGAAATAGAATACATACAGAGTGTAGTAGGGCAAAAAAAAAAATAATAATAATAATATATACACATATATATATAAGTACTTGGTTTATGTTAGGACTTTTGAAACATTTCATTTGATCCTCAGATATTACCTCTATTTCCTCAAGAAACCAGGTCCACAGAAATTAAGTAATTTGTCCCACAAACTACATATTAATATTACACTATTCAAGAGGCTGATTCAGCTGTCCTGAGATAATCAGCAAAACATTTAGTTCAACTATATCCAATGTCTTTTAACTCTTTCTAGTACACCACAACTCCAAGACTCAGTCCAAACATTCTTAGTTGGAACAGTATTATCAATTATTACAAGCAGGTTAACCATCACCAAAGACCTGAAAGTCTCCTCCCTGCACAGCATTTCACCTGCAGACTTCATTTGCCAAGTATCTTGAACTGATTATTATTCTTAGATCAACTGATGACAAAATCTATTATCATAGTTGAAACTTTACCAACAATAATGCATGGCTGAACCCACTGGTATATTCTTTTGGCACGCATTATTTCTCATTTTTTACTTAGCTAGTCACCCACTGTTCAATACTAGCTAGAAAGTAACATGAAGTATTAGACTGACCCTGATATTTTTTTTCTTGTTTCTAACAATAGCCAAATGCAGAGGCCAAAACACTTATAAGGAATGGAGAGTCAAGCAATCTTATATACCACCCAAAACAGAGTGTCATGACATAAAGTTTATGCCTGCATTTCAACTTGGTTGAAATATCATATATTCCAAAAACAAGTTACCAGCAATCCCTTTCCTCAAATTCCCACATTTTTCTTATAGATACATTACCATCATTTCCCAAGATATCCTAAAAGTAACTTACAAGGCATATGTCCTTCAAAATGACTATTTCCATAAAAAATATAAATACCATCAAATTGTAACTACTATATTGGGGAGTTTAACTTTTCAAGAAATTCTGCAGGAAGTCTTTATATAATGTAACCTTTTATTTGCCAGAGCTTTTTAATGGTAGAGGAGATTTGGGCAGGTAAGGAGAGATATATGCCTGTACCATAATTGCTGTATTCATGTGAGTCTTTGGTAGCCATAACATAATTTACTCTCTAGGTAATATTTTGGACAACTTCACATTTGGGCTCTTCCTAGCAATGTAAATATATTCTATTAACAGAAACTTCATTCCCATGGAGAATTGAAAACACCCCGATTTATTGAAAAGGAAATAGCTATCTGTTTCGCACAATACCCAGTCCACACTGTGGCCACCTAATACGGACAAAAAGGAGGAAAAGGACCTATTTGGACAACGTTTCTTCTTCAGCCAAGGGCTGTTCCCAGATAAAGACAATGCTCAGAGTACAACAGCAACAAAAAACCTTTCCCTGAAAAAGAGAGGACAGATCGGGAATAAACAGGGAGTGAGTGTAAGCGCTCAGTGAGGGCTGGAGGCAGCAGGCGCGGCGCGGAGATGCTCCAGCGAAAAGAACCACCAGCAGCAAGCAGCAGCAGGAAGTTTCAATGGGGCCGGGCAGAGCATGCGCCCTGCACCCGCGCGGTGGCCTTATGTGGAAGGAGCACCACTTGCGAACACCAATAATAGACCGGCGGCACCAGAGAGAGAAACATGAGCAACAAGCACCTTCTTCAACTGTTTCCCCCTCCGTCTGAGCCCCTCCTCCATCCTACATACTAAACACCCCACCCTACCCTTCAAATGGGAGGGCGACTTCTTCTTCCCCTAAGCCTTACTGCCAGGATGAAGGGGGAAGGGACTGGAAAAGTGGAGAGATGCTTTTCTATTATTTGCGGGGGGAGGCAGGGAGGAGGAGAAAAACTATGGGGGAGGAGAAATTAACCCTCTGCCCACCAAAGCGGGGAAGCAAAACCGACTTCACCACCACCACCCCTCAAAGTGAGAATGGAAGAGGACCCCCTTCCTATGAAGGAGCAGCAAACCTCCAGACTCCCGAAGAAGGAGTTTTGGGGGTTAAAGCGACCCTGGAGGGGAAGGGAAAGGAGACCGGAGCCGACTCTCTCTCGGGGGAGTTCCCACTAGAGGGAGGGAGAGATGAAGTGTCCTCTGGCCCCCGCCCACCCAGGTGGAGGGAGAGAAAGGGGAGCCCGGAGAAGACGAGCCCAGCCTCCCCCGAGATAGTAGGGAGGATGGTGGGAGGAGGGGAGGGAGCGAGGGAGGGGTAGAGAAAAGCGCAAAGCTGGCCGGAACCTGCGCTCCCCTTCCTCCGCCACCGAGAGGGAGAAGGGGAGAGGGACCCGGCCCCCACCGCGGGGTAGCAGCCCCCGGTGCGGCCGATCAGCACAATGACCCCCCTCATCCCCCGCGCCCAGACCTAGACGACGACGCCCCCACCTCTGCTGGGCGCCGGGCGGAGTTGGCCCTACGGGGCCTCCGCCCCGCCTCCCCACTGCCCGAGACCCCCGGGGGCTGGGCGGAGGAGACCGGCCGCGCGGAACTGCGCCTCAGCGGGAGGACAGAGCCGCGGAGGCCCGGGGTGTCTGTGGGGAGCAGAGAGAAGGAGCAAACCAGGGCCGCTTCCCGCCGGGCGTTCGGGCCCCCTCGCTTACCTTCTCCGTTGCCGACGTCCGGCGGCGGAGCTTGCAGCACCCGCTCGAGCTCCGGGAACGGCAACTCAGGCAGGTCGAGCAGCGGCCCGTAGCGCTCCAAGAAAGAGCAGACTACGGCGAAGTTGGGACACGAACCCGGGCAGCCCGGAGGAGCCATCGCCGCCGCCGCTGCCGCCGCCGCCGCCATTTTGAACTGGAGGATGGAGGAGGAGGAGGCGATGGGGGGGTAAGGGGAGTTGGGGTGCCGAGGAACAGCAGGGCAACCTTTCAGACGACAGGAGGCGCTAGCAAGTGGGCGCCCCTGCGGATCCGGGCGTCTCAGGCACGGCGCCGCGATCCCACAATACAACGGCGGCTCAGAGCAGTCGAGAACCCAGTCAGACGGAGGAAAGAGAGGCGCTCCGTGGCTTTCACTTTCCGCCCTCTCCCCGCTCCTCCCACTTCGGGCTTGCCACTGCCTCGTGTGACAGGGGGAATGAAAACAAGGGCTGCGGGGCAGGGAGGCGGGGCTGGAAGCTCGGGAGGCGGGACTTTGTGGGCAATGACCAATAGACACGAAGGGGCGGGGCTTCGCTTGTAGCCGGGCCGAAACATTCTTTTCCGGGCGGGGCGAGTCGGGGTGGGGAGAGCGTCTAGCGGAGACCGCCTGAGCAAAGGTGAGAGGTAAAGCACGGAGCGGTTTGAGATCGCCGCTCCTCGGAGGGTGTCGGGTAAGTTTCGGGGGGCCACTCCTGGAACTGAAACTGGCCACCAGATGGTCGGGGAAGTTGAGGAGAGTGAATAAGAAGGAGAAAAAGAGCAGAATAAAAAGAAAAAAATAAAAGCGATTCTGAGGAAAAATTGGAGAGGGGAGAAGTAGAGAGGTGTCCTGAGTTGGGGATTGGGATGGAACCTTTGTAATGAAGGGGTCTCTGTGAAGTTTGCTGAGGTACAAGTACTGCACCTGCTTGAAAGCATTGTCGGAGAACTGGGGGACGAGGGCCTGACGGAACGAGAATCTGCAGGGATCTCCAGTCTGAGGAGTTGGGGCCGTGTTAGGAAATCCGGGGTTTGAAGGGACCAGGCTCTTCTCAGGGAGCAAAGTTTGAGAGGATTGGGCCCTCCTGAGTTTGCCAGGGTGGGAGGGCGAGGGGCCCTGTTAAGGACTGAGATCTTAGGGACCAATCTCTGTAGCGGAACCAAGATCGAGGGTGGACTAGGACTGCCCTGAGTGCACACCTGGTAGGAAATTTGTTGCAAGGGCAAAATGTTAGAAGACAGAGTTCTGCTTCGTTGGGAGAAGTAGTGAGCACTCTCCCACAAAGAATCTCAGAAAATCCATCAGTAATGCAAACCAGAATGTGCAGCTTGGGATATAATGTGCATTATGTTCAAGAGTCTGGACTTGGAGTTCAGGAAGACTTGAGTCCTAACAGAACCGCTTCACGACATTGGGGAAGATTTTTTCATTTCTTTGAAAATCTGACATGGGGGGGCCGGTGATGATAGTACCTACATCATAAGATTTTACTATATAATTCACAATAAATTGATTAGCACAATGCCCTGGCACATTGTGAGTAGAAGTCGCTCAGTCGTATCCGACTCTTTGCCACCCCATGGACTATACAGTCCAGGGAATTCTCAAGGCCAGGATATTGGAGTGGGTAGCCATGTCCTTCTCCAGGGGATCTTCCAATCCAGCGATCCAACCGGGGTCTCCTGCATTGCAAACAGGTTCTTTACCAACTGAGCTACCAGGGAAGCCCCTGGCACATTGTAAATACTTAAAAAATATTAGTTGCTACTATTGAAGAAAATCCCTAAAATTTAGGTTGAATTCAATTGTTTGTAATTGATAGTTTACTACTTTGAGCCAAAAATTTCAGTGTGCATTTAAAATTTATATAGTATCTACTTAATAAAATAATTTCAAAATATAAATCACAAGACAATTTATAATTAAAAGCAAATAAAGAAATATATGGCATAACTCAATGGACATGAGTTTGAGCCACATTCCAGGAGATAGTGAAGGACAGGGAGGCCTGGCCTGCTGTAGTCCATGGGGTCACAAACAGTCAGACATGATTGAGCAACTGAACAACAACAAAAATATATAGGCAAATAATTATATTGGGAACAGAGAAAATGATTACTACATTAAAAATTAAATTTTGTTCCGCATTTCCAGGTAAAAAAGGGAAAAACCATAATGTTCTATGTCAGACTATTAACTAAGGAAAGAATTCTCATTTATCAAGAGAAAAAAATTCTATATTGTAAGAGGAATTTATTAACTAGAATACTGATTCTTAATCCTGAATAATATATAAACCCTTTTTAAAAGAAAAAAATGTTCTTTTAAAATTTAAATACTCTTGAGAATTCCAGTTTAAGAAGTACTGATTAAATAAAGTCTACACAACAATGTGATTGTACTTCATGCCATTGAACTATGTGCTTAAAAATGGCTAAAATGGTAAGTTTTATGTTATATATATTTTGCCACAATAAAAAAGTTTTTTTTTGAAGTCTCACTTTAAGAATATTTCTATGATGATGAATTATACTAGCAAAAGAGAAGTTTTAATTTAATGTGTGGTAAAATGTTATAAACAACACCAAAATGAAACAACTAAACTAAAACATATATTGTACAACACAGGGAATACAGCCAGTATTTTATAGTGAATTTAAATGTAGTATAACTGTTAAAAACTGTGAATCACTGTGTTGTGCACTCAAAACATATAAAACTCTACATCAACTATACCTCAATTTAAAAAAAAAACTAAACTAAAATATATTGGTAGAACTCTCAAACTCCCAAGAGATACTGTAGACCTGGGCTCCTGAACTCATCAGTTCTGCAAAGATACAAAAATCTTCATAAGATCATAACTTAATTGACTTTAAATGAAAGGCAGGTATACAATATTAAATAAAACTGTATCTTTATGAATGAATTTTGATGGGGTAAAAACCTTCAAACCAAAAGAAACACTTAATTATATCATTTAATAATACTACCCCTGCCTCTTTCTATTTCTTCACTTTCAGCTTTTCCAGCACCTCACCTGCTCTCTCTAGGGATTGTAAAAATAACTTAGAAAAAAACACAGCTTTATCTAATTTTTTCTTTTCTCAGTGCTGATACTGTTACTCAAGTGAGGGGCAGCTGATAAATAAGGTTAGAGTTTCTGCCTTTTCTAATCAAGATTGGCATTAGAACAAAGTCCTTGGGCATCAAAATTTATGTCTACCCAAAAGATAAGAGATGTTTTATTACAAAGCAAGGTTTAGGTCAGATGTTCACTAAGTCTATTCTTAGAAAAAAAATAAATAATAAGCACCCATAATGACACATCGCTTCTTTTCTTGGGCCAAAAGAATTTGTGGGTTACGGGGAAAAGAAAAAACAAACCTTAGTTTTTCATTCAGAATTAATGACTAGTTTATTCAAAATACCAAAAAGAAACAACAAATGCTCATTAGAAGAATGGGTAAGTAAATTGTGATATAGTCTTTCAACAGACTACTGCTCAGACTGATACCTATTACAACATTCATGAATCCCAGAAGCATTTTGAATGAAAGAAGAAAGACGCAAGAGTAGGTACTTACAATTTCATCAACATGAAGGTCTAACTAATATGTGAGAATAGCAATTAAAAGCTACTTTTGATCTTAGAAGGGAATTGATTAGAAGGGTGCAGAAGGGAAATTTCCAGGTACATTTGGTATCATGTTTGGCAAGTTTATACATTTGTGAGAATCTTTGAACTCAATAATATCTGCACTTAATTGAATATGCTTTAATTTTAAAATTTAATGACAGCCTTCAATTTTCTCAAATTCATTGATATGAATCTGCCTTGTAACAGAATAATTTACACATATTTCCGTCTCCTCAACATACTATCTTTGCATTTGTTGCACATGTTGTTTTAACAGATATTATAAGCCTGGCAAATGTATATTGAGGTGAATTGGATTCGATCATGGAGCCAGTTTGGGAATTCCTAGTTAGTGATGAACAAATTTACTTGGTGAAAGTCACTTAGTCATGTCCGACTCTTTGCAACCTCATGGACTTTACAGTCCATGGAATTCTCCAGGCTAAAATACTGGAATGGGTAGCCTTTCCCTTCTCCAGGGGATCTTAGGTTTAAAACTCACTTTTAAAACAATACTTTTAGAAGTATGTGTTATATGTAATGAAAAAGCCAGTGTTAACAGACGTAAGAATCTTATGTTCTTCAAAATAGTTTCTTAGGAAGTTATATGAAAATAAGTAATATAAACAAGTTTTAATCCAGCCATTTTCTGGTTCTTTCTCTTAATGATAACTGACTTCTCTGTTGCATAGAATTCTGTTCATTGAAGAATCACTTTTGGAAGTGTCTTACCATCTTTTTTCTTAACAGTTAGCATCTATTCTTATTTCTTAAAAGCATGGCTGATATTGATAAATTATTTCTCAGATAAAATAATTATTTTTACTGAAAGAGAAATTATTTTGGCTTTTTTGTAGAAATGTGTAAGTTGGTCCTAATATTAATATGGAAGTGCAAGGAACCCAGAACATCCTAAACAGTTTTTTAAATGATCAACAGAGTTGAAAGTTTCACACTTCCTGGTTTCAAAGAAAAAGAGAAAATTTTATAGTTAATTGTACATCTTCTCTCTTTAGTGTAATATTAATTGTTCATAAATTGTTTATAAACTTATGTCTTCCTCCCATAAAACCAAAAACAGTGTGTTTATGTCCTTTGTTATGTAATACATTAAAAATGGATTCGTAGTTATTAATATTAGGTAGAAATGTCACTTGTTATTATCTTTATTTGGAGATTAAATACAGTTTAAGGACAGGTATATAGGTACCAAATTAACAAGGGGTAGACATGGTTAGCACTTCCCTGGTGGCTCAGACAGGAAAGCATCTGCCCACAATCTGGGAGACCTGGGTTCAATCCCTGGGTCGGGAAGATCTCTTGGAGAAGAAAATGGCAACCCACTCCAGTATTCTTGCCTGGAAAATCCCACGGACGGAGGAGCCTGGTAGGCTACAGTCCATATGGTTGCAAAGAGTCAGATACGACAGCGACTTCACACTCACACTCAGACGTGGTTAATTTTTTGTGTCAGTCTGGCTGGGCTATAGTACTCAGTTAATCCGATCAAACACTAATCTAGGTGCTGCTATGAGCGAAAAGCAAAGGAGAAAAGGAAAGATATAAGCACCTGAATGCAGAGTTCCAAAGAATAGCAAGGAGAGATAAGAAAGCCTTCCTCAGCAATCAATGCAAAGAAATAGAGAAAAACAACAAAATGGGAAAGACTAGAGCTCTCTTCAAGAAAATTAGAGATACCAAGGGAACATTTCATGCAAAAGATGGGCTCGATAAAGGACAGAAATGGTATGGACCTAACAGAAGCAGAAGATATTAAGAAGTGACAAGAATACACAAAAGAACTGTACAAAAAAGATCTTCACGATCCAGATAATCACGATGGTGTAATCACTCACCTAGAGCCAGACATCCTGGAATGTGAAGTCAAGTGAGCCTTAGAAAGCATCACTACGAACAAAGCTAGTGGAGGTGATGGAATTCCAGTTGAGCTACTGAAAGAGAAGATCAGCCCTGGGATTTCTTTGGAAGGAAAGATGCTAAAGCTGAAACTCCAGTACTTTGGCCACCTCATGCGAAGAGTTGACTCATTGGAAAAGACTGATGCTGGGAGGGATTGGGGGTAGGAGGAGAAGGGGACGACAGAGGATGAGATGGCTGGATGGCATCACCGACTCGATGGACAAGAGTTTGGGTGAACTCCAGGAGTTGGTGATGGACAGGGAGGCCTGGTGTGCTGCAATTCATGGGGTCACAAAGAGTCGGACATGACTGAGTGACTGAACTGAACTGATGAAGGTGTTTTTGTGATCTAGTTAACATTCACAGTTAATTGACTTTTAAATAAAGGAGATGATCCTCAGTACTTTTGGAAGCCCTCATTCAATTAGTTGAAAGACCTTAAAAGGAAAAGTGAGGTTTCCTTGAGGAAGAAGTAACACATCAATACTGCAGTGACAATTTCTGCCTAAGAGTCAGCAACCTGCCAACCTGCCCCCACAACTGCATAAGCCACTTCTGTGAAATAAATGTGTTAATATATATGGTCTACTGGTTCTGGAGAACCCTGAGTGATACAAGCCCCTTTTAGTTACTGTACTTATCAATGCTAAATGATTCTTTTTTGAAATGTCTCTTTATTGAGAAATTCTATATTCATTGAGTCATTGTCATCATAATTTTTAAAACATTATATTAGTTTTTAAGTATAGTACTCCAGTGTTTTCACAAATTATACTCCACTAACAGTTATTATAAGACAATGGCTATAATTCCCTGTGCTATGGAAAGTCTGAATTTGGATTCTTCCCCTACACTGTTGTTCTTAGTTTATTTGTTTCTGTGTAGTCACTAGCCTAAACTAAATCTGGAATTCTGTCTCCCATGGAATGTGTAGCCACTGAAATCTATATTGAGGGATTTTCTTTCTGTTTTTCTTGTTTTCTTTCTTTTTTTTCTTCTTTTCTTTCTTCTTTTTTCCTTTTTCTTTTTTTTTCTTTTGGTCATGCCATGCGGCTTGTGGGAACTCCATGACTAGGGACTGAACCTTGGGCCCCAACAGTGAAAGTGCCAAGCCCTAACTACTGGACCACCAGGGAATTCCCCTTGTTTTCATTTTTAAGCTTGGCTTCCTAGGGGTCTCCTCTGCCTGTATAACATAGTGTCCAGCCAAAGATTAATCAAAGATTGTGTTCAAACATCTCAAGCCAATAAGAGTTACCCTCTCTACTGATCCGATCGGTATGTGCTGGGGAGTACATTCAGTGTTCAGGCCGTTTTCATTTCCTTCCTTGTTCTCATATTCTTCTGAGTCCTCCAGAGCCCCATTACCTCTTCACTTTGTATGTTCTGTAGGCTCCATTAGCCCAGACATTTCCGTGATTTAGGCCTATTCGTGTTTTTGATGCATATGCTCACAGCCTTTGTTCCACTCTGGATACTAGAAAGCTTATCCAGCACCCTTGGCTGTATCATCTCTGGGAATTCCTTTTCAATCCTGGCCTACTCAGACAATCCAATTGTTTGCTCTAAATAGGTTCACAATAATGAAGAAGCAGAGCCACCTGCCATCCATGTTTATTTGCCATTGAGATCACCAGGTTAACAGATTATGCTCTAAATCAAGTAAGCCTCCTCTGCCTTAGCAGCAAGACTTGGTTTTCATGCCCTGTCCCAGTCAAGTTGAACCTCTGTGCCAACAGAACTGATGTAGGGGTATGAATGTAATCCCAGGCAAGAACAACAAAATATCTCACTGTTCTTATCTGAAATTCACTAGTTTTCACGAATACGCATTTCTTCAGTTTGAAGTATATTTCTGGAGTGCCAAATCATTATTTTGACAGTTTTGTCCAGCTCTATACTTGCTTTTGGGGAAAGGACTTGTCAACCTCCTCATTACATCATGCTGAAGTAAATCTCCACCTTTAATTTTATTTAATTACTTTTTAATTTTTTGTCTGCACAGTATGGTATGTGGGATTTTAGTTCCCTGACCAAGGATCAAACCCATGCCCCATGAATTGGGAGTGTGGAGTCTTAACCACAGGACCACCAAGGAAGTCCATTCACCTTTAATTTTATCTTTCAAGAAATATCCTGAGAATTCCCTCCAGAGTCTGAGAAGTAATTGTAGTATCTAGTTTCCATGGTTGGATGAGTCAGGATCCCAAGAATAACGTTTCACTTTTTAGGCCTTTACAGAAGAAGTGACAACTACATAAATGAGAGAGATCCTTATTAACTCATGGAGGACCAGGGCTTACTATATTTTATATATAGCATTATATTTTAAAATATATTGTATTTATAGTATAGCTCCAGTATTTTGGAGCTGTTTCAAACTTACTTTAAAACTGATTAATTATATTTTTCCTTTAATTTCAGAGTTCAGTTAAGTTCCTTATGTCATCCCCTGAAATTGCTTCGCTCTCATGGGGGCAAATGAAAGTACAAGGCTCTACAAAAATCTATAAGGACTGCAAAGTGTGGCCAGGGGGAAGTCGGGATTGGGATTGGAGAGAAACAGGAACTGAGGTAAGCTATTAGTGTCTGGTTGAAACTGTAAGTCTGGCCAAGTAATTTCCAAACTCCTAAGCCTTAATGACCAAGTTCCAAGTGAAAAGTAACTATTTCTTTCATTCTCTCCCTCTTTCTTTCTCTCTCGATATAATACACATACCATTAAACTCACCATTAAACTTTTAAAATATGGAATACAATTGACTTTTTTCCATAACTTTGCACCGTAACTACCATTACTAACTCTAGGACATATCTATCATCCCAAAGGAAAGCTCATAACCGTTAGCAATCATTCCCCTTTCTTCCCTCTCTCCAGCTCCTGACAACTACTACTTTCTGTTTCTATAGATGTGCCTATCCTAGACATTTCAAATAAACAAATTCATTCAGTTCTCTTAAGTACAACCTAGGACTGAAAATTCTAGGTCATATGGTAACTCTGATTCACCTTTTGAGGAACTGCTTCCCAAATTAACTGTACCATTTTACACTATAGATGTTAGGAATGTATGATGGTTTCAATTTTTCTAAGTCCCTCCTCACCAACACTTACTCTTATTTGCTTGGCTTTGCGTTTATTATACCATCCTAGTTAATGTGAAATGTTATCTCATTGTGATTTGAAGTTGCATTTACATTATACTTCCTCCAGTATTCTCAGTGTACCATGATCAAAATAGTCTCCATCCTGTGAGTGGAGGTTGGTTAAATGAAGGGAACCCTCAACTCACCCTCCACACTCACATGGGACTTGGCTTCAGCAATAGATAGTTGCAGGCAGTATCAGAAGCACTGATATCCTGATTCTTCCAGGAAGAAGGTCTTATAGCTGGTAGCAGAGACAAGGAATAGCCCTTGGCTGCAGCAGACTGAAGTGAGTTTCCACCTCAATGGACTAGGAGGAGGGAGGCAGGTAGCAGTCTTTCTTAAAGTATCAGATTCTCACCTTTCCTACTAAATATTTCTATTTTTTTCTTAAATACTTATTTCTTAATTTGTTCTTTCTTCTTTGGGCCTTCCCAAAGTCTTTTTAAAAAAAAATTTATATATTTATTTGGCTGTGCAGGATCTTGGTTGTAGGAACTCTTAGTTGTAGCATGTGGGATCTAGTTCCCTGACCAGGTATTGAACCCAGGGCTTCCTGCATTGGGGCAGAGTCTTAGCCACGAGACCACCAGGGAAGCCCCTTTCCATAGTATTTGAATGATTGGGGTTAAAACAAATTCTTTTTAGGTTATGTTTTTTGGTTTGTTTGTTTTAATAATTTTAAGTGCGGGTAGTGGACAGGAGCCTGGTGGGCTGCCGTCTATGGGGTCGCACAGAGTCGGACATGACTGAAGTGACTTAGCAGCAGCAGTGGAGCTCCTCGTGCTCTAAT
This sequence comes from Capra hircus, assembly GCF_001704415.2. Taxonomy (NCBI): domain Eukaryota; kingdom Metazoa; phylum Chordata; class Mammalia; order Artiodactyla; family Bovidae; genus Capra; species Capra hircus. Next base: position 17,613,202 of record NC_030836.1, on the reverse strand, counting down.
GATGGAAGTTGATCCTTCCATTTTGAAGGATGGTTTTGCTGGATATACAGTTTGTGGTTGACAGTGTTTTTCTTGCAACACTTTGAAAACATCATTCTACTTTTTTTGATGTTACTGGTTACTAATGAGAAATCAAATTTTATTCTTATTAATGTTTCCTTGGACTCAACAAGTCACTTCTCTCTTGCTGCTTTCAAAATTCTCTTTAGCTGTTGACAGCTTGACTATGATACATCTATCAATACATGTGGATCTCTTTTGAGTTTATTCTGCTTGGAATGTATGGAACTTCTTAAATGTGTAGATTGTTATTCATCATTACATTTGGGAAATTTTCACCAGTTACTTCTTCAAAAATATTCCTTCTATCTCTCATCCTCTGTGAAAACTGTTAGGGGTATGTTGTGGGGGCTTTTTGTGTGTTTTTGGTAGAGGTTTTTGGTGTCCTACAGGTCTCTGAGTCTCTGTTCATTGTTTTCATTCATTTTTCTGTCCCTTTTTGCAGATTGAATCATCTCAATTTACGTATCTTTCAGTTTTGCTGATTTTTGCCTACAGTTATGCCCCTTTAGTGTAATTTTCATTTCAATATTGTACTTTCAGCTCCAGAATTTCCTTTAAAAATAATTTCTATCTCTTTATTGTTATTCTCCAGTTAGATACATTCTTACACTATCCTTTAATGCTCTAGATATGGTTTCCTGAAACAATGACAGAAGTTTCCTTATATGCTTGAAACCAATAAGTGTTTTACTTTGGGTTAAGGGGCTCTGTATGCAATTTGGGATATGCAGTCAACATTCAGCCAAGACACTTTAAAACTCTGTTTGATCCTTGCTTATGAAGACTCTCAGAGTTATGACCTTAGGGCCTTCTCAGGTCATTTCTGGGCATATGCACAACCCTGGACATGTGTATGGCCTTTTCAATACCAAGGTTCATATCTGAGCTGTTCAAAGCCTCTTATAAACATCTCATTTTTTATTCTTTTCATGTTAGTTTTTTAGAATCTCTCACTTGCCCTGTTGTCTACTACCTCAGGCAGCTGCTACTGCTGCTGCTGCTGCTGCTGCTGCTGCTAAATCGCTTCAGTCGTGTCCGAATCTGTGTGACCCCATAGACGGCAGCCCACCAGGCTCCCCCATCCCTGGGATTCTACAGGCAAGAACACTGGGGTGGGTTGCCATTTCCTTCTCCAATGCATGAAAGTGAGAAGTGAAAGTGAATTTTCACTCTTAAACAATTGTCTCTGTTTTTGACAACCTTCTCCAGGAGAAAAGATGGTTTGCACTGGTGAGCTCCAACTTAGATCAAATAAAGTCTATGAGTGAGGTCTTCCACGGAACCACCAGACAGGTTAAATAATGACAGTTCTCTGGGGATGGGCATTTGAAGGAGTTTTAATCCATTATTCTGTCTTGGGTGATTGCAAAGCTGGTGGTTTTCACTGTGATTCCAGGTTGTTGGTTTTCAAGGTGACCACAGAAGTGAGAATGGGATAGTGGGATATGTTAAAGACCGCATTATCCTGTTATTGTTAGTTTCTCCTTTTATGTCTATTAACATTTGCCTTATATATTGAGGTGTTCCTATTTTGAGTAATACCTATGTTTTTAAATTTGTTTCTTTTTCTTGAATTGATCCTTTATGTCCTTCTAATAGTATTTATTTACTTTTATAATTTTTATTATTTTTTGGCTGCACCACGTGTCATGTAGGATTTGTGTTCCCCACCAAGAGATCAAATCTTTGCCCCCTTAGTGGAAACTCAGAGTCTTAACCACTGGAGCACCAGGGAAATCCCAGACGGCTTTAAAGTCTACTTTCTCTGATATACGTATTGCTTCTCTGGCTTTCTTTTGATTTCCATTTGCAGGGAATACCTTTTATCATTGCCTCATTTTCAATCTCTATGTGTCTCTAGATCTGAAATGAGTCTCTTGTAGGCAGCATATATATAGGTCCTATTTTGTATCTATTCAGCCAGTCTATGTCTTTTGATTGGAGCATGAGGTTCATTTATATTTAAGGTCATTATTGATGTATGTTCCTAATACCATTTTGTTAATTGTTTTGGATTTGTTTGTGAGGTCTTTTTTCCCCTTTCTTCTTTTGCTCTTTTCTCTTGTGATTTGCGAAGAAGGCAATGGCACCCCACTCCGGTACTCTTGCCTGGAAAATCCTATGGACGGAGGAGCCTGGTAGGCTGCAGTCCATGGGGTCGCTAAGAGTCGGATACAACTGAACGACTTCACTTTCACTTTTCACTTTCACGCATTGAAGAAGGAAATGGCAACCCACTCCAGTGTTCTTGCCTGGAGAATCCCAGGGACGGGGGAGCCTGGTGGGCTGCCGTCTATGGGGTCACACAGAGCCAGACACGACTGAAGTGACTTAGCAGCAGTAGTTTGTGATTTGATGACTGTCTTTAGTGTTATGTTTGGATTCCTCTTTCTTTTTTGTGTGTATATCAGAGATTTTTGTTTACTTTGAGGCTTTTATATATGTGTGTGTCTGTGTGTGTGTGTACTGCTAAGTCACTTCAGTCATGTCTGACTGTTAGCGACCCTATGGACTGTAGCCCACCAGGTTCCTCTGTCCATGGGATTCTCCAGGCAAGAATACTGGAGTAGGTTGCCATGCCCTTCTCCAGGGGATCTTCCCAATGCAGGGATCGAACCCATATCTCTTATGTCTCCTGCACTGGCAGGCGGGTTCTTTACCACTAGCGCCTCCTGGGAAGCCCATATCTATCTATCTATCTATTTATCTATGCTTGTTTTAAATTGCTGACCTCTTAATTTCAAATGCATTTTAGATAACCTGCATTTGTACTCTCTTCCCCTCACACTTGCTTTTTGGTTTTTTCTTTTTTTGGCCATGTCACACCACACGCAGGATCTTAGTTCCCCAACCAAGGATCAAACTCATGCTGCCAGCAGTGGAAGTGCAGTCTTAACCACTGGACTGCCAAGGAGGTCCCACAGTTACTTTTTTGATATTATATATTTTACATCTCATTGTTTTGTGTGTCTGTTAGCCACTTATTGTGGATACAAATATTTTACTATTTTTTTCCATTTAACTTCCCTAGTAGCTTTGTGTGTGGATGAGTTCCTACCTTTATTGTATGCTTGCCTTTACCAATGAGGTTTTCCATTTCCTAATTTTCTTGTTATTAGTTGTGGCCTTTTCTTTCTGCCTAGAGTAGATCCTTTAGCATTTGTTGTAGAGCTGGTTTGTTGGTGCTGAATTCTTCTAGCTTTTGCTTATTTGTAAAGTTTTTGATTTCTACATTGAATATGAACAGGAGCTTTGTTGGTATTATTTGGTTGTACGTTTTTCCTCTTTCTTCACTCTAAGTGTATCATGCTACTCCTTTCTGGCCTATGGAGTTTCTGCTGAAAAATAATCTGATAACCTTATAGGAGTCCCCTTGTATGTTATTTGTTGCTTTTCCCTTGTTTTTAATATTCTCTCTTTAATTTTTGTCAGTTTGATTACACTGTGTCTTAGTGTGATCCTCTATGGGTTAATCCTGTATGGGACTCTGCTTCCTAGACTTGGGTGACTTTCCTTTCACAGGTTAGGAAAGGTTTCATCTATTATCTCTTCATATATTTTTTTCAGGCTCTTTCTCTCTTCTCTTTCTGGGACCCTTATAATGCCAATATTAGTGGGTATGATGTTGTCTCAGAGGTCTTTTAAACAGTCCTAATTTCTTTTCATTTTCTATTTTCTGTTTGGCAGTGGTGATTTCCACTACTCTGCATTCCAGCTCACTGATCCATTTATCTGCTTCATTTAGTCTATTATTGATTCCTTCTAGTGTGGTTTTCATTTTAGTTATTGTTTATTAATTCTGTTTGGTTTTTCATTTTTAAATTCTTTGTTAAAAACTTCTAATTTCTCTCTCTGTGCATCCATTCTTCTCCCAAGTTCTTTGATCATCTTTAAGACCATTACTCTGAAATCTTTCTAAGGTAGATTGCTTATCTCAATTCTTCCTCTGGGGTTTTATCTTATTCCTTCATCCAAAACATATTCCTCTGTCTCTTCATTTTTTCTACATTGCTATTTGTATTTTTAAGTATGTGGTAGGTTAGTTATGTTTCTCCACCTTGGAAAAAAAAAGTGGCCCTCTATAGGATAAATCCTGTGTATCCCAGAAGTATACGCCACTCTCAAGGGCCAGGGGCCAGCTGGTCCCAAAGTAGTGTCTGGGCTGCATTTAAAGATCAGTTTGCATGCTGCAGGACTGACTGTAGTTTTTCTTAGTTCTGATGTCTGCCCTCTAGAGAGTTGAGCTGGGTCTTGACCCTCTGGTGTTCAGGGCTTTGTCTAGAAGCATGTCCTGTGGGGTCAGGAAGTCTACAGGCAGCACCTGTCTGCTGATAGGTGGGGCCATGTGCCCAGCCAATGTTGCTTGACCTCAGACATCCTAGCACTGAAGCCTACAGGCTGTTCTGTGGGACCAGGTTTTGATGTGTGAAGGTATCAACCTCCAGGAGAGCTCATGCAAATGAATGTGCCCTGATGTTTCTGCCACCAGGGTCTTTGTACCCAGGGCCTCCCTTTCCCCACTCCCCAAGAGACCCTCCAAAACCAGCAGGTAGGTCTGGGCCAGTCTTCTATCAAATTACTGCTTTTGCCCTTGGTCCCGGTATGTGTGAAATTTTTTGTACACCCTTTAAGGGTGAAGTCTCTATTTCTCTCAATCTTGCCGCACTTTTGTGTTCAAGTCCTGTTGGCCTTCAAAACCAAGTCCTCTTCATGGTGCTGGAACCCTGGGCTGGAAGGCCTTACATGGGACTCAGAACTCTCACTTTTGTATATAAAGATGTGTAACATATTTATTCTCCATTTTGTGGGTTGTGTACCTGGGGAGGTATGGAATTCAATTATACTGTGAGTCTACCCCTCCTAGTGGTCTCATTATGGTGCCTTCCTTTTGAACTGCATACACTCATTGTTTTGATCCAGACACCTAGTTGTTTATTACCTACCTGGATCTTAGGAATATACCTGGACTGGTAAAAGGAATGGGAGGGTTTTGAGATATAGAAGGAACAGAATAAGAGAAGGCTGAGAAATAAGAAGCTATAATGCTTGTGAACCAAATGACTCCACTGAATTGTTTCATAGAGTAAAGCTAGGGAGGTATAAGAGTAGACGGTGGTATGGTTGACGATGTCACAGACCTCAGTTTATATTTATTTAGTGGACAAGGAATAGCCACTTCAGATACTGAAGCAGGAAATTGATGTGACTGACAACGATTTTCCAGACTATGCATTTAAGATATATTGGAGTACCAATTTATAAGTGTGCCACATTGGAGAGATTTTTTTTCTTCAAAAATGGATTTAACACCAAATGCTATATTTTTCCCATACAAGACTACATGAGTTAATATTACTTTTAACCTCATTGTGCATTTAAGGAAGCTTAGTATGCACAGAGGTTATATACTTGCAGAGGTACACAGCTAGAAAAATGTGAAATCAAATGGTAAATTCAGGTCGGATTCTAACTTTCTTTTACTCCATCATGATTCTTATATCATAACTTTAACGTTAAAGACTATAAAACTGTAACGGTACCATTGTTGATAATAGGAAAATGGGAAAAGTTTGCTCTTAGTTTTCACCTTGTTAAGTTTCACCTGTCAGCTGAATACATAAGAGGAGGTGTTCTAGAACTAGTTAAAGAGAGAAGAACTAGGAAAGATGAGAGGAAAAGCTGAGGTGTTGACTAGAACTCATCTGCATAGGAGCAAAAGGACATCTAATCAAAGCTGTTACACCTCAGAGTTCTCATCTATAAAATGGAGATAGTAATATTACCTACCTCATAGAGCTGATCTAAGAATTAATGTACTGTGCTAGATACGGTACAGGCATTCAATAAATGAAGCTGTTATTAAGTTAGTAGTAGTGTGGGTAGATATGAAACAGCAAATTTGAAAACTATTAAGGTGAGAGAGTCAGATGGGGAGTTTGGAATTAGCAGGTGCAAATTGATATATATAGAATGGATAAATAACAAGGTCCTACTGTATAGAACAGGGAACTATGTTCAGTATTCCGTGATAACCCATAATGGAAAAGAATATGAAAAAGTATGTATATACATATGTATAACTGAATCACATTGCTGTACAGCAGTAATTAAAACAACACTGTAATTCAACTATACTTCAATAAAAATGTTAAAAGGTGAGATTTGCAGGATAAGGCAGTTTATTAGATTTAGCAGGCAGAGGAGAAGTCTGGCATGGATAAATGGGTACATGGTTGTGCCATTTATTGAGATTGGATATATGAAGAGGAGGAACAGGTATGTTTGTGTTTGAGACAGAGGCTGGGTGGATAAAATGAGTAATTTGGAATATGTTGAGTTTGAACTTACATTAGGGCTCTAGATAGAGATTTCTAGCCAATATTTAGATTCATAGGTCCAGGCACTGTCACATTTTAGCTAGACATCTTAACCAAGTTACATAGCCTGACTGTGTCTCAGTTTAACCATTTCAAAATGGAGAATAATAATGTCTGTTTGTTATGGGTTTATGAAAGAGTAATACATGGGTTGGGAAGAATAAATTTTAAAACCGCATGCCAGTTGCCATCATGCAAATTCATTCTTTCTCCCACTCAGTATTTCTCAGTGTAATTCATGGATCTCTTACATCAGAATAATCTAGAGGTTTGTTTAAAAGGCATGTTCTGATCTGCCTCACTCCTCCCAACTACTAAATCAGAATGTCTTGAGGATGGGACCTGGAAAATAATATATTTCACTTGGTTGCTTTGAATACTAAATATGTTCATCTTTGTAAAGCATCTGCCACAGTACCTGTCACATAGGAGATACTTGATTTTTTATAATTTAAAAAATTTTCTTTTCTTCCTTAGTTACCAGAAAATTATGTGCTTAGCACATAACAGTGCTCTACACTATTAGTTTCTCCCAATATAACTACAGAAATGATCAAATTACTTCTAAAAGTCTTAGAAACACTCTGATTTGTACATCAGATGCTGCTTAATAAGGAATCCTTGAGGGGATTAAGAGCCTGAGGGTATTTAGAGGATTTCTTATTACTTTGGACTACTTCAGTTGTTTATACCATGAACTGATGGAAGTATTATCTCTAGTTATTTTTTATACTCTAAATATATGGTAGTAGTGCTGAGCTATTCTTTTTTTTTGTTTTTGGCTGCACCACACGGTTTATAGGATTTTAGGTCCCCAACCAGGATTGAACCTGGGCCCACAGCACCAAAAGCACAGAATCCTAACCTTTGGACCACCAGGGAATTCCTTTGTTCAGCTGTTCTTTTTAATGAACTTAGTAGTGAACAATAGTAAGTATTTATTATCATGCCTATAGACCAAGTTGGAGCAGCTCTACCCCAAGCTACAGTTGGCACGTTGGCTGAGTGCTCCATCTACCTTGGACCAGGGAGCTAGCCAGGACCTGATCTTTCTTCATGGGGCTATCTGAAGCTCACAAACATAATTGCCACTGAGCAAGTATTTTTTAAGATTTTGCTTGCCTCAGGTTCACCAATATAAACTTCCATGTCAGTAGAGCATAGAAGTATATTCTACCTACAGTAAGAAGGCAAGAGGAATGAATATTTGCTGAACAGTCATCCAAACTATCAGAATGTTTAGTCACATGTTATACATCTGCATATGAGTTGCTCCTTGGGCAAATTAAGCCAAACATATCCAAAGCTGATTTCATTTCCTTTTCCCTACTGCACTGCCCCCCCACCCCGAAAATATCTAGGAACTTTCTTGTGTGTTTTTCCATAATTCCATTAATGGAATTACTGTCTACACAGTCACCTAGAAGAGAAATATCAGATACAATTTTGATTTCTCCAACTTTCTCTTCCACCACATCCAACAGAGTCCATTTGTTGATTCGGCCTTGGCAAAGTCTTCCAAATCTGTTCCCTCCTAGTGCCCAGTGCTCTCACCTGGGCTGTGGAATCAGTCTCCTACTTGGTTCTCCTGCCTTTTATTATATGTTTTTGAGGTCTATCTTCTATTATAATTTCTAAAACATGAACTAGTCATGTCACTGCTCTGCTTAGAAAACTTCCAAGGCTTTCCCTAAACCTCAAAACTAAGCAAAAACTCCTCAGGATGTGGTTTAGGGCCATTAAAAAAAATAATAATAATACAGTTCCAATTTTTTTTTTCAATTTCATCCCCTATATTTCATAAAACACATGTGAAGGCCTACCTATTCCATACCTAATACCTATTCCCTTACAAACCCACCATGATCTTTCATTTTCTGTACTTTTGCTGAAACGATTTCTTTACTTGAAATTAACTACTCCCCTCTGTACCTGTTGAAATCTTATATATCCTTCAATTCCTAGCTTTTGTTTTATCTCCTCTCTGAAGCACTTCCTGATAATCCTTGTAAAAATGAGCTGCTTACCCCATTCTCAGTATTTCGGTGGTATTTTGTGCCTCTATTTTAGCACTTAGTGCAGTTCAGCTGTATGGTACTGAGTGGGCATTTATCTGTCTCCCTCATTAAGTGGTGAACTCCCTAAGGGCACGAGCTATGCACTTAGCACAGTGCCTGCAAAGGAGGGGCTCAGTAAACACTGGCTGCATTGAATTTTTCATAATAAATGTTGTTAAAAATCTTTTTACACTTTGTGACATTCCCTCTGAGGTAGGTTAATGTTGTGATTCCTTTTTTTGATCAGTTTAAAGAGGGTAGGAGCAGATTATATAGTAATTACAGAATGGAAATATTAAAAAAAATTATGGTCTTCAACCAGTGTCCTTGAAATAATTACTACTACCTACTCCCAAATCTCTACCAATCATTAAATAACTACTGTTATTTAATGCAGTGCCTGGTCAAATATAGCTCTTCTAGGGTCACACCACTAGTAATTTTTGGAACCAAGATTTGAACCCTGAGTCTTACTATAAAGCCTATACTTTTCTCCTATTATGTACTGTCCTCACTCATTTCTATCCTAAAGCAATAACTGTCTTATTGGAGAATAGTTTTCTATGTGGAAACATACATGTCTTTCATTTATGTTAGGCTGAAAAGGGGCAAGGAGGAAGATATGACAAAAATGTAAATTTAAAAGAAAACCAGGACTTCCCTGGTGGTCTAATGGTTAAGAATCTGCCTGCCGATACAGGGAACACGGATTTGATCCCTGGCCTGGTAAGATCCCACATGCCTCGGGGTGACTAAGCCCCTTGCCACTCCTCCTGAGCCAGCACACCCGAGAGCCCATGCTCCGCAACAAGAGGAGCCTCCACTGTCAAGAAGCCCGAGCGCTGCAGCAGCTAGAGAGTAGCCCCCGCTCTCATCACCTCAAGAAAGCCGCGAGTACAACAATAGAGACCCAGCACAGCCAAAGTAAATAGAGAAAGCCAAGCCCAGTTAGCAGGCACCCGAAGAGAGCCAAAAGAAATGCGAAAACTTTAAGCTTTTTTTCCGATTTTTTAAAATTGAAATATAGTTGATTTTACTGCACCTTTCAATTTTAAATAATACGAAACCTACAGAACAGTTGTATGACTTACGATAAATACCTAGACACCCTTTCTCAAAATCCTCAAGTTGTTAATACTTTGCTATATTTGTTTTTTCTCTCTCATCAGATACACAAACACACACATTTCCCCCCAATTATTTGAGTGTATATGACAGATATTTTAGGATTTCTTTCCTAAAAACATAAACTTTCTCCTGCATAGCCACAATATCATTCTTACAACTAAGGATATTATCCTTGATATACTAGTAATACAGTCTATTTTCATTTCCCCCAAAATGTCCTTAATAGTTATAACTACTGCTGATTTTGTGGTTTTAATATATAATATAGGCAATAGGTATAAAGTGTAACATAATTCTCAAAGTCTTGTCCATTTGACCAGACTAAAGGTTCTTGTGCTCAGGACATGGCTACCTAAGGGAATATAGTTGAGCTGAGCTGTCCCTAACCCTTTCTGCTTTTGTGTCTGTTTTGCTTGTGTTTTCCCATTCGCCTTCTAAACCTGGGTGACATGGAAAGTCTATGTTGAATCTCTCCTTCCCCTTTTTCTATTTTGAAATATTTTGAACCTATATAACAAATTCAAAAAAAAACCCAAAAAACACTTGTATACCATCATCCTGGGTTTACCAGTTTTTAATATTCTGGCACATTTGTTTTTTTGTTTTTGTTTTTTTTGTCTCTCAGGATCTTTCTCTCTTTCTGAATAACTATATTTGCTAATTCATTTGGAACTAAGTACTGACATCATGCTACATAACTCTGAATGCTTCAGCTTATATCTAATAAAACAAAGGCATTCTGCCTCACATAATGTTACACTCAAGAAACTCAACATTTATAGAATATAAAAGAATATCAACTCTATAATCAAGCTATAACAACTGTTCCAATAAAATATCTTTTTTAGCTGGCTTTCGTTTCAAACCCAAGATCCAGTGAGGGCTCATGTACTGCATTTTGTTGCCATCTTTCTTTAGTCTTCCCTGTCTTCCCTGGTGGCTCAGATGGTAAAGCGTCTGCCTATAATGCAGGAGACCCAGGTTTGATCCCTGGGTTGGGAAGATCCTCTGGAGAAGGAAATGGCACCCCACTCCAGTACTCTTGCCTGGAAAATCCCATGGACGGAGGACATGGTAGGCTACAGTCCATGGGGTCGCAAAGAGTCAGACATGACTGAGCGACTTCACTTCTTCTTTAGTCTATCAGTACACAGATTTATTGATTGAAGTAATTGACCTGTAATACTATGCAAGTTCCAAGTACCCAACATAATGATTTCATATTTCTGTACATTAAAAAATGATCACCACAATAAGTCTGGTTACTGTCACCTTCCTTACAAAGTTTTTATATTATTGATTATATTCCCCATGCTGCACATTTTATCCCCATGATTCATTTATTTTGTAACTCACCTGTTTGACTCATCTCCCCTACCACCTCCCCTCTGGCAACTACATGTTTGTTTTCTGTGTCTAATTTCTGTTTTGTTTTTTTGCTTGCTCATTTGTTTTTTTAGATTCCACATATAAATGAAATCATTTAGTCTTTTTCTCTGACTTATGTCACTTAGCTTAATACCCTCTAGGTACATCCATGTTGTCACAAATGGTTAAGATTTCATTCTTCTAGTGTTTTCATTTTCTTTGCAAAAATACACAGAAGTGGAACTGCTGGATCTGTTCTTAATATTCTGAGGAACCTCCATATTGTTTTCCATAGTGACTGTACCAATTTACATTCCCAGCAGTGTGCAGGGTTCTCTTTTCTCCACATCCTTGCCAACACTTGTTATTTGTTGTCTTTTTGATAAGAGCCATTCTGACAGATCTGAAATGATATTGCATTGTGGAATTCTCCAGGCCAGAATACTGGAGTGGGTAGCCTTTCCCTTCTCCAGGGATCTCCTCAACCCAGGGATTGAATCTAGGTCTCCCACATTGCAAGTGGATTCTTTACCAGCTGAGCCACAAGGAAAGCCCAAGAATACCTGAGTGGGTAGCCTACCCCTTCTCCAGCAGATCTTCCCGCCCGGAATAAAACCGGGGCGGTGGGGGGCGGGGGGAGGCATCGAATCCAGGTCTCCCGCATTGCAGGTGGATGCTTTACTAGCTGACCCACAAAGAGAGCCCAACAGACACATGAAAAGATACTAATAGCTTACCTCCAAGAGAAAACAATTAAAATTTCCATAACATCATGTTATGGAAAGCCTCCTAAAGAAGAGGAACCAAGTCAAACACTCTCTGAAGGAGGAGAGCCTTAGTGGTTTGCCCAAGGAGACTGGAAGAAGCAGAGGGGTAGCTGGTGGCAGAGAGAGGATGGCTCAGTGACAGGCTGACGCTGCACTCACAGGCCTCTGCACAAGGCTGTGAGTAATCACACGCCAAGGCCTGGAGCCACAGGCTGCTGCAGTTATCTTTCATGTCACCCTGTACGTTTCACCCTGAGCCTGCAGTAAAGCATGCAGCAGCCAAACTGGGTTCCACTGATCCTGCAACTCTGATGGGCTCCTGCTGTCCCTAGTCTCTGAATCTCCAGAGGATGATTCAGACTCGGTTTTGCACTCTTTTATGACCTTTCACTTCACTGAGCAGTGGGCTTGTTTCATTATACTAGCACAGTCAGCTCTGACAGCCTAGGAATCAGCCTAGGAATCACTATTCTTTGTTAAATGAAGGAATCATTCAGTATTTCAGATAAATGCATCTACTTAAGGCAAGTGAAGCTCTCCAACTCTGAATTACAATTGTTTTTACCTTGGTCATTGTCCCAGAACAAACATTTTAAGTTCTTTGTATTGTAACTGTTCAGCTTGGGGTGGTTCTAGGATTGATCACAGAGCTGTGGAACTAGAAAGAGCACCTAATCCAATTGTTTTACAATTATTTTACAAGTATCAGGGGCTTCCCCAGTAGCTCAGTTGGTAAAGAATCTGCCTGCAATGCAAGAGACCAGGTTCAATCCCCGGGTCGGGAAGATCCCCTGAAGGAAATGGCAACCTGCTCCAGTACTCTTGCCTGGGAAATTCCATGGACAGGGAAGCCTGGCTGGCTACACAGTCCATGGGATCGCAGAGTCGGACACTACTGTGCAACTTTCACTTTTATTGTAATCAAGTGAAAAAAAATCCCCATTTTTGTTTTGCCTTCTAAAAATGTATAAACCTAAATTAATAAAGAGTCTAATCCCTGGTCTATTCTGATCTTTGTGGAAAACAGGGAAAGCTGGAGGCAGAGACACTGCTCAGAGCCCCCTGGGCACTAGCTCTGCATCTTAGCCCACTGTGAGGAAGTAGCCTTGCTGCTCATCAGTTTGGATCACTCTTTGACATGCAGCTGTTCTAATTTACAACACTGATACTCCCTTAAGTCTTAGTGTTAATTCCTTAGGAAGATGTTGATGAAGTCAGTCAAAATATAAAAAGGTATTAGTGCGAGAGCCTGGCTATGTTCTCTGCTCTGGAACACTCACTGGCTGATTGAAGCATGTCAGCAGTAGCTGCTCACCCCGCAGGGTCTCAAGAGACACAGAGAGCGCCAGCAAAGATGCGCTACATCTGCTCCTGCTTTGTGTAGCCGCCTGGCTTGTGCTAAACGTTGCTTCCTTGGCTAAATAAATCAGGAAGCAGTGAGAGCGTCTGTGTGCCTATAGATGTCCTTTTCCTGCTCATCTATAACCTACCTATATTAAAAAAAACCAAACCTGTTTATTTGGAAATTATTTCTGACTTACAGAAAGCTACAGGAATATTAGAAAGAATTCTTGGACTCTTCCAGTGGTCCAGTGGTTAAGATTCCATGCTTCCACTCCAGGGGGAACAAGTTCAATCCCAGGTCCCCCAGTCAGGGAAGTTCCACATGCCATGTGGTACGGGCAGAAAAAAAAAAAATTCTCATTTTACCCAGATCCAAATGTTAACAGTTTATCATATTTTTATATATATAAACCTTTATTTTTAATCTGATATCCAGTTATGGAATCAGATGGATGGTGGTGGTTGAGTTGCTAAGTGTGTCCAGTTCTTACAACCCCATGGACTGTAGCCAGCCAGGCTCCTCTGTCCATAGGATTTCTCAGGCAAGAATACTGGAGTGGGTTGCCATTCCTTCTCCAAGAGTTTATCATTTTATCATCCTTTTCTCCAATAGACACTTTTTTTCTGAACTGTTGTAGATATTCTATTTAGGAGTAAATACACACAGGTATTTAACTAAATTAGAAGGGAACTGTCCTTAGGTAAAGGACATCTAAGAAAAACAAGGACTTTCTCACAACACAGTGATAAAAATCAGGAAATTAACTGATACAGTACTATTGTCAAATATACAGGCCTTATTAATATTTTGCCAGTTTACCTAATACACGTGTTACATTTGTCATACTAATAGAATCATACAGTATATAGTCTTTCGGGACTTGCATTTTTCACTCTGCATAGCTCATTTTGTGTGCTATGTCGCTCAGTCATGTCTGACTCTGCAGCTCCATGGACTACAGCCCAACAGGCTCCTCTGTCTATGGGGATTCTCCAGACAAGAATACTGGAGTGGGTTGCCATGCCCTCCGAGGGATTTCCCAACCCAGGGATTGAACCCAGGTCTCCTGCATTGAAGGTGGATTCTTTACCATCTGAGCCACCAGGGACACCTATAGGTATTGATCCTTTGTTTCTTTTCTATTGTTCAGTAGTATTCCATTCTTGGATTATAACACAATCTGTTCATGAACATTTGGGTTGTTTCCAGTTTGGGACTACTACAAATAAAGCTTCTATAGATGACTGTAGTTAACAGTACTATATATGTGAAAGTTAAGACTAAATTCTAAGAGTTCTCATCACAAAAGAAAAAATTATTTTTTCTTTTTTTGTCTCTCTATGAGATGATGGATGTTAACTAAACTTATTATGGTAATCATGTCATGTTATATAAGTCAAATCATATGCTGTACACCTTGACTTATACAGTACCATTTATCAGCTATATCTCAATAAACCTAGAAAATATCTAGAGTAGGATATCTTGCTTCTAATTAGGAAGTAAGACTTAACAATGCCCCCACCCATAAAAAGCTGCTGTGAAAGTTCATGTACAAGTTTTTGTGTAAATGTTAGTTTTCACTTCTCTAGGATAAATACCCAGGTATATGATTGCTGAATCATGTAAGCACATATTTAAGAAGATGCCAGACTGTTTTCCTGCTAGAACATGAAGAAAGTCAGATGCAGTCAGACTGGTGAGACAGCTGAGAACTTACAGATGGACCATGTTAAGGAGTTTGCCAATTCTAAGAGCAAGGAGAAGCCACTGAATGCTATTGAGCAAAGGAGACATTTGAATGGTTTTGTTTTGCAAAAATTCCTCTAGCTACAGTTTGCCCTACAATTCCTCTAAGGGCAATTTGAAGAATGGATCATTGGAAAGGGCCAAAGTGGTTTTATGGACACCAGTTAGAAAGTTACTGCAGTAGGCTAAATAAGAAGTAATGGCAGCTTACACCAGGGTAGTGGCAGTAGAGATGGAGAGTAATGGACAGGTCCAAGAGATATTAAGGGGACTTCCTGGTCCACTGGCTAAGAATCCACCTTCCAATTGCAGAGGGCACGGGTTCAGTCCCTGATCAGGGAATTAAGATCTTATAGGCTGTGCAGTATTGCCAAAAAGAAAACTAAAAGAATGAGATAATAAGGAAGTAAATTCTTCTGTCCACTCTTTTAGGGAAAATGTTTAATATTTCAACATTATACTTAATGTTTGTGAAGTGAAGTTGCTCAGTCGTGTCCGACTCTTTGCGACCCCATGGGCTGTAGCCTACCAGGCTCCTCTGTCCATAGGATTTTCCAGGCAACAGTCTTGGAATGGATTGCCATTTCCTTCTCCAGGGGATCTTCCCAACCCAGGGATCGAACCCGGGTCTCCCGCACTGTAGACAAACGCTTTACCGTCTGAGCCACCAGGGAAGTCCATACTTACTGTTTTTAGCTGTAGATTTTTCTTAAATGTCCTTTACCAAAGGCCAGTTCCCTTCTAGTTATTTTTAAAAAACTATTTTATTCATTTGACTGCCAGGTATTAGTTGTGGCACATGGGATCTAGTTCCCTGACCACAGATGGAACCCAGGCCCCGTGTTGGGAGTGCAGAGTCTTGGCCACTGGACCATGAAGTAGTCCCTGTAAGTTTGTACCTCATAACCCCCTCACCTATTTCACTCATCTCCCTGACCACCTCCCCTCTGGCAATTCTGTGTCTATCCTCGGAGTCTATTTCTGTTTTGTTTGTTCATGTTTTTAGATTACACATATAAGTAAAATAATATAGTACTGGTCTCTGACTTATTTCACTTAGGATACCATCTAGGTCCATCCATATTGTCATACATGACATTATTTCATTCTTTTATGGCTAATATTCCATTGTATATATGTATCACATCTTCCTTTTTAAATTAATTTTTATGGGAGTATAGTTGCTCTGGGCTTCCCTGGTGGCTCAGTGGTAAAGAATCCACCTGCCAATCCAAGAGACATGGGTTCAGTCCCTGGGTTGGGAAGATCCCCTGGAGAAGGAAATGGTAACCCACTCCAGTATCTTGCCTGGGAAATTCCATAGATAGAGGAGTCTGGTAGGCTACAGTCCATGAGGTCGCAAAACAGTCAGACACAACTTGGTGACTAAACAACAAAAACATAGCTGCTTTACAATGTTAATTTCTTACTGTACAGCAAAGTGAATCAGTCATACATAAATACAAATCCACTCTTTTTAGATTTCCTTCCCCATTAGGTCACCACAGAGTGCTGAGTAGAGTTCCTTGTGCTACACAGTAGGTTCTCATTAGTTATCTGATTTATACATAGTAGTGTATATATGCGGAGGAAGCAATGGCACCCCACTCCAGTACTGTTGCCTGGAAAATCCCATGGGCAGAGGAGTCTGGTAGGCTGCAATCCAGGGGGTCACGAAGACTTGGACACGACTGAGCGACTTGACTTTCACTTTGCACTTTCATGCATTGGAAAAGGCAATGGCAACCCACTCCAGTGTTCTTGCCTGGAGAATCCCAGGGACGGGGGAGCTTGGTGGGCTGCCATCTATGGGGTCACACAGAGTCGGACACGACTGAAGCGACGCAGCAGCAGCAGCAGCAGTGTATATATGTCAGTCCCAATCTCCCATGTCATCCTACTGATCCTTCCCCTACAACATGTGGTCATTAAGATTAGTTCTTTCAAAAGAAAAAAAACTAAAAAAAAAAAAAAAAAAAATTAGTTCTTTCAAGTTTCAACAAAGTTGCTCCTTATAGTATTCTAATAAAGTGCCTTAAACTAGAAGGTTAACTTGTTTCAAGTCCCAGCTCTAGTACTTAGTGATTTGCATCATCTTGTATATATTTTGTGATCTTTAAGTTTATCTATAAAACAAGAATAGATGCTTTTGTGCTATTATGCAGAGCACGTAGAATTTCTATAGGTGTTTTATAAAAACTGCAACTATAAACATGTAAGATATTATTTCAAGATTTAATTAAAAAATACTTATTTGTTCTTCTTATACCTTTATAAATTTTAATCCTATCACCTCTAAAGCTTTCTAGAATGAAAAACTCTTCTTTGGCAAATTTGTTGTCCTCTTGGTGTTTTGGCAGCTCTTTTCTAAACCACCTCTAACTTATGATTAGAATGTATCCATTCCACAGCCACTGCATCAAGGTATATTCCAACTCATAAGATGCAGTTAGAACAGCAAGTCTTCCATGACAGTTTTTCACTTACATGTATTCACTCCCCAGTAGTGGGCTGGTATTTACCAAACTCTTAACTCCTGTATCCCCACTGGCTGATGTGGAAGCAGTTCAGAAGCCACCATCCTCTGATGTTAATGTTCATTAAAAACCTTACCTTAAATACCCCTGGGAGAATCTGGGAAGACTTTACAGAGCGACAGGTAGGGTAGGTTTTAAAGCATCAAAGTTTTCCTGCAGTTAAGTAGGAAAGAAGCTCAGCACAAGGAAACAGAATGGAGCTTTCCGACTTTTGGCATGGTGTGTGCACATGCTTTCTTCTCCCACTTCCCCTCTTTCCACTCACCTATCACTTACACTCCAGTCATAAGGAACTACTTGTAGTTCACTAGGTTGCTCTTTCCCCTGAGCCTTTTAGTTCATGCTGTTCCCTGTGTTTGGTATGCCTTGTTCCCCTGATTTCCTTTAACCTGGCTAATTCCTGTTTATCCTTTAAGTGAAAGTTGCTCAGTCATATCTGACTCTTTGCCACACCATGGAGTATACAGTCCATGGAGTTTTCCCAGCCAGAATACTGGAGTGGGTAGCCTTTCTCTTCTCCAGGGGATCGTCCCAACCCAGGGATCAAACCCAGGTCTCCTGCATTGCAGGTGGATTCTTTACCAGCTGAGTCCCAAGAGAAGCCCAAGAATATTGGAGTGGGTAGCCTATCCCTTCCCCAGCAGATCTTCCCAAGCCAGGAATCGAACCAGGGTCTCCTGCATTGCAGGTGGATTTTTTACCAACTGAGCTATCAGGAAAGCCCATCTCAACTTAAATGTCACCTCCTCTGGGGTGTCTCCCCTGACCCCCTGGCCTGACTCTCCAAGTCTGAATTAGGTGCCCTTTATGTTCTCATAGTACCCTGAACTTACTTCTTTGTAGCACTTGTGAAACTACTGAAATGTCTTTGTAGTTTTCCATATTTTTTCACTAGACTTAGAGCTCCATAAGGGCAGCTTCTGTTATTCCCAGGGCCCAAGTGACACTGTGCATAGAGTAAACCTCAGTAAACATTTCTTAAGTGAATGAATGAATTTCACAAGAATGCTGACTGCAAAGAAAGATTGGAAAAGCTGGCAGCTGATGAACATTCTCTTTCCACGTCCAGCATTCTCCTGGTGTGCAGCCTGCAGATGTGGAAGAAGTTGTGGAGAAGGGTGTGCAGATCCTTGTGATTGGCCGGGGGATGAGTGAGGCCTTAAAGGTTGGTACTGGTGAGCACAGCATTCCTCAGGACTTCCCGTAGTCTCTCAGATCTTTACCATAGAGATACGTCCATGTATCACGCACCCCCATTTTGCTGAGCCACTGGATGGCCCAGGATGAAGTAGTGGCTGAGCCTACTCTTCCTCATCAGGGTTGGTCTCTCCAGTCTCTGCTTAACTAACAGCTGATGTTGTTTCAACCGTTTTCCAGAAATTCTTCAATCTTGGAAATTTCTTAAGCTCTATAGCTATCAATATTTGGCTCTTCAGAGTTTTATGGTATCTTCCATTTTTACAGTACTTTAAATTTTTCTTTTCTTGGTCACATTCAAGTTAAGTTTTTTTTCCCTTTTCAGAAAAAATGTTTGTTTTATTGTACTTATAGAAATAATACATGCTTGTTGTGGAAAAAAAGTCAACACAGAAATGTAATATTAAAAAGGTGAAAGACTCTCCCTTCCCAGTCACTTGATGTATATGTAACTGCTTCAATTCTCTCTCTACACATCTACTAATATATACTGACATCCATGCTTTACATAAACAGGATCATACTATACATATTGTCCTGCAACTTTTTATTCATTTGTTATTGCATTATGGACAGCCTTTCACATAAGTTTAGAGAGATCTACTTCATTCTGTCCCTTATAGACACGTCCTAAAATCCAGTTCCTTACTGATGAAGGTGCCTTTATATTTTTTAGTTTAATCTAGTTTTTTTCCCCTCCATTAAAATGACTCCTATCCATAAGGCTACTGTTAATATAAAACTGTTCAAATATATGAAAAAGTAATATAGGACATTTTAAAAACATTTTGCTGAGAGTTCCAACAGAGTTGAATTAAAATTTACTTAAAAATAATATTTAGGACAAGTCAGAGTTGAGAAAATATCCAATAATAGCTGCCACTATTGAGAATATTTTATATAAATTCATTTACAAATATTTATTCAGCACTTTCTATGGGTCAGACACTGTTCAAGGTACTGGGGACAAGAAGGTAAAAAAGGTTCATGGCCCTTGTGAGTAATAAATATGTAGACAATTTCAGATCATAATAAATGCTGTGAAGAAAATGGTGACTTCTGAGGGCTGTTCTAAATGAGGTGATCAAGAAAGGCCTGAGAACACATTTCAGCTGCAGTATATGTACATTCATAAACTTCATCCTCATGCCAACCTTGTGGTTTTAAGTATTATTATCCCCATTTTATGTGGGAGGAAATTGCAATTGACAGGCTTTCAAAAGGTCTCTTGGTTATTGCATGGCAAAGTTAGAATTGAGACTCAGGTTGGATTGACTCAAACATTTAACATTTACATGCTGGACATTTTACATACTTTAGCTGAGTTTGTTCTCATACCAACCCTGTGAGTTAGGTGGTATTTCCTCTATTTACACACATGGAAAAAAAGGTTCAGAGTATTTAATTCACTTACCCAAAGTCATACTGCTAGTAAGGACTTAAATTCAAGACTGTCTGGCTCCAGAATCCATGCTCTTTCCAGTTTCCATTTCACCTGAGCTGTGTGCACATATTTCATGATACTTCTGTCAACCTCTTAGAAGACTCTTTGACTCCTTGGGGCTCACTGCCAAATTTTGGACTGGTGACGTGCTGGGTGATTGGGGAGTGACAGTTGTCAGTGTCCATTTCTGTAGAATATATTTGCCTCATAACAGGAAAGGAAACCCTGGGGGCCTTCCACCCTGATTTACTCATCTTTTTCCTTCTTTCCAGGTACCCCCATCAACGGTAGAGTACCTCAAGAAAAAAGGCATTGATGTGCGGGTCCTCCAGACAGAGAAGGCAGTGAAAGAATATAATGCCTTGGCTACCCAAGGCATCAGGGTGGGAGGGGTCTTCCATTCCACCTGCTGATGGAGGCTTAAGAGAATAAATCACTGAACAATGATGCCTGTGACTGTCACTCTTACCACTCTCCACTCCAGCCTCCCCAGCACTTTCAAACAGCTGCCTGCACCAGGTCCTGGGCTAGGCTCTGCGATGCGCAGATGACTCAGGCAAGGCCCCTGTCCTAGGGGGTGGGGAGGCGGTTTAACACTGTGGTAAATGTTAGGCCAAAAGTAAATGAAAATAAAGCCAAAAGTGAAGAAAGCCTTCTGATTTGAAGTTTGAAAGCCAAAGTTTCAGTACATTAAAATCATATTGTAATGGACACTTTGGAATGTTTAGTCATCAACCAATTTATTAAGTACTTTGTATACCAGACAATGCTACAGGTTCCAAAAAAACAGCAATAAGTCTTGTGCTCATCAAGTTTCTAGTGTGCCAAATAAATGAGCAAATACATATTGTAAATAGAATCTGGTTTAAGAAAAATAAAGCAAGATAAGAAAAAGAGTGATAGGGGCTACTTCAGATATGTGGAAAGGGAAAATTTCATTGTGCAATAACATGAGCAGAGCCCTGAAGCAACATTTCAGTAACAGTAAAAGGAGCTATGCCTTGATACTCTGGTTCTAGACAGGCTGTTCCTCTAACTAAACCTGAGTCTTGCCAGTTCTCTCGGCCTCAGATTCCCTCACTATAAAATGATGGAGCTAGACTACATGCCTTCTAATGACCCCTACTGGCATGGATAGCCTTGGTTCTATTAAATACCAAGTGACCTTTTTGAAACCTTAAGACAGACTAATAGAATTATTAACAATTATCAGCATTGCCTTATTTTTCATTTTTCCCCGTTAATAAAAGTTACGAATATTGGCTTTGGTGTCCAATAGCCTTGACTTTGACCTGTGGCTTCCAATGCCATTCACTGGTTGGGCATTTATTTAATCTCTCAGAGTTTCACTGTTCTCATGTCAGATAGGGATAATATTAGTACCTGAAGTCATCACAGGTGTTAAGTGGGATAATTCACATAAAGTCTTAGCACTCTGCCTGGCATGTACTAAGGACTCAATAAATTGAAACCATTGTCGTTATCTTTCTCCTAAGGGGGCTGCTGTGTAAAGCTAACTGGTTTCATCTTATGGTTCTTAATATAGCAGCTTATTACTTCATAGATTCATAGGATGTTGGTGCCCAAAGGAATTATCTACTCTTTTTTGCTCACTCATTTATTAAATAATTCTCTTTCATACTCATTTACTGAAAGTCTTTAACTAATATTCTTATGACCAATTATTGCTGGATCCTAGGGGTACAGGAATGAGTAAGTTATAGTTCTTGCCCTCAGGAGTTACCTGAGAGAAATAAACAAGACAATAATGATACAGTCTGTTAACATTATAGTAGTTTTATAACATCCAGTGGTAGCACAAAGGGGGACTAACTTATCCTGCCAGAATAGGAGGAAGATTAGGAGAGACATCACTAAGGATGTAACACAGGTCTTAAAGAACAAGTGGTTCATTTACTCACCAAATATCTGGGAACTTTTCAACAGACATTAACTAGGTATGCTATCAATCATGGTCATAACTGAATAAAATTGCTCTACCCCCACCCTTGTTAAAGCTATGGCCGGAAAGTGGATTTTTGCTCCACATGATCCTGTCACCTGAATGGCCACACTGGGCATCCGACCTAAGGGACAGCCAATCAACGTAAGACGTGGCTTGGCAAAAAAACATAAGCTGAGATGATTGCCATGGAAAGTGATCTTTCCAAGTTTACCCAGCAAGAGAGTGGCAAAGGCAGGATTAGAACCCAACGCTGTGTCATGACCTCTACCACCTTAGGAGACCGTAGGAGATGGACTGTCACAGACCTAACACCCAGCTGAGAGGCCTGAGAAGGTCAAGCTCAGTGCCCTTTCCACAACTGACCATTTGTCAGATGACGGGGTCTTTCTAGACCTCAGTTCCCTCAGCTCAGAAAGCCAGATTCATATAACAAGCAGGGATGTCTGATAAAAATTCAGACTATTTTTCTGGGTGATGTGATAAAAGAATTTTTTTTTTTGTCAAATGTAAGATAAGACAGCTCCAGTGGGTGTTGAATTAGGTGTGGGTGTAATTAGGTGTTCCTAAGTGAGTTGTCTCTACATTAAACATAACTTAGTACAAACTTCTTAAGAGACAGAAGTACCTGGCAGTAAAGTTATTAAACTTTGTATCAAACCTGTAATGGCCCCTACTTCTGAATCTCTTTGGCATGGTCAATCCAATGCTGGAAATTCGAAGAACTGAGAAGCTCTTTTTTCCATGACACTATACTTAGTCCCCTGTCTTAGTCACACACACTTTGGCTCAATTTGTAAGTTGCATGCACAGCCCTCACTGCCCACACTTAATTCCTTCTAGCTTGAGTGGTTCCTAAGACAAGAAGTCTTGTCAAGCGCTAGGTGTGTACCTTCTCCTCAATTCTGTTTGCTGAGGTCAATTATGTCAAAGATAAATATACAGTCCTTTCAGAAGTCTGACTCTCAGCTGGCTTTCGCAGGCATGTCGTGGTACTGTCAACCTTGCTCTGGATTCATGGACTCATTCATTCTTTCCTTGCTTGGTATGTGCCAGGCGCTACACTGGGGATACAACACAGACAGTCCTACTGCCCAGCTATTCACAGACTGGTTGGGAGAAACAGACATATAACAGGGTGATGATGCAGAAGTTGCAAACTGTCACACATCTACCTGGAGACGGGTTTTGTTGGTCTCAGAGTAATCTGCACATTTACTTGACTTACCAAAATTTTTAACATGGATATATATTTTTAACATGAAAATGCAAGTTACTGGCTTTTCTGGAACAATTAGAAAATCTGATCAGGCCCATACCTATGAACAGCTGAAGAGCTGAGTGGAGCTGAACAGGCTTCTTCAGACAGAGAATCTGCTGATTCTTCAGTCTCTATCATTTTCCTACAGCCACTGAACCACTTCTTTTTTAAAATTGTATGAGGATTATTCTTTTTCTTAACTTTGAAAAAGAGGATGCATTTATTTGCTTTACAAAGCCACTTACTTTTTTTTTCCCCCTGCCTACCTGCTTCAGGGGTTGGCATTTGTGAACCTGCGATAAATAAGATGGTTGAAGAATGTATAGAAGGCTGTGGAAACATAAAGGCAATGCATCAAGCCCACAGGAGACACAGACAGGTTCCAGAAAGAGGTGCACTCCTGAAGAATGAAAAGAACAGGACCACAGGAGACAATCTGAAGAGCACATTCCAAGGTTCAGGTGTGAGGCAAGAGACATAATGGCGAGAATTAGGAACAACTACAGATAATCCTCTGCAGCGGGAGAAGTACAGAGAATGTTGGGGGTACGGAGTATGAGGCTAGAGAGGACAGCAGGGGATGAAGAGTCTTCAAGGACAGTTTAGACTTTATCCTGGAGCCAAGAAGTGACCCACTTAAGGAGGTTTAAGCAGGGGAATGAATGTGATCAGATCTGGGTTTTGGAAAGATTACTCTGGCACCTGTGTGAAGAATGGGCTGAAGGGGAAAAGATTTGAGACAAGCAGTTCATTAGGAAACTAATCTCACACTTCTAGAGTGATGATGTAGACTGCATCAAGACAGACACATTGAGTAGAGAGGACTGAAACATTTAAAGCAGCAGAATCTAAAGCACTCGATGGCTAGTTTTATATGAAGTGTAAGGATAGCATCCAGTGTGAAAGTTTCCAGCTTTGACCAGGTACGTGGTTGGTCACTGAAAATGCAGAAGAGACTCCTGTAGAGGCCTGATTTCCAGACTTGCTTCTACTAACTCAGTCTCTCTGGCTGCACGGTCACTTATAAATGAGGGTGCCACACTAGAGCCATCTTTATGCCCCTTTCCAGGTCTTTTCAGAAAAATCAAGAGTCTCATAATTCACAGAGAATTCGGAGAAAGAAGAATTTAAAAGGCTGAGCTCAACCCCTCATATGGTAACTTGAATTCCTTTAGAACACACTTGTCAGGAGTTTGTTCAACCTCAGATTGAACACATTCAGCATGGGAAATTCCTGATCTTCTAAGACAACCCATTCAATTCTTACAGTTTTCAAAAACTCATCCTGATACTAAGGCAAAATTTGCCCGCTTTGTGTATCTTCACCTTTGATGGGGAAAGTACTATTTCAGGTCTTAAGACCTAGGATCAAATTCTCGCCCTTGCCCCTCAGGAGAAAGACATGACCTCAAACTCTCAGTTTTCCCACCTATAAAATAGGGAATAACTGAGAAAGATTTTTATAAAAGGAGTAGTGTATCTAAAAAGGATTCACCATACTTTTCCCTTGGAAGGCTCAGTTAGCAGCAATGGTTCTTGATGTTTCATCTTTGCGTCAACTCAGTAATCATCATTAGGTGCTTGTGTCAGGCCATGGTATGACTCAGCCTGGCTTTCAGCTTTACTTTATCTCCAAGGCAGGCAATTTCCTTTAGGGCCTCCTGTTGACACTGATGGCACATCACTGAGATGTACTAAGTAAGTGAGCACACAAGAAAAGTAAACGCCACGGAGGTGATCTTCTTTTAGTCTCTCCACAGCAGTCATGACCTCCAGGAGCCAGACCACCCAGGTTCTAATTCCAGCTCACAGTTTACCAGCTGTGCGACCTAGGCCAAGGAGGCAGCTCCAACACTGCAGCCATCAGAGATGGAGCTGAAAGTGCTATTTCTTATAGTGGCTCCCTCTTTCCCATAATCCTGGCTTCTTTAAATTCTCTGAACTTCAACTGCTTTAATTAAAACCTACTATTAGGTTTATTATAATAGCACCTACTTCACACTATAGTTTTGAGGACTAAATGAATTAATTCATTAAAGGGTTTGCAACACTGCTGGGCACACATTAGGTGTGTTAAATCAGAAGTCAAACGTGCTTGAATTCAAATTCCAGCTCTGCCTCTCAGGAACTGCATGCTCTTGTTATTTTTATTAGCTTTCCAAGCACCAAATATGATCAAGACTGACCAGAGATTAAGATTTTGCCAAGCATTATTTAATTAAACCCATTCAACAACCCATAAAGTATAATTATCTCTATTTTACAGATAAGAAAATTAAGGCACAAGAGAGATTTGTAGGTTCTTTTCCATATACTTCTCCTGATGTGGTATAGCTCAGACCTTTGGACGCCTTTTGGATCTGAATGAATACAGGTGTTATTACAGTACTCCTACCAATGACCTAACCTGTCAGACTCACCTGGCTGTTACAAGGAATCAATGACAGGTGAAGAACCCAGCACAGGCCCTCACATGGTTCACAGCTTTTACTGTTCTTACACCACAGCTGCATCTTTAACTCACATGCAGCTCCAACACTGGAGCCATCAGAGAAGTCATCACTGGAAAATGACTGTTTCTTACACTAGACCCCTCTTTCCCATAATGCTGGTTTCTTTTCTAAAATATGGCCCATCTCTCATATTTTGGTCCTAAGGATAATGGCAGGCAAGATGAAAAATTTTCCTGAAGAATGAAAATGATTCATTCTTCAGCTGTCCATTCAGTTCTTGGCCAGCCATTGCCTGAGTTAAGGAAGGAGACTCTCAGCAAGATAATGAAGTCTGGGGCCATTCAGGAACTGTCGATGGTGAAAAAGCAAAGCTGTGAAAGCTGCTTTGGGGTTGGCTCTAACAAACAGACTGCTGCTTTATGAAATAAGATTATGGCTCCAATAACTGGTTCTTTAGAAGTGGCTAGAAAATTTATCTTTTTGTTTCACACCTGAAAAGTGTAGACATGTAGTATAAATGTTGAACCTACAGCCACACAGATTCCCTGAAGGACCAGGGACTAGAGCAGCTTGGTGTCTCAATTTTATTGGGGGCAGGGCTATGGAGGTTGGGGGTGGGGGGCAGGATAGACTTGAAGGTTTGTTTTCTTAATTAATGCAAAATAATTTATCCAATGCTTGATACAGATGAGATTGCAAGGGCCACATGTTCCTCCTTATGCCTATATACCATTTCCAGGTGAAATGTTCCGGCTTCTGGCTCACTCTGATCCCAAGAAGGGCCTTCTAGGCCACGGCCTTTGTGGCCGTGTGATTCAGCGCCTTGCAGGCTTGGGCATTATGTAAACTTTCACAGACTTGCTGAAGGGGATGGTGCCCTCGATGCCGGTTTCCACCTGGGGTGACATCTCACCACCTTCAATCCAGGGGGATTTTGGAATGCGTGAACTGGAGTTGTAGGCCAGCAGCAGCCTCACTTCCACCTGGCAGGGTTCTAGAAAAAAAGACAAAAATCACTGATGACAAGGCAACGCCCAGGAATTGGGATGAAATGTCAAGTAAAAGCAAGATCAAGTAAAAGTAAGATCAAGTAAAAGCAAGATCAAAGATGGAGGCAGCAGGGTTTCAAGAACATTTTTCAACTGTCTGCATCCCTCCCTTCCCCCATCTGCAAAACAAAAACAATTTTCCAGCCTGAATATCGTGAGGCTCTTCCTAAGCTACAGACATGCTGCTATATCTCTGCCACCGCCACCTCCTCCTCGGGTCTGTTGGGCTCCCTGCAGCTCAGATCCATGGCTGCTGAGATGCTCAGAGAGCAAGCAAAAAACCCTCTTGTACAGAGGCCTTCCAGCCTCCAAGACAGAGGGTCACAAGGTGTGTGCATGTGGCCAGTTCTTGTGCCCAGATAACCATGCTCTTTCTGGGCAGCCGATCTCAGACCTGAGGACTATGTGCAGAGTGGACTCTGCTGCATTAGCGGAGAAGAAGCTGTTCATCTGGAAATAGTTTGGACAGAAAACACTCATTATGAACAGGAACACATTTCAGGGACATAAAATCATGTCACTGAACCTTCCATTCTTTCATGACAGACATTACAATACTGATCTGGTGTCTGCACCTGGCAGGCCCAGCAAAAATAAATAAGACCTCCCTTAAGTTGCTGTTTGGCTGAGGAGGCAGAGACAGTTGCGTAGAGCACAGTTCACACGCGAGTCTGTAAAAAGCACTGACGAAGGTACCCAGGAAAGCTCTGGAATGGAACACCTGCTTGGTGCCAAACACATAACTCCAAGAGTTCTTACCCTGCCGCATCATGAAAGATCGTCACAATCCCAAAAGAGTCCCAAGGTACTGAGAGTTTCTAAGTGACTGCCCAAATCCACACTAGTGACAGAATTTGAGCTCAGTTCATAAACTGAAACACTAATCTTTCTATTAACCATGTGGCTTCAATAAAGAAGAGGGAGAGGGTTTCAGAAAGACCTAATGCCAGGTGCAGAGGACAAGAACACCGCTAGTTTGGGTGTCCTCCTCGATTCTGTGTGACTGGGTAACCTCCTTACTTCATGAAAGATGCAAGTTTTAAAGCTGAGCCCAAGGGTAAGGTGTTTAAAGGGCAGCAACGAGGGCTGATGGAACAGAAAATGAACAAGGGCAGAGGTCCCAGGACTTCTCAATGCCTCCCCAGACATGTTCCTTGTTATTTCCAGACTTCTCCCTAGGGATCAAAATAGAGACGAGATCACTGTCTTCCAGGAAGGGAAGGCTGGCAGCCAGCCAGAGCAACCCAGCCAAGCCCAGACAGCAGCTTCAGCAGGACCATTTACCATGGGCCCTTTCACCAGCCTTCAGTCTCTGTAATGAAACCAGCACTGCTCTCTGGTCCGAGGCTCCAGTATCAGCTCTCCCAACAGGCTCTCCTCTTGTGTCCTAGATGGCTACCGCCAACCCTTGAACCACAACCCAGCCCTGGCTCTCACAGCACTTTCAGGAGCCAAACCCTGGTAAGGTCAGACAACTGAACCCTACCTGGTCATTAAGCCTTCCCTCACCAGCACATGTGAAGAGGGGGCAATTCAAGCCTCTGCCATCAGAGGAAGGGAGCAGAGAGAAAAAAACAAGAGGGAGAAGACAGTGGGGAAAAGAAACAAAAGATCGTCTGGAGCCAATCATGCAACCTGTTTATCATGCTTAGAAGAGTATGTCTTTATGAGGTATATATTACCACTCTACAGTCTTAAAGGAAAATGAGACAGACAGGTTAAATAACTTTCTCAGGATCACAGCAAGTAAGGCAGAATTTGGAAACTTGTCTATGTGACTCCAGGCCTGGCAGCATCCTGTCTCCCAAAAGCCAGGCCCTAGGTAGGGAGCTGAGGGACTAAAAGGAGTCCCTTCCCAATACCAGGCCTCGTCTCCTGGGTTAGGAGGAAGAAAGTGCTGGTGCATTCAGAATGAGAACACATTTCACTGTAGTATCCCAGGCCAGATGGGAGGATGGTATAGTGAAAAAGCAAGGCACTTAGGAAATCTGCATGCCGGCCCCCAAGCCACCATTAATCGGCTACACGGGCCTCCATTATGCATCTGTAAAATGAAGAGCAGAATACTAACTCCCACCACAGAGTTATCTAAGAATTAAATGAATTTTTATTGCAAACTTGAAACCCTACATTCCATTTTCATTATTTGTTGAGCATGTACTACATGTCAGGCACTAGGGACATGAGATATAGGGGTACTGGGAACACAGAGGTAATGGTGATGAGCAAGTTCCCTGTTCTCAAGCAGCCCACATTCTAACTGGAGATAAAGTCAACAAATGAATGAGAAAACATCTGACATGAATAACTGCTGAGCAGAGAATTAAAACGGAGATTTTAAATTATGACTAGGTAGCAGCCTCTCAAAGGTAAACCTGAGTGAATCATAATTTTTCAGGCTCAGGACAGCCCAAATTGTATGCCTGGTTCATGCAGTGAGCTGCTGTATGACCAGGGACAAGTCAATATATCCCTTGAAACCTTTCAAGCTCTTCTGAGCTGTAATATGCTGTTTTGCCTTCCCTGAGCCTTGGCTCCTGCAGAACAATGCTGTCCCACAGCATTTATTTCCCCGTATCTAGGGTCCCTTCACCAAAAGAGATTAGAATAAGGAACTCTACCTTCCTGTAGACTTGCACTGTGGCAAACAGTGCAGAACATTCCAACAGCAAGGATATGGAGTGAGAGATGTTCAGGGAGGCAGATCCTGGGAAAAGCTTCCTGGCTGGAAGCTCCCTCAATTGTGACAGGCCCACTGGACCTCCAAAAGGGCTGCTCTGACATTCAATAGCACCGTTTCTCTTTGTGAAAATTTGATAGTCATCTATACCCACCTAACACCCTTCATTGGGGAAAACCACTAATAGCGGCAATAAATAATTACACATGTATTCAAAAATACAGTGAAAGAAAATTCCAGAAGGCATTCATCTATTTCCAAAACAAACCAAATTTGCTGGTATTGAACACCATCTCCAGTAACAACCATACTTCTGAATCATCTTCAACAACTGAGGCAACACCACCGAGACCCATTCTCGCCCACATTTTAGGCTCTGCAGACTGAGTCTCTTTCTGAAGTTTTCAGAGCGCCTTACAGACTGTGGAAATGCAATGTCATTGCGTTCGTATTCTCTCATTTTATCCTTTACGAATTAAGGGAAAATACTTAGGTAGCTTCTGTTATTGTCTCAAATTATCAAGTTTCTACTCAGATGCTGTAGGGTGAAGTATGAAGAGATCATTTTTGCACTACCCCACAAACCAGCCCATGTGGGAAGGGAAGGCAGTAACAGTTGTCATTGTACCTCTTCTGGGGGAATGAAATGAACTGTTCATCTAACAAAAAGAGTGATTTTAAATTACTGGTAAAAAAATATAAAACTGTTTAATTTCCAGAAAGACTAGTCCTCAGAATTAAGTAGTAGATTAAGAATTGTCATCTTAATTTAGAAAGTGAGGAGACAAGATTCAGAAGGGAGAGTAGGCTGTCCAAGGTTTTGCAGCAGGTCAATGACAAAGTTACAATAAGAAAATAGTCTCCAGGTGTCCAGCCCACAGTTCTTTCCATGAGACTCCATTCTATCGTAATCTTTTGAAAAAATTTTGTGCTGTGTGTAATCAAAGCAATGCAGCAAATTAGTCTAAATGCACCCAGTTTGAGCTTATAAGCACCTTAGGAAATCAAGTTCAACCCTCAGAAGGCCTGGTTCAATCACGTATTTTTCAAACTATAAAAAACAAATGCCTTGCCCCCACTGACTCCTTACCTGTCCAGGCAGTGTGGGAGAGGAACACCTGAGTGATGAGCCGGTGCCGCCCTGGGCCAGGATTCCGAAAGTCTGCTGGCTTAGGGTGGATCATCTGAGCCTGGCCATCTGGATATAAGACCTAAGAGGTGACAGACATGAGAAAAAGAGCCAGAAAAGCCATGAGCTTTTAACAAAATTACTGGTGACATCTGCTGTGAACCCCAAAGCAGGAGGAAAAGATGACACCATCCTTCATAACAAACTGCTCCTTGTGGGGAGGACGATACTGTCAACATCTCTCTACCCTCCCCCCAGTATAAGCCAGTGTGTGATAAATCTTTCCCGAATGTATGGTAAATGAGTGACAGAAATAAGGTGCCTCTATTAAGTACATGGATAAGTTAAAATATTAATCCTGACATGAAGAGCCTTTGCAGACATTCCCTGCTGCTTCTGGCTCTGAGTCATATCATGGCCCACCATCCATCATCAACTATCAAGTATTAAGAAGAATTCTGGAACCTCGCTGGTGGTCCAGCGGTTAAGAATCCACCTGCCTGTGCAGGAGACATGGGTGCAATCCTTGGTCCAGGAGGATCCCACAGGTTGTGGGGCAAACTAAACCTGTGCGCCACAACTAATGAAGCCCGTGCTCTGCAACAAGAGAAGCCATCACAACAAGAAGCCCATGCACCACAACCAGAAAGCCCCTGCTTGCCGCAACTAGAGAAAGCCTGCCCACAGCAACAAAGACCCAGCACAACCAAAATTCAGTACATACATACATATTTTAAAAAAGAACAATTCTGTAACTTTTCACTAGATCATAAGCAGCCAGGAAGCTGTTTATCTCTTTCTACAGAGATAGTGCTTCATGAAGGGTCTCCTCAAATCATGGGCCAGTTCTTCAAGTCTCACAAGCTGCCAAAGAGCTCTCCTCAACACCGAGGGGAGCTTCACAGTTATCTGTGTAGAGGGCCTATCACTGCACAGTGTACAAGTGAGCTAAAGGAACACATGAAGCACATCCTAGAAACAGACAGGACCTGGGCCTTGGGAATATACTGATGGGGTAAAGTTGGGACCGCACAAGTCTTTCAACTATGAAACTCTGGGGAGGCATGTCTCAGCCCACCTGCCCCATCATCGCACCTGTCCAGAGTGCTGGGGCATGGCAGCTGAGCTGGACAATGCTTTCTGACTGTCAGAGCTGTCCAACGACTGAGCAGTGAGTTCCTCATCTTCCAATCTATGATGGTATTCAGTTTGGCCAGGCATGTGGTAAAGCTACCCTGAAGGTGATTTTTTAGTACAGTCTAGCAGATGAACCTTAAACAATCTACCTGTGATCTCATTTATGCACAATTGGTCAGTGAACTTTTTCCAGGAGCAATGTGATGGCTGCACATTAGAATCACCTATGGGCTCTTTTATTTTCTTTTTAATTGAAACCTATGAGCTCTTAAATAAAAAATACTGATACTCATGAGTTCGACTCAAGATTCTGACTTAAACTGGTGTCGGTTGAAGCCTGTGCATCAGTATTTTTTTTTTTTTTAACACATTCTGAGTAATTCGAATGTGGAGCTAGGGTGAAGCTAATGTTGGAGTGAAAAATAAAATACTGCCTGCCATTTCAGTAGGCAAAGGATTTTGAGCCTTCAGGGACAGCAGCCACCCTCCAACCGTGAGCCCTGAGAGAACACAGGGCAGAAACAAGGAGTGCCCGCCATCTAGCAGTCATCAGACCTCAGCCACACCCACGGCACAGCTTGAGGGGACTCAGAATGAGAGAACACAGGCTATTAGCCCCAGACAGCCGAGGTGCATAGCAAAGGAATGGTTTCAGCGAGTCCAGATTCTTGCATCTTCCCAGATACAGAAAAGCGCTAAACTCCTTGAGATATTTAGTTTTCTTTTACGAATAGGAATCTTTCATTGTGGCCACCTGGTGTTGCCGCAAAAATTCCTGTATAACCTAGTTTCCCCCACTTCCTCTTCAGAACAGTTTTCTCAGCATTAATCTGAGATGGTATCTGCCAGGCTTGAAGCCCTAAGAACATCCGCTCAAAAAAATAACCTAACTCTCCAATTCTAGGTTGTGCATTATTTTTTTCAGTCGACAGGGTAAAACAAAAAAAGCTGCAGCACAACTTCACGGCAGCTCAGAATTAATTCTCTGTAGGTCTCATAATTTATAATAATTCTGAGTGGAAAGCCAGAAGATATTTTTCCTCTACTGTCACCATAGGCAAATATTACCATCTCCAGGGCCTGATTCATCCTTATTCTCTTCCAGGAAGCCGACCCTGCCTGCTCCACGCTACTTTTCTGTACTTACTGCCAGTGTTTATTCATAGTCCCTCTGCCTGGAATACCTCTATCCTTTGCTCTTAGTCATCCTTTCAGACCTCTTCCATGCCACAGTATCTCTACAAGGTCTTTCTTTTCTTCAGCCACAAATTAAGGGTTTCTCCCATTGTATTCCTTATATTAATATCATACTCACTGGCTTGCCTGGAGGACCCTGGCCTGCTTGACTGTAAACTAAAGTGCTTTTGTTCAGCTCAGGGAGAGATACTTTGTCCTCGCCCACCTGTGAACAAGAGAGAATAACATACCCTTCTGAAGGCTGGCCATTCCCTTGGAGATGTTTTGCAAGACTGAAGGCCCTTTCACTTAACTTCCCCACTGCATCTCCTTCTCTATTCTGCCTTTTGACTTTAGTTCCTCACTGCTTCTTTCTAATTTTTAAAAGAACCTGGCATCCACTCCCCAGTAAGATGGTTATCTTGAGGCACTAGCCTGCTATCTTCTCGGTTTGCCAGCTCCCGGATTAAAGTCTCTTCCTTGCCTCAACACCTCGTCTCTCGGGTTCACTGGCCTGTTGTGCAGTGAGCAGAGCCGTTAGGGGAAGCACACTGACTGAAACCGCCCACCCTGGCCAGGCACCATAGGAACCATTTGCATGAGTTGTTTTAGGACAGGAGGTCCTGGTAAGGAACACAGAACTAATAAGCCACCACCAACTGCAAGAGTTGGGGAAAGATCAAAAGGAGACACCACATGTCCGACCACCTTCCAGAATCCTCGATGGCATCCATCGTGGCTGAACAAGGCGGGCCCCACCATGAAGGATTCTGAGTCAGAAAGACTGGCAAAAGACAACCAGGAAACTAATCCCATCACCAAAAAACCCAATACTGCGAGCCACAAGGCAGAGCTGTTCTCCTGGATTCCCTAGCCCTACTGCTCTCCACCCGGGCGCCCTTTCCCAATAAAATCTCTTGCTTTGTCAGCACGTGTGTCTCCTCAGACAATTCATTTCTGAGTGATAGACAAAAGCCCAGTTTTGGCCCTGGAAGGGGTCCCCTCCTTGCAACAGAGCAAGCTTGGATTCGGTAACATATATATTTTTTAAGTATACTACTGAATTTTTTATAGAAGCCAAAAATTGGAAATAACCCTGTAGGAAAGGAAAAATAATTTCCCCTCTACCTTTCTAGGTTCTTGTCTGAGACCCTTCTATAATAAAGGCAGATTAACAGGAGAAAAACGAACAGAAGTTTAATAACAAATACATATATATGTAAATGTATATATATAAACATATATATATAAATACATCTCTATATATAAAGGAGAGACCTAGGAAAACTGAGTCACCCCTTAAAACTGCCCAAGCCATCACCTTAAATACTATCTTCAGCTAGACAAAAGAAACATGCTGAAGAGAAAGACAGCCTGTTACAGGAGACCATCAAGTAAAACACAATTAACAAGGGTAAAGTTGTCCGGCAAATTTAAGTTGGCATACTCTCCACTGATATGAGCTTCTAGAGATTATTCTTCCAGGTACTAAGAGGAAGACATCTTACAAATGGAGATTTCCCTTATAAACGTAAATTCTCCTCTCAAAAAGGGCAATTCTACTCTGTTTCCAGAGATTCACAGACTGTCTACAGACTCTCAAAAATAATCACTCCAAAGAATCTTTGGGCCCAAAAGACTTATTTGGGGTGTATATTCTGTCCACCTTCATTCCCACCTTTGAAACTGCTAAGAAGCTTCACAATCCAGAAACTAAGTCCATTAAGTCATTCCATTATCTTACTGAAGCAGTCTTAGTCTTGAGAACAGGTCAGTTTAAAAGTTGTGTCTCATTGCAGGAGGCTGTGTTGCAAGTGGCTCCCAAAACTAGATCTACGTTGTCGGAGCAATCCGGTATTTAATAAGAAACCTGAGTATACTACCCAAAGCAATTTACAAATTCAATGCAATCCCTATCAAGCTACCAGCCATATTTTTCACAGAACTAGAACAAATAATTTCAAGATTTGTATAGAAATACAAAAAACCTCGAATAGCCAAAGCAATCTTGAGAAAGAAGAATGGAACTGGAGGAATCAACTTGCCTGACTTCAGGCTCTACTACAAAGCCACAATCATCAAGACAGTATGGTACTGGCACAAAGACAGAAATATAGATCAATGGAACAAAATAGAAAGCCCAGAGATAAATCCACACACATATGGACACATTATCTTTGACAAAGGAGGCAAGAATATACAATGGAGTAAAGACAATCTCTTTAACAAGTGGTGCTGGGAAAACTGGTCAACCACTTGTAAAAGAATGAAACTAGATCACTTTCTAACACCATACACAAAAATAAACTCAAAATGGATTAAAGATCTAAATGTAAGACCAGAAACTATAAAACTCCTAGAGGAGAATATAGGCAAAACACTCTCCGATATAAATCACAGCAGGATCCTCTATGATCCACCTCCCAGAATACTGGAAATAAAAGCAAAAATAAACAAATGGGATGTAATTAAAATTAAAAGCTTCTGCACAACAAAGGAAAATATAAGCAAGGTGAAAAGACAGCCTTCTGAATGGGAGAAAATAGTAGCAAATGAAGCAACTGACAAACAACTAATCTCAAAAATATACAAGCAACTTATGCACCTCAATTCCAGAAAAATAAAAAAATGGGCCAAAGAACTAAATAGACATTTCTCCAAAGAAGACATACGGATGGCTAACAAACACATGAAAAGATGCTCAACATCACTCATTATTAGAGAAATGCAAATCAAAACCACAATGAGGTACTACTTCACACCAGTCAGAATGTCTGCGATCCAAAAATCTGCAAGCAATAAATGCTAGAGAGGGTGTGGAGAAAAGGGAACCCTCCTACACTGTTGGTGGGAATGCAAACTAGTACAGCCACTTTGGAGAACAGTGTGGAGATTCCTTAAAAAATTGCAAACAGAACTACCTTGTGACCCAGCAATCCCACTGCTGGGCATACACACCGAGGAAACCAGAATTGAAAGAGACACATGTACCCCAATGTTCATCGCAGCACTGTTTATAATAGCCAGGACATGGAAACAACCTAGATGTCCATCAGCAGATGAATGGATAAGAAAGCTGTGGTACATATACACAATGGAGTATTACTCAGCCGTTAAAAAGAATACATTTGAATCAGTTCTGATGAGATGGATGAAACTGGAGCCGATTATACAGAGTGAAGTAAGCCAGAATGAAAAACACCAATACAGTATACTAACACATATATATGGAATTTAGAAAGATGGCAATGACGACCTTGTATGCAAAACAGCAAAAAAGACACAGATGTGTATAACAGACTTTTGGACTCAGAGGGAGAGGGAGAGGGTGGGATGATTTGGGAGAATGGCATTGTAACATGTATACTATCATGTAAGAATCGAATCACCAGTCTATGTCCGACGCAGGATACAGCATGCTTGGGGCTGGTGCACGGTGATGACCCAGAGAGATGTTATGGGGAGGGAGGTGGGAGTGGGGTTCACGTTTGGGAACACATATACACCCGTGCTGGATTCATGTCAATGTATGGCAAAACCAATACAGTATTGTAAAGTAAAATAAAGTAAAAATAAAAATTAAAAAAAATAAATAAATAAAAGTGAAAGTCAAAAAAAAAAAAAAAAGAAACCATAATATTCTTAATTCATCCTGTACCTGTCTGAACTGATGGCTGAACTTGTTTTACAACTGCCTGCCCACTTGTCTGTCTCTCGCTGAAACTAAGCATCCTGAGGGCAGGAATTCTAATTCACTTGCCTAGCACTTAGCAGGTACAACAGAGTAAACATTATTGTATGGATGGAAAGAAGGAAGGGAAAGAGAAAGGAGGGAAGAAAGGAGGGAAATGGTAAATGAGTAGGCCTCCTTTGGGGCTCAACTACAGAATGTTATAAACTGATTAGTGTCTATACTGAATCTCTCCCATCTCCCTAGTGCATCTATGTAACTTGGGAAAAATACTCCCTAGGACTGCCTTTTCCCCACCCATAAATTTTATTTACCAAGCTGACCTAACCACAGCCTGCATGAATTTGCTTATTACAGTTTGCTTATAGTTCTAAAAATACCAAGTCTTAATTTCACATTGTAAGAACAGAAGGGGCCCTTCCATTTAATGAACCCATAGTGGAGACCAAGGATTTTTCATATTAATACATCATTTCAATGTTACCATTCCTACTTGTTAGTTGTAGAACCTGAGATGCAGTTTAATGTAACTTGCTTTAAACCATATTCAGCAGTAGAGCTGGGAACTGTGCCCAGGCTCTTGTCCATAAAAACGTCTCTTCCCTCTCCCCGGTTTCTGTCCCTCAGGCAGAGATTACAGGAGGTGCTAAAGTGAAAAGTTTCAACACAAAGTCAGTTTAGAAACTCCACGGGAACCCAAACCTGACAGACCTGGACCTTCACAGTGTTCTGAGGATCCTGCACGTGTTCCAGGGTTGCATCAACATCCAGGGCCACCACCAACCCAGACGTAAACCTCAAAGGGTTGTCTGACTCGCCTGCTGGCTCAATAATGGTGGCGGAGGCTTTGTGGATCTGTAAACAAGAAGAAAATACGATTCTAAAGCCAGGTCATCCCTGGGCAACAAAACATGATCTCCTTATCTAATGGATGGACATATGTTAGTCAAACAGAAGAAAGGCCTGAACTCAGCTGCTCCACTAAGTCAAAGAAGATCACCAAGGTGAGCAGTTCTGAGTCTCTGGACAGACTTGCCCTGAAGGGGTCAAGATACTGACACAGACACTGACCTGCTCTGGAAGGGGGAGGTGTAGGAAGGTGCTCTGCCGCAGCATGGTCTGTAGAATTTTGACCACTTCTGCAGGTTTGGATGTCATGAGTCGGGGCATGAGGTCAAGAAGTCTGTCCACAAAGCTGTCCTGCAGGTGGGGCAAATCGGCAATGAAACACCTGAAGGAGCAAACAGAAGCAACTAGGAATTCATTCACCACAGGCTGACCCCTGAACTTCTGCCAGGCCCTGAGGGAGGAAAAGTGATGAACTGGAGGAGTTCATGGTTCCTGAGGAAAGCCATGCACCTATATAATTAAGCTGCAGTGACAAAATCATCATAATAGCCTTATTTATTAAAATGTGCCAGGCAACCTCTTGAGTGTTTTATACTATCTTATTTAATCCAGCAATCCTATGCATTGTTAGAAATATTATTTTCATATCATAGATTCATTAATTAATATAAAAAATGTTTAGGCCTTACCAGGTGGTAGGTACTATTCTGGACACTGGGGACATAAACAGTGAGCCAAAGAGAAGAAAAAGCATATATTTTTAAGTTGAGTAATTTAATAGTATATTCTCCATATGCAAAAAATCATTTTTACTAGTCAATACAGCTTTCTAATTTGATCTTTTTTAAAAAATTTAGTTAATTTTTTATTTTTTTAAAAAGTCTGTTTTAATGGAGCTTATAACCACTGATAAGAACATTGAGACTCAGAGAGGATAATGTTGTACTGAGGCTTAAAAAAGTTAAGTAACCTACTCCCAGCTCTGAATGATTCCATGGTACTTTGCTTTGTAAAAGGAGATAGTTAAAAAATATTTCACTGAGAGGGTGACATCAATACTGGGACTCAGAGGCTGAATTAAGGAAGAACGTACAGCTCTTAACAACACATTCTCCTCTGTGGCAAATCAGAGCTGTCATCTTTCCAAAACTCTCTTCAATCCAACTATGCAAAAACAGACTCTCCACCTTAAAGAATCTAAAACTGTGTTTAACTAAATCAGTTTGCTGTACACCAGAAATTTATACATGGTAAACCAACTATACTTCAATTAAAAATAAAAATCTAAAACCAAAAGTAAGGCCGGGACTTCACAGACATATGAAGTCAGGATCTGAAAAGTCAAGCTAGACTGTATTATTTACTAGAGAGCAGGGCTTCCCTGATAGCTCAGGTGGTGAAGAGTCTGCCTGCAACGTGGGAGACCTGGGTTCAATCCCTGGGTTGCGAAGATCCCCTGGAGGAGGGCATGGCAATCCACTCCTAGTATTCTTGCTTGGAGAATCCCCAAGGACAGGGGAGCCCGGCAGGCTCTAGTCCATGGGGTCACAAAGAGTCAGACACGACTGAGTGACTAAGCACAGCACAGCACAGCCCCTACTGGTGGGGGTAGTACTGCAATCTAGCCCTACAGGAAGCTATCATCATCCAAATGAAAAAAGCCTGAAAAGCGAAGAGTCCTTCAAACCTGTAGAGTCAGGTTTGATAAAGTTCACAGGGGTAGGAACAAGGAGTGGAAGAATGAAACGCTAGATTTCAAAAGTATTACATCTTAAATTCTTATAAATCCTTCCTGGTATAGTATAGGCAACATACCACAGGTCTGGTCACTACTGTGACTCCGACTGTTTCACCGAGCCTTCCGTTCATCGACTGCATCAGTTTTAGCCAATTACTTACCTTCATAGAGAATCCTCAGAAAATACATCTAGGCTACAAAATAAAAGCTACCTACAGAATTATGGAACAATATTTTGCAGAGAAGAGAGAAAAACACAACTTTCAGAACCATGGTGAAAAAAATAGACAAGTTGTGACTTTGAGTTTTCCACATATTTATCTTTTTCTGGCCAAGCTGAATGCTGAATCAAAACACTCAATAATTCCTGATGTTTTTATTATTATGCTGTATGTTTAGCTCACTTAGGAAGTTTACACACCAGTAAAGAAAATACAATTATCTCTCAGTATTTGTGGCAAATTGGTCCTAGGACCCCTGCTAAGTCGCTTCAATCGTGTCCAACTCTGTGTGACCCCATAGACAGCAGCCCACCAGGCTCCGCCGTCCCTGGGATTCTCCAGGCAAGAACACTGGAGTGGGCTGCCATTTCCTTTTCCAATGCAAGAAAATGAAAAGTGAAAGTGAGGTCGCTCAGTAGTGTCTGACTCTTCGCAACCCCATGGACTGTAGCCTACCAGGCTTTTCCATCCATGCGATTTTCCAGGCAAGAGTACTGGAGTGGGATGCCATCGCAGAGCACATAGCAAAATCCATGGATGCTCAAGTCCTTTACATAAAATGCAATAGTACAGTCAGGCCCTCCATATCCATGAATGCAGAAGCCGCTGATACTGAGGGTCAACTGCATACAAATTAGGGCACACTGGCTACATGGGCTAAACCAAAGATTCTGGTTGTGATCACTCCTATTTCCCTATAAATGCAACTCTCTATATAACCAAGATTTAATAAGCTAGGTGATCAAATACTTACCTCTGAAAAAAGTCCACTTCCTGTAAAAATTTTTCACACATTCCAAATAAGGGGTCAACTCTGTAGAAGAGAAAAAAACAACGAAACAAATAAAAACCCACGTTATTTGAAATCTGAGAACTGAGTAGTAAAGACCAAAGTCCCAGAAACTGAACCTACATGGAAAGACAATGAGCATGTTACACTGTAAAAATTCTATTTCTCTTAAAGGACTCCTAAAGGACCTACAGGGAAATATCTGCCAGAATCCCAAGACCCAATTAAAACAGTGAAGTGTTCATTAGGTTCAGTGAGTATTCAAAATCAAAGACTATCACAGGCACACTGGGCACCAGATTCGGTTCAGATATAGGACAGGAGCACAGCTTACGGGCAGTGCAATGTCACATTCTGCCGCTGCAGCAGTCCATGAAGCAATCCACAGAGCTCTCTGGGAGTTTTGACAGCTCAGGTTCAAGGAGATGAGATCTACATCAGGCCAATGTGGAGGCCATTTTCATGGAGAAACCTCATGCCTCATAGGTGCCAATATCTCCTGAAGCAACCTACAATTATACCTTCCAGGGGACCTAAAGGGATATGCTCAGTTGCAAGAATCACTGCACTCAATGAAGGCCAAAGCCTTGGCATGTGTGTCAGGTAATTAGAGTTCACTGATAGTTCCTTCTTGTTGCTATTTAGTTGCTACGTTATGTCTGACTCCTTTGCGATGTCTGACTCCTTTGTGAACCCATGTACTCCATGGACTCCTCTGTCCATGGAAATCTCCAGGCAAGCATACTGGAATGGGTTGCCATTTCCTTCTCTAGAGGATCGTCCCGACCCAGGGATCAAACCTGAGTCTCCTACATTGGCAGGTGGATGCTTTACCATGGAGCCATCTGGGAAGCCCAATAGTTCCTTCTAGTCTATGTGTAATTTTCTTAGAGATCGTTTTTACCACAGCAGTGTCATCTAGTAATAGGGTTGATGTGATCAGATTTCTGGGAAACAGACTTGGAAACCAAAGGCCACATTCTCATGCAAAACGGAAAAAGATTTTGTTACTACTTTGCACACAGACATAGACTATATTCTTTCCTCTCTATTTTGGTTTCTTTGGCCTCACAGTACTTTAAACTTAAATGTATACCTAATTAAACCCAGGCAACATGTCAGGTCAACGTAACTTGCTAATCAAAGAACAGATTTTTCATTTGATCTTTGTGCATTTTTTTTCTTGTTATTTCTGCATGGAATGTTCCATTTATTTTCATTAATACATTATTAATTTAAGGAATACAGCTCCAGTGAATAAAAAACAAACACTCTTTCCTTATATAAAAACATGTAAGATGGACTTCCCTGGTGGTGCAGTGGAGAAGAACTCACCTGCCAATGCAGGGGACATGCACAGCTACTGAGCCTGTGCTCTAGAGACCTCAAGCCACAACCGCTGAAGCCCACATGCTGCGCTGCAGTAGAAGCCCGGACGCCTAGAGCCTATGCTCCACAACAGGGGAGGCCACCACAGGGAGAAAGCCCACGCACCGCAAGGAGAGTAAGCTCTCGCGCAGCAACAAGGCACAGTGCAAGCTAAAACAAGAGGAAGAGTATGGGCTCAAGGTTCTGCATAATCCAGTCTTTAGTAGAAAGACTAAGGACTTTCTACTAAACCTTAAGCTCCATCAGAGTAGGGGCTTCATATTATTCATCGTGTATTTCCTGAAACAAGCAGCTCTTCAATAACTATTTGTTGAATGGATAAATAAATGATAAATGGCAAATGGAAATGTATTCTAAAAGCAACATTCAGTTCAGTTCAGTTCAGTTCAGTTCAGTCGCTCAGTCGTGTCTGACTCTTTGCGACCCAATGAATGGCAGCACACCAGGCCTCCATGTCCATCACCAACTCCCAGAGTTCACCCAGACTCACGTGTGATGCCATCCAGCCATCTCATCCTCTGTCGTCCCCTTCTCCTCCTGCCCCCAATCCCTCCCAGCATCAGAGTCTTTTCCAATGAGTCAACTCTTTGCATGAGGTGGCCAAAGTACTGGAGCTTCAGCTCTGGCATCATTCCTTCCAAAGAAATCCCAGGGCTGATCTCCTTCTGAATGAACTGGTTGGATCTCCTTGCCATCCAAGGGACTCTCAAGAGTCTTCTCCAACCACAGTTCAAAAACATCAATTCTTCGGCGCTCAGCCTTCTTCACAGTCCAACTCTCACATCCATACATGACCACTGGGAAAACCATAGCCTTGACTAGATGGACCTTAGTCTTAATCTGAATTATTTTCCTAAAAAATGTGTAGAACTTGAATCTTACTTAACTCTGAAAAACTACCAGAAGTAGAACTGAAATTTGCTAGTGAGGTTAACCAACCGAAGAATACCAAGGATGAGATGGCTAGAGAGAACTCCAGCTAAGTAGAGACTGAACTGAAAGCAAGTTAGCCAAGTAGTACCTTTTTTTGGCCTGCTTACATACAACCAGTTTGGAGAATTTCCAAGCAGTAAAATATGAAAAGATTTGAGAACTCTTCCCAAACTCCCAAACAGCGTAGGTAGCCTCACCTACATGGTACATGAAGTAGGCCTCTACCACTAAGAACACCCCATTTTCAGTGTAAGAGCAAGGCCCACTAGGGAAAACCAAACACTGACTATAACTGTTAGGCAAGCCCATACCAATTACCAATTTAAACTGGTCTAAACTTTCACTTGTAACTATAAAAACACAATGAAAAATTACCAGATGTTATAAGGATGATCAGGAGCTGTCAAGAAAACCAAGAAGACCTCCACGAGATAATATCAAGGCAAGAAAGCACAGAAACCTTTTTTAAAAATTCTAACAAACAACCTCAGTAAGACTGAAGAGAAGATTTGAAACGATATTGCAATGATACAGCAAGAAAAACTGCTACAAAAAAGGTACAGAAATAAACAATAATACTGAAATCAGTTCAACAGTTGAACACTAGAAGGAAAAATGACGAAAACTGAAATGGTAAATTAAGAGTATGCTGAGGAATTTACTCGGACTACAAAATAGAAAAAGAAACTGAAATTATGAGAGAAAAGATACAATGTAGGAAAAATAGAGCCAGATGATACAATATCCAGTATGAAGGCTGAAGCCCATAGAAGAAGTAATTAAAGAAATGATAGAGGGAAAAAAATTCTGAGATAAAACAGAGCTAAGACTTTGAAGTCCCACTAAAGGTCAGTAAGAACAAAGAAAGTAAACACATACCTAGACATATTCAGAAACTTCTGAATTCTAAAAAGAAAAGTTAACAGCTTTGAGAAAAATAAGCTAACTACAAAGGAAAGAGATCGAAACAGACACAGCAATATTTACTTCTGAAAGAACTCCATTCATGTATGAGAGCAAAAGAAAGGTTTAGATATGCAAAGTCTCCATGAGTACACTACTTATGTACGTATTCTGAAAAACAATTACTAGTGAATGTGTTCCAGTCAGATAGACAGTGAATTAGAACAGGGAATTTTAAAAGGCAACTGTGGGGATTTCCCTGGTGGTCCAGTGGCTAAGATTCTGAATTCCCAGTGTAGGGGGCCTGGTTTCCATCCCTGTTGAGAGAACTAGATCTCATGTGCTAGAATTTAAAGATCCTGCATGCAGCAGATAAGACCAAACAGCCAAATAAATAATTTGTTTTTTAAAGATAATTGTAGTACAAAAACAGTGGTGGGCAAGTTGGAGCTAAATAATATTGACAATGTACTTATAAAGATTGATGCAAATTTTGAGAAAGACTTCATAAAATAAGACATACATGAAAAACTGTAATTCAACTTATTGTACAGCACAAGGAACTATAGCCAGTATCTTGTAATAACTTTTAATTAAGTATGATCTGTAAAAATAGGGAATACCTTAAACTAATATTGTAAATCAGCTGCAATTTAAAAAAAGGATAATGTGAAACTAAATTCTAAATTATTTAACAATGTGAGACTAGCAAATAAACTTGTATTTTGATTAAATGTGGTCTTGATAAAGGTGATCATAAATTCTATTTTTAATGCTAAGAAAATAAGGTCAATCAATTTATTAAGAATGAGTAAAAATACTATTTATACAACTAAAAAGAGCTAACATTTATTAAGGGTTTATTCTTAATGCGTCAGGCAGCATTTTAAGGGCTTTACATATAATAATTCAGTAATCCTTATAATAACTTTATGACAGAGATCCCGGTACTATCATTGTCCCAGTTTAATTTACAGGAAACAAATCAAGAGATGTTCTTAAGCACCTTGCCCAAGGTTACTAAGTTTGCAAATGAGGGTTAATCTCTGAATCTAAGCTATGAGGCACCCTAGCCCTCTGAACCATTATTTCGTTCTACTGTCTCTAATTTGAATGGCTTAAAACTTGAATAGTATAAAACTGTCAAACCCCTGGAAGAAGAAAGAAACAAAACAATCAATCCAACAAAAATCAAGGAAAAAGAAAGAGAAGCAGGAATGCATACAAATGGAAAATATAAAATAACATATTATGAGGGACTTCTCTGGCAGTTCAAAGCAGGTGGCGCAGGTTTGATTCCTGGTCAGAAAACTAAGATTTTATATGCTACACAGAGGACCAGCACAGCCATATGGCAAAACCAATACAATATTGTAAACTAAAAAAAATAATAATAAAAAAA
This sequence comes from Capra hircus, assembly GCF_001704415.2. Lineage (NCBI taxonomy): Eukaryota > Metazoa > Chordata > Mammalia > Artiodactyla > Bovidae > Capra > Capra hircus. The sequence continues at coordinate 17,568,406 of NC_030836.1, read as the reverse complement.
TACCAAATATACTGGAATCTTATTAATGACATGGAAACGTGAAATATCATATTGCTGGATGAAGTAAAAACAAGGCACAATAGACAAATATGTTATGATTCAATCTATATTAAACACATACTTATAATCTAAACAGATAGTTAGGTTTTTTACAAGCGATAGATTACCAGAGAACAGACTGTTCGTTTAATCTGAAATATTTAAATGTTTACAATAATTGTATATAAACTGAAAAAGAGATCCACTTTCTTTAAATAAAAAAGTGTAGATGCTATCACAAGCACTTATCTTAGCTACAATCGGCACATAGCAGGGATTTAACATTTACTAAATGAATGTATGGCTATCTCTAAGATTAAGGCACCACCTGATCATATCAGGCCACCATCGAGATAAGCAAAGATATAAAACACTCAGAATGTTCTTCGTAATGTGTTTTTAGGTGCTTACTTAAACACTCATATATTTATTTCTCTACATGATTTTTAGGCTAACACAACTAGTGGACTCAGCATCAAATGTGTCTTCTGTCTGATAACAAGTTCCTTAAGTACATATTATACGAAACCTATGGTGCCATCATTCCTAAAATGAACTTTTATGAAACACCAAGAAACAAAAACCACTTTCAATCAAACTAGAGCACATCATCAAAATATCTGATTTCAGAGAAGTTAAAAATTTTAAATGAACATTTCAGAATCAATGAAATAGAGCAACATAGCAATTCTCATTCTCAGAAAATCTAACAGCTACCATTATAATGAACTCTTCAGTTCAGTCACTCAGTCGTGTCCGACTCTTTGCAACCCCATGAATCACAGCACGCCAGTCTTCCCTATCCATCACCAACTCCCAGAGTTCACCCAGACTCACGCCCATCAAGTCAGTGATGCCATCCAGCCATCTCATCCTCGGTCGTCCCCTTCTCCTCCTGCCCCCAATCCCTCCCAGCATCAAAGTTTTTTCCAATGAGTCAACTCTTTGCATGAGGTGGCCAAAGTACTGGAGTTTCAGCTTTAGCATCATTCCTCCCAAAGAAATCCCAGGGCTGATCTCCTTCCGAATGGACTGGTTGGATCTCCTTGCCGTCCAAGGGACTCTCAAGAGTCTTCTCCAATACCACAGTTCAAAACCATCAATTCTTCGGTGCTCAGCTTTCTTCACAGTCCAACTCTCACATCCATACATGACCACTGGAAAAACCATAGCCTTGACTAGACGGACCTATTTCCCATGAAGTGGTGGGACCAGATGCCATGATCTTCGTTTTCTGAATGTTGAGGTTTAAGCCAACTTTTTCACTCTCCTCTTTCACTTTCATCAAGAGGCTTTTTAGCTCCTCTTCACTTTCTACCATAAGGGTGGTGTCATCTGCATATCTGAGGATATTGATATTTCTCCCGGCAATCTTGATTCCAGCTTGTATTTCTTCCAGTCCAGCGTTTCTCATGATGTACTAGGCATATGTTAAATAAGCAGGGTGACAATATACAGCCTTGACGCACTCCTTTTCCTATTTGGAACCAGTCTATTGTTCCACGTCCAGTTCTAACTGTTGCTTCCCGACCTGCATACAGATTTCTCAAGAGGCAGGTCAGGTGGTCTGGTATTCCGATCTCTTTCAGATTTTTCCACAGTTTATTGTGATCCACACAGTCAAAGGCTTTGGCCTAGTCAATAAAGCAGAAGTAGATGTTTTTCTGGAACTCTCTTGCTTTTTCCATGATCCAGCGGATGTTGTACCAAGTACCATGTTAGTGCTTTTACACATTTTACCCCATTCATTATTCATGGCAGAAGACATTATGAAGAGGTGGCAAGAAATACACAGAAGAACTATATGAAAAAGATTTTCACAACCCAGATAATCATGATGGTGTGATCACTCACCTAGAGCCAGACATCTTGGAATGTAAAGTCAAGTGGGCCTTAGGAAGCATCACTAGGAACAAAGCTAGTGGAGGTGAGGGAATTCCTGTTGAGCTATTTCAAATCCTGAAAGATGATGCTGTGAAAGTGTTGCACTCAATATCCCAGCAAATTTGGAAAACTCAGCAGTGGCCACAGGACTGGAAAAGGTCAGTTTTCATTCCAATCCCAAAGAAAGGCAATGCCAAATAATGTTCAAACTACCACACAATTGCACTCATCTCACATGCTAGTAAAGCAATGCTCAAAATTCTCCAAGCCAGGCTTCAGAAGTACATGAGCCATAAACTTCCAGATGTTCAAGCTGGTTTTAGAAAAGGCAAAGAAACAGAGATCAAATTGCCAACATTCGTTGGATCATGGAAAAAGCAAGAGAGTTCCAGAAAAACATCTATTTCTGCTTTACTGACTATGCCAAAGCCTTTGACTGTCTGAAAGAGATGGGAATACCAGACCACCTGACCTGCCTCTTGAGAAACCTATATGCAGGTCAGGAACCAACAGTTACAACTGGACATGGAACAACAAACTGGTTCCAAAAGGTCAAGGCTGTATATTGTCCCCCTGCTTATTTAATTTCTATGCAGAGTACATCATGAAAAACACTGGGCTAGAATCAAAGCACAAGCTGGAATCAAGATTGCCAGGAGAAATACCAATAACCTCAGATATGCAGATGACACCACCCTTATGGCAGAAAGTGAAGAAGAACTAAAGGGCCTCTTGATGAAAGTGAAAAGAGGAGAGTGAAAAAGTTGGCTTAAACCTCAACATTCAGAAAATGAAGATCATGGCATCTGGTCCCATCACTTCATGGGAAACAGTGGAAACAGTGTCAGACTTTATTTTTTGGGGCTCCAACATCACTGCAGATGGTGATTACAGCCATGAAATGAAAAGACTCTTCTTGCTCCTTGGAAGAAAAGTTATGACCAATCTAGACAGCATATTCAAAAGCAGAGACATTACTTTGCCAACAAAGGTCCATCTAGTCAAAGCTATGGTTTTTCTAGTAGTCATGTATGGGTGTGAGAGTTGGACTATAAAGAAAGCTGAGTGCCGAAGAATTGATGCTTTTGAACTGCGGTGTTAGAGAAGACAATTGAAAGTCCTTTGGACTGCAAGGAGATCCAACCAGTCCATCCTAAAGGAAATCAGTCCTGAATATTCATTGAAAGGTCTGATGCTGAAGCTGAAACTCCAATACTTTGGCCACCTGATGCGAAGAACGGACTCATTTGAAAAGACCCTGATGCTGGGAAAGATTGAAGGCGGGAGGAGAAAGGGACGACAGAGGATGAGATGGTTGGATGGTATCACCGACTCAATGGACTTGAGTTTGGGTAAACTCCGGGAGTTGGTGATGGACAAGGAGACCTGGCGTCCTGCTGTCCATGGGGTTGCAAACAGTCGGACACGACTGAGCTACTAAACTGACTGATTCTTCATGGAAACCTTATGATATAGACACTATCATCATTCTCATTTTATAGGCAGGGAAACAAGGCTCAGAGGGGCTAAAGAAAAAACAAAACATGCCTATAATCAAATAATGAGTAAGCAGAAAGGTCAAGATCTGAACAAAGTAGTCTCACAGCACCAGACAGTCTCAAAATTTGTCTTTACTGCCTAAGACAAAGTACTTGTCCCTTCAGAAGAGAAAACAAAATGGTTCAGGCACGAAATTCTTAAAATCTATCAGGGATCATATAGAATACTTCGTTGCCAGATGAAATCCTATGTTCTGCTGTAGGAAATGGAGAGCCACTGAAGGGTTTTGCCAGGGATCTAATATGATCTAAGAATGGAATTTGGAATATCTCAAGAAATGAAGAGCTTGCAATATCCCTTAGGTGAAAAGTAACACTGAAAGTGTTAGTCACTCAGTCGTGCCTGACTCTCTGTGACCCTATGGACTGTAGTCCACCAGACTCCTCTGTCCATGAGATTTCCCAGGCAGAAATACTGGAGTGGGTTGCCATTTCCTTCTCTAGGGGATCTTCCCAACCCAGGGATCGAACCCAGGTCTCCTACACTGCAGACGGAATCTTTACTGTCTGAGCCACCAGGGAATATAATTTCACACGTCATTAACCTTGGTGAGATCTCTGAATGTATTTTTAGGTGTCTTTAAAAGGACTGGGCCACCCTTTTTTTGCCAACCACACATCTTACCCTCGAGCAGTCCGTGCTGTTACTATAAGTTGCAAGGCTTTGGCCTGCAGCCTCATGTGATGGATAATCACCACCTGCTTGTTCTCCACGCCACTATACATGAACTCCATTTTGTAGGTTTCTTCCATGATCTGTAAGGAAAACAGCAGCACAGAATTTTGAGTGAAACAGATCTGACCAGAATTCTTTTTTTTTTTTTTTAAGGTCTATGCTTTAATTCTGAACTGAGATTTTTAAGTGCCTGTGTTTATAGAAATTGATATAATTTGAGAGAAATTAATATTCATGTTAAGAGAAATCTTTTAAGTCTTAGGAAAAGAGGATAAATTATTTTGTCAATTAAAATAACAAAGTCATCTGGTAATATTATTCAGTTGATGACATAAAGATACGAAAGTTTATATACTGATAAAACTGTAAAGCACTGCATGTAACTCTAAAGCAAATTCACTGCGCGTGGCAGCAAAAGGATATGCATAGAAACGTAATCTTCAAGAAAGGCCCTCAAGAGTTTAGTATCAGGAACCATTACCCAGCTGTTAGTCATCTAGTCTGCTCCATGAGCTGGGTCGGTCAGAGGGATTTTAGGGAGGGAATCAGTGCAGAAAACAGTATCTGTGACCTCAGCTCAAGCCCAGTGCATCTTAAGCTCTTGTTCTATTCTATCCAAGGCAGCGACTCCCTCTAATGATGTTTCTCTTTCCCTTCTGTGGTTTTTGAAGGCATTGAGTTGGAGAAACGACTCCAGGTTCTCCTACAACTAACAGTAAGATATATCTCCTAATAGCACAGTGCCTCAGTTTCCCTAACTGTAAATGCAGAAGAAATAGCACCGACATAATAAAATTTAAAGGATTAAATGGGGCATGGAAGGTGCTTAACACAGTAACTGTCACATTAAAGTGAAGCATTAGTCATTCAGTCATGTTTGACTCTTTGTGACCCATGAATTATAGCCCACCAGGCTCCTCCGTCCATGGGATTTTCCAGGTAATAACACTGGAGTGGGTTGCCATTTCCTTCTCCAGGGGATCTTTTTGATCCAAGACTCGAACCTAGGTTTCCCATCTTGCAGGCGGACTCTACCTCTGAGCCACCAGGGAAGCCCAACTGTTGCATGGCACGGTAATTCCTTTCTCTCTTCCAGATTACTGCTTCCTGGTCCCATCCCTCCCAACATGGCCCATCTCCAGTCTGTGGTCATTAAGTGCTACTCCCCTACAAGCCACATGGTAGGTCTGAGAGGGGGACTAGAGTAGAGATCAAGCAGAATAGTGGAAAGAAAACAGACTCTGGGTATCAGAGGGTCTGAGGTCAAGTCTCTGATTTACTACCTACAGCTCTCTGACTATAACCTTGCTGAGCGCTGTTTCATCTGAAAAATGGACTCAATACTTATTCCTACATAACTGGGGGTGTGTGTGTGGTGTGTGTGTGTTCTGTGTGTGTGCATGCACACGCACCATGCAGCTTTCAGGACCTTAGTTCTCTGACCAGGGACTGAACCTATGCCCCCTTTACTGAAAGCACAGAGTCTTAATCACTGGACTGCCAGGGAAGTTCCACCAAATGGGATTATTATGAGGATTAAGTAAAACAGACTTGAAATCATTTAGTGAACTATAATGTAATAGTCATAGTCACCATCATTATCTTCCAACTGGGTCATAATTAGTCATATACAAACTTACTGTTAGGAAGGCATGACCCAGAAGAGCAAATGCCATTACCTAAAAGTGAAGGGAAATTGCTCAAAACTAGGAAGAAAGACACCTGAGGCAAGTAAAATTAAATTCTACTTAATGAACTGAGGAGAAACATAAGGACCTTTAAATATTCAAGAGATGGTTAAAGAAATGAGAGAGATGGTACAGGCTGAAAATATAAACAACCTCAAAATGAGTTCAGCTACATTTTCAGATGAAAGACTCATGATATTATTATTCAATTTTAGCTTATCTGAAATTTGTTGTTATTTAGTCACCAAATTGTGTCCAACTATTTTGTAACTGCATGGATTTCCAGGCTCCTATAGCCCACCAAGCTCCTCTGTCCATGGGATTGCCCACGTAAGAATACTGGAGTAGGTTGCCATTTCCTTCTCCAGGGGATCTTCCCCACCCAGGGATCAAACCCGCATCGCTTTCATTGGCAGACAGATTCTTTACCACTGAGCCAACAGGGAAGCCCCCATTTCTGAAACACAAATTAGTAATATTTTAGAACACAAAAGAAATCTTAGAAATCAGAGGGATTAAGTAACTTGCTCTTTATCACTCAGCAAATTAGAGGCAGACATGGGAACAGAACAGAAAGCCAGTGCTGTGTCCCCTAATTATGCTGTTCCTCATCTCACTATCTTCTGCCACAGGCTGGAAGTGGGGAGCCACAGCAGAGCCTTGTGAAGTCCTCTGACTCTAACTGACTTAGAGAACACAATTTCTGGACAAATACCTATCTGAGGAGAAGGTCTCAATAAGCTTACCTGTTTTGCTGCTGCTGAGGCCAAATCACTCTGCTTCAAATATAAAGGGGCGGCCACATTCCACAGCTTTTCCTGCAGGGCCTAACAAGTCAGCAAAGGGTAGAACCAGAGGTCAAAAAGGGTGCCATATCATTTGAGACTTTTTTTGTTTTGCTTTGAAAATTTACTGTGATCAAGACCTCCTCTCAGTCTTACTCTTTTAAGCCAAAGTAGAGACCAATGATTTGGGCCAAATGCAATCCTCCCCTATTCAATTTGTGGCCCAAAGACCCCATGCACCAGACCATAGCCTGCAAGCAGAGTACAGGAGACATGAAGGCCTCATCACAGTGTCCAGGCAAGCTAGGCTTCTGAGGCTCTGGGACCCCCTGATCTCAAACCCCATGGACTACCCTGACAGCCCAGACCCTTCTTCCTTGATTTGGTTCCTTTTTCTTTGCTCTATACTCACTACCTGTGAACACCCCCATCACCTGACCAACATACTCAAATAAAAAATCAAGAAGCTTTCCTAGATTCCTTGCTCTCTAACTCTCTATATTCAAAACTATCACTTAGAGCCACGAATTTACCTTCCATCTCTCGCCTCTCCTATCCATCCCTATGGCATCTCATCTAAACCTCTGCTGTAGTCTCTTATTTTCACAGTCCTTCTTAATTAGAGACATAATGACAGTTCAGAAAACCTAGACTTACACTGTCCAAAAGAAACATAAAACATAAGCCATGGATGTGATTTTACATTTTCTAGCAGTTACATCTATGAAATTAAAAAAAAAAGACAGAAAAAAAACAATAACCAAAAAATGTAAAAAGAGACAGGTGAAATTAATTTAACAATACAGTTTATTTAACCCAGTATATATCACTATGCAATCAATATTTTAAAAATTATTAATGAGATAGTTCACATTTTTTCACACAACGTCTAAGAAATCCAGTGTGTATTTACACTTACAGCACATGTCAATATGAACATTTAAAGTGCTCAACAGTTACATGTACCTAGTGACTATCAGACAGTGGCAAGTCTGGAGTATTAATACAGAAATTTTTAAATTATACTACTAAATCATACTACCACTAACAGAGTTACTGCTTTCAAATATTTGCTTCCAATAATTTCTCATATAAATGTTTTTTATATAGTTGTAGTTGTGGAAATCAGAGTAATTTTGTATGCTTTTTGGGGTGTGTGTGCACTAAGTCACTTCAGTCATGTCTGGCTCCTTGCAATCCTATGGACTGTAGCCCACCAGGCTTCTTTGTCCATGGAATTTTCCAGGCAAGAATACTGAAGTGGGTTGCCATTTCCTCCTCCAGGGGATCTTCCTGACCTAGGGAGCGAACCTGCGCCTCTTAGGACTCCCACACTGGTAGGTGGGTTCTTTTCCACTAGCACCACCTGGGAAGCATTTGGGTATATAACATTATATCACATTTTGGAGTAATCTCTTCTCTTTTCCTACTGAAGAGAAGTAGATTCTTTTCAAAGGCCTTTTGGTATTCCAGTGTAGAAGATAGCAAGCCAAGGAAGAAGGAAGAAGACCAATGATGACATGGCACTCACTATGCACCAGACAATAGACCAAGGGTTTTCACATGCTGCTTGCTACCAATTCTTACCCGGGTAGAGTAATTATTAGCCTTGTTTTATAGAAACTTGGAAAAGCCAAATAACTGTGCAAAGGGACATTAAGAAACTTTTGGGGGTAATGGAAATGTTTTACATCTTAACTGTGCTAGTGGTTACAAAGGTATATATATTTGAAAGAATCTATCTATCCAATTTAGAACTGTTTAAATCCCAACCTACTTCAGTGTACACATCCATTTTCACATGTATACATACACCTCATCACCCTAACCTACAGTGGCTAATAATTTCTGACTCCTCCATTCTGACTTTGGTCAAATATTACTAACAGCTTTGAAGACTAACAACACTTAAAACTAAAGCCAAGGTAAGTTTTATCAAGTGAGAGGGCGCTCCAAAATCAAAAGTCTGAATTAACAGCAGAACTCTGCTACAGAAGCTGACAGCTATCGAGCTAGTTTAATTGGTTTTCAACTCAGTAAACTGAAACAGCCTTTTGGTACTAACTTGGTACACACACACACATACATATATATATATACATGTAATCTAACTACCTACTATGAAATGCCAGCAAGTTGGCCCTTTTAAGAGCAATGAAATCAACCTTTGACTAATTTGACTTTGACCAAATGAAATTAGCATTACAAATATATATATGTTTATATAAGATCTTTGCTAATCAAATTATTAAAAACAGTTAAAAATCCTTGGGATTCTAATGCAACTAATTATCCAATCTGCTCCAATTATATAATAAAAGAATTCTCCCAAATTAAAAAACTAAAATTCCTATATGAGTTAACAATTCCTTAATTAGAGACAAATGTAATTATACTTCAGAGTACATAATTTCCCCACTGCTAAGCAGTTGCATAAGACCATATATTTTTCCACTTAAGGCCTCAAACACTGCTGAATCCATTAAAGCGCATTCTTAGCATCATATTCAAGAACAAAATGGATTCAAACCAACCTTAATGAGAAGAAGTTGACACCTAAGATAGGTAGCAGAGAAATCAGCTACTCCTGCCAATTCAGACTGAAGTTCTCCAAGCCTTTGCAGATCCCTGCCATAAATAAAACCCCAAGTCAAACAGAGAATAAGGATAATGACAACAATTAAAGATCATCTCAAAAGCATTTACCATTTTATACCTAGTAAATTGGTTTAAAAAAAATTTAAATGACAGAATCCAGTGCTGAAGTGGTTATAATGAAACTGGTTCACTTACATTTTGCTAGCAGTTTAAGTGGATATAATTCTTCTGGAAAGTAAAACTGTAATACATTACAAAAGGCACACATATAATCAAATAATTTGATAAGTAGTTTTATCCTGAGAGATAGCAGGGAAATATTCAAAACAAATGAAATGTTTTATGCCCCACAATATACACTGTTGTATAAACTATTATAGTAAAACAAAGTAATTTTTAAATAGTTAATGGTAAAGGAATTATTAAATAGATTACTGTACATCCAGTCAATGGAATATTTTACAAGTGTTAAAATATAATATGGTAATAAGGTATATGATCTCAACTATATAAAAACTACACACACACACACAAGAAAAAGACAGCAAACTGTTTTCTGGATAGAGGAATTAGGGTTGTTTTCATTGCCTTCTCCCAACTATGCTTTATTTTCCAAATGTTTTATAAAATGGACAAGTAAGTTTTATATCATCAGAAAAAAATTTTTTTGAAGCACTATAGCGGGCTCTATTGGCTGCCTACCTAATTTATGCTCTGCTGCTGCTGCCAAGTCGCTTTAGTCATGTCCAACTCTGTGTGACCCCACAGAAGGCAGCCCAAGAGGCTCCCCCGTCCCTGGGATTCTCCAAGCAAGAACACTGGAATGGGTTGCCATTTCCTTCTCCAATGCATGAAAGTGAAAAGTGAAAGTGAAGTCGCTCAGTTGTGTCCAAATCTTAGCGACCCCATGGACACTAGCCTACCAGGCTCCTCTGTCCATGGGATTTTCCAGGCAAGAGTACTGGAGTGGGGTGCCATTGCCTTCTCCAAATTTATGCTCTACTTCTTCCCAATAATGTGAACCCTTCCTACTTCCTACTAAGTGAACCCTGATTTTGTTCAAGAGATGTCCCCAAACCTAGCTCTAGGTAGAGTCCAACTGGATTAAACTAACTGGTACATGTCATCTCCCTGGTTATGTGACCTTATCAGTCCTACTTGGAAGGAAAGGATTTATTATTTTTTGGCTGTGATGTGTGGCATGCAGCAATCTTAGTTCCTGACCAGGGTTCAAACCTGTGCTTCCTGCAGTGGAAGTGTGGAGCCCTAACCACTGGGACCCCCCAGGAAATTCCCTGGAAGGACTCATATTTGAAACGTGAAGCAGGTTTGATGGTGGTCTCTGAATCACTCATGCTCCCTCTTTCTCTCACTAAACTGAACAAGAATGTTTTATAGTCCTGATTACCAATGGCAGCTATACTGCAACTCTAAAAGAAAAAAAGCCTTGGGATAAAGCAAATGTTGAGGACAAGAAAAATCCGAAGAGGCAGAGAGAAACTGGGTCCTTAATGATATAAATGAACTACTTAACCATACCATACTTAGAACTAACAATCCATCTCAAGAAAATTCGTAGAAAGCTGCCTGGTTTTTTAAGGTCCATATCAAGATTTCATATAGTAATCGTAAGTGTGGGAAACCTAAAAATTTGGCTAATGAGAGAAGTTAACTCTTTCAGGGCTGCCATAATATATCAGGTTTCAGAGCAGCCTGTACAAAACTGTCCACTGGACTAAGTTCTTCCCTCTTATCTTGGGCAACTTTCTGATAGCTAGTGCTACCTCCTTGATACCAAAAAGGAGATGGGAAGAGGGAATTATTTCCAAAGTGACTGAATAAATCGGGGTCTGTGGCTTACACTATTGTCTCTGAGTTTTGGTGGTTTGAGTTGATCCTAGAGAGCCTGTTCACGTGTGGAAATCTATCACAATGAATGGCAAGACCCTGTACTAGCTAACCACACCTGTAAAATGCTATTTTGGTGGCTAGCTGGTCTCTCCCTGTTTGTACCACTAACATCTATCTTGCAAAAGATGGCCCTGAATCATTCTACTTTGGAACCATATCATCTACAGACAGATTCTGCCTTCTCTTACATTACAGAGAACACTGACCAGCTGACTATACATTAGCTGACCGTTCCCAAGTGTTAAGTCATTCTACCATCCTTGAACTGTAATGATTATTCTGAGTTGCACAAAATAAGGTGCAACCCAACTAGCTACAGGAAATCTGAACTATTATACAAACAAAAATAGAAAATTTCTAGCCCTGCTCAAAACATTCTGTGTCCCAGTGTTTCCTCCCTATATCTTTTTATGCCCACAATCCTTAGGAAGCCTCAGTTCAGACATTCATCAGGAGACTATGGACTTGTTAATGAAAAAGGTACAAAAAGCACCATCTATGTGCACTGTACTAGGTGTGAGGGATGCTTCCTTACTTGAGTGCATTTAATCCTTACATGAACTGCAATTACAGGCATATTTCAGAAAATCGTGGGTTCAGTTCCAGACCACCACAAATAAAGCAAGTATCACAAAAAAGTTAGGCATGCAAACTTTTTCCCCATACACATAAAAGTTATGTTTATACTACACCAGAGGTTACTAAGTGAGCAACAGCACTGTGTCTAAGAAAACAGTATAAGTACCTTAATTTAAAAACAAGTTTTGTTAAAAAATGCTAATCATCATCAGAGACTTCAGCCAGCTATAGTCTTTTTGCAATAGTTACATTAAAGATCACTGATCACAAATGACCATAACAAATATGATAATAATGAAAAAGTCTTAAATATTGTGAGAATTACCAGAATGTAAAAAGAGATACAAAATGAGCAAATAATGCTAGAAAAATGATACTGACAGACTTGCTTGACACAAGCTGCTATGGAGTTTTGCCCCCTCCCACACCCCATTTTTCTTGATGAATCTGGCTAAAGATTTATCGATTTTATTTACTTTTTCAAAGGATCAGCTTTTAGGAATTTCACTGGTGGTACAGTTGGTAAGAGTCTGCCTGTCAATGCAGGGGGCCCAGATGGGTTCAATCCCTGGTCCAGGAAGATTCCACATGCTGCCGAGCAACTAAGCCCAGGGCCACAACCACTGAAACCCCTGTACCTAAAGCCCAGGCTCCACAACAAGAAAAGCCACGGCAATGAGAATCCTAGGCACTGCAACTAGAGAGAAGCCCTTGCTCTCTGCAAGTAGGGGAAGTCTGCGTGTAGCAATGAAGACCCAATGCAACCAAAAATAAAATAATGAACCCGCTTTTAATTTCATCAGCCTTTTCTATTGTTCTTTTAGTCTCTTATTTATTTCTGCTCTGATTTTATGATTTCTCTCCTATCAACCTTGAGGTTTGTTTGTCCTTCTTTCTATAGTTGCTTTAGGTGTAAACTTGGGTCATTTGAGATTTTTCTTGGTTCTTGAGTTAAGATTGTATCGCTATAAACTTCCCTCTAAGAACTGCTTTTGCTACATCCATAGGTTTTAGATTGTCAGGTTTTCATTTTCATTTCACTCCAGGTATTTTTCACATTTCCTATTTGATCTGAAACAAGTCTTTAGATTTTAAACCTCAATGTACTAGATCTTTCATATCATACACTATTTATCCAAAAACACAGCAGTGTGTTGACAGAAGGACTCTAAACAACCTAGGCTCTGGTCTAGGCCTTTGCTGTTTCTTGCCTTTGACAGTTTCCTCCCTTCCTCACTTGGCAAATTTATATTCATTCTTCTGGTCACTGCTTAAGCCATGAATGGAAGGGTTGAGCCCCCTCTTCCATCTTCTAGAAAACCCTGTACATACTGTATTGTGTGGGAAGCACAATACTGCTTGCCTTATTCACCCAACCAGGCTGTAAGATCCCCTGTAACAGGGACTATGTCTTGTTATGACTGTGTCCCTTTTTCCCAGCACAATGCTTGACATATGATGGGTGCTGAAAAATCATATAACAAATTAATGAACCCAGGCTCCCTCACTCATTGTAAAAGTTGGATAATTCTCTTATGATTGTTTTCAAATTCAAAGAAACAATGTACATAATACACTTAGAAGAGTGCATACATAGTGGGCATTTAATAGAAAAGAGTTCTTGTTATGATCAAGGACAGCAGAGCCTTACAAAGGATCAAATCCACGAGACTGAAGACGAGGTATAACCAGAAGAAAATGCTATCGATAAAAATCTTAGAAGTTTTCCTTCCTGTTAAGCCACCATAACTAAAGTTTTCAACAAATACTTACTAAGCTCCTATAAAGCACCCAAAATACAGTGGTGAACACTAAGTAGTTATGTCAAGTTCTAAAAACAAACCGAAAATTCATCCCCCAGGACCATCACTGAACTATAGCCGTGAGGTGAAATCTCAGTTGGGTGACATGCTTGCTGAGATTATAACGAAGGACAATGTGTATGACGGTGAATTTTGTTTGTTTGATACTAGTACTAACAAGTAAATGGCCATAGTCCTAATCAGAGAAACTTCTGTATGAAATCTGGACTAATAGTTCACTTTTCAACAACCATAGAAAATGTAAATTCTGAAGAACCCGAGGGGTCATCTGATCTATTCTTCACAGATATAAGAATCCCCTTCACTGTGCTTATCAGACAGCATCAGTTTTAGAGTCAAACAAAGCTAGATTTAAATCTCAGTTCTACTTCCTAACAAACTGCTTCATTTCCCCAAATTTCTACTTCTTTGTGAAATGGTTCACAACATCTAACTGCAATAATGTTTGTAAAACATAGTAGGTAATCAGTTAACTACTGTACCATCTGCTTTCCTTTCCAAATTTTTCACCATCCTGGCCACCTTTCTCAAGAATGCACTTAATAAGAAACACAGTGCCCAGGATGGACCACAGCAGTACAACGGTCATCTGACCAGCCCAAAGTCCAGCAGCACTATCACTTCATAAAACCAAGATCATTGAGGGTGACTCAAACCAAGATGTTTACTGAAGTCAAACGCCAGTGGTCTACCTAGTGGAGGGCCAGGGTGGATCTGAAATGAACAGTGTACAGCATCTTTGTGTTTCTGTTGTATATGGGTGATTTGGAGATTTATCTTTTTTTTTCCTTTGGTTTTTTTCAAATATTGTTTAATAAAGTTTCATTAGCTTAAAAAAAAAGCCAAAAAGCCAGCACTGCAGCTAATGACCAAACTAGCTAACTTTCGTGCATTCTGTACTTTCTTAATGCCAACTGGTTAGTAAAGTGTCAAGGATAAAACTTAAATGTTTATTTAGGTACCGGTGAGTCGGAAGTAGAGCTTATTTTCCTAGGCTCAGTGCCAACAACTTCAGTAGCAGCCTCTAAATTTAATCACCTTGGTGAGGGAGCAGATGAGAAAGAAAATGTGATTGAGGCAGCACTTCAGGGTCAGCAAACTTTTTCCATAAAGGATCAGATAGTAAATACCTTAGGCTTTGCCGTCCATAGTGTCTCCATGGTAACTACTCAGCTGTACCACTGCAGCAGGAAAGCAGTTGCTAAATGCTGTGTCTCAATCAAACCCTATTTACAGAGGCAGACAGATACTGCCTTTGCTAAAGGCAAACGGGTTTCATTTCTTTTCAGATCATTCAGGACATTACAACAGAGCCTGACAGTTTGCTGATCGTTATCAATATCCTTCCCTTCTTCCTCAGTAACAGAGTCACCATGCGCTAACTAAGCACTGGTCACTTGGCACAAAAACTACCTTTCCTAGCCCCTCGCAGCTAGATATAGCTATGTGACTTAAGTTCCACTCAATGAGACACAAGGAACGTTAGAACATGCAACTTTGCAGGAAGTGTCTTTAAAGGGAGTGCCTGTAGAAACGATGCCCTTCTACTCTTTCCTGTTTTCTCGAGGTTGGATTATATAGGAGACAGTTGAAGTTTGGATCTTCAGGCAAAGGCCACTTGATGCCGAAGATGCAGGAACAAGAAAAGAATGAGTCTAGGTTATCAGCCACCTCAGCTGTCTGCCTATGAGAAAGAATTAACTTTTCCTCTTGTTTAAACCACTGTTAGTTGCATTTTCTGTTACTCAAACTAATATATATATATATATATATATATATATATATATAAAGGTAAGAAAAGCTGACAACAGCTTCTTTGCTAACTCCTTCTAGCTTTGTACTAATCATCAATCTAGTCATGAACAGAAACCTTTTCTTTGTCATATGCTTAAACCACAATCTAATTCAAAATAAAAACATCATAAAATCATGTCAACAGAGTCAGAAAAACCAACCTATAACCAACATTAGAAATCATAAGGGTCAAGCCAAGCATAACGACATTAACTCTGTCAAAGGAAAAGAATGATCAGTCACCTCACCTGATGGTGAACTCTAGCAGCTCCTGGGTTCCCTGAGGATCAAGGTGCTGAAGACTATATACTCTTTCGAGGCTCTGCTGCAGGAACTGATGGGAAGGATCCTCTTGAGGTGTGATATTGGGAGAAAGACCTGATGACACTAGCTTTCTACCTGGTAACTAAGCAAACACAGTGGGGTTACACCATCAACTCTGTGGCCCAACTTTTGGTAAAACAAAGAAACCAGGGGAAAAAATGTGAGTCAAACAAAGAAAAGGAAAAAGAGCTAGGTAATTCTGTAAATAATCTTTTTCTCCTTCCTCAGCTTAAGTGGGAGAAAGGGAAAAAAGAGAAAAAAAATGAACATGGTCTACGCAATACAGCCAGCCACAAGCTGCAAGGAGAAAAAGAAAAGAGAATGGTATAATATTATTTTCTACTGTTAACTATAATAAATGGGCTAACCACAGAAATGAGACTAAAAATTAATGCCACATTTATTTTTAACCTTTATTGATCATTCACTTCATAGAAGACTAATGATTTATTCCCAAATAAATTTTTGTATTAAAAAGCATTTATAGCATGCTATAAAAATGTTTTATATTATGATAATTAATAATTACAATTCTTGTTCTTACTGCTCAAAGTGGCTACCTTTCAAGAAAGGGATGAGAAGTTTATAGTTAATAGTTTAAGTTTTCTAACCATGTACATATATTATTCTAAGTTTAGAGTTATTTAAGTAGGGATGAGTAAATTAAAATAAAGAGCTTAGCAAAGTGCCTGCACAAAGCACTCAGTGTTTGCTATTATTATCAGTATGGTGATCAGTATATTATCAGTATGGTTCATCAAAAATGTTTTCTTTCAGTTTTTAAAATAACATTATTAAAAAATAAACTTATATAAATAAACTTATATAAAAAATAAACTTATAACATTATTAAAAAGTAAACTTATTGAGAATCATAGTTTTATGTAATCATTAAAATGTAACAGGATCTAATCCTTGATTTAAAATATGCTGTTCCAGAAACTTCCCTGGCAGTTCAGTGGTTAAGATTCCATGCTTCCAAAGCAGGGGGTGTGGGTTCAATCTCTTGTCAGGGGTCTAAGATCCCACATACTGTATGAGGTGGCCAAAAAATTAAAAAATAAATAAATAAAGTAAGAAATGTTCCAGGCTTCTTCTTAATATAACATAGTCAATAACCCAGGTACATTCAAAAAATGAATGTTCTTAAAAGGTAAAGGATTCAGAAGCAGGAGTACAAAATAAGAGTTAAAGAGAATTAATGAATGTATTTTCAGAAAATACACATTCCGCTTTCTGCTATTTACCACAAAGGACTAAATATCAAACAAGCAAAAACATGGACAAAAGATGTTTTCAACATACTCTCAAGGCAGGAACAAGATGAGAAAGACTGTCTCGAAGGTAGGCATAGTGTCTGAAGGTGTGATCTGAGAACAATGCAGGCATCGTTGGACAGGTTTTAGCAGCATTGAAAATAAGAACCAAAACTGCAATGTCTGATAAATAGGTGCGTTAAGTAAACTTGGAGGTATCAAAGGTTGAGCCTGGCCAGAATTTTGTGCCTCTACTTCTAAGCCCTCAAATTTCTGCTAAATGACTACAATTTTTCTAACAAATAAATGCAGATTCAAAGAGCTATATAAACCTCACACCAAATTTCCCCAAGTACCCCTCCAATTACCAAAGAAAGGTTGTTCTAGTTATTTATTTATTTTTAGTTCTACCAGTTTATTGCTACCAACCCATCTCCCTCCACCCTCATGCACACATGCTCAGTTATGTAACCCCATGGACTGCAGCCCACCAGGCTCCTCTGTCCATGGACTTTTCCAGGCAAGAATACTGGAGTGGGTTGCCATTTCCTTCTCCAAGAAAGGTTGTTTTAAATTATGTCTGCTGATGAGAATACTAACAGATAGAAACTTTGGTACAATGCCTACTAAAGTATATCCTGGCGCAATCTCTTTGAATAATAACTTGATACAAGATTATAGACTTCCCTGCCGGCTCAGTTGGTAAAAAATCTGCCTGCAACACAGGAGACCCACCTGAGTGCAAGAGACTCGGGTTTGAGCCCTGGGTCGGGAAGATCCCCTGGAGAAAGAAATGGCAACTCATTCCAGTATTCTTGCCTGGGAAATCCCATGGACAGAGGAGCCTGGTGGGCTATAGTCCATGGGGTTGCAAGAGTTGGACACAACTTAGAAACTAAACTACCACCCTAAGAATCTTATGAATCCTGAGTAATCCCATATCTCAAAATCAAACAGAGAATCATTCAAATAATAGCAAATAATCAGAAACCTAAATGTCCAAAACCAGAAGAACAATTATACAACTTCTGTTTAATCTACTTGATGAAATATTACATAATCATTAAAAATTATATTTATTAGTTTAATATTGTATCAGAAGCATTTTATTATAACTGAAAAAATTAGGCTCCAAAATGTATAGGGGATATGATAGCAGCTATCTATCACCAAATGTTGTTTGATGAAATAAAATGTTAAAAAAAATAACAGCAAAATCCCAAACCCAAGCTCTTAAAAAGGGAGGAGAGGTGGGGAAGCAGGAAGGTACCTCTTGGGCTCTAGGGGTCTAAGCTCAACCTGGTTACCACCTGGTTGCAGTGAGGCTGCCTCCCCGCCTCTCTGGTCTGTCCCGGCCTCCTCTAGGACCTCCACTCCCACTATCCAGGAAGGCCATGTGGGGAGTAATCGCTGCTTTCACTTTCCCATACCCACTCTTCCAGCCGTATGCAGTGCTAGGCCCCACCCCAGCCATGGCCACATTCAGGGTCCTGCCTGAAGCCCAAGCCAAGGTGGATGTGTTCCATGAGACCTGAGTACTAAGACAGAGAACCTGCTCGGGAGCTATTTCTCCACGAAGAGTTCTGAGTTGGATGTGTTTTTTTGGGGGGATGCATTTTTAAAGGAGCTAGCTCTCAATGAAGCCAATCTGAAGGCTCTGGTAGGCATCCCAGGCTTGATCCAATCAAAGAGAAAGAGAAGAAGGAGAGGAAAAAACAGCAAGAGAAGGAAGACAAGGATGAAAAGAAGAAAGGGGAAGATGAAGACAAAGGTCCTCCATGATGCAGCCCAGTGAGCTGCAATGAGAAGACTGGGGTCCTCCTGCAGCATGTGCTGCCTGAAATCAAGGATGTCACTGAGAAGCTCAATCTGGTCACCACCTGGTTACAGCTGCAGATACCTCAGATTGAGGAGGGGAACAATTTTGGAGTGGCTGTCCAGAAGGTGTTTGAGCTGATAACCGCCCTTCACACCAAACTGGAAGGCTTTCACACACAAATCTCCCAGGCACTTCTCTGAGCATGGTGATGCCATGACCAAAACAGCTAAACAGCCCTAAGTGGGTCTTATCGACAACTGGTGTGGGAGCTGGAGGAGGCAGAGTACCAGGACATCTGGCTGATGGTCATGGAGATCCACAATGCTTATGCTGTGTTATACATCATCATCCTGAAGAATTTTGAAAAGCCCTAAAGCCCAGGGAAGAAATGAAAGGAATGATCTATTGAGAGCTTCCTCTCATTCTGCGATGGGTCCAGCAGAGACCTCCTGACTGTTACAGGGGACTCCATACTTTCCCCACCTTCTGCATATTGAGGCTGCTTCCTCATCTTGCTTCCCAGGCACAATAAATATAGTCATACCATTGCCAAAAACTAAATAAATAAATAAAAAGGGAGAAGGAAACACACCAAAATATTAACAATTACTTTAGCTCGTAAGACTCTGGCTGTTAAACACGAAATTTTTTTTTCCACTTTAAAATGTTTTCTATGTGTATTAATTTTGCAACAGAGGGAAAATCAGAAATAAAAATACAAAATAGGATGTCCCTGGTGGTCCAGTGGGTTAAGACTCTGAGCTTCCAATGCAGGGGGCATGGGTTTAATCCCTAGTTCGGGAACTAAGATCCCACATGCCTCTTAGAGTGGCCAAAAACTAAAAAAAAAAAAGAAGAAGAAGAAGAAATGTGGAGCTACTATATCAGCAGCAGACTGCTTACATCCTGACTTCTTTTACATTGAGAGAAAAAAAAAAGCCTGTAATTAATATTTAAGCTATATTTGAGGCAATCTATTATTAGAAGACAAACATACTAACATTATACTTTCAGAAATGTTTAGCTTTTTTTTTTTTAATGTGAACGGGGCTTCAGATATACAGGCATTTTAATATGTCCTGCTAATCTGTAGTAACACCTAGCCCACAAGTCTCTCTCAGATGAGCTGAATTTCAAACAGCCATAGTATTGCACCTGTAGACGTCAGGTCAGGGATGTACCTTTCTTAGAGGTAAATACAGAGTCAGGCATTTGTTAGCACATCAATTACACAGATCTTTTAAAAAATGGTTCAAATGCCCTATGAAAATTTAAAAAAAGAATTAAGAGAAAATTTTCTAATGGTCATCCCCAACAGCCAGTTATTTGGCTGATTCACGTCTCTCAATAAATACCTCCTTAAACCCCACCAAAGGTGTGCTACAGAGTGAAAAGAAGCATGGAAGAATATGGATGCATTGATGTAAATATATTCCCATTAGTGGAAAACAACCAGACTACATGCCAGGCTGCCCAAAGCTATTACAACACCCCTGAGCTTGTATTAGAGCCAGAGAATTCGTGTACCCTCGCTCAGCCCATTCTCTCTTTCAGGCTGCAGATCAAATGAAACATGGAATAAGAAAGGAAAAGTCCACAGCCTATAAACCAAATATGCCTGGCTCTGTATCTCAGATTTGCTGCTTAAGAGTTATTTAACCTCTCTGGATCTGTTTCCTCATCTGTAAGCAGGGAATAATACCTCCTTTCAGGGTTGTTTGAAAGATCAATGATAAAATATATGAAGTATTTAAACAGTATGTGGAATATACTAGGTATTCAATAAATGGCTAAAAAATTAGTAGTAGTATTCAATGGCAAAGGTGAATTACTGTGAATAAAGAAACAAAAGCTGAGGAAAATAATTATCACTAGGTTTCCTCAACATATACTTTTAACTAAAAGAAATGAGAAAGAGAAAACAAAATCCAAACCCCCAGACCACCAAAGCTACACTGCAGAAAAAGAGGCCAAAATTTCCTGCTAAGTCAGCAGAGGATACAAGCTGGATCATCCATGTCTGGTTCAGCTGTGTCAAAAAACGGGTGGGTGCTCAGCAGCTCAGGCACCAAGGGAAGCACCAGGGTTGGGTGCCGACTTCCCAGAAACTTCAAGCATCTGAAACAAACAGAATGAGAGCCCTCTTTAGTAAGTTAATAAATGCTTTAAAAAGCATTAGGAATTGTAATTAGAAAACATGAGTCAGAATTACAAATTCTCAACCATTTACTTTTGTGACTTCTGTGACTTCTGATAAGTCATTTAATTATTCTAGAACTCAGTTAATTCATCTAAAAACTTGGTTATTATGGAGATAAAAGATCTGACAGAGTAGATATTTTTCAAAGTTATTTAACTAATAACCATTTCCCCCAACTTCACTGCCAAGAGACCCTGATTTTACTCAGGCATCAGGTAGGTAGTAAAATACTCAGTGAAGGTAGGCTCACCCCTAGGGCTCAACCATAACTGGTCTAAACTCATCAGGGAAAAACGACTGAGGATGGTGATTATAGCTATGAAATAAAAAGATGCTTGCTTTTGGAAGGAAAGGCATGACAAATCTAGATATCTCTGTGCCAACAATGGCCCATATAGTCAAAGCTATGGTTTTTCTGGCTGTCGTGTACACATGTGCGAGTTGGACCATAAAGAAGGCTGAGAGCCAAAGAATTGATGCATTTGAATTGCGGTGCTAGAGAAGACTCTTGAGAGTTCCTTGGACTTCAAAGAAGTCAAACTAGTCAATCCTAAAGGAAATCAACCCTGAATATTCACTGGAAGGACTGATGTTGAAGCTGTAACACTTTGGCCACCTGATGGGAAGAGATGACTCACTGGAAAAGACCCTGATGCTGGGAAAGACTGGAGGTAAAAGGAGAAGGGAGAGGCAGAGGATGAGATGGTTAGATAGTACCACCGACTCAAACAGACATGAATTTGAGTAAACTCTGGGAGATAGTGAAGGACAGGGAAGCCTGGTATGCTCCAATTCATAGGGTCGCAAAGAGTCGGACCCTACTTAGTGTCTGAACAACAGCAACATCATGGCAATCCCAATCCCATTTTACAGTGACTAGTTTGCAAGTAGTCAAGTAACCTAGTTCTGGTCAATGTTACAGGAGATCAAGCCTGCTGGGGAATTTCTCAGGAATGTTTTCCTAACCAAATGGAAAAAAAAAAATTGCATGCAAATAAACATATCTATGAAACAGAAACAGACTTACAGATATAGAGAACAGATTTGTAGTTGCCAAACAAGGAAATGGGTGGGGGTAGGAAAGGATTGGAAGTTTGAGACTCAGTTCAGTTCAGTCACTCAGTTGTGTCCGACTCTTTGAAACCCCAAGAATCGCAGCATGCCAGGCCTCCCTGTCCATCACCAACTCCCAGACTTTACTCAGACTCATGTCCATCAATTTGGTGATGCCATCCAGCCATCTCATCCTCTGTCGTCCCCTTCTCCTCCTGCCCCCAATCCCTCCCAGCATCAGAGTCTTTTCCAATGAGTCAACTCTTCACATGAGGTGGCCAAAGTACTGGAGTTTCAGCTTTAGCATCAGTCCTTCCAAAGAAATCCCAGGACTGATCTCCTTTAGGATAGACTGGTTGGCTCTCCTTGCAGTCCAAAGGACTCTCAAGAGTCTTCTCCAACACCACAGTTCAAAAGTGTCAATTCTTCGGCGCTCAGCTTTCTTCACAGTCCAACTCTCACATCCATACATGACCACTGGAAAAACCATAGCCTTGACTAGACAGACCTTTGTTGGCAAAGTAATGTCTCTGCTTTTAAACATGCTGTCTAGGTTGGTCATAACTTTCCTTCCAAGGAGTAAGCGTCTTTTAATTTCATGGCTGCAATCACCATCTGCAGTGATTTTGGAGCCCACAGAAATAAAGTCTGACACTGTTTCCACTGTTTCCCCATCTATTTCCCATGAAGTGATGGGACCAGATGCCATGATCTTCATTTTCTGAATGTTGAGCTTTAAGCCAACTTTTTCACTCTCCTCTTTCACTTTCATTAGCAAATGGAAACTATTATGTATAGGATGGATAAACAAGGTTCTAACTGTATAGCACAGGCAACTATATTCAATATCCCATGATAAATCATAATGGAAAAGAATATGAAAAATAACACACAATATATACACACAAAATATACTTCGCTATATACTAGAAAGGAACACAACATTGTAAAGCAACTATACTTCAATAAATTTTTTTAAGAAGAGAGAAAAAAATGCATAGAGGGAATGACCTTTTCTTTCTGTCTTAAGATACTGTCTTATGAGACAGCCATCTTGCAACTATGAGAAGAAAGTCAAGAGAATTGCAAAAAAAATCAACCAGAGTATTTATCATGTTAAACTGTTGAATCAACTCTCTGACTTTTTTGTTAAGAAAAAACACCAGACAGTGATTAAGCCCCTTTTAATCAGATTTTCTGTTACTTATAGACAAAAGCATTCTAACTGATTTCCTAGGTGAAGTTCTAAAATCAGAAGAGACCTGATCTCAAACAGGAAACTTAATAACTACATGGCCCTGAACAAATATATTTCTTACCTACAAATGAGATAAAAGGATTAAACAAAATAATGAATGAAAAGTACTTGGCAAGGTGTCTGCCATTATATAAGAAGAACTCAATTAACTATTAGTTAAGCTATTATTAATTGGCTATTAGTTAACTACCATGACTACATGAATGCCCTTTATAAGGCATAAAAAAATATATATTTGCTGGTATTTAGGCATTTTTCTTATTTTTTAATAAATTTTTAGTGTAGAAGGTGTGCTGAATTAAAAAGAAACACAGAACTTAATTTAATGCTCTCAGTGAGTTTATAATCTAACTGAGGCAAAGATGACTAACATTACAAGGTAATGAACTATTAAATGATAGTTTGGTATCATTTGGTTTCTACCTGTCAAAGGTAGAAGAGATCACCATGACCAGACAAAGTTTCACAAAAGAGACGAGACTTCACCAAGGACCAGAAAGTAAGATCAGCAAAAGAGAGAAAACAAACCCCAGGAACAAACTGATAGGAGTATGGGGTATGAAAGGCATCGCATTCAAAACACTTGATACTGTTAGGAAAGTACACTTTTCCCCAGTCTTTATTTCCTTCTGTGTGGAAAGAACTTAATTCACTAGTTTTCTGACCTCTCTCAGCCTTTTTACTCACTATGCCCCAGGGGACATTATAGCCCCACATCCCAAATGACTGAGTGCTCCCTGAAGGCAATCAAGAAACGCACAATGAATTGAGCTGAAAAAAAACATGAAGAAATGGCAAAACAGAAAACCAGATAATAGAAATGTTACCTAGAGCAAGATTTCCTGGTATTTTAAACTTTTAGTATATCTTGATTTGACCTGATTTGTACCTGATTTGACCCACAGTTTTTCTAGTTTTGGTAATAATTTTTTAAAATAAATCATATATTTGGAGTGATCTCATCACATAAGTTTGTTGAAATATGTGGAGTACAACAAAGCACAGTTTATAGTAAATGTATGCAAGTAGCTCTTCAAATGAACAGTGTTAAGCCTGACTCTAAACTAGAGGTAATGAGGGGAATCATGATTTTCCATCTGAAGATCAAGTACTTACCCTCCCTCTAATCTTCACAACGATGGAAACAGACAAAGGAGTGACTAACATCATATACGAGGACTCATCTCTGTACCTCCAAAAGTTACCATAGGGCTTGGCACATAGTAAGTACATGGCAGGCACACTATATTTGCTAGGTGGACAGATGGACAAATGAATAACCTAAGACATGATATTCAGTTTAGGAACCAGATTCTTGAGGGTATGGCTAAGTTGAATCAGGTTTCTACAGTGAAGGCAAAATTGAAGGCCATATCTCAATCCATGATGATCCACTGAATAATGTCAACACTGTACATTTAACACATTATCAGACTCAGCAAGCAAATGAGAAAAAAAAAATCCTTACTTCCATATGGAGTCCCTATCAGTAGGGTACTTGGTTAAATTTTTTAGCAGCTCCACCAGTGCAAGATGAATCCCTTCTTTGGTTGAAACATTAGTACAGCATAGGAGTTCATGAAGAGCCTCTCTAATATCTCTAGATGAATCCTTAAAAAAAAAAAAAGGAACAATAATAATAAAAGAAATCACTATGGATTGGCTATTTATGGAGGACTGTACAAGTTAAAGTGGGAGGATAAGACAAAGAGCCCCTCTCAAAGAGGAGGGCCTAGTAGTTGAAAAGACTTCAGAGAGGAGGTAAAATGTGAAATGATATTTGAAGAATTCATTCATTTGTTCATTCATTCATTTGTACACTCAACATTTACAGAATATTTATTAAATAGTCAACATTTATCAGTACCTACTATGTACCAAGTGTTAGGGATACAGCCATAACTAAAATCGAATCTCTGCTCTCAGGAGCTTCCTTCCAGTGAAAAGACAAAAATAAACAGCTAAAGGACTGCCCTGGTGATCCAGTGGTTAAGAATCCACCTGCCAATGCAAGGGACACAGGTTCCATCTCTAGTCTGAGAAGATTCCACATACCTCAGGGCAACTAAGCCCGTGCATTACAACTCCTGAAGCCTGCATGCCCTAGAGTCAGTGCTCTCCAACAAGAGAAGCCATGGCAATGAGTAGCTTAAGCACCACCACTAGAGAGTAGCCCCTGCTCGCTGCAACTAGAGAATGTCCAGTGCAGCAACAAAGACCTAGCACATCCTAAATAAATAAGATATGAGAAACTATAAAGAAGGTTAAGGATAAGAGTGCCAGGATTGGAGAGTTATTTTATGTGGCATGATCAAAGGGAACGGCAAACATAAAGGCTATGTTTGAAAGGCAAAAGCATGTTGAAAAAACAGCAACATGGCTAGGGCAGATAAACGAAAAAAGAGGTACACCAGGTGATGTCAGAAAGTGGCCTCTTCCCTCCCCAATACTTTCTGCTCAGCCTCACTTAAATGATTAGAAGAGTTCACCAACAACTTCTTAATGCTAACATAAACGGACATGTATGAGTTTTACTCTTATTGATATCTTCATAGCATTTTTTGCCAGTTCTTTAAAACATTTTAACATATACACTTTGAAACATGTATAAATAAATAGAGACAAGAAACCCCCCAGTCTCAACAATTAACTCATAGCCAATCATGCTTCATCTATATCTTAACCCTCCCCTCCCAAATAATTTTGAATCCAGTCAGAGAAATCATAGCATTCTGTTGGTAAATATATCCATAATACTTATTTTTAAAAATGAGTCTTTCAGGCTCCAAGAATGTCCACTCATTGCAGTTGGGTAATATGCCCCTTAAGTATCTTTTAATACGTAAAATCTCTTTACATCTCACTTTTTACCCCTTGCAATTTCTCCCCTGTATATCTTGAGATGGTAGTTTGATTTACAGGCTTGATCAGAATCCGGTTTGATTTTTTTGGGGGGGGTTTGATTTTTTTATAAGACCACTTCACAGGTGGTACTGTATACTTCCCTCAGCAACTATATATTTCTCCTTTTGTGATATTACTAACCACTGAAGATCACTGCCTAGATTTAGTAATTCATTACAGTTGTAAAACAATAATATGTAAATTCTGCCATTCTTGATTTATTAACTGAATACTTCTACAAGAGAAACTTCCCTTTATCACCTAGCTGGTTGTCCTGAAGTTCCATTTGTATCGGAAAAGGAAGGATAAATGTTTGTTTCCTTAATTTACCAGTTTTCAAAATAATGAGTTGATTACTAAGCACCTTCCAATGTGACTAATGAAGTGTTTTACTTAATTATTATAAAATCATGGGTTTCATCATATTTGCTGTTGTAATCTTAATGAGATGTTTCACCTTTGGCCAGTGAGAGACTATCTAAGTCATCTCCTGGGTCTTTTGATATGAGCCTAGGGGTCTCTGAAAGCTAATATCTGCTTTCTGTATGACAAGGCGGTACAAGGTTATCTTGTTATGTTTCCTGCACCACACCTGGAATCAGCCATTTCTCTTCTGCATTTTGATTACTTTTAGCAGGAAATAGGATCTCCAAAGTATTTTTTTTTTAAGTCAGGTTTATTGACATGTGTTACATTCTATAAAATTCATCCTTTCTAGTGCACACTTCCATCACTTTAACAAATCCATATAGATATAATCACCATCACAATCACGATATAAAATACCTGCATCACTCAAACACTTTCCTAGTGTCCCTTTGGAGTCTACCCCTCACCCTAGTTTCTAGCAATCAATGATGCATTTTCTGCTACACTTTTGTCTTTCCAAAATGTCATATAAATGAAATCATAGAGCATGCTGCTTCTAGTGCCTGGCTACTTTCATTTAGCATAATGTATCCATGTTGTTACATGTATCAGCAGCTACTCCTTTTTATTTATTCATTTTAACCAGAATGACTGGATGGGTCCTAACTGACTTTTTTGTGGGTTTCTTTTTTAAATTTTATGTATTTATTTGCCTCTTCCCGATTCCTTGAATATATCATATCCACTTTTACCTCTGGATCTTTAAGACACTGCTCCCTCTGCTTGGAACCCTTCCACCCCACTACCATCAGTGCCACTCCTTCCCAAGAAAATTCTTTATATACCTGAATCTAATATAATTTCTCTTTCTGATTTTTCTAATATAGCAAGTCAACTATACTTTCATTAAAAAAAAAGAAAGAAAATGCCTCATTAAGTCCTACTCCTTCAAGTATCCACTACAGCATTCCTTCTTTCTTCCTTATCTCCCCAACCTTACCTCGGCTAATTCAAATTAGATACTCTGTATTCCCAGGGCATCCCACCCTTTCCTGATCATAGCAATACTAAGCTTTATTCAAATTTCCTGTTTAACAGTCAGACTCCTCCATCATGAAGGAGCTATGTCATCAAAAAGCAGAATTGTGCTACCTCTTCACTATTTTATCACCAATGTCCGGCAAAAAAAGAAAAAAAAGAAAAGCAGCACTCAGTAGGTAGTGATGAAGAAATGCATAACAAACTGTGATCGCTCACCTCTAACACAGCCAGGACAGTGTCAAGCTGATCCTCTCGAAGAGTGATATTGTTAGAGATTTTTCTCATGGTATGTATGGACTGTAGACGTACTTCCTCAATTTCATCATTAAACATGTCAACCAGGAAATCAAGGCACTTCTCAGCAAAAGACGGTGAAGACTGGGCCAGCATGCAGAGCGCCTCCACAGCAGCAATACGGACCTCTAGAGAGAAGGGAACAAACAAAACTGCACGTCAAGTTAAGACCCATGGATAAAATGCAAGGACTGCTCATTCGTGCTCGTGTTTCCCCCTTTACTCTTCTCACTCCACAAACTCTCCCTGGGAGATCTCCTCCAAGCCTGTAGATTCTGCTACTGCCTTCACACGGACCTACAAACAAGGACGCTGGTTCAGAGGTTAAACTGAGGTTCAGATCTTAAACCCACAGACATGTGATCAAGTCACATGTCTATCTCCATTAACTTAAATTTCTTGAAAACTCAGTTGTCTTATTATCTCAGTATTCCAACCACAGTACTTTTTTAAAAAGCACTTTTCAAACAGCATTATTAAGATTAAAATAGGCTCAAGTATCATTATTCTCAATCTAGAGATAAGACTCAACAAAGTAGATAAACTTGCCTCAAAGTGAGAGCAGAGATAAGACTAGTACTCTGGTCTTCTAATTATAGCCTAGTGTCATGTAGTAGTTAAGGGTACTGGCTCTGGAATGACAGAGGTCGCGCACTGAATTGCAAAAAGTAATCCATCCACTAACTTGGATGGTGATCTTGAATAAGTAACTTAACTTCATAGCACTTCAAGAGAATTCTCATTTTCTTACAGAGAAGTTAGGAGGAGTAAATGACATAGTGTGGGGAAAGTGCACACACTTTCTGGCATGTGTTAAAGGCTCAATATTAACCATGATATAGGTACAGATCTTGTAAGCACCCTGAAAACCGAGGCATGTCCCCTATCTCTTCATATGCTCAGAACATGTAACAGTAAGGCCACTGAGTCCAGGAAGCCCTTCATTCATTCACTGACAATGCATTCTGAACATGCACTATATGCCAGGCCCTGTGCTGAGTGCTGGGACATAAGAGATGAGAGATGAGTAAGTTACAGTACATGCTCACAAGACTTCCACAGATGCCTGTTTCATTCCAATGGTTCCCACTGAGTTCTACAATAAAATGTACAGTTTCAAAACAGCCTTCAACTGTGGTTAAACTCTCAAATACAGCCCGGTTTTTTTGTATAAGAAAGGTTTTACAGACACTTAAAAACAGAATTACTACATTAAAGGGAGATGACTCAGATTTTTCTTGGTACTTATAAATTCCTCCTTTTCGTCAGAAGGGAAGGATTTGCTCCACATCACAATGATATAATTTAAACACGAAATTGCTAATAATTATAAAACAAGACAGAAATGGACCCAAATATTTTAAATGCTGACCCTGCTTCCAAGGGCTTTATCAGTTATGTAGCACTGACTCATATGTAAGTCCTGCAAGTGTATCAAGGGAATCACAGAGAAACTTCTGATCAACATGAGGTAATCAGTACTCTAAGCAGAAGCAAAGACATTTGGCTTTCTACTTTGCCATGCACAGCTCAGCTACAGGTAGCTAAATTAACATTTCCTACTGGACTTTTTGGAATGTTGATAATATGTAACAATCTCCTTAAAGATCTAGGGCAGAGAAAAGGAACTAGCTTGCTCGAGAAAAAAAAAAGATTGATCCTCTGGTATCTTAACGTGTGTAATCAGGTCCTAGTTTTGTTGCTTACCAGCTTTGTGCTTCACACCATCTCCTAGCCACTACAGGCTAGCACAGCCCACTGCATCACACAGTGATGAGTGGTACAATGGAAAGCACAGGTCGTGCTAAGAGAATG
The DNA here is from genome assembly GCF_001704415.2 of Capra hircus. Classification (NCBI taxonomy): domain Eukaryota; kingdom Metazoa; phylum Chordata; class Mammalia; order Artiodactyla; family Bovidae; genus Capra; species Capra hircus. The sequence continues at coordinate 17,538,737 of NC_030836.1, read as the reverse complement.
CAGAAGAGGCACACAGGCTACTGAGCAGGCTCACAGGCAGCATCCTGGAAAGTGACCCCTAAAATACTACCAGATGGAGTGGCTGGGCCAGAAGAAAGAAAAAGGGCCTTTCTACACAGAGCAAGCACATGTAAAGGCCCAGGAAGGAGGGAGAGCCTGCAACAAGAGGACTGGAACTGTGTGATACTATGGATACACTAACAGCTACAGCCAACGAAACAGGCTCCATTTCACCCAGCAAATGCATCCCTGAGACCCTGACTGACCCAGAATTCTGTAAATATGATTAGAGAGCTGCCGTACCTGATGCTGGTTATGATCTATTCACTTTCCAAAGTTAAGTTACTTTAATTAGACCTTAGTGACAAACTAAAAACTGTAGAAATAAACCACATAAACATTAACTGTGATTAAATTCATTTGTAGAAACTAAACAAAGCAAAACTGCTAGTAGAAACAAAATAGATTCTAGTTACCTGTCTTAGGATAAACTGGGTTTTAATAACTGAAGTTCCTTATTATCTAACACTATTTAAATTTTTCATTCATATATCAAGTTCATGGGGAAAAAAGGCAGAAGCAGCTTTAATTTCCATGTATATAGAAGGCCTTATAGTAAACTGGATAGAGTAACCCAATTCTTCTATCTACTAACAGAAGAACTGTCTTTCCAAAGTAATTTTCTTGTCCTTCTAAGAAATTCTGTTCTAAGGTTATCATTTTTGTAGGCATTTTAAAGACCTTAGTTCTAATCCTCTGACACAATTTTACTGTAAAATTTGAACAATCAACATTATCTACTTAGGTATGTTAGCCTAACTGGAAATAGGATGTTGGAGTCACTCAACTCAAAGCACTATCTGTGATATATGTGAGATGGACAGCATCATACTATGGAAATGCTAAGAGCTTTGCAAGGGCTTCTATTACTGGTTAAAATGGAGTAACAAAGCCAGATTAATCCTTCTTTCTGAAACAACTAAAAACAGAGACAAAATATATGAAACAAAAGTATTCAACACACCATATATCCGGCAGTAAGAGGGAGTGATCTCTGAGAGACAGGAAATAAATGAGGCAAGCTCTATGATTCTAACAGTTTACTGTCTGTAGAGTTTCCAGGTTGTAGGTCTCCCTGAGTTCAGAAGACAGAGCTGGGAGTTCAGAAGACAGAGCTGGGAGTTCAGAAGACAGAGCTGTGATTAGAGTTAGAGGGCAAAGTACAGAAAGGAAAGAAGTGCACAGACAGAGCAAGCTTGGGAGACCTGCAGAGGAAACTCCTAAGTCTTCAGTCAATTTCTGATCTGTGAAGAAACTACCCAAGGCCTAAGAAAGAACCACCCGAGGATTTGAGGAAACAATCTCCAAAATTCACACACGGTCAACAAGTTTTTTCAGAAGGGTTGTTTCACTAGTGGAGAAAAATAATCCTGAGACTTAGTGCTACTCCAGTCCACCTAAAAAAGCTTAAAAATAAAACCTGAGCTAACTGCATTCTAGAAGAAAGCTCAAGAATACTTACAGGAATATAACAATGTTCAGCACCCAATAAAGTAAAGTTCAGGGTGTCTGGCATCCAATCACAAATTACCAGGCATGCATAGAAGCAGGAAAATATAATCCATAAGAAGAGAAAAATTAACCAATCAAAACTAACCCAGCAATCACAAAAGTAATAGAGCTAGAAGACAATGACATTAGAACAGTTACTCTAAATACATTCTCTGTTGACAAAGCTACAAGAAAGATTAAACATATTAAGTAGTGACATAGAAGACACCAAAGAAAAGAAGCTTAAATTCTAATCAAACTTCTAGGGATGACAAAATGTCTGAGGTGAAAAATATACTAGATGGAATTAATGTCAGATTAGACATTGTGGAAGAAAAGATTAGATAGGACAAAACAATAAACATTATTCAAAATGAAACAAAGAGAAAACAGACTAAAAAGTAAAAAAAAAGAACAGAGCACCTGTGAGTTGCAGGACAAACTCAGTAGCCTAATATAAATGTAATTGCGAGACCCCAAAGGAGCATGGGTTCAGAAAAATATTTAAAGAAATAACAACCAAAGATTTTTCAAATTTGCTAAAAACTACAAACCCACAGATCCAACAAGCTCAACAAACTCCAAGCATATGAAATATGAAGAAAATTATGCCAAGGCATATCATAATTAAATCATTTTAAACCAGTAATAAAGAGAAAACCTTAAAAGCAGACAGTAAAAAAAGATACATTTGTACAGAAAAACAGAATTTTTAAATTACAGCAAGGCTTCCCTGGTAGTCAAGTGGTTAAGAATGCACCTTGCAATGCAGGGAACAGTGGTTCGATCCCTAGTCCAGGAAAACCTACATGCTCTGGAACAACTAAGGCCTCAAGCTGCAATTAATGAGCCCATGTGCCTAGAGTCCATGCTTCAAAACAAGAGAAGCCACTGTAACAGGAGCCTGTGCAACACAACTAGAGAGTAGACCCCGCTCACCACAACCAGAGAAAAGCCTGTGCACAGCAATGAAGACCCAACAGTCAAAATTATAAATCAGTAAAGTTAAAAAAAAAATAACAGCAGACTTCTCTACAGAACTGAAAAACTGTGGAACAAGATCTTGAAAGGACAAAAAAAAAACCCAACACAAATAAATATGCAGAGTACATCATGAGAAACGCTGAACTGGAAGAAACACAAGCTGGAATCAAGATTGCCGGGAGAAATATCAATACCCTCAGATATGCAGATGACACCACCCTTATGGCAGAAAGTGAAGAGGAGCTAAAAAGCCTCTTAATGAAAGTGAAAGAGGAGAGTGAAAAGTTGGCTTAAAGCTCAACATTCAGAAAACGAAGATCATGGCATCTGGTCCCATTACTTCATGGGAAATAGATGGGGAAACAGTGGAAAGAGTGTCAGACTTTATCTTTTTGGGCTCCAAAATCACTGCAGATGGTGACTGCAGCCATGAAATTAAAAGACGCTTACTCCTTGGAAGAAAAGTTATGACCAACCTAGATAGCATATTCAAAAGCAGAGACATTACTTTGCCGACTAAGGTCTGCCTAGTCAAGGCTGTGGTTTTTCCTGTGGTCATGTATGGATGTGAGAGTTGGACTGTGAAGAAGGCTGAGCGCTGAAGAATTGATGCTTTTGAACTGTGGTGTTGGAGAAGACTCTTGAGGGTCCCTTGGACTGTAAGGAGATCCAACCAGTCCATTCAGAAGGAGATCAGCCCTGGGATTTCTTTGGAAGGAATGATGCTAAAGCTGAAGCTCCAGTACTTTGGCCACCTCATGCCAAGAGTTGACTCATTGGAAAAGACTCTGATGCTGGGAGAGATTGGGGGCAGGAGGAGAAGGGGACGACCGAGGATGAGATGGCTGGATGGCATCACTGACTCAATGGACGTGAGTCTGAGTGAACTCCAGGAGTTGGTGATGGACAGTGAGGCCTGGCGTGCTGCGATTCATGGGATCACAGAGTCGGACATGACTGAGTGACTGAACTGAACTGAACTGAATCTAGAATTGGATTCCCAGGGAAATATCTTTCAAAAATGAAATGGGACTTCCCTGGTGGTACAGTGGATAAGAATCCTCCTGCCAATGCAGGGGACACAGGTTCCATCCCTGGTCTGGGAAGATTCCACATGCCAAGGAACAACTAGGCCCGTGCACCACAATTACTAAGGCTTCTCTCCAGAGCCCTTGAGCCACAACTACTAAGCCCATGGGCTGCAACTGTTGAAGCCTGTGTGCCTAGAGCCTGTATTCCACGACAAGAGAAGCCACTGCAATGAGAGGCCAGGGCACTGCAACGAAGAGTAGCCCCTGCTCACCGCAACTACAGAAAGCCCAAATGCAGCAATGAAGAGCTAGCACAAGCAAAAATAGGCAAATAAATAATAAAAGAATTATTTTTAAAAAATGAAGATGAAATAAAGTCTTCACTGAGTGACTGTGAAGATCAAGTCAGACAATCTGTATCACTCACTACAATGCCGGTGACATAGCACTCACTCAGTAAGTGGGCACTGGTATTATTATGAAGTCATTCTTACCGTACATCTCATCTTCCAATCCATGAACAAAGGCTCCACAAGCTCCTGACTCAATCAAGTTCACAGCCCCCGTATCTATCTCTTCCTTGGGAGCATCATCTCCCCACTTCCTGCCGCTGGAAAACTCTCCCGAACTGTAAAGTTCCTTGGCACGTTCATGTGCAGTGCGTTTCCTCTGTAGAAGACAATAATTACCACTTGCTGGAGATTCATGAGAGAACAGTTAGGTGCACATCAAGAACATGAGAAAGTGGGAAATAAAGACTGCTCTCGGGGGCTTCCCTGGTCACCTGGTGGTTAAGAAGCTGCCTGTCAATGCAGAGGACATGGGTTCAATCCCTGGTCTGGGAAGATCCCACATGCCATGGAGCAACTAAGCCTGTGCACCTACTAAGCCCACACTGTAGAGCACATAAGCCCAGTAACTGCAGCCCACACACCTAGAGTCCATGTGCCACACAAGAGAAGCCCCTGCTCTCCACAACTAGAGAAAGCCTGTGTAGCAATGAAGACCCAGCACAATGAAAAACTAAAAATTTTAAAGTAAATAAATAAATCTTAAAAAAACAAGACTGCTTTCTGAAAGTTGCATTAAAAAAAAATTCAATAGTTATCAGAGCAGAGATATGCAAATTCAACTTGAAGCAAAGACAAAGACCCTCAGGTCTATCATCAGTTCAGTTCAGTCACTCAGTCGTGTCCGACTCTTTGCGACCCCATGAATCACAGCACGCCAGGCCTCCCTGTCCATCACCAACTCCCGGAATTCACTCAGACTCACGTCCATCGAGTCAGTGATGCCATCCAGCCATCTCATCCTCTGTCGTCCCCTTCTCCTCCTGCCCCCAATCCCTCCCAGCATCAGAGGTCTTTTCCAATGAGTCAACTCTTCGCATGAGGTGGCGAAAGTACTGGAGTTTAGCAGACAGTAATCTTATCAAAGATACTAACTTTATTAAGGGGCTTCCCATGTGGCTCACTTGGTAAAGAATCTGCCTGTGAATGCAGGCGCATAGGAGACTTGGGTTCGATACTAGGGCTGGGAATATTCCTTGGAGGGGGAAATGGCTACCCACTCCTGTATTTTTGCTGGGATAATCCCATAGACAGAAGAAGCCTGGAGGGTTTACAGTCCATGGGGTCACAAAGAAGTCCAACATGACTGAGTGACTGAAGACACACACCCACAGCTTTATTAAAGAGAACACAAGAATATTCATCAGAGAGGTGGTCATGTTTGCCATGGCAACACAGGAAAGGGAGAACTAGAGAGGTTAAATCATGGCAGTATCCCTCTAAGCATCATCCTGGGTAGACAATACACTAGCCCTAGAAAAGAATTTTTTTCAAACCATAGGACTATGCTTTATTTGAGCAACACTATGCTCACCAAGCAAGCCTCTAGTAAATTTACTTCCTACACAGGTTGCTTAAGGGGAGATATACTAGTTGGCTAAAGTAAACATTGAGTCTACTTGACAGTTACAGTTACCTTCGTAAATGAATAAACTGGCATTGTGCTTTATTTTTATTTATTTGGGTTCACCAGGTCTTTTATATATATTTTTACTTATTTGCCTGCATTGGGTCTTAGTTGTGCCGTGCTCGATCTTTGTTGCGGCATGTAGAATCCAGTTCCCTGACAGGGCTTGAACCCTGGCCTCTGGCATTGAGAGCACGGACTCTTATCCACTGGACCACCAGGGAAGTCCCCGGCAATCTGCTTTAGATATCAGGTTCTATGAATCTTGCTGGAGTGAGACCACACCCTCACGGCTGATGATCTCAAAGGCACTGATGAAATATAGCACCTGAGCCTACAAGGATGTGGTTCGGACCCATTTATGGCTTGCAATGTATCTTAGGTAATGTTGAATTACCCATCCCTCATCATTCACCATGAGCAAGTCCTTCTTTGCACTTCCACTCCAGTATACACAAAGAACACTGAAGCAATCACTGACCTCAAATGAAGGGAACCCTCTACAAGAAAGCCATACAGCAATGTTTCATGAAGCAAAGATATCAACTCTTCAACCATTCCTAAGAATTTATCTTATGGAATCAATCAAAAGGAAAAAAGATCTAAAATCCATGGAGATAATACACTCTATATATAATTTATAACAGTGGAAAAATTTAGGAGAAACTATCAATGTATAACAAAGGGCTACAAAATGATAATACATCTACTTAATGGGATATTACACTATCAGTAAAAACTATAAGCTAACAAAATGAAAAAAGCATGTAGCGGTAAAGGTAAAAAGTAGACTACAAAAGTATCTGTACATAATGATTCCATGTTTAAAACATGCATAAGAAATAGCTGAAGACAAATACCTCAAAATGATATGTTAAGAGTAGTGGGAATATGGGTAAATTGCTTCCCTCTTCCTTCTACTTGTCAAAGATTCTGATTCCTTATTAACACTTTTATAATTTAAAACTTAAGATACTGACAATAAATGATCCTATCATATTTTCAGACTCATATCTGTTCCTGACAGCTATGCCAGAGAACCATCAGTTAGTTTAAGGGCATTCTGCTACTGTTCAAAGTAACAGGATGCTGCTACTGAATTCTCATGTAAACTCTTCCATGAGAATTGCTATTGAAAGGAGGTCTAAGATGTCATACAACCTAACAAAATAAGACAAGACCTTTGTAGTTTCTAAAAGAGAAAGTTAATCTTGCCTCTTCTTTATAAAACACAACCTGTGAAAAGTATCTCATTAAGATAATTTAAAATGTAATGAAGTAATTTGTGATTTGGGTCAAGTTACTAAGAATTTGCAGGAGGGCAGAGCAACCCACTCCAGTGTTCTTGCCTGGAGAATCCCAAGGACAGAGGAGTCTGGCAGGTTACAGTCCATAAGACTGCACAGAGTTGGTCACGACTGAAGCGACTTAGTACCCAGCACTAAGATTTTAAATTAAAATGTAATCTAGTCACCCTACATTAACTTAACAAATTCATGGGCCGTAAGATTGAATCAACACAACCTGACATACAGTTCCACTGATTTTGGTTTCAGAAACCCAGTTTAAACAACAAAGAATTCAAGTTACCCTCAGATCTGACATCAGCTTCTTATCAAGCGTCTGTTCCAAGAAATGAGAACTGACTTGCTCCATAGAGCCCTATAAAAAGGAAGAATCCAGAGGAAATTAAACAACTATTAAGACCTAAATATTATCTTAAAATTCAGTTTGCTGCCAACTTAAGAGCATAAAGATAACATTATTCTTAATAGTAAACATCCCTATGGGTTTTGAATCATCAGGAAAATGATAAAACTATTAGCAGCAGCAGTAGCTAGCAGTACCTATATAGAGCTACTAGGTGTCATGCATTGCTCTAAGTGCTTTATACACATATTAACTCATTTAATACTCACTACAACTCTACAAAGTAAATACTATTATTAGTCACAACTTATATAAGGGGAAAAGAAGGCACAAAAAGATGAAGCAATTCATTCAAGGTGACAAAGAGTATAAACTATAGAGCTGGGCTATAAACACAGGCTAAAGAATCCTTTGCCTTAACTACTACTTTCCTTTTCATTGCATTCTATTCATTCATTTGTCCATTCATTCCTCAAACAAATACATATTTAGCAACCATTTCTTTATATGCCTAGAGTTACCAGGAAGAGGAATACAAATACAAAAAGACATCAATTCTGCACTCAACAATTTCACATACTAGTGAGGAAAATTGACAAGAGATAACTGCATTATGGTATGAAGTTTTATAAAATATCTGAAAGTTTTCATCATGCTATAAGTCAAACAGAATGGACTCTATTCGCTTTTTGTACAAAATGGACTTAAGTCTAAAGCCTCATCATTTCATTTATGTTCTTGGAAGCCTGGCTTCTGCTTTCCTCTAGAGCTTACTCTTGTCACACATCACCCAAGTTGAACACTCCGTCTTACCAAAACATACCAAACTGCTTGCAGTTTAACATGATATTGTAGTTTAGTATGATATTATAGTTCACTATGATGTCAGTATGCATGATAGTGTACTCATATATTTCTGCTCACATTTTCTCCTTCCCTACTTCTTTAACTAGCTAACCCATACTCACCTTTCAAAGTCAACTAAGAAATTACCTCCTCCAAGAAGCTTTCTGCGCATGTGTTAGATGCTCTTTCCTAGAAGTACCAATATTATAACTGATTGATTGCCTATGTCAATCTACCTGACCATCCACTCTTTTGAAGACACATATTATGCTCAGTTTGTTGAATTAATGAACACGTAGTCTGAAGACTAAATACAGTTTATTGATTATGAGTTTGTCTACTTGAGAGCTGGAGCAGCGGAGTTTACCTCTTAGCTTGCACAGAGGAACTAGTAAACCAGCAGGACCCTAGCTGTACAACCACAGCTCCCAATATATAACTGGCCCCCCACTAGGAAGGAATTCTACATGTGCTTTAGAGCATCAAATATCATTACTACCTACGTGGCCTTGGAAAAATTACACTTTCCTAAACCTTAGTTTTATTATTTATAAAATGAATAATATAATATCTACCTCAAAGAGTTTAAAAGAACAAAAAATTATTTGCAAAAAGTGAATATATATGAGTGTAAGTATGGAGGCATCTATTCCCATGTGCTTGTGTATAAGGAAGTGGGTGTATATGCATGTGTATATGGATATGCCTTCGTGGCTAAAAGCTTAGTAGGCTAGAACTCAATAAACAGTAACAATTATTATTATTAGCAAAATTAGACTAATAATTACTTCTGAAGTAGTAACATAATTACATAATTTAGAGTTGTTTGGATTTGAAATTACTGAAATGACATAAAGCACTTGACTGAAACTAGAATCTAAGTGAAAACCTTTTCAACTCACCACTGTAATTCATTATTCATATAGCTTTATATACCTAAATGAATTTTAGATTCTACAGGGTACAAAACCAAAACTTTGAATGACTCTGCTTTAAGGATTACTTTTCTAACCTGCCTACTCAGATGACAATATATCATTGAATTATTCCTCTTAAACATCCCCTCACACACACTATACCACACTGCAGATGCTTAGTACATGCTGACTGAAAGAATCTGATGAATGACTGAACTGTTCTGAATGTTAAAATATCCACAAATCAAAATAATGCTTTAAAATGTGAATTCAAAAATAAAATCACTAAAAGCTAGCTTGTTTATTATGGACAAGCAATATAATATATAAGCAGGAAAAAATGAAATCATCCAAATTATTTATTTTTCCATGAAAATGCTTCACAAACATCTTAGCAGTTACCCCCAAAATATTGATCAAAGGACAAGGGCTATCACTGTATTTGTGTCCAGTACAGTCAGGTCCAAACTTTTTAGCCAACAATCTTACTAAGAAGACTGGCAGAGTTGGAGGCCCTCAAAAGGGAAGTGATCAAAAAGAATTTCAGGCTTTCTTGCTGTGACACTAATATAAATTTTTACAGATGGTTATATATATGTTTTATATATTGTAACCACCCCACCACCTTGCATAGGGTAGTATTTTACAATTTATACACATTTTTACAGACAGGATCTTATTTGAGTATCATGACAGCCCTGTGAGGTAAACCTGAGAAATATTATAATCCTCTTGACAGATACAGATGAAGAAACTGAGGCTAAGACTAAGTGACATGTTCAAGACAACACAGGTATAACATGAAGCTGAGTATTACACCAACACTCCTTCTGTAAAACAGCTCTATCTCTGAAAAGTTAAAAAAAATTTTTTATAAATGTACCAGGATCCCCAAAGGCAAAACAGTAGGAAAGAATGAGGCTAAAAGTCAGATTAGCACCTGAATCTCCTTCTAGAACTTCCTATCTGTCTAAGTTAAATATTTACTTAGGTTCTCAGAGAACAATGAGATAAGAATAATAAGAATAAATGAGATAATGTAAGTGGCCTTATAGCAAAGCATGTAGGCCATACCAGGTGCTTAGTAACAGTAGTAGTTATTTTTACTATTATGTTCCTTTTTCTCTAGGCTTTGGCTGTCTAATATGCTAACGAGATTAAATAGGATTATCTTTAAAATTCTTTCTAGTTCTAAAAGACTCTCTATGGGAAAATGAGCCTTTTTTTCTATTTTAAGAAACATGAAGCTTTATAAAAGTGTATTCCACTTGTCCCTATCTAGCTTCTCAAAATACGCTGCGTTAAAGAAGATGCAACTTACCAATAGCTTTGCAGCTTGAACTCGAACCATCCAGGAGCCATCACTGACCATGTGACAAATTTTTCCAAACGCATCATCAACTAAGCGAATTTCTTCATTAGAAGAAGGGATTGGGACAATGCTATATTAAAAGAAACCAAAAGTGACAAAACATGAACCTAAAATTACAGGTTCAAAAAACTGAGAATGACCAATGACAACTGACACACAAACAGAAATAACTGAGAAATTCAAATCCTAGAATGATGAAATACATTTCAGAATAAACAAATCTCTCTAGGATTTCTTTATTTTTATTTGCACTGCAAATCTGTGTCTTAAGTAAAAAGTATTTCACACCAAAAATTCAAAGATTTATGAGATACCAAAAACAGCTACCACAAAATATTTTATATCTTTAAGTTTAAACCAATATAAAACATACTTACATATCTGGTCCTAAATGAAAAGACGATTTCCAAATAGTAGTCTTTTCTGCAGGGGTGAGGGGTCTATAGCTTTATTAACTCATTCTGCTTTTTCAATTTCAATGTGTTTAATGAAGAAGAAAAAACACTGCTTTTTCCTATAAAAGGAGTTCTTCTATAAAACAGAATAAATAATACCTATTTCTCCACCTCAAAGAATCACTATGAGAATAAATTATTTAATTACTGTGAAAAATAATTTTTTAACCAAACTGCACAGCTTGTGGGATCCTAATTCCCTCAATCAGAGATTGAACCCAGGTCCCAGCACTGAAAGCACCAAGTCCTAACCGCTGGACAACCAGGGAACTCCCTATGAAAATATTTTTAACCAGGACAACAGTACATAAGGGATCATTATTCTCAAACTTACCTGGTATCTTTAGTTGACTTTTGTTATTAACTAAAATGGGCCCCAAAGCATTTTAAAGAGTTTTTTAAGAGGTGGGCAGAGGTGGAGGAGTAGCATTTGAGAACAGCCATCCATCTTTTCATCTATAGTTGAGGAAGCTGGGACCCAGAGAGGTGAAGTATCTTTACTAACATACACAGAAAGTTCAAGGCAGAGCTGAAAAGCAAGGCCCAGGCATCCTCATTTTCAGGGTCCATGCTTTTCTCCTGTTCCACACTGCCTTCCAACATTCCTTTTCTGGAGGTGGGCTTTTTACATAGTGGGAGGAAAGAAAATGGCTTAGCAATGAACAGAAGCTGGCTGACACCCACACTGACCTTTCAGGATAGAGTTGACTGACAACCCAGATAAGCTGGACTGCAGCACTGCGCACTTGTTCATAGTCATCAGAGAGTAGTTTACAAGCCTGAAAACAAGGATTACAGAAGTCTGTTAGTTCTATGTCCTCCCAGGCGATGTTCAAAATACTTTCAAAATGAAGATAAAGTGGCTGGACCAGGATGCCAATCAAAATATGTGCATATGGTTTTAACTTCTTCAACCTTTGCACAGTAAAACATTGTTCTGTGTACCCTCCCACCCCATGTCTCAAAGGAGAACCACAGACTGACAGCCCAAAAGCCAAGCAGAATAGCATCAATCCTAGCAGAGCTTGGTCCAACCCCACAGTGCTACCCTTATAGGCTCAAACACCAAAGATGAGTTCTTCCCCTACCTGTAAATTCAGAGCACAAATTTCTGACAGGCCATCTGAAAACTCAAGCACTCTAAATAAATGTACAATTTTAATGCTAAGCTGCCAAAAAGAGGCCAAATTTTCCCGTTTTACTTTGGTCTGAAATGGAATATCCCTACTCCACCCACAGTCATAGCAACACCTTAGACTGCAACAACACCCAGAACTACGGCTTTTGAAATTTTAAAATCTTATATTCCATGCTCTGACTATAACATGCTACTCTATCAGTTCTTCCAAGGTCATAACTTACCCATCATACCTACTCTTCATCCCACTTGAGCTACCTATCTATTTAAGCAAGGTCTCTCAACCTTGCTACTATTGACACTTTGGATTAGATAATTCTTTGTTGTGAGGGGCTGACCTGTGCAATATGTTTAGCAGCATCCCTGGGCCTCTAGCCATTAGATAGTCATAGCACTGCACCCTCTTCCTCTCCCCAGCAACTGCAACACTCAAAAATACCTCAAAAAAAAAAAAAAACTTCTACACTAAAGAATCAATGTGGGAGATATGGGTTTGATCCCTGATCCAGTAAGATCCTACGTGCCGCGGAGCAATGAAGTCCAGTGCGCCACAACTATTGAGCCTGTGCTCTGGAGTCCAGCAGCCACAAATGCTGAAGCCCACGGGCCCTAGAGCCCACGCTCTGCAACAGGAGAAGCCACTGCAACGAGGAGTCCGTGCACCGCAGCTAGCGAGTAGACCCCGCTCACTACAACTAGAGAAAATTCCACGCAGAAGCGAAGGCCCAGCACAGCCAAACATAAATAAATAAAATTATTAGAACAAAAAATGCCTCCACACATCACCAAATATTCCCTGGGGGGCAAAATTACCTTGGTTGAAAACCACTGCTTTAATTCCATCTTTTCTCTCCAAATAAACCGCCTTCTCCTTGCTCTGTGCTCTCTCCTACTTCGGCCTCCTGAGAGCACTGCCTGCATCATCACACAGGATCCCCTCAGGACTTGTGCTACAGCTGCTCCACGAACCTAAGACTTCCTACGGGCAGAAGAGCACTGGCACAGAAGACCACACTCCAGGGGACGGGTGACTCATGATCTCAAACCTTATTAGCTGTACTCTGAAATCTCTTACACTCCGGCTTTCAACTTCCATTTCCCAAGGCAGCTTTTCTTAACCTTCCCCTCAGGACTTCTATCCCACTACCAGCCATCAGGCCACCTGTGTATCTGACAAAAATCAAGGTTCTCAGGCACAAATCCACTCAGCTACTCCATACCAGTTACAAGCTCATTTATTCCTGTATTCTCCCACATCTTGTTTTCTCAGTATCTGAGGGAAAAGGGTCCTTTCTAGTTCCTAATCCTATTTTTGCTGTGAATCCCATCACTTCCTCACATGACCACCCCTTACCATCCTCCAAAAAGATCTTCCTTGTGATTCTCGATGATAGCATCCTACTGCTTTACCTCACAGCAATGCTCATATGCTTTAACTGTGCTTGCTTATTTATTAACTGTCATCTTATCTACGAGAATGGGAAGGGCACAGGTCCCATCTAACATGCTTGGCATTACACAGCCAGCATTAGGTTCTCAATAACATCTGTTGATGAATCAGCTCATGAATCTGGTTTTCTGCCTTAAGGAACTTACTCTATCATTTACTCCCCTTTGCCTCTTTCATCATAACACTTGCTGTCGTTACTGTTTAGTTGCTAAGTTGCATCTGACTCTTTTGTGACCCCATGGCCTATAGCCTGCCAGGCTCCTCTGTCCATTGGGTTTCCTAGGCAAGAATACTGGAGTGGGTTACCATTTCCTTCTCCAGGGGATCTTCCCGACCTAGGGATAGAACCCAAGTCTCCTACATTGGCAGGCAGATTCTTTACCACTGAGTCACCAGGGAAGACCACCATAATACTAGCTCTTCCAAAACACTAGCTCTCTCTCCAACATATAAATATACTTAGCAACTATCTTTAAAATACAACAAGAACAAAAAAAAACCCTTAATCCTATGCTCCCTTCTGCCAACTTCCACCCCACTTTCCCATCAGTCAAATATCTTCACTCACAGTCAATAATCACCTTAAACTGGCTCACCTCAACAGACCCTGATCTGGCGCTCCCCAATCCCACCACTCTACTAAAACTGCTCTCTTTATACTCACTAATGGCCACTTTGTTGCTTAGTCCAATGACCAGATTTCAGCCCTATCCTAAATGCCCTTTCACCCGCATTTTAACACTGCTGACTAGAGAATGCCCTCCTGCCTCTTCCGGAATGTGCTTTTCCTCCTCCCCCATCAAGCTGCTCCTCAGTTCCATTCTAGGGCTCCTTCCTTAAATGTCTGGCCTTGCCCCTGGCTCCATCCTTCATTTCTTCTGATTTTCTTCCTCTCCCTGGATACTGATAACTCCAAATATCCACCTCCAGCTCTGATCTTTCCTGATCCAGACCTGAAATCCTCCTCACGAGTATCCCATCAACCTCTCAGACTCAACATGATTAAAAGGGAACTCAGTATGGTAACTACTGCTGCCTCACATCTCAGAACCTCCCCCAGCATTCCACCCTCACTCTCGAGGCCCACAGCATCGCTTGCCTAATTAACCAACACAGTCTTAGGTCACTAAACACCTGGATCATCTGACTAACTCTCCTTCCTCTGTATCTTTACAAGTTTCCTTTAATTATTTGGCTTCCCTCACAGTTTTCCTACAGGTCACACCATCATAACCATTCTGAACTCATTCTACTTCATTTGTAAAAGAACATACTTGGTTTACACAGCAGTCATAGTGGCTGGGTTTATTATCAGCTACCGCTAAAGGCTTAAAACCACTCGACAGGCTAACAAAAACTGGACTCTGAGCATGGATTTAGACTTCTTTCCTCTGGATACATCTAATTATTCTACAAGAATAACTGTAAGGCCTTTTAGTTAGGCACTCAATCAGCCTGTCCTAATGATACTATAACTTTATTGTGCTTTTCCTTATCAATGCTACAATAATCATGTGATATCTTTTCACCTGATCCCACGGTCTTAGTCATGCTCCTCCAGAAATACTCCAGTTTCTCAAGCGTGGTGCCCAGAATCGACTTCAGGTTTGAAGTCAATTTCAATCAACCAAACAGACATCAGCAAGACTACCACTGTTCTTACTCTGAACTCTGTTTTGTATACTCTGGGATTCATACTCAGCTACCGAAGTCCTCCTAAATGTCCTCCTCACATGTACTAGTGCTATTCATTACACATCCCCCATTGTCTTCTTAGAATGTATGTTGTGGATACATCATCACAATTAATACTGCCACTGTTAGCCAGATGAAGCTCTATGTTTTTAAATTCTGAAAACCACTGTGACCCCTCTCAATTTCACGATACCTTCACCTCCCTCCTTTCAGACAGCAAGCATTTAAGGTACCTGATTGTAAATTGTCTGGTGTAACTTCAGTCCTCTTTCATGCAGCTGCAACTAGACAATAAAGATACAGTTTAAGTATTGGGGAGGGGGGGAGTCAATATTTCCAAAGTCTCCCCTCAATCTCACATATTTTCCCCCATCACATCCCATTAACATGGTTCCCTTTGGCCAACATCAGTGCTATATAAATAAGAAATCTGAAACCTGGACTTTTCTATAGGAACACTCAAATGCTTACTAAATCTAACCCATGGGCTGTCCCAAGGGGATACCAGGAAAAATATGAAATAATGATAAGGAGGCTGAGGAAGAAATGGTTGACACCATCTCTCCCTAAGAAGCACTCCTCCCCATAACTTTCACCTATACTCCTGAAATACAAGGGTACAACACGTACCTATTGTACCACAGTACCGAGTAACATCCCTCCCATGGACCTGGGATACAAGCTGCACGTTCCAGGTTTCCGAAATGCAGGTAAAAGCTACCAGAGTAGCCCACAAGATAAGCAGCTGTTATAAAGGAATGTCTGTCTCTGAGTTCTGTAATGCCACCAATACCTTCCTGAAGGTGTGGATAAAGTGCATCCTGGGGGAATTCAGAATGTATCTATCCCAGGTGGCATTCACCATTAACTTAAAAAAAAGAAAAATGAAAAAAGAAAAGTACAAATAAAAAAACAGACTCCATCATCATGTTTACCATGGCTTTTATAGCTGCTGTTCTGACACGTGGGTCCTGATCATTAAAGTAATCCCCTATAATCTTCTGAACATCTCTGACAGCTAGGCCTTCTGCATCTTTTGTGACATTTTTCTCCAAAGAACCAAGATTGCCAAGTAACTGCAGACACTTATTTCTTACACCATGAGAGGTATCTGTCAGGTGCTATATGAAAAGAGAGAACAAAGGGACATGATTAAGATATCTTAAAGATAAACAAAAAACAGAAACAAAAGCACTGCATCAACTTTAGGAATGACTTCAAACACTACATTCTCACTAGTCAGGTCTCACGTTTCTTTTTTCATCTCTGAAGGGGGTAGACTGTTCCTTTCGGTCATGCTGTGTAGTCTGTGGGATCTCAGTTCCTCAACCAAAGATCGAACCCAGGCTCCAGCAGTGAAAGTGCCAAATCCTAACCACTGGACTGCCAGTGAATTCCCTTCATGTTTTTTGAGCATATGTCTTCCAAGAATCATGAGTCCTGAAGACTTCCAGTTATTCAACATCATACTCCCAACAGCAAGCACCTGGCCTTGTAAAGAATAGGTTACTTTAAATGTGACCCCTTAAACTGCATTTTATTTACTATCAAATCTAAAAACAGAATAAAATTTTTTAATTTTAATATTCACACAGAAATATGCAAAAATATTAAATGTACAGTTCAATAAATTTTCACAAAACACACACAAATAAGCATCTAGATAAAGAAGTAAACATGAAAAACGCTCATGTCCCATCCCAGTAACTACTCTACCACCATCAAAAGTAGCCACTATCACCAAAGCAATCTTGAGAAAAAAGAACAAAGTTGGAGGAATCATGCTCCCTGCCTTTAGACTATACTACAAAGCTCCCATGATCAAAACAGTATAATAATGGCACAAAACAGCCACAGAGATCAAGGGAACAGAAGGGAGGGGCAAGAAATAAACGCACAAACTTACGGTCAATTAATCTACAACAAAGGAAGAAAGAATATACAATGGGGAAAGCACAGTCTCTTCAATAAGTGGTGCTGGGGAAACTGTACAGCTACATGTAACAGGATGAAATCTGAACATTTTCTAATACCACATACAAAAGTAAACTCAAAATGGATTAAAGACGTAAACCTAAGACCAGACACCATGAATCTCCCAGAAGAAAATACAGGCAGAACACTCTGACATAAATCATGGCTTTGGTTATTGCTGTTGGATCTCTCTCCCAAGGCAAAGGAAACAAAAGCAACAATAAACAAACAGGACCTAACTAAACTTAAAAGCCTTTGCACAGCAAAGGAAACCACTGACAAAACAAAAAACAACCAAGTAAATGGGAGAAAACATTTGTGAATAGTAAACAGTTTATATACCTCGATATCAAAAACAAACAAAAAAACCAAACAATCTGATACAAACTGAGCAGAAGACCTGAATAGCCATTTTTCCAAAGACCTACAAATGGCCAGCAGGCACATGGAAAGGTGCTCAACATAGCTAACTATCAGAGACAAGCAAATCAAAACCATCATGAAATATCACCTCACATTTCTCACAATGGCGATCATCAAAAAGAATACAAATAACAAACGTTGGCGAGGAAGTCGATTAACAGGAACCCTTGTACACTATTGGTGCGAATGAAAATTGGCACACCCACTATGGAAAACAGCATTTTTCAAAAAATTAAAAACAGAACTACTGCATGATCCAGCGATTCCACTCCTGGGTAAAAACACATCTTGGAAAAGACACATGCATTCAATGTTCATAGCAGCATTAGTTACAAAAGCCAAGATATGGAAGCATTCCAAGTGTCCACCAACAGAAAAATGGAAAAAGAAGACCTAGTGCATTTGTCTGTGTGCACACATATACACACACACAATGAATACACACAAACACATATGCACACAATGGGACAGACTAGTTCCAAATAGGAAAACGAGTACATTAAGGCTGTATATTGTCACCCTGCTTATTTAACTTATATGCAGAGCACATCATGAGAAATGCTGGACTGGAAGAAACACAAGCTGGAATTAAGATTGCCAGGAGAAATATCAATACCCTCAGATATGCAGATGACACCACCCTTATGGCAGAAAGTGAAGAGGAACTCAAAAGCCTCTTGATGAAAGTGAAAGTGGAGAGTGAAAAAGTTGGCTTAAAGCTCAACATTTAGAAAATGAAGATCATGGCATCTGGTCCCACCATTTCATGGGAAATAGATGGGAAACAGTGGAAACAGTGTCAGACTTTATTTTTGGGGGGCTCCAAAATCACTGCAGATGGTGACTGCAGCCATGAAATTAAAAGACGCTTACTCCTTGGAAGAAAAGTTATGACCAACCTAGATAGCATATTCAAAAGCAGAGACATTACTTTGCCGACTAAGGTCCGTCTAGTCAAGGCTATGGTTTTTCCAGTGGTCATGTATGGATGTGAGAGTTGGACTGGGAAGAAGGCTGAGCGCCGAAGAATTGATGCTTTTGAACTGTGGTGTTGGAGAAGACTCTTGAGAGTCCCTTGGACTGCAAGGAGACCCAACCAGTCCATTCTGAAGGAGATCAGCCTTAGGATTTCTTTGGAAGGAATGATGCTAAAGCTGAAACTCCACCTCATGCAAAGAGTTGACTCACTGGAAAAGACTCTGATGCTGGGAGGGATTGGGGGCAGGAGGAGAAGGGGACGACAGAGGACGAGATGGCTGGATGGCATCACTGACTCGATGGACGTGAGTCTGAGTGAACTCTGGGAGTTGGTGATGGACAGGGAGGCCTGGCGTGCTGCGATTCATAGGGTTGCAAAGAGTCAGACACGACTGAGCGACTGAACTGAACTGAAGAAAGAACAAAATTTTGCCATTTGCAACAACAACATGGATGATCTTCGAGGGTATTATGCATAGTGAAATAAGTCACACAGAGAAAGACAAATATTGGATATTATTGCTTATAATGAAATCTAAAAAAAACACAAATGAATATAACAAAACAGAAACAGACTTACAGAGAGCAAATTAGTGGGACTCAATGGGAAGAAAAGGAGAAGCAAAATAGGAGTATGGGATTAAGAAGTATGAACTACTATGTAAAAAAAATGAATAAGCTACAAAGATAAAGTGAAAGTTGCTCAGTCACGTCTAACTTTTTGCAACCCCATGGACTATACAGTCCATGGAATTCTCCATGCCAGGATACTGGAGTGGGTAGCCGTTCCCTTCTCCAGTGAATCTTCCTGACCCAGGAATCAAACCGGGTCTCCTGCATTGCAGGTGAATTCTTTACCAGGTGAGATACCAGGGAAACCAAAGATAATATAAGGATAATTAACAAAAGAAGGGGGCTTCGCAGATGGGGCTACTGGTAAAGAATCTGCCTGCCGATGCAGGAAACATAACAGATGCTGGTTCAATTCCTGGGTCAGGAAGATCCCCTGGAGGAGGGCATGGCAACCCACTCCAGTATTCTTGCCTAGGAAATCCCATGGACAGAGGAGCCTGGGGGGTTACAATCCGTGGGGTTGCAAAGAGTCAGACCCAACTGAAGCGACTTAGCATGAACACACACAACAGAAGCAGAAGAGATTAAGAAGAGGTGGCAAAAATACACAGAAGAACTTCACAAAAAAGGTCTTAATGACCTCCATAACCACTATGGTGTGGTCACACATCTAGACCAGACATCCTGGAGTGTGAAGTCAAGTGGGCCTTTGGAAGCATCACTACGAACAAAGCTAGTGGAGGTGATGGAATTCCAGCTGAGTTATTTCAAATCCTAAAAGATGATGCTGTAAAAGTGTTGCACTCAATATGCCAGCAAATTTGGAAAACTCAGCAGTGGCCACAGGACTTTCACTGCAATTCCAAAGAAAGGCAATGCCAAAGAATGTTCAAACTACCATACAACTGCACTCATTTCACATGCTAGGCAAGGTAATGTCCAAAATCCTTCAAGCAAGGCTTCAAAAGTATATGAACCAAGAACTTCCAGACGTTTAAGCTGGATTTAGGAAAGGCAGAAGAATTAGAGACCACATTGCCAATATCAGTTGGATGACAGAACAAGCAAGGGAATTAAAAAAAAATCTACTTCTGATTCATTGACTACACTAAAGCCTTCGTATGGATCACAACAAACTATGGAAAATTCTTAAAGAGATGGGAATACCAGACCACCTTACTTGTCTCCTGAGAAACTGCAGGACAAGAAGCAACAGTTGAGACTGGACATGGAACAATGGATTGGTTTAAAATTAAGAAAGAAATACATCAAGGCTGTATACTATCACCTTGCTTATTGAACTTATATGCAGAGTACATCATGCAAAATGCCAGGCTAGATGACTCACAAGATGGAATCAAGATAGCCAGGAGAAATATTAACAAACTCAGATATGCAGATGATACCACTCTAATGGCAGAAAGTGAAGAGGAACTAAGGAGCCTCTTGATGAGGGTGAAAAAGGAGAGTGAAAAAGCTGGCTTAAAATTCAACATTCAAAAAACTAAGATCATGGCATCCATCACTTTATGGCAAACAGAAGGGGGGAAAGTGAAAAGGTAACAGATTTTATTTTCTTGGGTTCCAAAACCACTGTTGACAGTAACTGCAGCCATGAAATTAGAAGATGCTTGCTCCCTGGAAGAAAAGCTATGACAAACCTAGACAGCATATTAAAAAGCAGAGACATCACTTTGCCAACAAAGGTCCCTATAGTCAAAGCTATGGTTTTTCCAGTAGTCATGTATGGATGTGAGGGTTGGACTATAAAGAAAGCTGAGCGCCGAACAATTGATGCTTTTGAACTCTGGTGCTGGAGAAGACTCTTTAGAGTCCCTTGGACTGTAAGGAGATCCAACCAGTTCATCCTAAAGGAAATTAGTCCTGAATATTCACTGGAAGGACTGATGCTAAAGCTGAAGCTCCAATACTTTGGCCACCTGATGCAAAGAGCTGACTCATTGGGAAAGACCCTGATGCTGGGAAAGACTAAGGGCAGGAGAAGGGTATGACATAGGAAGAGATGGTTGGATGGCATCACTGATTTAATGGACATGAGTTTGAGCAACTTCTAGAAGATGGCGAAGGACAAGGAAGCCAGCCTGGCGTGCCACAGTTCACATGGGGTCACAGTCAGTCAGACACGATTTAGTGACTGAGCAGCAACAACCAACTATAAAAATATTGAATCACTGTGTTGTATACCTGAAACTAATATAATACTGTAAATCAATTATAATATTGAGATAAACTAATGCAATATTAAAAAAACAACTAAAGTAACCATTATCTTGACTTCTAACACAAAATTTTGCCTATTTTTATAATTTGTAAAATCAAATAGTGCTACGCTTCCTTTGCTTACTATTGTGTTGGTGAGAATCATCCATAGTATGGCATATAGCAATGATTGATTCATTCTCATGACTATAAAGTATTCCATTTGTGTATACACCATAATCCATTTGTCCTTTCTACTATTGATAGATATTTGGGCTATTTCCAGTTTTGGGTTATTCTAAATATAATGTTACTATAATTATTCTTGAATGTGGTTTCTGGTATACTTTTTCACATTTCTGTTGAATACACAGTTGGAAGTGAAATTGCTGGGTCACAGAAAATGTATTATGTTCAGCTTAAGAAGATACTGCCAAATACTATTCCAAAGTGATTGTACTAATTTAACTAATTTACACTTTCACCAGCCATATGTAAATGTTCCAGATATGACACACCTCTGTCAACACTTAGTACTGTCCATCTTTTTTTAATACTTCTCATTATTCCATGGCTACTGAAAAAAACTATTTGCATAATGCAGTAACAGGAACTAGAGTAACTGACTTTAGTGAAATGACTAGTCTCAAAACTAGGCAAGAAATAATGTAAGAAGAAGTTGGGACATGTTGTGCCAAAAAGCAAGAAAATATCAAGGACTAGTTGAGTTAGATCAAAAAGACCACGAAACCAATCTGTAGGGGTTCCCACGTCAACATTTATATCAAAAGTAAGCAATCAAATCCAGAACGTAGGATATTCGACACGACCAAAAATCTGGTTTCATCAACAAAACTGTGGTATTTAAACAAAAAAAAATGGGGCACTGATATTGATTAAAAGAAATTTAAGAGACTCCAAATATATGCTAAACCAAGAAAAACCTATAAAAAGATATTTAATGCAGTTAAGAAAATTTTAATATGAATTGGTATGAGATGATGTGGAATAGGCTATATTTAAAAATATCAGTTATTATTAGTTAGATATATACTGAACTATGTATGATTTAAACAACATATCAGGGATTTACTTTAAAATATTACAGCAGACTACAACAGAAAGTGAGGGAAAAAACAGATGAAAAAGATTGCAAAATAAAAATCACTGTCAAATTTACACCAAAAACTGCAAAGAATAATTTGAAATTTTCCATATTATAAAATATATATAAATTGAAAAAAAAGACCTAGCTTCAAATTTCAGTTCTTTCTCTATATGTGTAACACTGATCAAGTCACTGGACCTCTCAAAAGTCTAAGTTTCCTCATTTATAAAGAAGGAATAATAGTACTTCTCTGGTGGTTCCATGGTTAAGAATCTACCTTGCAATGCAAAGGACGTGGGTTCGATCCCTGAATAAGATTCCACACACTGAGGGGGAATTAAGCCCATGCACCACAACTACCAAGAGCAGACATCACAGGATAGGTTCCACGTGCCGCAACAAAAACACCCCACCTGCCTCAACTAAGACCCAACACAACCATATAAACAATTAAAAAAAGAAAGAATCCATCTGTCAATGCAGGGGACATGGGTTCAATACCTGGTCCAGGAAGATTCCACATGCCGCGAGGCAACTAAGGCCATGCACTACAACCATTGAGTCTATACTCCAGGGCCCACACACCGCAACTACTGAGCCCATGTGCCGTAACTACTAAAGCCTACACACTCTAGGGCCTGCATGCTGCAACTATGGACCCTGCCTAGAGTCCACGCTCTGCAACAAGAGAAGCCACCACAACGAGAAGCCCACACACCACAACCAGAAGTGAGGAGTTGCGCGCCACTAGAGAAAGCCTGAACACAACAACGAAAACGCAGTGCAGCCAAAATTAAAACAAACCCAGCCTGCTTAAGAAAAAGGAAGCAGGTGGGGAAAAGGTGGCAAAAAAAAGAAAACAGAGAAGCGTCGGAGGTAAAAGTGGGCCACCTGGATGAAACAGGCCTGCTGATCTGGAATACACAAGCACGAATCTTCTAGCGATAGCTGTCTAACAAGGGGGCAATCTGTCCAGAAAGGTACTGAGCATCTGTTAATGGTTCACATCAGATGCTCTAGGAGAAGACTCCTGAACTAAATGGGACCTGGACATTCTCACAGAAGCTATGTTCTATGAGACGGTGGGCTGGGCAGGTAGGCTTACTCAGAGGAGAGAACAAAGGAAATCCAGTAAGCAAGTGTAGGTGCAGAGGTGAGAGGGGTCCCTCTCACAGAGGGACTCCTTATAAAAATGACTCAATAGAACATTTGAGATCAGAGTTAATTCATGTCTCCAAGTTATTTAGGTTAAAGAAGTGTGAAACATAAACACTCAAGTTTAGTTCACAATGCTCAAACTTATCCAACAAAATTACACACTGAAACTGAGAAGTTAAGAGAAATTTCCAGATATGAAGCTGACAGCGACGCTGTCACAGTTAATACAGCAATGTTGTTTATTTTTAAAATAAACTATTTTTATTTAGTATGGAAGCATCATTTGTCATAACTGAACTGTCAACTGAATCACCATCACCTAGAAGGTTGCTACCATCATTACAAATACTTTATTTGATTTTCAAACAACAAACTAAAGTCTTCTAGTTCCTATTAAGGTAACCAAGGCAACACTGACGCATAACTAGCCTGTTACTGCACACTGAATGTTAGCCTCAAAGAAACGGTAAGTCTAAATCACACCCTTAGGGCAGCAATTAGTTTTATGATATCCTTCCCCCACAGGTCACTACTTACATCACGGATATCATCACTAATAGATGCCTAGTGCCTGCTCTGCAGATGATGCTATTTTGGTGCTATACCTAGGCCATTAAAACACCATCATTTCTGTATTAATGGAGTAAGCAAACCACATCCCCAATAAGACTAATCCATGTCAAAAATAAGCTAAACCAATCAGTTTAAAACTACTGTTAAAGAATAAAAAAAAATCAATGATTAAGTATGTCAAGAAAATCCAAGAATGAGGTTAAATAAGACAAAAATAACTTACTGGCTCATTCAGTTTCAATATGGATTTTTTTTCTTTCCTTTTTTTGGGGGAGGGGTGTTACTGAGCACTGCACAGCTTGTGATATCTTAGTACCCAACCAGGGATTGAAGCTGGGCCACAATGGTGAAAGCGTTGAGTTTTAACCAGTGGACCATCAAGGAATTCCCATTAACATGGATTAAGCACAGATAAAAATTTGACATACCAAGCAATGGAAATTATTCTGAGACAACCTCTCCTGACAAAAGAACACATAATATTTGCTCAGGTGGTATTTGATAAATGTTAAAATGCTGCCATGTTTCTGCTGCCTTAAGAGCTTAATGTACTTTTGCCACAGAATTAAAGGAACAAAAAAGAAACAGAGAGACCAGAAGAGGTAAGATAGAAAAAGAGAAACAAAGAATTAAACTAGGCTCTAAGGAAGCCATATATACAAAAATGACAAGATATTTATTCTCTAGAAAAATCTTCACAAAGAAGAAAGTAGAAGACCTCCAATTTCAGTTATGCAGATTCTACAGAAGAAAAGACTTAGTAATTTCCTGGCCAAATTTAAATCTCATCATCTATCAAATGAGGATTAGCTGTACAATAGCTCAGCTGGTGAAGAATCTGTCTGCAATGCAGGAGACCCCTGTTCGACTCCTGGGTCAGGAAGATTCCCTGGAGAAGGGATAGGCTACCCACTCCAGAACTCTTAGGCTTCCTTAGTGGCTCAGACGGTAAAGAATTCGCCTGCAATGTGGGAGACCTGGGTTCAATCCTTGGGTTAGGAAGATCCCTGGAGGAGGGCATGGCAACCCACTCCAGTATTCTTGCCTGGGGAATCCTATGGACAGAGGAGCCTGGTGGGCTACAGTCCGTAGGGTTGCAAAGAGTCAAACATGACTGAGCGACTAAGTATAACACAGCACACAGTACCTCGAAGGATTACTGACAGAATAATTACTGACAGAGATGAATTTTAAGATGCTAAGAATACCCAAAAGCATGACTTTCTTCCTACTATGAAACAAAAAATATGACAGATTTATATCTCATATTTTAAAAATATACAAAGGAACAATATGAACTTAAAAAAATAATGACAGAACAGATTATAATATTTTGAATAAATTAGGACATTGATAAGAAGGGAGGGAAGGAAAGAGAAGGAAGGAAAACTTTCTTACAATAGCATGACAAGTAAAAAATATAGATGGAATAACAGCATTATAATATCACCATTTTGCAATAATCAGTTATAAATGACTCAGCAAGATTTATTAATAGTTGCTAAAATAGAGAATAAAAGTTTGATGGGGAAGAGGACATTTACATTATCTCAGAGTATCTCCCCACAAATTACTCACTAATCACAGGAGGAAATAACAACTCCACAATGAAAAACCCGGCAGCCACTACCTTAACCAAGTATCAAAGTTAACAGCAATGATGAGTCAGACCTCATGTGTGCCTTATGATATGATGCACTGAGAAGGACACAGTATTATTTATGTATTAGTCCCACCAAAACGTGTAATTTGAATCTAAACAAAGGAAATACCAGATAAATCCACGTTGAAAGACATTCTAGGGATTTTCTGGTGGTCCAGTGGTTAAGAATCCGCCTTGCAGTGCAAGGGACACCAGTTTGATTCCTGGTCTGGGAAGATCTTACATGCTGTGCAGCAGCTAAGCCTGTGTGCCACAACTACTGAGTCTGCCCTCTACAGCCTGAAAGCTGCAACTGGAGAAAGCCCACACACAGCAATGAAGACCCAGCGCAGCCAAAACTTAAAAAAAAAAAAAGACATTCTATAAACAGCCTATACTCTTCAAGTTAAGCCCATAAAAAAGACAGCCTGAGGGACCTTTCCAGATTAAAGAAAACAGAAGAAAACAGGGACATGAAAACTAAATGCAATGTGTGATTCTGGACCAGGAAAGAAAAATTTATATAAAACGTAATATAAAAGACAGGTAGAATTTGAACAAAGTCTAATACTACTACAGTTTAGCATTATGTCAAAGTTAAATTTACTGGGAATTTCCTGGCAGTCCAGTATAGGACTCCATGTTTCCACTGCAGGGCGCATGAGTTCAATCCCTGGTTGGGGAACTAAGCTCTCACAGACCATGCAGTCAAAAAAACAAACAGACAAAATCCAGAGTTAAATTTCCTGATTTTGAAAACTGGGTTTATAAAAATGATTTCCTCCTTCTTAAGAAATAAAAATTTAAGTATTTAGTAGAAAAGAAGCATAATGTCTGCAATTTACTCTTAAATGGTTTGGTAAAATATATAGAGAGAGAGTGAAAGTGAAAGTTGCTCAGTCGTGTCCAACTCTTTGCAACCCCACGGACTATTCATTCAGTCTTTGGAATTCTCCAGGCCAGAACACTGGAGTGGGTAGCCTTTCCCTTCTCCAGGGGATCTTCCCAACTCAGGGATCGAACCCAGGTCTCCCTCATTGCAGGTGGATTCTTTACCAACTGAGCTAACAGGGAAGCCCCCAGCATAGAGAATGATAAAGCAAATGCGGGAGAATGTTAATGATTGATGAATCAAAAAGAAGGGTACATGGAAATCTCTTGTCCTATTTTCGTAATTTTTTTTAGTAAGTTTGAAATTGTTGGGTTATTTGGACTTTGTCTCACACCCAACCAAATGCTTTCCCAGAATTCTCTGAGTGAAAGGCACCATCATCTAATCTGGCACATAAGCTGGAAATAGGAAATACCTTCAGCAATTCCTTCACCGTCCCTCCATGCTCAACCAATTATCAAGTCCTGCAATCTTCCTTCCTAAATATTTCTCAAATCTATCCATATCTTTCCATCACTTTAATTCAAACTTCTATAACCTTTCATGTAGGCTACAATAACATCCTTTACTATCTGAGCCACAAGGGAAGCCCAGTGCAATAACATCCTACTGGCTTCTTGTCCAATAAGTTCTCTAGGACATATCTGGCTTTTCTTAAAATGTCTGTTTGGTTTTGATACTAAGGTTATACTAGCCTCATAAAATCAGTGGAGAAATGCTGCTTCTCTTCTACTTCTTAGGAAAATCTGTGAAGAATTGGTATGTATTCTTATTTAAAATGTTTGATTCAAAGCCATCTGGGCCTGAACTTCTCTTTGTAGGTAAGTTTTTTATTTTTTTCATTACTAATTTTATTACTTGTTATAAGTATATTTGGATTGCCTACTCCTTCTTGAGATAGTTTTCACAGTTCTTATCTTTGTAGGAATTAGTAGGAATTTGTTCATTTTATGTAAATTATCTAACTTATTGGCATAAATTGTTCACAGTATTTTTTTATAATCCTTTTCATTTCTGTCAGGTCAGCAGAAATAGCCTCTTATCATTTATGATCCTAGTACTTTGAGCCTTCTTTTTTTCCTTTCCAAAAATAAAGGTTTCTCGCTTTTGTTGATCTTTACAAAGAACAAGCTTTCACTTCTTTGATTTTTCTCTACTGTTTTTCTACTCTTGATTTCATTAATTTCCACTCTAGTCTTTCTTATTTCCTCCCTTCTGCATGCTTTTATATTTAATGAGTTCTTCTTTATGCAGCATCTTAGGTAAAAGAATAAGGTACTGAAATGAGATCTTTCTTCTTTTTTACTATGGACACTAATTGCTATAAATTTCCCTCTAAGCACGCAGTAGCTGCAGCCCAGTTTTGGTACGCAGTGTCTTCATTCATTCACCTCAAAGTATTTTCTAATTTACCTGCTGATTTCCTCTCTGATTCATTGGTTAAATAGGAGCATGTTGTTTAACTTCCACATATTTGTGGTTTTCCTAATTTTTTTCTGTTACTCATCTAATTTAATTCCATTGTAGCTGGCAAACATACTCTGCATTATTTCTATTAAAAGGGAGAATGTTATTTTAATGTGAGTCATATCTCAAAGATCATTGTATGACAAAAATCACAGACAAAATAGCATTAAGCAACAGAAACAGTAACTATAGCTATGAATCATAGACAGCCTTTATATACTTGAATTTGCAAAAGCTTGTAGCAGATATGCCATTTCCAAATAGTTCAAATTTCTACCCAGTTAATGAGCCTCTACAAATGTGAAGAAACGCATAAAAAATCCATATGAAAAACTAGAAAAGAACATGAAAAGTTCATTCCCAAGACAGAACCAGAGATCAAATTGGCAACATTCTTGGATCATCGAAAAAGCATGAGAGTTCCAGAAAAAACATCCGCTTTACTGACTACACCAAAGCCTCTGACTTCGTGGATCACAACAAACTGTGGAAAATTCTTAAAGAGATGGGAATACCAGACCACCTGATCAGTCTCCTGAGAAATCTGTATGCAGGTCAAGAAGCAACAGTTAGAACTGGACATGGAAAAACAGACTGGTTCCAAATCGGGAAAGTACATCAAGGCTGTATATTATCACCCTGCTTATTTAACTTCTATGCAGAGTACATCATGAGAAATGCCAGGCTGGATGAAGCACAAGCTGGAATCAAGACTGCCAGGAGAAATATCAATAACCTCAGATATGCAGATGACACCACCCTTATGGCACAAAGTGAAAAGGAACTAAAGAGCCTCTTGATGAAAGTGAAAGAGGAGAGTGAAAAAGTTGGCTTAAAGCTCAACATTCAGAAAACTAAGATCATGGCATCTGGTCCTATCACTTCATGACAAATAGATGGAGAAATAATGGAAACAGTGAGTCTTTATTTTGGGGGGCTCCAAAATCACTGCAGATGGTGATTGCAGCCATGAAATTAAAAGATGCTTATTCCTTGGAAGAAAAGCTATGACCAACCTAGACAGCATATTAAAAAGCAGAGATATTACTTTGCCAACAAAGGTCTCTCTAGTCAAAGCTATGGTTTTTCCAGTAGTCATGTAAGGATGTGAGAGTTGGACTATAAAGAAAGCTGAGTGCCGAAGAGTTGATGCTTTTGAACTGTGGTATTGGAGAAGACTCTTGAGAGTCCCTTGGACTGCAAGGAGATCCAACCAGTCAATCCTAAAGGAAATCAGTTCTGAATATTCATTGGAAGGACTGATGTTGAAGCTGAAACTCCAATACTTTGGCCACCTGATAAGAACTGACTCATTTGAAAAGACCCTGATGCTGGGAAAGACTGAAGGCGAGAGGAGAAGGGGAAGACAGAGGATGAGATGGTTGGATGGCATCACTGACTCAACGGACATGAGTTTGAGTAAACGCCAGGAGTTGGTGATGGACAGGGAGGCCTGGCGTGCTTTAGGCCATGGGGTCAACTGAGCAAATGAACTGAAGTGAACTGAAGACAGGACATACAAATGAAGAAGAAATAGGAAAAAATTTTTTAATGAAATACCATTTCCTTCTTACAAAATTAACAGGTTTACATCTTGCTTTTAAACATTAATATCTAAATGCTAGAATAATATGTGAAATTATGCACTCTCATATACTGTGGATAGGCTTAAACTAGAATACTGCAGAAAACAATTTGCCAAAAGTATCAAAAGCCTTAAAAAAACACAAAAATTTTAAATGCTTTCATCCAGTAATCCTACTGTGACAATGTATGTTTAGGAAATAACCCTAGATACAGGAAATACTTTAGACTAATCATATTCACTGTGTGGTATTATTTACTATTTTTTAAAATGGCTACAATATAAATGTCCACTAATAAGAGAATGGTTAGGACAAAGTATGGCTTGATTACTGGACAAAATATCATGCATCCATTAAAAATATTTATAAAACAGTATACTTTACAGTATAAAGAAAATACTTGTTATGTTAGTCAAAAAGCAAAACTGAATATAGAATATGATTATAGCTATATGTGGAAAAAGAAAAGCAAACAATCTGTATACAGAAAAAAAATCAGAACAGATACATCAAGAGGCTAATAATAATGGTTGCCTTTATGTGGTGAATTATGAGAAGGAAATGGCAACCCACTCCAGTGTTCTTGCCTGGAGAATCCCAGGGACGGCGGGGCCTGGTGGGCTGCCGTCTGTGGGGTCGCACAGTGTCGGACACGACTGAAGCGACTTAGCAGCAGCAGTGAATTATGAGTGTAGTTCTTTCTTTATACGTCTTTCCAAATTTCCATGAGTAAAAATGTTTATAATAAAGGATTTCTTTAGAACAATTTAAGAAACTATTGCTTCAAGCAGAATAATCCACTGAGTAAAACACCTCTCTCATAAGTACAACCTCCCAGATACATATATTCTCTCACATGGAAGATGTATTTACTCTCTAAAACATGTAATCCCTAGTTTTCTCCCACTTAAGCTTTTAATACTGTACTTCTCAAAGTGTTGTGGGTTTTTTTGTTGTTGTTGTTACTGTTTATTAAGATAAATGAAATACTCTTTCCTGGGGTTCAGAAATAGTTTTCTAATTCCATGCCTGTAAGCCTTCCACAATTCAAATGTATTTGTCTTCTTATATTCTCAAAACAAATTTATCAAAAAGACTAAAAGTAAACCCAATCCTACAAGGTTTAGGAGCTGGTGCTATGCACAAAAGAAAGCTAATTAAAAGTTCCAAATTAAGAAGAATTTGGCTTTGGAATCAGAGAAGAGTTTATGCCCTGGTTCTGCAACTTCCTAAGTATGAAAACTTGGACAAACTAAACTCCTTCAACCTCAATTCCCATCTTAGTAAAAGAGATATAACAGCACTTTCCTAAAGGACTATGAGGAACAAATGAAAGTATCATGATTCCAAACTGCTGGCAGGTGTTATGCCTGAGAAGAGGGTCTAGGAGGGAAAGATGGAGTGGCTGTCACTTATTTTATTTCTGCATTAGTTAATTTTGTTTTTAACAATGAGCATACACCATAGGAATAAAATTACTTTTCTTTCAAAAAAGTAAAAAATAGTACCATAATAAGCAGAGAGCATATGTTAGGCATGGAATACATGGTAGTTCCTATAATTATTTTCATTTCTTTTGGCACAGTGAGGAAGTTCATTTTATAACAAGTTATTCAACTTTATTCCTAATCCAACATCAAGAAACAAACAAAACATGAAGCAGTTCTTAAAGCCATTTAAGAGTCTTTGGCAATTCTCAGTTATAGCCTTAGGATGAAGGTAAGCAGATCTGACAGCTCGTATCATTTCTCCAGATAATGCAAAACTGTTCAATAAAGAAGCAACCCTGTGTCTAACCATTATATTCTTACCTTGCAGGCTACATCAACTAATCGCATCTGGATAGCTTGATTCTCTGGGAGTTTAGTGCCAATTGCAAGCAAAGTGTCCAACAGTTGAGCAAGGACTTGATGAGACTCTAGAAAGGAAGATGGAAAGTTAGGTTTTAGAATTTCAAAAGGAGATTGCTATAGAAACTAAATTTACTTGGGTATAAAGAACGCAGATTTTTGTCAACTGAGTTCTGCTGTTTGATTCTTGATTCTCCTCAACTAAAAGTCAAGTTCCTAAAAGGATCATGTCTAAAAATTTGAGTCCTCCTCAGGATGTGACATAGTGCTCCAAAAACGTTCAGTGCTTGACTAATTCAAAGGCTTTTCACTGCCTTCAAAATAAAGTCTAAATTCCTTAGCAGGACATATATACATACTAGTCCCTCCACAATCCCTAGTCCTCCCTACTTTATCTATTAGCCTCATCTCTTTCAGGTTTCCCTATCCTCCTTTTTCCCAATTACTTATGATCCCATGTCCCCCTATCTTTGCTCAGGCCCCCTTCCTTACCTAGAATGCTTTCATCTACATCCTGCTTCATTCTCAACTCCCCAGAGAGCACCTCCTAATCTTGAAATGTCACCTTCTGTATAGTGCTTTTCGCTCTTCCCCTAGAAATATTGACCATTTCTTCGTTCATGCTTCCACTGAACCCTTTACATAAACTGTAATTTTATGATATTTATTTGCAAATCAGACAAAACCACGAAACTGAAAGATCCTTAAGGGCAAGGACTATGTTTTATTCACCTTTGTATTCTCAGAATCTAGCATGCCTCATTACATGCTCAACGGATGCTTAATAAATGAGCAAACAGACAATTCCAAGTAAATCACTATTAATCACCTTAACCAGATTCTCTTCGTTTCAAAATCTGGTTCTATGGTTCTATGCTAGTGGTATACAAGAGGATCTAGGAGGCATGCAGAAAATCATTTTTATGTTAATAACCTTGTACAGACATACTTTGTTTTATTGTGCTTCATTTTACTGCACTTTGTAGATACTATACTGTATTTCTTATAAATTGAAGGTTTGCCTCAATCCTGCTTATTAAGCAAGTCTTCTACACCATTTTTCAA
This sequence comes from Capra hircus, assembly GCF_001704415.2. Classification (NCBI taxonomy): domain Eukaryota; kingdom Metazoa; phylum Chordata; class Mammalia; order Artiodactyla; family Bovidae; genus Capra; species Capra hircus. Next base: position 17,506,162 of record NC_030836.1, on the reverse strand, counting down.
CAGCACTGCTCACTCCATGTTTCTGTCACTTTTTGGTAATTCTTGCAGTATGTCAAACTTTAATTATTATATTTGTTATGGTGATTTGTGGTCAATGATTTTTGATGTTACTATTGCAAAAAGATTACTACTTGCTAAAGGCTCAGATTATGGTTAACATTTTTTATCAGTACAGTATTAAGGTAGTATATTCTTTTTAGACATAATGCTACTGCACACAATAAATTATAGTATAGTATAGACATTGCTTTTATTTGCACTGGGAAATCAACAACTCGGGTGACTCGCTTTACTGCAATATTTAATTTACTGTGATCATCTGGAAGAGAATCTGCAGTATCTCAAGAGGTATGCATGATTATATTTTAAAGAACAAAATAAAAAACACAGTTACTGCATTGATGACATTAATTTCCTTTTACTATTACTAATATAGTCTCCTTAAATTAATTTTATTTAACTAAAAAAAAATAACTGTCCACTTAAGAAAAACATTAAGAAATCCATAATACAGATGTGAAACAAATGTCAAAAATGATAATGATATATAAACAACTAAAGCTTAAAAAAAAGTTTATAAAACACTAGGAAAAACCACCTCTTAAAAACACTTCCAGTAAGACACACTAGATTGAACACCTCTGTTTATCACTAATTCTTTCTTAAAACCTCATTAACATATAAAGAAACTTTAAAAGTATAAACGTACAAGGACTAAGACAACAGTAAGCAGATGAGAAAAGTCAACAAATTTTTCAGAGATGGCAAGCAAATGAAAAAGTCTATGGCAAACTGAGAAATCTAATCTAAATGCCTACTGAGGAGGGTGTCACAACAGAGCAAATAAATTCCAGCCATATGCCAAGCAAGATTCAGGAATCATAGATTTAAAAGAAAAGAAAAAAAACAACCATAAAACACCCCCAAATGGAGTGAGGCATGGATTTGTTTAAGTTTCTATAAGAAGTAGCTGGACCTTCACCTCCTTCCCTATGCTATACAACTGGCTAATCAACCACTCAAGTAGAGTTTTTTTCCTCTAAAAATTAGGACAGAAAGGATCTAATCTGGCAGATGCTAGGTGAGGAAAGGAAGGAAATATAGTAAAGATAATATATAATAAATATAAATATAACAAATCTGACCACATGGACCACAGCCTTGTCTAAGTCAATGAAACTATGAGCCATGCCATGTAGGACTACCCAAGATGGACGGGTCATGGTGGAGAGTTCTGACAAAACGTGGCCCACTGGAGAAGGGACTTCACTATTCGTGCCTCTAGAACCCCATAAACAGTATGAAAAGGCAAAAAGATTAGACACTGAAAGATGAACTCCCCAGGTCGGTAGGTGCCCAATATGCTACCAGAGATTAGTAGAGAAATAACTCCAGAAAGAATGAAGAGACGGAGCCAAAGCAAAAACAACAACCAGTTGTGGATGTGACCGGTGATGGAAGTAAAGTCCGATGCTATAAACAGCAATACTGCATAGGAACCTGGAACGTTAGGTCCATGAATCAAGGCAAATTAGAAGTGCTCAAACAGGAGAGGCAAGAATGAACATAGGGATTTTAGGAGTCAGCGAACTAAAATGGCCTGGAATGGGTGAATTTAACTCAGAAGACCATTTTATCTACTACTGTGGACAAGAATCCCTTAGAAGAAATGGAGTAGCCATCACAGTCAACAAAACAGTCTAAAATGCAGTACTTGGATGCAATCTCAAAAACGACAGAATGATCTCTGTTCATTTCCAAGGCAAATCATTCAATATCACAGTAATCCAAGTCTATGCCCCTACCAGTAATGCTGAAGAAACTGAAGTTGAAGACTTCTATGGAGACCTAAAACGCCTTCTTAAATTAACACCCAAAAGAGATGTCCTTTTCATTATAGGGGACTGGAATGCAAAAGTGGGAAGTTAAGAAATACCCAGAGTAACAGTCAAATTTGGCCTTGGATACACAAAGATGCAGGGCAAAGGCTAACAGAGTTTTGCCAAGAGAACGCACTGGTCACAATAAACACCCTCCTCCAACAACACAAGAGAAGACTACACATGGACATCACCAGATGGTCAATACCAAAATCAGAATGATTATATTCTTTGCAGTCAAAGATGGAGAAGCTCTATACAGTCAGCAAAAACAAGACTAGGAGCTGACTGTGGCTCAGATCATGAACTCCTTATTGCCAAATTCAGACTTAAATTGAAGAAAGTAAGGAAAGCCACAAGACCATTCAGATGTGACCTAAATCTAATTCCTTACGATTATACAGTGGAAGTGACAAATAAATCCAAGGGATTAGATCTGACAGACACAGTGCCTGAAGAACTATGGACGGAGATTCATGACACTGTACAGGAGACAGGGATCAAGACCATCCCCAAGAAAAAGAAATGCAAAATGGTTGTCTGAGGAGATCTTACAAATAACTATGAAAAGAAGAGAAGTGAAAGGCAAAGGGGAAAAGGAAAGATATACCCATTTGAATGCACAGTTCCAAAGAATAGCAAGGAGAGATAAGAAAGCCTTTCTCAGTGATCAGTGCAAAGAAATAGAGGAAAACAATAGAATGGGAAAGACTAGAGACGTCTTCAAGGAAATCAGAGATACCAAGGGAACATTTCATGCAAAGATGGGCACAATAAAGGACAGAAATGGTATGGACCTAAGAGAAGCAGAAGATATTAAGAAGAGGTGGCAAGAATACACAGAAGAACTGTACAAAAAAGATCTTCACAACCCAGATAATCACCATGGTGTGATCACTCACCTAGAGCTGACATCCTGGAATGTGAAGTCAAATGGGCCTTAGGAAGCATCACTACGAACAAAGCTAGTGGAGGTGATGGAATTCCAGTTGAGCTATTTCAAATCCTGAAAGATGATGCTGTGAAAGTGCTGCACTCAATATGCCAGCATATTAGGAAAACTCAACAGTGGCCACAGGACTGGAAAAGGTCAGTTTTCATTCCAATCCCTAAGAAACACAATGGCAAAGAATGCTCAAACTGCCACACAACTGTACTCATCTCATACACTATCAAAGTAATATTCAAAATTCTCCAAGCCAGGCTTCAATAGTACATGAACCATGAACTTTGGATGTTCAAGCTGGATTTAGAAAAGGCAGAGGAACCAGAGATCAAATTGCCAACATCTGCTGGATCGTTGAAAAAGCAAGAGAGTTCCACAAAAACATCTACTTCTGCTTTACTGACTATGCCAAAGCCTTTGACCTGTGTGGATCACAATAAACTGTGGAAAATTCTGAAGAGATGGGAATACGAGACCACCTGATCTGCCTCCTGAGAAATCTATATGCAGGTCAAGAAGCAACAGTTAGAACTGGACGTGGAACAACAGACTGGTTCCAAATCGGGAAAGGAGAATGTCAAGGCTGTATATTGTCACCCTGCTTATTTAACTTCTATGCAGAGTACATCATGAGAAATGCCAGGCTGGATGAAGCACAAGCTGCAATCAAGATTGCTGGGAGAAATATCAGTAATGTCATCTCAGATATGCAGATGATACCACCCTATGGCAGAAAGTGAAGAACTAAAGAGCCTCTTGATGAAAGTGAAAGAGGAGAGTGAAAAAGCTGGCTTAAAAGTTAACATTCAGAGAACTAAGACCATGGCATCTGGTCCCATTACTTCATGGCAAATAGATGGGGAAATAATGGAAACAGTGAGAGTCTTTATTTTTTGAGGCTCCAAAATCACTGCAGGTGGTGACTGCAGCCATGAAATTAAAAGACACTTGTCCTTGGAAGAAAAGTTATGACCAACCTAGACAGCATACCGAAATGCAGAGACATTACTTTGCCAACAAAGGTCTGTCTAGTCAAAGCTATGGTTTTTCCGGTAGTCATGTATGGACGTGAGAGTTTATAAAGAAAGCTGAGTGCAGAAGAATTAATGCTTTTGAATTGTGGTATTGGCAAAGACTCTTGAGAGTCCCCTGTACTGCAAGGAGATCCAACCAGTCCGTCCTAAAGGAAAGCAGTCCTGAATTGTCATTGGAAGGACTGATGCTGAAACTACAATACTTTGGCCACCTGACGTGAAGAACTGACTCATTTGAAAAGACCCTGATGCTGGGAGGGATTGGTGGCAGGAGGAGAAGGGGACAACAGAGGATGAAATGGTTGGATGGCATCACTGACTTAATGGACATGAGTTTGAGTGAGCTCTGGGAGTTGGTGATGGACTGGCAGGCCTGACGTCCTGTAGTCCATGGGGTAGCAAAGTGTTGGACATGACTGAGGGACTGAACTGAACTGATAATAAAAAGATTAAGAGATAATCAACATACTGAAAATGAGGGTCCCTCCCTAGCACTCTTCGGCTGCTTTGGCTAAAAAATACATGGCAGTCAGGCATCTGTCTTCCCAGCAGTAAAGTCAAAAGTTGACAGGCCCACAAAAACAACAGAAGTCACTACTATTTAAGTCCTCCAAAGACACAGAGGATCATGTTAGAGTGGAACCTACCAGCTGACAAGCCCCATTCATTCACAAAGAACTCTCAATCAGCTTTTTAGTGCTTCATCCTAAACTTCAATGCAAAGCCAAGGATCATTAAGAAAAGTCTCCATAAACACAACATTGTAGGGGACTTCCCTGGTGGTCCTCTATGTTTCCAAAGCAGGGGGCCTGGTTCAACCACTCATCAGGGAACTAAATCCCACATGCTGCAACTAAAAGATGTCATATGCCTCAACAAAGACTGAAGATTCTGCGGGCAGCGACCAAGATCCAGCCCAGTCAAATAAGTAACATGAAAAAATAAAACAAGCACAACACTGTAAATCAACTATATTTCAATAAGAATATAAGAATTTTTTTAAGTTGAATAGATTAAAAAAGGAAAGGCAAGTCTCCAATATGAAAGAGGTCACAAAGAGAAAAGAAGGTAATAAGAGCAAACAGAAGAGAGGTGAAGAAATCACCACCATCATACTGCTCTAAAATTTATTTCTTAAAAAAGATGATTTTGCATGACAACCATAAAAAGATGGCTAGACCTTTCTGAACTTAACTCTTGCCTCTAATAAATCAAAAATCTAATCTAAATCTTAAATCCCAGTCTCTCTGCTGAGTTCCAGGCCTACATTGTAAGTTCAGGTTAGATGGACATCGCCACAAGAATAAATGAATCCTCCACATTTCTTCTCTAAACCACCCAGTTCATCAAAGCAAATTCCACACAACCACTAAATTATCCTTATAAAACTAGACTTGATCACTTCATGCCTTGTTCAAGGAGAACTAGGTACCCACTGCCTACAAAATAACATTTAAAATCCTCAGCACTCAAGACTACCACGCTTTGGCTTCAGAATATTTTACCAATGTTTTTCTTCCAAAAGCCCCTTACTTCCTTCCTACCGAGCTCTCAAACAACTTAGTTCTTCAAACATCTCTTATACTTTGCCAGTCTTCTATCTGCTATCATCATATTCCTTCTTGGTACCACTCTTCCCCAAATTTGGAGGATTTGGACCTACCAAAGCTATCTTTTCACTAAGCCTTTCTAGAGCTCACCAGTAAGCACTGATCCCATTCTCTCCTCTGCTCCCACACTATGTTAATTATATCTCCTCTAAAACAAGCTTGACGTTATCATTAGTGGTGTAGCATGTACTAGAGAAGCAATGCTTGCCAAAGAGTTATAAAATCCATGCATTTGATGAACTTAAAGACGTCTGGTCCAAGGTGCAGACCACAGTCTTGGATTTTATAATATTAAGACTGATAATCGGGAAAATCTTAATTTAAAACCGCAAATACAAAGTGACTTCAGCAGTCACTTTAATTCCCTGGAGTTCATCTTCCTCAGCCTTGAAATAAAGGGCTTGAACTAGATGAAACTTACGGTCCCTTCCAATTCTATCTTCTATGAATCTGGGTGGGCCAGGAACAGGAAACCAAGAAGAGTCCTAGACCAGATCTCTTACAGACAATTAAATAAGAAACATTAGAATACTTTAAAAAAGTAAAACAGCTATGTCCATGAATACTGCATAATTTGGCTAGAATGAATTCTGATTTAAAATTAAGTCTCTCTTGTAATGTTTCTGTATCAGAGGTAAAGTGTTTTTAGTTAAACTGTAGTCCATAAGAAAGAGCAACACACTAAGTTCTCA